>NC_137806.1:32957539-34242539 GCF_963383645.1 Muscardinus avellanarius
TGCTAACACACAGGGCAAATCATTTACTATTTTCCAAGTCTCGTTATTTTACTGGCCAGGTAGTATTCCGTTGCGCACAATGTAGAATATAGGTTATTAATCTTTCTTGACTACTTAGATCATTCCTATTTTTACGCTATTAGAAATATTAATTCCATAAATGTTTTTGTACAGCATCATCCGGTTACTTCCGGCTTCGAGATACATGCCTAGAGGAGGCATTGCCAAGTATGTTCCGTTCAATTTTGCTACATGCAGTGAAATTGCTTTCCAGAAATATCACACCATTGACACTTCTAGTGAATCAGCCAGGATGCTGTCAGCCGGAAAGGCACAATAATCCCAACACAAATGGGTCACAAAATAAAGTCATTTTTTCCCCACACCAATCAGAACTCCGAAGAAAAGTTGTCATTGATTCTATTTTCTCCTTTTTTATTTTATTCTTTTAGGAAAACACAGATGGTGACCAGTGCGTTTCATTATTCACTGGAGGAGCATAACCTATAGTTTGAAACAACACTTGTTAGAAATATTCAAGCCCCCGGGCGCATGCTTGTGATCCTCGTGCTTGGGAGGCAGAGACAGGAGGATCACACAGGTTCAAAGCCAGACTCGCTGGCTTAAGAGACCCTTGTTTCCACATTAAAAAAATAATTCAAGCCCCTTTCCAGAGCTGGGGACAGGGGGACATTCTGCCTTCAGTTAGGAAGGAAAGGGTGGATGTCATCGTTTTATCTCCAAGGGGTAGCCGGTTGGGGGAGAGAGCTGCTTTCTTGGCCTCCATTGGGGGAAATAAATCTACGATGTCTCCGCTCTGTGACTAATAGCTACTTCCCGGGCTGGCTGTTGTGTTGCATGAGCCGCCATGACTAAGTCATCAAGACAGGCTTTTTCCTAATGTTATATACTCTGTAAGACTGAATTCGATTAAGCCAGCTTTTGCGTCTGGACCTGGAGGGGAGATTGTATCCCTGGCTTTCTACACTGGGCTAAGAGGGGTGGCATCTGCTAATGGGCCTGAGTCTCCCTCCCGCTGGCAGACCAGGCCCCTCTAGCCCATATCTGTCTTCCCAAGAGAACCTGCCTAGGCTTCATGACCTGGTCCTCCCAGGTTCTGGCCAGGCCATCCCCTGGCCTCTTAGGTGCCCTCTAGACATACTATTGCCTTTTTAACACCCAGCGTGTGTGTGTGTGTGTGTGTGTGTGTGTGTGTGTGTGTGTGTGTTACTGAGAACTGAACCCAGGGGCATTCTACCTCCAAGCTACACCCCCAGTCCTATTTATTTATTTATTTATTTATTTATTTATTTATTTGGTGGTACTGGGGTTCCTGGAAGCCCTTCTACCTCCGGGCTACACTCCCAGACCTATTTTTACATTTTTATTTGGAAACAGGGTCTCCTAAGCCAGCGTGCGCGGCTGGCTTCGAACCTGCGCGATCCTCCTGTCTCTGCCTCCCAAGCGCGGGGATTACAAGCGTGCGCCACCACGCCCGGCTTTTATTTTTTATTTTGAAACAGGATCTGACTTAGTTACTGAGGACCTTGCTGCGTCACTGAGTCTGATGGCTTAAACCTGGAATCCTCCCGTCTCAGCCTCCCAGGTACTGGGATGACGGGCAGGCGCCACTGCACTCGGCTCAGCGCTTTTACTTTTCAGCAGACACTAAGGTAGTTTTTGACTCTGATGTCCTCTCATTCTGATCCTAAGCAACAATTATTTAGATAACAGAGCATAGATTACTTGATGACTTGCTTTGTTTCTATAAACTTCAAGAGTCAGGAAAAAGAGCCAGGAACCATTAGGTATCCTGTCAGTGACTGAAATTGCTCTGAGCTCTAATCCTTTTTCTTGTCACAGGACTGAAAGAACAGGGTGTAACACCGCCCAGCTGATTCTTTTTTTTTTTTTTCCTTTGATAAATTGGAACAAGATTCTCATTTTTTTTTCTTTTTCCCAAGGTGGGTCATGTTGATGATGGCATATATTCACACGGTACTTGGTGCATGCCCAGCTGACTCCAATCATGGGTGGGAGAGTTGGAGGTACCGATGGGGGACATCTCCAGACCTTACCCCTGCAGCAACCCCCAGAGGTAGTGGTTTAAGGCAAGGAAGGTTTATTTTTCATATTATGTGTGCAAAAGCCCCAACTTCTTCCTCAGCTTCTGAGAAAGAAGACAACCTGACGAGCTCATTCTCTGCTTAAAACTTGTCTGTTTCTCTTGTCCAGCCCTAAAGAAAACCCAGCTCTGTCATCAGAGTGAGAGAAAATAAAAGCCCTTTAGAATCTGTCCACTGCCTACTTCTCTAGCCTTATAATTATTATGATTACTTCTAAAGTGACAGATAAAATGCCGTTTCTTCCTCGTGCACAAAAGGGTGTTTTGCAATAATACCTCGTGCCCTTCTTTTCCTTCTTCACAGTCCTGGAGATTGAACTCAGGGAGGGGCATTCTACCTCCAAGCTACAGCCCTATTTTTTTTTTATTTATTTTTTTTGGTGGTACTGGGGTTCCTGGAAACCCTTCTACCTCTGGGCTACACCTATTTTTATACTTTTTATTTTGGAAACAGGGTCTCTTAAGCCAGCAAGGCTGGATTCGAACCTGCATGATTCTCCCGTCTCCGCCTCCCAAGTGCGGGGATTACAAGCGTGCGCCACCACGCCCGTCCCTATTTTTTTTATTCTTTATTTTGAAGCAGGGTCTCACTGAGTTGCGGAGGGCCTCGCTAAGTAGCTCAGCTGGCCACAAACCTGGGGTCCTCCTGCTTGGCCTCCCAAGTCCTGGGATGACAAGCGTACGCCACCACGCCCGGCCCACCCCGCACCCTTCTCCGCACCGCTATTCGGCTCTAAGCTCAGACTCAGCCAAAGGGCGCTCACACACCTAGCCTCTCTGTGCCTTGGCGGCCCGGTGCCCCTAGCCTGACACCCCGACCTCTCTCCTCTCAGCTAAGATCCCAGTTACTTCTAGAAGTTTCCCCTCTTTCACCCAGAGGGTGGGTAGCCCTCCTGCTTCTTCCACAGAAAAACTCCATGGTCATCTTTGTGCATGGGCCAGCTGCCAGCCCTGAGGGCGAGGGCCATGTTGCCTGGACCTCCTGTTCCTCGTGTCCTGCCATGCTGCCTGGCAGGTAGCAGCCTCTTGAGTAGTATATGTGGCCGAATGTTCTTCACGCCTATGTGATTTTTAAAATATATTTTTAATATATTTCCATATAGCAGACCATTTTCTTGTTATGCCCTCTGCCACATACCGAAAACAGACAAGTGCCTCACAGGCTGTCCTGCTCCACGCTGACGCCCCCTGGTGCCACCCAGGGACGGAGTCCCCCAGTCCCCAGCACACGCTCTGAGCCACGCCTCAGTCATACGGTGTAGGAGCTGGAATGTTACACTGAGAAACTGGCTTTTCTTCAACAAGAAGGGTGAGTCAGGGGCAGTGTGTTTAGGACCAGGGAGTGTGCATTGACAGGTCTGCGCCAAGACCGATGCTTCTATGGGGGAAGAACGGACCGGCGGTAAGAACAAGTTGAGAGTGAGGGGGATTGGCTGGGGAGCCAAGGCGATGACAATGGAAAAGAGGCTGCTGCGGATGGGGCTGGGGAGGAGGAACGGGCTGGAACTGGAGGCAGTCTTGGCAATTGACTTGATGTAAGGACCAAAAGGAAGAAGAGGGGCTGGCCGTGGTGGGGTGCACCTGGAATCCCAGTACTCGAGGCTGAGACAGGAAGATGGCAGGTTTGAAGGCAGCCTCAGCAACTTAGCGAGGCCACTAGCAATTTAGTGAGACCCTGCTTCAAAATAAGAATGAGATCATGCTTAGAAGTAGCTCAGAAGTAGAATGCCCCTGGGTTTGATCCAGAAGAAAAAGGAGGAGGAAGAGGGGGAGGAAGAGGAGGAGGAGGAGGAGGAGGAGGAGGGGATGAAGAGGGGGAGGAAGAGGGGGAGGATGAAGACAGGTTCCAACTTGATTTTAAATTATTAGACCTGATAATTGGGAGGATGGGTGCATCACTAAGAGAAACAGAACTGTGTGAGATGCCTCACCTTATTCAGGAAAGAGAGGCACGTGTGGGCAGGGTGTCCAAGTTCTAAAGCTCAGCTATTCAAGTAAAATTAGAGATAATAGTTATTTAGCAATTACTCTGTAGTATAATCAATGGCTTTGCAAAATAAACTTTATGAACACAAACTACAACGCCGGGAGGCAGATTCTGCCATTCTCTCCCCTTTTATAGACAAGGAAACTGAGCCTTAGACTGTATGTCCATGTTCACTCAGCTGGGTTTTGTTTTGTTTTGTTTTGTTTTTGCGGTACTGGGGATGAAACCCAGGGGCATCTACCACCAAGCTACACCCCCTGCCCTGTTTTTTATTCTTTATTTTGAAACAGGGTCTCACTGAGTTGCAGAGGGCCTCACTAAGTAGCTGAGGCTGGCTGTGAATCGTGATCCTCCTGTCTCAGCCTCCCGATGCTGGGATGACAAGCGTGCGCCACCACGCCCGGCTCACTCAGCTGTTCTGAATGCCAGAGATGGGATGCAGCCCGGGCTCTGTGACTCAGCGACCTCGGTGAAGGATGATGAGGGCGAGGAGCTCTTTGAGGACTTCAGAGCGGTCCACACAAGGATGTTGTCGTAAGCACTGAGGCTGGATGAGGTGGTCAAGGAAGATGACAGGCAGATGAAAGAGCTGAGAACCAAGAATAGAAATAGAAGGCTGAGAGCACACCACCAAGGGGAGAGGAGACGCTGGAGGGGCCCAGGGGACAGCCCAGGAGGGCGAGGGGTGGAGTAAAGCATTGGAGACTAAGGGGAGCTGGTCCCCGAGAGAGAGGTGTGGATCACATGCTATATAGGCTGGTCAAGAAGGAAAACTGCTAGCCGGGCGTGGTGGCGCACGCTTGTAATCCCCACGCTTGGGAAGGCTGAGACAGGAGGACCGCACAGGTTTGAGGCCAGCCTCGGCTACTTAGTGAGGCTTTTGGCAACTTAGTGAGACCCTGTTTCCAAATAAAGTATATATTAAAAAAAAATAGGTCTGGGAGTATATCTCGGAGATAGAAAGCCTCTGGGTTCCACTCCCAGTACCACCAAAAAAAAAAAAAAAAAAAGAATAGAAAAACTGCTTTAAGACCCTGCCATCGTTTATTATTTATTATTTGTTACTTATAGTAATCGGTGTTTTTTTCTGATTGCTCCTGGGCATCTAGGAAGAGGAATGCCGGTGAAGCCATTTGAATAAAGCCTTTGTAGATTTATACCAGGGACCAGATCAGAAAGCCAGAGGGAAATTTGCGCTGTGGTCGCTGTGCTTTAAAGACGTGAAGCGTGGCATGCCCAGGATAATCATCAGGATGGCCTGCACCTGACAGGTACCGTCCCAGGACAGCGAAAGCCTCAGCATCACGTCAGCGTGACTGCCTGGAACTTCACTGGAGCACGTAATCGGCGGCGGCCTTGACTCCTGCGTCCCGTCCCGAGGCCCCTGGATCACTTGCCAGCGATCCAGATCTGATTTCAAGCTCTCCTTTCAGGCTCCAGCACCAGATAACAGGATCTGCTTCTACTTTTCATCTAGAAAACATTCTTGTCTGGAACGGTTCAAATGAGTCTTTTGAATGCCATGACGGAATTGACAAGCTAAGAGGGTTCTCTCCGGCTTGACCGCTTACAGTCGCCTCTCAACTCTGGCACAGAGCTTCCGGGCCTTGGAGAATTTCAGATCATCTCTGCTGGCAGTGGCCCCTTTTCTTTTCCTTCCTTCAATAATAGATGAGCTGGCATCCAAGCTATGCTGCCTGGACTTCCATTCGGGGCTTAAGTGGCCTCAGGCGTGTGTACTGGGAGAAGGCCAGGCTTGTTGGGGGTAAGACTATTAAGTCTAAAAAACACCAACACTCACCTAGCTCACGCCCTTGTTCTGAGGCCCCAGAAATGTGAGTTTGCTCAGATCTCAGAGCTGGAAGCTATCAGAACTAGGATTAGGTGAAGAACCCAGTTTTTTGTTGTTGTTGTTGTTGTTGTTTTTTGTTTTGTTTTTACTTACAGCCCAGTTTTCTTTCTGCTGCAGCATTCAGAAAACAAACCATTCCTCCATCCTGCGATGTGTCTCCCATATCTAGGGTCCCAGCATTTCAGCGTCTAGTACCACTTCCTATCTCCAAAAGTGTGTGTTTGTGTCTTAGGCAACAGACACACGGGCAGCTGGACCCATGAGCTCTTCAATATACCCTGAGCAACAACCCGGGGAGGTTCCTGAGCGGGCACAGAGCTCTGGGGAAAGACCGCCTGGGCTTTGGGCTGTTCACGCTTGGTTTAACCCCGGCTTCGTTTCGGCCTAGTTTGTGACCTTGGGCTATTACTTAACTCTGTGTTACCTTCCTGTTGCAAACCTTGCCACATCCATCCACCCTCTTGAGGAAGTCCACAGTGTGTCCCTCGGGTTACAGCAAGTGTTGGCAGAGCGGGCTCCTGGGGGAGCCAGGTCGCAGGGAGAGCCTGTCTTCTTGTCTTTTGTGCTCTGAGGTCACCCTCAGGGGCTTTCTTCTTGCCACTCCAACCTTTGGCTGTTGTCACCACTTCTCCCCCCCTTCCTGACTTTGACCTTGACTCTCCCTTCACATGGGATTACCTGCGGTTCCATCAGGCCCACCCAGATAACCCAGGATAATCTCCCCACTTGGAGACTTTGAACTTAATCTTACCAGCAGAGCCCCATTTGCCACGGAAGGTAACACATTCACAGGTTCTAGGGATTAGGATTCTGCGTATCTTTGTGGTCGTCATTCTTACTTTTACAAACTTTATGAGACTCAGAGATAATTCTTGGGATAATAATTTCCATGCAATGGCCCTTAGACACCATTTCCTGTAAGGAGACTTCTTCGAGGCCCCCAAACTAGGTTAGCATCTCCTCCTGTGTGCCCCCACAGCTATCTGGGATCACCCCTTACAGGATCCTGTCTCATACTACATCATGGTTACTCAATCACAGTGATGTCCATGGTAGACTGTACAACCCCGGGGAGCAGGAGCTGTGCCCTTTTAATTTTCCTGTCTCCCACATTCAACATGGTGTCTGGTGTTTGTAGTCGCCCAACTAATATTTGCTGTGATGAGGCCTAAAGGCGATGATCTACAATGGTCCAATAGTCCCTGGCTCAAACCGGTGTTCAAGATTTTAGATCCCGTTGCTAACCCCCGTTATGCCTGAGACATGAGAAAATACCTATGGGTTTCAATGAACGTCTCTCTCCCTTCGTGGGAAACTTGAGATTTCATGTCTTCTAGCTTGCGGACAGTCAAAGCCAATGACGTGGTTCAACATTTCTGTCTTTATATAACACAGTTTGCCCAGAACTCGCTACACTTTTCCTAAAGAAAGGATGCTGGATGACTTTGGAGGCCTGAGGGGCAGGGCAAGTGAGAAGGTAAAAGCACCCAGTACCTGCCTTTCTCTTCCCCAACTGGACAGACGAGACACAGCCCAGGCGTGCCCCAGCCTTCCAGGGGCCTCTTGCCTGGTGATGTGTGCCCTCTCAACAGGTCGGCAGGCTCGCCCCTGCTAATGTCTACACCTGGCCTGTGGGAGGGAGGAGGGACGGGCAGCAGGCCAGGCTGCTTCCGGCAGCCCTGCGGCGCTGGCGTCCGGGTATTCTCAGACTTGCTGTCTGGCCTTACGCAAGTCATTCCTCTTTCAATTTCTGTATCTATAAATTACATGACTCATCTCGCAGATGCCAAGAAATTCAAAGACTCTGTGTTCCTGTCATTAAAGGGGACAAAATTAAATTTTTTAAAAAGCTGCTGCTGCGGCATCTGACTATTATTAGACCAAAGCTGAAGCCCAGGCCCAAGCGAGCTTTGATGTCAAAGCCAGGAGCAGGGAACCCATGGCAGGGGTATGAAGGGGCCAGTGTTGATGGGTGAAGGGAGCCTGTCACTCCACAACTGAGACTGAGATTCAAACCTCTCCACAGTGGGCCCCACAACGAAGTATGCAGCCTCTGCAGGACCTCCCTCCCATTCACATATTATTCTTCTCCCTCTGTAGAGCACGCGTTCTAAAACAGTCTGCTTCTAGACACAAGTGCACATCGGCTGATAGTGCCTGCCGAACTCAGCAACGTCTCTGTCATGGCATGGACTCATCTGGGGGCTCATGATTCCTCTAGTTTTTTGTTTTTGTGGTACTGGGGATGGAACCCAGGGGCACTCTACCTCTGAGCTATACCCCTAGCCCTATTTCTTATTCTTTACTTTGAAACAAAGTCTCACTAAGTTGCAGAGGGCCTCTCTAAGTAGCTGAGGCTGGCTGCAAACCTGTGATCCTCCTGTCTCAGCCTCCCAAGTACTGGGATTACAAGCGTGCGCCACCACACCGGGCCCCATGACTCAGCTTTTATAGGAGACTTCTGAGAGGGGTGGGTCGGATAGTATGTTAGGATGGCCTCAGTTCTGGAGTTACAAGATGACTCGTGGTGTTTTGGTCATCTCCTGGGTCCTGATGGGACCTTCAAAGATAAGTAGGACTGACTGCCTCCCAAGGTTAAGCAAGGCACCACAGTGTGTGTGTGTGTGTGTGTGTGTGTGTGTGTGTGTGTGTGTGTAAGTGGGGATTGAACCCAGGAGCATTCTACCTCTGAGCTATACCCCCATCCTTATTTTACTTTTTATTTTGAAACAGAGTCTCGATAATTTGCCAAGGCTGGCCTCAAACCTGTGACTATCTTGGCCTCCCATACACTGGGATTTCAGGCATGAGCCACCACACAGCCATGGCACCACAGTTTATTCTGTTTTGAGCACTGGCACCTAAGAGGGAAACCAAAGTTAATGTGTGAGGGAGGTGGTTGAAGTCTCAACTTGAAGGCGTAGGGCACAGGCTTGTGATCCCAGTGCTTGAGAGGCTGAGATAGGAGGATCGCAGGTTCGCAGCCAGCCTCAGCTGCTTAGTGAGGCCCTCTGCAACTTATTAAGACCCTGTTTCAAAAATAAACAATAAAAAAATAAGGCTGGGGGTGTAGCTAGGAGGTAGAATGCCCCTGGGTTCAGTCCCCAGTAGTGCCAAAGAAGGAAGGAAAGAAGGAAGAAAGAAAAAAAGTCTCAACTTGATTAAAAAGTGATTTCTCCCTTTAGTAATTTGTCGGACACTGCAGCTGCCTTTTTGCTTTGAGAGAAAGAGTGGGATAACTAGAGGAAGTGGTTTGCAAATGACTCTTGAGGGACAAGCAGCTGCCCCCCCCAATGGCTCCTTCCACTCACCAACATCAGCCCCCATCCCAGAACCTGGAGGCTTCCCCCTGGGGCTCTGGGAAGGTAGAGGAAAGGAATCCACAGAGTCTAGTGTGGACTGAAGTGTTCGACAGATGAGAGCCATCGTTGGCTGTCGGAGGTTGGTTACCCAAGCCAGGAGGGTTCACGTGGGGGCGATGCTAAGAGCTCGTCAGAGCAGAAAACTCCGGGATTTCTCTTTTTTACCTTGGCCCTGGCTCATGGTATTCCCTGTTTTCCCAGGGGTGGACTTAGGCTTTCATCAGGCTCGTAGAAGTTGCCACTTCTATGCCAACAACGCCTGAATGGAGAGGTCCAGCCCTGATCTCCTGTCTCTCTGGGGCTCCCACAAGACCCGGGATTTAGCACATCCTAACCCTAAGTATCGCCTCGCCCAGCCTGCTTCCCTGGATTCCCTCTGTGCATGGGATCCCATCTGAATGTATCTCTGAGTCAGGCCTCCAGCCTGCCCTGGGCTCAATCAGTAACCGGGTCCTGCCAGTTTTACATCTTCGAGGTCCATCAACCTGACTCACTCTCCCTCTCTGACACCACCGGCCTGGGTCAGATCTTCTGCAAATTTCACCTGATCTCCATGTGTCTGGCCGAGTCCTTCCCAAACCCAACACCTCCCCACCACACCTGACCACAATAACTTCAGCGGCTTCCCTGAGCAGGTCCCAGCCCATCTCTCTGGCTTATTTCTCCACACTTTCTGAGTGTGTGTGTGTGTGTGTGTGTGTGTGTGTGTGTGTGACTAGGGATTGAACCCAGAGGAATTCTGCCTCTGAGCTAAACCCCAAGCCCTATTTTCATTTTATTTTTAAAACAGGATCTTGCTAGGTTGATGAGAATCTCACAACTTGCTGAGGCTATCCTCAAACCTGTGATCCTCCTGTCTCAGCCCCCATCTTGTTTACATAATTCTGTCTCGCCATGTCGCCAGCATGATTTTATACACCACCAAACCAGAGAAACGCTTCACCAAATGCAGTTGAGCATCCACAGGTTGAGGCCGGTACCAGGCTAGGTGCTGGGGAATATGGGCCAGAGAGTCTTGTCTCTGTGCTTCTTGAGCTACCCAGGTGGAGGGGAGACAGAAACCAGGAAAGGGAACCAGGGCATCCACCATGACACCTGGCAGTAAGCGCTGGGGAGAGGGAACAGCATGGGGGGGAGAAGCAGCAAGGAGGGAGGGCGGTCTCTCTAAGGATGTGGTTTTGAGTTGAAGTTGGTGGAGACCCACCGGGACACAGGCCTGAGGGATCACCTGTTCCAGAAACTTAGGAGCTCAGAGCAGCCTCAAAGCCAATGCTGGAGCTGGGCGTGGTGGCCCAAGCCTGTAATCCCCTTATCTGGGAGGCTGAGACAGGAGGATCGCAGGTTTAAGGCTAGTCTCAGCAACTTAGCGAGACTCTGAAAAAATAAAATAGGGCTGGAGATATGGCTCAGAGGTAGAATACCTCTGGGTTCAATCCTAGCTACCAAAACAAAACAAACTCAAACCAAAAACAATGCTGGGGACCTCACAATACCTGATTCAAAATACACGGCAGAGCCCTGGTAACAGAAGCGGCATGCTGCTGGCATGGAAACAGACCCCTGGAACCAAAAGGAAGACACAGAGGTCAATCCACGCAGCCACAGCCATCTGATTCTGGACCAAGTGACGCTGGAACATATGTTGAAGGAAAGACGGCCTCTTTCACAAGGGCGCTGGGAAAACTGGTTACACATAGGTAGAATGAAATTAGATCCCTATCTCTCGCCCTGTACGAAAGTCAACTCGAGATGGAGCACGTTCCTAACAATGACTGTCATCACTGAACTAACTGCAGAGTGCTGGAGTCTATTGTACTGAAGCCCCATTTCACTCTTACAAATGCTGGTCATCAAAGCCTTGTTCAAACATCCCTGCTGGGCAGATGGTTTGTTTTTGTGGGGGATTCTCGAAACTGAAAGTGGGGACTCTAGGAGAATACACATCTGTAGGGCGCTGGGTTTTCTCCCTGAAAAGGGCACCTGTCTCTCATTCAGGACTTGATGTGTGATCACAAACTGACATAGCCCCATGAACACACACTGATTGAAAGCAGAACCTCACCAGGCTCCTCCAAGCCCCCCGTAGAATCACACAGCTGCAAGGTATGGCTTCCTTCACTAAAGACTAGGTTTGTATGATTCTTCCAAGTGGGTGCATCTAATTGTAATGAATTAACCAGTTGTTCTAAAATCTAAGAACACTATACCTTATCTCTTTTATGGTACTGAGGATTGAACCCAGGAACATTCTATCTCTGAGTTATGCCCCCAGCCCTTTATTATTATTACTACTATTTTTGACACAGGGTCTCAACAAATTTCTGAGTCTTGCTACTTTGCTGGGTCTGTCCTTGAACTTGCAATACTCTCCTTCTCAGCCTCCCAAGTATTGGGATTACAGGCATGGGCCACCACGCCGGGCCAGACTTATACCATATTTCTTATAAATAGGATGCCATGCCGGATTTGTGATAATCGTCAATATTTTGGTCTCTTTATAAAGCACTTTCATGCATTCTAGCTCAGAGTATTATTTTTTTCAGAGTATTATTTTTATCTTCACTTAATTAACAAAGAACCCAGAGCTGGCAGGGTAATGTGCCCTGCACAAAGCCAGTAAGGGGCAGAGCCCGGGCCAGCTCCTATCTAAACCTCTAAACCCACGCCCTCGCTGCCCCACCCTGTGGGATTAAGAGCCAGAGTAGCGTAGCATTGAGTGAAAAGAAGGACTTTCCTCATGGTGAGGATCCTCAGACACTGAGCCAAGTTATCAGGGGAAGTTGTTTAAACTCTTACAAATCAAACTAAAACTTAGAAACCCTTCTAATTGGAAGGCAAATGCCCCATAAATATTCAGCCAGTTCCAATATGAATGATTCCCAGAGAGAATTTCTTTTGCCGATACTGCGGGACCTTAACGTTTATCGTTCGACACTGTTCATCATAGTGCCCGCATGATTCCACTGTTTGTAATATCGTGCCCTTATCATACGTGGATTTCATATTTGTCTAAGTCTGCTTTTCTCTCTAGTTTTATGAGTATCATAAACGGGGCCCATCCCTACTGCTATTAAAACAGTGAAAGGCTTTGTTTTGGTCTAGTTTTTTTTTTTTTCCCCTTCAGGAAGCAGAGTTGCATGACTTAGCTTTATGTATTATAAAATCACGACGAAATTTCACTATAAGATCCAGGATGATCCCTCCCTCTCCCGCCCCTTTTGCGGTACTAGAGATGGAACCCAGGACATTCTACTTCTGAGCTACACCTCTAGCCCTTTTTATTTTGAAACAGGGTCTTGCTAAGTTGCAGAGGCTGTTCTCAAACCTGCGGTCCTCCTGTTTCAGCCTCCCAATTACTGGGATTACAAGGGTATATCACTGTGCGCAGCTCAGAATGATCCTTCTTTGAAATACCGTGCGAGACTAGGTGCGTGCATTACAAGGCCAATTTCACAATCCAGGACACTTCGTAGAGATCTCAAAAGAAAGGAGGTGAGCTACTAGAGGAACAAGAGCAGACGGCACGAACATTTCCTTAGGCACAGGGTCCTGCCTGATGGGCGAGAGTCGAGAGCCCATGAAGCACCAGTGTGAACGGGGGCTTGTGCTACGCCGCTCTGATCCCCCATACCGACTTCCTCTTCTGTGGATCGGCCCCCTTTTCATTCATTTTAGAGGAAACACGAAGCAGTTTGCGTGTGGAGTCTGAGACCACTTCCAAGGACAGTGCAGCAGGTGGCGGGCCAGCAGGGAGACCTGTTTGTTTTCCCAGAGCCTTGGGCTAGGCACTTCCACGTTCTCACTTTGCCCTGGGTCAGAGCTGACGTCTCTCAGGTCTCAGGTCTTCTTCCTGGTGACTTTGCGTGGCCCCTCCCTGACTGAGAGCTCCGTGTGCCTCCCCTCACAGTGGCCTCCATCAGTACACTTTGGGAGCACCAAACCTTTACTTATTGACTGCGGTACTGTGGATTGAACCCAAGGACATTCTACACCCTGAGACCTTTTTATTCTGAAATAGAGTCTCTTGCTAAGTTGCTGCACGCTGGCCTCAAATCTGTGAGCCTCTTATTTCAGCCTCCCGAGTCCTGGGATTACAGGTGTGCACCGCTGCACCTGGCTGGAAAGAAACCTGTAAAGAAACAGGTGACTGTGGTCTGGGAGCTGCCAACCTTCTCATGACCTTTAGACATTGAGAAATACCTTGGCCTCAGCTCCAAACTGTCCTCTGTCCCAGGACTGTGCCTACAGGGTGGGACTGTGGTCTGAGCACACAGCTTTGAATGCTGAGCAAACAGGGAGCTTTCTGGGCTTTTACTGGGAATTCCAGCTCTTAGAACACATCCTAATGCATGAATATTATGTCTCCGATTGAAAGAAAATGGCTGAGCCCAGGGACTCCCGTCTGTTGTCTTAGACTGTAGCAGAGACTGGCAACTGGCAGAGGTCTTCCGTGAGTCCCAAGCTCAGAGAAATTTGGAGCCGGCAGTTGGTGGATAAGTGGGCGGCTCCCACTTCAAGACGGGTATAGTGAAAGACTGCAGAGAGGTCTCGCAGGATGGAGCAGAGGACCGGGGCATGCAGGTCAAGATGCAGGCAGAAACATCTGACTCCAAATGAGAGACATAGACAGATGGAGCCAGGCGTGGTGGCCCATGCCTGTCATTCCAGTACTGGAGAGGCTGAGACAGGAGGGTCACAGGTTCAGGACCAGCCTCAGCAACTTGGCCAGACTCGCAGCAACTTAGGGAGGCTCTGTTTTAAATAAATAACCAAAAGGGCTGCGGTATAGCTTGGAAGCAGAAGGGTCCTGGGTTCAATCCCTAGTACCAAAAGAAAAAAAAGTTAGAAAAAAAAAAAAAGATGCAAACAGAAAGCTCTCTGTCCGGCTCTTTCCAAGAGTGCGCACAGCATTATGGGCTGAATAGAAAGCCCGCTGTGCTCACTAACTGAAGCACAATAGGACACGGTCGCGGTCGGCGAGCCTGTTGAGTGATGATCAGTCAGCCCCCTTATCTTTAGAAGTTTAATCCCTTTTAAGAGTATAATTTTGTGATATTAAGTCGATTTACATAGTTGTGTAACTATCGCACCTACCTGCCTCCAAAACTTTTTGATCTTCCCCCAAAGAAACTCTGTCCCCCGTGAGCAATGACCCCCATCCTCCTGTCCCCGGCCTCTGTCTAACACTATTCTACTTTCCGTCTCTACGGATGTCACTGTTTGGGATATCTCAAATCAGTGGGACCTAAAGCATTTGGCCTCGTGACTGGCTTATTTCCCTTTGCATAAACATTTTCAAGACTCATCCAGGCTGTAGTATGTGCCATGATTTCATTTGAAGGCTAAACGATATTCCATTGCGTGGGTGCGTCACATTTTGTTTACCCATTTGTCGGTGGATACTGGGTTGCTTCTGCCCTTTGACCTTTGTGAAAGATGCTGCCGGCAACGTTAGCATACACGTGTCTGTTTGAGACCCTGCCTTCAATTCTTTGGGGGTATCTACCCAGACGTGGAATCACTGGGTCATATAGCAATTCTGTGTAATTCTATCGTAATTCCGTAGTAATGTAGTTATATATACATATATATTCATTCTATGTTTAACATATTAATTCTATGTTTAACTTTTTAAGGAACCACCAAACCCATCCCTCTTTGTAGAGCCAGGAAGGCTCCTGAGAGGGAGGGATGGTAATTCTAAGGATAAAGATGTGGAGTTGGGAGTCTAACTTGTATTATCTCTTCTATTTCTTGTCTTGCTGTGGTCACAGTAACTGAGGCCACAGTATCCAGAGCCCAGCTATAAACAGTCCACTTAGGCAACTTGTTATATCATTTCATTTATAGAGGCCTCGGTGTATTTTGAATCATACATTACTCTATATTTGGAACCTACATCCACTTTGGCAAGCCCCCTGGCATCTGTCTGTGCCTCAGAAGATGGTTAAAAGCTAGCAATCTGCATATGTACCCCCTCTTCCAAATGGATCACTTGCATTCCTTGTGTTAACATGGGGCCTCTAAGTTCAAAAGAGGGCCAAAATATTTCCCTCCAAACTGCCTCCAGGCAGAAAGGATGAGCTCTGTAGGTTAGGTTATGGCAGGCGATGACGGTGATGGGACTGGATGCGGCAGGAGGGGACCGGAGAGACGCAAGTACCCTGAGACACTGGAAGTCTTCTCGAGTACTCAGGGGAAGGACTTCAGGGGCTCCCCCCCCCATTTGTGTTATAATGTGAAACAGAGCTTACAGTTCTCGAAGTAAAAAGGGCTCTTCTTTTCTTAGTACCCTAGAGGTGGACATTGATGGCGACTTTATTACCCACGGCGTTCAGCCAGTTTTCACGTTGGAAACATCCAGAGCTTCCTCTGGGTTCTTTTGGTCCTTACATTTCTGTTGGGTGTGTGTTCCTGGATTGCACTAGAGCAAATGAGAGGGTGACAAACACGGCCAAGCCCACGCTTGTTCCACGGTGCTGGGCCACGGAGGTGTGACCCAGACAGCGATAGTTTAGGGTCACGATTAGTATTCATTGAAAAAAAAGTTGACCCAAGGCCTGCCGCCCACAAGGCACACAGTATACTAGCGTGCATTTACGAGTCTTTGTTGAGGAGCCAATTTAAAACTGTGCCAGGTGCTTGAGGGTTGAGCCAGGTAATATCTGTTATAAGCATCTACTTTAAGAGCCACTGTTCTCGGCTCCAGCAGGATGTTACGATACGAATCTCTGAGCTGGAGTCTGTGTCCAGAAGATAACTTGATTGACTGCTAAGGACAGGAGTGACTCTGAAAGTTCTGAGCAAATACACGTCATGGTCACTCCACCAGTATCTATTGTACATCCTTTAAGCGGTCTTTATATGTGTGTGTACAGCAACCCGTCCACAAACAGTGGCCTAGTTAGCAGCTGAGAGGACGGACTTGGAAGTTAGGTGGGCGTGGGTTCAAGGTCAGACGCCACCGCGTCAAAGCAGTGAGATGCCTTACTTGGAAGATGGAAATAAAAACATCCTGCTCTGAGGATTAAATACCAAAATGAAGAATTCGCCTGGGACCAGGCATGATTGCTCTGTAAAAGGTGGCAATGTATTATTTTGTATGTACATGTATACATAAAAGAATTTGTTAATAAAAATGTTAATTCAAGTCAGGTATGGTGGCACACCCTTGTAATCCCAATACTTGGGAGGCTGAGACTGGAGGATTGCAGGTTCAAAAACAGCCTCAGCAAACAGTGAGACTCTCATCAACCTAGAGAGACCTTGTTTCCAAATTAAAAAAAAAAAAAAAAAAGCCGGGCGTGGTGGCGCTCGTAATCCCTGCGCTTGGGAGGCAGAGACAGGAGGATCGCGCAGGTTCGGAGCCAGTCGCGCTGGTTTAAGAGACCCTGTTTCTAAATAAAAGGTATAAAATAGGTCTGGGAGTGTATCTCCGAGGTAGAAGGGTTTCCAGAAACCCCAGTACCACCAAACAACAACAACAACAACAACAACAACAACAACAACAACAACAAGAAAACAGGGCTAGGGATGGAGCTCGATGGTAGACTGCCTTGGGTTGGATCCCCAGTGCCACACACAAAATCAATTCAGAAATCCATAGTAGGCCTGGGATAAAAAGATGACAGGTGTTCATAATTAACATTTATTTTAAAGGAAACAACAGGAAAAAGAAAGGAGAGGCAGATGTCAATGCAAAGGAAGGGCAGAAAAAAAGCGACGCTCTGAGTCTGGCCTCTTGTGCTGGTGTTTCCCTCAGCTCTGGGTCCTCTCGGGACTGCAGAATTCTCAAGTCTCGGGATCCTCGCAGGGGCACCCTTTGGCCTGTTCCCTCTGCAGAAGAGTCAAAAGGCCATGACTCACAGGAGCCGCCACCACATCACTAACTGGAAACTCTTGCTGCAGCCACACGATAAAGGAATTGACTTGATTTGCCAAACTCCCCATGTGATACAAGCATGGCCACCTGCCAGAAAGCCAAAGAGAAAGGGCCACTTGCCTTCCCGGAGCCGGACTTCCCAGCCTTGCTGCCTGATGAGAAGGCTGCACAAGGGCTCGCAGGAAGCCGTTTCCAGGAACAGTTTGGCTTTGGGAAGAGCAGGTGCGCTGCCAGAGCCTTTGGTGCGGCTCTGCCGTGCCTGGGGGAAAGCCGCGATCTTGCCGTGCGCAAAGCTGTTGCCTTCACCTTCTGCTCCTGCGTCTTTCCCGGTGGCATCAGAGCGCAAAAGGATCTGCCCTGGCCATCGGAGGGGGTTTCAGGCCATTTGACTCAAGTGTTTATGCTCCTGCAATGCCAGGAGAATGATGCTGCCCAGAGTCAGCGAGCAGAAGCCAGGATTGAATTGCAAACGAGTCATCCAGCTTGCCTAAGAGCGTGGAGGAGACCAGCGTCTTGGCAGCTGAGTTGATGGTTTGCTGATCCGCCCGCAGCGGAGATGCCTACAGAGTGACTGCAAAAGGTGTGCGCACCTGGACAAGGTAATCACTGTGCAGGTTGGCTAGTGTGGGGTGTGTGTCTGTGCATGTGTTACTGGGGATTGAACCCAGGGATCTTCTGTCTCTAAGCTACACTCCAAGACTTACTTTATTTTGAAATACAGTCTTGCTAAGTTGCTGAGACTGGCTGCAAATCTGAGATTCCCCCCTGTCCCAGCCTCCCAAGTACTGGGATCACAGGCGTGTGCCACCAGGGTTAATATATTTTAGAGATTTCCCAGTGCTGGCAGAGAGTGTGGGCAGCTTAGGCACAACGGCTGGATGCAGGCTGAGGACTTGGGTACCGCTGGGGAGGGTGACTGCTGATGGATTCCTGGCAGCGCTGGTGCTCTTGGGAGCTGGATCCTGCAGAAGGTTTGGTCAGAGAGTGACCAGTACTGCAGAGAAAACTGAGGCTAGGGTATCTGAGACTGGAGAATCAGGATGCTCCTCTGAAGTGGGCTGGGCTAAATAACTCCACCGGAGAGGTTCTAGTGCTGATTTTTAGGTGCAAGGAAAGTGAGATTGTTTGGGGTTTAGGCTCACCCAAACCTGGGGGCAGTTGGGCTTTTGTGGTGCGTTACTAGACGAGGCACATCAAACTGAACGTATCCAAAATGTCCTTTTCTACTTCCTCTGTGATCCTAGGAGGCCTGATGCACTCCCAATCTATGCTAAGGACATCTCCAGTCCCCTTGGGCCCCTGCTTGTGGACCCTGGAAGAAGGAGGCAGCACAGCTTGGGGTAGAAGATTGTGGAGGGTTAAGTAATAGATTCCAGGGCTGGAGGAGGGGAGGGAAAAAAGACTGGATGAGGCTGGAGGGCAAGCGCCGAGGAGCCGGGATGCAGGCCACATTGGGAGGGGCTAGCGTAGCCTGCAAGGCAGGGGTCAGCCGCTGGGGGTAAGGAGAAGCCCAAGAAGGTCAGGGCCACGAGGGGTCCTGAGCAACCGTTCTGTGAGCCAAGATGTGTTGGGGGGAAAAAAAGACAACTGTAGCTACCCAGAAGCCAAGGCCGCGGCCTGGGAGCCGCCTAGGTACATCTCGAGCCTCTGTACAGCCTGCCACATAGAGGTGTCCATTTTCCTAAACACCCTCCCCATAGCACATCCTCTCTGCTCCGGCCTGGGCATCTCTCTTGGGGCTAGTGCAGGAGTCTCCCCTCCTGGTCCCCTCCCCTCCCATCCCTACCTCCTGTATCTGCCTACGTGCTCGTCCTAAGATGCAAACTTGGTCCATCTCTCTGGTTTAAAGGATGCCGGTGGCTTCCCAGTGTCTCCAGAATGAAGCCCCAACTTTTGGCACGGCTCCCTGCAGCTTTCAAGGTGTGCCCCTCTGCCACTGCAGCCCCATCGGTAGCTTACCTGCAAGGTCCTGGTGCTGGAGTCCGCGGGTTGTTTGCGATTCTCTGATAGGACCTTGCAATCTGTGCTGTTCCTCAGGCTGAATATATCTTCTCTGCCACACCTGGCAAACCTGTCCTTATCTTTCAAGGCAAAGATGCTTCCTCCGTGAAGCCTTCCCTATCCTCCCTTTATGCCAAGGTTAATTGTTCTGCCTCTAAGTTGTGTGTGTATATATATGTGTGTTTATAAATACATAATATAAAATTTACTATTTTAACCATATGTTTTGTGGGACTGGGGATTGAACTCAGGGCCGCTCTACTACTGAGCTATACTCCCAGCCCTTTTTATTTTTTATTTTATTTATTTATTTATTTGGTGGTACTGGGATTCCTGGAAGCCCTTCCACCTCCGGGCTACACTCCCAGACCTATTTTTACATTTTTATTTGGAAACAGGGTCTCCTAAGCCAGCGCATGCAGCTGGCTTCCAACCTGCGCGATCCTCCTGTCTCTGCCTCCCAAGCGCGGGGATTACAAGCGTGCGCCACCACGCCCGGCGCCCTTTTTATTTTTTATTTTGAGACAGGGTCTCAATAAATTGCACATGCTGACTTCAAGTTTGTGATCTTCCTATCTCAGCCCTCTAAGTATTGGGATTACAAGCATATGCCACCATGCCTGGATTATTGTAACCATTTTTAAATGTGCGATTTAGGTTAACCAGGTTTGTTTTGTTGCGTACCCATTAGGACTGTTTCCAGAACTGTTTTATCTTCCCCAACACAAACTGTCCCCAGTAAATACTAACTGCTTATTTTGCGATTCCCTTAACCCCTGGACATCACCCTTCTGTTTTCTGTCTCTATGAATTAGACTAGTCCAGATATCTCATTAAAGTAGAGTCATATAGGACTTATTCTCTTGTGATTGGCTTATATTTCACTCAGCATAAGGTTCTCAAAGTTCATCCATGTGTAGCATGTATCAAAATTCCCTCCTTTTTTAAAGCTAAATAATATTCCATTGTATGGATATACCACATTTTCTTTATCCATTCATCCACCAGTGGACACTAAGTGTGCTTCCATCTTGGCCATTATGAATAACGCTGCTAAGCAGATAGTGCACAGATGTTTCCTCGAGACCCTGCTCTCATTTCTTTTGGTCTAGCCCCAAAGTGGAATTCCTGGACCATATGGCAATCCTAACTCCTGTTCTCTTCCCTCAGTGGTAATTATGTTAAGTGGGCATCTTCAGCGTGGCAATGCAGCCTCACACAAATTCCTTTGGAGTGATTTTAGATAATTAAAGTGCAAAGGATACCCTGCAGAAGACATTCGGCTCTTCCCTGCAGTGAAAGTGTGTTTTCCACAGCGGTCACAAGCAGGTTAAAACATGACAGTGCTAATAACACCCACAATCTGAAATTAGACTCCGGAAAAATGCCTCCAAGGAGAAAATCCTCTTGAGAAACCCAGTTCTTTCTGTAGTTACACGTTGGTTGTCATGATCTGCTTGGGAATTTGGAGACAGGAAAACCCAGCCCTGTCCTCGCTTACAGTAAATTACTTAATTCTCTGGGCTCATTTCATCATTGGTAAAAATAATGATTACCCTTGTGCATTCATCATGGTAGAGCAATCTCAATGAAAGCATTCAGGTAACCTCAAAAAAAATAATAAAAAAAAGGAATCACTGATTAGTATAATGACCAGCATCTCATGGGGCGTGGAGGCCACTTTGGCAGAACTGCAAGAAGGAGAAGCAGGACTCACAGTCCTCCCTCAAAGGAGGCCAAGTGGGGTTCTTTAAAGGATAAAGCATGGCAGTGCATGATCACTCCCATTTGGATAAGAAAATCCTTTGAAGCTGGGCTGGTGGCGCACGCTTGTAAACCCAGCCTTTGGGAGGCTGAGACTGGAGGATCACGTTTCGAGGACAGCCTCAGCTACTTAGTGAGGCCCTCTGCAACTCAGTGAGACCCGGTTTCAAAATAAAGAATAACAAATAGGACTGGGGGTGTAGCTCGGAGGTCAAATGCCCCTGGGTTCCATCCCCAGTACCGAAAAAAAAAAAAAAAAAGAAAAGAAAAGAAAGAAAGAAAAGAACAGAAAAACCTTGAGAAAGAAGTAGAATTCCAGGGACAAGGAAGGGTGCTAACAGTGCTGGCGGTGGTGAGGTTTCAAAACATCGCAGTTGAGGAGAGAGTTTGCTATAAATAAGAATCAGGCACTGTGCCTGTTCCTAGTTCTGGACCAAGAGAAGAAACAGTCCTTAGCAAAAATGGACAGTAAGAAAATGATGGGATATACACACAATGGAATTCTACTGAGCAATAAAGAACAGAATTATGTCATTTGCAGGAAAACGGATGGACCTGGAGAACATTATGTTAAGTGAGACTAGCCAGGCACAGGCACCGAAGAGTCGTACATTTTTCTCTTATATGTGGAAGCGGGGGAGTAATGGGGATGCCAGAGAAACTTCAGAAAATGGACGAGAAACCCCAGCGGAGCCCGGGAGGTGGCCTAGGGGAAGGGGAGGGGAGAAGGAGGGCCGATGAAGGAATGGCTTCCATCAACATTCTGTATGTAGGTGAGAATACTGTGTCCATCTCAACACCCTGCAGAGGAAAGGGGGCCGGGCAGGGGCCGGGGAAGCCCACGGAGTGTGCATGCATGTCACCGTCACTCTGACCACATATGATGGGAGACTATAATGTACGCATAAAAATGGATAGTAAGTCCTGCAGGGTCTCTGTGTCCACTATAATGTACGCATAAAAATGGATAGTAAGTCCTGCAGGGTCTCTGTGTCCAACGCAGGCAGTGCGGGTTAGAGTAAGAGGGCAGATGCTCTAACCCCTGCCTCTGGTTGTTTGGGGCTTGTGTGTGCATTACATGTAGAAAAGACATGGTTATAGTCACTGCTATGAAGCTGGTGTCAAGTGATGATCTTTGAGCAGTAAATCAGCATAGCTTCTTTGCCAACCAGCCAACTTAGATTTTTTTTTTTTTAATGGTACCGAGGGTTGGACTCAGTGTCATTCTATCACTGAGCTACACCCCAACCATTTGTATCTTTTTTTATTTTGAAACAGGGCCTTGCTAAGTTGCTGAAGCTGGCTTTGGACCTGAAATTCTCCTGTTTCAGCCTCCCAAGTCCTGGGATTGCAGGGGTGCAGCCACTGTACCAGCTCAGTTGACTTACTTTAGAGCTTACAGTTTACGTTCTTGTCTTCTGTGCTTTAAGATGTCTGTGCTAGCTGGGCATGGTGGTGCATGCTTACAATCCCAGTGTTTGGGAGGCTGAGACAGGAGGATCATAGCCAGCCTCAGCTACTTAGTGAGGCGCTCTGCAACTTAGTGAGACCCTGTTTCAAAATATATGAAAAAAAAAAACAGGGCTAGGAGGTGTAGCTGGGAGGTATAATGCCTCTGGGTTCAATCCCTAGTACTGAAGAAAAAAAAAAGATTTTATTTTTATTTATTTTTATTTTTTATTGGTGCACTGTATTCATACATCATAGTGGGATACAAAAAAACTTTTGTAGACATACATGCACACATCAACCAGTCAGCCCCTACCCGATCCCCACCCCGTTCCCTCCCCATCCCTCCTTCCCATGCTTGGCTTAGTGGTTGACATCTAGTATTATAGCAATTTATCCAAAATTAAAAATGATAATCTCACATAACAGTTTCATTTGTCTGATACCAAGCTTTTGATAACTTAAAGATAACATTTCAATATTTCTAAAAAAAAAAAGATTTTAGCTGGGCATGGGCACGGTGGCTCACGCTTGTAATCCCAGCATTCGGGAGGCTGAGACAGAAGGATCCGGTTTGTGGCCAGTCTCAGCTACTTAGTGAGGCCTTCTGCAGCTCAGTGAGACCCTGTTTCAAAAGTAAAGAATAAAAAATGGGCTGGGGGTGTAGCTCAGAAGTAGAACGCCCCTGGGTTCCATCCCCAGTACTGAAAAAAAAAAAAAGAAAGAAAGAAAGAAAAGAAAAAGAAAAAGAAAAAACCCAGATGTCTGTGCTAATTAGTTCTCCTCCCAGAAAAGGCAGTGTACTGCAAGCATATTAATGTGTCTCACATAGACTGATAAAGTGACACTGAATGGGGTATACTCTTCCTCCTTCATGCTCTGTCTTTACTCCCTAAAACTGAGGAAATGGCCAGAAAAAAGAAAACGTGTTTGGAACATTTACGGAATGTGGGGGATGTCACCATCCCATGGTAAACGCGTGACATAGAAGGCTCAGGGCTACATGCGCAGTACGAGTCAGATCTAAGAAAAACTGGACAGCAGCTTCTTCTGAGCAACTCAGATCCAAGTCCAGAGCTCTCTGCTTTTGATGTATATTTACTGATGTATATTTCTCCATTCTAGAGAGCTCAATGAATAGCAGGCGTGAATTTCATATGTGATCGGGTGGCATTTCTTACTAGCGGGGAATGCCGAGTGGATGGATGCCGAGTGGATGGATGCCGTTACGGGACTGAACATCTTTTTGGAGGGAAACATTCTCTCCCTGTTCTCTTTCCCTCGGATGGTGCCTCCCACGTATGTATTCCCAGGGAGCCAGCACACACGCTGGGCAGTGCTAGGTGTGAATCTTGTGGGTACTGAAACGTTTCCGCCCTATTTTCCTCCTTTGGCTAAAGCAGTCGCCGCCAAGGATTTGTCTTCTTCTGGATGTCACTGTACGTCTGCCTTGAATTGATCAGATTTCAGGGAAACCCCTCTCACCTGTAAACGCGTTTTCTGCCAGTGACGATTGTTTTCATATCACTTCTCCATATTAAGAAGCAGCCATGGGTGGCTCAGGTGCTCACCTTGTCTCTGCCCACAGCAGGTGAGCAGTTCTCTGGACTGCCTGAGCCTGCTGCGCAGGGTTCAACGCCAGCCTTCTGACAATTAGCAGAGACACAGCTGCCAGCTCTGTATCCCATCAGGAAACCTGGCTCTCCTATTAGGCCCAATTATCAGACCCAGCTAAGATGCAGAAAAGGTCCTATAGGTTCTACAGGAAATGAACCAGGGGAGATCATCCTGCAAGACTCGAGGTCCCGGGGCGGGCCTGGGCAGTGCATTTCCTGGCCACCTATGGCTTTGATTTGGTGACCTTGGACTCCTGGCCGATGCCTGGCAGGTCTGGAGAAGGAGCCGGTGTGAGCCTCGTCACTTTCACTCCATGGAGAGTTGGGTCTGATGGGGAGTGGTCGGGGAGGTGGGACAGCAGGGAACACCTTTCCGAAATGACAGAGAGCTCAGGAGAAGCCAGGCCAAACAGCAGCTCGCACGCTGGCCATGAAGGCCCCTCCAGGGCCAGAGTCAGCCGGCCGCCAGCCACTCTGCCCTCGTCTTGTTTTCTGACTGCCCCCTGACCCGGAGTCTGCGTCCGGCTGGAGGCTGAGCCCCCTTACACCGGGGATGCCACCTTGAGCCAGCTGTCTATGCCACTTTACCTTGCTGACACGGGTGAAGCACAAGAGGATTTTCTAAAAATATAGCTAAACATTTAGAAGATTATATTATTACATAAGTCTACCTGAGCTATACCACCAGCCCTATTTAATTTAATTTTTTAAATTTTACTTTGAAACAGGACCTCACTAAGTTGCAGAGGGCTTTGCCAAGTTGCTAAGGCTGGCAGCAAACCTAAGATCCTCCCAACTCAGCCTCCCAAGTACTGGGATTACAGGCGTGCACCATCACACCTGGCTGTGATCGGTATTTATTTTATTTCATTTTTATTTATTTATTTATTTATTTATTTATTTATTTATTTATTTATTTATTTTGTGTGGGTCTGGGGATGGAACCCAGGGGCATTCGACCTCCAAGCTACACTCCCTGCCCTATTTTTTATTCTTTATTTTGAAACAGAGTCTCACTAAGTTACAGACGGCCTCACTAAGTAGCTGAGGCTGTCCGTGAACAGCGATCCTCCGGTCTCAGCCTCCTGAATCCTGGGATTACAAGCGTGCGCCACCACACCTGGCTCTGATCGGTATTTTAAACAACATAAAACATAGCTTAGTTAAGGATGACGTACGGGGTGGTTAACCACCCAGCCACAGTTGGGCAGAGGGGAAATACGAACCGCCTTCATGCCCACTCCTGCCTGCCTGCCTTCCCAGAATCCCACTCACCTTGCCTAGGATGTGGTCTTAAAGGTTTCAGCTTCACAATCTGCAAACCACTGCACTTCCTGACCAGTCCTTTTTTTTTTTTTTTCTTTTCTGGTACTGGGTACAGAGCCCAGGGGCATTCTACTGAGCTAAACGTCCGGCCTTATTTTTTATTTAGAAACAGGGTCTCACTGAGTTGCAAAGGGCCTCACTAAGTAGCTGAGGCTGTCCGTGAACCAGGATCCTCCTGTCTCAGCCTCCCGGATGCTGGGATTCCAAGCGTGCGCCACCGCGCCTGTCTACCAGTCTTCACACACGTGGTTCCCTCTTCTAGAATAGAGCTTCTTAAACCTAAATGTGTGCATCAGTAACCCCGGGGTCTTGTTAAAATACCAAGTCTGACTCAGCGAGTGTGGGCCGTGGTTTGAGATGCTTTCTCACCAACTCCCAGGGACATGCAGATGTCCCTGGAGCAGATGTCCAAGGAGCAGCCTGGGCCTAGAACACCCTTCCTGCCTTCCTGGCCAAGCAGGCAGTGGATTCGGGGCATGTGGATTTTGTAGATTTTTGCTCTCACACCAACATAACCACTGTATCAACAATATCAATCAAACAAGCCCACTGGAGGAACAATCTTTTTGGTAGTGGAGATTGAACTCAAGAACATTCTACCACTGAGCTATACCCTTAGCCCTTTTTTATTTTTCATTATGAAACATGGTTTTGTGAGCTTGCTGAGTCTCAGTAAGTTAAAGAGGCTGGTCTCAAACCTGTCTCTGCCTCCCACGTGCTGGGATTACAGGTGTGTGACACCATGCCTGGTTGGTTGTCAACTCTTTATTGCCAATTGATTGGTCGAGAAAGGACATTAAACACATGCCATAGATCATTTAAAAAATCACGTAAAAGGTGAAAAGGTGCCATTTCAGAATAAAGGACAGTGTTTTGAATTTATCTTCATGCAAAACTCACCATATTGACCTTATTTTTATTTTTTTATTTTTTTTGAAGATTTAAAGAAGTTTATTAAAAAGATAGAAATACAGAAAATAGAAATACAGAAAATAGTTACAGCCCCATGCCAAAATGGCATGAGGGGGGAGGGTGGCCCGGGCCAACTCACCACTCCCCTTGACCTTATTTTTAAAATGTTCCAAGCTGGAGGCTGAAACAGGAGGGCTGCAGGTTTGCGGCCAGCCTCAGCTACTTAGCGAGGCCTTCTGCAACTTAGTGAGACCCTTTTTCAAAATAAGGAATAAAAAATAGGACTGGGGGCAGAGCTCAGAGGTAGAATCCCCCTGGGTTCAATCCCCAGTACTACACACACACACACACACACACACACACACACACACAATGTTGTTTCAGACTAGAAGTGCTAAGAGTATATAGGAAAATCGACCTGCTCAAAGCCTCCTGAGTCTTTAACTATCAAGTAGAGAGCTAACCTTGCCAAGAAGCCTTTTCGGACCCTCTCCCACTGCTCAAAAGACTCCTGAACACGTGGCTGGCAATGCCCTATCCCCTCTACTGTGACTGCTTGCTTGTTTGTCTGGATTCCAGCAGACCTGGAATTTTATTCTTTATTTAGAAACAGGGTCTCACCGAGTTGCAAAGGACCTAAGTAGCTGAGGCTGTCCACAAACTGCGATCCTCCTGTCTCAGCCTCCCAAATGCTGGGATTCCAAGCGTGCGTCCCCACGCCTGGCTGCCAGTCTTTACACACATGGTTCCCGCTTATAGAATACTGCTTCTTAAACCTAAGTGTGAGCATCAAGAGGCGTCTTTCAAGTACCTTTGGGCAGGTGTAACGTTGTGAATACACAGAAAGCACTCAGTAATTGAATGAAGGTCTAAAATAAGGGATCCATCTTGCAATCTTACAAGTGGATTCTGGGTATTAGGTAGTATTAGAGATATTTTTCAAATGGTCCCAAATCATGGCATGCATAAAAAAATAAAGTGTCATTGAGAAACTTCTGATATAGCAGCGTTTTGGGCAGGCAGTGAACGCACACCTTTACCTGCTCCTTGAACTGCGGGCCCTCGCCGGCTCCCTCCCCACCCTGCTATTTTGATCTAATCAGGTGATTCTCTGTTCAAAAGCCTGCTGAGCTTTTGGACTGTGGTTTTTGGTTTTTGTCAATTGAGCTACAATGAGCATTAGAGGATCCTATGATCTTTAGTCTACTCTGATCACCTGGGTTTGGGGCTTTATAAACAGGACTGTATAGAGGACCGGCAATTTTTTTTTTTTTTTTTTTTTTTTTTTTTTGGTGGTACTGGGGTTCCTGGAAGCCCTTCTACCTCCGGGCTACACTCCCAGACCTATTTTTACATTTTTATTTGGAAACAGGGTCTCCTAAGCCAGCGCGCGCAGCTGGCTTCGAACCTGTGCGATCCTCCTGTCTCTGCCTCCCAAGCGCGGGGATTACAAGCATGCGCCACCACGTCCGGCTGAGGACCGCCATTTCTAATGACAGTGCTTCTCAATTTCCCTGCACACCTCAGCCTGTCTACTGCGCAGGACAGATGGAGTTTGCTCTTCCAAAATAAACATCACATGTAGGTTACAGCTGAAAGTTCATCAGAAACTTGTTGATTCTGGGAATATATGGGAATTAAGACAGACAAATATTTGCTATTCAAATAATAAGAAATGTCAGGTAAATCACTTGGCCAAGACTTATGCTTAGTAATGGACCTCAGTCCCTCTTTTTTTCAATGACAGTGATGGTGATTGTACTAATGGTCAGAATAATAAAAATTTTGTTTGTGTGTGTATACTAAAAACATCTGTGGGCATGTGTATCAATCAATAGTGGTTGTCTTTGGAATGGAATCACAGATGCTTTCATTTCTATAGTGTATATGAATCTAATGTTTGAGATTATTGCTAGGTATGTATTTCCTATGGTATGCAGAAAAGTAGGTCAGAATTTAAAAAAAAGCTTTTATGAGAATTAACGGCACTGTTGCCCACAAGGTCTTTCTTTCCTACATATGAAAGTAGAACACTAAGATGCTTGGCATGAGGTTTTCACAGCAAAGAAGGAAATTTAGGTGTTTTTTTTTAACACTTCTGGATGACTGAAAAGGTCATCTCATAAAGTATTTCTTGAAGTGTGCAATTTTTTTTTTTTTTTTGGTGGTACTGGGGGTGGAACCCAGAGGCTTTCTACCTCCGGGCTATACTCCCAGACCTATTTTATATTTTATTTGGAAACAGGGTCTCACTAGGTTGCTGAGAGCCTCACTAAGTAGCTGAGGCTGGCTTTGAACCTGTGCGATCCTCCTGTCTCAGCCTCCCAAGGGCGGGGATGACAAGCGTGCGCCACCACGCCTGGCTAAAGTGTGCAAATCTTTTAATGAGGTGACATAGGACTCTGAGTATGGGGTAGATACACCAGGGAATTTAAAGTGCTATTTGTGATGTAGTGAAGAAAATGACACAAAAGAATCTTACGAAAAATCTAATCCACCAAAAAAAATCTAATCCACCAAAAAAAAATTAAAAAATTAAAAAATTAATTATGATTTAAACTGGTAAGTGCTATCAAGGGGACGAAGCTTAGAGTTACAGATGACACTGTGCCAACTCAGTGACAGATAGCCTATGTGGGTTTTTTTCTAGGATCATTTTAAGGCTATTACTTTTTTGTGTGTGGTGCTGGGGGTGGAACCTATGGGCATTCTACTCTGAGCTACACCTCCAGCCCTATTTTTCATTCTTTATTTTGAAACAGGGGCTCACTGAGTTGCAGAGGGCCTCACTAAGTAGCTGAGGCTGGCCACGAACCACAATCCTCCAGTCTCAGCCTCCCAAATGCTGGGATTACAAGCGTGTGCCACCACGCCTGGTTAACCTATGTGTTTTTTAATAAAATGGTTTTAGGGGACATTTTTCTTCTGAGAATTCCAGGGCAGAGGCTCTTCTTGGCTTTGTTTAAGGGCAGTGTTGAGGGTAGGCCTTCCTGAGAGAGAAAATAAGGGCAAAGGCAGGAAAGAGATAAGGAAACCCCCACCCCCATCCCCTGATATCTGGAGAAAAAATACTTCACAGAGGGGCCAGGCAGTGCAGAGGCCTTACGTGGAAGCTGTCTGGCAGGTTGGGTCAATGGTAAAGAGGCCAGTGTGTTACAGTGATGGAGGGAAGGGTGGGATGAGGACGTGGGAGGCTACTGAGCTCTGAAGGTCATTTTAAGGACTTTGGCTCCTACCTAAGTGAAATGGGACCATTGCAGGTTTCTGGGCAGAGTGTAACATGATCTGATCTACATACCCATCTACTCATCCACATTTTTATTTATTAATGTTTTTAGTCATCACAAATTTTGAAGGCATTTTGAGGAATAATGAAATGTGAAACGGTGCACATTTACACTGACTGCATAATTTTAAGCCTTGATATTGTAATCTCATTTGAGAGTCAGATTAACTAGAGGATTTACCACCATAAGTTTTCCAGTGTTATGTATACATAAAAAGGCTTTCCTTCTATATACTTATTACTTTTCCTTTATATTTTCTCCTCTCGCATGTTTTCTTTCCGTTTTCTTTCTTTGCGGGTCTGAGGATGGAACCCAGGGGCATTCAACCTCTGAGCTACACCCCCCGCCCAATTTTTTATTCTTTATTTGAAACCGGGTCTCACTGAGTTGCAGAGGGCCTCACTAAGTAGCTGAGGCTGTCCGCGAACCGTGATCTTCCGGTCTCAGCCTCCCGAATGCTGGGATGACAAGCGTGCGCCACCACGTTTTCAACTGCACTGCTTTTGCATGTGTTCATTTGAACTCTTGAACTTGATTATCTTCCTTCTCTTTTTTTTCTTGGTAGTACTGGGGATTGAACCCAGAACATCTGTGTGCCAGGCAAGCGCTCTACCACTGAGTTGTGTCCCCAGCCGTTCTGGCTTTCTGTTTGGGGACAGGGTCTTGTACATGCTTAGCTTCCAACTTGCCGTCGTCCTGCCTCAGCCTCCCGAGTGACCGGTATTACAGGCATGGCCCATCACGCCCAGCCGAAACTAAGCTTTATCTAAGGGGTTCACTTAATGTTCTGAGATACTCCGGAACAACTCCAGCCCAGGAGTAACTTAGTTAAAAGGCTTTAGGACCAGGGGTACAGAGAAAAATAATAGTTACAAACGGTATTCCTTTGAGACGCTTATGAATAAAAATGCGTTAAAGGCCAAACATCTGTCACTGTCATGTAAAGTCTGTCTGCTTCTCTCTTGCTTGATGAAATTATGACCATCCGTCATTTTCCCTCCAAGGAAAATAGAAAGTTTGGTACTTCCATTTCTGCGCTTTCTTTTGTTCATTAAAAAAAAAAAACAACTGTGTTTTTTATGATTAGTGGGTGAAGGTTGATGTATAAGAGCAGATTCAGCCCAGGGGTAAAGTTGCCAAGCAGCTCTAGTTTGGCTTCCTCTTACTCTTGAATTTAGAGACACTGGATTATCTCCATTGCCTAGTCAGTTCCTAGCTCATAGGGGGTCATAGTGTCAATAATAAAAGGCATCCTTTTGTTAACTTGTTAGGGACTTTATCTGCTGCTCAATTTCTGGTGTATTTGCATTTTAAAAGGCTGCCAGGCAAAGGAAGTGGGTAACCTCTGTCTAAAGACATGAACTATTAATGGTTAAACATCAGAGGCAGAGGGGAGATACGTTAAAAGGAGAATGTTCCAGAGAGCCCCTCTCAGCCACATCAAAGAGCAACTATTTGTCACTGGATCAGCTGGGAGTCAAGGAATCCAGAGCTGTGTAGAGCCTGTGGACATATCCTGACTTGCTTCTATTTCTCAATCACTATGCAAAAAAAAAAAAAAAAAAAAATCATCAGAGTTGTTGAATCTACAGCAATTCCTATCAATTTGTAGACTATTTGCTTAAAGGTAGTATTGATCGGTAGGACTTGGAAACTTGAATGATGCAACCTTTAGTTGTATACTTGAGGCTCTTTTTGCCCAGTGCCTCTGACATTCAGCCCATCACAGTGACTGCAAGGCAAGGAGGGCTGGCCCAGGTGCACTGTGAGCCCTGGAGTCTGTGATCAGCTGAAACTTCCTGCATTAAACCTGTGGCGCCCATGTTCTGGAGGAACTGGAATATTATTTCTAAGATGGCTGTCAAAAAAACCCAGGATTGGGTGGAAATTAAAGTGAAGACAAATTTTATTGTAACTGGTAAAGAGGCTCCAGTAGAGAACTGGGCTCCATTCTGAACACACGAGGGACCAGTGAGAACTTATAGTCATGGAGCAGGAAAGTTGCTAGAAGACACTAAGTTGGGTGAATCCTGGCTGCACCAACCTAAAAAGATTCCCGTTGAAAGTAGGCCAGCGCGATCACGTGATCGGATACCAAAGGTGGGGCCTGAGTGATTTCGACTAGTTCTCAAGGGTGGCGGATTCTTGCTAAACTGCCTTGGCACTGTTGTTTGCTAAAACTGAAGTTTAGTACAGGCAAGAGAAGGTTCAGAAGTCTGACTAAAGTTTGGTTAAGCAAAGGATCCCGGTCACACACAGCCTCTGCTGTATACACTTGTGCTCCAATGGGTCTGTGTTGAGAAAGGCCTTTCCGCACTGACTTAATCCTACAGTGATTTTGCAATCTTCTGTGGCTCTTTTTATTATTTATTATCGCATCAGGGATTGAACTCAGAGGCATTTTACTTCTGAGCTACAGCCCCAGTCCTTTTAATTTTTTGCTTTGAAACTGGGTCTCACCAAGTTGCCGAGAGCCTCACTGAATTGCTGAGGCTAGCCCTGAACCTGTGATCCTCCTTGAACCTGTCTCATCCTCCCAAGTACTGAGATGACAAGCCGAGTCCTTGAGGTATCACCCCTGCCTGGAGGGTAGAAGTCCCCGTTTCCTGTCCCGATCCCTTCCATACTCCATCTATCCTCGGCCTCAGGGCTTCCACCGCGGAACGGGACGAGTTCATGGGCCCCGAGGCGCAGCTGGCTCCCCTGGGCCCCAAGCGCCGCCATGCAGCGCAGAGAGGGCGCATCTCGGGGCGGGCTGCCAGCGCCCCAAGCCCGCACCACCGCCAGAGCCGCGCGGCCCCGCCCCGCGCGGCCGCCCTCCGCTTTCCTATTGGCTCAGCGGCTCCGCGCGTCACGCCGGCGACCCCGACGTGCCCTCCCAGAGGGGGCGGGGCCGCGCGCAGGCGCACACAGGTGGCTCTGGGTCCTGGGGAGGAAGGGGAGGAGCTCCCGGTTTCCCGGGTTACCTGAGGGGGCGGGAGCTCGCGGCGGCGGCGGCGGCGGCGGCTCGGGATTCTCCGGGCCAGGGAGCGCGCGGCGGCCCCGAGCAGGTAAGGCGGCCGCTGGGCGCCCACGCCGCGCGGAGGGCTGGGGTCGCGATCCCGCCCGGCCCGGGGCGCAGGCGGCGGTCTGCGGGCGGGATGGCGGAGGGCTCCGGGGCTCGGCCCGCGACCCTCCCTCCGCCCGGGACCCGCCGGTGACAGCCGCTCCGCCCCGGCCGGCGGACCGCGGCGGCCCCGACGCCAACTTTACTTCCCGCCGGCGGGCGGCGACGGGCCGGCACCTGCGGCGGGCTTGTCGCGGTGCCGCGGCCAGGCCGGCCGGCCGCCCAGAGGGCAGGCGACCACCGGAGTTGACAGTTCCCGCGCCCTCACCCCGCCCCGCGGAGCCGGCCCACCTGTCATCCTCCCGGGCGCCCCGGTCCACGCCGTCCCTGCTTGCGGTACTCCTTCCAGGGCCACGACCCCTCTCCCCGGGCCCCCGGGGGCATCTTGGTGGGTCCCGGGCATCCCTGGAGCCGTGGCCGGGATGCCCCTTCGCCCTGCTGGGCCCCGCGGTCAGGGGATGACCCGGGAAGACCCCGGTGCCAGTGTGCCGGCCGGCGGTGGTGCGTGGTGGAGGGGATGTGCCCAGAGCCTTTAAGATAGGCTGCCTTAGCCTTAGGCTCTTAGCGGGTTAAGCAAAACAAAACATCCCCATATGCTCAGCAGAGCTACACACGCCCAGCGACAGCGCTCCTCGGTAGTGGATGGGGTTTGTTTTAAGCAGACAGAGCTATTTAAGGGAACTGAATTGTATTCCGGCCAGGGTTGCCTTTGAAAATCGAATTCAGCGCACCTTTTCTCTAGGGTTTGTTTAAGCGATGGATAGGGCAAACCGGATTGAGCTTTTCTTCCCCAAGGTCCTTGGCTCTTTAGCGCTACCACTTGAAACTTCCACACCCAGAAGCCTGTGCTAATAAAGGCGCTGATTCTAAGCTTTCATTTTATAGGTGAAGTTGATTAGTATGGGGTCAGTTTTAAAGAGTTCTGCAGGTAGTCAGCAACTTGCTTCGCCGTATAGTTCTTTGCTGTCATCCGTATTGGTACTGCAAAGCTGGAAGAATTTGGAGGAGAGGAAGCCTAAGAAGGGGAGTTACTATAATTTAACTAATATGAAACCACGTTGTAAGCCATGAAATTGTGTGTATATGTGTGTGTGTGTGTATGTATGTATTGAGTAAATATTTACAGAGTGCCTACTGTGTGCAGGACCCTCCTCTAAATGAACACATATCCCTCGGAGCTTCCATTCTGATGGGAGACTGCAAATCATGCGAGTGTGCGTATCAGATGGTGTTAGGGACTAGAGAGACAAAATCAGGGACAAGGGAAGACAGGGAACGGGAACGAGTCGCAGTTTTTATTAGAGGTAGTCAGGAAAGGCCTCTTGGAGGAGAGGGCATTTGTACCAAGACCAGGAGGGTGTGTATCTCTTGGGGAAAGATGTGAAGCAAAAGAAGGTACTCTTAAAAGCCCTCCTGAGGCGGGAGGAGCGTGTTTGGCACGGTAGAGGACCTTGGTGAGGCTGGTAGGCTGTGCTGGGGGGAGCAAAGCGAGAGGCCTGGTAATAGTACCCGAGCGGTGAGTGGGGAGGGCTGAGGTGGTGTACAGAAGGCCTTGTAGGTTTCTGTGAGGAGGGGAGTCAGCTCTTTGAAAGAGTCTAGTCAGACTCACTCTTTAAAGGAGTCGTCCCAGGCGGGCGTGGTGGCACAGGTTTGTAATCCCAAGGCTTGGGAGGCTGAGACAGGAAGATCGCAGGTTTGTGGCCAGCCTCAGCTACTTAGTGAAGCCTCTGCAACTTAGTGAGACCCTGTTTCAAAAATAAAGATAAAAAAATAGGACTGGGGGTAGAGCTTGGAAGTAGAATGCCTCTGGGTTCTGTCTCCAGTACTTGGGGCGGGGGAGCCCCAGGGAGAATAGACCTTTTGGGCAGGAACAAGTCCAGGATCCAGCCCAGAGGTGACTGAGCTTGGAAAAGCGGGAAGTGGGCGAGGTTGTTGATCTTTGAGTGTAGAGTTGTAATGGACACCGGGGGTTTGTCCTGAGCGAGAAGAGAGGTCTGGCAGGTGCATACTGAGATGAGGTTTATGAGAGGAGTGGGTCTGATGAATAGAAGGCCAGGAGTCAGAAGACCAAAACATTAGATATCTAAGAGGTGACTAGTAGTAATAAACTCTAGTGACATCCCATGGCAGAAAGTTTTTCTGTTACCTTGATTATTCCAGGGGCTTAGTGTTTTCTCCTACAAAATGCCAACTTTATTTCATGACCAATTTTTTTAGCTCTTTGCACCAAACCAGTCATTCTTTTTCCCAGTATAGTTTTGTGTTTGTTTAAGTGCACTCAGGCCACGTGTTTGTTGGTTTCGGTAGTAGACAAAGCCATATAATTTAGGATTTCAGAGCACTCTCCTAATGTGCTGCTGTATTTGACTTGAACATCTTCACCCAAGTCATTTTTCTCCAGATGACTGGCTTAAGTTTAAAAAAATCATTAGACAACTGGCTTAAGTAAAAAAAAAAACTGAGCCCCAGAAATGTTATCAAATGTGGCTTTACTTGGCCATTTGTGAAATTACAAAGGAAATGACCTGAATTTTTAATACCATACTAATAAATCAGTAATATACAGGGATTATCTCAATTCTTTTGTTTCATTAAAGAGGGCTTGAAATAAGTGGGCCATGACATGTTAAATGGAGTTTTTTCTTTAAATATCAAATAACACAGTATCGGAGCAATGGAATAGACCTGTAAAACTTCAATAAAAAATATATGACTCCTGGAACTTAAGGTCTGCTTCTTAGGCCAAGAACCAGGAAATACGCTAATATTTTAAAATGGATTTTCAACCTATCTATATCCTGAAATTATATAAAAATCTGGTCTGATTAGTAACCGACCCTAGAGTTGATGGAGATTTCTTTTTGCTGCCTCTCATCGTGTCCTTTTAACTTTTTAACCTTTTAACTCCCTTGGGTACTGGACAAGACTTGATATGTGCAGGTTTTGAATGCTTACCAGGTCTAACTGCCGGACTAAAATAAAACAAAATAGAACAAAGCAAAACACTACCTAGTACCATGGAAGAGTAGTGCTGAAAATCAGTTAATTGAGAGAGGAGCCCAACAGTTTTCCAAAGGGCTCGTCATTGTTTCATCCAAATGTGATTCTTTGAAACTGAAGCCCCAGGTGGTCAGTGAGGGAGTGAGAGCAGGACATCTTGCTGTTTTACATAAGTGGAAACACGGGGACGGTAGGGTAGGCTCTTGCACGTACTGAGTAATGCTTATGAAGCCTGGCCTGGTGGCACATTGTAACCCCAGTGCTCGGGAGCTGAAACGGGATGATTGCAGGTTTGCTGACAGCCTCTGCAACTTAGTGAGACCTTGTCTTAAAAAAATAAAACAGGGCTGTGAGTGTAGCTCAGAGGTAGAACATTTCTGCATTCCACCCCCAATCCCCCTCCCTCTCTCTCTCTCTCTCTCCCCCTCCCTCCTTCCCTCCCCCCCAGAAATGTTTATGAAATTGTCACTAATCTTCAAAAAATAGTGATGGTAGCTGGGTGTGGTGGTGCACACTTGTAATCTGAGCATTTGGGAGGCTGAGACCGGAGGATCGCTGTTCCCAGACAGCTTCAGGTGCTTGTGAGGCCCTTTGCAACTCAGTGAGACCCAGTTTCAAATTAAAGAATAAAAAACGAGGCTGTGGGTATAGCTCAAAGGTAGAATGCCCCCCTGGGTTTCATCCCTAGTACCGCAATATAAATACATAAATAATAAGAGATGGTCATATAAACGATTACTACTCAGCAATTAAGAAGAAATGCACTATGGATCATACAACAAGTTGGATAAATCTCAAAACAATTACACAACCTGAAGAAATCCAGACCAGAAAGAAAAGAAGCAGTACATAAGGTGTGTTCCATCCATCGAATGCAAGCTAGTCTTTAGTGGTAGAAAGGGTGCGGGGTGGCTTGAGTATGGACGAGGACAGGAGGGCGGAGGAGGAAGCTTAGGGAGCGGTGCGCAGGCTCGCTGTCTGATTATGATAATAGCCTTATAGGTGTGCACACAGGCTGAAAGCTACCAAACTGTACTTCAGATCTGTGTGGTTTGTTGTGTGCTGCTGATACCCTAATAAAGTCCCATTTAAAAGTAGCCCGAGAATGGAAAGACGTGGAGGAATCTCAAGCGCATCTTACTGAGTGAGAGCAGCCAGTTCCAAAGGGCTCTAGGCTTTATGATTCCAGCCCCGTCACATTCTGAAAAGGCAAAACTCTGCAGACTGCAAAGATCAGTGGTTGCCCGGGGTGAGGGAGGGAGGAGTTTTTGGGGCAGAGGGGCCACGGAGGGCTTTCAGGGCAGTGGATCTGTCTTTAAGATACTACAATAGTGGACGCAGGCCACTGTGCACTGATCAGAGCCTGGAGCATGTCCACAGAAGGGCGAGCGTCCTGTAAGCTAAGGGTTGGGTTAGAGGGACCTGCCAGCATGGGATCAGCTGTTACAAATGCACTCAAAGCGGGGGAGCTGTGTGTGTGGGGGGACAGGGATATATGGGAATTGCTACTTTCCACATGGTTTTGCTGTGAACCTAAAACTGCAAAAAAAAAAAAAAATGAGTACAAAAAAATTTGCCAGAAACCTAAAGAATTGCACATTTTACATTTCAAAATTGGGGAAGGGGGAGCTGAGATATTATACACAGTGAACCTTGACACTGACTGATTCCTAGAAAGATAACAGATCAGAGAGTGCCAAATGCTTCATGATTAGAAGAGAGAGCACTGATTACTAAGACTCGGAATTCATTTTTCCTTGCCTTTTCTTTCTTTTCTTTTCTTTTCTTTTTTTTTTTTTTTTTCAATACTAGAGATTGAACCTAGGGGCATTCAGTACCTCTGAGCTACATCCTGGGCCCTATTTTTTATTTTGAAACAGGGTCTCAACTAAGTTGCAAATGGCCTCACTAAGTTGCTGAGGCTGGCCACAAACCTGTGACCCTCCTGCCTCCCAAGTACAGGCGTGCGCCACACATCACATCTGGCTTCCAGAGTTCATGTTTAAGAACAAACTGTATTACATTTAGCCTCATGCTCACTTTGCCAAAAATACAGTAATATCTGTGTACTAATCTTCTTTTTTTTTTTGGTGGTACGGGGGATGGAACCCAGAGGCCTTCTACCTCTGAGCTACATTCCCAGACCTATTTTATATTTTATTTAGAAACAGGGTCTCACTAAGTTGCTGAGAGCCTCACTAAATAACTGAAGCTGGCTTCAAACCTGTGCGATCCTCCTGTCTCAGCCTCCCAAGTATTGGGATTACAAGTGTGTGCCACCACGCCTGGCTCTGTGTAATAACCTTTATAGAACACTTCATAACTAACAGCCTATACTATCATTTATTATTTAATTTAACCCTCAAAATAAAATCCCTGTGCATTAGGGTATGCTGCAGAAAGCCTGAGTAGAAGCCCCTAAGGAGCCAGGAAGGGCAGATTTCAGAAGGGCTTGCTGAGCTGGGGTACAGGAGAGGGGGATGCAGGCAGGGGAGTAGATCTGAAGATGTGAAATGCATCCATTTCTTACAGGTGGGTGCAATTAGCTATCTCACTTCCCAGTTGGAACCCAGTTGGATAAAGTTGAGAAACCCTCTCTGAATCAAATAACAGCCTCTTTGATCAGTAAATATATATTTTTTTCAAACACTTTGGAGATGACAGGAGGGCTGTGGGCAATAGCTTGAGCAGGAGATGTGGTCCATGGAGAGCTTGTTTTTCTTTGCGGATGGAGAAGTCAGGGGCTCTCCCATGGACAGGAAAGAGCATGGGAGAGGAAGAACTTTCAGGTTGCCAGAGAAGGAAGGTATTGAGCAGCCGGCAGCCCAGGCAAGGGGAGGCGGCCCAGGAGCACAGGTGAGAGGCTTCGTACCTGAAGAGCAGACAGCGTCTTCCATTTAAGAAAGAAAAGGAGACGAGCGGATTCAGGTGGAACCCAGTATCCAGGGATCTGTCCTCCCTGCGAAGCGAGGTTGTTTCTCGTGTGAGAAGGAAGCACAGGGCTGGGTATGGTTGGGAGAGGAGACTTCCATGGTGATTGGAAAGGGAGCCTCGCCGGGGACGGGTGGCCCCGTTACTGACTAGTGATGCGCGCTCTCCAGAGCTGAAATCGCAGAGGTACGGAGAGCCTACAGAATGGGTTAGCAGTTTTCCCACCAGCTGCCTGTCACAGCGTGAAAGCAAATTGTTCCTCTGCATCTGGATGGGAGTCAGAAGGAAGGGAAGGTATAACAGAGGCCTTGGGTAGCAGGGCGCTAACTGAAGGGCAGATCCATCGGACCTGCCTGACTGCGGAGCCCAGCCAGGGTGGAGCAGACAGAGGAGGAGGTGGAGAGGAGAGGCTCCTGAGGAAGGGGCAGAACTGAAGGCCGTCAGTCCTGGCACAGTGGGACAAGGACCCAAATTCAGGATTCTAGACTCGGAGTGGTTTTGGGTGGTGAGGACCAAAGAGTCACAATGATGGTGGTGGTTACCCAAGTTGATGGTGCTCGTTACACTGGTGATATGAATAAACGCCACTGTTTCTTGGACAGTGTGTACTGGTTGCTACACTAAATACTTTCTATAGGTCATTATACTTATGTTTCACAACAATCCCATAAGGCGCATATTAGTATGACAGCTTTCCAGACAAGGAAACTGGGTCTCGGGGGGTTAAGCGATGTGCCCCAAAGCCCACAACTAGGAAGAACCTGAGTCTTTCTAGCTCCAAAGCTCTGTGGCCAGCTGCTGACCATGCTGGCCTTCCGCAAGTGGGGGTCATGGAAGGAGGGGAAGCGAGCATGTGGGGACTAGAGGTGCCCATGGGTCACGAAGCTGCCACAGTAACTGCCCTGGTGTGGAGAGGGAGGCAGTCACGTGGCAAAGCTTTTGGAAAATGGAGGCAAGGGACCTAAAGGCCGCGGACGACAGCTCTGCCTGTGCTGACATGACCCAGCAGTGAGTGGATGGAGCACGGACTGTTCACCCGGGAAGCCAGGAGAAGGCCGACTCCTCTTCTTGGTGTGGAATCCAGTGTGACAGTGATCTAAGAAGAGGAGGGAGCCGGGTGTGGTGGGCGTGGTTGGAATCCCAGCATTTGGGAGGCTGAGGCAGGAGGATCACAGTTTGTGGCCAGCCTCAGCTACTTAGCGAGGCCCTTTGCAACTCAGTGAGACCTTGTTTCCAAATAAAGAATAAAAAATAGGGCTGGGGGGTGTTGCTCCAAGATAGAATGCCCTGGGTTCCACTGCAGTACTGCAAACATAAGTAAATAAATAAATAAGGGGAAGAGAGGCCCAGCTACAGGGTTTGGGTTCCAAGAAGTGGGGTGGCAAGAAGCCAGGGAGGAGGAGGAAGACTCACTTAATTTTACATAAAAACATCAGAAAGGATGGGTAGGCAGGCAGGCCAATCATGTAATTTATTGGCCAAGTAGGTACTATTTTGAGAATTAAAGGGCTACCATTAATAGTTACTCTGGGACGGCAGGCGTACGCTGTGGCCGTCCTGGGGATAGAGCTGTGTGGTCGCACCATCGGCAGGCAGCTGCACTGGAAAGGGCTTGCAGGTGCTGAGGGTGTGAACGGGACACACCGGCTCAGATGCCATCTCAAGCCCGTGACCTCTCCCTGAAGCGCTCTGGGTACGTCGTCTTATGCAGGATCTGGGGATTTGAAGAAGGTTCTCCATCTGTGTCTAGATGAACATTTGAAAGTCACTAGCAAGGAAGAGGCACCAGAAACATGAGAAAGGGTTGAACCAGTCCAAAGAGCACAGAGCGCGGAGCGAGGAGCAGCAGGCCAGGAGTCCAGCCAGGGAGACGGAGGGAAGGGTCCGGAGAGGAGAACCAAGGGGTGCACAGGTGTGTGTGTGTGTGTGTGTGTGTGTGTGTATCTTCCAGGTGCAGAGAGGAGAGGGTTAAGGAGTGGACGGTCTCATGCTTCGTGAGCTCAGGTCAGATAAGTACTGGAGCGTGTCTATCGGGATGAGTTTGGCACCTGGGGAATCGTTGGCCTTGGCCCGAGTCTTGGCGATGGGCAGCATGGGCAGCAGCCGGAGTGGGAGGTGCGGCGGGCAGGCCGCTTCCATTACAGACGCCTTGAGTCATCTCGAAACAGGGTGTCGGTGGGACTTTTTTTTCTTTTAAAATGTCAGCAGTGAAGAGTCTGATGGAGATGAGGGGCGAAAAGCCAGGAGGCAGCAGCAGGAGGACGAGTAACGTCTAGTCAGTACTTGTGCCGCCAATCAGGATGAAAGTGCAAGGAAGGTACACTCTGAAATCAAGATGAACTTTCTAATTAGACACTAGAAAAGATAGGAAGTGCGTATTGAGACAAAAGTTCCCATTGAAGGAAATGGTGGACAATTTACATCAAGCATGTGGATCAACTATAGGATTCTGGTGTTTTCCCCCACAGTTTTTTGGGATGGTCTTAGCTATATCCCACCCGTAAGATTGTTGTGATGGGTTTGCTGTTTTCTGGGCTTTTATTCTTGTACTTCTCTCCCTTTTTTAAAAAAGCTAACTGTGTCTTTGTACACGGCAATACTGTCTAGTTAAATATACTTAACTGTTTTGGTGTAGCATTTGGTTTCTGCTTATTTAGCCAAAATGAAATTAAATCTCTAAGTGTCATGAACTATAGATATATCCTGGTACTGGCACTGGAACCTAGGAGTGTTTGATCTCTTAGCTACATCCCCAGCCCTTTGTAACTTTTTATTTTGAGACAGACAGGGTCTTATTAAATTGCTGAGGCTAGCCTGGGAATTTAGGTCCTTCCTGCCTCAGCGTCCTGAGTGGCTGGGATTACAGGTGTCCACCACTGCATCCGAGTATTATGAACTTTTTTTTTTTTTTTTTTGCGGTACAGGGGATGGAACCCAGGGACATTCTACCTTTGAGCTACACCCCAGCCCTATTTTTTATTCTTTATTTGGAAACAGGGTCTCACTGAGTTGCAGAGGGCCTCACTAAATAGCTGAGGCTGTCCGTGAACCGGGATCCTCTTGTGTCAGCCTCCCAAATGCTGGGATTACAATCATGTGCCACCATGCCCGGTTTATTATGAACTTTTTGTGTGTGTGTGATACTGGGGGTGGAACCCAGGGGCTTTTCCATCTCCGGGCTACACTCCCAGACCTATTTTATATTTTATTTGGAAACAGGGTCTCTTAAGCCAGCGAGGCTGGCTTTGAACCTGCGCGATCCTCCTGTCTCCACCTCCCAAGCGCGGGCTCTGAGGCTGGCTTTGAACCTGCGCGATCCTCCTGTCTCCGCCTCCCAAGCGCGGGCTCTGAGGCTGGCTTTGAACCTGCGCGATGCTCCTGTCTCCGCCTCCCAAGCGCGGGCTCTGAGGCTGGCTTTGAACCTGCGCGATCCTCCTGTCTCTGCCTCCCAAGTACTAGGACTACAAGCATGCGCCACCACGCCCAGCTTTATTATGAACTTTTAAGAAGCAATGATAGTGTATTAAATTTCACCTTCCTCTTTTGTGATTGTGTAAATATTATTTGAGCAGCATGATCATTATGCTGACTTTGGAAACGCGTAAGATTAAACCAGTGGAGCGAATGACTCTTCTATCGCAGGAACGTGGCCTCTTTGAAAGGGCCACAAAACATTTATCGGTTCATAAAACACGCTCACTGTTGTCGCTTCTGGTTCTCCAGTCACTGAAGTGCGAAATCTGGTGTTTCCTGGCCAATGGCAAAAGGAGGTCGTGCTTGTGTGACTTGTACAACAGCTGCTTACTCTTACTCTACTTTTTGTATTTGCTTGTCTCGACTTTATTGGACTTCACTGCATTGTGATCTCGAGTTTCAAGATTAAAATCCTTTGCCATTTTCTGGATATCCTCTTAATGATTCCTTTAAGGGTGGTAATGCTAATAAATATCCTTGACATTTTATTTCTTTTACCTTATTTAAACATTTTGGATAACATTCCTAAATTCATTTGTTCCACATTATTAAAATATATTCTCTATGCCTAATTTATAAAAAATGGGATACTGGTAAGGTAGTTTTGACAAAACCTGGTCTATATACCTTAAGGAAATATTTAAATGTGTAATTTCAATTTTTTATGGTATTGGGGGTTGAACCCAGGGTCATTTTACCTCTGAGCTACATCCCCAGCATTAGCTTTTATTCTTTATTTGGAAACAGGGTCTCACTAAGTTGTGGAGGGCCTCACTAAGTAGCTGAGGCTGGCAGTGAACCTGCGATCCTCCTGTCTCAGCCTCCGAGGTACTGAATCACAAGCGTGTGCACCACGCCCGGCCTGAATTGCAATCTTGAATGAATCTTGATGCTTATTTTATTAACACTTTCTGAATGTTTTACTGTCATGAAAGTTTACAACCTAAAGAGATATTTGGTGGTCATCTAGTTTTTGTTTTTAGGAAAAGTATAAGAATACAGGGGGTCAGAGAGGTTAGTAATTTGCCTGAGATCCTAAAGACACCTGGAGGCTAAACAGAAGCCTTCAGATCTCTTGATTTTGAGTATGGTCTTCTTTCCGCTCTACCACGAGTGTTTTGCATTTTAATACACTTAAGAAGGAGATGCCTTTGTACCTGGGAATCTGGGCGGCTGGTTCCAGTATGCGATTCACTTATAACTTCACCTCATGTCCGCATTTAGACCACAGTGATAGAAACTATTTGTAATGATGCCCGGCGTGGTAGGCAGAAAGGGCATGGGCTGCATTGGGGATGCTTTTGCTCAGTGTTTCTCAGCTCCTTTCTTGTTTTTGCCCCCCCATGCCCATCTTCATGGGAGGAGAAGGAGCGATAGATTCAGCAGCTGGCTGTCAGTGGGATTGCCATTATCGTTCTTGATATGAAATGTGTTAGAAAGGCAGACATTTCAGTATTCTTCTCTAATTGACTACCTTTTTCTTTCTTTAAAAGGAAAAGAAAATGGGTCATAGGAGGATGTCTAAGAAGGAGATTCTGTACATGAGCGAATGAGGCAGCCTAACTGAGGGGCTGCGGGAGGGAAGTTCCCTAATGTCCAGGATGCACGTTCACAAGCATGTCAGCGGCAGTCACTAGGCAGTCACTAAGCCGCACGCGAGGCGGAGGGGCGGGGAGGGAGTGGGTGGGCTTCGGTGAGGACTGAATGATGAGGTGTGCATGTGTGCCCGCCATCTTGTGCTCCACTAAGACGTACGACTCCACTGCACCAATAGGAAAATAAAGACAAAGAATCGAAGGAACACCAAGGGCACCGTTTCTGTACGAATTCCAGAAGAGCAAGAGGAAGCCCATGCCGGCCGCTCTCGAGGTTGCCTCGGAAGCGCGGAGACAACCTGCTCAGTAGGCCTAAGACTTCCCGCAGGAGCTTTCACCTTCCGGAGAATGTATCTGAAAAACCACTGATCATTGTAGTGTCCCTCTAGAAATTATTTTCATCTCAAATTTAGTGTAAGGCTCCAAATTGTGTTTTTAGTGTTTTCCTAGGGAGTATGAAAAAGTTCTCATCCCTGTAATTGATTTTAAAGAGCTTTCCAGCTGTATTCTCTGAATTATAATCTTTAACATAGTATGAATAAACATCCAAAATTTCATTTAAGGTTTTTAATTTGTGTAGCGCTTTTCTTAGTACTTTCAGTGCTTACTGTGGAATAGACAAAGGCTTTTAGAAATGGACCACTTATGTCTTAGAGCCTTATCTGTGGGAAGATTTTCTTTCTTTCTTTCTTTCTTTCTTTCTTTCTTTCTTTCTTTCTTTCTTTTTTTTTTTTTGTACAGAGGGTGGAACCCAGAGGCTTTCTACCTCCAAGCTATACTCCCAGACCTATTTTATATATTATTTGGAAATAGGGTCTCACTAAGTTGCTGAGAGCCTCGCTAAGTAGCTGAGGCTGGCTTCGAACCCGTGCGATCCTCCTGTCTCGGCCTCCCAAGCGTGGTAGGATTACAAGCGTGTGCCACCACGCCCGGCTTGTGGGAAGATTTTCTAAAGATATTTGAATAGTAAAATGTTTTCTATGGAAGTTAGTAGTAAATGAACTGGTGTTTTGACCACTTACTGTTTGCTGTACTGTGTTAGGCACTAATGATTTCTTGAACAAATAAGACCTGGTTTTCCTTTGTAAGAAAAAGAAACAATACAATCCTATCATATGGTGTGATGAGTGCTAGCATAGAGGTGTGTAGAAAAGTGCTTAATTGTGAGTCCATGGGAATTTCCACGGCAAGAGCAGCAACGATTAAAAAAACAGTTAGTGAAATAGGACTGAGAAAGCCTATGTAGCCTAGGAAGGAGTCATAGGTAGCCCAGTGTGTCAGGAGGTTGAAGAGGCCGAATGGTCGAGAGGATTGCGTGCCAAGTTGGAGTATCATTTGTGAGTCTCAGAGATCTGGGCGACATTTTTAGCAGCGTAGGATTTGGACTGGAAGGAAGGCAGACCAGAGGCAGGGGGACCCATTAGAAGGTAGTTAGTGCTGCAGGTGTGAGAAGGCCTGAGAGGCTTAGGCGTCCAGCCGCAGGGAAGGACCAGGGTCACGCAATGATGACAGCAGGAGCTAATAATTCCTGGTCTTTCTCTAACCTGCCAGGCACTGTATTTATTAAGCCTTCTAGGCGAGTTCTCTCTCTTAACTTTCATGACAGCTCTTATGAACTCAGTTGTGTGGACAGAAACTGAGGTTTAGAAAGAGGAAGTCAAGAAGTACCCAGGGCCCAGAGCTGATGGGCGGCAGATGCAGACGCGAACCGGCACGCTCTCGGGAGGGACAGCTGTCAAGCCCAGATAAAGTGCTGTTCTGCTGCCTGATCTGAGTGGCTGGGTAGAGGCAATGAACTGGAATAGGAACGAGGAAGGAAGAGTTGGTTCGTCAGAGGGAGAAGTTGGTGTCTATAGAGTACCAAGAGATTGCCCGAGTCCGAATCCCGCCCCTGACGCTTCGTGCTCTGCGACCCTCGGCAATCCCCAGCCTTACAGTGCTTCACATATGAAACAAATGAGGAGGGTACGTAGGAGACTGTTGGGAATTACACTGTGAACCTCACTTAGAGTCATTGTGGGTGTTGGGCAGATCCTCCGCATCGTTGGCAGAATTCTATAAAAATCCAGAGGCCTGTTTTGAGGATGGATGAGCTGGTCAGTGTAAGACTTCTAGCACCTTCTTTGCAGAAAGGGTGGAAAGCCAGAGGAGACGGCTTACTTGGATGGGCCTTTATAAGTCTTTGTAGTGCAGCCTCAGAAAATTCACAGTTCTGTGGTACTCAGGGTCAAACAGGTTCTTCCTCAGATACCTAGTTGCCCAGTTTGTTTCTGGAAAAATGAACTACTTGGTGAAAGGGTCAAGTTGGTCCATGTTGATGGCCTTCTGCATTTCAGGTGAAATCCTGCCTTGCTACCCTGTGCCTGGGTTTCTATTTCCTGGCCAATTTTGTCATAGGAGAAACCAGGGTGGCCTCTCTTTCCTGGGCCCAACCACAAGTTTCGGTGGCCTCTCTTTCCTGGGCCCAACCACAAGTTTCAAGACAGCTGGAATAGAGAGTGTTAGCTAAGACTTCATGTTAGGCTTAGGGAGAGGGGAGTGAAATAGTGTTCTTTGCTCACTGCTTAAAATAGGAAAAAAACAGGAGGTACTTTTTTTTTTTGGTGGGTCTAGGGATGCAACCCAGGGGCATTCAACCTCCGAGCTTCACCCTCTGCCCTATTTTTTATTCTTTATTTTGAAACCAGGTCTCACTGAGTTGCAGAGGGCCTCACTAAGTAGCTGAGGCTGTCCGTGAACCACGATCCTCCAGTCTCAGCCTCCTGAATGCTGGGATTACAAGCGCGCACCACCACGCCCAGCTAGTAGGTACATTTTTTAGGTGACTGTTTTCTTTGACTTCCACCCTTCCCTAAAACACCATGCTTAATACATTGTTGTAGTGTTCTTTATTTGATCAGCACACACAATTCTACATACATTGAAAATATTTTATTAAACACATTTTTTCTTTGACTTAGTCTAAATAGATAACGCAGAATAAATGGAGGAACAGTTCAGCCATTTCTTTCCACTGTGTAGGTATGTCGGTTTTGCGTAGGCAACATCCGGGTCGGAGCCAAGTTCTCCCTCTTTGACGCTGAGGCTCAGGTCAGAGCAGAGCGGGAAGTGTTACTTGTTCTTGAAACGTGAGTACCTCTTTCTAGGAGGAGCAGTGGTTTGTCTTCCAGATCACTTCCTTGCTATAAATACAAAGTGTGGACAGTTGTGGGAAAGGATGGCTCGGAACTGCAGGAGTTAGAAGTTTGGGCAGCAGGAAGTGTGTGGTGCTTTGGGGTGAAAGCAGAGCAGTGTGCTCGGTACCAGGCCTGAGCACTCGCACGCTGACAGGCGCGCTCTGAACAACGCCGGGCAGGATCTGCAGACCCAGTGGCTAAGCCCTGCAACTTTGGAGAACTTCTTAACCTACGGGTCTGAGTATTAGTCGTAGAAGAGATTCTCATTCTAAATAACCTGTTAGCCAGGCATGGTGGCGCACACTTGGAATCCCAGCACTCAGCAGGTAGAGACCTGTCCTTGGTTTGAGGACAGCCTCAGCTACTTAGTGGGGCCCTTCGCGACTCAGTGAGACCCTGTTTCAAAAATAAAAAGACTAGCCGGGCGTGGTGGCGCACACTTGTAATCCCCGCACTTGGGAGGCTGAGACAGGAGGATCACACAGGTTCGAAACCAGCCTCAGCTACTTAGTGAGGCTCGGTAACTTAGTGAGACCCTGTTTCCAAAAATAGGTCTGGGAGTATAGCCCAGAGGTGGAAAGCCTCTGGGTTCCACCCCCAGTACCACCAAAAAAAAAAAAAAAAAAAAAAAAGACTAAGAAATAGGGTTGGGGTGGGTGGTACCCCTGGGTATTGTACTGCAGTGAATAAATAAATAAATAAATAAATAAATAAATAAATAAATAAAATAACTTATTTTCTGGCAGGAATTTTTTTCTGCCAGTCAACTTGGTACCTTGCTGTTAGTTGAAATGTTTTAAGTATGGCAGTTACTTCTTATAAATGATTGTGTTCCAAATGTTAATTTTAAGATGGCTCTTTGTTTGTGGCATTACGGATTGATCCCAGGGGCATTCTACCTCTGAGCCACACCTCCAGCCCCACCTTTTTAATTTTTTGGTTTGTTTTGAAACAGGGTGTCTCTAGGTTGCTCAGAGTCACACTGTGTTGCTAAGGCTGTCCTAGGGCCTGCTATCTCCTGTCTCAGGCTCCCAAGTGTGGGGGATTTCAGGTGTGCACCACCACTCTGGCTCTAAGATGGCCATTTAGAATGCAGAACACTTGCCCTGCCTTGTGAGGCGTTCCATCTGGCACTGGACTGTTCTCCAGCCGTTTGAACTGCAGTGTGCCTGCATGGGGCACTGCGGACGAACCTGGGCGCGAGCCTGGGGGGCGCTGAGAAGCCTGGCCAAGCTCATTGAAGTGTGGGGTGTCCTCTCCCCTGCAGGGGCCGGGGGCTGGGGAGAATGGAAGTACCTTGCTGCAGTCAAGAGGGAAGTCTGAGCCCGCCTCCTGTGGGGCAAGGCCTGTTCCTCGGACTCTCGAGGGTCTGTAGTTTAAAGACTTAGCATACTTCCTTCTGGGAGCGGTCTGAGTTTATCTCTAAGAAGTCAGAGGCCTCAATCCTGGCTTCCTAAGAACTTGTGATCTTGACATTAAATCAGATGCTCTTTCATGTACGATTCAGCGAGTCGGGTTCAGATTTGCTGAGAAGAGCCCGAGCACTGAACAGCTGCTGCCATCGCTTTTGAAGTTGATTGATTCAATGCAAGTTGAACCTGCCCCCAAGCATGGTGAATTGGCAGTGATTATGGGGCTGTGATTTGTTTTCTGGAAGGTTTCAGTTTGCTATACCATTTTGTTAAGGTGTTAGAGCCTCTCTGACCCATATTTTAAATTCCAGGAAGAATTAAAAAGCAAAGCCCATTGTAACGTGTTTTAATTTTCCATATGTACACCTGGTTTCCAGGTGTACAGATTGTTGTCTCATAGGCCGAAGTAAAGGCCTGAGTTAACAGTTAGAGAGAGTGCTGAGTGTTAAGGAAACTTCTTGCCCATTGTCTAACTTTAAATGACCTGACAGAGGTGAAAGGTGGTGTTTTCTAAGCCCAGTTATTTTAGTTCTGGATAATTATCTCCAAAAATATCATATAACTCCAAGACAGCCAGCATGGGAGTCCCGATAACCAGTTCTGTGGCCTTGCACCTGTAGGTCTCAGGAGTTTTCCTCCATAGAATGTGGGATTGAGACTATGAGGTCTAAAGTGTCTGCCATTATGAAAATGATTTTAGTTATCCTGTTCATTCCTTTATTCACATGGCTTATGGCACGGTATAAATGGCATTACCTTTTTTATCCTGAGCTTTTTGATTGTGTTGTGAAGACTATATGAGATTTTTGGAAACATTGCAAAAAGCTTATCGCTAGTATATGTTGAACTCTAGAGAGATGGGACTTAGCACCTTTACGTCCATATCAACCGAGCCTTGTCCTCAGAAGACTGCTTCAGTCGCGGCCTATGCCAACTCATCAGAATGACGGAGCATTTATTATCCTATAATTCGCACAATAGCCCTGGGATTTATAGCAGTCCCCATCTTTTGGGCACATTATATTTCTGAAAAATATTCTTTTCAATAGAATGACAATTTCCCAAATAGTATTGCAATTAGGAAACTTAGGAAAACATTCCTTTTGCTAAAAGGAAATTTACCAGAATTTTTTGTCATTTGGAGAGAGAGTAAGAATTCTTTCAGGTGTTACTATTTGATGAGGAAAAATGTTTTGCAATCAGAATTGAGTTATTATAACATTTCTTGTTTTTTCCTTTTTTTCTGTGGAAGCTACAAAGTGGGGAAAAGAAAAATCCAAGTACTCCCTTGCTTTTCTTTCTTTTTTCTTTTGCGGTACTAGGAATGGATTCCAGGGGCATTCTACCTCTGAATGACACCCCCAGCCCTAATTTTATTTATTCTTTCTTTGTGTGTGTGTGTGTGTGGTACTGGGGATAAAACCCTTCTCCGGGCTACACTCCCAGACCTATTTTATATTTTTATTTGGAAACAGGGTCTCTTAAGCCAGAGACGCTGGCTTTGAACCTGCGCGATCCTCCTGTCTCCGCCTCCCAAGTGCGGGGATGACAAGCGTGCGCCACCGTGCCCGGCTTTATTCTTTATTTTGAAACAGGGTCTCGCTGAGTTGCAAGGGACCTCAGTAAGTAGCTGCGGCTGTCCGCGAGCCACGATCCTCCTGGCTCAGCGTCGAGTGCTGCGACTGAGTCCCCCTCGTTCTTTCCATTGCTGCCTTGGACAGGGCGCCCTCACAGCCGCCCGGACGCTGCGGTGAGCGGCAATGCTCGCTTCTTCCGCCAGGTGGTGCTCTCTGTCAAAACATGTTCAGTCCGCCTGCGCTTTCTATAAAGCTGGCCAGCACTGTTTACTGATGCTGTACTATGTCTGGGCGCCACACAGCGAGCCTGTGGGGTACACGTCGTGGAAGAGGAGCCCAGCGCCCCACAGCTCTGTATGGCTGGCCAGGCACTGCTAGGCCCCAGCCCTGCCTTCCCCGCTTCCACTGCCTGCTGCAGGCTGCGTGCTCGTTGATCAGGACAGATTCTGGACAGGTTCAGAAACTAGTGAATTTAGGATGAATAAGCAGATTAGTCAGTGTTTGTTAGAACAGTTAATAAGTAATACGTAAGGACTGACCTAATGAATTTGTGAAAAAGAAAGCTAGCCCAGCGGCCCCTTTCCCTGGGAGCGGGCTACTTGACCTTCTTGAGGCAGAGACTCACTGACCTGGGGCCTCATCCCGCTCTCTTACGGGCTTGGACTCTGTCTTCAGTGGGGACTGCAGTGTGCTTGGGGCTCCGACTAGGCCGCGGAACCTACAAGGCGTTAGCGGTGCTGGTGTGCTGGGCCGGCGGCGCACGCCTGTGGCCCTAGGCCTGGGGAGGCTGAGGCAGGAGGATGACGGGAGCGAGGCCAACTTCAGCAACCTAGGAAAAGCCTCTTTCAAAATAAAAATTTAAAAAGGGCGGCGGGTGTAGCTTGGAGGTAGAACACTCAGGGTTCAATTCCCAGTACAAAGAAAGAAAGATTGAAAAGCTGTCGTGTGAGGGACACCCCTACAGGCAAAGAATGCCCGTGAATCGCCCTATTCTGGGGCAGGTTCATCTTTCCATTTATCAAGAGATGGACGTGTGCAAATCCAAAAGGCTGAGCGGGCCGGCGCTCTGATCTCTGGGTGGACATTGGGTCTCGGAAGTCACTCGGAACCAGAGCAGGCTGAGGCCTCAAAGCCAGCTGTCCTGGTGCCACAGGCAGTGCCACGTGATGAAAGCGGGGCCACTGCTGACTTGCCATTGAATTTCCAGGTGAAGGCATACCTGATACTTGGGCCTTGTTTTGGCCGGCTGTGAGGGCTTTCTCAGACGAGGGAACACGATGGGAATCCCGGGAGGAGGGCCGGCCGTCCACTCAGTGGGTGACGCAGGCTCCTCCGTGTGGCAGCCCTGCTCTACACGCTAGAACTTGACGGTAAACAGCACAGACACACCTGACTCTGTGCAGCTCTCTCTTGCAGAGCTCACGTGGCCGTGTTGTCTAAAACGCCAGCCCTGCCGGCGTGGTGGTGCACACTTGTAATCCCCACGCTTGGGAGGCGGAGACAGGAGGATCGCGCTGGTTTGGAGCCAGCTTCACTGGCTTAAGAGACCCTGTTTCCACATAAAGTTAAAAAAAATAGGTCTGGGAGTGTAGCCCGTGGGAGTGTAGCCTGGAGGTAGAAGGGCTTCCAGACCCACCAGCCACGACCTGAACTTTCCCTTCACTGTAGGCCCTGCGGGGCCATGTCCAGGACGTGGTCATCGCGCAGACCTCCTAGTTTCAGAATCCCAAGGCTCATCCCACGATGTCCGCTCTTAGGTCTCACAGAGAGACCCGCACGTCGCTGCGGGCCGCAGTGTCCCCTGTCCATCAGCATCTGCCTGGCCTCTTTCTCTTCCTGCCCAGTCTGCCCCATTTTGGGCCCTATGGACTGTCCGGCCACCCATTCCCTCAGCTCCCTTTTCCCTGCTTCTGCTGTACCACCGCCCAGACTCCCTTTGGTAGATGGTGATGTTGGGGTGAGCCCTCAGCTCAGGAACTCGGGGTCTTCAGGGGCCTTGGCTAACGTCACAGAAAAGGATTTGAGCACGCGCCAGCCAGAGACATGGACAGAGGTTTATTTGGGGAAAAGGGGAGGAAATACACGTTCACGAGAGAATGCGGCCCCTCAAGATGAGGAAGGCATTTTGGGGAGTTCAGGGTTCTCTTCTTATAGGGGACTTTCGTGAGGGGTGGGCCAGAGACGGTGTGCGAGGATGAGCTCAGTCAGGTGGTCCCAAGGCGGTTTATGGTGGGCAGGTGGTCTGGCAGCCTTAGGTGGATGAGCTCAGTCCAGTAGTCCCGAGGCGCTTCCTGATGGTCTGTGGTCTGCTCAGCCTTAGGCTCTTGAGGCTGATTGGGGTCCTCATTCGCTGATTGACGGATAAGCTGAAATATCCTAAATCAGAGGTTAACTCTAGGATCTACAAGTTTCCCAGGAATTTTGGGAGAGTCCGGCCTGGGAAAGAGAGCTGGATTGTGGACTAGAGGCTGAAGCGCTTCAGCTCCAGGTTCTTATATCAAAGTTGTATTTTACTTTTCCTTCCTGTCTGTCTCCTTTCTACCAACTTTTTCTTCCATCCTACATCAGTGAGACAGTCTGCGTGCTCTGTGTGGGAGCAGGCTGTGCTGCTGCTGAGAAGGCTGGTGCGCCCAGGCGCCCGGGGTTCTAGCCTCTGCTGAGCCCCCAGGCCTGCCTGCAGATGGTGTCTGTCCTCTGTCACTGCCCTCTCCACTTTGACCATCTCCAGGAATGATCTAAGTTACTTAGTCCTCAGTCCCTCACGCGCCACCCTCTTTCAACAGATAGGCTTGTGTGTTATCGGAGTGAAAAAATGGAGACTTATCCTTGAGCTCCCTCACTCCAGACCCGTCTGTCAGGTTTTCTGTGTCTGCAGCTGTCCTTGCCTCCTGTCCTCTGGCCTCAAAGCACGATGCGTCCCCCTCTCTTTCCCACCTGCCGAGCCTCCTCTCCTACCCCGATCCAGTCCTCACGCATTTTCTCTACAGCCTTTGTCTTCACTCATGTCTTCTCTGGCCGCCGCCTTCTCCGGTCTTCCCTTTGCTGGTCTTCAGACACGCCCAGGGTCGCCCAATCCTGAAACAAGCCCATCTGCGCCAAATAACTGTTATACACCTGTGTTGGTTTGCTGTGGTCTCATCATAATGCAGTTCTGAGTATACAAATAACTTTAAAAAGGCTTCCTTCATCTCTGGCCCCTCTGTCGAGCTGATCTCTACTTCCTCCTTTTCCTTTCTATCTTACATTCTTAGAGTAATCTGTGTTTGTCTGTTTTCTTGTGTGGCATTGGAAATCCTGGGCGGGTGGCATGGTTGCTGACAGCTAGGCATTTGAGCATTGCCAGCATGGCAATGAATGGCCTGCTGGGTTAGTGGATGCCCAGTGGTCACTCTGCAGACGCTGGTCACTGGCTAATGGACAGAGGTCGCCCTCTGCAGGCTAAGGGTGGTTTGCCCCGACATTCGACTCTGCACACACGCCCTAGCACTTCTGCTGACCCTACTCCAGTGACGGCGCCATGAATCCAGTTAACAGAGCGTTTTCCTGATCCCGCCCTCCCCTTCTGACTGCAGCCCATCACCAAGAGTGTACTCATTTAACTCCTGGACGTAAATTTAGAAAAAGTGTACTCTTCTTCTGATGCTCTAGAAAAAAGCATCACCTTTTGCTTGAAGTGTTCTGGTACCTCCAAACTCGTTTCTATGCTACTAGATTTTTCTCTCTAAAATGTTTTCCGTTAGCCGGGCGTGGTGGCGCACGCTTGTAATCCCTGCGCTTGGGAGGCTGAGACAGGAGGATCGCACAGGTTCGAAGCCAGCCTCAGCTACTTAGTGAGGCTCTCAGCAACTTAGTGAGACCCTGTTTCCAAATAAAAAATATAAAATAGGTCTGGGAGTATAGCTTGGAGGTAGAAAGCCTCTGGGTTCCACCCCCAGTACCACCAAAAAATAAAATAAAATAAAATGCCCTCCGTTTTGCCCCTGGAAGGACTCACCTGCTCCAGATACACCATGCTGCTCACGTCTGGAAAATAATTCACGGGCTTTCTGTCACTTGTATCTGCGGCTTTCAGCGCCAGCTGTCCATCAGTCACCTCTGACGCTTGCTAACATGCTGGTGCTTAGGGCCCTCCATAGCGTTAGGGGATTAGAATCTCTGGACACGGGACCCAGACAGATTAGGTGCGTATGACGAGGCCCACTGGCCCGCAGACTAAAGCCCAAGGTTCTTAGCGCGGTGCACAGAGCCTTCGCGTGTCCGGACCTTGTCTGCCACTCCCTTCGTCCTCCTGTTTCCTGTCCCTCATCTTGTAGTGACGACATCTACCACACTGGCGTTTCTTCAGGGTCCTAACCTGAACTGGTCCTTCTGTGTGTGGTGCCTCCCCCCCGCCCCCGTCCCTTTTCTAAAACCCTTTGTCTGTACAACTTCTACTCAAAGATTATCTTCTTCATGAAGCCCCCAGGCCACTCAGGTGGGTCAAGGCCCCTCCCTTTGCAGGATGCAGTGCCCCGTGTGTTGGTTCACAGAGACAGATTTCTTTGTGCTTTGTATTATTAATCTGACACAAAGTGGGCGTTTCATTAATGATAGCTAAATTAGTAAGTAGTAAGCAGGAAGGATAGTGTGGAGAAGAGCTGGGATATAGAGAGTTGAAACATGGAGTTCTCAAAGTCCAAAGGAAAGGTATGTAGGGTGCCCTGGATGTGGTCTCTGTAAGTGAGACAGAGTCTTTACTGAACAGGAAAGGGAAAGGGGAAGCGGCCAAACGACCTGGCTTTCGAATCGTCTGTGCAGAAGGGAGAGAGGTATGAAACCCACATAGGTATCCATACAAACACACAGGAGGGCAACAGAGCCCGCACAGATGAGCTGAGGTTCCGAAAAAAGTTAAGGCTGCTCTTTTACATTTTAGACGTACAGAGCAAAGTGACAAGGAGTAAGCTCAGGAGCAAGCTGGCCACGCGATGGGGTGTAGGGTGGACAGAGCTCTCCGCTCCTGTCTCCTGCCCTCTGACATGGAGGGCGATCTGCTCACGACTAACAGGTGGAAGTGGGAGCGCTAGGAGCCGAGCTGAGGCCCGCCACGGAAGATCGCGCCAGAGCCGGGCGCGCCGGGAGAGTTCACGTCTCAGGGTGAGATTCTGAGAAGACCTGCTAATGTCTCACTGGACTGGAAATCTTTGAGTAATTACAGTGGGTGTGAAAATTTGGAGGAGAATGTGGAGGGCAAAGTTCCCAAATTGAAAAGGATGCAGTCCATAGATTCTAGCAGATCCATGTTACCGCCACAGAAGATTCTAGAGATCATTTTAAAAGCTTTGCAAATATTTACAGAAGGTGAAGACCAGTAGTAAAGGCTATGTGGGCGCTACAGGAAGAATCCACTCCAGATAACCCAGCTTCCACTTCTGGCAGCATGCCATGCCTGCAGGTGAGGAGAGTGCGGCCGCTGCGGTATGCCTGGGTGTCCATCAGGTGTTTGGCAGCCATGCTCTCCTTGGGTTCTACTGGGGCACAGTTTCTGAACAGCAGAACTCAGTCTTGATTAAACTCATTGGCACCTGGTGGGAAGACTCCTGGGGCTGCCAGTGTGGACCTGGCCGCACTCACCAGGGCAGCACCTCCTCCCCACTTCTCCCTCTCAGCTGCTAACCTGGCCGTTTACTTCACCAAGAAATGGAGGCACCTCATCTCAGCGAGCAGCTCACAGCCACAGTCCCACACAGCTCGCCACACAACTGGAGAAAGGAAGATTTTTTTGCTCACAACTTTTGGGGATTTGGGGTTCAGTCCATGTGAGGCCGGGTCTGCAGAGCTCAGGGCAGGGCAGGAAGCAGAGCGAGGGAGAGAGCGGGCTCTGCGCTCACGTCATGGAGGCCGGAGCAGAGCGAGGGAGGGAGCCGGCTCTGCGCTCACGTCATGGAGGCCGGAGCAGAGCGAGGGAGGGAGCCGGCTCTGCGCTCACGTCATGGAGGCCGGAGCAGAGCGAGGGAGGGAGCCGGGCTCTGCACTCACACCATGGAGGCCGGAGCAGAGCGAGGGAGGGAGCCGGGCTCTGTGCTCACGTCATGGAGGCCGGAGCAGAGCGAGGGAGGGAGCCGGGCTCTGCGCTCACGTCATGGAGGCCGGAGCAGAGCGAGGGAGGGAGCCGGGCTCTGCGCTCACGTCATGGAGGGCAGAATCAAGAGAGCAGCAGCAAGGGGATTTGAAGACAAAAGCACAGGCCCCAAGGCCACACTCCAGGGACCCAGCTCCTCCACCCCACCCGCCTGCCTGGGCTGCACCCAGCACGATGGCTTTATCCACTGCTGAGACGCAGCCTTCATGAATTAACTGAATCAACTCTGAGCGTTAGTACGCGAGCTTCTCAGGGGACACTATGCCCAACCGTGACACACCTGAAGAGAACTTCTCGGTCTTCCTCCTGGCAAAGGCACCAAGCTTCCTGCACCCACACGCACGTGTTCAGGAATCCTTCTTATCCTATCTCCCCTTGTATCCTGTGTCCTTTTAATTTTGCCAGTTCTTTCCACTTAGATTTTCACCAATTCTCCTTCCTCTGTTGGAGCAGCAGGCTACATCTCAGCTTACAAACACGCCCCAAGACCACTCTCTTTAAACATTCCCCTTACCCATGTCCCCTCCGTTGCCATGGTAGACCTTCCTGGACTCGTGCGCCAAGCCTCGTGCTCTGCGTCCAGTCCCCGTCCTCTCCTCTCAGCAGCGTTTTGGACCTCTGCTCCCCCTGCCCCCAGCGCTGGGAGCCAGTGCTCTCCTGCTCTTCTCTCGCCCACCCCTTCTGTGCTCCCTCCTCTGGCTCCGGTGCTGCAGGCGCCTCCCCCAGACTCCGTGGCACAGGGCGAAGCGCCAGCCGCACTCTCTGCCTCGCGCCTTGCGTTCTAGCGGCTCTCGCCTGCTGTGTGGGTAGTGCGGATCGCCACGGGCCCACCGTCCCAGCGAGCTTTCTTGGACGGCACTGCCCTAGACGCTCGTCCGTCCAGTCCTCTGCCTGTCCAAAGGGGCCTGCGTGCCAAGGACTCCTGAGTCCACTCGCCGTTCCCGCTCCTACCTGAGCTCTGGTTCTGTGTCCTCATCTGCCCGCTGGGCACCATTAACTTGCTTTCTAGGAGACCTGTCAGGCTTAACATGGCCAACAGGGAGCTGTATCCCCGACTCTCTTCTGCATCTCCCCTGTCCTGCAGTCCCACTCTCACACAGGCCGGGAGGCCTTGCAGTTTTCTGGGGGGCAGAGGTGCATTCCTAGGAAGAAACCTGTCCAGAGGGGCGCTCGCTTGCTTTCACACTGTGCTTTGGCTCCCGACGCGCAGGACCGGTGCTTCTCACTCTGTCCTGCTGCTCCAGGGCGCGGGCTTCGGAGCATCATCTGCCTGGGCACGCCCCAGGCCCCCAGCCACTCTCGCCAGGCCTTCCCGGGGCAGCTCCCGTCACCCCGCTCCACCGTCCCCTCTGCTCTTCCATAGCGCAGAGCGCTGCCTGGCCTCATAGTGTATCTTGTCATTGTGCTTGTTTTCTTTTGTCCTACCCCACTAGAACCCAGAAGGTAGGGTTGTTTTTTTTTTTTTTTTACAGTAAATATTCACTAAATACTTGTTGAATCAAATCACAAAGTGATGAGATTTTTTTATCATAAAACTAGAAGTTATAGCTAAAACGTTCAATCAGGGTTTGTCATTACTGTTGTTTGTTGATGTTTTTGTTTAACCAGTCACTGTATGAGGGAAAGTGAGACCTATTATTTTTCTGAAAGGTTGTTTGTATGACTCTAGGCAATTGTTACTATGCTTCTGACTTATGGTAAATGTTAAAACTATAAACATTCTAGAAATATTGTTGGGGCAAGTTTTATTTATTATGAAATTATAATAATAATTGTATGGAAGCCGGGTGTGGTGGCGCATGCTTGTAATCCCTGCATTTGGGAGGCGGAGACAGGAGGATCGTGCAGGTTCGAAGTCAGCCACACTGGATTAAGTGACCTTGTTTCCACATAAAAAAGTATAAAAATAGGTCTGGGAGTGTAGCCCAGAGGTAGAAGGGTTTCCAGGAACCCCAGTACCACCAAAAAAAATTTGTATTAGAAATGGAAACTTAGAGTAATAATGTTGAATTAGAATTTTATATTATAGCTGTAAGAGGCAAAAAGTAATAAGGCAGGGTCCTTGGCCTTACGGAGCTGTGACCTTGCTGGTAAGATAATTGTATAAATAGGGAGACAGTCTTATAGATAGGTAACTAACTATAGGTTGTCTGTGTGTTTTGGAAACTAAGACTAATTGTATAAGGCCCTAACATCTTTATTAAAACATATCTAAGCTGGGCGCGGTGGCGCACGCTTGTAATCCCCGTGCTTGGGAGGCGGAGACAGGAGGATTGCGCAGGTTGGAAGCCAGCCGCGCGCTGGCTTAGGAGACCCTGTTTCCTAATAAAAATGTAAAAATAGGTCTGGGAGTGTAGCCCAGAGGTAGAAGGGCTTCCAGGAAGCCCAGTACCACCACCAAAATAAATAAATAAATAAATAAATAAAACATACCTATATTTCTAGACTTTTTGAATAGATAGAGTAATACTTGGTAAAAAAAATCAGAATACAGCTGCCCATGAGGAAAGCCATGGCTGACTGCTGGCCATTAGAATACGGTTTTAGATAAGACGCATCTTCATGGGTATCCAAGCTGGGCTTTGCAAACACAGATGCAGAAGCCGTGGCAATTAAGGAGCATTAGGAGTCTTTCAGTTTGGCCTGGAAAATGTCTCTAGGAGAGAAAATGTCAGCTCTCGCTGTCTCATGTTCACTTCCAGTAGCTGCACAGAGTTAGCTGGAGTAATCTCAGCTTTGCAAGAAACCTGGCTTTGCCTTGTGGCAGCCCAGCTAGAGGCATTAGTAGTCAGAACAATGAAAGGCCATTTTTTGGCTCATAATTTGGCTTGTAATTTCCTCTTCCATGGCTTTAGAAGTCAAAGCATATGCATGGCTTTGACTAACTCAGCAGGCGCCGGGAGCAGGACGGAGGTGACTGGGTGCCATTGTGGGCTGTCCTGTTTGGTGGAGCACTCCGTGCATTGGTAGAGTGAGCGGATGGGCTGAGAGCAGCCTGGGTAGCTGTGCGCTCTGATGCGGGGCTGCACCGCCAGGAAAGAACATCTTAATTCCTACGAAGCTCTGGGTCTCCTCAGAGCGCTGCCCAGTTCCCTGCCTGCTCTGTCCTCAAGAGCCTAGAATAGTGTGGCCCAGGAACTGCTGGGAGCTGAAGGCAGTCTCCAAAGCTGCGCTTCTGAAACAACTGGAAATCACTTATCAAATGCTGTGATTCAAAGTGAACTGCATAACTGCAATAAGGAAACATTTTTTCATGTTTCTTCTTGGTAAACACTGTACACAAGGGAAGCCGGTGTTCTAGAAATAGCCCTCATTGCATTGTATGCAAAAGATCAAGTCACTTGAAGGATTCAAGGATATAAAGTCTGGTGGTAAACAATTGTTGTTTGACTTTAGTATTGCAAGTTCTTGTGACACCCACAAATACCTTGCGTGCTAACGAGAGAATAATAACTTGGCCGTCCATGGGAGTGTTGTGTTGGAGACCATTTCTCTGAGTGGCATGACGGTGATATCCCTCTGCCTCCCACAAGGCAGTGTCAAGGAGACTGACCCTGGTCCGACTGTCCTTTGTAGTTAACGTGTGGTTTACCTGGAGGCTGTTAAGGCAGGAGTCAAGATAGGGAGGGTAAGGAGCTCCAGGTGAGCTCATAGTACTGTGTTCCCGGGATCCCTGTCTCAAGACTCAGCTCTTGAAGCTAGGCATTTATTTTTAGGGTGCTCTTGAGATTACAGAAAGTCCCTTGGCTATTTCACATATCATACCAAAGTTGGCCACTGATTTTAATATTATAACTTTACTTGTGAAAATTATCTGTGGCTTAGTATTGCTGTTAATATATTTGTTCTCTTTTTTTGTAGGTGAAACTTTATTCTAAGACTTTTTCATCAAGTTTATGAACTCAAATTACGTAGGCTCTAAATGTTACAGAAGTGCTGAAAGACTGGTAAGTAATGTAATAAATGTTAGCATTCAAAAGCTTTGATTCACTGGGCGAACGCTTGTAATCCCTGTACTTGGGAGGCTGAGAAAGGAGGACTGAAGGTCTGTTTAGGGAGTACCCGAGTTAGAATAGCACAAGGTGGGGACCGATACCCCTAGTAATCTCAAGTCAGTCTTTAATTACAAACAAGGAGCAACAAAACACATAGCTTCAGAAGTGGATTTGTATTCATTTTTATAACTTTTTGTGGTATTATGTTACAGCTCGGTCATGAGCACCGACAGTAACTCATTGGCACGGGAATTTCTGACCGATGTCAACCGGCTTTGCAATGCGGTGGTGCAGCGGGTGGAGGCCAAGGAGGAGGAAGAGGAGGAGACGCACATGGCGACCCTCGGGCAGTACCTGGTCCATGGGCGAGGATTCCTGTTACTCACCAAGCTAAATTCTACCATCGATCAGGTAGTATTTTCTATCAGTCTATCATAGTTGACTATAGATTCATAATTTTTGGGTTACATAGTTTTTAAAAGTCTCTTTGAGTAAAGTCCTATCTCTCATGCTACGTCATAAAAAAACAGCTCATTTATGGGCAAACTGTTTGGATACTCTTCAAAATGTCTGAAATATCTTAGAGTTATAAATGGTCTTTGCTCTGAAGGGTTTTCATGTACATGATTTTCATCCTACTAGCAGTGAGATTCCTATGAGTCATAGCAATCTAATATCATGATTCAGTAACAAATGAATTGGTACTTTTAATAAAGATTAAATATATTTTTTAAAGGTTTAGTTAGGGATTTTATTTAGGGAGCTTGCTAACTCTGGCATGTAAGCTAATAATTACTGAGTCCATTAGCTCATATTCCAATAGTTTTTTTTATACATTGTTGTTTTTGCTTGAAGTATGGTACAGCCACACAGTTTTGCTGTTTTCTTATTGTAGAATTAACAGAGTTTTGAAGCCAGTTGGGATTGGAGAGAAGTCTTTGTCTCACCTTTCATAGAGGAAAAAAGGAGTTCCAAAACACTCAGTAACTAAAGCTAATTGAAGCCAAGATTTATAGCTTTATTTCATTTAAAAGAAAATAGTTATTTTATGAAAGAACTCTACAATCTGCTTTCCAGGACTGATTAATGTAGTTAGTTAATATTTCAGTTACCGCAAATTAAAAAAATAATAAAGATCCTGTAGCACCAGTATGGTATTTTTAACATGTTAAGTGCTGCCTTCTTTAGATGCGCGCTTCGCCGTCATGGAATAAAATTTCTTTGCTGTGAATGCATTTTGCTATCAAATACATCATATTGCGCAGATAGAGACTTAAGATGATGCGGGCCCTGTCTTCACTGTGACCGAGGAGCCCAACACACACGCCAGGAAGCAGCTGCTCATTGTCGTCACCTGGAATCTTCCCAGAGGCTTTGCAGTGTTCATGTATTTGCATTCTTTTTCATAAAGTTTTTCATGTGATTTGTTAGATTGTGATTTGTGTGATTGGATATAATTTAATTTTATATATTTGTATGACTTCTATATGCAAACTTTAAAATCATTTAAAAATGCTTGTTATATCATTCACAGATTTTTAATTTTGATATTTTGATTAATAGGCATCTCTTTACTCCATATTTAAAAACTTTAGTGTTTTCTTTTTAATATTTTATTTATTTATTTATTTATTTATTTATTTATTTATTTTTGGTGGTACTGGGGATGGAACCCAGAGGCCTTCTACCTCCAGGCTACACTCCCAGACCTATTTTATATTTTTTTGGAAACAGGGTTTCTTAAGCCAGCTGAGGCTGGCTTCGAACCTGCGTGATCCTCCTGTCTCCGCCTCCCAAGCGCGGGAATTGCAAGCGTGCGCCACCACACCCGGCTCAAGAGCTTTTAAAATAATAACACTGTTGAGATATAATTTACACATTATACAATCTACCCTTTCAAGTGTAAAGTGTAGTCAGAGACGCGCATACCGGAGCCAACTCTGGAGCATTTTTATCACCTTGGAGAAGCCCCGCCGAGGTCTCGCTGCTGTGCTCTCTTCTAGGCCATGAAGTGTCTTACCACGTGACTGTGGTCATGCACGTCATAACAGCAAGGACAGTTTTCCTCTGGCAGTATTTGCCCATCTCTAATATTAGGTATTCCAAGTAAATATGAAGTAATGTCTTACTGTAGTTTTAATTTGCACTTCTCTGACAGCAAATGCTATTGAGTACTTTTTTGTGAGCTTATTGGCTTGCATACCTTCTTTTGCTCAAGTTATGTGCCATTTTTAAGGTCAGGTTGTTTTATTATCTAGTTGTAGTAGGTCTTTATGTATTCTGGATACTAGTCTGTTGGGTTATGAGTATTTTCTTTGCAAATATAAAGAGGCTTCTTTATCTCTTGTGTCATAAAATATAGTTAAACGTTATCAAGTGATTAAAAGTACTCCACTGGTGTCGGCAATCATATTTTCCCTAGGTGGTTTTTTTGTCCCTCCTTTCCACCTCGTCAGCGCAGTTCAGGAGGAACTCAAGCCTTTGCCTCTGTGCTTCTCATGAGCAAGAGCGCTTCTTGGGCACCCTGGGGAAGAGGGGATTCAAGCCCCACCCATCCGCTCTAGTTCTTGTGGTTTATTAATAAGTATTTAACATAACTAAACAAAGATGACTGAAATCTAATTAACATGGAGTGAGCGCACAGATGTCACTACACAGATGAGTTTTGACAGTGGTAGGATTTACACAATCACCAGGCAGGTCAGCAGGCCAGGCCTTGCTGCCGGGCCCTGTTTCTGCACATCCACAGGGAAGAATGGGCTTGGCATTTTTAAAGCGCTGGTAAAGCAGAAGTCTATACGACACAAACCATATATGGTTCAGAAGGCCTATAATCATCCTTGATAGAAAACTGGTCCTCCGCAGAAAAAGTTTGAAATTCCTGATCTAACTGAAGAAAACAACCAGCCTAATATTTGGCATCAATCAGGAAGACAGTACATACAAGAGGCGTTGAAACACTTGACGGGCTGGGGCGTAGCTTAGTGTGGAGTGTGCACTTGGTATGTACGCAGTGCGGGAATGCCTGCGCACAGGGCAGTGAGGAGGAGCTGCCAGCGCACTGCCATGGAGCAGGAGCAAACCGTCAGGACAGCGCGTGTGCAGAGCTCTTCGCGCATCGTGAGGTTTCTGCAGCTCCACTAGTACGCTGGAAGTTCACCTACTGGTGATCGAGACGGCCTGGGAGGACTCTCCAGAAATAACGAGCTGACGCTGAGCTGCTGGGCTTTGTTCTGCTTTTAGACCCCGTTAGGTTCCCTCTCCTCCCCAGTGTCCTGGTAATGGGACTGGCAGCCTCGCCCTCCCTGAAAGCCACCGTTGTTAAGGTCGCCGGGGCCCCTTCAGCTGCCATGCGCTTCCCAGCCCTCGCATCACGCAATTCAAGGACTGCTTTGACCGCTGACGCTCTCTCCCTCCTGAACGGCTCTCCTCAGTTTCTTGGGTTCTGCTGCTTTTTTGCTGGCTGCTTCTCAGCTCCCTCTCTGCAGGCTTCTGGACGCTGCGCTGCACACCATTAAGTCTTCAGACACCTTAGCTCCATCCCCGCCGGGCTCCTCCTGGCGTCTGCGTGCTCTCCCCAGAAAACCCAACACAAGCCCTGACCTCCACCCCAGTGACTCCCCAGGGTTTCATTTGTATCTTCTCCTCGAGGACGGAGGCCACCAGTGCCTTAGATTTAACGTCTCTAGAAGTGAATCCATCATCTTTAGCCCAAACCAGTGCTACTCCCACCTCTCCTGTCTCGGTGACTCTGATGCCAGCCACCTATTTGCCTAAACAGGAAACCCAGGAGCTGTCTTTAGACCCTTCCCTCCCAGATGCTGCATAGAAAACCGACTGTGCGTCTCCTCACCTCTCCTTCCACGTCCTCCAGTGTGTCTCCCCTTCTACCTCTGTTGTACCTCAGAGAGCTGTCGCCCGCTCTCACGGGCCATCGTCTGCCTGCTCCCAGCATGACGGCTCCCCTGCCCTAGTTCTGCCCAGCAGAGCCCTTCCCCAGAGGCTGGTGTGTGCAGTGAACACTCACTCGAGTGGGCATTAAATCCTTGACCACCGCGTCCCGGGGTGGTGATTGGGCAGTGAGTCCTGACCACCCGTGTCCCAGCTCCCAGGGTAAACCTCACTTCTGGTCTTCCTTCACACTTCTGATCAGGATTCCCCCTTTCCCTGAGCTCCTAAACCGACACCCGCACCACACTGGGGCGCGCTAACTCCATGCCTTCTGTTGTTCTTGTTCATGTATGTGCATTTTATGGACCAAATGAGGGGCTTCTCCAGGGCTCGGACCACTTACTCCAGCAAGGGTAAGACAGCAAGTCCAGTGGATAGAGTGTGCAGCCGATACTACTCGTTGGATTACCTTCACTAATAAGTCTTTAGCTCTCGATGTAGATTATTCATTAATAAAAGTTCCTTTTCAAAATTGTTTCCTCTGCGTTTTACATCTAACTGCATGAAGACTTACATTTTTCTAGTAATTTTGTGTTAATAGTTTGCTAATTAACAGGGCGTACATTTTCATTTTCACCTGACAAGTCTGTTTTCTCACAGGTGAGACATTCTTGCAGTGTGCATGGTGGTGATAACAGCTACTTTTGGAAATAGCAGCAGGATTGTGCTAAATACCATCAAGTAGTCTGACATTCTTCTGGCATAGGACAGGCTTATAAACTGAAAAGGATCGCAGTTCTAATTGGGCTTAAGATAGGTTATTTTGATTCTTCACTTCCCAAATGCAGCCTTTTAAGAAAAAAGGGTTTGCTGGGTCTCATGCCCTTAGACCATGAAGGACTCTTGTTTCTGATGCAGGCTCTGACGTGCAGGGAAGAGCTCCTGACTCTCCTCCTGTCGCTCCTGCCCCTGGTGTGGAAGATACCTGTTCAGGAGCAGCAGGCGACAGGTACGTGTATTTGGCGAACCACTTGCATTATCAAAATTCCACTGGTAAAAAACCTCCATTTGAAAAGCTACTTCTGCCTGAGTGGTTGACACAGCTTCAGATTTAGAACAATACGTATTAGCTGTGATTTTTCATATACTTAATGTGAAATATTCTCTAGGCAACCACGTATTCATTTCCTCCAGTATTACAAAAACCATCGTCCTTCTTCGGAGATCATTCAACTGTAATGATGCCAGAGGATAGAGAGAGAAGCAGTGCACTTACCAGTAGGTGAGAGCCCGGTGTGCTGCCTAGCCCGCGAGGAGAAGGCCGAGGAGTCTGCAGGAGGGGTCTCTGCTTAAAGACCGCATTGACTGGCGCTCTAAAAACAATTTGCGCAGTCTTGGTGTAGTTTTTATAATGCCATTTTTAAAGAATATATATGAAGTAATATTTTGTTTTAAGGCTTCAATATTTAAGAACAATAGATGATTAAATTTCTGATTTTGAAAAAGTAGATATATGTATATATACATACACAAAACACTTGGATATGTAAACCTGAAAGTGTCAGAATCTCAAGTTTATGAAAATCCTCCTGAATTATATTTTACTGACTCATTTGTATTTTTGGTAAAGTTCTGACATTGGGCTCTCTTTAGGGAATTCTGTCATAATATTGTTTTCTGCTTATCTGTTGACTCACTAACCCCCCGTATTTCCCTTTGACTGTAGATTTCAGAGCTGTGACTCTCTTAGGAACCTGACAGGTGCTCGTGGAGACAGAGCCCTTGGTGCTCATCTCGCCGGGTGGGATTGCTCAGGCTCCTTTTTATTTGTCCCTTGTCTGTTTTCCTTCTAAATGAAGCACAGATCTTTTATTTATACATTTTTATTTATTTGCTTCAAATTGCTACTATATTTTTATATATCTTATAACATATTATAACAAAGAGAAGGATCAATTTTATTATCTTCTTAGTAAGGAAGATTATTTGTTTCTCCAAGAAAGAGCCGTGCAGGGCTGACACAAGACAGCCTCTGGGCTCTAGGGACCAGGCGGGGGGGTGAGACAGCGATAGCCCTGCATGCTGCTGGGTCAGTGCATGGGGCAGACATTCAGGAAATATGTGGAAGAGTGCTTTCAGCCTCAGGCTGGGTGAACATTTGATATGAACCGTATGATTTTGGGTTAATTTTGGAAGATCATATAGTTCTTAAAGGCTATTAACTACTATTTTGAGAACATAGTACACCCTCTGTCTTAATTGTGGCACTATTGGAAGATATTATCAGAGAATCCAAAGAGCACTAAGTACCAGATCTTCTAAAGAGCCTCTTATACTGCAGTTAAAATGCAGTATCTGGCCGGGCGTGGTGGCGCACGCTTGTAATCCCCGCGCTTGGGAGGCAGAGACAGGAGGATCGCGCAGGTTCGAAGCCAGCCATGCATGCTGGCTTAGGAGACCCTGTTTCCAAATAAAAATGTAAAAATAGGTCTGGGAGTGTAGCCCAGAGGTGGAAGGGCTTCCAGGAACCCCAGTACCACCAAAAAAAAAAAAAAAAAAAAAATGCAGTATCCGGCCGGGCGCGGTGGCGCACACTTGTAATCCCCGCGCTTGGGAGGCTGGGGCGGGAAGATCACACAGGTTTGAAGCCAGCCTCAGCTACTTTGTGAGGTTTTCAGCAACTTAGTGAGACTCTGTTTCCAAATAAATTATAAAAAAAAAAAAATAGGGCCAGGGGTGTAGCCTGGAGGTAGAATGCCTCTGGGTTCCATCCCCAGTACCGCAAAAAATAAATAAAGAAAGAAGACTATATGGCTTTAAATTCAATGTATTTTCCTCCTCCTGTTTTTCGTTGTTGGTTTCCAAATCAGACTGTATCCTATGAGCTAATGCCTCGTGGCATTTAGAGCAAGAAAGGTAAGTGTGGGAGGAATGGCCTGGAGATAGGACCTAAATGAAGGCAACTCCTGGAGCGCAGAGCTGCGGACTCTGGCTAGACCCCCACGGGGGTGATGGAGGGAGGGTCGCCGCCTGCACGGGCTGAGTTTAGCAGCAAGCCGAGGAGTCCTAAGTCTTCTTTCTTCCTTTCGTTAGATTTTAACCTACCGCTGTCATCTGACATAATCCTGACCAAAGAAAAGCACTCAAGTTCACATAGGTCTACTCAGGAAAAATTATATCTGGAAGGAAGTGCCCCGGCTGGTCAGGTTTCTATGAAAGTAAATGTTTTCCATAAAAGCAGACGCCAGCGTAAAAGTACTCACCGCTATTCTGTAAGAGACGCGAGGAAGACGCAGCTCTCCACCTCGGATTCAGAGGGCAACTCAGATGAAAAAAGCGTGGCCGTGAGTAGGCACCGAAGATCCCACGCGCTGCAGCGCCTCGCGACGCCGCCGGCTGGGGCGGACCACCCTCCGGTGAAGCTCGGCCCCTCTGCAACCAGAGAGCAGGCGCCTCTGGACGTCATGGCTTTGGAGAATTCCAGGGAGATGGTTCCGAGACAGGAGTCCAGCACCGACATCTTAAGTGAGCCAGCTGCCTTGTCTATTCTCAGTAACATGAATAATTCTCCGTTCGACTTATGTCACGTTCTGTTATCCCTGTTGGAAAAGGTCTGTAAGTTCGACATTACTCTGAATCATAATTCCGCCCTGGCTGCCAGTGTCGTGCCCACACTCACTGAGTTCCTCGCGGGCTTTGGGGACTGCTGTAACGGGGGCAACGGGCTGGACGGTCAAGTGGTGTCCGCAGGTTGGACGGAGGAGCCGGTGGCGTTGGTCCAGCGGCTGCTCTTTAGAACAGTCCTGCATCTCATGTCGGTGGATATCAGTGCTGCCGAGGGGATGCCGGAAAGTCTGAGGAGAAACCTAACAGAATTGCTTAGGGCAGCTTTGAAAATTAGAATTTGCTTGGAGAAGCAACCTGACCCTTTTGCGCCTCGACCGAAGAAAACACTGCAGGAGGTCCAGGAGGGCTTCGTGTTCTCCCGGCTGCGCCACAGAGCCCTTCTCCTGCCCGAGCTTCTCGGAGGAGTTCTGCAGATCCTCATCTGCTGTCTTCAAAGTGCAGCTTCAAACCCCTTCTACTTCAGTCAGGCCATGGATTTGGTTCAAGAATTCATTCAGCACCAGGGACTGAGCCTATTTGAAGCAGCCGTTCTCCAGATGGAGTGGCTGGTGTCCAGGGCCGGCGTGCCTCCCGAGGCCGCAGAGCTCTTGCGGGCCCTCCTCAGCGGCGTGATGCGGATCATGAGCACCATCAAGAAGGTGAAGTCGGGGCAGCTCCATCACTCCGTGTGCACGAGGAAGAGACACCGGCGCTGCGAGTATTCCCACTTCCTGCACCACCACCGAGACCTTTCAGGGCTTCTGGTGTCGGCTTTCAGAAGCCAGCTTTCCACAAACCCCTTCGAAGAGACGGCGGAGGGGGCCGTCCGCTACCCCGAGCGCTGCTGCTGCCTGGCCGTGTGTGCCCACCAGTGCTTGCGCCTCCTGCAGCAGGCCTCCTTGGCCAGCACCTGCGTCCACATCCTGTCGGGCGTGCACAGCGTGGGCATCTGCTGCTGCATGGACCCCAGGTCGGTCATCGTCCCTTTGCTCCACGCTTTTAAGTTGCCGGCACTGAGAGGTTTTCAGCAGCACATACTGAATCTCCTCAACAAGCTTATATTGGATCAGTTAGGAGGAGCGGAGATATCGCAGAAAAGTAAAAAAGCAGCTTGCAACATTTGCACCGTTGACTCTGACCAGCTGGCCAAGTTCGAGCAGACGCTGCAGGGCAGCCTGTGCGGGGCCGAGCCCTCCTCAGGCCCCCCCAGTCCTTCCTCCAGGTGCCAGGGCATCCTGCCCAGCAGCGGCTCGCAGGAACCCCTGTGGAAGTGGGATGCTCTGGAGGCTTACCAGAGCTTTGTTTTTGAAGACGACAGATTACAGAATGTACAGATTGCAAATCATATTTGCCATTTAATCCAGAAAGGCAATGTCGTTGTTCAGTGGAAACTGTACCATTACATATTTAATCCTGTGCTCCAAAGAGGAGTTGAATTGGCACATCACTGTCAACACTTAAACACGACCTCAGCCCGAACTCACGTGTGTAGCCACCCCAAGCAGTGCATGCCTCAGGAAGTGCTTCAGGTTTACCTAAAAACTCTGCCTTTCCTGCTTAAATCCAGGTTGGTATAAGTGCAAATGTACATATGCAGATTTTTATATATATGCAGATATTTTCTCATTGGATGCTTTTGAATGTATGATAAAGTGTATGCATTATCACTTCTCACCCTGATATCTCCAGGTCCTTGTCAGAAGTATAACCGCATGGACTGTATTTTCCTTAGGATTTAATGTTAATTTATGAGAAAGTCCCATCCTATGTCATATTTTAGACTATTTTGAGTAGGGGTGGTTAGAGAGAAGAGGAGAGAGCAATTGAATTTAATTTCCCAATGGAAAAAAGTAAAGTGTTAGATTTATTTCTGAGGAAAAGAGACACAACACAGACACCCAAGAGCAAGAACACGTTTAACTTAACTGTTTTATGCCAAGCGTGCTGGCCCACACTTGCAATCCCAGCATTTGGGAGGCTGAGACCAGAGAATTGCAGACTTGTGGCCAGCCTCAGCTACTTAGTGAGGCTCCCTGCAACTTAATGAGACTCTGTTTCAAAATAAAGGATAAAAAATAGTGCTGGGAATGGAGCTTGGAGGTAGAGTGCCCCTGGGTTCCATCCCTAGTACCACAAACACACACAAAAAATTTACAACAAAATGTAATCATTATTATTTTGTGCATATGTGTATGGTACTGGGGATGGAACCCAGGGTCACTCTACCTTTGAGCTATACCCCCAGTTCTTTTTAGTTTTTACTTTGAAACAGGGTTTCTTCATTAAGTTATTGCATGCTGGCCTCCAGCCTGAGATCCACCTGTTTCGGCCTCCCAGGTACATAAATCACAGGCATGCACCCAGCTTGTCGTTATTGTTTTCTTATCTGGCATTTTGTGATCTATCTTAATACAACTGCCTTAAGACTAATATTGATATTAAACCACTGGCTTAAAATCATTTAAAAATTTCAGACACTTTGCCATTGTTTAAATAGAACTGACTTTGACTGAAAATTGTGTGAACTCCTTGACATATTTGTGGACAGTCTGGTTCTTTGAATAATAAGGACTGAGAATCATGAGCTGATTTATAGTAGTTGCTACTAGGATGGAACCAGTGATCTAGACACTTGGGTCTCACTTGAGACAGCCAAAAACTTGCTTTCTCCATCTATTTCTCTCGGTAGTGGTGGTGCTGGGATGGAAGGCAGGGCCTCGCACAGGCTAGGCAACTGCTCTACCACGGAGCTGCACCCCCAGCCTCCTGCAACCTCCTTTAGTTACTGTTTAGTTTACTTCTCTAGTTTACTGTTGACTCTGATCACTGCTGGGAAACGCGTGTGACGCTGAGGCCGAGAGAGCTCTCTCAAGAGGATTCCAGCTCTGCAGTCTGGTTCCTTCTTTGTGAGGTGCAGATGTAGAACACACTTCAGGTCCCGAGTGAGCCCTTAGGTAGGTGAGCAAATACTCCCTGCTCTCAGGGTGCCCTCAGGTGCGGGGTGGTTATGGCGTTTAGAATTTACATACAATTTTCCACTTGGAGAAAAATATTATATTCTGAGTTGCTTCATAATCCTTTCTTTTAAAATATTGTCAGAGGCGGGCGTGGTGGCACACATGTATTGTAATCCCGGCACTTGGGAGGCTGAGACCGGAGGATCGTGGTTCGTGGACAGCCCCAGCTGCTTAGTGAGGTCCTCTGCAACTCAGTGAGACCCTGTTTCAAAATAAAGAATAAAAAATAGGGCTGGGGGTGTAGCTCGAAGGTAGAATGCCCCTGGGTTTTATCCATCCCAGTACCACGAATATAAATAAATAAAATAAAATATTGTCAGAGCCAGAAATTTGAAAAAAGACATGAGAATAATTATAAAGTAGTATGAGGTTGTGGCCAATATCTCAGAACTTTTACCAGATAATTAATAAATCAAATCAGGTAGTATTTAGTATCTACCACATGAAGCAGTAACATATTTAAGTAGCTTATGTGACTTTTTATAAATGATGTTTCTATATGTAATTCCTTTATGTTTTTTCCTTTCTCTCACAGGGTAATAAGAGATTTGTTTTTAAGTTGTAATGGTATAAATCAAATCATTGAATTAAATTACTTAGATGGTATTCGGAGTCATTCTCTAAAGGCCTTTGAGACCCTGATAGCCAGCCTAGGGGAGCAGCAGAAGGATGCTTCGGTTCCAGGTGCTGACGGGCTGTGCCCCGCGCAGGAAGAGGCCGCGTCCTTGGATGCAGGGACTCCTTCGCACAGCCAGCGAGCTGATTCAGATGCTCCCCAGAGCCTCAGCAAATTCTACGCCAGTCTCAAAGAAGTGTATCCAAAGAAACGGAAGACTGTTCACCCAGATGTGCATATCAACACCATAAACCTCTTCCTGTGCGTGGCATTTCTGTGTGTAAGTAGAGAAGCCGAGTCGGACAGGGAGTCGGCCAACGAGTCAGAAGACACTTCCGGCTATGACAGCACGGCCAGCGAGCCCCTACGCCACACGCTGCCGCGCCTGTCCCTCGAGAGCCTCGTTCTACCTTCTCCCGAGCGAATGCGCCAGGCCGCAGACGTGTGGTCCACGTGTCGCTGGATCTACATGCTGAGCTCAGTCTTCCAGAAGCAGTTCCATAGGCTTGGTGGCTTCCGAGTGTGCCATAAATTAATATTTATGATAATACCAAAACTGTTGGGAAGTCAGGAGGAGGATCAAGGACGACGGCAGGGAGATGTGCATGTCACTGAAAGCCGAGGCTTAATCGGGACTCCGCAGCACCCAGCAGCGACGGAGGGCGAGTCGTCCTCCGTGACCGCAGGCGGTGACCGCACACCTCCAGAGCTGGGGAGCCTAACAGAGAGTGCCGGCAGGTCAGGGCGATGGGCGACTCAGCGCGTGTCCTCCACAGAGGTGGAGCAGGTCTCAGCTGCGGAGGCAAGGGCACTGACCAGTAGGGAGACCTCCCTGCAGAGCATCCGGCTTCTGGAAGCCCTTCTGGCCATCTGCCTTCATAGCGCCAGAACTGGCCAGCAAAAGATGGAGCTGGAGCTGCCTCAGCAGGTAATGCTTTGTCCTCAGTCCAGCTCGGAGTGAAGGTAAACGTCGTAGCTTAGTGCTTGGTCGTTTTGTTTTCCCCCAGCTCTTACGTTTAGAGGAGCATCTATGTCTAGGTACCCTGGAGGACCTGAGACCCCGCCCAGCTCCCACCCTCTCGCCCTCACGCCCGGCTAAGCGGTCTGCGTGCCGAGTGCCAGATGAGGAGTTCTGTGTTCAGAGTTCACACCTGCCGTGGTGCCTTGGTTGCCTCGCCCACAGCCCTGCCTTTTTATAGCTCTCGTGCACTTGCCATCACACCTTGTCTGTGCGTGTCTGTTTCTGTTGAGCTGAGAGTTTAAGCCCAGCTGACGAGCTGCAGCCGCTGCTCCATCTCTGAGGCTGGGCCCTGGCTGGTGGGGTGGCCTACCCAGGGGAAGGCCGCTCACAGCCAGGGCTGCTGGAGGTGGCTCCGGGGTGAGGACAGCCTCTGCTGCAGGGGGCTCCAGAGCATCCTGTGGGATGACTCGAGCAAGGCTTCTCCTGCAGCCACCTCCGTCTGGATCTGTGGCCCGTGCCTCCCTCACCTCCTCACATGTCTTCAGAGAGCGCCTCTCGCTAAAAAAGCAAGCTCAAGCCCTGCTGCTGCTCTTCCAGCCTGCAGCGCGCCTCGACAGGCTCAGCCTCCATGCATCCTGTCTGAAGCAGCTCAGTGCTCACGTTGCCCGCAGGGCAAGTCTGCACCCGAGCCGGGCGCGCGAGCTCCTGGGCCCCGCTCTGCTTCCCCAGCCTCCCTGCCCCTCTCTGTGCTGCATCGGCCCTGCCGAGCTGCCTCCCTCTTCCTCTGCTCCGAGCCTGTGGATTCCTCCTTGTGCTTCCCGTCCGTCTCCTACAACTCGGGACCCTTTGACAGGCCTCCCGGGCACCTTCCCTCCTTGCTGTCCTGTCTTCAGGACACTTTGTTTATGGCTCTAGAATAGCTGTGAACAGATCGTGTCTCTACCTACCTGTTCTCACGGTGGACTGGCGTTACTTAAGTTACTTTCCATCGTTTGTCCCCTGTTGTAGAGGTGGACACAAACAGCAGGAGCATCCTGCGGGCAGAGGCAGTGAGAAAAGGTTAAGATTCCTAAGGAATCTAAGTTCCTTAAGAATCAGGAGAATTCTAAGAATCGAATTTGTAAATGCTACAGATGGTTAATTGAAACTGAAGTTTGAAGGATTAATGTTTTGTGATACAACTTATGGTAATTGAAGTTTTAAAACATGATCAATGTCTTTGATAAATAGCATTATTAATTTTAATCGGATATTTGGATAAGAGCTCAAAGAAAGAAATTTTTTTTTTTGCACGTATGGTACTAGGGATTGAACCCAGGGACATTCCACCTCTGAGTTACAGCCCAGTTACTATTTTATTTTTTGTTTTGAAACAGGACCTCGCTAAGTTGCAGGGGCTGTCCTTGAATCTATAATCTTCCTCTCTCAGCCTCCCAAGCACTGGGGTTGATCACAGGCATGCGCTCCCACACCCGGCGTAGAGCTCAAAGTCTGTGTAGCCAGTGAGCCTCCATACCCGTGCAGTGAATGGGCCAGCTTCTTATTTGTCAAGTGGTTATCATTTATCCTGTCACTGTTTTTCTAAAGCATGTTCTTAATATCCTTAGTCTCTTTTTTATTACCTTAGAACTTATCTGTGGAAAATATACTGTTTGAAATGAGGGACCATCTTTCCAAGTCAAAGGTGACAGAGACAGAGTCAGCAAAGCCCTTGTTTGACGCCCTGCTCCGCGTTGCCCTGGGCAGCCACTCCGCAGATCTGGAGCCCAGCGATGCTCTGACGACTGAGAAGGTATGACTCCAGAGGACGCGCAGGGCAGCGTGGGGGGGGGCCAGGTGCCGCGAACGAGCGCAGGGCCCATCTCCACCATCGGTCAGCACACTGTGAAAACGCAGGAGAGCAGAAAGAAAGATAGGCTTTCTAAAATCTGATCTGGAAATTGCCGTGAATTACTCCTGGTAAGACAGAAATGTATGACCTGATTTGATAAACTGGGTTTATTAAATGATAATTTAGGGATGCTGAGTCATCAATCCAACCTGGTCCTGTATTATGCAGCTAGTATTTTCAGAATTCTTGACTCACTTGAAGTCAGTCAATGTGAAAATGACTAGTACTTACATAGAAAATAGCAATCTGGTTTTTAGTTATTGTTAATATTTTTTAAAGTAGCTATTTAAATTTTTTCCTGAAACTTCGTGGTGCATATTTAGTTAATTTCTCCCCACTTTCTTGTTGACTTTACTTTTGATTAATTATCATTAACCTTCATCTAACAATATGTGGGCGTTGTGTGTGTATAAATGAGTTAAAAGACAATATGGCTTGCTAGACCAAATAATTAAAAGAGAAGTTACATGTATATCATTATATATCTATGTATCATGTTTGTAATTTCTTGCCATAATATTGTATTATTATTTTCTATAACTTTAAAACTGTTTTGAAATAACTATTAATACCTTCACCTTATTACTGAATCAATTGGTTAATGTAAAGTGTTAAAATATCTATTTTGTGTTGCATTTTATTGCTGTTGCAATAAAATACTCTGACCCTTTATAAGTGAAGTATATTCTAAAGTGAAGGTATCAGTAGCATTTTTATGAGAAAAGGAAAATGTCTCACCATAGCTATTACACAGGAAGTTACCTCTGGGCCTCTTAACTTCTAAGATGCTCTATGTAGACATTCTGAAATCTTTACTCCCTTTAAAATATTGTCTTATCTTCTGTTTCTAATTTATGAAATATTTTATTTATAAAATTCTTTCAAATTTTTCTATTAACATATGTGTAAAACCAATACATATTTATTAGCATCAAATAGTGTGAAGAATAATTACACCTTATATGGTTTTCAGTTATCCTCTACTATATAACCAGAATAAAATTTTTTAAGTACAGTTATTTTTTTCAGTAAAATTGAGATATGACCTATGGTTTTATCTGCTAGAAACCCTCTTAATGTCTGAGAGGTTTTGAAAAGTTTTATGAGTGATTTTCATAATTTATGATGATTACTGATTATTAAGATTTTTTTCCTAAAGAAAATATTGACACTGTCTTTAAAATAAGCTTTGAGTAACAAACATTCTGTTATTAAAAATGAATACTAGCCAGTCGTGGTGGCACTTGCTGTCATCCCAGTGCTTGGGAGGCCAAGACAGGAGGATTACAGGTTCGCAGCCAGCCTCGGCAACTTGTGAGCCCTCTGCAACTCAGTGAGACCCTGCTTTAAAATAAAGGATAAAAAATTAGGCTGGGGGTGTAGCGCAGAGGTAGAGTGCCCCTGGGTTCAATCTCCAGTAACACACATACATTCACACACACACACACACACACACACACACACACACACACACACACACAAAAGGATTACATCTGTTGCCTTTGAATTATACTAATCTTACAGAGTCATCAGTCTGAGGAAGAATTGTCATCCCAGCCTGGAGAGTTTTCAGAAGAAGCTGATGATTCTCAGGGTTGTACTTTTAAACTTTTGGTTGAAGAAGAAGGTTATGAAGCAGACAGTGAAAGTAATTCCGAGGATGGCGAAACCCAGGATGATGGTAAAAACACCAGGGCTGCCCTTGCGGCTGGATCTGCCAGTCAGATTGTTAACTGACCGATGGTTCCTAGTGGTACTGCTTTAGGATTTGTAGTGCCTCACCAGCTCCCACGTGTGCTTTAAAACAGTGAATGCACTGAGTGTGTAAGAGCATGGGTGACAGTCTCTGCTCTCACCTACGTTCAGTGGGAGAGACACACTGCGGCGATCAGAAGTAAACAGCAGAGGGATATGAACCAGCTGGTAAACAGTGGTTGGGTGACCAGGGGAGGCCTTTCTAAAGAGGTGATGTTTACGCTGAGTTCTAAATTAAAAAGCTGTCCAACACTGGCAGTTTGTTACAAAGAAAAATAATAAAAGGAAGGCAGGCATGGTTCTGTACACCCAAGGGTGCTGCAGCAGAGTCATCTTGGTTTCCACAGCCCGGCTCGTCCTTAGATGGACCTGCAGTGCATATGGCCCTTGACTCTGGGCTTAAACTGGGCAGAACGGGAAAGAGGAGTCACTAGAGCCGATTCCTTGAAAGGCTCCATCTTTTTCATGCTGGCTTTATGTGTTCTCAGTCCTGCCAGTCTTCACCGAGTTTAATTATCTGACCCATAGTTTTCTCTTTGATGTGGAGTGAATGGGAATACCTGCTGATTTTTTTAGTCAAAGGCTGTAATGAACTCATGGTCATGGTTTGTGAAAACATCTGTTTTATGGTGGTCTCTATCAGCATAGAGGTATGGTATTGTAACGCGGTGTCCTCCTTTTTTGTGTCTGCTAGCTAAATCTCAACTTAAAGGATTCAGGTCTAGGTAGAAATTTATAAATTTCTTCACCCTGAACAGTTTTAGAAGAACACGAGAGTCTCTTGCAGAGACTTAGATCTTCCCAGCCTTACAAATGTCACATTCAGGATGACATCACCTGTTTCTCATGTACACACAAGACAAAGTTTAGGACTTCTCCATCCAGGAGCCATGCCTACTGTTTCCACGGCAACATGAGCAATGCTCAATTACCCTGTGACATAGGTATTTGGGAGTCAAAAAACTCTCAATAGTATTTTTCCAGGTGTGTTGAAGGGATGTGTTATATCTGCTTCACACAACCAAAAAATGTTGGTAAGCGTAATTTTATTGCAGATTAAAATTACTTTTAAGGGGACACATTGACTTCAAAACAACCATAAGACTTGATTATTCAGGGTACATACTTTAATCAAAAGTAATCTTGTAGGAAAAGGTTTCGTGAGCATCGTTTTATAAAATAGTATTTTTGCTATGAGGCCGTCTAAATGAAGAATAAGACTTGGGATGTTTATTCAGTGTTCAGGGTGTGAAAGATCATTTTTTTCTTTCTCCCTTACAGGGGTTGACTTCAGGCGTGAAGTGGAAGGCCTCAGTGTATCAGTCAGTCCAAATGACTTGCTGGAGAACCTCACTCAAGGAGAAATCATATATCCTGAGATTTGTATGCTGGAACTAAATTTGCTTTCTACCAGCAAAGCTAAACTTGATGTGCTTGCTCATGTATTTGAGAGTTTTTTGAAAATTATCAGGCAGAAAGAGAAGAACATTTTCCTGCTCATGCAACAGGTAGAAGATGCCTTGAATTTGATCAGTGTGTATCACCCTCATGCCCCAATTGTCCAACTCCTTATTTATAACTCAACTTGTTTGAAAATTAGCTGAGATGATTGCACATCTTCTATAATACCCAACTGTGTTTTGACCTTCAAGTGACATTCTAAAATCTTCTAATTCCATATTTCTCTAAAGTAGCATAAAAAGTTAATATTGCCAAGCTGGGCATGGTGGCACACACTTGTAATCCTAGTATTTGGGAGGCTGAGACAGGAGGATCCAGGTTTGTGGACAGCCTCAGATACTTAGTGAGACCCTTTGCAACTCAGTGAGACCCTGTTTCAAAATAAAGAATTAAAAAAAATAGGGCTGGGGGTGTATCTCGGAGGTAGAATGCCCCTGGGTTCCATCCTTAGTACAAAAAAAAGTAGTTAATATTGTCATTAACAGTAATGAAACCTTGTATATGCCTGAGAATGGATACCATTTTAAAAATGCATTTAATTGTAAAGTATCCTAATGATTTTAAAAGAGTATTTAAGACAGTATGAAGATGAAATATATACGCATAATATTTTTAGTCATTTTAACACACACATGGTAGATCCCTATCAAATAATATTTTATGGCCTTGCAGTTTCTTTATGCTTCTATGAAGCAAAATACTTAATTTTTATGTTTAATTTTTTATTTTCAGGGAACTGTAAAAAACCTTTTAGGAGGATTCTTGAATATTTTAACACAAGCCGATTCTGATTTTCAAGGTGAGTTGAACCTGTTAGTTTTAAACAATTAGCTTTGATATTATTGTTATTGTATGAAAGGCTGATAATCATGGCCTCCATTGGCACAGTGTCCCGAGATTTCAGGAGTATCGTCACATGCACCACCTCACTTGTCCCTTTGATGTACTCCATAAAGTAGACCTAGTAGCAGCGTCCTTATTAGATAGAGAGGAAAACCCAGATCCCAAAGGACTGAGTGAGTTGTTTAGTAGTATGCGGGACAGTAAGCTGGCCGATCTGATATTGTCTGATATAAACTATCTGATATTTTCCACTCTCTACTTACTACTTTCTCAGACATTTGAGAAACAAATAATTAATGTATAATATGATTTCTAACCACAAGGAACCTAAATTTTAGTTGGAAGCTGGGCGTGGTGGCACACGCTTGTAATCCCCGCACTTGGGAGGCTGAGACAGGAGGATCGCACAGGTTCGAAGCCAGCCTCAGCTACTTAGTGAGGCTCTCAGCAACTTAGTGAGACCCTGTTTCCAAATAAAAAATATAAAATAGGTCTGGGAGTATAGCTTGGAGGTAGAAAGCCTCTGGGTTCCACCCCCAGTACCACCAAAAATAAAAAATAAATTTTAGTTGGAGATTAAAACCAACAGACATGAAGTATTAATTTGGGTTCATGAGCTGCTTCCTTCTGATTAAATTTTAGTTAGACACTTTTGGCAGAGATACGTAGAAGCAGCGTCAGGTTCTTGTGAGGGGAGCAGATCAAGGGCTTCAAGATGTTGGTATCTTATTGTAACTGATGTTAATTTTAATCACTTGTTTAAAAGGGTGTCCAGCAAGTTTCTCCACTATAAAGTCACTGTTCCCCTCTATAATTATTAGTATCTTCTGGACTGGTAACTTGAAAATATGTAACTATCCTTTCTCTCCTCATATTTTAATCCATGTATTTGAGGACCCATGGCCGATCCTTTACTGAAATAGTTAATACTGTGTTTGCCAAGTAATGATGTCCTGATCTTCCCTTCTTTCTCCTGATTGCGAATTGGGGTTGTGCCGTATGAAAGCACGTCCCCGTCTCCCGTCTGCCTATTTGGTGTGTGGAGGAGGCTCCGTGTGGTGCCCTCCCCGCCAGGCCCCCGTTAAATACCTCATGTTAGTGTGGAAGATGCTCTTGACATCAGTGCACCTACACTCACATCACTAGCTGACGTCCATAGTTTCTTCACAGATCCTGAGTTACTTCCTTTTCCTTTTCAAGGATCCTATCCTTAAACTACCTTTCCTCTTCAGGAGACAGTCTTCAGTCTCACCTGACGTGATATGGCCTCATGTTCCCCCCTCCTCCTCACTCTTTTTTTTTTTTTTCATTTTGCTACTGTGGGTTTTTCCTTTTGTAATTTTGTACTTTAGTGCATTGAGTTTTCAGTAGTATGCAGGAGCAATTACACACACACACACACACACACACACACACACACACACACAATTTCCTCATTTTGAATTGAAAATAAAAGTCCAAGCACACTTCACTTTGCTTAGGTCGCTCAGATTATAAAGGTATTTTAGTCTAAAGAATTCTATGAATTTCTGTACCAGTTTATATTTTGTGCCAAAACCCTTAGTGAAATAAAGAAAATGTTCAAACTAAGTAGTTGTGATAGTTAAGTATTTATATAATCTTTCATACTCATTCGTTATTTCTGTCATTTAATTTTCCATGTGGTAAGTGATAGATTTATCACTTACACAGTTTAAGATGAGAGGGTAACAGACTATTTAATGGTATGGGGGGTGAGTGTCACTTATCTAACAAATATCTATTGCTTTATGCTTTTTAAAAGAATGCCTTGAGTTTCCTGGTAGGTAGTCCATCTTTAGGAAAAGTGTTCTTATTGGTTCCTTGGTTTGCATTTCATTAATATGCTATTTGTTTAGCAAATTTTATTACTAAATTGTTTATACTCCATCCAAGATGTGATGATAGCATTTGACCTTTTTCGTGAAGTAGCTGGTTCATTTTCTTGATTTAAATGTGCCGTCTTTAATTTCCTCGTCTTCTTAACATCCAGCATGCCAGAGAGTGCTGGTGGATCTCCTCGTAACTCTGATGAGCACAAGAACATCTTCAGAAGAGCTAACCCTTCTTCTGAGAATATTTCTGGAGAAATCACCTTGTACAGTAAATATGCTAGCATTTTTACTTTTTAAAACTAATACCAGTTATTTGGAAATCACTAGGTGTTTTCTTTTGATGTAGCAACTGTTATACACTCAGTTTCATGTACTTATGTATGACATGCCCAGATACTTCATTATTTGCGTGTATTTTACCCTTTTCACTTGGATTTTGACTCAGCACAGCATCACCCTTTAACCTGCCCACCTCTGGCCTTTGTACTTCATGCTTACCAAGCTTGCTCTGTCTCGGAGCCATATCCCCAGCCCTGGAGAACTCAGGTTTATGATGAAATCATGACGAGAAGCGTAAGTGAATTAAACAGAACACGTTGAGGCTGCTCTGTGTGAAAGAGGATTGGATTTCACAGAGCGCTGCCCGCTTCACTGCTGCTCCAGCCCCCTGGCCCGCAAGGAAGCCTTGTGGAACATGGGTCAGAAGCTACCAGTGTGGGTCAGTGCGCGCTGGCTGCGATTCCATGGGAGGCTTCCAGGCTTCTCCTGAGCACCTCCCCTGGTCATGATCAACCTCAGGGGCGCTTTTATCCACGAGTAGGCCTGGCTTGATTAATGCTTCTACTTTACACTTACCGTTGTTCGTCCCTTTAATTAAGTGCCCATTTCCTCTCTTATCTTGTAAGATTGCAGTTCAGCCAAAAATCTCATCTTAAAATTGTGTTTTAGTCTTTTTATTTTTGAAACAGGGTCTCGCTGGGTTGCAGAAGGCCTCACTAAGCTGCTGAGGCTTCAGCAAACCATGATCCTCCTGTCTCTGCCTCCCAAGTACTAGGATTACAAGCGTGCCCGCCACGCCCGGCTGAGCACTCAGTTTTACGAAGTCAGTCAGCTTCAGAATCTGGAGTTTGGAAGATCTCTAGCTCCATCTCCTATTTACAGTCACTGAGAAAAACTCTAATGCACATGGAAATGAACATCTTTTTTGAAGAATTATTCCAGAAATAATTGTCATATTTAATGCATAATGCTTAAAACCAATCATAAATCATAGATTTGTACCACAAAGCCATCTAAATACAAATTAAGCCAGGCGTGGTGGCGCATGCTTGTAATCCCAGGGCTTGGGAGGCTGAGACAAGAGGATGGCACAGGTTCGAAGCCAGCCTCAGCTACTGAGTGAGGCTCTCAGCAACTTAGTGAGACCCTGTTTCCAAAATAAAGGATAAAATAGGTCTGAGAGTATAGCCTGGAGGTAGAAAAACCCCTGGGTTCCACCCCCAGTACCACCAAAAAATAAAGTAAAATAAATATAAACAGCCACAAAAGCGTACATATTTTAATAAAAACCAAATTAACCACAGAGATTACATATTTTAAGAATAGAGTATGCTTCGTATTTTATAGTAACTATACAAAAAGTATTTGAATAGGAATGCTGATATATATGGATGTGTTTGTATTTACACTTATTACCTGAATTTGAAGATTGTCATGCACTTGATTACATGATTGTAACATTCTGCTTGGTTTTTTCTCTAGGAAACTCTTCTACTGGGTATCCAGAAAATTGTTGAAAGTGATGTCACCATGAGCCCGTCCCAGTATCTGACCTTCCCTTTGCTGCACACCCCGAGTTTAAGCAGTGGTGTCTCCTCACCAAAGGGCCCTGGGATCCTGAACAGTAAGGCCCTGGGCTTATTGAGAAGAGCACGGATCTCGCGGGGGAAGAGAGAGGCCGACAGAGAGAGCTTTCCCCATCGGCTGCTCTCCTCGTGGCACGTGGCCCCTGTCCACCTGCCCCTACCGGGGCAGAACTGCTGGCCACACCTCTCAGAAGGTTTCAGTGTGTCACTGTGGTTCAGGGTGGAGCCTGCCCACGAGCCCGAGAGCACCACGGAGAAGGGCAGGAAGATGAAGAAGAGGAAGAAGTCATTGACTTTACAGGACAGCGGCTTGGACGGCACAGGTATGACGGCTGGGTCGTCTCTGGGCCCTCAGGATGTCCACACTCACACGAGCGGGGTTTGGTGGTGGGAAGTCAGTCAGTAAGATCACTGTTAGGGCCACGGAGCTAGCAAGATGACCGGAGGAGAGAGAGGTCGAGGGTTGTGTCCCACTCGGAACTACAGACACAAAGAACTCTACTTCCAGGAATCTTACCCGGCCACGGCAGTCTCTGTCCTAGGACAGTGGGCCTCTTCTAGCTGCCTCCCCTGACCCGTGCGTGGGGAGGAAAATCCCAGTGAAACGTCAGGGTTCCAGTGGGGGGACTGTCACCTCACAGCCACAGCCTGAAGCCACTTTCTACATCATTAACGTAGTGTGACATTCACACCCAAGAATGGCCTAGGAAGGTAAACTCTTCAAGAAGTCTCAGCAGCTAATGTGTCATGTTTTAGGAGGTTACAGAATCTTCCTTTGTGGATTTTGCCACCTGAGAATGACAGCGCTGAGATGGTGCGCGAGGGCTTTGGTGCTGATGCGGCTTGACGCGCTGAACCTTGTGGTGGGACCCTTTACACGGTTTTAATCCTGAGTGCAAGTCCTACGATGAGCGTCCTGCGAGCCTTGTCTGTAGGGGAGGCTGCGCTCCGACCAGGCAGCCACGTGACAGCGCACTTATATTAACTCCAGGGCGTAAACATCCCTCCCTCCTCTGCTCAAGGCCGCACGGCTTGCTTCCTCACATTCTCAGGGCACAGCCCCGCTGGACGCAGGATCTTAACATGTACACAGCTACCGAGAAAAGTGGAGATTGGAAATATTTTTCTTTTAATTTTAAAGGTATATTAGAAAATCTATCTTAGAAGCCGGGCATGGTGGCACACGCTTGTAATCCCCGCGCTTTGAAGGCAGAGACAGGAGGATCGTGCAGGTTCGAAGCCAGCCTCGCTGGCTTAAGAGACCCTGTTTCCAAATAAAAAAATATAAAATAGGTTTGGGAGTGTAGCCCGGAGGTAGAAGGGCTTCCAGGAACCCCAGTACCACAAAAGAAAGAAAGAAAAGAAAGAAGGAAAGAAAGAAAGACAGACAGACAGACAAACGGACTATCTTAGGTGATTTTGCATAAATACTAAAAAAAACATTTAAAATAGATGTAAAATTTATAAAATATTTCTAAAATATATAAAAATGTTTGAATTAAAATGAATAAACTATTACAGTGACATCACATATTTTGACACTACACCATGTGCCTTTGAGCATGTAATTTTATCTCAGCTTCTTAATTCCAAAGTGGGGTTAATAATATCGACCTTGTAAGATTATTGTGTGCTAGGCTAAGAAATAACTGTAATATTATTCCTGCTCTGAAACTCCTAGCTGCACACTGATGTTTGTTCTAGTCTTTCATTTACATGGAGACCTTTTTAGCGTCATGGCAGGTAGAGCTCTCAGTACGTCTCCTGTCGGCAGTGGTCCTTAGCACAGCCGGCGTCCCTGACTGCTTCCTCAGGAGCGTTGTCATGCCAGGAGATATATTCTTAAAAGTTGGTAGAATTTTATCTGTTGAAAATGTCAACTAATATTCATGCAGTCTAGTAATAACTAGTAGTGTCCGTGTTCTCTAGAAGTTTGAGCCTTTGGACATGCATTTTGTACTTGGGTAGGTCTTAACCCAGCTTTACAGAAAGCCACACAGAGCTGGCCCTGCAGACTCAGGTGGTGCAGGGTCACGTGGCGAAAGGAAGGGTCAGGATGAACACCGGATGGCCGTGTCCTGTAAGCATTTACCTTTCTTGACTTAAAGAAACAGGTGGAGAGTTTCTGAATCACTTTGCAGTCACATTAAAGGTCACTCCCCAGGGATTCCAGATGCTGTTTTCAAACACTACCATTTTTTAAAAACAAGTTTTAATACAATCAATTTCAAATCATGTCACTGTGGTAATTTCGAGTGGATTTTGTCACTACAAAGCACTGGCAGTGGCGAGTGCTCTGGGCCGGGGCCAGCGGGCCAGCCAGTGCGGCCAGGCGTAGGTCGTGGTAGGGCATCACACTGGTGTCACGGCAGGCAGGCGCGCCCAGCGCCCTTTAAGACACAACTAGTTAGCCGGGCGTGGTGGCGCACGCTTGTAATCCCCACGCTTGGGAGGCGGAGACAGGAGGATCGCGCAGGTTCGAAGCCAGCCGCGCTGGCGTAAGAGACCCTGTTTCAAAAATATAAAATAGGTCTGGGAGTGTAGCCCGGAGGAAGGAGGGCCTCCAGGAACCCCAGTACCACCAAAAAAAATAAAAAATAAAAAATAAAACACAACTAGTGAAGCACTCGGTTACTGTTTTGTATTTGGAAATACTGTTGTCCGGAACAGGTCAGGTTAGTAAATAATGTGCTGCAGATGAATTGCCAGGCTTGGCGTCTTTTAAATTCACTCCGCACTCCATTCTTATGAACTGCCTTACTCCCATTCTGACATCTTCTCGTAGAAGGCGACAGACCAGAAGGTGCAGAGGACGTCAATCCTGGCGAGAGACTCCTGGAGGAGGGCTGCATCCATCTGCTCTCCCTGGGCTCCAAGGCGCTGATGTTGCAAGTGTGGGCTGACCCGCACCGCGGCACCTTTATCTTCCGGTATCAGTGTTCCTCAACCCCTCACACTAGACCAGGGATTTAAGTAGTGTATGTGAGCCGGGCGTGGTGGCGCACGCTTGTAATCCCCGCGCTTGGGAGGCTGAGACAGGAGGATCGCGCAGGTTCGAAGCCAGCCTCAGCTACTTAGTGAGGCTCTCAGCAACTTAGTGAGACCCTGTTTCCAAATGAAATATAAAATAGGGCTGGGAGTGTATCCCAGAGGTATAAAAGCCCCCTGGGATCCACCCTCCAGTGCCACACACACAAAAAGCTTATGTGAGGCAGTAATGTGAGATCTGCTAACAACAATCAGTACAGCAAGAGAAAAATTTCACTCAAAGAAGAAGATGCTTCTAACAGTTCCCGACGCTCCTTGGTTATAGGATACTGTGCACAAAAGCCTGCAATCGACTTCTGTGTTAGGTTCCTATTATGAGATTTTAGAGCAGATGCTGGAGCCTATTCTGTGGAGATGTCCTCTCCGTTTTTCAGTAGTTATAGATATTGCAGTTAAATATTTAATAGTCACATATTTTTCATTTGGATTATATGTTTAATAGCTATTATCTGCAATAAAGTTCAATATTTTATTATCTTTTTTGTTTCTTCTGTTAAGAAGTAGAGATATATCTTTTATTTCTATTGAGTATGAATACTCAATACTACTACTTATAAAACTCAGAACTGAGCAAAACAATATGTTAGGTAGAAATATGTTTTTTATGAGCCGGGCGTGGTGGCGCACGCTTGTAATCCCCGCACTTGGGAGGCGGAGACAGGAGGATCACGCAGGTTTGAAGCCAGCTGCGCTGGATTAAGAGACCCTGTCTCCAAATAAAAATATAAAAAATAGGTCTGGGAGTGTAGCCCGGAGGGAGAAGGGCTTCCAGGAACCCCAGTACCACCAAAAAAAAAAAAAGAAAGAAAAAAATATATATATTTTATAAATATCATAAGTGTTCTAGGTGCTTTTTATACTTTAAAAAAAGAAAACAGAAAAGAAAATAAATATATATTATATAAATAGTATAAATGTTCTAGATGTTTTATACTTTATCTCTTATCAGTAATCCTTTAAAGTAGGCTCTAATACATTCAAGCATTTAAGTATCGATTACAATGTGTATTAATTTTTATTTATAAAAATTAAAAAGATAACTATACAAATAAAAATAATATTTTTACAAACTGATTTCTAGAAATAATTGTCTAAGTTTATTAACACCATCCAGTGAACCTAATCTATTTTAGTTCATGAATAATAACAAATATAAGTACTATAAAATAAGTATTTTATGGTATAAAACAAAGATCTGTTGACACTTCAAGTGAGTTTATTGTAAAGTAGTTCTGATTTTAGTCTCATTTAGGCATTCAGAATGCAGCCGCACACGCGGTAGGCACTAGGCTCACAGTTTCCCTGCTTCCAGCCCACGCGTTTCCTCTCTCTGTAGTATGTGTGTGGATTCAAACGATGATGCGAGAGCGCTCCTGCTGGCCCAGGTGGAGTCGCAGGGGAACGCCTTCCTCCCCAGCACATGGCAGCATTTGGTGGTCAGCTACCTCCAGCAGCCCCAAGGGAAGAGGAACACCCAGGGCAAGATCTCCATCTGGGTCTCTGGGCAGAGGTAGGCAGCGCTTTGTTCTCGGGCAGGCGGGTCGCTTGATTCACTCACTCTTTCTTTACCGTTCACGTCTGCAGTCCTCTTTTGTTTGTTTGTTGTGGTTATTTATTTATTTATTCATTTATTTATTTATTTATTTATTTATTTATTTATTTATTTATTTATTTATTTAGTGGTACTGAGGATTGAGTCCAGGAGGGTTCTACCTCTGAGCTATTATTTTTTTAATTATTTTTATTTTTTTAATTTGGAAACAGGGTTCTTGCTAAATTGCTGAGGCTGGCCACAACCTGTGACCCTCCTTTCTCAGCCTCCCAAATACTGGGATTACAGGTGTGTGCCGCCACACCCAGCCTACTTTTTTTTTTTAAGTTAATGTACCGTGAAGTTAATGTTTACTAGTTATTAGAGCAGTGAGCAGGTGGCCAAGGACAAAAATATTCTTTCTTATTTGTTTATTGGTTTGTTTGTTTTGTGGTACTGGGAATTGAACCCAGGGGCATTCTACTTCTGAGCTACCCCCCAGCCCTGTGTTATTTTCAATTTGAGGTCTCACGAGGTTAATGAGAGTCTTACTATTTACTGAGTTTGTCCTCAAACCTGCAGTCTTCTTTTTTCAGCCTTCCAGAGATCACAAAACTGATGGCTATGCTTGTAGGGGCTTGGTGAGCAAAAAACAGATTAGCCCAACACAGACACAGGGTGGCAGTGTGTGTAACCAAGAGAGAGCACGCTTCAGATTGGGTATGCCCGCATCGAACACGTGAGGCCATTTTTCATTTGGCATTCAACATTTTTCAGATTGTCTAGCATATGCAGCACGGAAACTGCCAAAAACATTCTTTTGACTTAAATTTGGTGCTATCTTTATCACTTTTCCTATGGATTAATTTCTACAAAGAATAAATTTCAAAAGTTTATTTTAATAATATGCATGACTTACTGATATTTTATATTGGTTGTTATTTGATGAGAAATCTGGTAGAAATATGGCATATAGTAGATACTTAATATTTGTTGAATTTATTTTGCTTTCATCTTGCAGTAGGTTTTCTTTCATCCTTAAAGTCTTATACTCACCCATTCTGACCACTAAGTGGCAGGAGCGTCTCAGCCATAGCCATTGATTTCTACTGAGGAGGTGATCATACTCGGGTCTTTCCTTCTTAACAAATATTACTATAAATTAGTCAAATGTACATGTTAAATATTATACATGACTAAATATTATACATTAAAGGGAAGTTTTAAAATATAAACAAAGTTGAATTTCTCAGAAGGAGCTTGACCATGTTAGCTTATTCTAAGCCATCTTCTTTCTCACAAACTCCATTTAGACTTTGCCGTGATAGATTACCCTCACTATCTTAATACAATTTTAAGGCATTCCTAAAATATGGTGGAATTTGGCACTGAACAGTGTCAGCAGATTATGAAGTCCCAGCTTCTGTATGTCTCCCCACGAGGAAGCCATGTATATAATGTCCTTTGTACGCATCCTGGACCTTTATCCATGGTGCAAAAAGAAGAGACTAACCCAAAGCTCTGTAATCTTCAGCAGTAAAACCAACAACAGAAAATGCAGAAAGAACTGGCATTTCAGTGGTTAGACAGAGCAAAACTCAGAGAAGCGATACTCTGTTTCTAACTAGTCTTCCAAGGCCTCGTGAACTTTTGGGAATTGTTGACCAAAGTGGCAGACTTCTTGGAAAGTTAGGGGAGGTGGTTGGTGGGTTTCTGTAAACCAGGACGACACATATGCAGAAGTCACATAGCAAAGAAAACCTGCAGCAAACTTCAGGTCACGCTCCCTGAGGCCTGTAGCAGGATCAGCTCCATGCTCTCTGTAGACTGCGGGTCAGCAGCTCCTCTGACCAAGAGAGCAGAATCCGCCTCCTCCCCTGCCCCTGCCCAACCATCCTGCACTGAACCAGAAAAAATGTCCAAGGCACCCCTCCTTACACAGTCCTGCTTAGGAACAGTTCTAGTATTCTCTGGAATCATTGACTCAACTTTGCTTTTAATATAGGAGGACGGATGTCACTTTGGATTTTATACTTCCAAGAAAAACAAGTTTGTCATCTGATAGCAATAAAACATTTTGTATGATTGGCCACTGTTTATCATCCCAAGAAGAGTTTCTGCAATTGGCTGGAAAATGGGAGCTGGGGAATTTGCTCCTCTTCAATGGTATGCTTTCTCCTTTGAAACAGTTCCACATTTAAAACAAGTAACCTGACTGACATGTCAGTCTCTGTTCCTTCACCTGTTTAATAAGTATTGCATTTCTAAGATTCCAAGCTTCCCTTTGAAAATACTTTAACCTTAATGTTATACTCTAGATGTGCCTTAAAATTGGCACATACATTTAATGTGAAAACACTTTTTCCTTCCCTCTCTCCTCTGCATATTTTACAGTACTGAAAAATTTAGTATAAGTTTAGTATATCATTAAGGCTGTCACATTGCTGGTCAGTCTTTATTGAATATATGGGATGGAATAAAGATATCAAGTCAAATTTCATTGAAAACAAAATTCACCAAGATATTCCATCAGAATAGGCACAAGTTATTTTTTCATTATACTAATTTGGAAAATGAGACATTATCAGTTTTATCAGACAAAGTAAATAAAATAATCTGGTCAACAAACCTCTCATTTTCTTGCTTTTTGTGAAAAATTCTGCTTGAGTATTTTAAGTGACTAACTCTATTTTTCCTCTTCCAGGAGCTAAGGTTGGCTCCCAGGAGGCCTTTTATTTGTATGCTTGTGGGCCCAACTACACTTCCATAATGCCTTGCAGATATGGAAAGCCAGTGAGTGACTGCTCCAAGTATGTTCATAAGGAAATTCTGAGATGTGAGCAAATCAGAGAACTTTTTATGACCAAGAAGGATGTAGACACTAGTATCTTAATTGTAAGTTTTAGTCTGATAAGATTTAACTGTGTACTGAACTTTAAGTATATTTACTGAAATGTGTGATTAGCACTGAATGAGATTTCTAGTTTTTCATTTTGATCCTTGATGATTTTCTTGCAACATTTGTTTCGGAAAAAAATTTCAAACATGTGTTACAGGTTTTAATTTGGAATCATACTTCTGCAGGAGTTCTGTCAGTTTAGTTTATCTTATGCCCACTAATAATTCAGGGAAGATGTTTATGACACAGTGAAAATTTAGCACTAGTTAGCCTGCTGTGCGCTCTATCTTGGTGCATTGTAGTCACACAGCTTAATGGGGTACGAGATGGTGGAGGCCTGGTGCACGCATCGTGCGTTTAGCCCTCCCCATTGCCCCATCGCCCCTCCCTCCTTCTCAGTGACTGACTCCGTCTGCTTGTGAATGTATGTCACACATCAGGGAACACCCCCCCCCTCAGCTGGGTCGCCTAATTTGCTCATCTGTGGTCTGTCCTTTGGCGTTCCTCCTACAACTCGTTTTCTTTCTAGCTTCCACATATTAGGAAGGGCATCCAATTTCCTACCTTTTGTGACTGATCTCACTTAGCATAATTTTCTCCAGTTCCATCCATTTCCCTGCAAAAGACGTAATGATGTACTCTTTAAGATATTGCTAAGCTGGGCGTGGTGGCGCACGCTTGTCATCCCAGCATTCTGGAGGCTGAGACCAGAGGATGGCGGTTCGCAGACAGCCTCGGCTACTTAGTGAGGCCCTCTGCAACTCAGTGAGACCCCGTTTCAAAATAAAGAATAAAAAATAGGCCAGGGGGTGTAGCTCGGAGATTGTATTGCCCCTGACCTGCAAAAAAAGAAAAATGTTTTATAATATTTCCTTTCCATACTTACAAATAGATACTAATGTTCATTTATAATATTGGTTTAATTATATGTATTCAGGTTTTAAATAACTTATTCATTAATATCAACAAAAAACTAGGAAATTTGTTTAAAAGCATTTCTAATTATTATAATATGAGACTCTATCGCTTTTTTACATTATTCCAATATTTCTTCCTACCACTATACCATTCAGGAGCTACTGGTAGGAATTTTTCATTAATAACAACTAAAAAAACACAAGATTTCATAGTCTTAAGAAAAGCTACTGGAAACTCATATCTCTGGCCTGGCAACGATCTTTTCTCATTTCTTCTTTCTTTTCAGTACTAAGATTTGAACCAGGGCCTTGAGCATGCTGAGCAAGCACTCTGCCACTGAGCTGCCTAACCAGCCTTTCCCTTGTTTCTAATGAAAAGTACAATTATAGGTCAGAGATATTTGTTTAAAGAGGCTGCTGTTTGGGAATGTATGTGTTGCTGAGGTTTATACTTCAAATCAAAATGAGTCATTTTATTATTTTATTATTAGTAATTACTTATGAATTAGATATTAAGTCTGTAACACTTACCTAAAGGAGAATTTGCAGCACAGATGCTTTGTAAAACACACGTCCATCTTCAATGTTGTTAAATGTTTATCTGTGGCAAAATAGCTACTGAGCGCAGAGCCGTGGGCTGACCTCAAGCTCCAACAGGAGCTTACCACCCTCTCCTCCCTAGGAGCCCTTTGCATTGGCGTGTGTGCGGGGAGACTGGCTGTTAACTGTTACTGGGAGGGGGCCGGGGTGCTAAATGTCTACAGAACAAAAGCACTGTTATGCAGTAAAGACTTACCCTGCCTCATTGATCAAACACGCTTTGAGGAAGCCGTTCTCACACTGGAGTGTTTAGCAGAATCACCCAGAGGCTTGTTAGACCACGCCTTGCTGCACCAGAACTTCAGACCCAGTGGGCGAAAAGATGCCCATGGGCGCTGGGTGGTGCTGACGCAGCAGGTTGGGACTGCGCATTAACAGCCTCTGCTTTAGGGGCCGGGATGTAGCTCAGTGGCAAAGCGCCTGCTTTGCAGATGTGGCGCTCTGGGTTCGATCCCCAGTTCCAAAAAAGACAAAAAAAAAAAAAAAAAAAAAAGAGAACCCCTTTAACAACCTCTGCTTTAGTGAGCTTGAGGCAATCACATATGTTCTTATTCAAATACCAATTTTAACTCTCAATTTTTTTATGACAAAGATGTCCTTAATCCTTTTATTTTTTTCCTGAAAAGAATATAGGTCATATAAGTCATAAAATTTAATATGCCTTATTATGATGACAATTCTAAGAGTTTAGTGTGCAAACCCTTTTCATAGCAAATTCTTGAAGCCTGGTTTGCTGGCTGGGGGCTGTGAGGCCATGAGGATGGGTTGGGCAGGGCGTGCGCTCCTGACCAGGGGTGGTGCCAGGCTTCTGATGGATGCACCCACAGGCTAGGAACTTGGTCTTCCCAACACGATTGCCTGCACAGTCTGCGTAGTCGACTTGTTGGTGTGCACAGATACCCCAGGTGGTGTATCTGATGAAACTGCTTACGCTGCCATGAGTTAGAAATGACCAAAGCCCACGGTTCCCACCAGTTTGTGTGAAGACACCAAAGGCACGTGGTTTCCCTGAGACCACCCCAAGGTGCATTTTGCATCAAAAATTTACCCCAGTTTTTAAAGCACTTCAGAGAATCTTGACAAGAAGCTAGAAGCAGATTGACTATCCTCTGTATGTGAAAAGCAGGGAAGCTCTTTTTAATTTTACTTAGCTGCCCTGACAGTCTGGAATTTTATTCTTATAGGAAGATTTAGGTTAGGACCACTTGTTTTGAGGATAGTTTTTCTGAACTTTATTTTATAAATACTCTTACTGGAGCTACTTTTAAATGACTAGCCAGCCCACGAGAAATCCAGAGCAGAAGGTTCATTTAGTTGGCCCTGAGTTCCGTGTTGCTAAGTGCTTAGAACAGCGTGTGGCTCCAGGCAAGTGTGGCGTGAGCCCACTGCTGTCCACAGTGCACACGGGTGCGATTTCATGTTTCTTCTACACCGATGGAAGCTGGAATCCTCGGCTCTTTGTGTGATTGACATTAGCCGTCAGCTCGGCGATGCTGGGCATGTCCCTGCGGGCAGCAGTCTCGCCCCCCCAGGCTCACCTTTGTTGGGTGTAGTAGACATCTTGTTTTAAACAAAGATAAAGCCTAGTTGGGGGCCTTGGCACTTTGAAGTATGCACTTGCCAGTTGATAACTCACATTTTAAACATTGTTTTGTGACTGAAGGAAGATGTTTGTGTTCCAGGAAAGCCTGTCAGTCGTTTATGCAGCTTACTGTCCCTCTCAGTACACCATCTACGAGCCAGTGATTCGACTCAAAGGTCAAGCAAAAACCCAGCTTTCCCAAAGGCCCTTCAGCTCCAAAGACGTCCAGAGCCTGGCGCTGGAGCTGCCGCAGCTGAAACACCTCCGGCCCGCCGAGCGCAGGACTGTTCAGGGCATTCTGCACGAGATTGGGGGAGCTGGTATATTTGTTTTTCTCTTTGCTAGGGTAAGAACTACTGATTAAAGTTTTGTCTAAGGAGAAGCTACTTCCTTATTACTCATAAAGGGTTTCTTTGAATTACAAAATAAAAGCTACACCCAAATATAGTAAACCAGCTGGGCGTGGTGGTGCACGCTTATAATCCCAGCACTTGGGAGGCTGAGACAGGAGGATCGTGCAGGTTTGAAGCCAGCCTCAGCCACTTAGTGAGGGTCTCGGCAACTTAGTGAGACCCTGTTTCCAAATAAAATAGAAAATGGGTCTGGAAGTGTACCCCAGAGGTAGAAGGCCCCTGGGTTCCATCCTGAGTACCACAAAAAGATAGATATATTAAACCTTTAAGATTAAAAAAATCACATATGAAACATGATATTCTCCCCAAAATTATTAATATTTCTTCTAATTGATGAAGATTTGAGAAGCTTTCTATTATCTATAAATGCAGTTGGAACGATTAAATGTTAAATGCATGTTTTTTTGTTGTTTTTTAGTGGTACTGGGGATATAACCCCAGGGGTTTTCTACTTTGGGCTATATCCCCTACCTATTATTTATTTATTTATTTATTTAGGTGGTACTGGGGTTCCTGGAAGCCCTTCTACCTCTGGCCTACACTCCCAGACCCATTTTTTATATTTTTATTTGGAAACAGGGTCTCTTAAGCCAGCAGGGCTGGCTTCGAACCTGCACGATCCTCCTGTCTCCACCTCCCAAGTGCGGGGATTACAAGCGTGTGCCACCACGCCCGGCCCCTACCTATTTTATATTTCATTTGGAAACGGGGTCTTACTAAGTTGCTGAGAGCCTCAGTAAGTAGCTGCTGGCTTCGAAACGGTGCGATCCTCCTGTCTCAGCCTCCCAAGCACTAGCATTACAAGTGTGTGCCACCACGCCTGGCTAAATTTTTGATATTTTAAACTGTCTCTGGAAAAATGCATACTGTAGTAATGATATGAAAGAAATGTAGTCGGGCATGGTGGCCCATGCTTGTAATCCCAGCATTTGGGACTTTGCAACTCAGTGAGACTCTGTTTCAAAAATAAAAGAATAAAAAATAGGACTGGGGATATAGCTCAGAGGTAGAATGGACCTGGGTTCCATCCCCAGCACTACAAAAAAAAAAAAAAAAAAAAAACAATTGGGGCTGGGGGTGTAACTCGGAGGTAGAATGCCTCTGGGTTCTATCCCCAGTACTTCAAAAAAAGATGTGTTCTTTAAAACAAGGTTTGTGAAAAATTTTCCCTAAAGTTTCCCAGTGCATGGGGGAAAAACCAAGGGCCAATAAATAAGTGGAAAAAAAAGTATTTTTGGCTGGGTGTCATGGCACACACCTGTAATCCAGTACTTGGGAGGCTGAGACAAGGAGGCTCGAAGATCCGAGGCGAGCCTCAGCACCTTAGTGAGGTATCAACAACTTAGTGAGACCCTGTTTTCAAAAATAAAATAAAATAGCACTGAGAGTGTAGCTCAGAGATAAAATGCCCCGGGTTCAATCCCCAGCACCACAGAATTTTTAAAAAATTACTTATTTTGGAGTTCTTTTTAAAGGGAAGCAATACAGAAAGTTTGATGTGACCGAATGCTCTAGTCACAGGTGTTAAGGTATTAGTCTCAACAGATTACGAGCATACGCATCCCCCCTTTTGCTTCTTAGGTGGTGGAACTCAGCGGCTGTGAGGCCACGCAGGCGCTGGCTCTGCGAGTCATCCTCCGCCTGATCAGATACAACCAGGAGAGGGTCCACGAGCTGGAAAACTGCCACGGTCTCGCCATGATCCACCAGGTGCTGGTGAAGCGCCAGTGCGTGGTCGGCTTCCGCGTGCTGCAGGTATGCCTGCGGAGCGCGCTCCTCCCCGCATCAGTCTCCCAGGGTGAGCCTTGTGTCCAGTCATTCCTGAGGAAATGAAGAAGCTCATGAGGGTGTGTGCAGTCAAACTCAGGCACTCTTCTGGTTCTCTTCATCATTAAAGAGCTATATATTTTTTTCCTATAAAGCATGTTAGAAAAGTAAGGAAAAATGGACTTTGCGTTTTGGAGCTGGTGGACTGTAGGTGTGCTCCAGGCTAGGCCTCCTGTGGATTGACCAGGTCTTCGCCTCAATCCCACTGTTGTGGAAGAGAGCCCAGGCTGCCGGGCAGTAGAGACGTGCCACTGTGCCAGGCAGTAGAGATGTGCCACTGTGCCGGGCAGTAGAGACGTGCCTCTGTGCCGGGCAGAGGGCTACTCAGCCTTAAAGTTACAGACACCTGTGCTCAATTTTACTGGGATTCTGTTATCACTGTATATTGTCTGTTTTTGTTTGGTTGGTTGGTTTTTAGTCACTGTATGTTTAAATACTTATCTAGCTAAAAGCATTTGGTAACACTATGAAAGTAATTCTCTGAGGGTACTGGTATTAAAGCAGAAGATGATTCCTCTGCCCTTGGCCCTACCCCACTCTTTAAACTATCAAGAGCCATACATCTGTGGCATGAATGCTTACTACTAAGAGTAGACTAAACAATCACAAATATTTGAAAGTTTAAGATTTTTTATTTATTTAAATTGTTTTGTAGAACAAAGATACTTTGTGAAGTGTTAAATTATTTGCTAGTGTTCCTTTTAATTCAATGTTATCACTGCAGATTGAAAGTTTAATGTTAGCCAGGCATGGTGGAGCACACTTGTAAACCTTGTGCTTGGGAGGCAGAGACAGGAGGATTGCACAGGTTCGAGCCAGCCTCCCCTGGCTTAAGAGACCCTGTTTCCAAGTAAAAAATATAAAATAGGTCTGGGAGTATACCTCGGAGGTAGAAGGTCCCTGGGTTCCATCTCCAGTACCATAAAAAAAAGAAAGAAAGTTTAATGTTAAACTGGGCCTAGTGGTGCTCACCTGTAATCCCAGTACTTGGGAGGCTGAAATAGGAGGACCATATGTTCAAGGCCACCCTCAGGAATTTAGTGAAACCCTGTTTCAAAATAAAACAGTAAAGAGGACTGGGGCTGTATCTCAGAGGTAGAAGCCCGGGTCTGTCCCAGTGCTGCACACGCACACGCGCACACACACACACACACACACACACACACACACACACACACAGCTTGGTGTTTCTGCTGAATCGTGTACTCAGCATGCACTAATGCGTCCGTGTTAATGCCGACTCTGCAGACGCTTCTCGAAGGTTGCTGCGGTGAGGATGTCATCTACGCCAATGAGAACGGAGAGCTGAAGTTGGACGTGGAGTCCAGCGCCATCATTCAAGACGTGACGCTGCTGGAGGAGCTGCTGCTCGACTGGAAGATATGGAACAGAGCAGAGGCACGTGCAACCACGTCCCCACCGCTTCTTATTGTAGAAGAATGCGCGCCACAGAGCTGCTCAGAGTCCAGTAGCATAAATATTTGCGCAGTCTCGTGCGGCCATCGCCACCATCTGCCTCCTAATTCTTTCCATCTTGTGAAAGCACAGCCCTAGATCCCCTGAGCAGTAATTCCCCTTCCCTCTCCCCAGCCCTGGCAACCACCACGTGCCTGCTGGCAGTTCCAGGCATTTCCTATGAGGGGAGTCGTGTAGTATTTGTCCTTTTAGGATTAGCTTGATTGACCTAGCGTAATGTCCTCAAAGGTCATCCAGGAGTGTGTGTGTGTGTGTGTGTGTGTGTGTGTGTGTGTGTGTGTGTGTGTGTGTGAGAGACACGGAATCACCTTCCTTCTGAGGTTGAGTAATACACTCCATTGCATGTATACACCTCGGCTTGATTATCCATTGACCTTTCAAGGGATATTTGGGTTATTTCCACATTTTAGCTTTATGAGCAAAGAGACGTGTACTTTTTAATATTCAGCTGATGATTCTGGGGCAAAGAGTGGCTGTACTACTTCACTGTAGCGTTAACTAGCAGTGGAATCTGGAGGCCGCTTCCCAGGCAGCATCTCACAGGGCCTTAGATTGTGCTGAGGCGGAGGGCCGTCAGGGCCAGAGCCTGGGACAGCTCACAGGACACTCACTCAGATCAGCTGGAGACTTGCATTTAGCACCAGCCCCAAAGGGGGCCTCTGGGAGTCTGGAGAGTTGGGTTGAGGAGAGAGAGGCGGGCGCACCTTTGAGTAGGTGCCACCCTGACCAGGGTACCGAGCCCGACCCTGGTGTCGTCCAGGCTTCCTCAGAAGCGTGAAGTAAGCAGCGTGGGGAATCTAGGCCTGGGCGTCTCAGGGCCAGGCTGGGCTGGCTGTGTCCTGGGCCCTCCCAGGGAGTGCGTGGAGGGCTGCTTCCTTTCTGTGCTGGTGTTCAGTAGTCCTAAGGACTCAGGCTCAGCCTGCTCGGCTCTAGGGTAGACTTTCCCTCCAGTGAGGCAGGGTTTGCAAAACAATAGATTGTTTAGAATTAATTAGAATAGCCAGGCGTGGTGGCGCAGGCTTGTAATCCCCGCGCTTGGGAGGCAGACAGGAGGATCACAAGTTCGAAGCCAGCCGCGCACACTGGCTTAGGAGACCCTGTTTCCAAATAAAAAATATAAAAATAGGTCTGGGAGTGTAGCTCAGAGGTAGAAGGGCTTCCAGGAACCCCAGTACCACCAAAAAAAAAAAAAAAGGAATTAATTAGAATATAGCAACATTTTATTGAACAATAAAGAGAAGTTCAGAGTATTTATAATTTCTAAAAAATTATTAGCCAAGTGTGGCACACACTTGTAATTTCATTACTTGGGAGGTTGAGACAGGAGGATCATAGGTTCAAAGCCTCAGCTACTTAGTGAGGCCCTCCACAAATTAGGGAGATCCTGTTTCAAAATAAAGAATAAAAAATAGGACTGGGAGTATAACTCAGAGGTAGAATACCCCTGGGTTCAATCCCTGGTATCGCCAAAAAAAAAAAAAAAAAGTTGATTATTGTAATCCCAGCATTTGGGAGGCTGAGACAGGAAGATCACAGTTTGTGGACAGCTTCAGCTATTTAGGCTCTTTGCAACTCAGTGAGACTGGGAGTGTAACTCAGAGGTAGAATACCTCCGAGTTCCATCCCCAGTACCACAAGAAAAAAAATCAGTCCAAAAATACAGATTTTCACATTGTGCATGATGCAATGCAAATTACCTTTGAAATATACGTGATTTTAGTAGCACCATTCTTTGAACAGTTTTCTTGAAAATAGTCATATTGCCATTGTGTGTATTTGGGGTGGGGGGGTCCGGGGATGGAACCCAGAGGCATTTGACCTCCAAGCTACACCCCCTGCCCTATTTTTTATTCTTTATTTGAAACAGGGTCTCACTGAGTTGCAGAGGCCTCACTAAGTAGCTGAGGCTGTCCGCGAACCGCGATCCTCCAGTCTCAGCCTCCTGAATGCTGGGATTACAAGCGTGCACCACCACGCTCGGCTGTATTTCTTTAATTGTAATAAATCCTTCAAGATAATTCTCCTTTTAAAAATATTTGTGTCATCTAATACCACAGAAAGGGCACTGTACTAAAGCACTTAAAACAATATTACAGCCTGGCGTGGTGGGCACGCTTGTAATCCCCGCGCTTGGGAGGCGGAGACAGCAGGAGCACGCTGATTTGGAGCCAGCCTCGTGGCTTAAGAGACCCTGTTTCCAAATAAAAAATATAAAAATAGATCTGGGAGTGTAGCCTGGAGGTAGAAGGGCTTCCAGGAACTCCAGTACCAACAACAAAAAAAAAAAAAAAAAAAAAAACAAAAAAAACAATATTACATTCAACAAGGGGTTTTAAAAATGACCTGCTGACAACAAAAGCTAACAGTTGGGGAATAAACTTTGAGACTACTCTTTGCAGGCAGATTTAATCTTTGACATGGAATATATGCACAGTGCTTAACTGTTGTTTTGAGAGTCTTCCAAAAAGCCTGCAGTGCGTCCGTGAGCTGACTGTGCGCGCTTGTCTTCTCAGCACGGTGTGTGGGAGATGCTGCTGGCGGCGCTGGAGGTCCTCATCCGCGCGGAGCATCCCCAGCAATGGTTCAACACGAGGCAGCTGCTGAAGGCGCGCGTGGTCCAGCGCTTCCTACTCACCTGTCAGGTTTTGCAGGTACCGTTCGCGTAACTGTTCAACGCGCTCTAAGAACTCCAGCATGTGGACCTTACATTTTTGTGGGCATCCCGGTGGGACTTTCTTTTCTCTTCTCCATCTTCTCTACCCTCCAGTTTCTCTTCTTTCAGCTCTTATCTCTTGATCTTGACATGCTCATCTTTCCTAACTCAAATTACAAAATAACAACTGCTAAATGTCTGAGATCTTTATGTGTTGGGATATAATAATATTTTATAGTCTCAAATTATAACAGTAGTTGATGAATCATAACATGCTCCATATTCCCTAAATAATAATTTACACATAGGTATTGTTTTAAGAAGTATTATTTGTTGATTATCTAGTTTATGTGCTAGCAGTAGCATCTTAAAAATATATTCAAAACACTGTTAGAAAGTTAGGTTGTGGTGTCTTTGCTGTCACCTGGCTTCTAGTCACCTTTGTTTTCTCTCCCTCTCTCCAGATGTCATTATATGTGTTTGGTTGGTATATTACACTGTTTTCTAAATTTAAAAAAAATCGGAAGCATCTGTTATAATTTTGTCAAGTTAGAGAAGTATCAGATGGTCATGTGGCCAGTAATATTTTGTACTAGTGCCTTTGTGTTAGTGACACTAGGGGCTCCCATTGTAGATGGGATGATATCTACAATGTCATCCCATTTTCTGCAGATGACACTTGGCCCACTCTGGGCACATGGCGCCCTCTTTCCCTTCCTGTCATCTGGCCAAATCCTGCTCATCCTTCACGGCTCAGCCTAGGACTTGCTTCCTAACATAGGCATGGTGGCGTATGCTGTGATCCCAGTACTTGGGAGGCTGAGACAGAAGGATTACAGGTTCAAAGCCAACCTCAGCAACTTAGGTCATCAGCAATTTAGCAAGACCCTGTTTCAAAAATAAAATAAGGCTGGAGTGTAGCTCAGAGGTAGAATGTCCCTGGGTTCAATCACCATTCTCATTCTTTCTCTTTCTCTCTCTCTCTCTCTCTCTCTCTCTCTCTCTCTCTCTCTCTCTCTCTCACACACACACACACACACGCTCCTGAGAGGAGACTGCCTGCTCTTTCCATCTAAGCCACCCCTCCCCTCTGCACTTCCTGTCACTGTGACGTGACATACACCTGTATGCCATTTTGAGACTGTGGTTCATTCCCCACTGTAATCCTCCTGAGGGCTGGGTGTGCCTTTGTTGATCACACTGTAAACCCAGTAGCTGGTACACATTGGCACTTGATAAATATTTCTTGAACGGGTGAATTCTGACAAAAGGAAAAACGTTCTATTGCCTGTATTGGGCCCAATGTAAATTAGGTTATTATTTTCAGAAACACAATCTGATGGGCTGGGGACATGGCTCAGTGGTAGAGCGCCCCCCGGCCTGTGCTCCTCCCGGAGCTGAATCCCAGCACTGAAGAGAAGGCCCTCCAGTGCAGTCCCTCGGGCCCTCGCTTCCTGCGTGTGCTGCACACCCTCCGCGCACTGGTTTTATCTAAGTCATTTCATTATATATCTGTTCGCAATATATTAGCCATTTTGCAATGAGCTTATATGACACTGAGATTCTTATCAGTCTTTTAACTTGGAGATTTCAATCTATATATTTTAATTTCCATATTACTTATAAAAATGCTAGACATACACAGGGATAAGTTCCTTTTCTTAAAATCTGCCTGTCTTCATTCCTCTTCATTCAAAGAGCCCATTTGTCAAGTTACCAGCTGTTTTTTCTGCATAGCTTGATGGTAGTATTGTGGGACATATATAAAAAAGTGAACTTAGTCTTCATGGTATTTCAGGAAGATTAATAAATTGGCAGTACATTGGATATGAGGCAGTTTCATTAGTTTGTGAGCGCAGCATAGAAAACCTGAACTAAGGTGATAAAATGGGAGTCTCAAAGGAGGAAATATGAAAAGGATTAATTAGTATGCCTCGCTTCTATTTATCTGAACACTCCAGGAGTCAAATATAGCATAAAATTTCAGTCTGGAAGACTAGAAAAATGATGGCATCAGAAAAGTGAGCCTGCAGGTTTTGCATTCATGGGTTCTGGTTGGCACCATCGCAGCAGGGAGCTCAGCGGCAGTGACGGGTGAGGACAGAGAGCGCCCGCCATCACCTAAGGCAGTTGAGGGTCAGAGGGTGAGGGTCACACCTAGGAAGCTTCCATCCTCAAGGTGGGAAACAGGAAAAAGAGTCAGCTATGGAAGGTGCTATTGAAAGACTAAGAGAGGTGAGAGAGGAACTAAACCTCAGAACAGGGAGAGCCGGGAGCAGAGGAGAAGAGCGGCACCCAGAGCCCACGCTGCAGGTCCTGAGACAGTGCTGGCTGTGGAGAAGGGGCGCGGACCCCTCAGCGGCTTGTGAGATTCACTAGCGTGGAGAAGCCGAGGGTCCGACCTCAGGGACTTCAGACAGTAGTGTGGGGGGTCATTGGAGGCCCTGAGAACAAACTGTTATTACAAGTCCAGCAGCAAGAAAGAAGAGAAAAACAGGGTGTTAACAAGAGGTCAACGAAGAGATCTTTTAAATAACAAAGACAACAGACCCTATTTCCAGCGAGTCCATGAAGAGGGCAAGATTAAAGAAAACTGGCTGGGCTAGGACTGGGGATGGATTAATGATGTAGGCAGGTGAGTGGAAGGTATGAACCATGTGACATCCAGGGGGTGGCAGCGGGTACAGCAGAGGGGCTCTGAATGGAAGTCCAGAGATGCGTGCTCCTGTCCCGGGCTGGCCACTCAGCAGTGGGCGATACTGGCGAAGGGGTTGTGTGTAGGCTATTGTAGACTGTGTTCTCTTAAATCTGAAGACGTCCAACTAAACTGTCTCAAAATTAACATCTAGCCAGGCATGGTGTCGCACACTTGTAATCCCAGCATTCGGGAGGCTGAGACCTGGAGGATCACGGTTCGCGGACAGCCTCAGCTACTTAGTGAGACCCTCTGCAACTCAGTGAGACCCTGTTTCAAAATAAAAAATAAAAAATAGGGCAGGGGGTGGAGCTCAGAGGTCAAATGCCCCTGGGTTCCATCTCCAGACCCGACCAAAAAAAAAAAAAAAAAAATTAACATCTACTGCCAAATGCTCCAATTCAGCAGTACCCAGAGTAAACGAAAATGAGTGGACGGAGAGGGATGTGCTTAGACCAAGGGAGAGGAGCGTCCAGGACCCTCCAGGCCCTTGAAGGCCCGCTGCTGCCACTGGGGAGGGGTCAGAGGGACTAAGTCATTTGTCCAGTCTTGTGTGTAGGATACTGGGCATTCGGTCAAGCCACATTATTCCAAGCAGTAGAAAGAGGTCGGAGGTCAAGTTCTAATTGTACAAATGTATTTTCTGTGTGATTTTAACTAGTCTAATAGCCATTTGGAGCCTCATATTCTAGAAACAAGAGATGAAATCCCATTAAAACCATTGGGAGAAAGAGTGTTGAAACTGGAGAACATTATATTACTGTAACTAGTTTTGCCTGCCAGGTATTTTCCCTCCTGGTCCCACAGCAGTATTCATAGTAAGGACAGTGAGAGCAGGACGCATAGTAGCTGACATCGATACACTGCCATGTGCTCAGAAAGTTTCAAATTTTGGAGCGTTTTGGATATGGGAAATTGGGGATTATGGATGCTTAACCATAGAGTCTACATAGATATTCCAAATTCTGAAATACTCTGAAGTACTTCTGGTCCCACACGTTCAGAGTATGTGAGCTTACTGCATGCGAGTCACTGTGCTAGGAGCTGCTGTCAGGCTCTGAGCCCCCCGTGAAGCAGCGTTAGTGTCATGTTCGTACCTTAGGGAGAAAACCTGGAGCCTGAGGGTGGTAAGCAGCCTGCCGCCGCGAGCCAGCCAGTGGAGGAGGCCGAATGCAGACCGGGCCACCGGCTGCGGCCGCGCTCAAGAGGCCACAGTAGGGCTTTGCCTTGGTGTGCCAAGAAAGTGGGCTCGAATTAAACTGCCGTGAGCTTTACTGAACTTTTAATAACACTGTTATTTGAGTTGAGATGTAGAAACACTATTTAATGGTAAGTATAGTCTGACTAGATTAATAAACAACAGGAGTCTATCTTAGGTATCCTGCTTAAATGGAAAATATTGGTTGATAGTTCTTTTTAAATCTAAAGAGAGTTTGATTGTTTTGTTTGTTTGTTTCAGGAACACAGAGAGGGGCAGCTTACATCCATGCCCCGAGAGGTTTGTAGATCCTTTGTGAAAATTATTGCAGAAGTCCTTGGATCTCCTCCAGATTTGGAATTATTGACAGTTATCTTCAATTTCCTTTTAGCAGTCCACCCTCCTACTAATACTTACGTTTGTCACAACCCCACAAACTTCTACTTTTCTTTGCACATAGGTAGGTATGACGGCCCCGCTGCTGGGTGCTGGCTCTCTCCACTCTTGCCTGGCTCTCCCCACTTGACCCACATTTGTTTGATATCTGTTGATTGGTTTCTCTGTGCTAGACACTGTCGTGGGGTGGAAACAGGACAGAGGGTCACAAAATGACCCAGAAATGGTCTCTCCCTCCAGGGAGCTTTAAGTACCTAGAGGAGAGGGGAGATGTACACTCAAATAGCTAATAAAAACAGTATACGGTAAGTACTTATTAGATACAGAAGGAGAACTAACAGAGACTCTAGAGGAGAGAGTTTCATCAGGCCATTATGGAGAAAGAATAATAGATTAGATGATTTCTGTTGTGTGTATTAAGAATTCAGGTAGAATTTGATACGTAGGTTGGAGAATTGCCATTCCAGGGAAATAGAATGGCTTATGAAAGAGAGGAAAAATGGGAGAAGGAATAGAGAGTAATGCATTTTTCCGAAGTACATGTATAGAATCTCTGAAGGAGTGTTTGAAATAATGCCATAAATACACTTTAAGGCCTTCATTTATTTATTTCCCCTAAGGTCTTATTAAATGAGTCCTCAAATATAAGGCCCAAGAAATGAGCCTGTATTCTAGTTAGCAGTCATTAGTGGGGTTGTTTTGTTTGCTTGTTTTTGAGCAAAGGGATATTGCACAAGTGCATTACAGCAGTAGGATTCAGGAGTAGGAAACTTGGAGACTAATAGTCATCTGCAGGAGACATGGAATCATAGGATTTGAGCACAAACGCAGTGGGACTGGAAAGAAGGCAGGGCGTGAGGAATGAGAAGGCCTGGGTGGGGTCCTCTGGGCAGAGGATGACGACTTTGTCTTACAATACACAATACACGCTGCACCCGAGGAGCCTGGAGCAATTACCCACCCGTGCTGTACAGGAGGGTGGTAACATGGGGCAGGTCGCAGGGAGCCACCCACTCAGGAGGGAGCCGAAGCTCAAGGACGGTGAGAGCGCCGAAGAACAGTGCAGAGAACGAAGGAAAGAAGACCTGCGGACAGAGCTGTTGGCAGTGCCACCATTTGGAGGGTGCAGCAAAGTTCTAGTACAGGAGAGAGAGGGAATCATCTGGGGTTTTAAAGAACTAGGAAAAAGTGATGTGGAAGAAAAGAAAGAAAGAAGAGTGAACTGTGAGAAAGCTAGGTCGTCCATATGGAATGGAGAACCAGCCGCAGGAGGATATTAAGTACAGTAAGTCATGAGGCGACTGAGAAGCAGTGACGTCACACTGGGTGGTAAAGCACTCGGCGGGGTGCCGGAGCAGGAGAGCCACCAGGATGAGCAGAGCGTGGCTCCCTCCCAGGAGCAGAGGGGAGAGCTCTCAGTAATAGTTCCAGCGCACTGTGAGGAACGCTCAGTGGCGTGGAAGCCAATGCTTCGCTCTCTGGTGGTGAGGGCCAGAGAGGGCTGGGGGCAGATGGTTCCTGGAGGAGGTGCCGCCCGCCTGAGTCTGGAAGGGTGAGCAGGAACCAAAGCAAGGGCCTTCCTGGCAAAAGGAACGCTTGCCAGGCAGCTCTGGGAAGTTGTGTGCCGAGATGTAACGTTAAGAGACAGACCGGAGGGGCCCGGGGCAGACCATGGCGACCGTTGTAGATGAGAAGCTGGACTTCACCAAGGTGCAAGGAGGTGACAGAAAGTCAGCTGGAAGGCTTTAAGCAGGAGTTGACGTTTGAGAGAGAGGATTCTCGTAGGTGTAAAGACTTGAGAGGAACAAGATGTCCGTGAGGATGCCATTTAGAAATTGGCGATAGTCATCCAGGGGAGAGACCATAAGTCCTTTATTACAGCCTGTGGTTGGGAGGGAAAGCGTTTTAAGCAGTGGGAAAATCCATCAGTAGAGCCTAGTGGCTAACCTGACATGGAAGAGGGAGAGCTGGTGTCCTGTGGCTCCAGGCTCCCCATGGACAGTGAATGGGTGTTTCTACAACTAGCCAGAGTCTAGAAGCAGAGGAGTGAATTGAGGGCAGAAAGGTGGTCCAGATCTAAATTCGTTGCATTTGTGATACACCTAAGAGAGCAAGCCTGTGGGTATGCAAGAACCAAGTACAGAAGGAAGGTCAAGCTGAAAGCACCAGTTTCGGAAGCACGTCAGATGTACAAACATGAGTGTGTCCCTCAAGGAGTGTGCAGAAGAACAGTCAGCATCTCGGGGATCACATAAAAACAAGTCAGATGTACAAACATGAGTGTGTCACTCAAGGAGTGTGCAGAAGAACAGTCGGCATCTCGGGGATCACATAAAAACAAGTCAGATGTACAAACATGAGTGTGTCCCTCAAGGAGTGTGCAGAAGAACAGTCGGCATCTCGGGGATCACATAAAAACAAGTCAGATGTCAGCCGTAGAAATAGTGCCAAGTATATAGTTGGAACTCAAAGAAAACAGAAGTAAATATATCCAGTAATAATCAACCACAGGAGCCAGGCATGGCGCTGTGTGCCTTATAATTCTAGCACTCGGGAGGCTAAGACAAGAGGATCACAGATTCCAGGCCAGCGTCAGCAAATTAGCAAGACTCCGCAAGACCCTATTTCAAAGTAAAAATAGAAAGGGCCAAGATGTAGCTTGGAGGTAGAGCGCCCAGGGTTCAGTCCTTAGTACAAAACAAGCAAACAGCTAAGCTAAGCACCAACGGTAAACCCTGTAGCAATAAGAGACATGTAGTGCTTACATGTCAAGTGCAGTAGAAAGTATGCCATATTTTTTCTCTTTGGATTCCTTTTTGTTAAAATTGTACTTAGTGATTTGCTTTTAGTACAATATGTTTGCTTTATCCTTTTAAAAATTTTTGCTGTCTCAAAATTTTTCTTATTGTAGATGGCAAGATCTTCCAGGAGAAAGTGCAGTCGATCATGTACCTGCGCCATTCCAGCAGTGGAGGGAAATCCTTTACTGGCCCTGGATTCTTGGTGATTAGCCCATCTGCTTTTACTGCCTCACCTCCTGAAGGTAAAAATAGCAATAGTGGGATGATAACCCTTCCTGCTGTAGTTCCGGATAGTTGTCTAATGAAATTTTACTTATTTTAGCAGTATAGTACAACCTAATAATTAGACTAAGTGGAAGATTACATATTGTGGAATATATTAAACGAGCCCGTGTTCATGGCCTTCTGGCCTCAGTAACCCCTCAGGTGGAAAGACAGGTGCCAGCAGGCCCCCGGGGAGCCCCAAGGGCAGGTGGGGCGCTGCCTTGCCGGGGTTCTCCGTCCTCTCATAAAGGGATCATTTCTTCCCCCACTTTCTTCAGAAGCTCCTTTGTCTCCCTCCGTCCTTCCTACTAACCATCACCCTAAACAAGCCCCCGTGGTGGGGCCAGCACCGCCAGCCTCATTATGTTCCCTCTGTCTGACGCCGTCCTCTACAGGAGGCCCCTGGGCACTCCGAGCCCCAGCCGCTCTCTGTCCTCTCGGTCCATCAGCTTCCAGACCACCTGCACCACTCGGCCACGCTTCCAAAGGCAGTAGCGCCCAGTTGTTCCAGGTCTTTTCAGCTGACTCTTGGCCGCCTTCGCCCTCCGCCGCCACCGCCACCGTGGCAGCCATCCGCTGGGAAGTTCGCCTCTGCAGGAAGAGGACACAGAGGGCGCCATCACCCTCTCTGGTCCACTCTTACGGCAACTTCCTGCCTTTCTGGGTTTTTCTGGGTCTCACTACATTGCAGCCTCAAACTTGAAATCTCCTCGTCTCAGCCTCCTGAGTAGCTGGGACTATCAGCTTGCACTGAAATGCCTGGCTTTTCTGGTTTCTTCATCACGATCCAGAGTTCTCTGTCTTTGCTTTCCTAATCCAGCCGTGATCCCTCCGCACCCCAGGCTCCACAGTTTCTTGACGCTGCCTTGGTGTGCTCGCCACTTGGCCTGTTGTTCTCGGGCTCCGTGTGACGGACCCCTCACGCTGAGGCAGGCCAGGTCAGGGCTTTCAGAGCTGCCCATGGCTTTTCTGTATGCTCAGAATCGACGCCTTCTGTTCCTGTAGTAACCGTTCACATCCTTATGCCTACACTTTTCTATCTTTCTAATCACTTTGAATAAGCTACCTTATTTCTTCTCTCCTAGAAAAACAGTCTGTATCACCTTTCATCTGCCAGACACTGTGCTAGGTGCATCTCAGATAGGAACTCTCTTGATCCTTAAAGCAACCCTGCAAAGTAGATATTCTGAACCTTCCTATTTGCAGAAATGCCCACAGCCGAGTGACTGACCTGAGGCCCATAAACTAACAAAACTGTCGCCTGAGTGCAGCTGGGTGTAGTGGCCGAGCCTGGCTCTCCCACCGTATCGAGCTGCACCCTGTGACTGCTGGCCTGAGTGAACTGGGCTTCGCTTGTTCCCTGGCTTGATGTCAGCAGAACCACTAGTCCTAGTGACTTCAGATGGTGCTGTCAATGATGTATTTTGTTAAGACAGGAAAAGACATGGTTTTGGAAGATTTTAGTAAAAATTGGTTAAAGGAAGCATAGTTCTGGCATTTAAGAGCGCTAACCATCAGTTACTAGAAAAAATGAACCTGTTTGGCTTCTTTCTTGGTGCTAAACGGCGGGGGCGGGGGGCATTGCCATGGTTGTGACTTATAGTGCAGAAAGAAGCAATCCCATTTAGTAGGTTTTTAAATAGTGTTTTTCTGTCTACTCTTACTAGGAAACAATTCCTCCAGTATTATTCCACAGCGGATGGCCACACACTTGCTGCGTTCTAGAAGCCTCCCAGAATTTCCTACTTCACCACTAACACAGCCACCAAAACGGAACAGAAGTTTGGGTTGTAGTATGGACAAGTCACAAAGCCTTGGGGAGACTTGTGTTGCTCATCGGCCAGAGAAGCAGACTCCTCTGGGGAGCTCCACCATGCTGCAGACAGACAGAGAGGATGTGCTGATCAGTAGCTGCGAGTCTGCCAGGACGCTCTGCGAAGCCGAAGCCGTCCTCACAGCCCAGGCCTCCACCAGCAGTGTCCCACAAGGAGCACTCAGGTCTCCCGTGGTCAGAAGGGATCACAGAGACCCTGGAGCAGAACCCCGATCAGACGAGGACAGTCCTGGGGACGAGTCCTGCCCACGCCGACCCGATCACCTGAAGGGACTGGCCTCGTTCCAGCGGAGCCACAGCACCGTCGCCAGCCTGGGCCTGGCCTTTCCTTCGCAGAACGGATCTGCAGCCGTTGGCCGCTGGCCAAGTCTGGTCGACAGGGGCTCTGAAGACTGGGAAAACGTTGGTCTTTCCCTTGGCTATGTGCCAAACTACAACCGCGCCACAGGCGTTGACAGGTACGCACTTCTAGAAACGTCACGAGGCCCCTTCGTATGACGCCCCGTGTGAGGACCACGTAGAACGCTGCCCTTCTCCCATTTTAGCATTAGATAGTACTGAATTCCATCTTCAGCCAAAGCCTTAAGTAGCTCGCAGGGAAAACCACCTCCCGTGGTTAATTAATTCCTTGTGGTTATTAGAGGAAAAGGCGTTCGTTCTGGGAAGTGGTCAGATTGATCCTGTTCCTTCGGGTGGCGCCGTCCAGCGAGACCTTTGGTGGCGACAGCAATGTGTCACCTGTGCTGGACGGTGCTGTGGACGCCGGCCGTGCGCGAGCCCTTGCGGCGTTGCCGGGGCTGCCGAGGGCCGCGTCTCTCTTTCATTGTTAAGTAAATAGCATGGGTTGGCGGTGACCACTGCACTTACCACCACAGACAACAGCATAGTGTTGAGTGCACTGTCTGCCTAACACCGGTGATAAACAGTGGTTCCAAGTTTATCAGTCATAGTTAAATTAGGGAACATTTCCCAAACGGCACGAGCCTTCGTTTCACCTGTAAGTTGACCACACGTCCCCGGCTGGGGTAACACCAGGTAGTTCCTCCTGACACGTGCGGTGCTGGTCCGTCGCAGGGTAACTGAGGACTGCTTGGTGCCCATGTGCTGCGGATTGTACGAGCTCCTGAGCGGCGTGCTTCTCGTCCTGCCCGACGCCATGCTGGAAGATGTGCTGGAGAAGCTCATCCCGGCAGATGCGCTCCTCGTCCTCGTCAACCACCCCTCCCCAGCCGTCCAGCGAGGGGTTATCAAAGTAAGTACCACGGAAACGGTGTTTCAACTCAGGAAAGGAGACAGATGTGCCACTGAAAATTATGAATGTGTTAGACTCTCTGTACTGATTCATATCAACATGTTTTTAAATGTGCCAGTAAGTGCATCCATCTGAACATTTAGTAAGTCTGTTTCCCAAATATTTACAAGGAACCTGGTTCACTGGAATTCCTTGCTGCAGCGCAGTATCAGGTTTTAGACATCTCCTTCAGGCCTGGCTCAGATGTAGTCAGGGGTGGTGGCACTCCTCTGTAATCCCAGTGCTTGGGAGGCTGAGACAGGAGGAGCTCAGGTTTGAGGTCAGCCTTAGCAACTTAGACTGTTTCAAAATAAAAAGAGCTGAGGGTATAGCTCAGAGATATAATTCTCCTGGGTGCAGTTTCTTAGTACAAAAAAGTCTCACTTTTTTATCTGTGTATTTATTATCTTAGTATGTCACGTGAATGTAAACTTTATGAGCACACACATCTTGTGTCTAGTACGTAAGTGATACTGATTGTTGAATGTTTGGTATGCACAGCTTCCATTAGAAAATACCCCAGTGCTGAAATGATCTTTTAAAGACGCGTGTTCTTTTACTTGGTCTGGATGTAGATAATGTTTAACTGCTTGCAGCTCAACCCAGTATTTACAGAGCCCCCAGTTCATGTGCAGAACACTGGGCTAGTTGCTCTGTGGGGTCTAGGGAATGACAGAAGCTCATACATCGGGAGAAGGCCAATCGCCCACGAAGCCGACTGTCAGGGCATCTTCAGCGGACTGCGGTGGCAGTGTTGATAAGCAAGACCAGGAGCACGAGGAAAGCCGGTCATTTTCAAGGAGGAAGCAAGGAAGGCTTCATTGAAAAGAACTTCTGTTAATATGCTCTAAACTCAGGAAGCTTTCTAAGTAGGGCGGCAAATGCAGATGTGCTTTGTTTGGGGAGGGCTCTGTGCGGGAGAGATTGAAGTGTGGGGAGAGGAGGGAGAGTTGGGTCAGCGGGCTGGCTAGCGTAGTGATCCCGGGGAGAGGTGACTGTGGCTGTCAGCAGGCCCACATAGTAGCCCGGGGGGAAATCAGCCGCGTACCTGACCTGGAGTAACGACAAGTCACAGTAGTGATGGATTTGAGAGACTTTGCTGGAGTAGAAGACAGGGCCCTTCACATTACGTGTGGGGATGAGCTACAGAAAAGCCACCGTGCGCTCCACCGTGAAGTCTCGGGGCCTGCAGATCACATCCATCCAGATTCGGAACCGTGGAAGAAGTGGGCTTGCGGGGAAAGCAATTCACTGCGTTTTAGAAATGTTGCATTCAAGAAGCTGGAGGAAGGTGGAAATCCAGGGCTACGCACATGGTACATAATTTTCCAGAAGTCTCCAAACAGAGCTCTAGACTATATTTGTAATTTTGCAGGGAAAGCATAGTCCCCTGATTCTCCCTTCAGAGTTAAACCCCGATGCCCCCTTAGACTCCACCGTGGCTGCCAGCCTACTGGATGCCCGTGTGGGCTGAAGAGGCCAGTTCCCCCACAGAAGTGCGAGACCTCCCCAGAGCCCGAGGCTACTCGCCCTGCTGTAGCGGTGGCATTTCTTTGAGCTTTCTATATTCTTCTATATAAAATTACTTAGTAACATAAATAACAAGCACAATACACTGATTTGTGTATATTTTAACATATCTAAATCATCTTAATTTTTTTCTTTAGCTGTTACATGCATATTTTAATAGAGCATCTAAGGATCAGAAAGATAAATTCCTGAAGAACCGTGGCTTTTCCTTGCTCGCCAACCAGTTGTATCTTCACCGGGGAACTCAGGAATTGTTGGAGTGCTTTACTGAGATGTTCTTTGGTCAGCCTCTTGGCCTTGATGAAGAGTAAGTGCGTTCTTCCCCTCGCCGTAATTAGAAATTTTATATCTTAAATGTCAAATTTAGTAAACGTGTGTGTGTGTGTGTGTGTGTGTGTGTGTGTGTGTGTGTTTCACTGGGGACTGAACCACTGCCTCTGAGTTACACCCACAGCCCCCCCTCTTTTTGTGGTTCTAGAGATTGAATCCAGTGGCATTCTACCTCCAAACTACATGTCCCAGCCAGTAAATTGTTTTCTTCTGAAATAGAGTCTTGCTAAGTAGCTAGGGTCTTGCTATAAGTTGCTGAGAACCTGCAATTCTCCTATCTCAACCTCCCAAGTATTGGGATTGCAGGCAGGGCACCACCATGCCAGCTGTAAACTCACTCTATTTTTTCTCTTTTTGCGGGTTTGGGGATGAAACCCAGGGACATTTGACCTCCAAGCTACACCCCCTGCCCTATTTTTTATTCTTTATTTTTAAACAGGGGCTCACTAAGTAGCTGAGGCTGTCCGCGAACCACGATCCTCCGGTCTCAGCCTCCCGAATGCTGGGAGTCTTGGGACAAGAACTCAAGGCTCATTCCCTGGCGCTCTCAAATGCTATGCAAAGTAATCATAATAAAAAATAAAAGTCAGATATTTGAAAGTAACCTCTTAACTGTGTATTATTTATTATTTATTACAGATTCGATCTGGAAGACGTGAAGAACCTGGGGCTTTTTCAGAAGTGGTCTGTCATCCCCGTTCTGGGCCTGGTCGAGACCTCGCTCTGTGACAGCACCCTCCTCCATAGTGCCCTTCTACTGCTTCTCCGGATTCTAAATTCCTGCTCTAAGGTAGCAGACATGCTGCTGGATAACGGGCTACTCTACGTGCTCTGTAATACAGTAGCAGCCTTGAATGGATTAGAAAAAAAGTAAGTCATAAGTTATTACTTAAAAATTATATCAGATAGTACTTCGCATAATGCTTTCAAAGAACTTTCCATGAAAAAATTTTAAATTAAATTAACTTGGCAAGGACATACTTCCTGTCATTTTCAGCAAAGCTTGATTAAGAAGAAGGTGTTTATGTGACATTTTAGGTATTTAGAGCTTGAAGATAAATACATTTAACTGCCACAAAATTATATGTGCCAAGCTTCCACCATAGGCTTATAAAATGATAATCTCCATCAAGAACAGGAAATTGAAGGTTTAGAGAAATATAGTAACTCACTGAGTATCACAGCTTGTAAACAGCAGAGAACCAGAGACTGAATCTGTGTCACCTCAAAAGGCTATTTTGAACTCACCAGGCTATTTTACCATCAACACAGTCTATCACTATCGACTGCTATAAATTGTTGGAATAGTCCTATCACCGTCTATTACCACAATTAATTTCTCTCTTTTTGTGGTACTGAAGATGAAACCCAGGAGCTTTCTACTCCCAGGCTATACTCCCAGACCTATTTTCTATTTTATTTGGAAACAGGGCTTCACTCGGTTGCTGAGAGCCTCACTAAGTAGCTCAGGCTGGCTTCGAACCTGCGCGATCCTCCTGTGTCAGCCTCTCAAGTACTGGGATTACAAGTGTGAGCCACCACACCCGGCTTACCATAATTTCTAAAGTCACGAGTACATTGATGAAGGGCTGCCACCAGTTGATTAACAGCTTTAACAATATGCTAGGGGATGAGATTTTTATTTAGGCATTCCCTTTGGTGTCTCCATTCATGCCGCTGCAGCGTGCCATTTTTACTAGCACAATGTTAGTATAGAAATCTTTTTTTTTTTTTTTTTGTCAGGCATGGTGGTGCAAGCTTGTAATTCCCGCGCTTGGGAGGCAGAGACAGAAGGATTGCGCTGGTTCGATGCCAGCCTTGCTGGCTTAAGAGACCCTGTTTTCAAATAAAAATATAAAATAAGTCTGGGAGTGTAGCCCGGAGTAGGGTTTCCAGGAACCCCAGTACCACCAAAAAAAAAAAAAATCTTTTTTTTTTTTTTTTTTGAGGGTACTGGGGATAGGACCCAGGGGCATTTGACCTCTGAACGACACCCTCAGCCCCAGTTTTTATTCTTTATTTTGAAACAGGTTCTCACTAAGTTGCAGAGGGCCTAAGTAGCTGAGGCTGTCCACGAACTGCGATCCTCCTATCTCAGCCTCCCAAATGCTGGGATTACAAACATGCACCACCATGCCCGGCAGTATATAAATCTTTAGAAACACCATCTTATTGCATATAGAAGCATTAGATATTATCTATATTTTTCAGAGAATAGAACATCTCTTTAATTATTCTCTAAACCAAAGGGAGACTACTTAACTGGGTTGAATACTCAACCCAGTTCATCTTTTACTAGGCATCTATGTGTTTAGGGTCTATGTGCTAGACATATGAGAAATAAAAAGTATTGTAAGGTACTATGTTTTTTCTAAACACTGCTGCTTGCAATACCATATGTGAAGTGGATAAAGCTGGGAAGGGCACCTGCCGGCTTTCTGATGATTACCACTGCGCCCCTTGCTCAATTTGAAGAGTGAGTAGAAGTTGTTAGAGGTGATGGTGCCCATAAGACCACTATCAGAGTCGGGGTGGAGGGACCTCCGCCTGACTCATACTTACTGTGTACTTAGAAATGATTATTATAACACACTATATTTTATATTTAAAAATAAATAAATAGCCGGGCGTGGTGGTGCACACTTGTAATCCCAGCATTTGGGAGGCTGAGACCAGAGGATCACGGTTCGTGGACAGCCTCAGCTACTTAGTGAGGCCCTCTGCAACTCAGTGAGACCCTGCTTCAAAATAAAGAATTAAAAAACAGGGCTGGGGTGGAGCTCGGAAGTCAAATGCCCCTAGGTTCCATCCCTAGTACCACAATACATAAATAAATAAATAAATAAATAAATAAACCCCTTATTGTTGAGTGTGTTGGCATTGTCCCTTTTTTTGGGGGGGGAACATATGAAGCAAATTAATTCTTTTTCTGCATCTTTTTTTCTTTTGCAAACTTCAGTTTTGTTTAAAACTGCCTTTAAAAAAGGACTTTCATAATCCCCCAAGAAGAAATGATTAATGTACTTTCAAACCTCTTGTCTCTCTCAATCCTTACTTCAACCCTAACTTCCCCCGAGAGAGGTGAGCTGATTGCTGCAAGCTCAGCGGCTCGGGGGCTCCCAGGATGCCTTGCTCACGTCCCTGCGCTGGCCGTGCTTGGTGCAGGCCAGCAGCCTGCGTTGCATCCATGGTGCTTGGTTAGCCTCTGCCGTCACGCTCAGCGCCCTTTCCTGTTTGTAAGGACCTCTCGACTTGCCCGGCCCTCTGTAAGACTTTATTTACAACAAGAGTTGCTGCCTGTCTTCTTTCTTCTATTCCTAGCGTGCACATGTGCCAACCTGCTGTGGTGCTTGAGTGAACGCACGCTTTTCTTACAATTATCCCTGGTTTTGTCTTCTGTCATCGTCAGCATCCCTCCGAGTGAGTACAGATCACTGGCCTGCGACATGCAGCAGCTGTTCATCGCAGTCACGATTCATGCCTGCAGCTCCTCGGGACCACAGTACTTCAGAGTCATCGAAGACCTCATCGTGCTGCTGGGATACCTCCAAAATAGCAAAAGCGAGCGGACACAGAGTGAGACTGAATTCTTGTGGATTTGGGGAGTAGTGTAGTAGCCAAGCATTTTATTTGGGCCCGCTTGCTTTCTCCTTTTCTGAAAGTTCAACCTTAAGTTTCTGATGCTGGTGATTGGCTCTGAAAAGCAGCCTTTGAGAGCGGCAGCCGTCGGGACTGAGGCCCTGGTGCGCGCTGCAGCCACCAGCGGCCTGGAGCAGCAGCGGGAGGCTGGCTGTGCAGGGTGCGCAGGGACACCTGCAGCTTCCCTTAGTGGCCCTGTGAGAGTTAGGACTGCCGGCTGACGCTGGCCTACGCAGAAAACACTAGCCTCTGAAAGAATTATGTAAATTAAATAGACTTAAGAGTTAATATTTTTCCATTAGGTTTTTTTTTTTTTTTTTTTGGTGGCACTGGGGTTCCTGGAAGCCCTTCTACCTCCGGGCTATACTCCCCGACCTATTTTATATTTTTATTTAGAAACAGGGTCTCCTAAGCCAGCGCGCGCGGCTGGCTTCAAACCTGCGCGATCCTCCTGTCTCCGCCTCCCAAGCACAGGGATTACAATTTGCGCCACCACGCCCAGCTTCCATTAGGTTTTTTTTATGGTTGCCAGGCAACCAGTACTTGAGAGGCTGACACAGGAGCATCGCACAGGCTCGAAGCCAGCCTCAGCTCCTTAGTGAGGCTCTCAGCGACTTAGTGAGACCCTGTTTCCAAATAAAGTATAAAATAGGTCTGGGAGTATAGCCTAGAGGTAGAAATGCCCCTGGGTTCCATTTCCACTACCATTAAAAAAAAAAAAGCAGGTTTTTTATGGTGGCCATTTGAAAATGTGCTTTAAAATTGCTGCGTGTGTGTGTGTGTGTGTGTGTACTGGGGATTGAACCCACAGCACCTTTTAAAATTACTTTTAAACACAGTCTAAAAATACAGACTAGCATTGAGGTCTCATATTGATTAAAATTTTTCTATTTCTATCTAATAAGACGTTATTGTTTCGATATTAAGTAAGTCCACTAGGTAACGACCCCTTTTCTTGGAGACACTCAGTGTCCTCTGTGTTAGGCACAGCTCTTGCGCTGCAGCTTCGAGTTCTCCAGGCCGCCATGGAGTTCATAAGAAGCGCGGCGAACCACGGCTCCGAAGGCCTTGCAGACCCCTCGCGGCTCCCCTCCGCGCCCCCCCGCATAACTTCTCAGAAGCGGAAAAGTATTGCTGGTGAGTACGGAAACAATATTGTATTTTAATAATTATAAAAAGAAGGTAACTTGGCCTTTCCTCCATTCTGATGTCATTCACGTTTTAAGAATATTTCTTAGCTTAAACTGGGCATGAATACATGCTTTGCAGTGATGTAATACGTTTAAATACACTAATACAGCTCAGGAGGGTTTCTACTGCTATCATTTCTACCAGTCAGATCATGAATCTTTACTTCAAATACACCAAACACGCTATTTTCACTATTGATAAGTATAGGGGGTTCCTCAGTAAACACATTTAGCATTTGTTGAAAGCTTCTGAGATGGGTTGACACCTCCCACCCCATGGCCACAGCCAGCACCTCCGGCAGGCCCCGCAGGGACCGCTAGGGCCCGGGGATCCCACACTCTCCGTGGACAGTTACCCAGACTGTGGAGCCTGGGTGCTCATGGTTTGGGATGCTGTTTCTCCAGCAGACTTCATCACACCCAGTCTTCACTTCTCACATGCCTGAGGGACTTAGACACACTTGCATTCCAGATCAGTCTTCCCACAACCTACACTCATGGCATTCTTCTGCTCCCAGCCCTGAGCTCCCTCCTCCCCGAAGAACAGAGCCCAGTCCCTTAGCCTCCATGTCTGTCGTTTTTAATTTTACTTTTGGTATAAAGAGTTCATATATAAAAAATTTCATAGGGGTTATTTCTAGAAATTGATATATGTTTTCATAATTTAAAACAAAGGTTCAATTCCAATGAAGGGTTCCGTTATTCCTCACCTACCACGATGCCATTTTCGTTCCTATGGTCAACTTCCGATGCCCTTCTCCTTCGGGCAGTTACATCAGGACTCCTCCCCCACGTCTCCTCCTGGATGCCCTCCGTGGGTGGCAGCTCCCGCAGCAGGTGCAGTAACAGCGCACAGCCACTCCTGCCTGCCTGATGGAGGAGACGCTCCTCAGGGAAGGCTTGTGTGCAGGGGCTGAGTTCCAATGAGGCAGTGCCCAGATGGGTTCAGTGGCGAATCACTGGCTTGTCTTCACCTGTCTCAGCTCTTCACTTTTATTGGCTGATTTCTACTTTGCCACTACATACAATTTCCAAAACTGCTTTATAAAATCCAACAGTAGCAATTATCCAGAAATAGCAATGGTCTTATTAAAATATGGTGTACTTTAAAATTCTGTGGATGATTTTGGAGTCCAGGGAAGTGAAACAGTACTCGAAAATATTTTATCAAAACATTCTGAGCCACTTTTGCACATCTAGTACTCCGGGTTCTACAGAAGACTCAAACTTTGACAAATGGTAGCCACTGGACCGTGCTCTCGCTGGCTTCGACATCGTCATTTGGGGCTTTGAGACCAGCAGTACTGTTACACTTCCTCAAGGAGGGAGAAAACCACTTTCTCTTAATCATTTTGTATAAATTAACTTTGTATAAATTAACTTTGTAACACATCTTCCTTTTCATGGTCTAATAATCACAACACGGCAGTAAAAATGGCTTCCTTGACTGTAGCTAACTCTGTCTGGGCACGTTTTAATTTATATACCTGAAGGTCCTCGAAATTTCCCCCTGGCTCAAACCGAATCTCTTCTGATGAAAATGCGCGTGGTGGCCAGCGACGAGCTGCACGCCATGATGCAGAGGAGGGCGAGCCAGGAGAACCCGAGCCAGGCCACTGAGGCCGAGCTCGCGCAGCGGCTGCAGAGGCTCACCGTGCTGGCCGTCAACAGGGTCGTCTACCAAGGTAGGCCCTCGGATGGACTTGTTCTTCTTAAATATCGAAATAAACGAGGAATCACTTCAGAGGGAGCCGATTCAGGGTCACCTTTTTCTGTTTTGTTTTGTTTTGTTTTGTTTTGCGGTACCGGGGATTGAACCCAGGGGCATTCTACCTCTGAGCGACAACCCCAGCCCAGTTTTTTATTTTTATATTCTTTATTTTGAAACAGGGTCTCACTAAGCACATTTTTTTTGTTTTGTTTTTTAACATCCACATTATTAAAGGATTTCTTCCTTTGAGTTGATAGTCTGGGACAAACCTTCACGATTTCATGTGGTAAGTGGGAGCCCAGACTGACCATTGATTTTAAAACTAGTTGGCACCTCCAGTGTTTTCTGGCTTTTCTTTGGAGATAGTTATAAATTCACATGCAGTTGTTAAGAAATAATGTAGAAAGAGAATGTCTGTCTTTCTCCTGTTTCCCTCGATGAATCTTGCAAAACTGTCGTGCGGTATCGTCATCAGGGTAGTGACTCGCTGCTGTAAGAAACGGCACACTCTCATCCCACGAGACCTCCTGCTGCCCCTTCACAGCCACCCTCCCCCTGTACACCCTCCTCATCCTTGGCAACCTGGACTCTGTCCTCCATTTATTTCTGTTTTTGTTATTTCAAGATTGTTACTATAAGCTGGGCATGAACAATGATATGCACCTATGGTCCCAACGCTCCGCAGAACCTCTCAAGCCCAGGAATTCCACACTAGCCTGGGCAACATAGTGAACTGAGACCTGGCACAAAAAAGGAATGTTATATAAGTAGAATCCGATAGTCGATAGCCTTTGAGGTTGGCTTTTTGTGTTCAGCATAATTCTCCGGACAGGCTTCCCAGTTTCAATAGTTATTTTTATTCTTTGCTGTGTTCCTGGAGTGGACATACCACTTTGTGTTCAGCCACTCAAATGCCGAAGGGCATCTGAGTTGTTTCCAGTTTGGGGCTATTCACACTGGAGCAGGTTGGCACTGGACTGGATAGCACATGCAGTGACGGCTTTGTCGTCCATCTGACGGAAATATGACGAGCTCCTTATGCTTGATTTGTACAAAAATCTTATGGTCTTAGCAATTTTGTAGTTTAAATCATCTTCATTAGTAAAGTAAATCTGTAATTTAGAATTTTAGGACTTACATTATTTTTAAGTTTCTACATTGTTTCAGGAGAATTCATTTTCTCTATTCTATCATATCTACTATATCTAGTATACTCACTACATTTATAGTGTGCAAACTAAATTGGAAATTGCACAGAATATTTTTGCAAGCATTACCATTTATACTGACGAATTTTTAATTTCTTTTTTAAATTCAGAGCTTAATTCAGACATTGTTGACATTTTAAGAACTCCAGAAAATGCAACAACTCAAAGCAAGACTTCAGTTTCCCAGACAGAATTTTCAGAGGAAAATATGCATCATGAACAGCCTTCTACTTTCAATCCATTTCAGAAAGAAATCTTTACATATCTGGTAGAAGGATTCAAGGTGTTGATTGTAAGTAAACTGGTTGCTTGGCAATATTCATTCATACAAAAGGAATAGAGGCTTGATGTGTATTTCTAAAACCATATTTCTTTGTGTTCTTTTGAGACTCGAATTTTTAGTGATAGGATAGAGTCAAGTGACGTGGACAGTACTGACAGGTGTCGGGCTCCTGTACCATGTCCCACGGGAGCAAGTCGGTTGGTTCACTCCATAGACACCAGCAGCCGGTCGCGGTAGTTACAGTCTCTAAATCTAAACTAGATCGTCGTTTCTGGCTTGAAGCAGAAGAACAAAGCTCAGTTCACTTAGAATTAAATCACTCTCGCCGGGCGTGGTGGCGCACGCTTGTAATCCCCGCGCTTGGGAGGCAGAGACAAGAGGATCGCGCAGGTTCGAAGCCAGCCGCGCGCGCTGGCTTAGGAGACCCTGTTTCCAAATAAAAAATGTAAAAATAGGTCTGGGAGTGTAGCCTGGAGGTAGAAGGGCTTCCAGGAACCCCAGTACTACCAAAAAAAAAAAAAAAAAAGAATTAAATCACTCAGGGCCTTTAAGGCTAAGAATAATAGTCATTCTCAAACTCAGAATAAACTCTAAAACATACCAATTTGAGTTTTGAACTCAAGACAGGTAATTTGATCAGAAGAGTGGGAGCCGCATTTGAAACAGCCTAGTTTATTATTTGTTAGGGAAAATTGATGGTCCTCTTCTATGCATTCTGGATCTGTGACTATTATACTCAATATTGTAGGACTAAGTCAGGTGGGCTATCTGCCATTATTATCTGATAGTTTTATTTTTTCAATATATAATTCTTAGCTCTTGGTAATTTTTTAAATGGCTTAGGATTTTAGCCGGGTGTGGTGGGGCACGCTTGTCATCTCCACGCTTGGGAGACGGAGATAGGAGGATCGCGCAGGTTCGAAGCCAGCCTCACTGGCTTAAGAGACCCTGTCTCCAGGAGTGTAGCCTGGAGGTAGAAGGGTTCCATCCTCAGTACCACCAAATAAATAAATAATAAATAAATAAATAAATAAATAAATAAATGCTTAGGATTTTAGCTTTTTCATTCCTTTTTATTTTTATTACAGTAAAATATGTATAACAAAACTTACCATCTTAACACATTGAAGCCAGAGGTGTTAAGTCTGTGCGCATTGTTGTGTAACCATCTCTACATAGCCTCCATCTCTAGGACTTTTCCTTTATCCCAAATTGAAACTGCTCTTGGCCAGTAGCTGCCCTTGCCGATCTCCCAGAGCCAAGAAGCACTGCTGGCTCTCGGTCCCTGTGCGTGTGGGGGTTTCAGCTCCCCTGGTGGTGAAGTCGTGGTCCGTGTCCCTCTGGATGTGGCTTATTTCACTCAGATGCTGCTTTCAAGGCTCGTGCGTGTGGAAGCACTCTGGGGAAACGACTGCCTTCCGAGCCAAGTGACACCTGCACATGCTTGCACCGCCTATAGTCTGTGTGTGTTTGGAATCCAGGGGCATTCTACCTCTGAAGTACACCCCCAGCCCTAATATTTTTTTATTCTATATTTTTGAAACCGGGTCTCACTGAGTTGCGAAAGGCCTCACTAAGTAGCTGCAGCTGTCTGCAAACCTGCGATCCTCCCATCTCAGTCTCCCAGGTGCTGGGGTTACGAGCGTGCTCCACCACGCCTGGCTGGAGACCCTTTCTGCAGCCACTGATGGACACGGGGATTGTTTCTACATGTCAGTGATTGTGAAAACCGCTGCTGTGATTCTCGTCTCACAGCCATTTCTCTTAAACGCCCATCTACATGGGTATTTTATGACTTTGACCGTTAAAACAAATCCAGAGCAAAACGTGCCCCATCTTCTCTGGGCCCATGTGAAGTTGGCACGTCCTTGTTAGGAAATCTGATTCTACTTCCCTCCTGGTTTTTCTCTTCTTTTTTTTGGTACTGGGGCTGAGCCGAGGGGCATTCAGTGACATCCCCAGCCTTTTTTCAACAGTCTAAGTTGCTGAAGCTGGCTTAAAACCTTTGATCCTCCTATCTCAGCCTTCAAGTACTGAGATTTCAGGCGTGCCCGCAACACCTGGCTAATAGTTTTTGTTGTTGTTGGGGTTTGCTTTGTTTTGTTTTGTGGTGCTGGGAATTGAACCCAGGACCTTATGCATGCTGTGCAAGCACTGTACCTCTGAGCTATATATATCCCTATCCCCCCCCTTTTTTCTTTGGTACTGGAGATTGAACCCAGGAAAATTCTACCTCTGAGCACCCCAGCTCTTTTAATTTTTATTTTGAAACAGGATCTTGCCAAGTTGCTGGGAGTCTCACAAAGTTTCTGAAACTGGCCTAGAACCTGCAATTCTCCTGTCTTACCCTCCATAGATGGATGGATGGATATGATAGATACAGATGATAAGTGATGGATGGATGGATGGATGGATGGATGGATGGATGGATGGATGGATGGATGGGTGATAGACAGGTAATGCAATCCTCTTTTGGTTTAAGGGTTCAAGTAAGTCCAGTGGCTCCAAGCAACAATGGACCAAGATCCTGTGCTCCTGCAAGGAGACCTTCCGCATGCAGCTCGGGAGACTGCTCGTGCACATTCTGTCACCAGCCCGCACCACACAGGAGAGAAAGCAAATATTTGAAATAGTTCATGAACCAAATCATCAGGAAATACTGCGAGACTGTCTCAGCCCGTCCCCGCAAGTAAGTATCTCAGCATATGATAAATAGTCACACCTTTTGCAAAATACAGTCTTTCAGAACAGGAATTAAAGTTAAACTGTATTTTCATGGCTAATGTCTTGAAGATAGCTTTCTTGCCAAACAAATTAAAATTAACCTGAGGTCTTTCTTCAGATGCTTTTATACAGGCTCCGTTTGGTTTCTCTGCTTATTTCCCAGTCTTTTTCCAGTGCTTAAGTTAGGAAGTTCCATATCTGAGATTCTTTGTAATTTGTTACTGTATCTTAAAGTTTTTGTTTTGTTTTTTGTTTTTGTGGTAATGAGGATTAATCCTAAGTACATTCTACCTCTGACTTATACCTCAGCCCTTTTTACAAATTTTGTTTTAAAAACTGTCTGCGTTGCTGAGAGTCTCAGTAAATTGCTGGGGCTTCCTCAGATGTATGGTCCTCCTGTTGCGGCCTCCCAAGTCCTAGGGTTACTGATGTGCACCACCATATCTGGCTTTAAGTGTTCTTTTTTTTAAAATAAGTGTTTGGAGACTCTGAAAAGCATTGTATTACCTGTGAAACATCTATATTGAATATCTCAAAAATACATACACCATATTTTTGAGGCCCTCTGGAACTTTGTGAGACCCTGTTTCAAATTAAAGAATAAAAAATAGTGCTGAGGGTGTACTTAGCTCAGAGGTATAATGCTCCTGGTTTAATCCCCAGCACCATAAAGAAAGAGTACATACACCTTATTTTATTTTATTTTATTTTATTTTATTTTTGCGGTGGTACTGGGGGTGGAACCCAGGGGCCTTATACCTCCAGGCTACACTCCCAGACCTATTTTTTATATATTTGGAAACAGGGTCTCTTAAACCAGCTGAGGCTGGCTTCGAACCTGCACGATCCTCCTGTCTCAGCCTCCCAAGTGCGGGAATTACAAGCGTGCGCCACCACGCCCGGCCATAAACCATATTTTAAAAAAATATTCACAGTTAAAATAGAAAAGATTTTTGATCACTTGGAATGATTAAAACCAAATACTTAACTTTTCAGACTCTTAGCTCTATCACCTCAAGAGGGCTACGGAGTTTAAATGGCACATCAAGCCATGCTGAAGGATGGTTTAACAATTTCTTATAAAATTAAACTTATATCTTACTGGTGACCCTATTACGCAACTTTTAGATCTTTATGCAAAAGAAATTAAAATGTATGTCCATAAAAAGACTTGTACAAGAATATCTTTCATAACAGCCCCCAAGTAGAAATAACCTAAATGTCTATCAACAGGAGAGTAAATAGATAAACAAACTGGGCTATAGTTATACAATGAACTGTTGTACAGCAGTAGAAAGGAGCGGGCCACTGATGATCACGACGTATGAATCATCATTAGGATGGATTTCAAACACACCTGAGCTGGCGAAGGGCAGCCGTTCAGAGAAGACACAGCCTTGCTCCTGTTCATGCCAAGTCCAAGAACAAGCACAGCTCAGGCGTGGCGGCTCTTATCCTGTGGGGGGCTGGAGAGACCGGGAAGGGGTGAGAAGGGGGCACGAGGACCCCTCCACAGGTGATAAAAATAAGATCCTCATGTTTGGGGTGGTGGTGACCTGGGTGTTTGCAATGGTCCAAAATCCTAGGAGCAAGCACCTAGTACCTAGCCATGTGTTTCACTGCATGTGAATTCTATGAAATCAAGACAGCAGTGCGCGGGCACCCCTTTCAACACCTGTACAACTCAAATGTGTCCTATGGTGGGTCCAAGCCCTCTCAGAGGGTGCGTCCCAGCACTGAGACACTCCAAGACAGAGGCACGTGGTTTTGTACAGCCCCGTGGTGTCCTGTGGAGAACCGAGGGTTCCTCCTTTCCTTTCTCCTCCGTGAAGATGCCGCTCCCCGCTGCCAACCCGGCGTCGCCGTCCTCTTCCGGGTGGGCTCGCCTCCTCCCCCTGGACCACTGGCCTCCCTTGACCTTTGCTCTCAGCTTTGCTCACCCCAAAGCCAGTCCTTAATTCGCCAGGTCCTCCCAGCACCTGCCTCTCTCTCATGTCAACCTCCCAAGCCTGGCCCAGGCATTTGCACTTTTCCTTATGCCACCATATTAACCTCCTGGCCACCTCCACACAAAAGTGCTCTTCCTGAGTTTTTAAGCATGCTATAGGAATTTTATTTCTTTTCTGTGTGTGTGTGTGTGTGTGTGTGTGTGTGTGTGTGTGTGTGTGTGATACTGGGGATTGAACCCAGGGACATTCTACCTCAAAGTTCCACCCCCAGTCCTATTTTTTAATTCTTTATTTTGAAACAGGGCCTCACTGAGTCGCAAAAGGCCTCCCTAAGTACCTGAGGTTGGCTGCAAACCCGGATCCTCCTGTCTCAGCCTCCCAAATGCTGGGATTACAAGTGTGTGCCACCACACCCAGCTTTTATTCTTTATTTTGAAACAGAGTCTCACTAAGTTGCGGAGGTCCTTACTAAGTAGCTGAGGCTGGCCTCGAACCTGCGATCCTACTGTCTCAATCTCCCAAGTACTGGGATTATAAGCGTGCACCACTGTGCCCATCTTGGGAATTTTCAAAATATCTAAAACTGGGAGAATCAAAAACGGATTCCACATGACCACTACCCAGCTTTAGTTTTTCTTTGCAGTGTAGTGTTTTGAAATAAACCTCAAGTATCAAATCTTTCCACTTTTAGATGCTTCAGATTGTATCTATACCCAATAAAGACCTTTTTCTACCTGCTCTTCTCAATAATATTAACAGAACTCATTATTATCATTTAATACCGAGTCAGTGTTAAAAAATTTCCTAATTTCTTACAATTTTTATAATTTGCTTTGTTCCAGATCCCAAAAAGCCCACACATTGCATTTGTTTGTGTCTTAAATGTTTTTAATCTACAAAAATTCTCCTTTCTCATTTTTTTATTGTCACTTATTTGTTGATGGAAGAGGTCCCAGAATCTATAATCAATAAGTGATTGATCATAGAATGGTAAACCTAGATATTAGAGTCATCTTGGTGTTTAAGAAAATCATGTGCTTCTTTGCATATTCAGAATGAATAAAACCATTTCTGATAGTTTTTCCAAGATAATTTTAGAATGCCACCAAATACTAAGCTGCAATATTTTAAAAGATATATCAAGAACATTACTTTAAGACGTGCATATATCCCAGTCGCTTACCACTTCCCTTTATTTGCCAACTCTTGGAGCCTTTTACTCACACAGCATCTGTCCCCCTTCCTCTCTCGGTCAGGTAGCAGCTGTCTTCTGACTAACGCGCCTAAATGTTGCATTAAAATGAGCTTTCTATTTTCACCATTGCGTATGTTCCTCTTATGCTTTGGGGAATGACACGATGTGATTCTGTGTGTTAATTTAAATATTACCCAAAGTGTAGTCATTTCTAGATCTATCTGTTGACATTTAATACTTTTCAGTTTAAAATGCCATAAAGCCAAGCGCCGTGGCATTTGTATCAGCGCAGAAATTTTGAAGGAAAAGCTATACATTTAACTTGTTGACAAAACTGTCTACATTGTACACACATTACAATCAGGTGCAGTACCTGTGTGATGAAAGGGTCACTTTAAAAAGCACAAACCAGACTTCGGTTAAGCTTGTACTGCAAAGGACACTGTGACCACCCTAAGAGGCACAGTAATTCTGGCCGGAGGGTCTGCGTGGAGGACTGGCCCCGGCCAGGAGGGTCTGCGTGGAGGACTGGCCCCGGCCACAAGGGTCTGCGTGGGACTGGCCCAGGCCACGAGGGTCTGCCGTGGAGGAGGCCAGGAGGGTCTGCATGGAGGACCGACCCCGGTCACGAAGGTCTGCCGTGGAGGACTGGCCCAGGCCACCCTCCCGGGACAGGCCTGTGTGCGGAGCCTGCTCGTCTCCCACAGGCTCCGGAGCTCCCACCTCTTGCTCCCCGAGAGCAGTGAATAAATGAGCCAAGATAGACCTTTTTCTGGAACTTTTGCCAACTTCTGACAAAAAGCAGAGGGAAAAGAATGAATATGCATATTTCTTCTTTTTACAGTTAAAGGAAAGTTTTCCTCTTCGCTTTTCTGTGAGGAAAACTAAGAAACCTTTTCCTTTCTCCTTACCTGATCTCCCTTGTTCCTTGAACAAATCCTGCATTTCCCCCAAAGCATGCAAGTTAGCATGCTTCTGTTTAACCTTTTACAAGAGAAATATACTGAGAGCACGCGTGCCGAGTACCACGTCGCTGCCAAGCTTAACATCCAGTGTTTCATCCATTGGCACCATGTCTTCTTTTTCTCAATTAAGGTAAAATATAGAAATTATGACATTTCCCAGATTCTTTTTAAAGGCGTTTTCTTCCATGGAATCATAACATTATTATACCTAACAAAATTAGCAACAACCCTCTAATGTCATCGGATACCCAGTGCCTGCTTAAAATTCATTTGTTCCCAGAATATCTTTTGTAGCTGATATACTCGAGTCAGATCCAGCCAAGTAAAACCTAGCAATTTAATTTAATTTACAGTTTAAGAAGAAGTAAAAAATTCTTTACTACTAAAAATATATATATTACCTTTTTTTTTTAAGCATGGAGCCAAGTTAGCTCTGTACTTGTCGGAGTTGATACATAATCACCGAGACGAGCTGGCTGAAGGAGAGCTGGACACAGCAGAGCTGCTTATGAATGCCTTAAAACTGTGCGGTCACAAGTGCATCCCGCCCAGCGCGCCGTCAAAGCCGGACCTGCTGAAGATCATCCAAGAGGTGAGTTACTGGAGCCACGGTTATTTTTCAGGACATACATTAAGAACAAATGTAAAAAGATTGAAGGATTGTTTTAACTATAGACTATCGCTAAAGAAAAGCTCGAAATTAATATTTTTCACTATATAGTGTGTGCTTTTTCATGACAAGACAGAAAGCAAGCTACGTTAAGGGGCCTTTTATTCTCTACCGTCAGCCTCATCCATTATCAGTAACCCTTGGTGAAGGACAGACTTTTATAGTGACCACCAAGTTGAACCCTACTGAACCCTACCTTGAGTTGTGGGTTCTTCAATGAAAATCAAACAAGGAAGCAAAAACTCATGAGATTTGTCAGCCCAGGTGGACTATTCTACCCTCAATTTCTGTAACCCAGATTGTGCAGAAAGAAGAATCACTACATTATGTCAAGTGGTTTGTTTATTTTATTTTAATATTCTGGTCTCCTGTGGATATTCTTTGTTGTTGTTGTTAACTTAGTTTGTTGTTGTTTTTTGTTTGTTTGGGGTTTTTTTGGTGGTACTGGGGTTCCTAGAAACCCTTCTACCTCTGGGCTACACTCCCAGACCTATCTTATATTTTTATTTGGAAACAGGGTCTCTTAAGCCAGCGAGGTTGGCTTCGAACCTGCACGATCCTCCTGTCTCCGCCTCCCAAGCGCGGGGATTACAAGCCCACCACGCCCAGCAACTTAGTTTTAAACATAGTTTGTTGGGCCTGAGCTGCAGCATTGGCCACGATGAGAACGTGGGTTTTATATAATATGTCATCCTCCAAATCTCTTAGGAACAAAAGAAATATGAAGCCGAAGAAGGCACAAGCAGGGCCTCGTGGCAGAGAACCGTGAATAACAACCAGCAGAGGTGAGCTGCGTGGCTGCGCCGCCACCGTCAGCCTGGCCACTCGGGTGTGGGTTTGTGGAGGTTCGGGGTCTTCTGTCATGTTGGGGACCAAACCAGGGCATCCTGCGTGCCAGGAGACTCTGCTTCTGAACCACTGTCATGTAAACTTTCAGTCTGAAAGCATTATGTTCTGATAGATGGTAAGCGTTTGATAAATGTTCCTTATACACTTATGGACGGTCTTCGTTTAGTCTCTTTCAGCGTCTCGATTCAAAATCAAAAGACATATCTAAAATAGCTGCTGATATCACACAGGCAGTGTCTCTCTCCCAAGGAATTGAGAGGAAAAAGGTGATCCAGCACATCCGAGGAATGTACAAGGTGGACCTGAGCGCCAGCAGACACTGGCAGGAGCTCACGCAGCAGCTCACGCACGACCGGTGAGCACTGGGCGGGCGGCCGGGAGAGCGAGCAGGCGTGTGACGGCGCCGCCCAGTGCTCCTCTCGTCCTGGCACTCAGTGGGAAAATTACTCCCATAGTTTAAGCATTTTTGTTTATTCATTGGTGATTTTTTTATCTTAAAGAATAATCATATGAGTTTTTTTACTATTATTTTAGGGGAAAGGGAGAGGTATTAGTTATTTCAAACAGTAAAATTGACTTTAATCTTAAAATATGGTCTTTGCAATAAAACAGAGAAACCACTGATACAAGAGTTGAGAAATAGATCTTTTTCTAGCTAAGACTTTATATGATTCACATCATCATATAAATATTATACGACTATGATTTTATATTGTATAGGCTCACATAAATGATTTCTAGTCATATGAATGCTTCTACTCGGTGTCATATTTGGCAGCCACTTTAAATGATGTTAACAAAGGTTACTCTGTACTTAACAAAAGAGGACAGGACACAGAAATATGAAAATGTCATTGTTATAACTAAAAATTTTAAATGAATATTAAAAGTGAAAGAAAATGTATAGGGTAGTAGGATCAAGGGTAGTTTTTTTCTCTCATTTATTTCTAAAAATATATTTAATATGGTCTGTTTTATTTTATGTAATATAGAAATCATTTTAAAACCTTTTTAAAAGTGTGATATATACCACAAAAAGGGACCAATTTTGTTACATTAGAAAGTAAACACATGAGAAATATTAAAAATTAATTTGGAAAGAGGACTTTTTTATTAGCTAGCCACCTAAATGCAGTGTGTTAATATTTCTTGCTTGGCCGGGCGTGGTGGCGCACACTTGTAATCCCGGCGCTTGGGAGGCAGAGACAGGAGGATCGCACAGGTTCGAAGCCAGCCTCACTGGCTTAAGAGACCCTGTTTCCAAATAAAAATATAAAAACTGGTCTGGGAGTGTAGCCCGGAGGTAGAAGGGTTTCCAGGAGCCCCAGTACCACCAAATAAATAAATAAATAAATAAATATTATTTCTTGCTCAAGTTTTTATAGTAGTGGTGATATATATTAAAACAATTTAAAGACGCAAGAACCTAGAAGCAGAGCTTGCTCCAGAATAATACTCAGAAGCCAGGACTCAGGAGTGGAAGGAAGCTCACTCTTGTGTTACTTTTATTCCGTATTTGTGCATCCCGTGGTCTACATCTGTAGCTCTGTTTGCTCATCTTGAGTTTGCAGGGTTGGGCTAGAACCCAGGGCTGGTCACGCGCCCCACCGCTGAGCCGCACCTCCGCCTCCTAGAGTTTCTGTCATTGAACAGGTCCTTGGGAGTCGTTTACTCCCTCTGTAACGGCTTTCTGGAGCTGGAAGTCCTCAAGTGCCCTCTTGCCCGTCCTTTCATTCCCACTTGCAGCGCAGTCTGGTACGACCCCGTCTACTACCCAACCTCATGGCAGTTGGATCCAACAGAGGGGCCCAACCGGGAGAGGAGGCGCCTGCAGAGATGCTACTTAACCGTTCCAAACAAGTACCTGCTGAGAGACAGACAGAAGTCAGAAGGTACTGGCGGCTTCTGCCTCCGCCTGTGACTACAGCACGTAGCCGCTGCCATTAGATGATAAGCTCTTTTTCCTCAACAGATGTGGCCAAACCACCACTTTCTTACCTGTTCGAAGACAAAACTCATTCTTCCTTCTCTTCTACTGTCAAAGACAAAGCTGCGAGTGAATCTATAAGGTACACTGGAGCCCATGGCGCTTTGCTCTCTCGTGAATCCATATTGTTTATTGTGGGTTACAGACTGTTTCTTTTCAGATAGTGCCTGGGCTTTAGGAAAGTCCTAAACAAGAGAGACTCAAAACAGCCCGAGAGTGGGTGGCAGCCCAGGAGGCGTTCCTGACCAGAGCCCCTCGGGCTCCGCTGTCCTCTGCGCTCTGTGCTCCTCCTTGGCAGGTGTATGTGTTTGCAGCAGACTCTAACTGCTCTGTAAGAACCGAGAGCTTCCCTGACTCCAAAGACCCTCTCCCCTAGAATACTAGGCTTCCTGTGTGCATTGGAAGTGCCAGTGGCATAAAAACGTCTGCTTATTACTGAAAAGAGGCATCGCAGCCTCTTTGGTATAGCCAGATCCTGTCTTCTACATGCAGCTTAGAGGGACTATACACCTTTTCTAAAGGTCTCACTCATTCCCTCTTCTACTAAAATGTCACAAATGGCACAGTGTTGTCCTGTGGCTTTGGCAAGACCATCGAAACTCTAGTCTGAAATCTTTGCTGAACTCTTCCACAAGATAGAGCTCATTAATTATGGTGATTTTAAATCTGTTTGACAGAGTAAATCGGAGATGCATCAGTGTTGCGCCGTCTAGAGAAACAGCCGGTGAACTACTGTTAGGTAAGAAACGTTTTTAAATGTATGCATACTCACCCACCTATTTTATTCTTAATTGGAAGTTGTTTGTTTGTTTGTTACAGTACTGAGGATTGAACCCAGGGGCATTCTACCTCTGGCTACATCCCTAGCCCTAATTTAATTTTTTTATTTTTGAAATAGGGTCTTAGTAAGTTGTAGAGGACCTCACTAAGTAGCTGAGGATGGCCTCGAACCTGATATTCTCCTGCCTCAGGCTCCCAAGTGCTGGGAGGACATGCACCGTTATGCCCAGCTAGCTGGAGATATTTTTGATACATTGCCGTTGAATTAGATAAACCTTATCTTATATCACATAGGCGCTTTTTTTTTTTTTTTTTTTTTTGCAGTACTGGGGATGGAACCCAGGGACATTCTACCTCCAAGCTACACCCCCAGCCCTATGTTTTATTCTTTATTTTGAAACAGGGTCACACTAAGTTGTGGAGGGCCTCACTAAGTAGCCGAGGCTGCCCACAAAGCTGCGATCCTTCCTGTCTCAGCCTCCCAAGTGCTGGGATTATAAGGTGCGCCACCACGCCCGGATCACATAGGCTCGTTTGCTTTGACATTGTGTAGACAGTGCTTCTCTCTGTGAGAGGCATGTTCTAGTCCCCTGAGTGTATGCTTAGAACCACAGACAGTACTGAACCCAGCTTACTAATGTTTTTCTATATCTGTCTACCTATGATAATACTTAATTGATAAAGTAGGCGCAGTAAAAGATGAGCAACAATGACTACTAATAAGATGGAGTGTGGTAACTATACTGTCATCAAAGTTATGTGAAATACTCTCTCAAAATATTTTATTGTTACTTTCATGTTAAACACTTTCTGGCTTTTTTTTTTTTTTTTTTTTTTTTGGCACATCTGAATTGCCAGCCATCATTACTCTTATGCTCTGGTGCCGTTGTTAAGTAAAATAAGGGCTACCTGAACACACGCGCTGTAATCCACAGCAGTGCATCTGATAACTGAGACGGCGACTGAGTGGCTGACAGGCAGGCAGCATATGCAGCGAGGACACGCTGATCGCAGAGGTGATGTGTGTCCCACGTGGGCTGGAGCAGGACAGGGCGAGAGCCCATCCACTGCTCAGAAGAGCGTGCGGCTCGCACTGACAAATGACTTATTTCTGGAATCTTCCATTTAATAGTTTTAGACTATGTTTGACAAAGGTAACTAAAACCACAGAAAACAAAACCAAGGATAAGGGGGCACTGCTATAATGCGGATGGTTCACGGTTAAGACGTGACATCTTGGCTGGGCGTGGTGGTCCAAGCCTGTAACCCCAGCTGCTCTGGAGGATTAGGAAGAAGGATCACAAATTTGAGGCCAGCCTAGATAACTTAGACTTTGTCTAAAAATAAAAAATAAAAAAGGCTAGGAATATAGAGTAACCCTGAGTTCAGTCCCCACTACCATACACACACATATAGACACACACACATACACACACCAAGCTAGAAGTCAAATTTTGTTTTCTGAAAAGGACATTTAATTTTTATAAAGTTGAGTTTCTTCATAAGTACATACCTTTACATTTAATCATTCCTTTTATTATATACTTATTTAGGCTAAATAAAAATTTATTCGTATACTTATATTTCTACTGTTATAACAGATATACCTAGGCATAAGAAATATATCTACCTTGATATTTTTCATAATTTATATTCTCATTGTGCTTCTGAGAGAGGGTCACGGTTGTCATTCCACAGATACTTCCATAGTCACCTCTGGTGGGAAAGGTTTTGCTCAAGATGTGAAGTCGTTGTTATACCTGGTTTCTATCTCCTTAAACAATCAATTCATTTGCTGTAGGCCAGCTGTCCTCAAAGCAGAGGCCTGAATCAGCGACATTCGCATCACAAGGACCTTCTTAGAAATGTACGTTCTTGGGCCCAGCCTGGACTTCCTGAATCAGAAGCTCCGGAGGGCAGCCTGTTTTGATGAGTCTCCTAAGGCTCTATGCCCTTTGAGTTTGACAGTCACTGACCCAGGTCAAAGCTACAGCCTCCAAGGTCAAAGACTCGGAGCGTCAGCCTTGCTCAGGACTGAACCTCGTGGCCTCAGGGATGGAGATGCCTTCCGCCAAGCTGGCTCTGCCAGTGCAGCGTGGTCCTCCTGGCAGCCGAGGTGACCAGCACTCAGGAGGCAGAGCCCCAGGTGGCTGCTCACATTCTAAACAGGAAACAGGAATGTGTGTTAGCAGCAGCCAGCCCGGGAGGCAGGAAAAACGGGGCTATTTAGCTAGTCAGTGAAATAGTTAAGGGTTATTTTTAATCCCTGTTTCTAGAAAATTTAGTTTACCACTTCATCTCAGTATGTGAGAGAATAAGCAAAGCGATATGCTTGTGATATTAGAAGAATGGTGGTAATAATAAATAGCCAGCATTGACTCAGGAGTGACTACCCGTCAGTAATGAGGAGTGATGACCACATAGGCAGCATTGACACAGGAGTGACTGCCCGTCAGTAATGAGGAGTAATAACCACAGTAACTATCAAGTGCAGCCTCCCCACCTCTTTTTTTTTTTTTTACTTTCATAAGGAAATTAAGACATACTAAGTTTAAGTAACTTGCCTGAGATCCTATGGATTCTATGTGTGTGTGTGTGGGGGGGGGGGTGGTACTGGGGTTCCTGGAAGCCCTTCTACCTCCGGGCTACACTCCCAGACCTATTTTATACTTTTTATTTGGAAACAGGGTCTCTTAAGCCAGCACAGCTGACTTCAAACCTGTGCGATCCTCCTGTCTCTGCCTCCCAAGTGCGGATATTACAAGCGTGCGCCACCATGCCCAGCCCTAAGGATTCTATTTTAAAATATTTGTTGAAGCTAGGTGTGGTGGCGCACACTTATAATCCCAGTACTTGGGAGGCTGAAACGGAAGGATCACAGGTTTGCGGCCAACCTCAGCTACTTAGTGAGGCTCTCCACAACTTAGTGAGATCCTGTTTCAAAATAAAGAATAAAAATAGGGCTGGATTCAGATTCAGAGGTAGAATGCCCCTGGGTTCCATCCCCAGTACCACCCCCACACAAAAAAAGTTATTTATTGAGTACTGAGAACTGTTTTTAGGTCTAGGATTCAAATTGAATCCAAAGGACAGCAGAGGCCCTGCTTTTAACCATATATGGTACTATGCATGTACACTTTCTGTTTTCTGCAGGTAAATGTGGAATGTATTTTGTGGAAGATAACGCTTCTGATACAGTTGAAAGTTCGGTGAGTAGAGGCTTAAGAATACACTTACTTTACACCTAGGTGTATTTCAAAAATGCACAGATGCAGGATAATGAGAGAACAGGCAGATTCGTTAGCGCTTACCCATTGCCACTCTACCTGTAGATTGGTCCGAATTCCCAACACGTCCAGAGGTTGTTTTAGGAAGAAGACTGTGCCTCTCTCCTGGCCTCGCCCCTTCTCCCAGCAGTCACTAGTATGAGTGCGATCCTCCAGTGCCCGTGGCATCCCTGTATCCATTCCTTCTCACCCTCCTCATAGCAACAGACAGCCACTTCTGCCCTTCCCAGGTCCCTCCCTGTCAACCACTTCTGTCTTAAAAGAGGAACTTTTGAATAATTGAAGAACTTAAGTCATCTTGATAATCTGGAAATATTCTTATTAAGCAAAAAAATTAACAATAAAAAGACTTCTCACATTTTTTGCATAGTAAATCTTTTTATTCATTTGAATTACCTTTGTGCCATTAAAATACTTCTTAAAGTACCTCTAATGGAAGAAATAAGGTTTTTTGTTTGGGACAAGTTCTAAGCCATGAATTTGCAAGGTTACTAAATAAGAGTATGCTTGGCTTAATGATAAATACGTATTTGATTTTAATGAATTTAAAGAAGTGAGCCTAAAAGTTTACATACAGCATGATTCCAAGTATATGACATTCTCCAGAAAGCAAAACTATGGCAACAGGAAGAGATCAGCAGTCGCCATGGCTGGGAAGGTACAGAGGTGGTGCAGGGGCTTTAGGGTGGTGGAGCTATTCTGTACGTTACGGTAATGGTGGACAAATGTCACCACACACTGCCAAAGCCCATCGAATGCACACCAAGAGCACACTGTAATGTAAGCCATAGATAAGGAAAAATAACCTAGCAGTATTGACTCATCAGTTGGAATAAGTGTTCCACACCAAATGTAGAATATTAATAAAAGGGAAATGATAAGAGCTGGTAGAGGAGAGGGAGACGTGGGAACTGTGCCAACAGCCCCATTTCCTGTAGACCCAAAGCTGGTCTCAAAAATGAAGTCTCAATTTTTTTATTCCTAAATTTTACATAGCATTTAAAATGCTTTGTAGTAGGAGAATGTTCAGGTAATCTTACCCACCATTTTGCCGAAAAGAAGGATTTTTCATTTCGTTCGGCTATTTTTAAAAGTCTGAAATTAAAATAATAACTTCTATTTCTCACAAAGCAAATGCCCCCCTTCATCCTAGAACCTTCAGGGAGAATTAGAGCCAGCATCCTTCTCCTGGACATACGAGGAGATTAAAGAAGTTCACAAGCGCTGGTGGCAGCTGAGAGATAATGCTGTGGAAATCTTTTTAACAAATGGCAGGACCCTCCTCTTAGCATTTGACAACACCAAGGTAACCAAGGTTGGGTAATAGATCCGTGCTGTCTAGGCAGCCGCACGACCAGTCTGAGTATTTCAACTCTTTGAAGGCTTGTTTTCTTTCACTTTTAATTCAGTGTTCTGAAATAAAATAAAAATTGCCTCATTCCTTAGTCAGACCTAACGTAGGCCCTCGGTTGTCTAAGCATTGTTTGTGGCCCTCAAAACTGTGTTAAATTTAGATTCCCCAAAGTGCCTGAAAGGAACGGTGCCAGCTTGCTCGGTGCCGCAGGGCCGTGTGTCTGTACTACACCATCCCGACCCACCCCCTCCGGCCACGGCTCCTCTGCTTTCCCTTGCAGAGCCTTGGGAGGGCCGTGCCCCCCACCCCCGCAGCAGCTTCGCTCTTGCATTGGTCAGGGCCCTCCTCTCCTCCCGTTTAGGTCCGCGATGACGTGTACCACAGCATACTCACGAACAACCTCCCCAACTTGCTGGAATATGGCAACATCAATGCTCTGACCAACCTGTGGTATGCTGGGCAGATCACCAATTTTGAATATTTGACTCACCTAAACAAACACGCCGGCCGATCCTTCAACGATCTCATGCAATACCCAGTGTTCCCGTTCATACTCGCAGACTACGTCAGCGAGACGCTGGACCTCAGCGACCCCTCCATCTATAGGTGAGCGGAAACCTCAGCGCCTTGGCGTTTCGTCCAGAGGTTGTGTTTATTCCATTAAAGTTTCATTATAAAAAGTTTCAGGCAGGCACACAAATAAGATGGTCGTGTAATGAACCCCGTATGCTTATCACCCAACTCAGCAACTGCGAATTATGGAGATCTTTACCAAACTTGCGTCGTCCTCCCTCTCCTCCCCCTCTCTTACCCTCCCCCTTCCCTCCCTCTCTCCCTTTTCCTTTTTATTTCAGACTTCTTATGTCATCTCTGGGTTCTACAGTTTGCCTCTCTTAAAAAAAACAATATGGCATTTTCTTACACAGCTTTAGCGCCCTTATCACATCTAAGAAAGTTAACAGTTCTGTGGTATCCTCCAATACCTAGTCCATTTCCACCTGCCTCCTGATTATCTGAGACGTCTTTTTATAATTGGTTGTCTTGAGTCAGGTCCACTGTTGCTCTTTATTGCGGATATCTCTAAAATAGACACGTAGACATAGAAGAGCCTTTGATTTATTTGTATGTATGGTTTCTCCTGACAGTGACTTGTTGAAAAAAAGTCACTTACTTTGTAGTCTGCCTCATATTCTTTGTTTTCTGATTGCTTCCTGCAACATTATTTCGTTTCTTTAACCTCTGTATTTCTTAGAGACTGGAAATTAGTTCCAAAGCCTTACTTAGATTTAAGATTCCCCCCTTTTGGCAAGAATCCTTCACAGACGCTGATGCGCACTTCATACTCACGTCAGGGCCCGTCATGTCCCGCTCCAGTGATGCTGGTGGGGAGTCGGGGTCCAGGCTCCCTGAACTTGTGTCTAGTGATTTTATCCATTGCTAATTATTACTTAAATCAGGTATTCCACTAGGGGTTGCAAGATGGTGATTTCCTGTTCTCTCATTTCTCCTACACTTATTAGAAGAAAACATACAAGATGAACCTAGGACACTTTGTTGTGTCAGAGAACAAAAAAAACTGTTATAGTCTTGTCAGAGGGACAGACTCCAACTTAAGTGGCTCTTACTGCCAAAGATAGGACAGTCTGCAAGTGCAGGGAAGCGACTGCCTGAGCCGCCGTCTGGGAAGCGGGACGCTGCTGGGCTCACGATCTCGCAGGTCGAGGATCGTGGCCTGAAATGTGTGCCCAGACTCTTTCGGATTTGGGGGGTTTTGAACTTGGGGATCTGTGCGTAGACTTTACCAGTTGAGCATTCCCAACCCAAAAATCTGAAATCCGGAGTACTCAAAAAGTCTGGAAGTCTAACACTTTAAATGTTTTCAACGTCAGGTTCTTGAACTTCATATCAGGAATGCTCAACCTGTACTTTTTAACGGCAGACAGACAGACAGAGCAGAACCAACTCATTGGTCCACTGGAGGCATCTGGAGCACCAGTTGCTTACTTTGGAATCTGAGAATTAAAGGAAAATAATTCAGCATTGTTTTGCCTTTCCTAAATGAACTATATTTTAGAGTAACCAAATAGCCTCAAATGATGAATGAATATTTATTAACTTAGCTTGAAATTATTTTATTTAAAGAAAAATTTAAATATTCCACATGGTCTATTAGCCTGTTTTGATTAACTACCCCCCCCAAAAAAAGAAAAGTAAAAGTAAAAGTAGGCTTGATTTAGGCCATGCCCAAGCAGCCTGTTTCAGGTTTAGTCATTTTTACACATTGCTGGTAGACATCTCAACATTTTCTGCACTGCTGTTATAAATAGACATGGTCTTTCTGGCTGCTTGACAGTGAATAGCCAAAGAACTCTTAAATTTGCAAACTCGTTTTAGCAATATAGCTTCTGGGAATTTTTCTTAGAAAATGCTGAAGGATGCGTACTCCACCTCCGGCGGCCACCAGCAGAGTCGTGAGGGCAGAGCCAGAGCCGTCCAGCCTGGTGCTGCCCCGGGTGTGACGATGCTCGCTGAACTTTAGAAACAGCCTAAATACCCAACCCTGGGCTTGAGTAAGTTGTTACGTGTTGCAGCCATTAAGATAATACTCTAGGTATATATTCTTCCTGGAAAGATGTTCAGTTTTTTTAAGAAAATACACATGCACAGAGCAGGAAAGAAACATCTCGACAGACACAAACCAAAACATTCTCCCAGCGAGTAATTGTATCGCAACTGCCTTTTCACTTATTGTTTGTTCCATTGTAGTTTCTGATTTTTCAGCGACACCAATGAATATAATTTGTACCCCCAAAAAGTTGTTTACAGATTTGAATGACATGCCAGGCTGGACGTGGGGGCGCACGCTTGTAATCTTAGCACTTGGGAGGCTGAGACAGGAGGATCTGGGTTCAAGGACGACCTCAGCTACTTAGGCCCTTTGCAGCTCAGTGAGACTGTGTTTCAAAATAAGGAATAAAAAGCAGGGCTGGGTGTGTCGCTCAGAGGTAGAGTGCCCTGGGTTCCATCCCTCGCATTCTGTCGGCCACTGACTGACGCGCAGACGCAGCTGCCGGACCTGGCGCCATCTCTGTAGCTTCACGTGTCTCCACCCCCTTCCTTTGCAGGAATCTCTGTAAGCCGATAGCCGTGCAGTACAAAGAAAAGGAAGACCGTTACGTGGACACGTACAAGGTAGCTGGAGATTCTCCTCATGCTTTGATAGATGACGTTTTGTTTGAGGGACTTGTGCTTTACCCAGTTTAAATCGATAGTATCGAGCCGCCCCGTCTCCCCGCTGGCAGCACAGACAGGCACAGGGCCTGGACTGAGATGTAGGTGGGGTCGGCCTTCGGTCCTCCTGTGTCTAGAAAGCCGGGTAAGAACACAGGCTGTGGAAAGCACCAGGAAGCCTGGTGTCAGTCTGTGTCTCTCATTTCCCTGGACTTTTCGGCAGACAACGAGAAATCATTATATAAAATTAGATATCAATTTCTGTCTTAATTTTCTGAAAAAGCTGTCAGAGGATTTTAAAAAATACACTTATTTGGTCATAAATTAAAAAATAATCCATTGTTTATTAAAACATATAATTACATTTATTATAAAAACGACAGATTTTTCAGTGACCTGTTATTAATATCCCTTAGCATTATATGTGTAACCATATCAATATATTGATTATATTGCCATAACCCCTTGTTAGTCACAGTCAGAAAATTATGCATTGGTTTACTTAAACAAAAATTTACCAGATTTTAAATTTTAAAAAGAAAAATGAGCAGGGGATAGTGGCACAAGCTTGTAATCCCAGTACTTGGGATGCTGAGACAGATGGATTGTAGGTTCGCGGACAGCCTCAGCTACTTAGTGAGGCCCTCCACAACTTAGTGAGATCCTGTTTCAAAATAAAGAATAAAGCCGGGCATGGTGGCGCACGCTTGTAATCCCTGCGCTTGGGAGGCGGAGACAGGAGGATCGCGCAGGTTTGAAGCCAGCCACGCTGGCTTAAGAGACCCTGTTTCCAAAAATAAAATAGGTCTGGGAGTGTAGCCCGGAGGTAGAAGGGCTTCCAGGAACCCCAGTACCACCAAAATAAAAAAAAATAAAGAAATAAAGAATAAAAAATAGTGCTGGTGGGTGTAGCTCAGAGGTAGAGCCTCCAAGTTTAATACCTAGTACCAAAAAAAAAAAAAAGAAAGTGATACAAATGTGGGTTAAATTTTTCAACAAAAATAAAACAGAATGTGTCCCATTGTGCAAAGGCTTTCTTCTTTACTGGACTTATCCCTTTCTCTTTTCTTTTTGCAACAACACTCTCTTGAGATACAGCTGCACACCACACAGTTTGCCCTCTTAAGGTGTATACATTCAGCGGCTCTCTCAGCTTTCACTACAGCCAACCGTAGGCCCTTTTCATCACCCTCGAAAGAAGCCCGGCTGCTAGCAGCCACCCCATCCCTCCCCTCCAGGCTGCGACTGCCGCAGCCCGCCTGTCTTGATGGATCTGTCCACACGCCGCTTACGTCACAGTTGCAGGACGTCTGTCTGAGCACCTGTGACTGTCATGGGCTGTTGGACAGTTGAAAGCGGGGCGGTGTGTGGGAGTTGGGAAGGACCTCGGATCCACTCTGCTGGCTCTGCACCGAGCGTCCAGGACAGAAGTGAGGGCAGCTGAGCACCGCGGCCAGGGAGCGCTTGCTTGGGCTTCCTCCTCCGTGACGGGATAGTCCTCCGTGACGGGATAGAGCGGCGGTGAAAGGTGGCCGAGCATTTTTATTCCTGTGTCTCCACATCGCAAAAACAGCCGTAAGATGTGTATTCATACAGAGCACGCAAAACGTCTCCATTTACGTTGCATCTTCACCTCCAGCGAAGCACTTCTCTGAGTAACACAGCACTGTCCTGAAACGCTCTTAAGATGCAGCCGTGTCTGGTGATGGAGAGGCTCCTTGTTGAGTGCTCCATCAGCTTCGCCATCAGGAGTGGGGTTCTCTCGCAGCCGGGCCGCAGCAGGGTTCAGAGAAGGCCGCCGGACGCTCGGGGTGGCCAAGGCTCTGGACGGGAGTGGACGGCAGGCCACCAATCACGAGGCCTCTCTGGTTTTGTCACCTGCAGTACTTGGAGGAAGAGTACCGCAAAGGAGCCCGGGAGGACGACCCCATGCCGCCCGTGCAGCCCTACCACTACGGCTCCCACTACTCCAACAGCGGCACCGTGCTGCACTTCCTGGTCAGGGTGCCGCCCTTCACCAGGATGTTCCTCGCCTACCAAGGTAGGGCGGCCCAGCCGCACAGTCCTGCTGTGACTTCCTGAGCCCATTGGAACCTCAGGAAGAAGAACTCTGTTTATTCGTTGGCCAAAATCTTTTTTTTTTTTTAATTTTATTTTATTGGTGCACTGTATTCATACATCATAGTGGGATACAAACTTTTGTAGACATACATGCACTCATCGCCCAGTCAGCCCCCACCCGATCCCCACCCCATTCTCTCCCCATCCCTCCCTCCCATGCTTGGCTTAGTGGTTGACATCTAGTATTATAGCAATTTATCCAAAATTAAAAATGATAATCTCACATAAGTTTCATTTGTCTGATACCAAGCTTTTGATGACTTAAAGATAACATTTCAATATTTCTTTTTGCTTTCTTTCTTACCAGAGAATATTTTTTTCTTTTTTTTAGGTGAAACTATCATATATTTATTTTTCAGAAAAAAATCTATCCTGATATGGAGTATGGACTCTAGATACCCAAAACAATCTCGAAGCAAAAACAAAGCTAGAAGATGTATATTTTCTGATTTCAAACCATATAAAGCTACAATAATTGAAACAGTGTAGTACTGTTCTAAAGGCAGATATATAGACCATTGGAGTTAAATACAAGCCTAGAGCTAACTTCTTCCCTATATTGTCAAGTTATTTTTGACAAGGTTTCCACGAAGATTTGGTGGTGGAAATAATAATCTTTTAACTAAATATTGTTGAAAAATAATAATTACATGGAAAAGAATAAAATTGGACCCTTACCTAATCCCACATACAAGTATTAACTCAAACTAGATAAAAGACCTAAATATAAATCTTAAGACTATAAACTTTTAGGAGAAAATCTGGGTCATAAAACCTCACAACATTGAAATTGGCAGTGATTTCTTGGGTATGATTTCAATGGCACAGGCAACAGAAGAATATACAAACTCCCTAAAAAATAAAAGAAAATATTGTATATCCAAAGACAATGTAAACAGAGTTAAAAGTTACTAATAGAATTGGATAAAATATTTCCATATGCTATATCTGAAGGTATATTAATATTCCAACTAGAAATCCTAAAAATTAACAACAATAAAGGCAAACAATACAATTTAGAGATAGGTAAAAGACTAACATAAATAATGAATCTCCACAGATAACCAATCTTAGTTGTCTGTTGGATGGAAACTCTTGTTTCTCTGGTTCTGGTGAGTGTTACCTATTTCTTCTTTGTAGTTAATCTCTTTGAGTATTTTCTCTAGCGCTGGTTTTGAAGACATAAATTCCTTCAGTTTCTGTTTGTCATGGAAGCTTCTTATTTCTCCATCTAATTTGATAGAAAGTTTTGCTGGATAGGAAATTTTTGGCTGGAAGTTGTTTTCTTTCAGAGTTTGGAATATGTTACTCCAAGCCCTTCTGGCTCTCATGACTTGGTTTGGGAAGTCTGGAGTGATTCTAATTGGTTTGCCTCTGAATGTCACTTGGCCCTTTGTTTTTGTTGCCTTTAAGATTCTCTGCTTGGCTTCCACATTGGTCATCTTGACAATTATATGGCGTGGGGATCCTCTTCTCCGATCCTGTCTAAAGGGAGTTCTATAAGTTTCCTGGATCTGTGTATCAACCTCTTGCTCTATATTTGGAAAATTTTCTGCTATTACTTCCTTGAAGAGATTGTTGATCCCTTTGGTATCACTTTCTTTTCCCTCCTCTATTCCAATTATTCTTAGGTTAGCTCTCTTAAGATGGGCCCATATTTCTTCAATGTCAGATTCCTGCTGTTGGATATCTTTTTCTAGATTAGAAACTATGCATTCATTTTTGGATTGCTCATCTTCTAAGAGCGAGATTCTGTTCTCCATGTGGTCTAATCGGTTGTTTGTGCTTTGAATTGAGGCCTTTACTTCGTTAATTGCATCCTTTATCTCTTTTTGGCTCTCTCTGAGTTCTTTTCGAAGCACCTCTATTATTTCTACAGTTATTTTCCTGATTTGATCTTCTAGAAATCTCTGATTTTCTGTTTTATCAGGTTCTGATGTTGTGGGGTTGTGGGCATTCATTGCCCCAGTGTTATTCCTCTTTCCCATGATTTCGGAGGTTTGTGCCTTCTCTGGGTTCTTCCCTTGGGTCACTATGGCTTCACTTAAGGTGCTCTGGATCTCGAGTCTGTATTATCTCAGACCCTACTACTCCTTTACTGGGTTGTATCACAGAGTCTCCGACCCAGGGAGTCGATAGAGGCTGCTTTAAACTATGGGGGGTGCCAGGTTGCACGTTCTCCTATGGTGTGATATCTCTGCCACCACCACTCCCTCACTGGGTCAAGTCCCAGGAGGCACAATGCTGGGATTTCTCCTCTGTGGCCCGCAATTTGACTCACTGTTCTTGAGTACGTAGATGTAGCTGTACTGGACTGAGTGAATTCACTGCTGCTGCCGCCGCCGGTGGCAATATGGCACCCCTGCCACGCCCTCGGCCATGAGGCTGGCGTATTTTTTCTTCTCTGGTTTTGATTTCCACTCTGAATCCCTGCAGCGTGTGCTGAGCTCAGCCACTGGGAGCTTTAAATGCTGTCTGCGCCGAAAGATCCCGCCTGGCTGTTCCGCATCGGCTCACTTCGGCTTGCTGTAGCCGTCCGCTGAGTTCGCCGCTGCCGCCGGCAGTATGGCGCTGCTGCCGCGTCCTCGGGTGCGTGTGTCTCCTCTGTGGCCCTGAGCTCTGTTCTCAGTCCGCTTTCTCTCTGGAGCCTGGTGGGTTTTTTGTTTTTCTGGTGATGGTGTTTTCTGGCTATGAAAGGCGCTCTTTTTGTGGTAATGGAGATTGGTTGTTAGCGGGACTCTTAAGCCCCGCTTTTCTCGGTCGCCATCTTCCCCGGCCAAAATCTTAAAAAAAAAAAAAACTGTAGTAAGTCATTTCATCTTGCTGTTGTCGCAGTGTTTAGCAGTAGGACTCCGTTCCTAAGAGGAGTCTACGCCGCTGCTGCTGTCAGAGACCGGCCTTCGGGAAGCAGTTCATATTCCAGGCCGGCCCGTGGCTGGGAAGGCTGATCGTTACAGGACAAAACCTAATTATGGACTAGTAATAATTTATGCCGGATTCTTGATTAGTAATAATCCATACTCATTCATCGTAGGAAATTTTACTCAGTGCTGTAGCTCAGAGTTAGAATATCTAAAAAGCGATGTCTCCCACCCCAGGAAAGAGAGAGAGAGAGAGAGAGAGAGAGAGAGAGAGAGAGAGAGAGAGAGAGAGAGAGAGAGAAATGAAGGAATAATGCTGCTTTTTGATGGGAAAGAACTATTGCCTGCTTGGATTTTAGTTTTCCTTCTTTATTATTTATCCACTTAACAAACCATCATTGTGTGTCTGCTCTGGATTGGGTGCTCCTCCCACTTTTGTAGAACTTTCTTTCTACTTGGGTAGAAGATAGTAATAAACAGGTAAATTATACAAACCCCTCTAGTTATATATATACATATATATATATATATATGTATATATATACACATTTGTAGTGAAAGCACGGCGAGAGGAAAATAATGTAATAGGGCCTCAGACTTTTTTAAAATATTTATTTTCAAGACTACAAATAGTTTATTTTAAACCTCAGACAAGCAAAATGAACATTAATGTTTCTGAAGCAGCAACACTTGTCATAGGCATCAGGCGGCATCACGCCTCTGTGTCTTAACTGTATCCTGGGCACCTCTTTGCAGATCAAAGCTTCGACATCCCAGACCGGACCTTCCACTCCACACACACGACGTGGCGCCTCTCGTCCTTTGAATCCATGACAGACGTGAAAGAGCTGATCCCGGAGTTCTTCTATCTCCCCGAGTTCCTGGTGAACCGTGAAGGTATAGCTGCAAATCGTGTCCAGTTAGGTTTCTAAAGGTTTCGGATGACGTTCAGATTTTCCCAAATTAAAATAGCTTAGTCCTAAAATTTGGGTTCCCAAATAAGATAAAATAATTTCTTTAAATGTATGATTTTATTTCTAAGTAAGCTTGAAGACTTTAAATATTTATAAGACTTAATATATTTAGTAGACTTAACTATTGTTTATTTTAATTTTATTACAGAAATTATTCTTTTCTGATCATAACAGGTATAGTCATTTTTAAATGAGTCGTGAATTTACTGAAAGTAAAGTATAAAATAACCAAAACTTCTGTGATTTTATGAGAAAGTCAGAACTAGAAATAAAGCATTCTAAGTAAAATTATCTACTAACCAGAAGAGTAAAGATGGAGCCTTCTGTGATGCCAGTGCCCAGAGGTCTTGGCCAACCTCACCTGCTCTTTGACAGAAGATCTGTGAGCCCTCTAAGGGCTACCTTGAGGTCACTCTGTAATTTCATATTTTCATGTGACCCCTAAAAATATATGAAATTTAAGAATTCTATCTTTAGGAAAGTTAGTGTTGGAAAAATTTCTTGAGGATTTTATTCTCTACCAACTGACTTCTCTGAGGTTATTTGGAGAAATATTAATAAAGCCACACTGCCAGTGATGCTGGAGGTGCCTCCTGGCGTTGCCCATCTGAAAGCAGACCCGTCAAGCATCAGCAGCTGCGTTTGGGAGCCTGCCTCTGAGTGGAGTGTGGGACTCAGGTCGACACCCGCAGGCTCCTGCTCCTGTGGCCACATAGCACATAACCCCAGCATTCTATTCTTTTAGGACAACTTTTTAAAATTAACACTTCTAAGATTTCTGGCGCTAGCAGATGAGCAAGGCAGTCAAATACCTGCTGGCTCGTTGATGTGGCAGAGGACCTGCTGTTGGACATGTTGCTGTTAGTTTGTTCAGACAGCAATGTATGGTAGAAGTTTAAATTTTTTTTGTTGTTGTTGTTCCTGGAAGCCCTTCTACCTCCGAGATACACTCCCAGACCTATTTTTTAACTTTTTTATGTGGAAACAGGGTCTCTTAAGCCAGCGAGGCTGGCTCCGAACCAGTGCGATCCTCCTGTCTCGGCCTCCCAAGCGCGGGGATTATGAGCGTGCGCCACCACGCCCGGCAGAAGTTAAATTTTAAAAACTGTACATTTATCATAAAATTAATAGACCATTCTAGAATTATATGCTTTGTGTTAGTTGGATTCTTTAAGCTATAGAATACTAACATTTACTAAATATAAACAGTTTAATAAAATATTACTACCAATAACGCAGGAGTACACATATGAAGCCTTAGTTTGATTTAGTCAGGTGTGGTTAATCAGATATTTAAGCACTTCTTGCATTTGAAGATTTGATTAGTGGGAATTTGGAAATTCATGGGCAGTGATTTTCTGCTGTGTTTAAAAGTGGTACGAGTGGCTGAGGCTGGCTTCAAACCTGCGCAGTCGTCCTGACTCAGCCCCCCAAGCGCGGGGATTACAAGCGTGCCCACCGCGCCCGGCACAGTAAAAGTGGTACGAGGATAAAGTTGAAAGGTCTCACATTTAACTGGGGCAGCAGGGTCCGCGGGCCCTGTCAGTAGGTCGGAAGCGGGCGAGTCCTCGTGGGGCCCTCCTGGCTGCTGTAGCACATCGCCTGCTTTGCAGACCTCCGCAGCCTGCTCCGTGGGCCAGAGGAAGCATGCTTTGGGGATTGCGCTCACGTTCATTTTTTTCTTAAGGGTTTGATTTTGGCGTGCGTCAGAACGGTGAGCGGGTCAATCACGTCAACCTGCCCCCGTGGGCTCGGAACGACCCTCGTCTTTTCATCCTCATCCACCGGCAGGCTCTCGAGTCCGACCACGTGTCCCAGAACATCTGTCACTGGATCGACTTGGTGTTCGGGTACAAGCAGAAGGGGAAGGCCTCCGTCCAAGCCGTCAATGTTTTCCATCCTGCCGTAAGTGGCTTAAGATAATCGGCACATAGATAAGGTAGAACTGGATTTTTTTTTGTGTGTGTGTGTGTGTGTGTGTGTGTGTGTGTGGTGTTGAGGGTAGAACTCAGGGGCTTTTCTACCTCCGGGCTATACTCCCAGACCTATTTTATACTTTATTTGGAAACAGGGTCTCACTAAATTTCTGAGAGCCTCACTCAGTAGCTGAGGCTGGCTTCGAACCTGTGCGATCCTCCTGTTTCAGCCTCCCCAGCGCGGGGATTACAAGCATGCGCCACCACGCCCAGTTAGAACTGGATTATTTTACGGTATACCTGCTAGGGTACTTTTTTACCCAGGCTATCAAAAAGAATTGGCAACTACAGTAGCCTGTCGTTTTTCTTTTACAAGTATCTCATACACTCTCTGTCTTAGGGCTTCCCTAAGAGCACCCCAGGTTGGATGATTTTCTGGATGTACTTGAGGGTCCGTGGTGCAGGTCCGGATACAGGATGCAAAGTCAGTGAAGAGAGGAGGAGCGGGCAGTAGGGAGCCAGGCAGGAGCTCGCGCCAGTCTCCTCTCGGGAAGCACCGTGGGCGCTCGTCCTCCCGCAACAGGTTATGACGACACGTGTGCGGCGCCGTCTGCCGGGGAGGCCCTGGGACTCAGCGCCCAGGTCTTGGGCTGCTCTCAGAGGCCCATCTGCTGCGCACATGCTGCATGTCTGGACCCCCAGAAGGAAAGCAGGTGCTCAGCATAAACCATGCTGTTTGTGGAGATGGGGCGCAGCATTCCACGCCCGTCTCCAAGCGAAGGTGGGGAGGCTGGGAAATGTAGGGCCCCGACCCAGCCTAGAGCCGCACACATGCAGGTCTCTCCATGCACAGCAGTCGGCCGGCCCCGTTCACTTTTCTGCATACTCTCCTACATAGATATCCTGGTTGAAAATGGCATCGTTTTTCCTCATTGCAGTAACGGTACATGTGTCCTGTTAGAAAAATGCATGAAATGCAGGCCAGCAAGAGGAAAGAATTTAAAAGTGAGCTTTGACGTCACGATCTGGAGATAAACATCAAAACCCGCCTTCCAGGTGGTTTTGTGTACATGTACACCATTCTGGTAATGAGTAATAGTGATGCTGCTTAGGAGCCTTTTCTTCCCCTGAACAGTATGGTCTTAAACATACGCAAGTCGTTAGATGCCCTTTACATGATTTGTAGCGAGTGCTCACTGTCCGCAGCACGGCTAGTTTATGGAACAGTGTTCTGTGGTTGCATATCGAGTTAGGTTTTGTTTGCTATTAAATTAATATTCCTGAGGCTATTTCCACGGAAGTTTTATCTTGACACTCGCTGAAATGTTATATCTAGCTGTGTAAGTGAAAGTGGCTGAGGCTGAGGAGCTGCCAGGAGCTGGGCCGGCTGCCGGCTGCAGAGATAGGGCCGAGGCGCGGCGAGACACCACCCTGCACAGAGCTTGGCGTTTTCACTGGCACAACTCACTTGCAGTTTTTATTACATATATGAAGTGTTCTGTAATATTCTCCGGCCTTAACTTGAGAATATGTCATGAACATACATAATTAGCACCAGTCAGACAAGACAGGCTGCCTTTGTCCTCCAGGAGCATTGATTTTGACTCTGCTCTCAGTGAGGCTGTTCCTGGTACTAACCTGACCAACCCATTTAAAATCATTTGCATTTGAAATACAGAAGAGTGAACCATTGTCTTAAGAGTAAACCAACTGCTGTTTTCCTGGGGATTACGCCAGTCATGCCGGTGCTCCAGCCTGGGTTCTTTCGTTCTTTCTCCCCGCAGACATACTTTGGAATGGATGTCGCTGCAGTTGAAGACCCAGTGCAGAGACGAGCCCTGGAAACCATGATCAAAACCTACGGGCAGACCCCTCGCCAGCTGTTTCACTCAGCGCACACCAGCAGGCCTGGCGCCAAGCTCAGCCTGGAAGGAGAGCTTCCCGCTGCTGTGGGGCTCTTGGTGCAGTTTGCTTTCAGGGAGACCCGAGAACAAGTCAAAGAAATTACATACCCGGTATGTCACTTGGGATTAAGCAAAACTTGACTGGACTCCTACCAGGGGAGCCAGACCCCCGCCCCGGCCCTGGGGACACAGAGACGAAGAGTGTGGTCCCAGCAGGTGCGGGGCAGGCTCTGTGTTTAAATGCCCTAGGGAGAGTGCAGAAGAGTCACGGCACTGGGCAGCCACCTCCCCAGGGAGCAGAGGGGAGTATGACCAGGGCAAGCCGCTGGGCCTGCCGTAGTGGGATCCTGCAAACAAGAGGAAGGGCCCTTGGGGGTGAGAGAGCAGGTGTGTCCTCATCGCTGGCCCTGTCCTCCCGGGCAGGCTGGCCAGGGCTGGGTGTGGCCTGCGGGTGCAGCTCTTGCCAGGGGCGCACAGGGCCTCCCTCCCGGCTCTCTCCCTCGGGTTCAATCCCCTGGGCCTCACGGCACCCAAGCCCTTGACGGAGGTGAGGCTGCCGTGGTTCACACCTCGGGGATCTCCACAAGTTCCTCAGCCTCCCCAGATGTCATTAGGAAAAGTATTGCCTCCAGAAGCAGGAAGCCGGCCCAGGCGGCCTCATTTCTGCCTCAAGACCTTATTCATTTGGAAAATGACATAGCAAAGTGCACCGAAAATTATTGTGGGCTTTTTGTGTGTGGAAGTTACTGAGATTTGCTTAGTACGTTGTTTTTATTACATTTATGTAGCATTTCCTCTAAAAAGTTGAAAGTAAAATAACGAGCTAAACTTATAAATGTCTAGAACAGAGCGGCATGCTAAGCACGGGGAAGTCCAAGTGTGCACAGCAAGCCTCGCCCTCCAGGGCTTGATTTGATAATCAGGTTGCTTTTGCTTAGAATTTAGATTAGAAATAATTCTACATCTTGTGAAAAGCCAGACTCCCCCCTTGGTTTCAGAGCCCTTTGTCGTGGATCAAAGGCCTGAAGTGGGGCGAGTACGTGGGCTCCCCGAGTGCCCCGGTGCCTGTGGTCTGCTTCAGCCAGCCCTACGGGGAGAGGTTCGGGTCTCTCCAGGCCCTGCCCACCAGAGCCATCTGTGGTCTGTCCCGGAACTTCTGCCTCCTGATGACCTACAGCAAGGAGCAAGGTGAGGTGATGCTGGGCCCTTCCTGGGGACACTTGCCGAGCGCCGCCGGCCTCGAGCGCATCCGTGCTGCTCTTTGCGTGACCGCTAAGCTCTCTCAGTCCTTTGTGGAAAACTCAGCTCAAATTTGTGGTGACTTGATGCAAAGTAGGAATTCAAACATAGACATAGCTGGGCACAATGGCACCGCCTGTAATTCCAGTACTTGGGAGGTAAAGGCAGGAGGAACATAGGTTTGAGGCCAGCCTCGGCAATGTAGGGAGACTCTCAACAAATTAGCAAGACCTTGTTTCAAAATTTCAAAAAAATTAAAGGCCTAGGGTGTAGCTCAGGGGTAGAATGCCCCTGGATTCCACCCTAGTACTAAAAAAAAGCATTACATGAAAAAAATAAGAATTAAGTATAATTCCTTTTAAAATGAAAGGAGGGGTGTGCTACCTCCGAGATATACCCCCAGCCCTAATATATTTTTTAGTTTGAAACAGAGCTTAACTTAGTAAAACAGAGCTTTACTAAGTTGCTGAGGGCTCACTAAGTTGCTGAGGCTGTCCTTGAACCTGTGAGCCTCCTACTTCAGCCTCCCAAGTTCTGAGATTACAGGTGTGAACCACCATGCCTGGCTAGGACAATACCTTGGAAGTGCCTGGGCTGCAGAAGTGCCCTTTTCCACAGAGCCCGCTGGGGTCCCACGGAAGCCCTGCCTCCCTCCACACCTCACACTGGGAGGTTCGAGGCCCAGCGTTCTGTTGGCTTAAGTTTCTTTTTCTGAAAGGAGGCAGAAGGAGGATGAGGAGCTTGGTTCCCTGCGCAGTCTCAGCTGGGGTCCGAGTAGATCTGAGGGTCTGCAGAGGCAGCCGGCAGCTCCTTCCTCCAGCAGGTCATGTGGGGAGCACGGCCCGCTTCCTCATGAAGCCGCGGCCTGCGCTTAGCTCTTATCCTCACGACAGTGCCTGTGAGCTACGTCTCGGCGCTGTTGATTCGCTCAGGGAATGCCTGCCTGACCCATTTGTCTGCGTGGGAGGGGTCTCGCTGGGTACCAGGAGGAGCACAGTTCATTCTCCTCCTGCAGACTCCTTCAGCCGGTTCCCAGGCTTCTCGGGTGGGGATCACATTTTCAGCACTTAGGCCCTTGGCACAGCAAGGCCTGGAGTGTGGGCGCACTGAGAGAGGAGTCAGGGGCCGCGTGCCATTAAAATGGAGCAGAAGAGAGCCCCTAGAACGCTGGCCTCCCAGCAAGGCCAGAGCCCCACACCCACACCCGCAGGGGGGCGCTTCTTCTCCACACGGGCCTTCCAGTGTGGAAAGTTGTCCACAGTGACCGCCCAGACTAAGCAGCCAGAGAGTGACTTACACAGCGTTTAGTTCCTATGATTTCTACAGGAATGTGTCTCAGAAGGCCAATTAAGTACACACAACCGACTATCATCGTCTTTCCTAAAAAATTTTTTACTGAAATTTTAATTCTGAGTCAGTAAATCTTACAGCAAAACACACAGGTGAAAAGAGTTATAATTCCACCAGTAGAATCCTAATGGTGGACAGAAACTCGCTCAGAGTGTTCCATCACGGGACATGATGCTCAGCGCTGGCGCTGTGAGCAGTGGTGGGTAGATGCTCTCCTCCTCCTCCCCCAGGCGTGAGAAGCATGACCAGCACTGACATCCAGTGGTCGGCCATCCTGAGCTGGGGCTACGCCGACAACATCCTGCGGCTGAAGAGCCAGCAGAACGAGCCGCCGGTGAACTTCATACAGGGTTCGCAGCAGCACCAGGTACGCCGCTCTGTGTCCCCGCGGCCGCGAGGCACGGGCTCCGCAGGAGACGCCAATGGTGCAGCTAGTTGTGAACGGGCACCTAGCCCAGGTCCTGCAGAGCCAGCTCTGTGGCCCCCGATGCCCAGCCACCACCGCTCTGCTGAGGGCCCTCCACCTCCCAGTGGAGGGAGCCGTTGTGCTCACGCTGGGCACCGGCCAGGACACGCTGGGCAGAGCCTCACCGTCCTCTCCCGTGCCCACTTGCCTGTGTCCCTGGGTCAGAGTGCCACCTGGTTCTCGCTGTGTGGACCGGGTAGCGCAGAACTCTGGGCCTCAAGCCATGTGACCGTGCCGGGCGCCTGGCTTTGCGGTTTCTAATCATGTGGTCTTGGGCAAGTTACTCAGTCCTTCCAAACTGGGGTTTCTCTCCTCTTTAGAGCTGGGGTACTAGAACTCCCACTGCTCCCCAGAACGCTGCTGTGGACATGTTTCTTTTTTTTTTTTTTTTCTTTTTTTTTTTCCTTTTTTTTTTTTTTTTTTTTTTTGGTGGTACTGGGGATGGAATCTAGGGGCCTTCTACCTCCGGGCTACACTCCCAGTCCTATTTTATATTTTATTTGGAAACAGGGTCTCCTAAGCCAGCTGAGGCTAGCTTCAAACCTGCGCGATCCTCCTGTCTCGGCCTCCCAAGTGCGGAGATTACAAGCGTGCGCCATCCCGCCTGGCTATGTGGAAATGTTTCTAAGATTCGTGGGACTTGCAGACTGTAAAGCTCTCATGCAGGGAGCTGCCCGGGCTCTCTGGCCGGTGCACAGCCTTCTTGCCCGTCTGCCCATCCCTGGGAAGCTCGCGCCATTCCTTGACTTCCACTGCCCGTGTGCACCTGCTGCCTAGACGGCACACTGAGCTCTGTAGGACGGGGTCCGTTACTTTGGGGGAGGTTGTGGCGGTGAGCGCAAGGAGGGCAGTCACTAACCAGTAAACTAACAGAATTAAGAAGGAGGGGCAGTGAAAAGCAGCCCAACTGGAAACTTCAGTCTTTTCAGTTTGCAATATATCAGCCCACATTAACCAGAGCATTTCTGTACAGACAGAAGTAGCTGTCTAAACACACACAGGTTGTAACCATAGATCGTAGCACAGCCGGCAGTATAACTGAACTGGGTGAGTCCATAAGACAAATGAGAACACAGACACGTTACAGACACACTGTCCTTCACTGCCGCCTTTCGGGAACCATCATGAATTTGGGGGGAGGGAAACGGGCACGGGGGCGTTCAATGTATCTAACAGGAACATAAACAGTTTATGAGCACTGCTGTAATGGGCAATCTGGATTTACAGCACCCTGACTTCCAATGGAGAGGGAAGGAGAACTAGTAGGGGCCTCATCAGCACCAGCTGAGCGAGAGGCCACGCCTTCCGCACCTTCCTGCCCTTCCTGCTGGGCATCCCGGCTGCTCGAGACTTGCTGCTGTGACTTAACGATTAGATGGACTTGGTGTGGAAGAGGACAGGAGCACCGTACTTGGGAGGCTGAGATAGGGTCACAAGTTTGAGAACAGCCTCAGCAACTTAGCAAGACCCTGTTTCAAAATAACAAGTAAAGTAGGGCTGAGGAGCCGAGAGTGGCGCACAGCTGCAATCTCAGTACTTGGGAGGCTGAGAAAGGAGGGTCACAAGTTCAAGGCAGCCTCAGCTACTTGTGAGACCCTCTTCAACTAAGTGAAACCCTGCTTCAAAATAAAGAATAAAAAATCAGGCTAGGGGTAGAGCTCAGAGGTAGAATGCCCCTGGGTTCAGTCCCCAGTACAACACACAAAAAAGTAAGATTATTGAGCCGGGCGTGGTGGCGCACGCTTGTAATCCCCGTGCCTGGGAGGCGGAGACAGGAGGATCCCGCAGGTTCGAGGCCAGCCGCGCTGGCGTAAGAGACCCTGTTTCAAAAATATAAAAATAGATCTGGGAGTGTAGCCCGGAGGTAGAAGGGCTTCCAGGAACCCCAGTACCACCAAAAAAAAAAAAAAAGGAAGATTATACACTGTAGATTGGTTGGAAACATCTCATGCATTTGGTCTGAAGCTATGGAAAATGCTATTCCTTTATCTGGCACCATTCTAATCATTTCAACTATTAACTGAAATTTAGGGGTCATGTATTTTTTAGACTTCTCAAAAAAAAAAAGTAGAAGCATTTCTCGTGACTTTAAAACATGCTAATCTGCCAGATGTGGTGGCACATGCCTATAATTCCAGTACTAGAGAGGCTGAGACAGGGCGATCTCTTGTTCAGGAACAACCTCAGCAAGTAATGAGACACGAAGCAACCTAGTGAGACCCTGTTTCAAAGTAAAAAATAAAGTAAAATAGGGCTGGGGGTGTAGCTTAGAGGTAGAATGCCCCTGGGTTCAATCCCCAGCACCACACACACACACACACACACACACACACACACACACACACGCTAATCTGATCTGTGCTTCTCAAAGGTGACGAGTTGTGCCTGGGTGCCTGACAGTTGCCAGCTCTTTACCGGGAGCAAGTGTGGCGTCATCACGGCCTACACAAACAGATTCACCAGCAGCACGGTACGTCCTGGGCCTTGGGCCAGCAAGGTGTGCACACGAGCTTCCTTGGTTCCGTATAAGACCAACCTAAACACCTGGACCCGCTTCTCTTCCCCACTCGGGCTCCTAAAATCTGAACGGTCACGTATGACTCAAGTTTTGGTTTGTTAGGATCATGAAACTTGATGAAAATACTTATGAGGTCTTTGGGGTTTCAAAGACCAATGGCATTTTGGGGTCTGATGGGGCTACGTGGCATCCAAACGCTTGCCTGTATCCTCAGTGTCCACCTGAATGCTCAGGAAGCTTCTACCATGAGACGGTCAGATTTGAAAGCTTAGAGCCCTCATGCTCAGTACGCCCATACTCTCTGGCAAACTGAATGGCAACAAAATCTAAGTAGCCTGTCTTAATTTTTATTAATGGAAGTTTTTTTTTAAGCCATCCACTAAACTTCCAAGATCTAGGCATTAAATCACAAAACCACCCAGTGGAGAAAAGAAGACACATGTTGCGGTGCCGCTTCTAACTTCCCACTCCCCACGTGGTCAGCTGTCTGAGGGACAGCGACAAGTGGCAGGTTACGGTGGGGACCGTCTGATCTAGAGCCTTCTCTGGTTACGGTGGGGACCGTCTGATCTAGAGCCTTCTCTGGTTACGATGGGGACCGTCTGATCTAGAGCTTCTCTGGTTACGGTGGGGACCGTCTGATCTAGAGCCTTCTCTGGTTACGATGGGGACCGTCTGATCTAGAGCCTTCTCTGGTTACGGTGGGGACCGTCTGATCTAGAGCTTCTCTGGTTACGGTGGGGACCGTCTGATCTAGAGCCTTCTCTGGGCTCTGTAGCCATCGCAACTTTTTTACCTGTATGCCAGGATTTCTTATATGGTCCTTTTATCTTATCCTTTAATTTCAGCCTCTGGAGATAGAAATGGAAACTCAGATGCATCTCTACGGGCACACAGAAGAGGTCACCAGCTTGTTTGTTTGCAAACCGTACAGTATAATGATAAGTGTGAGCAGAGACGGGACCTGCATCATATGGGACTTGAACAGGTGAGAGTCCCCCTTGCCCCCCTCCGCGAGGCGGCGTTGGTAGTACAGTTCTTACTGTGTAGACAGGACTAAGGTAATTTCAACACATTAACAGTTAAAGCATGAGGCACATTTGCAGGTCACTGGTCACGTGTGTAAATCATGTTGAAGTCAGAAGATCAGAAAGGAAGTCATGTGTGCCTTAAGAGTAACAGTACGTCTGCTGAGGAGAGCTGTTCAGATCAGGAATGGATCCCAGTCGATGCCCACGTGCAAACTCACATCTCCTCTTTTGCAGGCTGTGCTACGTACAAAGTCTGACAGGACACAAAAGCCCCGTCACGGCCGTCTCTGCCAGTGAAACCTCGGGCGACATCGCTACTGTGTGCGATTCAGGTGAGCTCACCCCAGACCAAGGCAGATGTAAAGTTGCCTCTGAGCGCACGGAAGTTATTGTTATGTAGTTATCTGACTTTTCTTGGTTTTTGTTTTTCTGTCCTTTTTTGCTTCTAATTTTTAACTATTAACTTTGTTACTTTCCTCCTATTAGAAAATGAATTTTCAATAAGTTGAGTTTGAAGATACATGGGTTTTTGTTAGGAATCCATGAATCGGGCAGCACCCATCTAGGGGTATAGAAAGGCGCTCCACTGAACTGTGGAGGCAGAGAGGCTGAAAGGCAGAGGGGTCGTCCTGAGAGGCGCCCAGGGTGACCCGGCCCTTTACAGGTTGCTGGGAGCCCTGGTTTGGGGAGACTGGCCTGTGTCTGGCCCACTGTGGTCTGTGGCGCCCAGCACCACACTCTGCATTCTGATTCGCTCGGGCCTCTTGGGGCCTGGTGCAGGAGCACGTCCTAAACAATGGCCTTCCGTGCACGTTCCTCCTGCCTGAGCCAAGAGCATCTTCATCTGGCCGTGCCAGCTCTGGAAGCCCTCATCCTCAGGGACTCGGGCTCTGGGCTGGGGCGCAGCAGTGCACCCTCTGGCCAGCGGTGTGCTCTGCAGCCCAGAGGCTCCAGACCCTGCCAGCCAGGGGTTTGAGGGAGTCTTCTGACACAGACGTTGGTGACTGAGCAGCCTTCATCCCCCTCCCCTGCGGGGGCCAGCATCTGCAGTTCTGACCCTCTATGCCTGAAGCTTTTTACCCTCATCAGTCGCCTCACGACTATAACCAAGGACCGTGAGTTTCAGAGGTCTGAGAGCTCTGTGCCAGGGACAAGGCCAAATGCTTATTTTCTGTTATACCACAGACATCTCTTAAGGGGTTTTGTTGTTGTTGCCATTGTTGTTCCAATACATTCATCCACTCTTGCATTCAAGAAAAACAATGTCAGCCAGGCGTAGTGGCTCATGCTTGTAATACCAGTACTTGGGAAGCTGAGACAGGAGGATCGCAGGTTCACAGCCAACCTCAGCTCTGTTACTTAGTGAGACTCTATTTCAAAATAAGGTTAAAGAGCCGAGGCGTGGTGGCGCACGCTTGTAATCCCCGTGCTTGAGAGGCGGAGACAGGAGGATCGCGCAGATTCGAAGCCAGCCTCGCTGGCTTAAGAGACCCTGTATCCAAAATAAAAATATAAAATAGGTCTGGGAGTGTAGCCCGGAGGCAGAAGGGTTCCATCCCCAGAACCACCAAAATAAGAAGGGTGGGGGATAAAAAAAATAGGGCTGCAGGTGTAGCTCAGAGTAACTACAGAAAAAATAACACAGAAAAAAGAAAAACAAAAAGAAAAAAGGAAAACCACAGTGTCTTCAGTCGTGCTTGACAGTCTCAGAGGTGAAAGTGCTTTTAGCCGCAGTCGTGAACTCGTGTCAGGAAAACATCCTCATTTCCCAGTGACCACCACTGAGGGAGGGCTCACGGAGACCGTTGGCGCAGGAGCACGCGCGCGGGTGAGGGTGGGTTGCCAGCTGTTCCTCCCTGATGTGTACAGTGGTGGCTTCTACTGTGTCGCGTCCGGAGGGATTGCGTCTGTGCCGTTCTCCACCTCCTGGGTTAGCAGTGCTTGAGAGCTAGGACTGACCCTGCGGGGCTGGCATCGCAGAGTTAATTACATCCCTGCTGCCAGCATGATTTATGTCTGTGATATTGCACCAGCCAGTCTTCCGGGAGCTCGAAACAAAATTACTCTTGCCTCAATGGCCAGATCACTAGTAAGGTGCTTGGGCTGCTGGATAGCCATGGTGTAACCGGGTGATGGGCAGAACTTCTTTTCAGTTTGAACAAAAAGCCTTCTCAATTTTCTTTTTGTGGGGGGGAGGTACTGAGGATTGAACCCAGAAGGGTTCTACCTTCAAGTTACACCCCCAGCCCGATTTTTTCCTAATTTGGAAACAGGATCTCTCTAGGAGGATGAGAGTCTCACTACTTGCTGAGGTTGCCTGCAGACCTGTGATCCTCCTGTCTCATCCTCTCAAGTACTGGGATCACAGGCACGTGCCACCACGCCTGGACCTTCTCAACATTTTAAAGGTGTCTCAATACATATATAAAGGAAATCATAAAGAGTACTTGGTATAGAGGCCATAAAGTTTAAAAATTACTTTCTAAAAGAGAGGCCAAACATGTTTAGTGATACAGAATGGACTCCTATAAAATATAAAAAATAGGTTTGGGAGTATAGCTCAGAGGTAGAAGGGTTCCATCCCCAGTACCACCAAAAACAAAAAAAAAAGACATACAAATGGATATGTAGTGTGTGTGTGCATGCATGCCTGTGTGTGAAATCTTAATAGTTACCTTGGCAGTTTCAGTCCTCCTGATCATTCCTCAATTCTTATTATGGGATGTGGTTTTCCTAATTATAAGATTTGAAATTAAATTACAAGAATATTTTAATAGACTCTCTCCGGGTTTGCGTTCTGTCCTGTTCGTATGGCACTGGTGATAAACTGAGGGAGCCGTTACCACTTAACTACGCCCTCAGCCCGAAACCGGGCCTCAGTGAGTCATCCAGGCAGGCCCCGGACCTGTGATGCTTCTGCCTCAGCCTCCCAAGTACCGGGATTACAGGTGTGCACTACCACGCCCGGCTCTTTCAGTGCTTTCAAACCCTCGCTCACTGGATAGCACACATGCCTTTGGACAAGGCGGAGACCCCAGTGGCCCGATGCTCAGTCAGAGTGGCCGTGTGAAGGTAACGATATTCTGCGATGTGGGTGAGGTGGTTCTCCAGTTGATGTGCTGAAACAGCACGATCACACAGCTCCTGGTGAGCTTCCCTGCTGCGCTGCAGGGTGAGTTTCACCTCCCCACTGGGCACGGTCTCTCGATGAAGGTGTGCTGGGCCAGTCCTCGGCCCGGCTTGCCTGGGAACCTCTCCACTCAGCACGCCGGCCCGGCGCTCGGACGCCCTGGGCCGAGGTGCTGGGCTCTGGGACGCCCGCGGTCCGTGACCTGCGGGCGCTTTGCTGTTTCAGCTGGCGGAGGCAGTGACCTCAGACTCTGGACCGTGAACGGTGACCTGGTGGGCCACGTGCACTGCAGGGAGATCATTTGCTCCGTGGCCTTCTCCAACCAGCCCGAGGGCGTCTCCATCAACGTCATCGCGGGGGGGCTGGAGAACGGGGTCGTGAGGTGAGAGGTCCGGAGTGTGCCTGCTTTTTTTTTTTTTTTTTTTTTTTAGTTCATAGAACGACTGTGGTTTTAGAAATTCATTTTAATAGTAACTAGGCATATTAATACTTACTATTTAGAAATTAAAATTACCTTTGAATATAGGCTCTTTGGTTGTACCTGTCTTGTTTATTAACAGATAGCTTTATTGTAGGTTTGAGATTTTGTGTTAATTACAAGCGTTACACAATGAAAGTATACAGATTTATTCTTTATTCCCACACCCACCCTCTGCAGACTTCCCAGAGGTGACACTGCCTCGCGCTGTACTCCTCGAGACACCTTTCAGCAGATGCGCGGGCGCTAGGTTTCCTCGGGAGGCTAGTTTCCATTTGCATTAGTGGATAATTACTTTTTCCCTCTAGGCTGTGGAGCACATGGGACCTAAAACCTGTGAGAGAAATCACATTTCCCAAATCAAATAAGCCTATCGTCAGGTAAGCGCACCCCTTTCCCTGCATGCTGTAACTCGGGGTTGTGTCTCTGTTAGAGAGATACTGAGGGATACTGAGGTACACAGACCTCGAGCCCTGTTCAAGGCATCAGGAAGGCTTCGCCGCCCAGAGACACGCCACACACCCGCAGTGTCGACGCTGAGCCGAGGCTCAGAGTAATGGGAAAGCGTGCTCAGCAGAGCGCCCTGGAGGCCTCTGGACGCAGAGGAACTGTCCTCCGCTTCCTGGGGCGTACAGGCTATCGTGCAGATTGACGGCCGCCCGCACAGGCTTGACAGGGTTTAACAGCCAGTCGCCCTCTGCGAGGTAACACACTTGACGCTTACAACTCACTTGAAAGTGAAATGATTCCAATTCTACTTTATTAAGTTCATTTTAATTATATTAAATTTCAAGTATAATGAACCTAAATTATTTATTTATTTTGCTGTACCGGGGATGGAACTCAGGGGCACTGTACCTCTGACCTAAACCCCAGCCCTATTTTTTTAGTTTTATTATTTTTTGAAACAGGGTCTCACTGATTTGTGACGGGCCTCGCTAAGTAGCTGAGGCTGTCCGCGAACCGCGATCCTCTGGTCTCCACCTCCCGAATGCTGGGATTACAAATGTGCGCCACCACGCCCGGCTAAATTATGTATTAATGTTAGGGGGTTTTTTTTAACCTTTTCCCCTTTATCTTTAAAAATAATTATCATCTCAATTTTAAAGAGAAAACACGGGATTGTTATGGTTTTAAAAGTTCCCTACGCCCACATATTTGTTGATTAGATAATGAAGCATAATCGACCATATGCCAAGAAAGGACAGGCTGTCCTGAGCGCTGCGTCCCCAGGCCAGGCCTCACAGACTTGTCAGCAGCGACTGAGGAGCCGAGCTGCGGCACTGCAGGCAGGAGCTCCATCCATGTCTCTGCCGGACGGAGACCTCACCTTCTGACTTCTATGGAAGGAAAAATAGGCTGAGACCTTTTTATTTTATTTTATTTTATTTTTGGTACTGGGAACTGAACCAGGGACATTCTGTGTCTCAGCTACACCCCAACCAGCCCTTTTTATTGTTTATTTTTGAAGTTGCTGGGCCTGGCCTTGGACTTGCCATCCTCCTGCCTCAGCCTCCCTGGTACTGGCATTACAGGCGTGCTCACACAGACCTCAGAAACATGTGGGTTTGTCTCCACAGCCTTACGTTTTCTTGTGATGGCCACCACCTGTACACAGCCAACAGCGACGGGACGGTGATCGCCTGGTGTCGGAAGGACCAGCAGCGCGTCAAGCAGCCCATGTTCTACTCCTTCCTCAGCAGCTACGCGGCAGGGTGAGGGGAGCGTGGCCCTCTGCGGGCCCCAGTGCTGGGGTGGTCGCGTCAGGTCAGGACCCCAAGCCCGAGGAAGCGGGCGACTGCACAGACCACCGATAGCACAGGCCGCACGCAGACTCCCCAGGCCTCTGAGGAGGCCCCGGAGGAGAGGCGCGAGGCGCCGGCCACCGCCAGGGAGCCTGCGTCGATTCAAACCACTTTCTTAAAGAGCCTTCCCACAAAGGCGTTCCCAAGAGAGGGCCAGGGTCTCCTCTTCTCCCAGTTACTCAGATTGGCCAGTAGCATCTCCATTGGCTTGCTAATTACTTATATAATATACTCTAACAATTATATTCTAAAAGTTTTCTACCTTGAGGCATCCCTTTCCTCTGCCTCCCCCATTAAAAAAAAAAGAACATAAGAGAAGCCTCCTGGGCTCAGTACTGCTGTCTCTGGGAAGCAGGATGGCAGCAGGTGCCTCCGCGAGCATTTACATACCCAGCAAGAACTACGAAGGCCTCCCCACCTGAGCTGGGCTGCCAGTTGCCTTCTTAGCTCAAAGGACAGCCAGACTTTTTTTTTTCAAAGCCACAAATAAGAATACAGACATCTTTGATTTCAGACACATTCTGTTTCTTTATGAAATCTTTTCTGGAAATCTGTACCGCTAGACATTGAACGCCGTGGCTGAATCGCTAGCCTCTCAGCCGAGCCGGCCGCAGAGCGCGGAATCCTTACCCAGTGCACAGCAGTCAGGCCCGCCGTGCAAGAAGTGAGCGTGCAGGGCTCAGGGCCGCTGAGATGACGTGAGGGGGCTAATTTGCAGGACAGATTTTCTTCTTCAAAACAGAACCAAGAAAGAAAAGGAGACAGTCGCTGTGTTCTAAACAAAAGGCAGACAGTCTCTCGAGGAGGCACTTTCGCTCTGTGCCTGCTAACCTGTGACAGACACCTGGCACAGAAGGGCTCCGAGCGAAACCCAGGAGCGAAATCAGAAGAGCCCTCTGTGCCGTGCGGTGAAGCTGTGGCTCTTCTCGGGGTACCACATTAGTGGCTTTGAAACACCGCAGATAGGCTCAGAAATACGCTGCCGTGGAGCAGAAACGCATAGTATTCCTGCCTAAGAATAAGTTGCACATTTGTTATGGAACTTTAATTGATATAATGTTTACAGAACTACTTTTATAACTTCCAGACTTTCTAAAACATTCTGCTTAAAACTATTAAACACAATTCCAGAGTCTCTGCTGTCGAGCTGGGCACAGAGGAAAGCAGGCAGCCACGGCGCCTCCGCCTCGAGCTGCGCGCTGACATGGGGGTTTGCAGGCAGTGGTGACGCTGGGACCCACGGACGCGCAGAGATGAGTTTATTCCTATTCACGTTGAAGTGATTTGCTTTGTTTTAAATAAATTCCAGCTATTGTCTAGCTTCCGTTTTTTACCAAGAACTTTAAACTAGTCTTCTATTAGAATAGGGTTGCTACTGAGTCTTTTTTTAGGGCTGAATTTCATCATTTATCAAAAAATATGCAAAATAAGTGGTCTTGTTAAGAGTGCAATATTCTATTTTTATGTAAAAATAAAAATTAATCCGGGGATTATTTATTCAGCATGAAACCTAATATGTGTGTGTTGGAAACACTTCCTACTGTGCAGGTCGTCACAAACATCCCTGTAACTGTCACAAGCGCTGTTGTCTTTGTATACACTGCCACCTCAACTTGGAAATAAATTTCATAAAAACAGATTTAAATGCCTCTCCTTTTTTTTTTTTTTTTTTTTTTTGATGGGTCTGGGGATGGAACCCAGGGGCATTCGACCTCCAAGCTACACCCCCTGCCCTATTTTTTATTCTTTATTTTGAAGCAGGGTCTCACTGAGTTGCAGAGGGCCTCACTAAGTTGCTGGAGCTGGCTGCGATCCGCGATCCTCCAGTCTCAGCCTCCCCAATGCTGGGATTACAAGCGTGCGCCACCACACCCGGCAAATGCCTATCCTTAATGTGACTTAAATATTATGAAAGATTCCAAATTGATAACTTTTTAGGAATCCCACATACATTCTCTCTTCAGCTTCCCCACAAATTTTTATCAGTAGGAAAAGATAAAGACAACTTGTTTTATTTATTTTTTTATTTTTGTTGCTGGGTACCAAACCCAGGGCATTTTACCTCCAAACTATAATCTTAGTCCTATGTTTCAGTTTGAAACAAGGTCTCAAGAAGTTACTGAGTGTCTAAATTGCTGAGCTGACCTCAGACCTACAATCCTTTCTCATCCTCCCAACCAAGTACTGAGATTATAGATATGCACCTCTAGCACATTTATTTTGTTATTTATTTATTGGTATAGGAGATTGAACCCCAAAGCATTTTATCTCTGGGCTAGACCCTCCCCCAGCCCATATATACATATATATATATATTTTTTTTTAAACAGGGTCTCACTAGATTGCTGAGGGTCTAAGTTGCTGAGGCTTGTCTTGAGCCTGTGATCCTCCTGCCTCCCAAGTGCTGGGATTACAGGTGTGTGCCATCATGCCCAGCTACAGCACATTTCTTAATTGTGGTTTTGGTACTAAATTGCCATCTTTCAGCCTTTCCCAAGACCAGCGACTGGTGTTAAAGAAACGAACATCAGCCCCGCCCCAGGTGTCAAATCCACACCAGCCTCTGCTGTGCTGTAGGCACTGTTCTAAGTGCTGAGCACAAGCTACCGCCCATGTCCCAGTGTTCCTTACACTCTGCTCCCCTGGCTGGTGGAGAAGCCACAGTAAAGCAACACAAGGATCACCCCGTGTGCGCACCGTTCCAAGCTGAGGTCAGGGCTGGGAGGTGGAGTCGGATACTCAGAACAGCAGGAGGGACTCGACGCAGCTGGAAAGACCGCCTCTTGAAAGACTGAGTGTGTAATTGCCGCCTGGATGGATAAATAGAAATCAAGTGAAGACAGCACAGATGTGTTGGGACGGTCCACGTGAAGACCTGGGCAGGACCACCTGTGGGCCCAGACGAGGAAGGAGCATCTGCCCGTGCCCAGCGCCAGCGAGCTGGGCCAGCGCTGCTGCCGCCCGGCATCTGTGGTGTCCTACAGCTTCTCAAGAGTGGCCCTAGGGTGCTTTCTGTCCCCATAGAACTCAGCAGCAGGGTGTGATCAGTGTAAGCCAGCCAGCCCAACTGTCCTGCTGCAGATCTCAGAAGAGCTATAGGAAGGAACCCCCCCAGCTCAGCGCCTATCAGTAATGTTGAAAAGAGGTGATATATTGCAGCTCTTGGAGTTCTCTGCACGCCCCCCTTTGTCGCTGACTACCCTTTTCCAAAGGGTAAAAAAGGAAGCCAAAGCACTGCAAAATCTAACAGGCTTCAAGCCAGGTGCTGGGAAGATGAGCCAGGCTTTGGGGCGTGGAGGGCAGATGGGGAGGGAGGAAGCAGGTCTCACCTGCAGAAGCAGCTCAGCCTGAGGTCAGCGGGAAGCAGACAGGTCTGGGGCTCCCTGCAAACTGGTATTTGGGAGAACCCCAGAGGGCGGTTGCGGTACCCCACACTTACCAGCTGTTTCCCCAGCTATGTTTTATCTGCACAATTAGAAAACAGCTCCATCTGCCAGTACAAAATAAATGCACTTAAATGTAAATCGAACTGGGAAAGAAGAGCCACCGACTGCCTTGTGTGTTTATGGCTTGAGCAGGGAAATCTCCCCTGCTGCTCCAGGGACGCAGGGCTGCTGTCTGCGGAAATTAAATAACACGATGTGCCCTTGGAGGCCAGGACAGCTAGAGCATCTGACGCGGGGCCGCAGAATTCCTGCCCGACGGTGGATGTTTCCTCCCCAGTGAACAAGGTAATGAGTTTCAAGAAGGGAAGACTGGCTTGCGCCAGCGTTCGGCTCATTCCGCCATGAATCAAGCAGGTCTTACCAAAATGCCCGAAGTTACGGTGAGCCCAATTCTCACTCTAGGATTTTAATTCTGTTCTAATGGCCTTTTATAAATCCTTGGAATCCAGTTCCAAGGGTGTGTGTGTGTGTGTGTGTGTGAGAGAGAGAGAGAGAGAGAGAGACAGACAGACAGACAGACAGACAGACAGGGAATGGAACCCAGGGGACTTCTAACTCCCCCAGCCCTATATTTTAGTCTTTTTATTTTTTTTTATTTTTTATTTTTATTTTTTTCTGGTGGTACTGGGGTTCCTGGAAGCCCTTCTACCTCCGGGCTACACTCCCAGACCTATTTTTACATTTTTATATTTGGAAACAGGGTCTCCTAAGCCAGCGCGCGCGGCTGGCTTCGAACCTGCGCGATCCTCCTGTCTCTGCCTCCCAAGCGCGGGGATTACAAGCGTGCGCCACCACGCCCGGCCTAGTCTTTTTATTTTGAAACAGGGTCTCACTGAGTCGCAAAGGGCCTCACTAAGTAGCTGAGGCTGTCTGCAAACTGCGATCCTCCGGTCTCAGCCTCCCGAATGCTGGGATTATAAGTGTGTGCCACCACGCCCGGCTTCTTTATTCTTAAGACTTACCACCCCAAAGAAACTACCAAGTCCTAGCTGGACTATTCATCTTCAGATAACATATTTCCCGTAACACAAAGCCAGCATTCTCTACCTACATGCTTCCCGCAGCAGCGTGGCGAGGGAACTCCCCACCCCGGAGTGAACTTACACCCCCAAAGAGCCTCCCACTTCCTTCCCTAGCCTCTATTTTAGTATATTATAATTCTCCCATGTTTATCGCAGCATAATTTTCATACAAATATTAAAATAGGCCGGATACAGTGTACACATGCCTGTAATCCCAGTATTTGGGAGGCTGAAACAGGAAGATTGAGATTCAAGGGCAGTCCCAGCAACTTTGACCCTGTCTCAAAATAAAATATAAAAGAGCTTGGGGTGTCAGGTGTTTCTCGGAGGTGTAATGACACTGATTTAAGTCCTCAGGACCACAAAAAATTTTTTTACTAACAGTTTTTTAAAACAGGGCTGGGTGGGATGTGTCTAGCGTGTGTGAGGTCCTGGGTTTGATCCCAAATACCACAAAGACAGAGAATCGTAATACAAAGAAATAAACTTTATAATAGAGGCATTTACATATCGCCCTTACTAAAGTCAGAAGGGGGAGAAAAAGTCAGGTTAGGCTTCCCGAAGATATTAAATATTTGGCTAAATCTTAAAGCAGAAATGTACCAGGTTGGGCCAGGATAGCAGTAAACCAATAGTGCCAAGACTCAGATGCACAAGGAAGCGAGGCGCGGTGGTGCACGCTGTAACCCCAGTACTCGAGAGGCGGAGACCGGAGGATCGCGGGTTCCAGACCAGCCTCAGCAACTTGGTGCGACTTTCAGTAACCCAGTGAGACCCTGTGTCAGAACAGAATAAAATGAAATAGGGCCAAGGTGTAGCTCAGAGGTAGAACGCCCCTACGTTCAATCTCCAACACCCCCCAAAAAAACAGGGAGTAGCCAGTGTGGAGGACAGAAGGTAGGAGCCAGAGGAGGGGGAAATGAACCTCTCAGTACAGGCAGGAACTTTGCTTCTGTGCACTTTGGGGGAGTTGGGATCGGAGCCACCCTGGTATCAAAAACACCTGGGAGCCAGAGATCATGTGTGAAGCAGTGGTTTTCAGAGAGCAGGAAGCAGGCATCCAGGCACACCAAGCTGAGAGGAGGTACACAGACAAGGAGGGCCTTGGGCTTTCTGCCCAGGAGCACGAGCAAGGCTGAGCTGAGAGTTGCAGAAGGCAGAGGAAGTGGAGAGCAGTGGAGAAGCCTGCGCCCAGGGAGGCCCAGACTCCGCCTCCTGGGCCCCAGAGGCTCCGCTGAACACTGGGATCTAAGTGCCTAAGATGAGGTCCCGCGGGGCTGGAGAGGAGACTACCTGGCGGGAAGGAAGCAGAAAAAGCCCAGAACTCACAGAGGCTGGGATGGAGCTGAGTGTCAGCCAGCTAACAGGAAACACTCTCTGAACACACAGGCATTCACTTGAGACCCAAGTAAAGTCACCTTAGTAGGAAGGCCAGCCTGCCCTAACATGAGGGGAACCTGCTTTGATGGCAACAGTCAAAAGAACCAAACTGATTCCTGAAGCAACTGCCTGCCAAAACCAAGTCCCTGTGCCTAAAACAAAATCCAGACGCGGTACACACACTTGCAATGTCTGGCATCCGCCAAAAATGACCAGGTAGGGCCAGGCGTGATGATGAACACCTGTGATGCCAGTACTTGGGAGGCTGAGACAGGAGGAACCTGGCTCAGGTTCAAGGCCAGCCTCAGCAAGGCTCTACAGCCTAGTGACACTCTATTTCAAAAACAAAATAAAAAGGGGGAGTACAGCTCCTGAGTTCTATACTCTGTACCACAAAAAAGAAATAAATGAGTAATAAACATTCCCAGTGAAAACGACATGTGCCAGGCTGACTTAAAAAGCAAGAATAAACTCTATGTTATCTACAAGAATAGAAAACCCCACTTTAAGTTTAAAGATAAGGATAGATCTTAAAACAAAAGGACAGAAACATATACCATGCACACGCTGATGCTAATAAGCCAGCCTTGCTTTCTCGATACCAAAGGTATCTTCTTCAGAACAAGGAATATTGCCAGAGGTGAAGAAGAGGATGCCCAGGACCCCGCGCTGGCGCTAGGTTACAGCCACACTCTGGAGATGCCCAGAAGCAGACGGAATCAGCATCCCCTGCAGGGCCTTAAAAACCGGCAGCTGGAGCTGGCCTGGCCGCATGTGCCTGTAATCCCAGGACTTGAGGGTGAGACAGGATGACACAGATTCGAGGTCAGCCTCAGCAACTTAGCAAGACTAGATCAGCAACCTAGAAAGACCCTGCGTCAAATAAAGTTGAGGTGTGTCTCGGACCCACCCCGTTTCAATCCCTAATGCCACAAAAAAGCTTGGGGGTGGCCAGGCCCCACTCCAGGTCCCTGATTCACGACATCTGGATGGGATCTGAGACTGCCCTGCTGACCATCTCCAGAGGTGTCTTTGCTGCAGGTTTGAGATTTACACTAGAAACCTTGGCTTCCACCATCCATTTAACTTCTTCCTTTTAAAAAGGTTCATTTTCCTACCTTGAACAGATAGTGTAATAATTAGTAAGGTAAAACAACAAAGTACTTAGAAATATAATGATTTCCTTTAGACTGAGTAATTGAAACCAAGGTTGGGATTCGGGATAAAAAGGAACGCAGGTCTCTGCTTTATCCAACCAGTTTGGGGAAGGATGTGCCACTGGGGCGGAAATCGCAGGAGAAACAGACTCAGGGTGAGAATAATGAGCCTCATCTCGGATGGCTGAATTTTCAATGCAGTAGCTATATAGCTTTCTCGCTTAAAAATAAGGGGGGTGGTGTTCGTGCCGTAGACATGTATTGTGTCTTAGTCAATTTACTATAGTTTAATTTTGTGCCTTAAATGGAGTCTCAGAGATAGAAAAAGGATCGATGTAAGGTGTTTGGCGGCCCCACGAGGGCCTTTCTGGTCTCAGAAACACTGAGAAATGTCAAACCTCCGGGGCCAGCGGTGGCCCGGCGCGGTCCAGGGCAGGGCTGCTGGCGGCAGTGGAGAAATGCCCTCATCGCCAGTCACGCCTGTGCTGTTGCTGTCATGGAGGGAGTGAAATGTCGACCTCCCCGCCGCTACCCTGGCCGGCTGGGACCGCGTTCCCAAGGTCTGCGCTTGTTCTTGCAGGAGTTGGAAAGTGGACGGCGCCCAAGCTGTCCCCCCCGCCCCGGGAAGGGGTAGGCTGTGGCAGGTCGAGGGTGGCAAAGCCCGTCCCCAGCCCCTGGGGCCTGGAGAGCCGCCCCTCCCCGGGTGGCCTGGCCTCCCGTTGCCTAGCGACGGCGGCGGCGTCCCCTGGGCGCGGGCGGGCGGCCGAGCGCCTTTGGGGCTGGCTGGCGGGCCTCGGGGCGCCCCCGGCGGCGCCCTCCCGGGCCGGGCTCGGGGCGCGGGGGCCCCGGTGACGCACCAGTGACGTGGGCGGCGGCGGGCGGGATTTCCCGGCCCCTCCCGCGCCGGCGAGACCCCGCGCCGAGTGGGCGCGGCCAGGGCGGGCGGAGCGCGGCGGCGAGGCCGGTCCGCGCTGCCCAGCCACAGCCGCCCCCCGCGAGCGCCTGCGGTAAGTGCGCCCCCGCCGGCCCCGGCCCCGGGGAGGGCGCGGCGCTCCGGCTCGGCCGCCAGCTGGGGGAGCGGGGCCCCGCGGAGACTCGGGCGGGCAGTGCCGCGGCTGGGGGGAGGGGGGGCTGGGGTCCCGCAGGCGCGGACGCGGCCCCCCGAGCCCGGGCGGGGCCTTCTGCCCCCCCCCCCGCGCCCCGCGCCGCCCCCAGGGCGCTGTCCACCGGCGGGTGCTGGAGCGCTGCGCCCCTGCCGCGCACCCCCCGCCGGGCGCCGGGGAGCCTGGGTGCGATCGCCAGCGCCTGGGAATGGCGAGGGAGGGGCCGCGGTCTGGCCGGGAGGGGCTCCTTGGTTCATTCGGAATCGCTCCCTCCCGTGCGTCTGGAGCGACGGTGTCGGGAAGCCCAAAGCGTTAAACTTCGATCAAGAGGTAGAGCGCCGGCTCCCTGCGGGATCTTCTCTCCCGAGTCTCCGGGGTGCGCAGCGGGCCAGCCAGGGCAGAAGGCCTCTTGGGTGGCGCCTGCGTTCCCCATTAAAAGTGCCAGTCCGAGAGCGAGGTGTTGTCATGGTTCCCACCGAGGGCTGGGGAAATGCGGCCGGCCGGGGCAGCCCCTGTGCCCGAGGCTGGGCTGCAGCGAGAGCAGGCATGCAGCCACCCCCTGACCCGGCCCTGCGGTCTGCAGGAGGCAGGTGAGCAACAGGACGCCTTTCTCAGGAGCAAGGCGCGGCACCTGTGAGCGACGATTATCCTCGAGTGTGGGGCTGGCTCGGCTCGCAGTCGTGATGCGCCATGGCCGGGGCGCTGGGTACATGGGAGGTGTTCGTGTAAACGCAAGGTCTGTGGGTGGCGCTACACGCAGCACTTGCAGGGGATTGTGGGGCTGCAACGACTGTGTAGGAAGAGGGACCTCCTGGTTGCCCTCCGCCCTTAACCCTAATCCGTACCCTCCCTAAAACTGCCCAGAGGGAGAGGCTCCCCTGGCTGAGAAATAGCACAGCGGAGGGTTGTTCCCAGCAGCCCTGGGATTGGCCAGGCAGTTGCAGTCCACCACCCTCCTGCACATCTCATGGAAGAATCAAAAGAGAGCTTGCCCCATACTCGCTTACAGCTGTAAACGTGACAGTCCCTGCGCCCCCACATCTCAGTGCATTCTTCAAAATGGTGGCACGGCGTGGGAACATGGCCCTCATTCCAGGGGAAGAAGTGTCCATGGCTGTCTCAAGGAGACAGGACACTTGGGACTGAGGAATGGTTGTGTAGGAACCAAACACACACACACACACACACACACACACACACACACACACACACACTATACAACTAGAGCCTCAGAGGAACCGCCAATGGCAGAGGGAATCCCAGAGTCTACACCAGCACCGATTTCATTTGTTTATTGCCACTTCTCACTACCACTTTTTCTTGGTTTGTCTCATCATTGTTTTGCTTAAAGAGTGAAGAGCGAGCCGGGCGAGGTGACACGCGCTTGCGATCCCAGTACTTGGGAGGCTGAGACAGGAGGATCCGGGTTTGCGGCCAGCCTCAGCTACTTAGCGAGGCCCTCCGCAACTTGGTGAGACCCTGTTTCGAAATAAAGGATAAAAAATCGGGCTGGGGGTGTAGCTCAGAAGTAGAATGCCCCAGGGTTAAATCCTCAGCACCACAAAAACAAAAAAAGTGAAGAATGAGCTGGGAGTGGTGGCACGCGCTTGCAATCCCAGTACTTGGGAGGCTGAGACGGGAGGATTGCAGGGCCTCAGCTACTTAGCAACTTAGTAGACCAAATAAAAAATAAAGTAGGGCTAGGAGTGTGGCTTGGAGGTAAAGTGCCCCTGGGTGCCATCCCCAGTCTCTCTCTCTTACACACACACACACACACACACACACACACACACACACACGAGATGAGCCAGAGACCTTCAGATCTTCAATAAATGTTCAGCAGTGGCTGCACAAATGGAACTTCCATTTGGGGGAAAAAACAGAGATAAGAGAAAAACTGCTGCAGAGCAAACAGCAGCTACCGGAGCCTCCCAGCTCTCTGCCATCGCCCCAGCTTCAGCCAGGTCCCAGGGCAGCTGGGGGGCCACTGGGTCTTCTGCACATGGGGAGTCGTGCTGAAGACAGGGCACACGTGTGGATGGGGCCGGGCGCCCAGGACAAGTGGGGGTGCAGAAGCTGTCTGTTCTGAGCACTGAGAATCTGCAAGCTGGCTTCACAGAGGCGCCCAGCCGCGGAGGACCAGCCAGGGGCGGCAGGAGGGGCCCGTCTTGCCAGGCTTGGGCCGGAGGCAGGGTGATGGGAATGCGCGTGCTCGCCATCAGGACTCATGTCACGCCTGCCAAGTTTTTCTTTGCAAAACAACAGCGGTGGCTGCGGGGTCCTCTATGTCCAGCGGTGCTTTGGCAGGGTGTCTGGGGGGGGGGCTTTTTTTTAACTAATGAAGGAAAGGATCGTGTGCCCATGACAGGTGAAAGCAGCTGAGACGCTGGAAGTGGAAAGTGAACAGCTGAGCAGGACCCACCCTGAGGACGGGCAGGGCTCCCGCCCGGGGTGAGAACCTGTCCCTCCCGTTTTCTCCTTAAATTTCTCCAAGCATCTCTCTCTGAGGGTCTGGGCGGGCTCTCTGTAGTGGGACATACACTAGGAGACTGGGCAAGGACCCCAGAGACAAAAGAAATGCTCTCTGTATGTCTGTCCGTGGCCCGCGAGCAGCTTCTCCCCCCCGGCAGATGTGCACATTCTGCAGAGCGACAGCTGGGCCCTGACCCTTTCTATTTATTTTTTAATTTTTTGCAGTACTGAGAATGGAACTCAGGGGCATTCTACCTCTGAGCAACACCTCTGGGCCTGTTTTTTATTCTTTATTTTGAAACAGGGTCTCACTGAGTTGCAAAGGGCCTCACTAAGTAGTAGCTGAGGCTGGTTGCAAGCCGCTATCCTCCTGTCTCAGCCTCCCAAATGCTGGGATGACGAGTGTGCGCCCCCACGCCCGGAATGGGTAGCTTTGATCTTGTCTTCCACAGTCACCACCCAGAAGAGGGCAGGAAGACAGGAAGCAGGAGGAAAAGAATTGAGTTTAATTCTTATAAAAATCTTATTCAGCCGGGCGTGGTGGCGCACACTTGTAATCCCCGCGTTTGGGAGGTAGAGACAGGAGGATACCGCAGGTTCAAAGCCGGCCTCTCTGGCTTAAGAGACCCTGTTTCCAAATAAAAATATTAAAAAGTAGGTGTCTGGGAGTGTAGCCTGGAGGTAAAAGGGTTTCCAGAAACACCAGTATCACGCACAAAAAAAATCTTATTCAAGCGCCCAGACAACTACATCAGGAGGTGTTTAACATGAAGACAGGCACAGTGGTGCACACCTGTAATCCCAGGACTTAGAAGGCTGAGAGGGAAGATCTTGGGTTTGACGAGGCCAGCTTCTGTGGCTTAGCAAGACCTAAAATTAAAACACACACACACACACACACACACACACACACACACACACACACACACACACGGCTGGGGATGTAGCTCAGAGGTAGAATGTCCCTGGGTTCAATCTCCAGTACCAAAAAAAAAAAAAAAAAAATGGCTTTTCTTCTATAATCCCACCCCCCAATTCAACCTTGTTTACTTCTTCTGGTGTTCTGACATACAAATATCTAAAACAGAGAGATCTCTACCAATACCATACCAGAGAATGGAGGCCCACAGGAGAAACATGGGCGTAGAAGACAAGGAACTGGCAGGGGAGTGTGGATGGGGTGGAGGCAGGCAGTGGCCGGGCAGATGCTGGAGGAGGCTAGCAGCCGGTTCCTCGTCACGGTGGCCCAGCCTAACCTTCTGGCTCAGGTCCCAAATACTGTTGGAAAGGCAAAGATGGGTAGTTAGCCAGTGGTCATGCCCTGTGCAGGACTCTGTCTTTCCAGGGAGCCAGGACCTAGGGGGCCAGGGAGAAGTCCGCCATGGGCACTGGCTGGCATCAGTGACCCCTGCCAAGTCCACACCATGCCTGGACTGCTGGGCACGGGGTCAGGCAGCGTAGCCCCTGGACACACACCCTGGGGAAAAGCTGGGTGCTCTACTGTCGGGGGGCTCTGGCAGCCCACGGCCCTTACACACTGCGCATCGAGGCCGCAGCATCCTGTCTTACCTGCAGGGCCCATACCTTGGAGGCCTTCCCCGTCCTCCACTTCTCATCTATGCAACGGTCCCACCACGTCCTCCACCTCAGCGTCTTTGCTGCCTGATTTGGGAGCCATCTGTCCTGCCCTGGAGTTCCTGCCAGGCACACCCTGAGTAGAAATGTCCCACAGGACGTTTCTGTAGCCTGCAGCGTGCAAAGTGGGTCTGAGTCCATCTCTGTTGGGTTTTGGTTTCGTGTCAGCAATCTTAGGAAAGCTGTTTTCTCCACACCCCAGCTCAGTTCGCTGAGACCCTGGGTGGCACTTGTTCACCCATGACACCCATATGGACACCCATGGGGCCTTAGTACGGACAGGAGACCTGATATCTCCATTTGCCACAGGCAAGCATAAAGGGAGCAAGTGTTCAACAGACGTGGAGACCCAGCCAGGCCTCCTAACTCTCCTGGGCAGAGACAGGTGTGGCGTGGGCCATGAGCAGTGGGATGGGCAGTGGGGGGGGGGCCGAGCCTCGGCCTGGAGGACACAGTAAAGGGGACTGACGGTGGATCCAGAGTCTCTGGAAGGGGCCAAGTGTAGACCAGCAAGCTGACCTTTTTTTAGACATCACACGCTCCCCCTCTTTGGCTGAATTTTATCTGATGGGGACAGAGTCACCGGCATCCTCTGCTGACCTGGACCTCTGGGAGCCCCATGTCCGTTGGCCCCCATGTCTAGAAGGCCACACAGTCTGCCTTCCTGTCACAGATTGGCGGGGTTGCAGGTCTCGGGATGGAACTCAAGGTCATTCGACCTTCGAGCTATACCCCTACCCTATTTTTGATTCTTTATTTTGAAACAGGGCCTCACTGAGTTGCAAAGGGCCTCACTAAGTAGCTGAGGCTGTCTGCAAACCATGATCCTCTGGTCTCAACCCCGAATGCTGGGATTACAAGCATGCACTACCACGTCCTGTTTGTTTTTTGTGGTACTGAGTACTGGGAATTGAACCCAGGGCATTCTACCTCCAAGCTATATCCACAGCCCTATTTTTCATTCTTGATTTTGAAACAGGGTCTTATTAAGTCTCTGAGGCTGGTCTGGAACCTGCAGTCCTCCTGCTCCAGTCTCCCAGCTACTGGGGTTACAGGCGTGCCCACCACACCTGGCTTAGCTTGGCATTTTCACGTCTCTCCCCTCTGCTTGGCTGGCTGTTCCCTTGAGTCTCTTGTGGCCTTTGGGGAGAGTTCTTTCTGTGAATCCCACAGCCCCTACCCTATCCCGGGCATCCCACAGCCCCTACCCTATCCCAGGCATCCCACAGCCCCTACCCTATCCCGGGCAGAGGTGGGCTGGGGCCCCACCTCACCACATTTGCTGACCAGTCAGATGCCTCTGAACAGCCCACTTTCTTTCCAGACCCCCTTCTTGTTGCAGCAAATAGGGTCTAGAAGGACTCGGCTGCTGGCTAGACCAGACATGATTTTATTAAAGAGAAATTGCCTTTATTTTGAGGTCGGCCGTCACAGGGTCCAGCCAGCCTCATCGTGCATCTTCCTGGGGCTGTCGGCAATTCTGCAGTTTTCTCATGTACTGCAGCTCCAAACCACAACTTGTCTCCCTTGCTGAGTGCTATGGACAGGCCTTTGCAAGGCCCACGTGTTGTCGAAAGCACTAGCTGTGTTCCTGGAAGACTGTGTGGACCACGTGCTTGTGTGGTGCACCTTGTTGACTACCTGTCACGCGCACCCGCGGTACATGAGAAGGTGTTTTAGGAGGAGAAAGACAAACATGATGAAGTCTTGCCCTCCAGAGACCACATGGTCCAGAGGGAGCCCTGAGTGAAAAGGCTCACCTGCCTGGATCATGGCTGTCCTCACGTGTTCACAGGCCCGCAGGCACAAAGACAATGGCAACCTCTGCTCCTCCCGAGATCAGGGTGCAGAAAGGTCTGACAGCGGGTGACCCCGCAGAGCTAAGCAGGACTGTGGATGTGCACGTGTGTGCATTGTGTGTTTTACTAGGGATCGAACCCAGGGGCCTTCTACCTTTGAGCTGCACCCCCAGCTCCGTTTTATTTTTTATTTTGAAACAAGTCTCAGAAGGCCTTGCTACTTTGCTGAGGCTGGCCGTGAACCCGTGATCCTCCTATCTCAGCCCCCCAAGTACTGGGATGACAGGCAGGCACCACCATGCCCAGCTGAGTAAGACTTAAAGCCAGACAAATGAGAAGGGGCTTTCCAGGTAGACGCCCAGCATGAGCCCGGGTTCTGGGTGTGGTCATCCAGGGGAGAGACCAGGATGCTCTTGGCTCTTGGAGCCGAGATAGGAAGACCATGAAGTTCTGGAGAGAATGGGGAGCCCAGGGCAGTTGCTGGCAGAAGCAGGACCTCACAGGTGCCAGTCTCGCTGTGCCTGCTGTGGGGGGCGGGGTAGGCTCTGGTGCAACATCTCACGGAGGCTCCTGCCCCAGCTCCAGTGCACTTCCCTGTGATCAGAAGTGGAGGGCCAGAAGCCAGGCGTGATGGCGCAGGCTTGTCATCCCTGTACTTGGAAGGCTGAGACTGGAAGATTGCGGTTCGGGACAGCTTCAGCTACTCAGTGAGGCCCTTGGCAACTTAGTGAGACCCTGTTTCAAAATCAACAATAAAAAATAGGACTGGGGGTATAGCTTGGGGGTAGAATGCCTCTGGGTTCCATCCCCAGTACCAAGAAGGAGGAGGAGGGGGAGGAAGAGGAGGAGGGGAAGGAGGAGGAGGCAGTGGAGGCAGAGGCAGCAGCAGCAGCAGGCCAGGAGGTCCTTGGTGCCGGGCCAGGAGGTCCTTGGTCTCTGGGGACTCAGGGTCTCCAGTTTGGGCCAAGGGGTAACAGGAAAAGAAGAAGATAAGGAGGAGGAAGAGAAGGAGGGAGGAGAAGGGAAGGAGAAGAAGAAGAAAAAGAAGAGGGCCAGGAGGTCCTTGGTGTCTGGGGACTCGGGTCTCCAGTTTGGGCCGATGGGTAATGTGACCTAGTTTTGTGAGTGCGGTTGGGCAAGTGGAGAGGCGAGGAATGTCATACCAAGTGAGGAAGCGATGTTCATGGGAGCTCGGCTCTGTGCAAGCAGAGGCGGGCTGGACACACTGGAGGGTGGAGTTGCTGGTGTCCAGGTAAAGCTGTGCAGTGCAAATTACCCAGCCAGACCCAAAGTCCAGTGCGCTGTGCAGAAGCCCCATACTTCGAAGCCAGATGTGAAGTGTGGGGCAGAGCTAAAGTCCTTCTGTGAGATGCAGCCGTTTCTCCGTAGGCTTCTCCTTCCCTCTCTGCCTGGCTGCTCAGGCCTCTGCGCAACAGCAGCAGACCCGCCTGCACCGGGCCCTCCTCCTGCATGACTCCTGCTGTCTGTGTTCAGGCCTAGGCAGCGCTGCTTCCTTGTTGACAGTTCCTTTGTCTCCCATCACCCCAGGTTTGGTCTACACCTCTAGCGCCAGTCTCTTACTCCACTTCTATGTCAAGGAAGGCGTTCCTTAGCCTGCTGTACGTGCCTGTCTCTCACCCATGAGAGCGCCTGCTCACCTTCCTCTCTTTCTCCCACTGGAGTGGTCTTGAGGCAGGGGGACTGGGCCTGGGCCGGGTTCCAAGTAACCATGGCAACGTGCCTGCCTCCCTCCGGCTAGTGGCTGGGGACCCAGGCCTGCCTGGGCCTTCTGGGCCACGGCTTGGGGTGGCCTCTTTCCTCGTCTCCAGCTCTGTCCTGCCTCCCTGCACTTTCTGAGTCTGACAGATACAGCAGTGAACAAAAACCAGAGTGGCGGGGAAGCCCTGCCCCCGGGATTTACATTTTAGTAGAGGAGTCACTGGTAACAAGTCAGAAAATAAAATATTTAAATATGTAAATTAACAAAGAAGCATCTTCAGATGTAGTAAGTGCGTTCAAGAAAAATGGAACAAGGAAGGGAAGTGGGGTGCCAGGGAAAGAGCGTCCCGCCTTTAAATGGGCGGCTCCTGGTGAGACTTACTGGGCTGATCCAAGGTGCAGGGAGGGGCCTCCCCAGCAAGCACACCCAAGGCACCTATGCCGAGCGGAGCAAATGAGCGCAAGTAAGATTTTTGGTGACCCTCAGACGACTGTGCCAGCCACCCAGGGTGCCCCCAGGAAGGAAGCACAGCAGCCAAGAGGAGCCTGGCGTAACGGGCTGGGGGGCGCCTGGCCGGAGCAGGCGTGGTTAGCAACCAGCAGGACTTACATCACCACGTAGGACCCACCCTCAGGTCTCTCTGTTTTTGAGCCTGCTGACACACACACACGCACACATACACACACACACGCGTCCCCTGCCCAAGTTGCATTATTTTTCTTCCCCCATTTGGATGTTTGGATCCTGGCCTTTTTATTGGTACTGGGGATGGAGCCCAGAGGCATCCTACCTCCATTTTATACCCCCAACCCGATTGTATTTCTTATTTTGAAACAGGGTCTCACTGAGTTGCAGAGAGCCTCACTAAGTTGCCGAGGCTGGCTTTGAACCTGCGATCCTCCTGTCTCCGCCTCCCAAGTACTGGGATGACAAGCATGCGCCACCACGCCCGGCTCAGATCCTGGTCTTTTTGTCTTTCATGTTTGATGTTTGGCTCAGTATGCAAGCTGGACCGCTGGCCTCTTTCCTGGCTTCACGTAGCTTATCCTGGCTCTGCCTCTCTGCCCCGGGCTTTTCTTCCTTTGCACCGGCTGGCTTCTGGTTGAGAGGAGGTGCCTCTGTCTGGGACAGGAGGGACGCTGTCACTTTATGCAGTTCACAGCAGGGCTCTGGCCCAGAGGTCAGACCTGTCATCTTCTGCCGTTCAGGCTGCTGGGAGGAGATGGAATTTATCCCTGCCTGCCTCCCGCCCAGCCTACCATTCACCATGGCTGCCTCCACTCAAGGATCAGTCCCTTTGAAGAACCACCTTGCAATCTCCAGTGAATTGTCAACACACTGAACACAAACAACATGTCAGACAGTACATCTTTTTGTTTTTCCTGGAAAATACCTAGATTAAAGCTGGGCGTGGTGGCCACACTCCTGCAATCCCAATACAGGATTGGGAGGCTGAGATGAGAGGATCGAAGGTTCAAGGCCAGACTCAGAAACTTAGTGAGGCCCTCAGAACCTTAGTGAGACCCTGTTTCAAAAAGAAAATACAAGCCAGGCATGGTGGCGCACGCTTGTAATCCCCGCGCTTGGGAGGCAGAGACAGAAGGATTGCGTAGGTTCGAAGCCAGCCACGCTGGCTTAAGAGACCCTGTTTCCAAATAAAAAAAAATTTTTTAATATAAAATAGATTTGGGAGTGTAGCCCGGAGGTAGAAGGGCTTCCAGGAACCCCAGTACCACCAAAAGAAAAGAAAAGAAAAGAAAAGAAGAAGAAAATAGGTCTGGGGATGTGGCTCAGAGGTAGAATGCCCCTGGGTGCCATCCCCAGTACCCCATCCAAAAAAATTCAGATTATTTTCAGGCTTATCAAATGCATCCCACTAGGTAAATATTCTTTCCCATGAGTGGCGTATTTGAGCAACACAAATGTGTCTGTCTGCAGAGTATGAACAGCTGCCTTCCGGAGCTCTTAGTAATTAGTGTGTGTGACTCGTACTTCACAGTGTCAGTGGGTGGCAGCCTTCCACACTGGCTCTTCCTAACTCTTTGAAGACAATTGTCTTGAGCAGCAAATTGGTCTTACAAATTCCTTGAATCTACAATGAAAATCACATTACTGGGATGTTTCCTCTGCCCCCCCTTCTCTTCTTCCTCCTCCTTTTTCTTCTTTTTCTTTTTTTCTTTCAGGACCAAGCCACTAAGTTATCACCTAATCTCAAAAAAAGGCAGTGACAATATCAAGTAGCCCATGAATTTGTTAGTGTCATTGGTTTTGCCCCCCTCCCCCATCTTGGTCAGCATTCTCACTGCTATAATCTGAGACAACTGACCACACAACTTAGAGGAAGGAAGATTTATTTGCTCAAGTTTTTGGAGATTCTGGGTTCAGTCCCTGTGAAACTCATAGATCCCAGGGTCTATGGATCTCAGGTCATGGCGGTGGAAAGCAGAGAGAGGGAGAGAGCGGAGCTCTGCTCTCACATCCTGGAGGCCAGAGCAGAGAGAGAGAGAGAGAGAGAGAGAGAGAGAGAGAGAGAGAGAGAGAGAGAGAGAGAGGCTGTCAGCAACTTAGTGACCCTGCTTCCAAATAAAGTATAAAATAGGTCTGGAGTATAGCCCAGAGGTAGAAAAGCCCCTGGGTTCCACCTCCAGTATCACAAAAAAATAAAAATAAAAAATAAAGCCAGGCGTGGTGGCGCACGCTTGTAATCCCTGCGCTTGGGAGGCTGAGACAGGAGGATCGCACAGGCTTAAAAAGACCCTGTTTCCAAATTTAAAAAAAATAAAAGTGTAAAATAGGTCTGGGAGTGTAGCTCAGAGGTAGAAGGGCTTCCAGGAACCCCAGTACCACCAAAAAACTAACTAAATAAATAAATAAAGTGGAAAGTCCCTGGTTAGAGGTTAGCTGGTGGTTTCTGATTGATTAAAGTTAAGTCTTACTGTTAACGCTGTGCTGGGCTCACTGAGGTGGGAAGTGTAGGCACGGGAGCTGGCTGGCTTTGGCTTCCCAATTAAGTTTGTTAACAGCTGTGACAACGTGTGAACTCCTCTTGCACAGCACACACCACTCAAATCTGGATCATGTATGTCAGTCATTCTGAGCTGTGCCCTCCCCTGACCCTGGTGACCTTCTGGCTATCTCTGAGGCAGCCTGCGCATCACAGGGCACTTGGTTACATCAGGAAGACCCTGCTCCGGTCCCCTGCTGCCCGGAATGTTGCAAACCGGGTGCTCTTGTCCCACTCCTGGGCCCCAAGCTCCACCGGCTCCGGCTGCTCAGCCCTGGTGAGGGCTTCTGAGCGCTGAGTAGCTGCATCTTCAGCTGTCTGTCTTGATTATTACCGTAGTTGAGCCCCCGGCTGCTGTTCTCAGCAGCAAAGGTTCAGTGCTTATGGAGCCTCAAAGGTACGGATCTGACGGCTTTAAAAGACGGATGATTTGAGTTTCTTTTTGAAACAGCCTCACGAGGGAATTCTTAGATATCTTGAATGAAAATCACCAGCCTCTTTTTCTGAGAGCGAGTTTGGTTCCGTGATGTTTTGAAGAACGGGGCCTCAAGTCGTACTCTGGTGCTATTTAAAAGGAACAGTGCCGGCAATGTAAAACCCATGCACAGACCTGCACTGAGCTCCCAAGGACAAGAAACTCTGAAGAAATGGACAAAACAAGGCAAGAAGGAAATGCGAAGATGTGTGTGTGCGTTCTGTGCCAATACCCCGGCTCATCCTTTGTGTCCTGGACAAATTCTGTGTGTGTGTGTGTGTGTGTGTGTGTGTGTGTGTGTGTGTGTGATGCTGGGGGTTGAACTGAGGGGGCATTCTACCTCTGAGCTACACCCCTAGCCCTATTTTTTATTCTTTATTTTAAAACAGGTTCTCAGTAAGTTATGGAGGGCCTCACTAAGCAGCTGAGGCTGTCCACGAACCCGGATCCTCCTGTCTGAGCCTCCCAAGTACTGGGATTACAAGCGTGCGCCACCACACTCCACCCTGGAAAAATTCTTGTGTGCCACACTACTTACCATTATTGAGCAAAACAGCAAAATATTGGTGATAACTGAATGTCAGGAAGAAGAATGACTGGAGACCCATACACACAGTAGGTCCATCAGCATTCGCAGAAAAACAGGAATAGGAAGGGTAATTTTTACTTAAATAAGAAAGATAAATTTACCCATTACTTAGATACACAGAAAGACAGACAGACAAAAAGACAGACAAAAAGACAGACATGGGACTAGCCCTGTACACTACTGCAATGGCCCCAATCCCAAACCCTGTGAACACTGACTACCTGCCAGGACACAGAAAGGGGAGCTTGCTCATTTATTGCTGGCGGGAGTGCATGATGGCACAGCCATTCTGAAAGACCATCTGACGGGTTTTTTTTTTTTTACAAAATGACAGATCCCTTTGACTATATGATTTCAAGCTTGCGCTCCTTGGTATTTACCCAACTGAGTTGAAAACACGTTCACGGCTTCATTCGTCACCTCCCCGGCTGCACTGCGGTCCCCCTCCGGCATCTAAAGCCCCTCTGCTATCCCGATTTCTCCCCAGCTTCCGCACATGAGAGGAAACACACGGCCCTTCGCTGCCTGTGCCTGGCTGGTCTCAATTCACGTAATGTGCTCCAGGTCCACCCATTTTCCTGCAAACGACATTGTTTCGTTCCTCTTTCTTGAAGACTAGAATTCCATCCTGTTTTTAAGAAATTAATTCTCCAGGGACATGAAAATTAATGGTTTGCCCAAGGAATGTTTGCAGGAAAATCCATTCGTCTTGGACAATGCCAGGAGCTGAGAAGTGACAGCATCGTCCTTCCTCCAACTAAAACCACAGGAAGATGCACAACTATCACTCTTCTCCAACAGTCACTTCCCCCTCTTGCAAAAATAGCTTTTCTGTTGAAACGATGTCACGGGGGATGGAATTTGACATGATCTGAAGTACCAGCCCGTCTCTGACAGGACTGCAGTGGCAGCAGACGCAGAGGCAAAAGCCCAGAGCCCTCTGCCTGAAAAACTGTGGAGTCGCCGGGCGTGGCAGCACATGCTTATAACCCCGGTACTGGGGAGGCTGAGACGGGAGGATCACAGGTTTGAGGACAACCTCAGCAAGTAGTGAGGCATCAACCTGGCAAGAGCCTACTTTAAAATAAGCATAAAATAGGGCTGAGGGTTTAGGTCAGAGGTAGAATACCCCTGGGTTCAATCCTCAGTGCCACAAGGGGAAAATAAATAAATAAATAAATAAATAAACAAATTTATGAGGTAGAATTCTCCCAGGTTCAATCCCCAGTAACACACACACACACACACACACACACACACGCACCAAAACAAAATGTAAAAACTGGAGTCTTTGCAATTTTGTGATTGACATTTTTAGATGTTTGTTCTGTCTCTTTAACATGGGTTCAGAAATATAATAGAAATAATCCCCTCATTCTTCCTTTGGCTATCTGCAAGCCAAATTACAGCAGTCAGAAAAGATCTAAGACCTCCTGGCCTGGCCATGGTGGCGTACACCTGTAACTGCAATATTGGGGACGCTGAGAAGGGAGGATTGCAGATTCAAGACCAACCTCAGCGGCTCAGCAAGACCCTGTTTTTAAAAAAAAATTTGAAAGAGTTGGGGATATAATCCCCAGTACTACAAAGAAAAAAAAAGCAACTTTCTCCAACAGCTTGATCAAGGAAGCTCATCTGGGGCCAAGTCTGTCAGTACGAACCGCTGGTCTTATTTTGAGAAATGGAGAAATGTTACAGGAAGGCGTTTAGCCCCCTCCTGGGTTCTGGCGGGTTGGTGGCTGACGTCTGGAATGATTTGCACACGTCAGATGCTGCTGGAAATGCTAACTGGCCGAGGGGAAATTGGCTCCTATTGAATAGGGTGTGTGTGTGTGTGTTACACACATACATACATACATACTGGGGATTAAACCCAGGGTCACTCTCCCTCTGAGTTACACCCCCAGCCCTATTTTTATTTTCATTTTGAAACAGGATTTCGCCGGGTTGACGAGTCTCACCCCTTGCTGCGGCTGTCCTCCAGTCTATAATCCTCCTGTCTCAGCCTTCCACATACTAGGATTACAAGCACGCACCACCACCCCTGGCTTGCCTTTCTCAAGTGTGGTGCCTCAAGGAGCTACCAGAATTTATTAAAGCAGTTGAAAGAGGTGCCTCAAAGCCCCCTCCAGGCCTGTCAAATGAACCTCAAAGACCAGATGTCTGATGCGCACACCGGGGCTGGGGACAGCTGGCCTAGTGCAGATGAAAGCCACGTTTCTCAAACTCCTGGGAAGCTTAACGCTGAGTCTTCCTGATGGGAGTTAGAAGGTCGGGGGTTCGACCCCAGCAGCAGGATCTGTAAACACCCTGTGACTCAGCTGAGGAGCAAGTTGGAGAAACGCCTGGGTGTACAGAACAGTGGTTCTAAACCTGAGGGTGTGTCAATGCCTAAGAAATGCCAGACTCCCCTGCCATCCTGTCAAGGAACTCAGGAATTTTTTTTTTTTTTTTTTTGTACGAGGGATTGAACCCAGCGGCATTCTACCTCTGAGCTACACCCCCAGCCCTATTTCTTATTCTTTATTTTGAAACAGGGGTCTTACTTAATTTACGGAGAGACCTCACTAAGTAGCTGAGGCTGGCTGCAAACCTGTGATCCTCTTGTTTCAGCCTCCCAAGTACTGGGATTACAAGTGTGCGCCACCACACTGCTAAACCAGATGAGGCCATCTCAGAAAACAAATAACTGTATGTTTTTTCTCATATGTAGAAACTAGATAGAAATAGTAAAACAAAGGTTACCTTAGAAGAAAGGAGACTCCAGTGGAGTGATAGAGGGGGCTTGGAGGAGGGGGGAGAGAGGACAAAGACATTAAGAATGTACCAGCCCAGCACATTTATAATCCCAGTACTTGGGAGGTTGAGACAGGAAAATAACAGGTTCAAGGACAGCCTCAGCAAATAGTGAGACTCTCATCAACCTAGCAAGACCCTGTTTCAAAACATATTTAGGACTAGGAGTGTAGCTCTGAGGTAGAATGCCCCAGAGCTCAATCCCCAGCATTACACACAAAAGTAAATAAATAAAACAGGCAGTGAAATGGTTTTCAAGGACATTGTTTTGTAAAGTGAAGAGGAAGAGGGTTTCTACTAGCGGAGGAGTAAAAACAAACAAACAAAAAATAACATAAAAGCCAAGTAGCTTTTTCAGGGCAGGAGAACGTGCTCATCCTGGAATCAGCCACCGAGGGGCGGCTCTGTCCAGGGAGGGAGGCAGGCAGGCCGCTCGTCCTGCTCTGCGGAGGATCGGGCTTTACAAGACCTTCCAAGTCATCCAACCAGGTCTTGTCTTCTGTGCTAAACGTGCTTAGGTTGGAACCAAGTTCTTTCTCAGCGTAGAGGGACGCTCTACAACAACAGAGTCCTGGGGTCTCTAGAATAGGCTCCAGAGGGTCTGTATTTTCTTTGTTGTGATTCTAATTTCACATTTTTCTACAATGAACATACTCTAATAGTAGGAAAATAAGAACCGCCTGAACTCTTTGAATTTGCAGCAGTGGTTGGAGCTCAAACAGTGATGGGCAGAGCGCCTGGGCAGAGCGCCTGGGCAGGCGGGGAGGCCCTCTGCTGAGGCCCAAGGTGGCCTCGGTCTCCAGATGGTGTCCGCAGCCAGCTCTGTGTCATCTCGGGGGTTCTTATTTTGCCTTCGGCTCAGCATCTACCCCGGGAATTGATGCCAGCTCCCCTGGGCTCGAGGAGTACGCCGCTTCACTTGCGGAGGGGCAGCCAAGGGCACGAATACAGGACAGCTTTCTTATTTGTGCACACGTCTCTGGTTGCACTTTCAGGTGAGCCCGGAGCAGGATCCTCGAGTCCACTGCTCACCTGACAGCTGAGTGCCGTCGCCACCAGCCTGCGTCCCCTGCCCTGGTCCGCGCCACCTCTCAGCAGGTGAGGGGAGTGGCCCGTCCTGTCCAGGAGCCGCTCTCTGTAGAGCAGGTGCTTGCTGTGTTGTGGGAGGGGCTCAGCCGTGAGGATCCCAGGTGAGGCCAGCCCCACCCACTGCCATTTCCTCCTAGCAGTGACAGCTGACTTATCCCTCCTGCATAGCCAAGGTAGGGCCATTATTCAGCCTAAGCGTAATGCAGCTTGACCCGTGCACTCTTCCAGAAACTCCAGATACCGTGTCCCAGGCGGGGTCAGGCCCGCAGCCCCAGGGACAGAGCACCTGGCTTTGCACTTACTGAGGCCGAGGCTCCTGTGCGACCTAGACGTGTGGGAGCAATCCTGTGTGCTCCAGGAGGATGTGACCCCAGGGTTGGCCCCAGGGTGGTGATTCATTTTTTGGTTTTTTTTTTCCGCTTCAATTTCTAGACAGCCAAACACAGGTCATAGCTCACCAGTAGCTGAGATGCAAGCTGAGCCTGGTTCATCCCGCTCTGTCTTCTTGGGCTGTGGTGTGATGTATGCACCTGTAGGTATGCACACAGACCTACCCTGGGTCACACGGAAGTGTGGTGCCCGGGCACGCTAGAAAAGGCAGGGGTCTCGTTCAAGTGGGCCCTGAAAAGCACTTGGTAGGGAGCAGGGCGCTCTGAAATCCCCCCACGGGTCTGTCTTTGATGCTTGGTTGTCTGAACCAGGTGTGGTGCTGCATGCCTATAATCCCAGTACTTGGGAGGTTGAGACAGGAGGACGGCTCGCTAGAGGTCAGTCTGAGAAACCTAGCAAGGCCCTGTTTCAAAATGAAAAATAGAATAGAGCTTAGGGATGTAGCTCAGAGGGGCAGAGCTCCCCTGGGTCTAATACACAGTGTTGCAGAAACAAAACAAAACAATCAAGAAAACCTTAAAGAGCAGGATGCGGTGGTATATACCTGTAATCCCAGTACTTGGGAGGTTGACATGGGAGGACTGCAGATTCCAGGCCAGCTTCAGCAACCTAGAGAAACCCTTTTAAATAAAAAATAAGAAGGGCTGGGAGAAGGTTATATCTTAGAGGTAGAATGCCCCCTGGGTTCAATCCCCAAGTACTAAAAACAAAAAACAAAAACAAAAAAAACTAACAAAAGCAAAAATAGAAACTCCCAACATAAAGCCTATAAATTTTTTGGAGTATAGCAAACTGAAACTAGTAACAGAGAAGTCAGGTGTGGTTTTTCACACTTGTAAATTTTGTACTTGGGAGGTTAAGACAAGAGGATGGCAGGTTTGTGGCCAGCCTCAGCTACTTAGCGAGGCCCTCCACAACTTAATGAGACTCTGTTTCAAAATAAAGAATGAAAAATAGAGTTGGGGTGTAGCTCAGAGATAGAATGCCCCTGGGTTCAATCCCCAGTACCAAAAAATAATAATAAAATAATAATAATTAATAATAATTAATAATAATAATAATAATGTGGTTTTATTCATTGGAGACGTGTGCTCAGAGCCGCAGGCCACTTGACAGCCCTCTGAGACTGGACAGAATGCTCAGCCAGGCTTCAAAGCCCGAAGTTCGGGTTCTTGATCCATACCTGTTGTCTCTGGGACTTCTGGCTGTGGACTTCATTTCTCTGACTTCTGTGCTTTACTTGCAGTGCAAACGTTAATACTGTCGTACCAACTTTCTGGGCCACTAGAATGGACGTGCACACGTGTATGGAAATGATTTATTTCTAACAGATGTCCAGGTCTTCGGACTGCCCTGGTGGTGTTAAAGCGCCTCCTGGCCCTCCCTGAGGCCGAGGAGGTCTTTCCACAGAGTGCAAGGTCTTGTGTCCTCGCTGTCCTGAAGCATTCCTCTCTCTATCCCAAGAGGGTCCCCCTGTCCTCCCTGGCTGGGACGGGAGAAGCTGCAGGTGGCGAGAGGTGGGGGCCGGCTGGGGAGGGGCTGCGGCACTTCCAACCCTTTCATTGTGGTTGCTTCCAGGGGCAGCAGAATGAAAGAGGGCATGTCCAATAACAGCACCACCAGCATCTCCCAGGCCCGGAAAGCAGTGGAGCAGCTGAAGATGGAAGCCTGCATGGACCGGGTAAAGGTGAGTGCACGCCAGCCGGACGCGCCTCCCGCTCCCAGAGCAGCCCGGCGGCGGGTTAAGAGCATCCCCAGACAGAGCGCCCAGCCAACCTGGACAGGTGCGATGTTTACAAACGAGTGTATGCTTCAGGGTGTGCCCGCAGGATTTCAAAACCCACAGCATTTGTGAATTCCATGCAGAGGCACCAAAAATAGATTCCTTGTCAGCTCGGTGCTGTTCAAACTACGTTGGCCCTGCCAGCCAGTGAGGGAGAGAGCTGAGCAGTGAGCTCGATCGCAGAGCCTCGCCGATGCAGTGACTCTGAGGTTAGATGACATCACGCATTTGACAGGGTCTTTGCCGGGGAAGCACTGGACCATGCTTGTGTTTGTCTTATATTCCTCAGGGAAAGAGGAGAAGAAGGCCAGCCACCTTCCGCCGTGCGTGTTTCTCTGCCCAGTGCAGTCCTCCTCAGACTGGGAGAGCTGCAGCAAGATAAAGCCACCCTGGGTATGGCGGCGCACGCCTGTGATCTCAGGAGTTGGGAGGCTGAGACAGGAGGATCGCAGGTTCACAGCCGGCCTCAGCAACTTAGTGAGACTGTCGGCAACTTAGTGAGACCTTGTTTCCAAATATAAAATAAAACCGTGCTGAGGGAGGGTATGGCTGAGAGGCAGAATGCCCCTGGGTTCAATCCCCGGTATCACTTACACACACACACACACACACACACACACACACACACACACACACCACAGGATAAAGGTACCATGTCTGCAAATGCTACTTAGAAGCTAGGCCAGAGGCCACACAGAGTGTGGGAGCTACGGGCTGCGGGAGAGTGGGAAGGAGCCATCAGGAAGGGCAACAGGAAAGCCCAGGGCACGGTGTCAGTGGTCTCAGGCACACGGATCCAAGACTCTTGCTCAGGCCTCTAGGATTCTAAAAAGAGACACCACGGCAATGGGGGCTCCTGAATCCTGCTGTTGGTAGAGCAGACGCCCCTCTCTGAGGCTCCAGCATCGAAACTGATCCCTGTGCTTGAGTACAGCTGGCCAGCTGTAAGAGGAGTCACTCTCTCTCCCCCAGGCTTCAGGGGACAAGCTCTTCACGGAGGCGGAAGTGACAGGAGAGAATAGGAGACAGCAGGGACCCCGTAGGATGCAAGTTGGGACAAGTGAGCCCCAGGTGCTTGGACACCTGTGTCCTGCACATGCCCATAACTCCAGGGCTGTAGTCTTGGACTTGGAATAATCCCCCACCACCACCGTCAAAGGCCCCTGTGCTAAAGGCTGGTCCTCAACTTGGCGCTACTGGAAGGTGGTGGGACATTTAAGAGAGGGGCCCGGTGGGGGGCTTTCGGGGTCTCCTCACGTTTGCATCCTGGTCATGGGGTGAACGGCTCGGCTCTGATACATGTTCACCACAATGATGTACTAACCACCCCACACACCCCAGATGCCTGTATGCTGGCCCATGACTGTGTGCCAACCCCAGATGCCATGGGCTGGCACCTCTGAGACTGTGAGCCACAAGAACCCTTTTCTCTTTTTAAGCCAGGGGTGGTGGCGCACGACTATAATCCCAGTAGTTTGGGAGGCAGAGACAGGAGAATCTCAGATTCTAGGTCAACCTCAGCAATCCAGAGACAGGAGGATCGCAGATTCTAGGCCAACCTCAGTAATCTAGCGAGGCCCTAGGCAACTTACTGAGACCCCCCCCCCCCATTTCAAAATAATATATGAACTAGGCATGGTGGCACGTGCTTGTAATCCCAGGACTTAGGAGGCTGAGACGGGAGGATTGCAGGTTTGCAGCCAGCTGTCGCTACTTATTGAGGCCTTCTGCAACTTAGTGAGATCCTGTTTCAAAATCAAGAATAAAAAGTAGAGCTACCGCATATAGCTCAGAGATAGCATGCCACTGGGTTCAATGCCCAGTACTAAAAAAAAAAAAAAAAAAGTATATTCAAAATTCAAGTGTTAAATGCATTGGGGTTATCTGTACTCCCAGTTACTTTTATCAGCCTGAACAGTCCTCATTCCATTTGATGGAGTCAAGTGAGAAAGGTACAGCAGTTGGCTGAGAAATGCTGTTGGGCATCAGGCTTTTGGTTTTTACACATTTGTATTTGATTCAGAGTTTTACTTTATACTTCTAACAGATACATCTGTAACGTGTCTCAGCCTTATTTCTTCCTAGCACTTTTTCCTAAAAGTCAGAAGCAGAGCTGCCAGGGTGCGAATTCTTTTGGGAAAGCAAAATGTGTTTTCTGTGGTTTTGTTTTTCCCCCAGAAGATAAGATACACATGGTTGCATTTCTGAAGCCAAATCAGAAAGATGTACAGCCAAGCCAGCCGTGGTTAAAGGAGGAGAGCCACAGTGGACCTGGTGTACCCCCACGTGTACCTGGTGTACCCCCACAGTGTACCTGGTATACCCCCACGTGTACCTGGTGTACCCCCAACGTGTACCTGGTATACCCCCACAGTGGACCTGGTGTACCCCCACGTGTACCTGGTGTACCCCCACAGTGGACCTGGTGTACCCCCACGTGTACCTGGTGTACCCCCACAGTGGACCTGGTGTACCCCCACGTGTACCTGGTGTACCCCCACGTGTACCTGGTGTACCCCCACAGTGTACCTGGTGTACCCCCCACAGTGTACCTGGTGTACCCCCCACAGTGTACCTGGTGTATCTCCCACAGTGTATCTGGTGTACCCCCCAGCCCTATTTTTTAGTCTTTTTTTTTGTGTGTATGTGGTATGGGGGGTGGAACGCAGGGGCTTTTCTACCTCCAGGCTACACTCTCAGACCTATTTTATACTTTATTTGCAAACAGGGTCTCACTAAGTAGCTGAGGCTGGCTTCAAATCTGTGCCATCCTCCTGTCTCAGCCTCCCCAGTGCTGGGATTACAAGCGTGCGCCACCACGCCCAGCTAGTCTTTTTATTTTTGAAACAGGGTCTCACTGAGTTGCAGAGGGCCTCGCTAAGTAGCTGAGGCTGTCCACGACTCACGATCCTCCAGTCTCAGCGTCCAGAATGCTGGGATTACAGGCATACACTACCACACCCGTCTTTATTCTTGATTTTGAAATAGGGTCTCACTAAGTTGTAGAGGCCTCACTAAGTAGTTGAGATTGTCCGCGAGCCACAATCCTCCTGTCTCAGCTTCCCGGATGCTGGGATTATAAGTGTGCAACACTGTGCCCAGCTGCTACAGTTTTTATTTATTTTTGTGGTACTGGGAGCAGGAGGTGTGTCCAGCTGGCGCGTACTCACCTTCACCCGGTCCATGCAGGCTTCATCCCCTCCCAGATACATGCTGTCCGTGGCCCAGGACCCGCTGGGTGGGCAGAAGCCCCTCCCTGTCCAGGCCACTTACCCGTGGCTGAGAATTGCCTCCATTGATCTGGGACCCGCCGAAAGCCATAGATGGAAGGAAGTGTCTAGAGATTGCCCTGAGGAATTGGTGTGTCGGTCTCAAATACTTTCCAGTGTTAGAGGAAGAAAAACTCATAGGAACGCACTCTCCCAAGGGGCTCGCTGGGACTAGTGGTGTGTCTTCTGTTGGAGTGGGCACCATCTTGACCTTGGAGAGGGCACCACTGGGCACCACTGCACCATTCTGGCTGCAACCCAGCTGTGCTCTCAGCCCGGATCCTACTTTGTGTTCTGGGGGCACAGGGAAGGGCAAGCGGAGCCCACCAAGATGCTTTTAATTGACTCCAAAAAGTATTGTTCGACAGGCCAGCCTGCTGAGAAATAGGTGTGTTTTTAGATGCAGAAGATAAGTGCGGTGGGTGTGACAGCGAGGGTAGTAATTATGTCATCTGTCTTGTCATGCAGTGTGACTATAGTAATTGCAACACTCTCTCCCATCACTGAAGCTAGTAATTAGAGTGCAGCTAACAGGATTATGTGCTAACTTGGGCCAGTTTAATCTCCCCTTTTACTCTGAAACACAATGGTAAAATTCCACAGTTGTTCCCAGATTACTGAGCCTTTTAAACATCTGCTGTCTTGTAACTTTCTCTTTGTGGTACTGGGAATCAAACCCAGGGCCTCGCCCATGCTAGGCAAGCACTCTACCACTGAGCTACATGCCTGGCCCTGTCTTATAACTCCAGCAAGTCCACACTAAGGCGGGAGGCAGAGACACACAGGGAATCTCATCCTAGCAGAAGTGAGAGAGAGCTGGTGGGGCGTGGCAAGAAAGTGTCAACCACAAAGGAGTTGTGAGTTTTCTACCAGAATAAAATTCCATCTGCGAAAGCAAATCGTCCATATTAGGTTTTGGAAAAGGCAGATCTTGTAAGGAATCTGGTGATGTCTGAAACCCATGATTTATAAGAAAGAAACCTCTAGTCACAAAAATCAACCCAGGGCTGATAAGGAAAACCCTCCGCTCAGCCTGAGGAGTAGGTGCAAGGTTAATTAGCACCGGGATGTCAGACTGCGGGTCAGGATGTCGCGTCTCATGTGCAAGGCACATGAAGACGGTCCTTACCTGGGTTTTTCTTTTCCAGGCACATTACAGTCGATGCCAAGTGTTGCGGGGTGGGGGGGATGTGCGTGGTGTGTGTGGGGAGAAGTAATCCCCCCCCACCACCACACAGACAAACAGAAAAACCATGGATTCTTGTCCTAAGCTAAGAATAAGTATTCATCGCTTGGACAGCTGCCGAAGATGTAAAGGAGTTTATTAAAAAGATAGAAATACAGAAAATAGAAATACAGCCCCATGCCAAGATGGCATGAGGGGATGACTCGAATGAGTACACCCAAGGGCTTACATGTGGACTTGGCCTTTTTATACCCATGACCTCCATCTTGTTTGGGTGACTCTGATGTGAACGTCCCTGTAAGGTACCTCCCCTAGGAAGGTGGGGTAAGGTGTCTCCTTTCATGGAGGGCAAGGCCAAACCCTGCCCCATCCCCCCTAGATCAGGTAGATCTGTCTTAAGAAAGAGGAAGCCCCAGCTCTCCTCTATTGACTTGTTAAGTACTTTGAGCTAGGTTGATTTACACTGGAATAGCTGCCTGTTTTGGGCAGAAACCAAGTCCTTTCTTTATCCATGTCTGCCTCCATTTTAACACAACTATTTTGAAATATACCACTTATTTTCCTTTGAAATATATTAATAATCAGAGCTTTCCCAAATCTTCCTAGGTCATTCCCCATACTGACACACCAAGGGCTATCCAAGGTATGTTAGCTCTACAGGAATGAAGGGACTCTGGACGCTATGTGTCTGGCAAGAGGGAACTGCCTTGAATATTTTGTTGTGAAATGACTTACACTCTACTAGACACAGCTATCCATAAGTAGACGTGTGTGTGTGTGTGTGTGTGTGTGTGTGTGTGTGTGTGTGTGTGGCTGGGATTGAATCCCTGGGTGCTCTACCTCTAAGCAACAACCCCAGATTTTTTTATTTTTATTTTTTTATTTTGAAATGAGGTCTAAGTTACTGTGCACTGGCCTCAAGCCTGCAATCCTCCTGTAGTCTCCCAAGTACTAGGATTGTAGGTGTGCACCACCACACCCAGCATGTAAACTATTTAGGGGGTGGTGACACTGGGAATAGAACTCAGGAGTATTCGACCTATGAACTATACCTCCCCAGCCCTTTTGATTTTTTTTGTTGTTGTTGTTTTGAAACGGGGTCTTGCTGAGTTGCTGAGGGCCTCACTAATTTCCCAGGCCAAATTTGAACCTGTGATCCTCCTGTCTCAGTCTTCCAGTTATGGGGATTATAAGTCTGTGCCACTGTGTCCCGTAAGTAAGCTCTTGTGGGGAGATAGAACCCAGGGGCATTCTACCTCTGAGCTGCACCCTCAGCCCTTTGGATATTTTATTTTGAAACAAGGCCGACTAAGTTGCTGAAGGCCTCACTAAATTGCCCAGGCTGGACTTGAACCTGCAAACTTCCTCTCAGCTTTGTAGAGGGTGAGACTACAGGCATGCACCACCATGCCCGGCCTGGCACGCATACTCATTATTATAGTGACTTCTTTATTTCTGACTCTTCTAGTTAGCTCCAGAGGGCAACCGAGGGAAATTCCCTCTTGTGCATGATGTACACTCACAAACATATCAAAGTCAACTACTAAGTCAAACATAAGAAAGAGGGACGGGGAGGGAATGGGGTGCGAACTGGGGAAGGGCTAAATGAGTGATACGTGCATGTAAGCCTCTACCATCTTGTACTCCATAAGACGTATAACTACAATGCACCAAAAAAAAAAAAAAAAAAAAAACTTGAAGGGGAGCGAGGCATGGCGGCGCACACTTCAGGCTAACAGGAGTGTCGCAGGTTCTAGGCCAGCCTCAGCAACTTAGTGAGATCTCAGCAACCTAGCAAGACTCTGTTTCTAAAACAAAAGAATAAAATAGAGCCAGGGGTGTAGCTTAGAGGTTGGATGCCCCTGTATTCAACCCCCAGTGACACACACACACACACACACACACACACACACACACACACACACGCACAGAACCTGGAAAGGGAATGCGTGATGCTTACATGGCCAGAGGCCTCAAAGCACACTTTCTTGACGATGATTTGTGGGGTGTCTCTATCTTCATTCTAGAAAAGATTTAGACCTCCAATGTACTGAAAAGATGGCCTTTGGCGGCCGTACTCCCCCTGCCTGTGGCCCTAATGAGCACTTTCTGCGGAACGGCCTAATTGGCAGGCTGAGTTAGCACACGGGCCACACGGCTACCAAGCGCATGACATGGTGCTGAGCAAAGGGAACTGGTAACTTCATCTCCCCTTTCTTGAAAAGCACGTGCTTCTCCGCAGGCCACCCTCGCCCCCAGCTCTTCCTCTGCAGGTGGGGGACAGTTTGATGCACAGTCATCATGCACCAATTAAGATAAGCCTGGAGGAAAGCAGAAAAGAAAGGGCTTCCTGTCCAGGGGTGGTTTGCTCTGCAGGCGAGTGGCCACCCCCAGTTAGAAGGTACGTTCTTAGCCAGGTGCAGCGATGTAATCCAGTACATGGGAAGCTGAGACAGGAGGATCCCAGGTTAGAGGACTGCCTCCGCAACTTAGTAATACCCTGTTATAAAATAAAAATTACTCTTGTAATCCCAGAGCTTGGAAGGCTGAGACAGGAGGCTGGCACAGGTTCGAAGCCAGCCTCAGCTACTTAGTGAGGCTCTCAGCAACTTAGTGAGACCCTGTTTCCAAATAAAGTATAATAAAATAGGTCTGGGAGTATAGCCCGGGGGTAGAATAGCCCCTGGGTTCCACCTCAGTACCACAAAATAAAATAATAATAATAATAATAATAATAATAGATAATAGAGCTGGGCATGGTGGCACATGCTTGTAATCCCAGCATTTGGGAGGCTGAGACTAGAGGATCATGGTTCGAGGACAGCCTTAGCTACTTAGCGAGGCCCTTTGCAACCTAGTGAGACCCAGTTTCAAAATAAAGAACAAAACATAGGGCTGGGGGTATAGCTTGGAGTTCTATCCTCAGTACTGCAAAAATTTTTTTCAATAAATAATATATACATATATATACATTTAAGTGTTATTTATTCATTTTATATACATATATCACTCAGAGGTAGAATCCCCAATACAAAAAAATGGACTGAGAGAAAAAATTAATAATGATAATAGATACAACCCCCACCCCCAGCTTGGCCAGGGACCGCGTAGCAGTCATCGTGCGGCTCCTGGCCTAGTCCCTCTTCTCCCCTCGCTGGGAGAGAGACATGAATGTCCAGGCCTTCCCGCCAGCTCCTCGGCTCTCTGCAATGCCATCCCAGCATCCCAGGGCAGCATCCCTGGTGACCCTGTGCAGCCCGGGCACCCATGTCCCGTCCCTGGTCATACTCACCCTACAGCCAGTCCTTGGGGTACCCACTGTCCACGCGGGGCTCCCCGCTGGGCCGCCCCAGGAGGGTCTTTAACCAGGTCCCCGTGTGTGTCCCCGCAGGTCTCCCAGGCCGCCGCGGACCTCCTGGCCTACTGCGAAGCCCATGTACGGGAAGACCCGCTCATCATCCCTGTGCCTGCCTCAGAAAACCCCTTCCGGGAGAAGAAGTTCTTTTGTACCATCCTCTGACCCTGCGTGATGAGACACCCCACTCCTGTCCCCCCCGAGTCCTCGTGGAGACCACGCATGCTCTGAGCTCCAGCGAGCCCCTCGCCCGTCCCCGCCCATCCCACGGTGGTGGCCGGGCTGCCTCCTGCGTTCATGGGTTTTCCCTGACATTCCATTTCTTTTCTTCCCCCCGCCCCTTCATTTTATGTTCTTTTTCATTAGCGGCAAAGAGAAAATAGACATTTTTATAGTCAAATAACAAATGTGCCATATCAAAATAAGTGTGGAGTTAAGGGTTTATGGTTTTTAAACATTGATGCCCAAGTGTACGTACATCAAGCTAAGGAATTCAGTGGACAACTTATTAAGATGGAAATTTATGCCCCAGTCTCCCTCCACCCCGTGTGCAAGAATTCGGTATCAAATGGGAGCACCAGGGCTGCGGAGAGGTATAGGTTCCCGCATCCTCCCTGGAGAAGGCAGCTCGGCCCCTTTTCATCTCCAACTTTTCCATCCTCCTGTTAAAGGGAACCAAACCTTGGGCTGGGAAGGGTTTCCTTAGCCCGTGTTGTTCGGGGTCTGTGCAGCCCAGCCGGGGAGGGGGCTCTTGCCTCCGTGTTTCCCAGGGGCCATTTTGGACATGGACCTTCCCCCTCCAGCTGTGGCTATAGTGTGGACATTGGCCACCTGGCCCAGAAGTGGTCCCCGTGACAGCCAGCAGTTTCCACGCTCCCGCCAGACCTGCAGGGCTGTCCCCCTCTCCATGGCCACCTCTTCCTGCTCCCTCCTGCTCCGACCCCTACTCCATAGCTCTCAGGCAGGCTGGATCCCAAGGATTCTTCCTGGGCACAGCACTGGCCCCTCTAGGGTTTCAAAGGGGCCACTCTGCTGCCACCCACTGATCTGACCTGTGTTAACTTAGTTTTTTTTTTTTTTTTTTTGGTGGTGCTGGGGTTCCTGGAAGCCCTCTACCTCTGGGCTATACTCCCAGACCTACTTTTTATATTTTTATTTGGAAAGAGATTCCCTTAAGCCAGAGAGACTGGCTTCGAACCTGCACAATCCTCCTATCTCCTCCTCCCAAGCGTGGGGATTACAAGCGTGCGCCACCACGCCCGGCTCTTACTTAATCCTCCAACAGTAAATGCTATGACCGCAGGCTTGTCTTAGAGAGAGGGGAGACTGAGGTACCAGGAGGTGATGTCGTTTGTGCAAAGTTACAGGAAGTAAGCCAGAAGGCTGGGACTTCTGTGCAGGTGCCCCAGAGCTAGGACGTCTCCCAGGTTCGCCTGTTGCAGGTGGGTGAGACACACAGACAATCTGAGCTGCACATCTGGAAGCAGCCCTGTCTGCTGCCCCAGCCCACTCTGTGCAGCGCACACTTCTCTTCCCAGCGCTGCCAAGAGGAAGCCTTCTGAGCATCATGCAAGGGCATTTTATAGAAGAGGATCCTTGGAATTCCCTGAGAGAGACTAGACAGCAGCTAGTCAGCTCTTCTGAGAGGAACCCGCAGCCCCATGCGAACCACATCATCACCCCCATGAAGGAGGAGGATGAGCCCCGGGAGAACTCTCCTCCCTGTGTTCTGTTCTGTATTCAGAAACTGCCTCCCTCCCTCCCTGGCTCTGGCAGGGGCTTGTGACACTGCAAGCCATTGTTCTAACCTGCAAATTGGGGACAGTGGTAATTACTCCTCCTGCCTTTCAGTCTGGGAGGAAGGGAAGGGAAGCTCTGATTATCATTTAAAACAAATACCAGGCTATAATGGAGGAGAAAGATGCCTGTCTTCAAAGATGCCCTGGTTCGGCTGGATGGAGGCTATAATTGCCTGTAAAATGGCAAATGTAATTTTCAGATCCATTAATGACTTGGCACCCTCGTAAATGGCTTTAGCACAGCATCAGTCCTTGATTTTTCTTTTCTCTTTGAAGGCTCTCTGATGACACTAGGGTTTTGGGAAGCTGTGTTCTTAGAATGCCCCAGAACTCTACGCCGGCCATGATGGTAAGACTTCCAGGCCTTCTATGGTTTAGGTTGTGGCCAGCATCTCCTTATTTCCTGGTCCAAGTCCGCATCATGAGCCTGATGAAGCAAGGCACGAGCCGTAAAGCGCATGGGATGGAAGCACACGGAGTGGCGAGTCGGTCAGGAGAACAGTGCGCTCTCAGTCTCCCGCCCAACGCGCTCCTCATTTGCTCCTGCTTTTATTCCCTATTCTGCCCCTTCTCTCTCTTTTCGTCCTTCTCCAACTCTCTTCTTTTTTTTGCGGGTCTGGGGCTGGAACCCAGAGGCATTTGACCTCTGAGCTACAACCCCTGCCCATTTATTTATTTATTTATTTTTTGAAACAGGGTCTCACTGAGTTGCGAAGGGCCTCACTAAGTAGCTGAGGCTGTCCGCAAACCGTGATCCTCCTGTCTCAGCCTCCCGAATGCTGGGATTACCAGCTTGAGCCACCACGCCCGGCTTCCAACTCTCTTCTTTACATCTCTCCTTGAGATGCTTTTCCGACCTTTCCCAGCACCCCTCCCTTCCAAACCCGTGGCACGTTTTGTGGATTCTGCTTTCTGAGTGTTCCTGAACGCAGCCAGCCCCTGAAAGGCAGGTTACCGCGCGTGGGCTGTGAGATGCACGTTCCGCTAATCACTAAAGATCAAGGAAACGAACCCCGCTGCCGCCGTGGGTTCGTCCTGGCCGCATCTGCTTTGGGCAGGTGTCCCTTCGAATGAATTTTTTTGGAGATGAACATTTTTATTGAACAGGTAGATTTATTCCATTACAAAAATTATGTTTACACTCAAATTATCTTAAGTTCCTACAATGTTACAAAATGGTGAAATTTTGGGTTGGATGCTTCAGAAAGCTATTTCTGCTTTCTGTTCAGCATCCGCTCTCTGGACGGGGGACATCACCTCTTCTGTTTGAATTTATGGAACGTGGTACTCGCCTCCCGCTGTGGAAAGAGAAGCAGAGGGCTGTTCCCGGTCTCTCAGGCGCCACCTCCCCAGCTCCGTACCAGCCAGGAAGGGTCAGTGATGGGTAGACCACCTGGACCGCTTGCTTGGTGCTGTGAGCCAGTGCACAGAAATGAAGGGGTGCTGAGTGTCGTTTTATGAGAGGTGCTGCAGCTCCGGTGATAGTCCAGTAGGACGGGTGTCTAGGGCTGCTGGGCTGTAGGGATGTGCGCTTACCAGTCACGATGTCCAGGCATGGCAGCTTCCTGGGAAAACTGTTCTGGCTCCATTCCTTGGCTCCATTGAGCTGTCTCGCCCCAGCCATCTTCTGACATGTCCCGTCTAGCCTCCTGTTTGTTCTTTGAGCCTCCACACTGCATCCAGTAAATTCCTTATCCTTTCATGAAATAGGAGCTGTAAATACCATGTGACCTAACAAGTCCACTCCCGAGTGTATACTCAGCAGGAATATGTACATATACTTGTTAGAAGAAATGTTCTATTCATAAAAAAAAAAACACCCAGAAAGCACCTAATTGCCCATGTTGAATGGATGAAGAAAGTAGGGTATATTCTCGCGATGGGTTCTACAGCCTGAGGATGGGTGGTTTTCAACGCCATCCGACAACACGGTGTGCGTATCCACCTAGCGCTGAGCTGGAAAAAGTGTACATGCCATTTGATTTTGATGTTATCAAGTCCAAAACCTGGCAAAACTAATCCTCATTGTCCAAAGTAGAGACAGGAGTTACTACCAAGGGGGCAGGAACCAGAAAGGGGCAGTGGGGAGCTTCCGGAATGTTCTGTTTCTGGGTCTGTTGCCCACATCTGAATGTGTTCCGTCTGTGAAAATTCCAGGTGTACACTTTTGATGTGGGAGCTTTCCTGTACGTACATTATTCTTCAATAAAAAGTTGGGTTTTGTGGCTAATAATCATGAATCCTATGTTTACTTCTTATTTCTTTTTTGGCAATTTGCTCAACATTTTAGGGGGAGGGTGGGAGGTACTGGAGATTGAATGCCCGGGGCATTCTTCCTTTGAGCTACACTCCGAGCCCCTACTTTGTGTGTGTGTGTGGTACTGGGGATAGAACACAGGGGTGTTCTACCTCCAGGCTACATACCCCTCACTCCTATTTAATTTTCATTTGGAAACAGGGTCTCACTCAGTTGCCGAGGCTGGTCTTGAACCTACAGGCCTTCAGTTTCAACCTCCCCAGGACTGGGATTCCAGGTGTGTACCCCGCACCCGGCTACAATCTGCTCAGCTTCTGATTCTGTGACATAGCATCACTAACATGATATTGATGATGACTAACATGACTCGTGGGGCATTTTAAGAGTGTTAGGTAATATTTTAAACAGCAGAGAACTTACAACCCACAGCTGCCTGATATCTCGCTGTCAATGTAACACAGGTGGCTTGCTGTGAACGGATCGCATGAACTCTGTACTTTGGGATTTGGGGAGCCGGTGAAGAATCCTGCAGGGGCTCCCCACTGGATAGCAGAGGTGACATCCTGCCAGCCTTTCTGATTTCTGGCCATCAGGAATGGAGGGAGAGGATGGGCCGCCACAAAACCGTCATTAGACATCAGCTCTGGAGCAAGAACCCACAGACATCAGGTGTGATGGCACATGCCTGTAATCTCAGTACTTGGAAGGCTGAGACAGAAGGACCACGGCTTCCAGGACAACCTTGGGAACTTAGACCCTCAGCAACCCAGCGAGACCCTGTTTCAAAATAAAAAGTAAAATGAGATGGGAGTGTAGCTTGGAGGTAGCATGCCCATGAGTTCAATTTCCCAGTACCACTAAAGAAAGGAAAGAAAGAGGGGAGGAGAGAAAGGAAGGAAGGAAGGAAAGAAGAAAGGAAGGAAGGAAGGATGGAAGGGAGAACCCAGAGTCACCAGGATGCTCTGGGCAGCGACACCAGGCCTGCCTCCTGCTCCTTCCCCTCTGCTCCAGTCCCGGGCACTCCCAAGCCTCCCTGGTTTCTGAGGATCTCAGAGCTGTCTCCCTGGCACGCCAGTAGCAGCTCTGCTGGGCACAGCATGGCGATCACAGAGGAGGATCACGCGGGCACTCCTGCCACAGGAGTCCGAAGGTCACGCTTTGATTCTGAGCTCCAGCCCTCACAGAACTCAACAATAAATGAGAATTGTCAGCAGCCCTCCTCCGAGGAGTGCGGGAGGAGCAAAGGCAGGGTCAGCCATTCAGCTTTGATGAGAAATAATGAAGGCAAGTCACGTTTGGATCCGAGGGAGCCCGGCCACTGCAGCAGCCTGGACAGGACCACTCACGCGTCCTCTCAGTCCTTCCGGCTGAAGGCACCAGGTCCTGGGCGGGTTCCTGCCGCCCAGAAGCACACCCGGCCCCATTCTGCACACAGGACCCAGGCCGGCACAGTGCTGGTGGAGGAGGTTTCTGCCCAGTCTGCGGGCTTCGGGGTAAGTGGGATGAACCAGTGCATCGAGCCTCTGATCAAACACCCGTGTTGACACCTGCCTCCGCTTTGCAGGATGTGCTGAGTCCTATCCTGTTCACGCTGGGGTTTTTTTCTTTGTATTTTGCTTTGTTTTGTTTTGTTTTTTGCAGTGCTGGGGATTTAAACCAGGGGCCATATGAGGTAAAACACACACACACACACACACACACACACACACACACACACACATTTTTGTGGTACTGGGGATGGAACCCAGGGGCTTTCTACCTCCAGACTATACTCCCAGACCTAATATATATTTTTTTTCTTTTTTTTTTTTTTGGTGGTACTGGGGTTCCTGGAAGCCCTTCTACCTCCGGGCTACACTCCCAGACCTATTTTTACATTTTTATTTGGAAACAGGGTCTCCTAAGCCAGTGCGCGCGGCTGGCTTCGAACCTGCGCGATCCTCCTGTCTCTGCCTCCCAAGCGCGGGGATTACAAGCGTGCGCCACCACGCCCGGCCTATTTTATATTTTGTTTGGAAACAGGGTCTCACTGAGTTGATGAGAGGCTCACTAAGTAGCTAAGGCTGGCTTCGAACCTGCATAATCCTCCTGTCTCAGCCTCCCAAGTACTGGGATGACAAGCGTTCACTACCATGCCTGGCTATTTTTTATTTTAATTTTTTTGGTTGTACTGAAGATTGAACTCAGGGGTATACAACCGCCAAGCTATACCTCCAGCAAGATTTTATTATTTATTTATTTTTTTTGAAATAGGGTCTCTCCAAGTTGCACAGGGCTTCACAAGGTTGCTGAGGCTGGCTGTGAACCTGCGGTCCTCCTGTCTCAGCCTTCTAAATACTGGGATTTACGAGTGTGCACCACCTAGCCCCGCTTATTTTATTTTGATTTTGAAACAGGGTCTCCAGTGATTGCTGAGGGCCTCACTAAATTGCTGAGATTGGCCTTGAACCTGCAATCCTCCTTTCTCAGCCTCCCAAGTACTAGAATTAGAGGAATGCAGGAGCACTTGGGAGGCAGAGAGAGACAGGAGGATCATAGGTTTGAGGACAACCTCAGCAACTTAGGCAAGACCACCAGCACCCCAGTGAGACCCTGTTTCAAAATAAAACATAAAATAGAAGCCGGGCGTGGTGGCGCACCCCTGTAATCCTAGTACTTGGGAGGCTAAGACAAGAGGATCACAGGTTCGAGGACAGCCTCTGCAAGTAGTGAGACAGTCATCAACCTTTGAAACCCTGTTTCAGAGGAAGAAATAAAATTGGGTTAGGATTGTAGCTTGGTGGTAGAATGCTCTGGGTTCAATCCTCAGTATATAAAAAAGGAAATAAATGAATTAAATAAATAAAATAGGGCCAGGGGTGCAGCTCAGAGGCAGAAGGTGCCTGGGCTCAATCTCCAGTACCACCCCCCCCCCACACACACACGTTTGTAAGTTATTATTAGTCTGAGGAAACAGACTTCTAGTGAAATAACTTGGCCAACATCAGACAACAAGATCTAACTCCAAGTCAGTCTGCCAGACATCATGGGGTTTAAGAACCAAGAGGTCCTGTCCCTTCTGCAACCCATTTAAAAAAAGAAAAAGCTGCCCGGAGCCCATGCGAGCCACGTCCACTTTGTGGTCCTGTTTTCTTTTCTTGGCGCTTAAAAGCCGTGAGCCACCTGTAGGTTCTAAAAGCCCCTTCACACTGTGTCGCTGGATGCTGGGGTAATTGTGGTAATTAAGGCCTGGGGAGGGCTGCCTCTGCCTAAGAAAGGAAAGAATAGCTTGAAAAGAAAAGGGACTGTGAATCACAAAGGTAACATTAGTTCAGCTTACGCCTAAGGCCCATTATTTGGCGCGTGTCGGGGTGCCGAAGAATTCCGAGGAGGAAAGAGACTATTATTACTGTGGCCAGGTGTGTGGACAAGCTCATTCTATTCACGTAGTCTATTCTATTCACGTATCATTCACGTATTATTACTGTGGCCAGGTGTGTGGACAAGCGTTCATTCTCTTTCTTTTCCAAATCATTTGGTAAAATTCTTCTCATTTACCCGGAGCCTCTTGGCATTCTTGTAACAGTTCTTTTTTCTTTAAGTTAAATTAGACATCATTCAACTTAATTTTAAGTCTAAGCCAATCCTTGGGGGCAGAATGGAAGAATTAGTCCATTGTCCTAAATAAAGCCAGTGCTCTGTGGCAGGGCCACTGCGCCAACACCTGCTTCCTCGCCAAGTAATCAGTCGTTTCCTCTTAGCCCTCACTGGTCTCTAACACGCAGAAGTGCAGATTCTCATGGGCACCTCCTATTTTAGTTAAAATTACACAGGAACAAGAAAGTGTGGAAGGCAGCCGGGCGTGGTGGCGCAGGCTTGGAATCACAGCATTCGGGAGGCTGAGACAGGAGGATCGCCGTTCGCGGCCAGCCTCAGCTACTTAGGCCCTGTGCAACTCAGTGAGACCCTGTTTCAAAATAAAGAATAAAAAATAGGGCAGGGGTGCAGCTCAGAGGTAGAATGCCCCTAGGTTCAATCCCCAGTACCAAAAAACAAAACAAGCCGGGCATGGTGGCACATGCTTGTAATCCCAGAATTTAGGAGTCTGAGACAGGAGGAGCACAGGTTTAAGGATGGCCTGAGCTACTTAGTGAGGCCTTCTGTCATTTAGTAAGACACTATTTGCGTGTGTGTGTGTGGGGGGGGGGTTTGGGGATGAAACCTAGGGGCTTTCTACCTTCAGGCTATACTCCCAGACCTATTTTATATTTTATTTGGAAACAGGGTCTCAGTAAGTTGTTGAGAGCCTCACTAAGTAGCTGAGGCTGGCTTTGAACCTGTGTAATCCTCCTGTCTCAGCCTCCCAAGACTGGGATTATAAGTGTGCACCACCATGCCCGGCTAGTGAGACCCTATTTCAAAATAAATAATAAAAAATAAAAAAGCTGGGCGTGGGTGGTGCACACTTGTAATCCCTGCGCTTGGGAGGGAGAGAAAGGAGGATCCCACAGGTTCAAAGCCAGCCTTGCTGGCTTAAGAGACCCTGTTTCCAAATAAAATCTATAAAATAGGTCTGGGAGTGTAGCCCGGAGGTAGAAGGGTTCCATCCCCAGTACTACCAATAAAATAAAATAAAATAAAATAAAATAAAATAAAATAAAATAAAATAAAATATAGGGCTGGTGATGCAGCTTGGAGGTAGAATGCCCCTGGGTTCCATCCCTAGTACCACACACACACACACACACACACACACACACAGTACACTGAGTTACTAAGGAGGCTGAGATAGAAATATCCCAAGTTCAAGACCAGCCTCTGCAACTTAGCAAGAGCTAAACAAACAAACAAAACAAAAAGCCTAAATAAATAAAAATAAAAAGAACTGGGGTACTTGGGAGGCTGAGACAGTAGAATCGCAAGTTCGAGGCTAGCCTCAGCAAATTAGCAAGACCCTGTTTCAAAATAAAAATAAAAATGGTTGAGCATGGTGGTGCATGCTTGTAATCCCAGTACTTGGGAGGCTGGGACAGGAGGCTCTCAGGTTTGTGGCCTGCTTCAGCAACTTGGCAAGGCCCTCTACAACTTAGTGAGACTGTGTTTCAAAAAAAAAAAAAAAAAAATAGGGCGTGGGATGTAGCTCAGAGGTAGAATGCCCCTGGGCTCAATCTCCAGGACTAAAAAAAGCCTGGGGATATAGCTCAGTGGTATTGTATCCCGAGTTCAACCCCCAGTAATGGAAGGGAAAAAAAAGTACATTGGGCTTAAGCTTTCCCAGTATAATATTTATATTTAGATATAAGTGATTAATCCCTTCGTGATCACACTGAGTCAGATATTTATAATCTATGGTGTATTTTTAGTACCCAGATAACAGCAATATATTACTAGGAATGTATCTGCTCACCAGCAGCTTTATTAACTTGCATATAATTAATGTGAGTTTTTGGCACACGTTTTACTTCAACACAGCTATTTACATTTTTGAGAACATATTTGTTTACTGAACTAACAAATGCTGTAATAGACTATCTTCACAGTCTTAGCCTTAATTGGAAGAAGAGAAGTAGAAATTTCAAAGAAGGAATTCTCTCTGAAAACCCAGCCAAACGAAATAGGTAAACCGTCCAGCAGGCGCCGGAAATCTCAGCGACTCAGAAGGCTGAGGCAGGAGACAAGTTTGAGACCAGCTTGGGTAACTTAGGGAGACCCCGCCTCAAAATAAAATCCACTAGTGCTGGGATGTCAGTGGTAAAGTAACCTTGGGTTCAATCTCCAGTACCAAAAGGCGGAGCGATAACCAGTGCGAGATTTAGAAGAATCCTAATTTTATAACAGACATCACTCAGCTTTGCTTCATAAACAGAACGAGGTCACACATTTCCTGTCATTTATGAGTGGTTTTTTTTTTTTTTTTTTTTGCAGTACTGGGGATGGAACCCAGGGGCATTCTATCTCCAAGCTACACCCCCAGCCCTATTTTTTATTACTTATTTTGAAACAGGGTCTCACTGGTTGCAAAGGTCCTCACTAAGTAGCGGAGGCTGTCAGGGAACAGGGTCTCTTAAGCCAGCACAGTTGGCTTCGAACCTGCGCGATCCTCCTGTCTCCGCCTCCCAAGCACGGGGATGACAAGCGTGCCCACCGCGCCCAGCTCACTGTAGGTTTTGCTTCCCAGCATGAGTTTCTGAGGGGAAAGTGAGCCACCTCACTGCATAAACCAGGAGGAAACCCCATTTGATAGTGTGTAATAGCAGAATCTGGCCCTGATCTTCTAGCAAACTCACATAACACTCATACCGACACGGATTATGACTCCCCATGCACAATTAGCTGCTTGGAATCGCCCTTTCATCTTTTGAGATCAAAATATCACCCTGTCCTCTGACTGGAATGGCTCTGAGAGATTCTTGCAAATTAATGTAACATCTTGAAAACCATCCTCTCTGCTAGCATTTGAAAATTAATCTGAGCAAGGCTTCTCTGCACGCAGCTTGGTCTAAAAGCTTTGAAGTAATTTTAATGACGCATCTTGGGCAAATATAAAATAATGTTGATTTTTAACCTAAACACAAGCTAAGAATAGGGGAGAAACTTGGTTTTCTTTTCCTTTGATCTTCTAAAAGCACGATTCCTGACACATCCCAAGGTACAGAATGAATAAGGGGGAACAAGATGAAGGAAAAAAATCAGAGGTAAGGAGGGGACATAAACCCACGCCACGCTGAGTGTTAAGTTCTAGAGTTTCGTGATTTGGAACATGTATAGTTGTGAAGGATGCTTCAGAGAAATGTATCAGGTTGGGCGTGGTGGTGTATGCGTGCAATGCCTGCAACTCAGGGGGCTGAGGCAGGAGGATCACGCGTTCCGAGCCAGCCCGAGAAACTCGGCAAGATCCCGTCTTGAAATAAAAATATAAAAATTCTGGGGATGTAGCTCAGTGGTAAAGCATTCCTGGGGCTCAGTCCCCAGTGCCACAAGACAAAAAAAAAAAAAAAAAAACACGAAAGGGAGGGAGGGAGGAGAGAGAGAGAGAGAGAGAGAGAGAGAGAGGAGAGAGAGAGAGAGAGAGAGAGAGAGAGAGAGAGGAGAGAGAGAGAGAGAGAGAGAGAGAGAGGGGAAGAAATGGTGTTTTTTTTTGGGGGGGGCCGGTGCTGGGGATTAAAACTAGGGGCATTTCACTGCCGTGCTACAGTCCAAGCCCTTTTTATTTTGAAACAGGGTCTTCCTAAATTACCACGTCTTGGCCTCAAACCTAGGATCCTCCTTACTCAGCCTCTCAGGTACTGGAATTCCTATGCCAGCTGAGGAATAGTCTTTAGAAAGCTTCCAGAAGATAAGCAAAAGCCACAAAGCCTGGAATCTCTCCTAGCAAGAGTCCTGCGTGTTTTCTGAGTGGGACTGGGTGCCTGAAGACAGTCAGCACTCAGGAGACACAGACCAAATTTTACTTTTTTTCAGCTTGCTCATAAGGACAGTTAATTTATCAATCGATGTGAAACCCCACAAATAGGGACAAAAAGAGGCAAGCTTTTTACTGCCACCTACCGTTGGAAAGATAGCCTGCTGGGCGCTGGTGGGAAGGGCCTGTTGAGGAAACTCGAGATCAGGGCCACCAGGTGTCCTGGTTTGCAGAAGAGCCCTCTTGTCTGGAATCTGTGTATTCCAGCCTTGGCTCAGCTCCCCTTTCTCTGGAAACCCGATTTGGACGGTACACTCTATGGTTGCAGTGGCTCTTTTCAGAGGATGCTTAAAGCCCCCTGACCCGGCTCTGCCCCCTCAACAGTGCAGCTTCAGCCAGAGCCTTGCCAGTCTGTCCCCTTCCTCAGCAACTGACTGGGGCCCCTCCAATTTAGCAGGATGCTTTCCGCAAATAAAAAGTAAAATAAAATAGGGCCAGGTTAGCTTGGAGTAGAATGCCCCTGGGTTCAATCCCCATCACCACCAAATAAACATGTCAGTTGTGCCTTGGGGATAAAGGGAAGTGCTGGGTCCATGTTTGGGGTCAAAGCAGAAGGAAAAGGGCTAAGCAGATCTTTTTTTTTTTTTTTGGTGGTACTGGGGTTCCCGGAAGCCCTTCTACCTTCGGGCTACACTCCCAGACCTATTTTTACATTTTTATTTGGAAACAGGGTCTCCTAAGCCAGCGCGCACGGCTGGCTTCGAACCTGCGCGATCCTCCTGTCTCTGCCTCCCAAGCGCGGGGATTACAAGCGTGTGCCACCACGCCCGACTAAGCCGATCTTGATGGCATTTGCCCAAGAACCACAGCCATCAGTCCTCTACTTATTAGTGTGTGTGGCACTAGGGATTGAGCCCAGGGCGTTCTACCTCCAAGCTACATCCCCGGCCCTATTTTATTTTGCAAACAGGGTCCCATTAGGTTGATATGTCTCACTACTTGCTGAGGCTGTCCTCGAATCTGCGATGCTTCTGTCTCAGCCTCCCAAGCACTAGGATTATAGGCCTGTGCCACCATGCCTGGCAGCAATCAGTCTTGTAATTCAGTTTCCCACCAGAAGGAAGAGTTCCTTCCTGTCCTCAGAGACCTTGAAGTGTCTTCACTTACGTTGAGCAATAGTAATGTCCTCTCAAATTTGGGTGACAAGGTGTGGGAGCCAGCTTCCAAGATGGCTCCCATAACCCATACTTCACTCCGCCACGCACAAGGGCTGCTCTTTGGGACCAACAGACTAACGAAGAAGACAGTGTGTTTACCAAGGCGTCATTAGAAAAGCTCCTGGCATGTAAATGACCCATCCGGGAGCCAGCCACTGCCAAGCTTTCAAGCCCAGCTGCCATCTGCCTGCAACTTTGAGAAAACTTGGCTCCCTAATTCCGGACCTACAGGATTTGAGATAGTAGAGCCTCGTTGGAATTTTTTTGGTTTTGTTGTTTTCCAACAATCCGGTTTTTAAAAATATACTTTTATTAGTGCATTGCAATCTCACATCGTAACACAGTTAAAGAGTGACAGGACACGCACGCACACAGCACTTGGGGAATGAGCTATCGTCACCTCAAGAATTTTGGATTTGAAGGCAGGCATGGCGGCCCACACTTGTAATCCTAGTGCTTGGGAGTCTGAGACAGGATTGCAGGTTGGAAGACAGCCTCGGCAACACAGCAATACTCTCAGCAACCCAGAGAGACCCTGTTTCAAAAAAAAAAAAAAAAAAGAGCCGGGTGTGGTGGCCCAAGCTTGTAACCCCTGCGCTTGGGAGGTGGAGACAGGAGGATGGGGCAGGTTCGAAACCAGCCTTGCTGGCTTAAGAGATCCTGTTTCCAAATGAAAAAAATATAAAATAGGTCTGGGAGTGTAGCCCGGAGGCAGAAGGGTTCCATCCCCAGTACCACCAAAAAAAAAAAAAAAAAGTAAAAAAGGCTGAGGGTGCAGCTCAGAGGTCAAATGCCCTTGGGTTCAACCCCCAATATCTAAATAAATAAATAAATAAATAAACAAAGGGTTAAGGGTGTAGTGTAGCTGGGAGGTAGAATGCCCCTGGGTTCAATATCCTTAGCCAGAAAAAAAGTTTTATTTGTAATAGAGAAAACTTTTAAAAGAAAATGTCTGGCCCCATTAATTAAATTTACTAAGTATAAAAATCAGCAATTAACTCCTTAGGCTTACAGGTTTTCTACGACCATGACCAAATAGATTTTAAAACTAAAAAATAGTGCAGCTCACAATATTATATAAAAAAAAAATCAAATCAAAGGGAACTGCAACCGAGGATTGCTTTGTGAAACTCGAGGGCCACGCGGCAGGACTCGGGTCTCCACGGTGCCCGGGAGCCCACGGAAGCCTGCTGGTGGACGTCCTGGGACCTGCAGGCCTCCGTCTTCGGTGTGCACACGCCTGGACCTGCACGCCTCCGTCTTCGGTGTGCACACGCCTGGACCTGCAGGCCTCCGTCTTCGGTGTGCACACGCCTGGACCTGCAGGCCTCCGTCTTCGGTGTGCACACGCCTGGACCTGCAGGCCTCCGTCTTCGGTGTGCACACGCCTGGACCTGCAGGCCTCCGTCTTCGGTGTGCACACGCCTGGACCTGCACGCCTCCGTCTTCGGTGTGCACACGCCTGGACCTGCACGCCTCCGTCTTCGGTGTGCACACGCCTGGACCTGCGGGCCTCCAGCCGGGCACCGTCCTGCCCGCCCTCTTCTCGGCCGGGCCCCCGCTGGGGCGCAGGGGTCCATTGGTGGTCCGGCTCCCGCTCCCTCCCCGCAGCAGGCAGACGGCCGGGGCCGAGCCCCGCCGTTTTGGAGGACAGAACCCGGTGGAGAGCCCTGCGATCGCGCGCCAGAGTGAGCTCACAGGACCCACGGCCCCTCCGCCGCCCGCCGCCCGCCGCCCGCGCTCCGCAGCGCAGCCCTCCGCAGGTGCGGGGCGGCAGCGGCGCGGGGAGACTGCGCATGCTCCGTGCGCTCCCGGCGGCCCCCACGTGACGGCGCGCGCGGGATCTTGGGAGCGGTGGTTTCCGGGCCGCCTGAGCCGGGGCGCGCCCCCAGCCAGGGCCGGACGCGGGACTGCAGCTCCCCGCCGGCCCGCGCGCAGGGGCGGGGCCTCACGCCGGGGGCGGGGCCAGCGGGAGGGCGTGGCCAGCGGGGGGCGGGGCCGGGCCGTGGAGCCGCCGCCCGCGGTCGCCGGGCCTGGGCCGCGGGCCGGGAGCCGGGGCGGTCGCTTGGGCGTCGCGGGCGCTCGCTGCGGGCCGGGCCGGGGCGCGGCGGGGCCGGCGGGGGCGGCCAATGCGAAACTGGCTGGTGCTGCTGTGCCCGTGCGTGCTCGGGGCCGCGCTGCACCTCTGGCTGCGGCTGCGCTCCCCGCCGCCCGCGCGCGCCCCCGGGGCGGCAGGTGAGGACGCGGCCGCGCGCGGGCGGGGGCCGGGGCCGCGGGCCGGGGGCCGGGCCGGTTCCTCCCGCGGCGCCCGCCCCGTCGACCCCGCTCCGGACACCTGGCGGCCCCGGGTCCAGGCCGGTGGCCGTCCGGACGGGGACCGGGCGCTCCGGGAGCGGGGGTCGCCAGCTGGCCCGGGGAGGGCGCGTGGAGGTGCTCGTCCCGCGTGGGGGTGCGGTCTGTCCGGTGCCTGCACCGCCTGGTCGGACGCTCTGCCCACCGCGGGTCCCCGGGGCACGGTGCCAGCCCCCCAAACTCCTTCGGGTACCCTGCTTTTCTTGTCTTTTTAAGGGCTTGCCCGAGGACAGGGAAGGAGTCCTAGAAAGCTATTTTTAAAGATGAGGTAATACTCGTTTTGTTATTTTAACTACATTGAGGTTTTTTTTTTTTTTCTTCCTTTTTACCACCTCTCAAAACAGCTGTTTTCTTGCCCGAAAGTTTAAAAAACTAGAGTGTTTGCAGTTTGGCAGATGGTTCGGAGCCTTAGCTTCTAAAGTATTGCAGTCCTCGAAACTAACTCACTGGTACTTGAGATTTAAATTATAGCAATGGTTTCTTTTCCTGTTACCCCAACTACCAGCTCCTTGAAAAGGCGACTGGTGTGACCTCAGTAGAATTAAGTACTGATTAAATGATGTAAAGTACAGTATTAAAGTGACTTTAACCTGTTACGAGGTTGTGGCTTGTTTTTTTTTTTTTAATTTTTATAAACTGACCAGAGGAAAGAGTGCCCTGTATCTAAAATGCTTGGTAATTGTCTGTTGGGTTTGTGTTTTACAGGTTTCTTTTATTGTATGAGTGATTCCTCCTGGAATCTCCTTGCAGAGCATTCTTAGAATATTTGTGACTTGAACAGTCTTTTAGGGATCAATGAAACAGAACTCGTGCCCTTCAAGCATAAATCTTAGCCTGGCAGGCAGGTTCTTAGTTTGAAACAGGTTCTTCCTATTCCATTAAGTGTTTGGTTGGTGTCTTTATCTATCATCTGGTGAGATCAGACCAGATTAAGGGAACTCTTAGAAAGGGCCTAGGTTATTACTAGGTATAGAAATTGACTTACAGTGTTACTGGGCGACCGGTGAGGTAGGATCTTATTAATCTAAACCAAGTCCTGACAGATTCGTCACTTCCTTTTTTCCATTTCTTTCTTTTTTTTTTTTTTTTTTCTCTTCTTCCTGTGATCCTGGGGATTGAACCCAGGGACATTCTACTTCTGAGCTACATTCCCAGGCCTTTTTATTTTTAAATTTTTTTATGTTTAATTTATTTAGCAGCTCTGAGGATGGAACCCAGGGGTTTTCTACCTCCAGGCTACACTCCTAGACCTGTTTTATATTTTTATTTGGAAACAGGGTCTCACTGAGTTGCTGAGAGCCTCACTAAGTTGCTGAGGCTGGCTTCGAACCTGCATCATCCTCCTGTCTCAGCCTCCCAAGCACGGGGATTACAAAAATGCGCCGCCACGCCCGGCTTTATTTTTATTTTGAAACCGTCTCCCTGAATTGCTGTGCTCCTGTCTCAGTGCCCCCAAGTACTGGGATTACAGGCACTGCACCTGACTTAGAAAGAGCCCCGATTCTGCTGAGTATTCTTTCCTTGAATTAACATATTAAGACTTCACTTTTATCTTTCTTTAGTCTCTTTGTTCATCTTGGTTCCCAGTAAGTCAAGGCAGTATTTTTTGAAAGGGAGATTTTCCTTCCCTGATATATATGTATTTCTTTTTTCTTTCTTTCTTTTTTTTTTTTTTTTTTGGTGGGTCTGGGGATGGAACCCAGAGGCATTTGACCTCCGAGCTGCACCCCTACCCTATTTTTTATTCTTTATTTTGAAACAGGGTCTTATTAAATTGTAGAGGGCCTCACTAAGTCGCTGAGGCTGTCTGCCAACTGTGATCCTCTGGTCTCAGCCTCCCGAATGCTGGGGTTACAAGTGTGTACCACCACGCCCGGCTCCTTCCCTGATATTAAAAAAAAAAAAGGCACTATGGCTGAAATTGATTTAGCAGCCATCTTGAGAAGAATAAAGAATAGGGCAGGGGGTGTAGCTCAGTGGTCAAAGGCCCTTGGGTTCTATTCCCAGACCTGCAAAAAAAAAAAAAAAAAAAAAAAGATAAAGGGCCTGCTTTTGTGCAGTTTACTAGGTAGAAGGGAAGGTAGGGCATAAGAAAACAGGTGTCACTGCTAGTGATAAGTATGGAGAATGAAAAGAAAGCAGTGTAATAAGATAACGATGGGCCACTGTTTTTTGTTTTTGCTTTTTTGTGGTGTGTGTGTTTGGTACTGGGGATGGAATCCAGGGGCGTTCTACCTCTGAGCTATATCCCCAGCCCTATTTTTTACTTTTAGTTTGAAACAGGGTTTCAATAGGTTGATAAGAGTCTTTTCGCTACTTGCTTAGGTTGTCCTTGAACCTGCAATCCTCCTGTGTCAGCCTCCTGTGTATTTGGAGTACAGGCGTGAGCCGCCACGCCTGGCCGCTGTTTTAGACAGAGGTCAGGGAAGACCCTTTGAAGGGATGACAGTTGACTGGCTTGGAGTTGTGTTAGTACTAGAATCCGGGACCTTTCTCCCATGGAGGTGGGCCTTGTACTAGGGCAAGCCGCTGAGGGTATCTTGATCACAGCATACTAGTTTGGGGTAATGCCTTGGGTGTTATTTAAAGCTCAAGAAACCAGGCGTGGTGGCGCACGCTTGACATCCCAGCATTTGGGAGGCTGAGACAGGAGGATTGCAGTTCCCGGACAGCCTCAGCTACTTAGGCCCTTTGCAACTCAGTGAGATTCTGTTTCAAATAAAGAATAAAAAATAGGGCTGGGGGTGTAGCTCAGAGGTAGAATGCCCCTGGGTTCCATCCCCAGTACCACAAAAAATTAAATAAAGGTCAAGAAAAATGATGTGACCAGAAAGAGGCTTTTTTGTGGGATATTTGGGGAGAAGGAAACCAGGGGAAAGGACCGGAGCGCACCCACTCAAGGACGGCTTGGAGTGCGGGGTGTTGAGCTGGGTGCCTGGTGTTGGCCTTCAGTGGAGGCAGACAGGGCGAGGAGGTCGAAGACAAATGGAGCTCGCTTTGCAGTTTGGTTCCTCTACAATTACCCGTGTCTGCTAAATGCCAGTCGTGTCTGTGCTTCAGTTTCCTTGTTTAGCACATGATCTCATAATGGGATTGTGAAGGTTCACTGAATTCATAGTAAATACTGCGAGAACTTTAGAGAGGGCGTGGTGGCCGAGGGTGCAACCAGGGTGCCGTTTCGGTGGCCTCTCCGAACCTGGCGAGAGCCCGCAGCAGCGTATTGGTAGAGCTGGGAGGGACTCGCATGTTTGCCTTGCTTTCCAGCTCTGTTTTGTGATTGACGTCATTCAAGAGCGAATGAGAGTGGACTTTGTTTTGACTTTGAAGGCTCCTTGGGCTTCTTTGGAACAGTCCGTTCTGAGGTCACCTTGTGTTAGACTCTGATGTCCTCGTGGATATCCGCTCTCGGTGTAGAGTAGCACTTTGTGGGACCTTCGGGGTAGATTAGGAATCAAAAGAAGGGCTGCTCCCCTTGGAGGACGCGCTGGGGACCGTGTTATTCCCGACACCGGGAAGATCCGGCTGCTGCTCTACGCCATTCAGCCCAGCGAACACATGGGCTGCTCGGTCACTTGGCTGAATCTAGAGAATAAGAACGGGAAAGCGCGAATGCGTTTTTCACCTCTAGATCGTCTGCCTCTGTGCCACGAGGACCTTGTCATTTCCTTTTCTTATACGACTGGGACAAGGGCAGTAGGTACCTGTAATCCTAAAGGCTGAGACTGGAGAATCGCAGGTTCAAGGCCAGCACACTGTAACTGAAGAAGAATGTTAAAAAACAAAGTGGGGCTGGGGGTGGAGCTGAGAGGTAGAATGCCCCGAGGTCCGCTCTCCAGCACCATGACCCCCAGAGTTCTTAGACATGGAGCTGCTGGCCAAACGTGATAACTCCCTGTTTGTGTAGCCAGTGTGCACTGGACAAGGATGTACCAAAGCACTCTCCTCCCAGCCATGAAGGAGTGTAGCATTTCCTTGAAGTACCCACCATCGTTTGGTTGCTCTTCTCCTCCTCCTCCACATTATTATTATTATTATTATTATTATTATTATTATTATTATTTTGGTGGTACTGGGGTTCCTGGAAGCCCTTCTACCTCCAGGCTACACTCCCAGACCTATTTTTTTACATTTTTATTTGGAAACAGGGTCTCCTAAGCCAGAGTGTGCGGCTGGCTTCGAACCTGCGCTATCCTCCTTTCTCCGCCTCCCAAGCGCGGGGATTACAAGCGTGCCCACCACGCCCGGCATGGTTCTTATTATTTAAGAAGACATTTGTCCGTTTGAATGTAGCAGGAGACCAGTGTCTTTTTGCTCTAGTTCAGACTTGATTCCTGGTGATGTTGAAAATCTTTTTTTATGGTTCGCTGACTATTGCCTTTCGTGAGTTATCTTTGTGTCCTTTGTCTTGTGTCTACTTCCTAACTTTCCTTGCCCACCCCCCTATATCTGGACCCCAGAATCAAACTAGGCCCCTCCACACCTGCAGCCTGTCCCCGAGGGCGATGAGCGTGCAGGGCCAGATGGGGAGGGCAATGAGAACAGTCCTTGAGTCTCACTGGGGCTCGGCCTTCGTTGAGCTTCCAGTTGGGGCCGAGTACTTTAACATGCAGCCGGGTGTCTGCTGTCCTGGTTTATGCGGAGGGTACTTGGTAGCGGAAGCCTGTCTTTCTAAAGTCTGACTTCAGTGAATCTGGAAGTATCCATGTCTGTAGCAGGACAGGTCACAGTAGCCAAACTGTGGTGCCCACCTAGGTTTCTTCCAACAGATGAGTGGATTACAAAATTATGGGATATACACCCAGTAGAATTCTACGCAGCAATAAAGAAGGAACAAAATTTTGTCATTTGCAGGAAAATGGATGGACCTGGAGAACATTGTTAAGCGAGGTTAGCCAGGCACAGAAACCGAAGGATCAGGTTTTCTCTCATATGCGGAAGCTGGGGAGTAATCCGGATACCAGAGGGCCTTGACTAACGAGAAATTCAGTGGAGCCAGCGAGGTCGTGTAGGGGTCGGGGGAGGCGAGGATCAATGAAGGAAGGGCTTCCATTGACATCTGTCCACAAGTGAGAATACCTGCTGGTGTCAGTCTCAATAGCCTGTATGGGGAGGGAGCGGGGGTAGCCCGCCAAGTGCTGTGTGCCTGCCGACCATTACTGAACTGCATTATGACTAATGCACCAATAAAAGTATATAAAAAAACAGCCGGGCATGGTGGCCACGCTTGTCATCCCCGCGCTGGGGAGGTGGAGACAGGAAGATCATGCAGCTTCGAAGCCAGCCTCGGCTACTTAGTGAGGCTCTCAGCAATTAGTGAGACCCTGTTTCCAAAAAAGTATAAAATAGGCCTGGGAGTGTAGCCTGGAGGTAGAAAAGCCCCTGGGTTCCACCCCCAGTACCACAGAAAAAGTATTAAAAATATATATATGTCTGGAAGTAGATGTTCTTTGCTCTGTACTCCTCTGCAAGAAAGAGGAGTGTGTGTAAAGCAACGCAGTTGAACAGAGCGGCTTAGACAGGGATTAGAAGCGGGGATTGACGGTGCAAAGGTGGGGTGAGACCAAAGAGCAGTGTACATCCGTAACCCCTGGGGTTGTCACAGGCCACACGGCTATCTTTGCATGTATGTCTTTACTTATTTTTAGAAAAATCTTGTTTGGCAGTAGCCGGGGAGAAGCCGGGGAGAAACTAGTTCAGAAACCCGTATCTGGGTCTAGGAGAAAAAGACAACAGTCTTAACTGAGGCAGCAGCCAGACGGGTGCCGGGAAAGTGATAGGCCTGCAGAACTGTTCCTAGGATCTTGAGTCACCAAGAGCAGGTTAAAGTGTGTTCTCTCTTTCTAAAAGATTTACGTGGCTTAGCCGTCAAAACAAGGTAGTAACTGCTTGGCATTCAGAGAGATTTCATTTATTTGAGCATTTGCTTTCATACAGGAACCTTGCTTGTTCTCCCGTGAGGTCACCTAAATGAATTTTTTTTCCCCCAGTACTGGGGATGGAACCCAGGGGCATTCTACCTCTGAGAGACACCCCCTGGGCGGGAGGCTAAGACTGGAGGATCATGGTTAGGACAGCCTCAGCTACTTAAGCCCTCTGCAACTCAGTGAGACCTGGTTTCAAAATAAAGAATAAAAAACAGGGCAGGGGGTGAAGCTTGGAGGTCAAATGCCCCTGGGTTCCATCCCCAGACCCACCAAAAAAAAAAAAAAAAATAGGGCTGGAGGTGTAGCTTGGAGATAGAATGCCCCTAGGTTCCATCCCCAGTGCCATAAAAAAAGTAATACCTTTAAAATTATTCTAGTAAAGAATTTGTCCCCTGATTTTCTTGTTATTATTTTAATTGTCCTTTGAAAAGGCATGTTTTTGTTGTATTTTAGACTGCAAGCCTAGATCCTATGGCATTTAAAAAAACTTAATGTGGTTGAAATCCCTAGCCTTCAGTGATTTATTTTTGAAAGTGCTCTGGATCAGTGCCCACCACTGGAGAAGGATGAAATGGATCCCTCGTCAGAGCTGTGGATAAGCTTGTAGCTCTCAAGCTTTGAGGCTAGAGGTGAAAAACAAGGGCAGAGTATCTATGTCTTATGTCTTCTGTCTTCTAAGGACGTTTTAAGAAATTGAGGTGTGGCCCTGCCCACTAGATCCTTGACAGGAAAACACAAACCATTCCTGTGACTTTTACATGATTTAACTACTTTAGGATTTTTTTTTGTGTGTGTGTGTGGTACTGAGGGTGGAGCTCAGGGACTTTCTATCTCCGGGCTACACTCCCAGACCTATTTTATACTTTATTTGGAAACAGGGTCTCACTAGGTTGCTGAGAGCCTCGCTAAGTAGCTGAGGCTGGCTTCGAACCTGCGCGCTCCTCCTGTCTCAGCCTCCCAAGTGCGCAGTCACACCCGACTACTTTCGGATATTTAGTATGTCATTTTTTCTGGCTGTGGGCTTTGCTGACATGAATAAGGGTTTAGATACTTTTCTGTAAGGAAGTCCTTTGTCTTCGTCCTCATATTCAACAGCTAACATTAGTGTCAAACTTCACCTTTCCACTTTGGTGACGCTGATAGTTTAGTTACTATCGAGGGTTTACTATGCTCTGTACCAAACAAGAACTTTTGAATGCGTTAACATTTCTTACAGCAGCTATGTGAGGAGGAGTGGAATGCGTGCGTTGTAGTTTAGGAACTGAGGTTCACGAAGTTAAGTGATCTACACTTCACATGTGGCCGCGCCAGGCTCGACTGGCCCAACTCACTGTCCTGCCCACTCTTAGCAGTGCCACACGGCCTTTCAAAACCATTTTTTTTTTAATGCAGTACTGGGGGTGGAGCCCAGGGCCATTCTACCTCTGAGCCGCACCCTGGCCCTATTTTTTTTATTCTTTATTTTGAAACAGGGTCTCACTGAGTTGCAAATGGCCTCACTAAGTAGCTGAGGCTGTCTGCCACCGGAGACCCTCCTGTCTCAGTCTCCTGAATGCTGGGATTACAAGCGTGTGCCACCACACCCGGCTTTAAATCAATTCTTAGCACAAACATCTTGTTTGTTTGAAAGTTTTACATATGTATGTGAGCATGGGTACCACACACACACACACACACACACACACACACACACACATAAAAGACAAAAAGATTATACTAGAATGTAAATACTGTTTATCTCTAGATGGTGCGTTTATGGGTAACTTAAATTTTCTTTGTACTTTTTACAAGCATTATGTTTTATTTGTAATAAACCTGGTTTTTTGTTTTGTTTTGTTTTTTTGGTAGTAGCGATACTAGGGATTGAGTCCAGGGGCATTCTACATCACGCCTCTATTTTGAAACAGAGTTTTGCTAAGTTACAAACCTGTGATCCTCCTGTCTCAGCTTTCAACTGTGCCCCATGGCTGCTGCTGCTGCTGCAGCTTTTTCCTGGTACTGGGGATAAAACCAGGGGCATTCTACCTCCAAACTACACCCCTAGTTCCTTTCTTACATTTTTATTTTAAAACAGAGTCTCACTAAGTTACTCGAAATTGGCCTCAAAACTGTGATCCTCCCATCTCAGGCTCCCAAGTACTAGAATTACAGGGTTACGCCACTGCACCTGCTTGTAATAAACGTATGCTACATATTGAACTTACAGATACTGAGACGTGACTTATTTTAATTTCTTGTTCACTTCCAGATCGATCAGCCTTATCTCCTCAGTGGCAGTTTGGGCACTATGACGTGGTAGTTGGTGTGTTGTCAGCTCGAAATAACCATGAACTTCGGCATGTAATACGAAACACCTGGCTGAAGCACCTGCTGCAACATCCGGCGTTAAGTCAACGGTAGGCTTTCCAGGTGCTTCCTTGCCTTTCGGCTTTGAGAGTTCCGAAAAACCTCCATTCGGAAAGCCAGCAATGTTAATTCAAGTCTTGGCCTCTTTTCCCGGAAGAAGTGGTGGCTGTCTTATTTTGGCTTTCTGTCATATTGCTGGGCCCCCAATGCAAAATTTACCAAAATTTAAGTCAAAACATATTTGAAAGCGAGTATATTCATCGGTTAACATACCTCTACCTATAGACACGGCATGTGGTTTGTTTTTTGCTTTGATTTAATGTGGTAGTTCTTAAACGTTTTGTTCTGGAACACTCACCGTCGTCACGGGGATAAACGTAGCCGTTTTCAGTTGGGTGCCTTAGCCGTGCGGTCTGTCGTGCGTACCATGTGCCGTGCTCTTTCCTGACCGCCCTCCCAGCCTGACAGGAGCCCAGCCTCTTTTCCATTCTCAGTGAGACAGGAGAGGTGGCTCGAGGGCTGGGGAGGAGAAGCACGGAGGCCGCACTCGCAGGGACATGCGGCGCTGGGCGGTAGGGCACAGAGCCCCGCTCGGCTGGCATAAGCCTTGCTTCCCTCTCCTACCGTAGCAGCTTTCAGCCCTTTCAAGACAGGCTTCTTCAGTGCCTGATCCCAGTGACGACAGAACCTGCCACCTGGCATATGCAAGGCCTCAGGTTATCGCCCGCTGCTGGCAGAACCACTTCAGAACCTGCACTTCCCAGATCTTTCCTTGCTGGAAAATAAGGCGCTCCCCACCGGCTGCTCAGTCCAAAGCCTTTGGTGCGGTCTGGCCTTTCTTGTTCTGCCTGCTGCGTCCAGTTCATCAGCCATGCAGGTGCTCCCTTCAGATCAGTCCTGGGATCAGACTCCTGTGAACCCCTTTACCACTTGACCTCAGCCAGGATCTCCCCCGCCTGGACTGTTGCAGGACCCCCCCAAGTGAATAGCTTCTGCCTTTGACCCCCACCTGGTATTTCCCATACAGCAGCCAGAGTGGTCCTTTGAAAGGTAGTCAGATAAAGCTGGGCCTGGTGGCTCATGGCTGGCATCCCAGTACTGGGGAGTCTGAGACAGGAGGATCACAGGGTCAAGGCCAGTCTCAGCCACCGAGACCCTGTTTCAAAATGAAAAATGAAATGGGCTGGCGGTGCACCTCAGAGGCTGAATGGCCCTGGGTTCAACCCCCAGTACCAAAAGAAGCCAGAGATGTCGGTCCTCTCTTCACCTCTCCACTGACTTCCTGCTTGCTTAAAGGGAAACCCCACGTCATCTGTGGCCTTCGACCTTGTCTGTTCTTCGGCTTCTGGCCGCCTTCCGTGCACTGTCGCCTTAGGGGCTCTGCCCTGCCTGTACGCTCGCTGGACCCTTGCCACGGGACGGCTGCGCTGCTCCCTTCCCCAGCCTCCCATGGGTGCTACCAGCACACAGCCGGGTGTTACATGGTGCCCCTTGCCTGTCCTCTGTCTTCCCTACTTGGCTTTATTGTTACACTTATCACCAGCTGGCTGGTGAATTTATCCTATTTACCTGTATATTTGTAAGTTGTAAACTAGAAGGAACGTTTCAGGAGTGTAGGAGCTTCCGCTTTTTGACTGGTGCATTCCCAGGACCCAGAGCCTAGCATGGCCAGAGTAAGGCACTCAACGGCTGGGAATGAACGGCTCTGAACTAAATGCAGCTGCTAAAATTTGAGACGTCAGGAGTTCATTTGCCTTCGTAGCTGCTCTTGCTTTAAATTTAGTAAGCTTCGAGGTTTGTTTTATGAAAATGAAGACCATCTATATAAAATAGGTATTAGCCAAAAAGAACTTCCCGGGGCGGAATAATTAAGTGGATTTAGTACAAGTATTTAAGGTGGCGGGCATGGTGGTGCACCTCTGGCCTCGGTACTTGGAGGCTGTGAGTGAGGAGGACTGCAAGCTGGAGGCCACCCTCAGCAACTTGGTAAGGCCTGTTTCAAAATAAAGGTGTGCTCGCACAAAACTCACTTGGTCAGCAGCTTCGAGTGTGTGTGTCCCCCTTTTGCTGGACTAGAAGACTAAGGGTGAGCTGGGGCCCCACGATACCGAGTCTGTAAGTCAAAGGTCTGGGGCGCAGCTGACTGCACGTGTCTCTCAGGGTGCTCGTGAAGTTCATCATCGGGGCCCGCGGCTGCGAAGTGCCGGTGGAGGACAGGGAGGACCCGTACTCCTGCAGGCTGCTCAACATCACCGACCCAGGTGGGCCTTCCGTGCCGACCCACGACCTACAAGTGGGTGTTGAGTAAGAGTGCTAAGTTTACTAGTATGGAGCCTTTAATACACTTAATTGTCATCAAAATTTGTGTTTCACCCTTGCCAACAGATTGACTGGACACAGGAGGTCATCTGTAGGATTTCTGGCAGATTCAGAATCTTAGGGTCCAGGAGAGATTTGTTATTACAATTCAGATGCGTCTGGAAAGTCCGCATGCCTGGATCATGAATTACTGAAATTGAACTTGTGTGTGTGGTACTGGGAACGGAGCCAGGGGCTTTCTCCCTCTGGGCCATAATTCCAGACCTATTTTATATTTTATTTGGAGACAGGGTCTCTTAAACCAGCTGAGACTGGCTTCGAACCTGCACGATCCTCCTGTCTCAGCCTCCCAAGCGCGGGGATTACAAGCGTGTGCCACCGCGCCCGGCCTAGACCCCATTCTAAAATAAAAAAGGGCTGAGGTTGTAGCTTGGAGGTAGAATGCCCTGGGTTAAATCCCCAGCATCAGAAGGAAATAACATGGGCTGTGAAATCCAAGTCTCAGGGCTCCGGAGACGAGGGCTGCCATGTTCCAGCTTGTGGAGCCTGAGCTCTGTGGCCACGGTTTGCCATCTGTAACTGGGATAAGAGCAGCTACCTCGTGGGGCTGACACGGTGTGGAGTACATTGGTGAAGTGTTTAGAATGGTTAGCGAGTAAGTTAAATTGAGCTAAAAACGTCATTCTCAAATGTCTAAATAGGCTTGTTTTTCTCACAGCAGCCATGATTCTCAAACTTTTTAAAATTTCTGTCATTTGTGGAAGAATCATGTAACCAGTAACTTTGCTGCTAAGCTCATTTCACTTCTTATTAGTAAAATAAAGAATTTTTTTCAGATCTATAAACCCCTGTTCCCGTTCCTTCTTTAGTTTTGAATCAGGAAATCGAGGCGTTCGGTCTTGCTGACGCCGCTTCGTCTGAACTCTCTGAGGACCGAGTGGTCAGTGTGAGCTTCCGAGTCCTCTACCCCATTGTCATTACCAGCCTGGGAGTGTTCTCTGATGCCAGCGATGTGGGATTCCAGAGGAACATCACGGTCAAGCTTTATCAGGCAGAACAGGAGGTACGAGCTGCTTTGTACGTATTTCTCTTCTCCAGAAACACAGCTTTTTTGTGGCATGTGGTGGATGGGAAGATTATCATCCTCTCTGGTCGGGGCTTCACCCTTCTTGCCTCACTGGTCGAATGCATCGTAGTACAGTATATTACGGTGCTGGCTGCGGGGAGAGTGCCTGGAGTGAATTGTGTTGTATCTAGAAAAGAAACAGTCTGTGAATGCACTAATAAGATTCCAGCTGTGATGGTGGTGATGAGAAGTGCTTTACCAGGTGACTCAACTCTAAGTAGTCTGCGCATTGTAGCTAAGGATCCTCTGGAAGGTCTGGGAGTATAGGTCAGTGGTAGAGGCCTTGCCCAGCGTGCATGATGCCCTGCGCTCGATCTTCAGTACTGCCGAGAGAGAGAGAAGAGAGGGAGAGGGAGAGAGGGAGGGAGGGAGAGGGAGAAAGGGAGGGAGAGGAGAGAGGGAGGGAGAGGAGAGAGGGAGGGAGAGGAGAGAGGGAGGGAGGGAGGGAGAGAGAGAAAGGGGAGAGGGAGGGGGAGATTGAGATTTTACCTGGATATGGTGGCACACACCTGTAATCCCAATATGTGGGAGGTTAAGACAGAAGAATTGCAGGTTCTAGGCCCGAGTATGGTGACATAGCAAGACCAGGTTTCAGAATAAAAAATATAAAGGACTGGGGATATTGCTCAGAGGTAGAATGCCCCTGACTTCAGTGCCTAGTACCACCACCACCAAAATATATTGATACTATAGGTCAGATAGGTAACTGAAATAGCAGTACTCTGATCTAGAAAGTAGGATTGATCTTGAATTTTTTTTTCCCCTGCCATTCTCCACTCTCAACCTCCCGAATGCTGGGATTACAGGTGTGCACCACCACGCCCGGCTGATCTTGAATTTTTGGTGCTTTTTTTTTTTTTTTTTCGGGTCTGAGGATGGAACCCAGGGGCATTTGACCTCCAAGCTACTGCCTTCTGCCCAATTTTTTATTCTTTATTTTGAAACAGGGTCTCACTGAGTTACAGAGGGCCTCACTAAGTAGCTGAGGCTGTCCACGAACTGCGATCCTCGGGTCTCGGCCTACCAAATGCTAGGATTACAAGCGTGCACCACCATGCCCGGCTAAATTTTTGATGCATTTAATTGTTTTAAATGGTTTAATTGTCTTCATATAGCTTTGTTTTGTCTTGTGTTTTTTTTTTTTTTTTTTTGGTGTGTGTGTGTGTATGTAAACTTGGGAGTTGAATCCAGAGCCATTCTACCTCTGAGCTACACCCGGGCTCTGTTTTAGTTTTTATTTAGAAACAGGGCGTCACGAGTTGCTGAGGGTGGCCTTGCCCTGCCCTCGGGTGGAGCAGCGTGAGCAGCTGTGGCTGGAGCTGTGTGGTCTTGCTAACTGGCGTACCGTGTTGGGAGACGTGTGCTGCACGCGCGGTGTCAGCAGCACCTGGCTCCTCGTCTGTTTTTATGCTTGCTGTTCTCTCCCCCGCCGTCAGGAGGCCCTCTTCATCGCTCGCTTTAGCCCTCCGAGCTGTGGTGTGCAGGTGAACGAGCTGTGGTATAAGCCGGTGGAGCAGTTCATCTTACCAGAGGTACCGCATCAGGCAAAGACTAGTCCCAGCCAGTGCTTCCTCGGGTCGGGTGCTGTTGGGGCGGGCACTTGGTACTATGCATGTACTACAGTGCAGCACTCTGAATGTGTGCATCTAGAGAGCTTCATGGTGCTGCAGGTTTAGACTGTGTTTTTGTGGGGAGGAGTTGACTTGGGACTGAACCCGGGGCCATTCTACCTCTGAGCAGTACTCTGGCCCTTTTATCTGTACTGTAGTCTCGCTAGGTTGCTGAGGGTTTTGCTAAGTTGCTGAGGCTGGCTTTAAACTTGTGGGCCTCCTCACGCAGCCTCCCAAGCACTGGGACTAAAGGTGTGTGCCACTGCGCCCTGCAAGGAACAGCTTTGATACGTGGGAATGACGGACGCAGAAGTGGCTCACACCGTACAGCCGTTTCTTAGCTGTGGGTGGGAGAGATGGCCACGGAGGCACCAGTGTCAGCAGAGTGCGGTCGGCGCTGCGCCATCAGAGTTTGAACTGACGTGTTTTGGAGGAAAAGCTTCTCAAATCTTCCCTAAACACTTTCTTGGGAGCCAAATGACAACAATAAAAAAAATGACAACAATAAAAAAAATGACTCGCCGGGCGTGGTGGCGCACGCTTGTAATCCCCGCGCTTGGGAGGCTGAGACAGGAGGATCGCACAGGTTCAGAGCCAGCCTCAGCTACTTAGTGAGGCTCTCAGCAACTTAGTGAGACCCTGTTTCCAAATAAAATATAAAAAAGGTCTGGGAATATAGCCCGGAGGTAGAAAGCCCCTGGGTTCCACCCCCAGTACCACCAAAAGAAAAAAAATGACTCACTGTTCATCTTTTCCCAAAAGAGCTTTGAAGGTACGATCGTGTGGGAGAGCCAAGACCTGCACGGCCTCGTGTCCAGAAATCTTCACAAAGTCACGGTCAATGACGGAGGGGGAGTTCTCAGAGTCATTACAGTAAGCCATCCTCTGTCTGTCTCCTTAGGAACATACTTCAGCTTTTTGAAAATTTAAAAGTGGTTTAAATTTCACATTATCCTAGGCAGTACCAGACAATGATTCTTATGTGTTCTAGAACGTGTGTGTGTGTGTGTGTGTGTGTGTGTGTGTGTGTGTGTGTGTATGTGTGTGCATGCGCGTGTGTATTTATTAGAAAGTGTTGCCGGGCATGATAGCTCATGCTTGCAATCCCAGCATTCGGGAGGCTGAGATCGGAGGATTGCTGTTCACAGACAGCCTCAGCTACTTAGGCCCTTTGCAACTTAGTGAGACCCTGTTTCAAAATAAAGAATAAAAAATAGGGCAGGGGATGTAGCTCGGAGGTCAAATGCCCCTGGGTTCCATCCCCAGACCCGCAAAAAAAAAAAAAAAATCTGTAGATTATAGTTTTGAACCTGGTACAGTGGCTCATGCCTGTACCCCCGTGCCTTGGGAGACGAGGCAGGAATGTCACTTGAGCTCAGGAGTTTGAGACCAGCCTAGGCAACACAGTAAATCTCCAGCACACCCAGCATCTTAGATGAATTTATTTCTGCACTGGGGTCATGTTATAACTTTTGTCAAATCAGTTTTTAAAATAAAATAAATTGCCAGGCCTGGTGGCAACCTAGTACTTGGGAGGCTGAGATGCGGATGTGGTTTGAGGCCATTGTTTCAAAGTTTACCTTGCTTCAAAGTAGCTCGGAGGTAGAATGCCCCTGGGTTCAATTCCTAGTACTTTAAAATATATCTACATCTATAACACTCTATGTTTACTTTTATATATAAGTATTATTTATATGTATATCATAAATGTGCTTTTCCTAATGAAACACCCAGTACTCTCTTGTTGTTATTTTCAGACAGGTGAAGGCACGTTGCCTCAGGAATCCACGGAAGGCGTGGAGGGAGTTGCGGGCGGCTTTATTTACACTATTCAAGGTAAGTTGGCCAGTTGGAAGCATATCGAACCTCATATACCTAATGTTTCTTTATACTTTGACACAAAAGCTGATCTTTTTTGTCATTTAAAAATAGCTTTAATAGCCAGGGATGGATATGCTTGTGATCCCAGGACTTGGGAGGCCAGGACAGGAGGATCACAGGTTTGTGGCCAGACTCAGCAACTTTGTCCACAATGAGTGAGACCACAAGTTAGTGAGACCCTGTTGCAAAATAAAACGTGAAAAAATAGGTCTGGGCAAGTAGTTCTAAGGTAGAATGCGCCTGAGTTCAAGCCTCAGTACCACCAAAAACAAACAAACAAACAAACAAAACCAGGTGTGGTGACATATGCTTATAATCCCAGTACTTGGGAGGCTGAAACAGGAGGATTGCAGATTCACTCCCAGCCTCAGCAACTGATAAGGCCCTCTGGAACTTAATGGACCCTGTTTCAAAATAAAAATAGGCCTGGGGTGTAGCTCAGAGGTAGAATGTCGAATGTCCCTGAGTTCAGTCCCCAGTACCAAAAAAAAAAAAAAAAAAGACAAAAAAACTTTATTAGATAAAATGAATATTCCATACAATTTACCTTTTTATTTATTTATTTTTTGTTTTGTGGTACTGGGAATTACAGTCAGGGACATGCTGTCTTCAAGCTACACTCCTAGTCCTTTTTAATCATTTGTGTGTTTTGAAATGGCCTCACTAGGTTTCTGAGAGTCTTGCTACATTGCTGAGGCTGTCCTTGAACCTGCAGTCCTCCTATTTCAGCCTCCCAGGTACTGGGATTCTGGGCATGGGCCAACACGCCCAGCTCAGGTCACCCTTTTAAAGTGTCTCATTCAAGAACATTTCCATCACCCCAAAAAGAAGCCCCATCCATATCCTCAGCAGTCATTCCCCGTTATTCTTTCCCTACTCGCTATGAACTGCAAATCCACTTCTCTTCTCTTGGATTTGCCTGTTTTGAACATGTCTTTTACTTTCAAGGCTCAACCAGACTGCACATGTACCAGCACTTCATTCTGTCTTATGACTATAATTTTCCACTGAATACACACTGCCACGTTTTGTTTTCCATTTACTAGTTGATGGACACTTGGGCTGCTTCATGTGTTGTGGGAGATGTTATGTGAGGCTGAAGGAGTCTGTGTACTGTACATACACTGTGCTGTATGGTCTAGCCCATGTGATTGGATAAGAAAAAGAAAAGGTGTCCACTAAAAAGAGAGAAGCAAGACTATCTTGATTAGTAATTATGTGATCGCATTTAAAAACTGTAAGGTACAGCGGGCGTGATGGCACCTGCTTGGAATACCAGTTTTGGGGAGGCTGAGGCAGGAGGATCGCAGGTTCGTGGCCAACCTCAGCAATTTGTGAGGCCCTCTGTAACTTAGGCCCTGTTTCAAAATAAAGAAAAAATTGGGCTGGGGGTGGAGTTCAGAATCCCCTTGGGTTCATTCCCTAGTATACAAAAATACAAAACAAAGACAAAGTAATGCACTGAACCCGAAGGTCCTTACAGGACAGTAAGCAGCGAGGGGCCCAGCAAGGCTGCTGCAGACAATATTGAAGAGTCAGTTCTGTGTCTGTGTGCTAGCAGTGGGCCATCTGGAAATGAAACTTAAGCACCCGTTCCACTCAGGACAGTGTCAAGAGTAAATTTAGCAAGAGCACAAGATTTGTGTACCAAAAGCCACCAGACATCACCGAGTGTTTTTATTTAAAACTAATATAAAACTTAAGAAATGCCTACTTGTGTGTTGCTAAGAAGAGTGGCCTGAGATGGAAAGCACATGTGAGGACTGAAGAAATAAGAAATAGAAGCGGCTGGGCGGCGGCCCCGCCTGTGGCCCAGCGAGCCCAGAGGCTGAGGCAGGCAGGCCGTGAGTTCAGAGTCAGCCTGAGCAACTTGGTGAGGCCCTGTCTCCAAGTAAAAATCAGTAAATGAAAAGGGCTGGGTATGGCGCTCAGTGCTAACGCGGCCTGGGTTCAGTCCCTAATACCACAAATATAAGTGAGTGACCACACTCAGGTGGCTGGGCGGGGCTCAGCGGTCGCGCCCGCACTGCCAACTCCAGAACAGTCACGGCGGGCTCCGTCCGCGAGGAGGGCGGGCTGGGTCTGCGGCGGCGCTCGGCTCCAGCTCCCCGCTCTTCCTTCGCAGAGGGCGATGCGCTCTTGCGCAGCCTGCTTTCCCGGCCGCAGAGACTGGCAGAGCACATGAGGAGCCTCCGTGAGGAAGACGCCTTGCTGAAGGAGGAGAGCGGCACCTACGGGGACATCGTCTTTGTGGACGTTGTCGACACGTACCGAAACGTCCCTGCAAAGCTACTGAACTTCTACAGGTGGTAGGTATACGCACGGTGTGCTTCCCCTGCGTGCTCACTGCCGGGACCCACAGCAGCCTAGAGGAGGGAAGAGTTACTGCCGTCAGTTCCCGAGGCTTCAGTCCATGTTAGGCTGGGTCATGGCTGCAGAGCTCAGGGATGGCAGCGGAGCAGAGGGCGGGCGGGCGAGGACTTACACCGCCCTGGAGGCCGTGCTCTGCCTGCCCTTGCAGCCCGTAGACCCACTGATTGGTCTACCCACTGAGAGGGGCTCTCACGATTCCGTCACGTCACCTCGGAACATTTTTGCCCCCAGGTGAGCTTTTCCAGGGGAGAGCCTATATCCAAGCTGTTTCACCTGGGCAGCTAGGACTCACTGTTCTGAAGATGCAGAAAAAGCTTACCAACCTCAAACCACTTGTACTCGAGAAGCAAAAACCTAAGGCCACTGTGCACCTGGGATGTGAGCCCCCGTGTCCGGCTCCTCGTGAGGCTTCTGAGAGGCAGGCACTGGCTTCATTTGATGAGCAGATGTATTTAATAAGCCAATATGTTGACTGGTCAGAAAGAAAACAAAAACGGAGCTCACTCGGGGCTGTTCTTGCTTTGACTGTCGCCAGTTAGTCTTGGGTAAAACTTGGTGAATTCAGAAATAGTCCTTTTTAGTTGTACCCATGCCCATCTACCCAGATTCCCTAACAGTAGTCACTCCCACCCAGGGTATTAATCCAAATTCTGTTAAACTAAATGGCCACCTTAATGCCAGGCATGGTGGCGCATGCCTGTGATCCCAGTGCTTAGGAGGCTGAGACAGCGGCTGGGGTGTGGTGGTGCATTCAAGTAATCCCAGTAGTGGGAGGCTGAGATAGGAAGATCGCAGGTTCAAGGCCAGCTAAGCTCAGCAAGTAGTGAGACACTCATCAACCTAGCAAGGCCCTGTTTCAAAAACAAAAATAAAATAGGGCTGAGGGTGTGGCTTAGAGGTAGAACGCCCTGGGTTCAGTCCCCAGCACCACAGAGAAGTAGCCGGGCTGCATCTTCTACGCTCATGTTGTGTGTGTGAGGCCTCGGTACAGCGAGCCTCCATCCTCCAGTCCCAGCCTCCCAAATACTAGGATCACAAGCGTGTGCCACCACACCCAGCCTCCTCCGCCTCCTCAGGCCATGTTCTGCCTGTTCTGCATGAGTAACAAGGAGGTTGTCGCTGGCGGCTCCTCACTGACGACGTGCAGGCGGTGTGGTGGTGCGGTGCGGTCCCGCCGGCCTCTGCGGCGCTCTGGCGCTCCTCCCTCCATGTGGTGACACCGACTGACCTGTTCCTTCCTGCCCGCAGGACCGTGGAAGCAACCAGCTTCAATCTTTTGCTCAAGACCGATGACGACTGTTACATAGACTTAGAAGCAGTATTTAAAAGGATTGCCCAGAAGAAGCTGGATGGGCCCAACTTTTGGTGGGGAAAGTAAGTGAAACCCGGCTGGCCGCTGGCGGCCACGTACCTGATGGGATGTGGCTCATTTAGAATGGAAGGTGAAAGTGAGTTTTCTACGAGAAAAATGGCTGAGAGATGAAATTTCCTATCAGACTCACGGGTTGCTGTACTATTATTCTACAGTTAGAGTGCACAACATTTTAATGCAAAACCTTAGGCTAACACACTGGAGGAGGTGATGTGGCTGTGTCCTCGAGTGTCCTAGAATAATGTGCAGGAGCTGCTGTACGCTTTATGTTGAACTTGACACAGGCCTCTGGGGCCACCTTCTGTCTTGCTTCAGAAATACTGTACAGGATTAGTGATTTGGTGGGGTTTGTTTTATGTACAGTAGAACACAGGGTAGTCTTTTGTTACTTTCCATTAAGAAACTTAAGAACTTGGGCCAAGTGTGTTGGCTCTTGCCTATAATCCCAGTACTTGGGAGGCTGAGACAAGAGTAACAGTTTCGCTGGCCAGTCTCAGCAACTTAGCAGGATCCTCTGTTAATCTTAGTGAGATCCTGTTTCAAAATAAAAAATAAAATAGAGCTGGGTGTGGTGGCGCACGCTTGTAATCCCACCATTCAGGAGGCTGAGACAGGAGGATCATGGTTCGCGGACAGCCTCAGCTACTTAGGACCTCTGCAACTCAGTGAGACCCTGTTTTAAAATAAAGAATAAAAAATTGGGCAGGGGGTGTGGCTTGGAGGTCAAATGCCTCTGGGTTCCATCCCCAGACCTGCAAAATAAATAAATAATAAAATAGGGCTGGGGATTTAGCTCAGAGTTAGAATGCCTCTGAGTTCAATCCTGAGTACTATCCCCCCCTAAAATTTTTTTTTCTAACTCAGGGTCATTCCTTCATGGTGATAAATAGGAGTCCAATCTGTTGGTGGGCTCTGGGTCAGAACATAAATAAACCATATTTCTAAAATCTCAGTTTTAGGTTGAACTGGGCAGTGGATCGAACCGGCAAGTGGCAGGAATTGGAGTACCCGAGCCCGGCCTACCCTGCCTTCGCGTGCGGGTCGGGGTATGTGATCTCCAGGGACATTGTCGAGTGGCTGGCAGGCAACTCGGGAAGATTGAAGACCTACCAGGTAACTAAGGGCTTCTCAGCTAAGGTGACGTGGCAGGCCCAGTGTCCCCGAGCCCAGCCTCCCGTCCCTGAAGCAGAGCCTGCTTATCGTGGGGAAGAGCTTGCTGTCTTTCTGTAATCCCCCTGCAGGGTTAGGAACACCCTCTCTTAGCTCTCAAGTCCTGTCTGTAGATTCTGGTGCTAAGACTGGAATTTACGAGGACAGTCTGAGGAGGCATTTGAAGGTTTCTCTTCATCAGAAGGAAACGTGTCATGAGCTGGCGTTCTGCTGGTTCCTGTGTGCCTCACATCAGCGCGGGTGACAGTGTGGGAGAGCGGGCCGTCTGCCGCCCTGCCGCCTGTGATGCGCGGTCAGTGATCACAGCTGTGACGTTTGGCCTTCCTACACAGGAAGCAGAACACGTGGAGAGAGGTTTACCTGGGAGCGGGTGTGGCATTGTGTTAACAGAACGTTTGGCACGCGTAGGGTGAAGATGTAAGCATGGGCATCTGGATGGCAGCCATAGGACCTCGGAGACACCAGGTGAGGAGCTTGAGGGTGCCGGCCCGGGTTCCCGGGAGCTGTGGGCGTGGGGTGTCCGCGAGGCGTGCATGAGCCCCAGCAGAGACACAGCTGTGCTCCCGATTGGGTTCACAGCAGCCTACCTCAGTTGTTTCTCGTACGTTTGTCTGAGTTGAAACCTCAAGGAGATGCCGTGACCGGCCCAGCCTACAGAGCGCATGTTTCATAGGGCTGCTGAGGAATCCTTTGACACTTAGAGCCTGCCAGCCCGAGTAGTCCTGGCAGGTGGCAGTCTGCGGCCCTGCAGCCTCCTGAGTGACGTTTGCTTCATCCAGGGTTTTATTTGTAAAAGAACACTTAAAACACAGCTAGCCAGGTGCGGTGGTGCACACTGGTAATCCAGCACTTGGGTTGAGATAGTAGGATTACAGGTTCAAGGACAGCCTCAGCAAGTAGTGATAGACTCATCAACCTAGGAGTCCCTGTTGCCAAATAAAATTTAAAGAAGTAGGGCTGGGGGTGCCTCAGCTTCTCCCGTGCGCTGGCTTCTTGTGCCATGAGCTTGAGCTCGCAGGCTCAGGAGACGGAGGGACGGCGCGGTGCCCGCGCACTGGAGCGCGCCCCGCTCGAGTGGACGGGAGCCAGTGCCCGCGTCTGCTGGGCCAGCTGCGAGTCCTGCCTCTGCGCACGCGGTTCCTCTTTAGCTACGCAGTTTTCAACAAGATGACTATCTTCTGTCGCAATCACTGATAGGCTCAGTGTTGTAGGTCTGATTCTACAGGCTGTTGGTAGGTCTGATTCTACAGGCTGTTGGTAGGTCTGATTCTACAGGCTGTTGGTTGTGGGGCTTGTTCCTGCTGTGTTGAGACTTCGTGACCTCACATCTTTGGAAACTGGGGCCTGTCTTAAAACTCAGTCCTGCAGAAGGGGTTGCTCCTTCCCTCTCTCCACGCGGCACTGCTGGCTCCAAGTGCTTCTGGTTTCGGGCTTGGGACGTTCTGGGCTGTACAGACGCCCAGCCCCAGGCACCCCTTCGGCAAGGCTGAGTCAGACAAGGCCTTCGCTGTAGAGTTTTGTTCTGTAGACTCCTGGAGGCTGTGGCTCCTCAGGGGCCTGGCTGGTGTCTGGCCATTGATCGGTGTCCTGTCCTGGGCAGCTGTGCCTTGTAAAGCTGGAGGATCTGCAGGCGCCCTGATGGCCCCTGCTGAGTCCAGCGCTTTCTCTTCCTGTTTCTTTCTCGCCAGGAGAGTTGGCCATGCTTTTCAGAGCTCTTTAATTCCATCCAGCATCTGCTGTCTAGTTCAGCGAGTTCTCTGCTCGGGCATCCTGCTCCTGTGCTGTGAACAGAAGCCAGTGACTGGGGCAGGGAGTCCGTGGTGACGCACACGGACTGAGGAATTGGAACCTCCTGCTTGTCTGACCTGCACTGTGACCTTGAGCAGATTACTTAGATAGCTTTCTTTGGTTTAGTTTCCCATTTATGAAAGGAATAATTCCTAAGTTGCAGGGTTCTTGTGACAGTTAGATGAGGTGTTTGTAAAACTTGGTGCAGTCCCCAGAATATTACAAGCATTCCTTCAAAACAGTCACAATGACGAAGACTGCTACATAATGCAAATAGGAAACTTGCCCTTTGTGGCTTTCAGATTTCTTCTTCATAGAATTTCATTTGCTAATCTTTTTTTCTTCTTGGTAATGAGGATTAACCCAGAGGTTTAACAGGGTCTCACTAAGTTTTGAGACTGGCGTTGAACCTGTGATAATCCTGTCTCAGCCTCTTAAGTACTGGTGTTCAGATGTGCACCGCAGCACTGGGCTCTGTTCGCTCACTCTTAGTGCACACCCTGCATTGTTTCTGTATTCTGCAGCCACAGGGCCTGCAGGCCTGATGCTCTTCAGAAATCAGGAGGCACAGCCAGCCGTGGTGGCGCCCGCTTGTAATCCCAGTACTTGGGAGGCTGAGACAGGAGGGTCACAGTTCGCAGACAGCCTCAGCTACTTAGTGAGGTCCTCTGCAACTTAATGAGACCCTGTTTCCAAATCAAGACTAAAAAATCGGACTGGGGTGTAGCTCGGAGGTAGAATGCCCCTGGGTTCCATCCCTAGTACTGTAAAAAATAAAATAAATCAGGAGGCACCAGTCCCAAATGTCAGAGTTGGTTCCCACGTGAAGCTGTGTTTGAAATACTGTGGGCTTTGTTAGAGGGTCCCAGGAGCCAGGTGTGGTGGCGCATGCTTGTAATATCAGTACTTGGGATAGGAGGATCGCAGGTTCAAAGCCAGGCTTGGCTGCTTAATGAGGCCCTCTGCAACTTAGACCCTGTTTCAAAACAGAGAATAAAAAATCAGGCTGAGGGTGTAGCTTAGAGGTAGAATGCCCCTGGGTTGTCCCTAGTACCCCCCCAAAAAAAGAAAAAGAAATGAAAAAAAGTGTCCTGCGTGCGGGTGTGCTGCTGTCTCCAAGGGCTTCAGGCCCCTCAGCGTGCTCTGTCCCTCACCAGGACAGCCTGTGGCTGTGTGAGAAGACCTGCGAGGCGGGCATGCTGTCTTCGCCCCAGTACTCTCCGCGGGAGCTGTCGGAGCTGTGGGCCCTGAAGGAAGAGTGCGGCGATCCGTGCCAGTGTGAACCGCGGCCACAGTGAGCAAGCAAGCAAGCGGTGTCCCCAGTGCTCTCCGCGGGAGCTGTGGGTGCAGCAGGAAGCGTGCGGCGTGAACTGCGGCCATAGTAACCAGGGCAGGCGGACGGTACTTCCTGTGCGAGTCTAAGGAAGGGCCGAGGTGGCAGTAAGGCATGTGGCCTTCCAGGATCGGCCCGCCTGGCACCTTCACTGGCACTCAGTATGGTATTTCCTAATGTTTGCAGAAATTTCCTTTTTGAAAAACCAACGGATACCGTAGCATAAGGAACGCTTTTATTTATCTATTGGAAAATTTGAAAAATGCCAGTTTTATAAAAGGAGAAATATTTCTAAATCTTAATGCATTATTGCCAATTAGTAATTCAATATTACTTTTGGTTAAAACCTGGCCTACTTCAGAAATTCCGTGTAATAACTCAGTTTGAATTTCAGCCTGGATTGCAGAAGAGCTCTGTGTAACTTAATTAGGAAACTGCAGGCCAAGATGGACTCAGAAAAGTGCCGTGTGGTCACTTCTGTGAGCAGTGGTCACTTCCCCAAGCTTGGAGTTCAGGAAAACGTCAGATGGACGGCTCTCAGTGCAGTGGGCAGCTCTGCCTTGGAAAGGCGCCAGTAGACCCCTCAGTTGTGGACCTTGGCTGAAGATGTTCATTTATTTAATGAGCTAATACTATCCAGTTAAGTCCTGAAGATCACAGTTTCATACTCCTATTAAACACTAAATTTTTGTTAATATAAATAAAAGAAAATACATCTCAGGGTTCTGGTGCCGCAGGGGAGATTTCTAAATCACTGACACTGAAAGAATTTCGCTTTTCTCCTTTGATTGCCAAATGTTTGCTAGCACCAGTCAGTCGGAATCAGAGCTGGCAGTCTCCGTGAAGAGCGTGCTCAGGTAGGCCTCACCGTGTGGAGCAGCATGGGATGGTTTTTACGTACTCTGAAAACAGCGAACCTGAGAGGACACAGCACCTGTGTTACATATGGTGGACGCTGTGTCTCCTACACATAGGGGACGAGTCCCCAAGTGACCAGCCAAACCATCCCAGCACCTTTAAGTAGCAGCACCAATAGAGAATTCCGTTGAAACTAGTCTGGGACAGATATGAACTGTATTCGGATTTTATTAGACTAGCTAGTTTCTATTCAATATTTAAATTTTCACATAATGAAATACAGTGATGAACTGCAAAAATACATAAGTAAAAATCAGAAAATTATTATTAGTCAAAGCTTTTATTATCGCTTTTATATACAAGCCTAGAAATGGTTTCTTTCCAACAGAAAACACATCCTGTGTCATGCTTAGGGCAGGTTGTTGGGCCTCTTTCTCTTCTGACAGTAGAACCGTCCAGGAAATCATTTCTTTCTGGAGAACCCCAGTCATGATAAACAGTCTTGAATCTCTAAATTTTATTGGTTGATTATTACCATCGCACTAATAGACAGTCTCCATTTTCCACAGAATAAAACTGTAAGGACTGCAGGTCATTTTTTAGTTCGATTTCTATGCCCGGCATCTACAATTAGAAGAACAGAAGGGGCGGTTAGGGTGGTTCCGCTCCCTGGGGAACAGGATCTCTCCACATGGAATCACGCAGCGTTATGGAGACGGTTTACTGCTGTCCCACTGTGGGGAACTGAGCTTGGCTTTGTATTTGGGGGGCAGCTTACTTTGGAACTTTCATAGGACAACAGAAATTCTGACACGGGAACTTTGAGAAGACGCGACAGCAGCCCCTTCACCTTCTGAACTGTCATGGAGCCTATCAAGGAAAAAGAAAAACACATCAGTTGTCCCAGAGGACAGCTGCCTGTAAACCCGGGTCCTGAGACAAGAGCGCCAGAGCCGGCGGCTGGCGGTGTCGGTCTAGCCAAGCAGAGAAGCAGGAGTGCGAGTCTCCACCTCTCCCTTCAGCCCCTGAGGCTGGGGCCTGGAGCCAGAGTTTGACCCAAGTGCCCTTGACCATGAGTTTCACACTGTTCTAGTAGCGTTTCATATTCTTCCTTAATCTGATAAACCAGAAATAATATTCTCAGCACAGAGGAGGAGGTAGGAGTGGAATCTCTAGGTTTCATTTCAAGCCTTTGTGATGATTTCTTCATGAGTTATTGACAGACCCTGGGGCGGGGCTCAGGGGCATCTCTGCCTCTCGGGCCTCAGCATCTTCCCGGCTGGAGGGGAAGGTGTGCGCTGAGGAGGGCAGGGCCCCAGCGCTGCCCGCTCCACTGTCCCCTGCGCCCTGACCGCTAGTGACCGCCAGGCGCCAGTGAGACCTGAGCGAGCGGATGCTTTGGTCTGTGCAGAAAATGCTGGGAACTTCTGTCCAAAGATGGGTTGCGGTAAAGAGCAAATATTTTGATTATGAGAATTATAGTTTCTTTGAAGCTTTAGTGGCGGTACGGCAATAGTGTGGGGTTCCCACAAATATGATGTAGTCAGATATTTTTCTATCAAGAATCATTTTTGTAAAAGCCGTGTGTTTTTATGCAACTTGTGATAATAAACGTGATCTTTATTTTAGAATAAAAACTGGTCTTCTTGTTTGTGTATTGGATATAGATACTTAAACATTTTTAATTATAGTTTGCGCTGGGTGGTGGTGAAGAATGATCTCGTTCTTCCAGAAGACTTGGGTGAGCTGGACGTGGTGGTGCACGTTTGTGCTCTCAGTACCTGGGAGGCTAGCACAGGAGCGTGCAGGTTTGAGGATACCTCAGCAAGTACTGAGACTCATCAACTCCGTAAGCCCCCGTTGAAAATAAAAATAAAATAGGGTTGGGGGTGTAGCTTGGAAGTAGAATGTCCCTGGGTTCAATCTCCAGTTTAAAAAAAAAAAAGGCTTGGTTGGACTGGCTTTCAATTTTGGGGGGAGGCAGTAAGGGGCTGTTTCCTATATGCTAGTGAGAAAGGATAAATTCCTAATCCTTGCCAGAAATAAAAGTTTGGTTATAAAACAATTCTAGGAAGAAGTTTGCCTACTTGCACTAAGTCTGTATAAGAAAGCACCACTTTAAATAATACCATTTTTTTTTTTGGGCGGGTCTGGGGATGGAATTCAGGGGCACTCTACCTCTCAGCTACACCCCTGCCCTAATTTTTTATTCTTTATTTTGAAACTGGGTCTCACTGAGTTGCAGAGGGCCTCACTAAGTAGCTGAGGCTGTCCGTGAGTCGCGATCCTCTAGCCTCAGCCTCCCGAATGCTGGGATTCCAAGCGTGCCCACCACGCCCAGCAGAATACCATTTTTAATATGGTGGCATATCGTCTCTTTCCTTTCCTATAACCAATATTAACAATTGGATTAGTAGCTAGGGGTGGTGGCGCACGCTTGGAATCTCGCCGACTGCAGAGGTTGAGGCAGGCGGATCGCAAGCTGGAGCTGGACAATGTAGCCAGACCTGTCTCAGAATCAAAAGCGCAGGGGACGTAGCTCAGTGGTAGAGCATGCCTGGGGATTTTGAAACGGGTCTCACGAAGTTGCTGAGGTTGGCCTCAACCTGCCATCCTCCTGTCTCAGCCTCCCAAGTACTGGGATTATAGGCATACACTACCATGCCTGGCTGAGGTGGTAGGTATAGGTTTTATAATATATATTGGCCTTCAAGTTGTACTTATTACATGATGGTATATCTTTTCACGACAATTCCTCTAGGTATGTCCTGTCCAAAATGGCAGCCACGTGGCCGCAGAGCCCCTAAATGTGCCTGGCGTGACTAAGGAACTGGATTTTTATTTAACTTTACTTATTTTATAGTATTGGCTGTGGAACCCAGGGGCCTTCTACCTCCAGGTTGTACCTCAGCCCGATTTTATTTCTTATTTGGAAACAGGACCTTGTGAGGTTGATGAGACTCTCGCTACTTGCTGAGGCTGTCCTTGAGCCTGCGATCCTCCTGTCTCAGCCTCGCAAGTGCTGGGATTACAAGAGTGCGCCACCATGCGCGGCTTAACTTTGCCTTGATGAGTTCAAATTTCCAAAGCCACAGGAGAGCGGGGCGGCTGAACTGGGCAGCACAGCACCAGCCCTCCCTCCTCTTGGGTTGCGGGTGTGTCACTATGCCGGGACACAGATGCTTTTAAAAAGTTCTAACGTTTTTTCAAAGAAAACTGTTTCAGTGTGTCCCTGCAGTGAGCACCTGAGAGTGTTTTCAAGTGTGGGAAGAGTCACAAGTGTGCCAGGTGTGCCAATCTCTCCTCTCTTACAAAGGGAGAGAAGACAGACCCCAGGCGGGGTGCAGGCAGCCCTTCCCACTGATACCAGATCCATCCCATCCATCCCTGGGGTCTGGGGTTCCTCTGAGAGGCCAAGCCCCTCATGCCCTCACCCTTGGGTAAAAACATCCTGTCTTCAGTAAAACCACTCGCCGACAGGCCGATACAGTTACGAGCGCCCTAAGCTTTGCAGGGTGGGGCGTGACATTAGCACGCGTCACTGCATTTTAGAATACACAAGACTGCTGAAAACCTTTTTAAGTTGTGCAAGCCACACTTTTGGGTAGTTAATTCCAGAATTATTAATAACAATAATTAACAATATTATAATTATTAATTAGATGTTTCCTTCCAGCAGCTCACACCCAGGCCAGTGAGTCACAGCTAGATAAGGAAGGCAGAGGCTTGTTCTTACCTGGCAGTTGTTTCTCCAAGACCTTCTGCTCGAGTTTATCTGGGTATTTTATTTTAAGTGCTTCAAGGAAAAAGGGGAAACAGTTAGTGATATCTAGGCTTAAAGCAGGGCTGGAATGTAGCTTAGTATGCACAGGGCCCTAGCCTCAGTCCCCAGCACCAATGAATAAAACATGCAGGTTAGAGGGAGTGCCAAGCCATACATTTGTTCACTACAACTTAGCTCATTGGCTCAACCCTAATAAAGGAAGGTGCCCCCCCCACCTTGGTACTGGGGATTAAAGACCTCTGAGCTAGACCCTCCAGCTCTACTTGATGTTTTTTGTTGTTGTTTTGAGCAGGATCTTGCTAAGTTGCTGAGGCTGACCTTGAACCTGCAACCCTTCTCTCAACCTCTCAAGAAATGGGTTTAAGCTGGGTGTGGTGTTCCACGCTTGTAATCCCAGTGCTTGGGAGGCTGAGGCCTTTTGCAACTCAGATCCTGTTTCAAAATTAAAAAAACAAACACATACAAGGCTGGGGGTGTCTGCAACCCAGTGAGATTCTGTTTCAAAATAACGAATAATAAAAAAAAACAGGGCTGGGGGTGTTGCTTGGAGGTAGAATGCCCCTGGGTTCCATCCCCAGTACCCCCCCAAAATATTTAAAGCATGGTGGTTGACAGAATGTTCAACATGAGAATTCAGATACTTTTGAGAATTCATTTTGTTAAGGCTCAAGGCACTTAGGTTATTTCCTTAAGAGAAGCAGTTAATTCAGGCTTCCGCTATATGCTCTGGCACCAAAGGCTTCTGGTATTGATAAGCTATGTATAGATTTGGGATTCTTACTTAGTAGCTGATTTTTTAGCATAAATGGCTGTTGTACTTTGAGTTCCCCATCTTCAGGTGCACCATATTCTGTTCAAGAAGAAATAAAAACCAATAAATGATGAAACAAAGACCACTATAAGTAACTAACTAAGAAAGAAAGAAAGAAAGAAAGAAAGAAAGAAAGAAAGAAAGAAAGAAAGAAAGAAAGATGTGTAAGCCAATGTCCTGTCCTGGGAGGAGCCTGGCAACAGCTGGCCTGCTGACCTCGGCTCTGCTCCCTTATTCGTGGTTCGGTTTTCAGGAGGGTGGTCGGCGGCCACTCCCCAGGGTGGACTTTTTCACTGTGCCTGTACTACACTGTTCCATCCATGAGGGCTGGCGGTGCGCTGAGCACAGCAGCAAGGTCCTCGGAGCCTCGCGTCAGGGGCGGGGCAGGGCGGGGCGGGACTCCTGCTCCGCGGGGCTGCTGTAATTTTCCTTTAATATTTCTGGCCTGACATTGACAGTAGATGACTGGAACTGCAGAGAGGGGGGACTTTTCTCCTGCTCTGGGCAACAGGCGGCAGAATTCCTCTCCACACCCCGGCGTCTGCCTCCGTCTTCTGGCCTTCCTAGCAAGGAAATGTTGAGCCCTCCCTGACTGCGGCACAGCCAGCCCTCCGCCGCCGGGTGATTGAGAATTCACCTAGAGTGCCCAGGAAATTGGGCCAGCTAATGGAGTAATTTGAAAGCAATTCCCATAGCTAGCTTTTCCTCCTCAAAGATAATGTTCCAGCCTGAAGCGTGTATGCAGTCAGCGTCTCGCATTAGGAGAGAGATAAAAGCAATATCACATAAAAGTGAAATGTGGAATAATATTAATAAGTTAAAAAAAAAAGGAAAGTATATCAGGGACAAAGACAAACGAATCTGTAACTTGAAGCCTGAAGACACAGGACGGAGGATGGGAGGGATGGCCACACACAGTCAGGGCCAGACTCATCGCGGCCAGCCCGTGGGCCGAGCACGGGCTTTAGCACGCAGTGGGATCACCCAGGGGGCTGTAGGGGCGCCCAGTGCCTCCGAGGTGCGCTGCAGTGGAGGGGCCCGCTGCTGATCTCCAGCCTGCCCAGAGGACTGCAGGCAGAATGAAGAGGGACTTGAGGCCGGCTTTGCCCTCCCCAAAGGCCAGTCTCTCCTTCCGGAGCCTCAGCAGTCTCCCCGATCGACCTTTGCCAGACAGAGCCCGAGTGGCCCCGGGAAAGTGCCCAGCTTCCAGTGCCACCCAGGGGACGCCCGGAAGGCTCTGCTCATGTGCACATACTGTGGCAGAGGAGCTGGTATCGAGGGTGGGCAGCAAGGAATTCTTCATTTGGTCTGTCTCTGTCTGGATCCTGGTGTCCACCAGCCTTTTTCCAGTCATTCCCAAAAACTTTCCGGTAATCAAGCTCAGCGCCATACCTTTCCTCTGGAAGAATCTACGTTCATGTGAAATCAAAACAAGTCTGTTAGAGCATTACTTTAGCAAGCCCGCTGGGTTTTATGCCGTGTCCTTCCTCCACTGCCCACAGAGAGAGGCGTCAAGTTGAAAGGGACACGATAGTAATACTTTTCAGAGCCAGGCATGGTAGCACGCTTGTAATCCCAGTACTTGGGAGCCTGAGACAGCAGGAGGTTCAAAGCCAGCCTCAGCCTCTTAGTGAGGCTTTCAGCAACTTAGCGAAATACTGTTTCAAAATAAAAGGTAAAAACGGGGCTGAGGGTGTAGTTCAGAGGTAGATTGCCCTTGGGTTCAATCCCCAGTACCACCAAAAGAAAAAATAAGACTTTCTGTCATTCTTTTAGACATTGACAGAACTTAGAAGTTTTTCCAAAAAGAAGTTCTTTTTCTTCATGACATTTGCCCATGGGCCAGTCTGTGGGTGACACCTGGTGCAGAGTCCCTTCTCTTAGGGGGGCCTGGAGGACCCTGCTTCCTCCAGCGAACTGCTCGGCATGGCCAGTCCTGGCCTTCCCACTGCACGAGGAGGAGTGTCTGACTAGGAGCAGGAGACACGCTCTCTGCCGTGCCGTCCGGTCTTTCTGCCTTCATCCCCAAAGTAACAAGGAGCCCCCCCCCCCCCCCCCGTACACCTTGCTTCTAGTCGAATGACGATAAACCGGCCTGGACAGTCGGGCCCGGTCTCTGGCCCTCATCTAAGTGAAACCTCTCTCCTGAGGAGTCGGGAGAGAACCTTTATTACTAAAACGCACCAGCATGTTTCGCCATTTCGAGGCGAGCTGTATCTCTACTCCAGAGAATCGAAACTGCTTTTTACAGTGTCGATAATTTATCTTCTAGAGTAAAACTTATCTAAAGCTGGACATGGAAGCACACTTGCAGTCCAGCCACTCGGGAGGCCGAGGTGGGAGGCCGAGGTGGGAGGCCGGGGTGGGAGGCCGAGGTGGGAGGCCGGGGTGGGAGGCCGGGGTGGGAGGCCGAGGTGGGAGGCCGGGGTGGGAGGCCGAGGTGGGAGGCCGGGGTGGGAGGCCGGGGTGGGAGGCCGGGGTGGGAGGCCGAGGTGGGAGGCCGGCCCGGGCAGGGAAGCGTGAGGCCGGCGCTGACCTCGCACTTGTTCAGAGTCTTCAGCTGACCGATCTTGGCGATGATGAGCTGCCGAGTGGTCCGCGCGTCTTTGCTTCCTTCGGTCAGGGGGTTTCTTAGGCAGGACAAGGCACGCAGGCTCTTGAGTTTGTCCAGCTCATTCACAAAGGACCACTGGGACCCCAAAAAGGGAAGACGTGAAAAGGAACAGGCTTCAGGCGACATTTTCGGGTTACTTGAACGAGCAACAGAAAAGTAAAAGCCCCTACTTCTGTCTAATCTGAGGCAGGGCATGCTTGCCACTGAGCACCTGGCCAGGAGGACAGTACGCACGCCACGGCTGTGCCGCCCATAACAGCGCTCCATCTCCGTGTGAAACTAACTTCTTCCTTAATTTTTTTTATGTTGTATAAGGAGCTTAATTCCAAAGAACTGTATTTCTTTTGATTTAAGATATTTTTAGCTGGGTGTGATGCATGCTTATAATTCCAGTACTTGGGAGTTGAGGCAGGAAGACCACAGGTTTGAGGACAGCCTCAGCAATAGTGACTCTAATGGACCCTGATTAAAATCAAAATAAAACAGGCTGAGGGTGGAGTGAGATCCTGTTTCAAAATAAAAAAAAGAATAGGGCCAGAGGTGTGCCTGAGAAGTATAACACCCCCTGAGCCAGCCCAGAACTCTCCTCCCCCAAAAAGAAACTTGTAAAAGAAGGAGCCCGGAGCGTGCTCGTGAGAGTGGGACAAGCCCGTGTGCCGTGGCGCCGAGCAGCGGCTCTTACCTCTGATATCCGATTGTCATTTACTATAAGGTACTGCAGGGCTGGGAACATTGACGTTTTACAGCCTGGAAAGAGGAGCATTAACTCGCATAGTGTAAGTGAAAAGAAACAGTGAAGGCATGGGGAGCGGGCTCTACTAATATTACGTACCAATTCCAGCATCCGGGAAATGTATAGACGAAACTCCAGTGTCAGAAAGGATTAGTTGTTCTAATCTGAAATCAAGAATGTGAAACATTATACAGAACAATATAGAAAAAAAATGCTATGAGTTACCTACCAGACTAGGTTTGTAATAGTTTTTCCATCCTGGGTTTTCAACCCATGTAAAATGCAAAGAGACCAGAGTCCAATTTAGGGCCTGTAGAGGGACTTGGTCCAGTGGAGAGTCCTCGAGCGCTCTGGGGCGCCACCTGCTGTCAGGTGCGCAGCCGGGCCCAAGAGGGGGATAGGTTTCATTTCCCCAAGTTTAATACATAAAAACGTGGCATTATCACAAAAGTCAGGTTACCTTCAAATGATCTAGTACACAACTCACATTGTACCTAGTTCACAAGTAAATTCTCCAAATGAGTTCACATACATCTCCAAAGGGAATTGCTCAGCTACCATCCTTATCACATTTCCTGAGAAAGTCCACATAGGAAATTCATTCACTAAGAGTTTGCTAGGCCTACTGTAGTAGGTATCTTCAGACCAAATTACCTGGGTAGATGTGCTAACAGGAACAGCTGGCTTTCATCAATTGATGGATTAGAAGAAAGGTTTAGTAACTTGACCGTCTGTAGGACAGTAGTGGGTCTACAGGAAGAATACAATTTTCAACATGCAGTCATCTCTTAATTGCTTTAAAGGATATGGCCCTAGAATACCTGCCTTTGGTGTTAGGGAGGCAGATGGACATGTCCTTAAAAAGCGACCTGAAGAGCTGGGCGTGGTGGCGCACGCTTGTAATTCCTGCGCTTGGGAGGCTGAGATAGAATCGCACAGGTTCGAAGCCAGCCTCACCTACTTAGTGAGGCTCTCGGCGACTTAGTGAGACCCTGTTTCCAAATAAAGTATAAAATAGGTCTGGGAGTATAGCCTGGAGGTAGAAAGCCTCTGGGTTCCACCCCAGTACCACCAAAAAAAAAAAAAAAGCGACCTGAAGGACCAGGGGTGACAGGAGTGTTCCCGGATGGACAAGCCTCAGTAGCCTGCCTGCGGGACTGCCACAGGCCTGCAGCCTGTGGCCGGAGGGGGCACTGGGCAATGGGGATAAGTAATCTCTGTATTATTTCTTATAACTGTGTGTGAATCTACATTGACCTCAAAACACAAAGTTTAATTAAAAAAATACCTGCATTTGCCAAGTGTGGTGGCCACGCTTGTCATCCCAGTACTTGGGAGGCTGAGACAGGAGGATCGCAGGTTCAGGGAAGCCTCAGTAAGTAGTCAGACTCTCAGCATAGACCCTGTTCAAAACCAAAGCAAGCTGGGCGTGGTGGCGCACGCTTGTAATCCCCGCGCTTGGGAGGCAGAGACAGGAGGATTGCGCAGGTTCGAAGCCAGCCGCACGTGCTGGCTTAGGAGACCCTGTTTCCAAATAAAAATGTAAAAAAATAGGTCTGGGAGTATAGCCCGGAGGTAGAAGGGCTTCCAGGAACCCCAGTACCACCGAAAAAAAAAAAAGAAAAACAAACAAACAAAAAAACAAAACCAAAACAAAATAGGAGCTGGGTGTGGTGGTGCACGCTTGTAATCTTAGCATTTGGGAGGTAGAGACAGGAGGATCGTGGTTCATGGCCAGCCTCAGCTACTTCTTGGTAAGGCCCTTTGCAACTCAATGAGATCCTGTTGCAAAATAAAGAATAAAAACCAGGGCTGAGGGTATAGTTCACAGGTAGAATGGCCCTGGGTTCCATCCCCAGTACTGCCAAAAAATGCCCTTGGAGGTAGAATGCCTGTGTTCAATTCCCAGAAACACACACACACACACACAGGCTGGGGATGTAGCTCAGAGGTAAAACACTCCTGGGTATTTAACACTCCTAGGTTCACAATAAATAAATAAGTAAATAAATAATATATAAAAACAGGGCTAGGGGAGTAGCATGGAGGTAGAATGCCCCTGGGTTCAATCTCCAGTATATATATGATTTTATATAAAATTATACAATTTCAGTATTTTGTTGGGGATGTCTCCCTGGTGAATTTCCCTTGGTTCTAACCGATTAGCAAAGTTTCATCTGACATTCTAATTTGAAGGCGATGGCCGACCAGTATCTCACATCCTTCTCTGTAAGTCCTCCTGTAGGTGACCCTTGGTTTGCCTGAGCCTCTCCATGTGGGATGAGTTCGTGGTGAGGGCCGCGTTTCAACCTCCCCCTTACCTCTCTGAAATGAAGAGGTTGTTGGCATTCAGGTACAGTTCCTCGAGGACCGGCCATGCCGGGGCACAGCGCAGCACCTAGGAGGGAGGCTGATGAGGGCCGGGCCTGCGGGCAGGGGTGTCTATGGCGGTCTCTGCCCATGTGGGCACTAGCACAGGTGTTCCTGTTACTGCTTCATCAATGAAGCGCCTCCGGAGCCGCGCGTGGTGGCGCACGCTTGTCATCCCAGCATTTGAGAGGCCGAGACAGGAGGATCCGGGTTTAGACAGCCTCAGCTACTTAGTGAGGCTCTTTGCAACTCAATGAGACCCTGTTTCAAAATAAAGAATAAAAAATGGGGCTGGGGGTGTAGCTCGGAGATAGAACGCCCCTGGGTTCCATCCCCAGTACTGCAAAATAAAAAAATAATAAAAAGGACTGGTGACGTAGATCAGGGTTCCATCCTCCGTACAAATAATAATAATGACAATGATGATAATAATCAGACAAAATATATCAACCGTCACTTCTAATTTTTCCCACTTGAACTTCACTGCTGCCTCTCCCACGTGAACCCCTAAGTGTCCCTCCTGTCCTGCGGCCAAATCTAGACCTGGAGAGGCAGTGAGAACCTCCCGAGGAAGGGCCTGGGCCAGGTGTTCCAGGGCTGGGGCCAGTGCGAGAGCACAGCTGGAGCGGCGGGTCCCCACACAGCTGCCTCTGAGGCACTTGCGGATGGACAGCAGGACTGGGGATGCTCTTCTGCGCGGGGATTTGAAGGTGGGATGTTCCAGGTGTGAGGCAGGGAAGCCTGACGGGACCTGGTACCAGACCCTGCGCCAAGGGTCCACAAGTCCACACACCACCCAGGCTGTCTACACAGAGCGGCGGTGCTGAGAGCTGGACTTCACTCAAGGAAAGGGTGTGTGAGAATCTGACTGCTTGGCCTCAGTGCTGAGAAAGCCTGCAGCGAGAGCGGAAGCCAACACGATGGCTTTGAAAGCTCAACACCTTTGCTGCACAGGCCACAGTGCGTGGTGCTCACCAACCACCAGAGCCACCTGGGGCCTAGGGAGAGGCACCGAGAAGACACGGATTCCCAGATGGAAATTCTGCCCAGCTGCACTGATTTCTTCATTCCTTTCTGTCAGGCAGCTTAAAGAATCCTATTATTTGGCTAATGGAATAATTAATATGAAGCCACCACTATACTGCATTTATTTATTTATTTATTTATTTATTTATTTATTTATTTATTGTGGTGCTGGGGATAGAACCCAGGGGCTTTCTACATCCGGGCTATACTCCCAGACCTATTTTCTATTTTATTTGGAAACAGGGTGTGTCACTCGGTTGCTGAGAGCCTCACTAAGTAGCTGAGGCTGGCTTTGAACCTGTGTGATCCTCCTGTCTCAGCCTCCCAAGCACTGGGATTACAAACGTGCACCACCACACCCAGCCCTGCAGTTCTTTATTAAAGCAAACATTTGAAATTGCCTCTTACAGCCGGGCATGGGGCCACGCTTATAATCCCAGCTTTCGGGAGGCTGAGACCAAAGGATCACAGTTCGCAGCCAGCCTCAGCTACTTAGTGAGGCCCTTTGCGACTCACTGAGACCCAGTTTCAAAATAAAGAATAAAAAATAGGGCAGGGGGTATAGCTCAGAGTTCAGATGCCCCTGGGTTCCATCCCCAGACCCGCAAAAAAAAAAAAAAAAAAAAAAAAAAAAAAAGAAATTGCCTCTTACTGTGTCATAAACCAAAGAAATAGTTACCTCGGCCCACGTTACTCCTGTCTGATTAAGGACTAAAACCTTCAATGTAGAGAATGTCGTGGTCAGCGGTGGTGAGCCAGAGGGGAATTCCAGCTTATTCTCACTGTGTAGAAACAGAAGATACCATTTGCCCATTTACTTAACTTTTTTTTTTTTTTTTTTGGTGGTACTGGGGTTCCTGGAAGCCCTTCTACCTCCGGGCTACACTCCCAGACCTATTTTTATATTTTTATTTGGAAACAGGGTCTCCTAAGCCAGCGCGGGGCTGGCTTCGAACCTGTGCGATCCTCCTGTCTCTGCCTCCCAAGCGCGGGGATTACAAGCGTGCCCCGTGCCCCACCACGCCCGGCCCATTTACTTAACTTTGAAAGTTAAGTACTGAAATTGAAAACTAAGCAAATATTAAGGAATACCTGGAAAACCATGACAGTATTAAGTAGCTTTTTTTTTTTTTTGGTGGTACTGGGGGTGGAACCCAGAGGCTTTCTACCTCCGGGCTATACTCCCAGACCTTTTTTATACTTTATTTGGAAACAAGGTCTCACTAAGTTGCTGAGGCTGGCTTCGAATCCATGTGATCCTCCTGTCTCAGCCTCCCAAACACAGGGATTACAAGCGTGCGCCACCACGCCCGGCTTATGACAGTATTAAAATGGGTAAAAAATGGAAAAATCCTTATCAAAAAGAAGCCAAACAGTATCCCAATGAAACCACTCATTTGTAAAGCAATGAAATACTAGAAGCTTCAAAATGAGTAAGGACTGTCAACAGCCACAGCGCTCCTTCCCTCTTCCCCAAGTAAACCTCGCCTTCCTCGACATTCTGGCCCTCCTCCTCGGACCTCTGAGGAATCCCAGGATGTACAAGTTACACACCCGCCTACAGTGTGGCATCTGCCCGGTGGCAGCCCTGCCGCGTTCGCCCTCCCCTCGCGCCCCTTCCCCACTGAGGCCGGGGAATGCAGGGGGAGCGCGAGCTTTCCGTTTGGGACAGTAGGTGAGCAGGAGTTCATACCTGAGGTTAAGCACCTCCAGGTGTGGGAGCTGTTCAGCGATACGGGTCACTTCTTCCCAGGAGGACAACAGGTTTTTTGACAAATCTACTTTTGCAACATCTAAAAGCACACGTTAAGAAACGGTGATTTCTTTTTCTTTTTTTGGTACTGGAGGTTGAACCCAGAAGGATTCTTCCTTCAAGCTGCACCCCTCAGCTGCATTTGGCTTTTTATCTTGAAACAGGGTAAATTGCCGAGGCTGTCCTCAAGCCTGCGCTACTCCGGTTAGCTCCCCAGGTACTAGGGCCGCGGGTGTGCACGCACGACTGGCCTTCACAGGCTTCTCTTGGCGCACTGTAGTCTCGATCATAATGTAGCTCGGGGACGGGGACACGGCACCTGGTGAACTTCCGCGGCTGAGACAGTAATTCCCAAAGATTCAGAGCGAGACATAAAAGGAGTTGCCTCTGCATTCTGGAGCATGGGATCTTTAACTTTTCCCTTTACATACTCTATTCTGCTTGAAAATTTTTCATGAACATATTGTATTATAATCGTTGCGCGCGCGCATGTGTGTGTGTGTGTGTGTGTGTGTGTGGTACTGGGGATTGAACGCGGGCATTCTACCTCTGAGTTCAGAGGCAGAGCTATATTCCAGCCCTACTTTTTTTTTAAATTTCGAGACAGGGTATCTGTCACGAGGCTTCTAAGGCTCTTGCTAAGTTGCCGAAGCCTCCAGCCCCGCTGGCTGGCTTGACCTGTGCTCCTCCAGTCTGAGCCTCCACGGACTACAGGCAAGACCCACCACACCCTGCCCTCAGTGATTTTTTTTTTTTTTTTGTACTGTACTCGAAATTGAGCCCAGGGACCACCTATCCCTTAGCTACACCCCCAGCCCTTTTTAAAATTTGAAACAGACTCTTGTTAGTAACCGATTGCTACTGACTGATTGCTGAGCAGGCTCCTAGGTAATGGGGCAACAGGTATGTCCCACGTGCCTGGAAGGGAGTTCTTTTTAACTTACGTCCTATGTATGTATGTATGTATGTATGTATGTATGTACTTTGCAGTACTGGGGATGAGTCCCAGGGGCATTCTACCTCCATGTTACTTTATTTATTTATTTATTTATATATTTATTTGGCAGTATTGGGGATGGATCCGAGGGGCATTCTACCTCCATATTATGTTATGTTATGTTATGTTATGTTATTTATTTATTTGGCAGTATTGGGGATGGATCCCAGGGCATTCTACCTCCATGTTACGTTATGTATGTATATATGTATGTATTTGTTTATTTTGTAGTACTGGGGATGGATTCCAGGGACATTCTACCTCCATGCTATGCTCTCAGCCCTGTTTTTTATTCTTTATTTTGAAACAGGGTCTCACTGAGTTGCAAAAGACCTAAGTAGCTGAGGCTGTCTACAAAATTTGATCCTCCTGTCTCAGCCTCCCAAATGCTGGGATTACAAGCGTGCACCATCTCGCCCGGCTCCTATGTCTATTTGTGAGTATAAAAGCATAAATGCAAAAAAAAAAAAAAAAAAAAGCAATTGAGGGCAGAAAAAACACAAAGAGAGATGGCAGAAAAAGAGACAACGATGAGATTCTCTGTGCTCGGCTGCAGGAACGCAGAACCGGCCTTTGTTCCCTCCTCCCCAACACGAAGTCCAGGAGGAGGCAGCTATGCTGGCACCGTGGCCTCTGCCACCCTCAAGGGCCCCGGCTGCCCCTGGTCCCTCTGCAGCCCTCCTGGACAGCTTCCTCCACACTTGCAGGACAGCTGCCGAAGCTCTGGGGAGCAGGCGGGAGAAGCAAAGGCAGTGGGAAAAGAGCCCTTCTGGAGACTTCCGCCCCACGTCGCAGGCCAGGGTGGCCTGCCGCGCGTCTCCCGGGGGCCTGAGTGGGTGACCCATCTTGGCTGTGACGGCCCCAAGTGAGGCAGAGTTGCCACTAGGAAAAGTGTCAGTGAGAACGGATGAGTGTGCAGCGGTGTGTGGCACAGGTCAAATCCACGGTCGGCTTCCAGTAACCAGCAACCCGGAGAAAGGATACTAGGACACGCGTTGGCAATGGCTCCTTCGTCGCCAGCACGGCTCACTGCACAGCCACTCAGAGAGATTTCTTGCAACTTGTTCAGCTGACTGCAGAAAGAAGAGTTTACGGGGACGCCTCAGGCGTGGGTTGTACGGCGGCCCTTTAAAAACTTAAAGCATCGCAGACGTAGGAAAAGATGCCCAAACAAAAAACAAACACCAGTGTCCACCACCCAGATAAAGGGCATTACACAAAGGAAACTAAAAGAAAGCGAGCCTGACAAACATCACAGAGGGACCCGGAGTCCGCGTTCCTCTCCGCCACGCACTCCCGTCCCGCGCCAAATAAAAAACAAAGAGCAGCTGGGCGTTGTAATCCCAGCATTCCGGAGGCTGAGACCCGAGGATCGCAGTTCACAGACTGCCTGTGTAAACATCACTTGCTGGCCAGGTGTGAGGTGCATGCCTGTAATCCTCATATTTGGGAGGCTGAAACACGAGGATTTAAGACCAGCCTCAGCAAATTAGTGGTTTGGGGTTCAATCCCCAGTATTGAAAAAACAACAACAAAAACCAAACAAATATCAGCTGCTGCTCTGACGCAGGAGGTCGTCTGATGGCAGAGCACCTCTCCACCCAGGCCTTTCAGAGGCCAGAGAAGGCCTGGTGCAGCAGCTGTAAGGGGCATTATCCATGCCCCCTAGGGTATGGTGGTTCTTCAGAACAAATTCCTGGAACCCACACCCCAGAATTCTGACTCCACAGGCCTGGGCTGGGACCCAGGATCCTGTGGGTCCTGAAGCTCCCAGGTGCTAACGATGTGCAGGCAGGGAAGAGGGCCGCCCCGCTGGATGGCACTTGCGCTGTCCGCGGCACAGGTGACAAGCCAGCTGTGTCCACGCCTAACCTGCTGTCAGGTGGACAAGCACCGAACTATGGAGACGCGCCGAGATACCAGCCTGCTAATAGAATAGCCCACACGTGATCGTACATTCATCTTTGGACTTGAATCTAGAAGAATCCACCAATCCTGTGCTAAAATAAGAATTTTAATTTCCCTGGATACTCGGGCCTTGGATTCCTCAGCTTTCAATGCACTGGGTTAAGCCAGATTGGAAGCAGAGTCTGGAGATCCACACACGGAACGTCCTAGTCCACGCGGTGGAATTTAATCCGGAACCCAGCAGAGCCGCCCAGGCCAGCTCCACTTACCTCTGCTGTTCTCTCACAGAGTCAAAACCAACGGTTTCTATGGTTTTCTTTCCAAATGTAATAACTTGCTCCTTTCCCTCTTCTTCTGGTCCATCTTCCAACACATAGCGGTCCTCAACAGCAGTCAGAAAGTCCACTCCAAAATTTACCTTGTTGGGACGAACAAAGGATCCTCCTGCTGGGTGCCTGGAAATGGAAAGAAATGTACACAGAACTTTCATCGACCAGCAAAGGCCGAAAATGTAATGTTCTAAAGGGTTTCAAAAATCTCTGTATGCCAGCCAGGTGTGGTGGCACACACCTGTAATCCCAGTACTTGGGAGGCTGAGAGTAGAGGATCGCAGGTATGAGGACAGCCTCAGCAACTTAGGGAGACCCCTCTTTTGTGTACTGGGGATGGAACCCAGGTACATTCTGACTCCCAGCTATACCCCCAGAGCTATTTTTTATTTTTTATTTTAAAACAGGGTCTCCTTGAATTGCAAAGGGTCTCACTAGTAGCTGAGGCTGTCTGTGAATCGCCATCCTCCAGTCTCAGCCCCCAAATGCTGGGATTTCAAGCCTGCGCCACCATGCCGGGCTGGAAGACCATTTTTCCAAATAAAAAATAAAATCAAGCCGGGCGTGGTGGCGCACGCTTGTAATCCCAGCATTTGAGAGGCTGAGACTGGAGGATTGCGGTTCGCGGACAGCCTCAGCTACTTAGTGAGACCCCTTGCAACGCAGTGAGACCCTGTTTCAAAATAAAGAATAAAATATAGGGCAGGGGATGTAGCTCTGAGGTCAAATGACCCTGGGTTCCATCCTCAGACCCACAAAAAATAAATGAATGAATAAATAAATAGCTGGGTGTGGTGGCGCACGCTTATAATCCCAGTACTTGGGAGGCTGAGGCAGGAGGATCCCACAGGTTTGAAGCCTGCCTCAGCTACTTAGTGAGGCTCTCAGCAACTGAGTGCGACCCTGTTTCCAAATAAAATAGAAAAATTAGGTCTGGGAGGATAGCCCGGAGGTAGAAGGCCCCTGGGTTCCATCCCCAGTACCACAAAAATGAATAAATAAATAAATAAAAATAAATAAATAATAAAATTGCACTGGAAATATATCTTGGAGATAGAACGCCTGTGGGTTCAATCCCCAGGGAAGCGCGCGCGCGCGCACACGCACACACACACACACCAAGGGCTATGGGTATAGCTCAGAGGTAGAATGCCCCTGCATTCCATCCCCAGTCCCACACAACAAAATAAACAAAGAAAACAACACATGCACAGTTAGAGTGACTATTTTTTTTTTTCTTCTTGTGATACTGGGGATTGAACCCAGGGGCATCTACCTCTGAGCCACACCTTCAGCCCTGTTTTATTTTTTAGTTTGAAACAGTCTCTCTAGGTTGCTGAGTCTTGCTACTGTGGAGGCTGTCCTTGAACCTGTGACTGTCCTGTCTCAGCCTCCCAAGTGCTGGGATTAGAAGCCGTGCCAGCACGCCCAGCTTGCCTTGCGGATGTGCGTGGAAGCGTTACCTGCATTTAAAGTAAGCCGTCCCTTCGTGGCTCCCGTCGTGCTTCCCTCTCTTGGGATTGTCCCACTCTACTCCCAGCCAGAGTCCTGCAGAACAAGAAGAGCCAGATGAGCAGGGAAGATGGCGGAGGGCGGGACCCTCCGCTCTCCGCAGCAAATACAATTTGCAATGGAAACCAGATCACTCAGATGCCCACCGCAGGAGGAAGAACTGAGGAACAGACACTTGGAACTGCAATCGGGAATGCAAGACCATGCTTGGGTCAAAACGCCAACAGAGACTCCAAGACCCTTTGTAACTCAGCGAGACCATGTGTCAAAATAAAGAATAAAAATAGGACTGGGAAGCCCAGTGTGGTGGCGCATGTTTATAGTCCCAGCATTTGGGAAGCTGAGACAGGAGGATCTCAGTTCATGGATAGCCTCACCTACTACTTAGTGAGGCCCTTTGCAACTCAGCGAGACCATGTTTCAAAATAAAGAATAAAAATTAGCTGGGTGTGGTGGCGCACACTTGTAATCCCAGCACTTGGGAGGCTGAGACAGGAGGATGGTGGTTCGCAGACAGCTTCAGCTACTTAGTGAGGTCCTTTGCAACTTAGACCCTGTTTCAAAATAAAGAATAAAAAATAGGGCAGGGGGTGTAGCTCGGAGGTAGAATGCCCTTGGGTTCTATCCCCAGACCTGCAAAAAACAAATTAAATAAATAAAAAAGAAACAGGGCTAGGAGTATCCACAATCCCAGTATTTGGGAGGCTGAGACAGGTTCATGGCCCACCTCAGCAATTTAGCAAGATCCTTTCTCCAAATAAAAATACAACAGGCTTTAGAGTATAGCTCAGAGGTAGGAAACCCCTGGTGTTCAATCCCCAGTAAGACACACACACACACACACACACACACACACACACACACACAGAGGCTAGGGTGCCACTCAGAGGTAAAAGCACCCTGGGGTTCTAGTTCCAGTGCCACAAAAAAAGAAAAGAAGAAAGGGAAGCCCAGGGGAAATACTGCTTCAGAAACAGCTAAGTATATAGCAAATAAGCGAAAAAGGGTAACAAAATGGCAGGCATATCATTTTACGCTAATATTAAGTACATGGACACTGAGAATTAATGGCAAAAGGAGATTTTAGAGAAATTTCTTAGATTTTGAGCAGAGGTTTAAAGACGTTCAATTGTTCAGAGTTTTCTCTCAGCTACTTAGTCTCAGAAGACATGTAATGTTTGACAATATAAAATACACTAAATAACTAAATAGCATATAATTAAACAAAGCCACACAGAACACAGGTCACCGTCGCCCAAACAAAATGACTGCATCCGAAGAGGGTCTATAAATTGGTTGTCAATTTCCAATTATAGATTGGAAACTTAAGTATAATCATTAAGTTAATTATTTATTATTATTATTATTATTTATTTATTTATTTTTGGTGGTACTGGGGTTCCTGGAAGCCCTTCTACCTCCGGGCTACACTCCCAGACCTATTTTATATTTTTATTTGGAAACAGGGTCTCTTACGCCAGCGCAGTTGGCTTCGAACCTGCGCGATCCTCCTGTCTCCGCCTCCTGAGCGCGGGGATTACAAGCGTGCCCACCGCGCCCGGCTTATTAAGTTAATTATAAAATGGTATTATGGAGAAAAGCGGGGCTTAAGAGCCCCGCTAACAACCAATCTCCATTACCACAAAACCAGCGCCTTTCATAGCCAGAAAACACCATCACCAGAAAAACAAAAAAACCACCAGGCTTCAGAGAGAAAGTGGACTGAGAACAGAGCTCAGAGCCACAGAGGAGATACACGTGCCCGAGGACGCGGCAGCAGCGCCATACTGCCGGCGGCAGCGGCAAACTCACCGGACGGCTACAGCAAGTCAAGGTGAGCCGCTGCGGAACAGCCAGGCGGGATCTTTCGGCGCAGAGAGCATTTAGAGCTCCCAGTGGCTGAGCTCAGCACACACTGCAGGAACTCAAAGTGGAACTCAAAACCAGAGAAGAAAAAAATACGCCAGCCTCACGGCCGAGGGCGTGGCAGCGGCGCCATATTGCCACCAGCGGCAGCAGCAGTGAATTCACCGAGTCCAGTACAGCTACATCTGCGTACTCAAGAACAGTGAGTCAAATTGCGGGCCACAGAGGAGAAATCCCAGTACTGTACCCCCTGGGACTTGACCCAGTGAGGGAGTGGGGGTGGCAGAGATATCACACCATAGGAGAATGTGCAACCTGGCACCCCCCATAGTTTAAAGCAGCCTCTATCGACTCCCTGGGTCGGAGACTCTGTGATACAACCCAGTAAAGGAGTAGTGGGGTCTGAGATAATACAGACTCGAGATCCAGAGCACCTTAAATGAAGTCATAGTGACCCAAGGGAAGAACCCAGAGAAGGCACAAACCTCCGAAATCATGGGAAAGAGGAATAACACTGGGGCAATGAATGCCCACAACCCCACAACATCAGAACCTGATAAAACAGAAAATCAGAGATTTCTAGAAGATCAAATCAGGAAAATAACTATAGAAATAATAGAGGTGCTTCGAAAAGAACTCAGAGAGAGCCAAAAAGAGATAAAGGATGCAATTAATGAAGTAAAGGCCTCAATTCAAAGCACAAACAACCGATTAGACCACATGGAGAACAGAATCTCGCTCTTAGAAGATGAGCAATCCAAAAATGAACGCATAGTTTCTAATCTAGAAAAAAATATACAACAGCAGGAATCTGACATTGAAGAAATATGGGCCCATTTTAAGAGAGCTAACCTAAGAATAATTGGAATAGAGGAGGGAAAAGAAAGTGATACCAAAGGGATCAACAATCTCTTCAAGGAAGTAATAGCAGAAAATTTTCCAAACTTAGAGCAAGAGGTTGATACACAGGTCCAGGAAACTTATAGAACTCCCTTTAGACAGGATCGGAGAAGAGGATCCCCACGCCATATAATTGTCAAAATGACCAATGTGGAAGCCAAGCAGAGAATCTTAAAGGCAACAAAAACAAAGGGCCAAGTGACATTCAGAGGCAAACCAATTAGAATCACTCCAGACTTCCCAAACCAAGTTATGAGAGCCAGAAGGGCTTGGAGTAACATATTCCAAACTCTGAAAGAAAACAACTTCCAGCCAAAAATTTCCTATCCAGCAAAACTTTCTATCAAATTAGATGGAGAAATAAGAAGCTTCCGTGACAAACAGAAACTGAAGGAATTTATGTCTTCAAAACCAGCGCTAGAGAAAATACTCAAAGAGATTAACTACAAAGAAGAAATAGGTAACACTCACCAGAACCAGAGAAACAAGAGTTTCCATCCAACAGACAACTAAGATTGGTTATCTGTGGAGATTCATTATTTATGTTAGTCTTTTACCTATCTCTAAGTTGTATTGTTTGCCTTTATTGTTGTTAATTTTTAGGATTTCTAGTTGGAATATTAATATACCTTCAGATATAGCATTTGGAAATATTTTATCCAATTCTATTAGTAACTTTTAACTCTGTTTACATTGTCTTTGGATATACAATATTTTTTTATTATTTTTTAGGGAGTTTGTATATTCTTCTGTTGCCTGTGCTACTGAAATCATATCCAAGAAATCACTGCCAATTTCAATGTTGCAAGGTTTTATGACCCAGATTTTCTTCTAAAAGTTTATAGTCTTAAGATATATATTTAGGTCTTTTATCTATTTTGAGTTAATACTTGTATGTGGGATTAGGTAAGGGTCCAATTTTATTCTTTTCCATGTAATTATTATTTTCAACAATATTTAATTAAAAGATTATTATTTCCACCACCAAATGTTCATGGAAACCTTGTCAAAAATAACTTGGCAATATAGGGAAGAATTTAGCTCTAGGCTTGTATTTAACTCCAATGGTTTATATATCTGCCTTTAGAACAGTACTACACTGTTTCAATTATTGTAGCTTTATATGGTTTGAAATCAGAAAATATATATCTGCTAGCTTTGTTCTTTTTCAAGATTGTTTTGGGTATCTAGAGTCCATATTCCATATTAGGATAGATTTTTTTCCTGAAAAATAAATATATAAATATATGATAATTTCACCTAAAAAAACAAAAAAAAAATCCTCTGGTAGGAAAGAAAGCAAAAAGAAATATTGAAATGTTATCTTTAAGTCGTCAAAAGCTTGGTATCAGACAAATGAAACTGTTATGTGAGATTAACATTTTTAATTTTGGATAAATTGCTATAATACTAGATGTCAACCACTAAGCCAAGCATGGGAAGGAGGGATGGGGAGAGAATGGGGTGGGGATTGGGTGGGGGCTGACTGGGCGATGTGTGCATGTATGTCTACAAAAGTTTGTATCCCACTATGATGTATGAATACAGTGCACCAATAAAATAAAATTAAAAAAAAATTAAGCTATGGCTTTTCAGAGCCCAAGCAATTATCTAAAAGGAACTCCTGTGGGTGGTAGTGTCTAGATTCCCTCAATAAAACCACAAACTACAGCAAAAAAAAAATAATAATAATAAAATAAAATGGTATTATAAAGCATTACTGAGAAACCTACATAGAAGTGTAAAATACACACGCACGCACACGCACACACGCACGCATGCACACGCACACACACACACACACACACGCACACATACCTGTCACAGGAGGAATGACGCCAGCAAAGCGCACTGTTGCATGTTCTCCGTTAACTTCGACTCGCCGCCCGACGACGTCCGCGGGAAGAGTGTCACTCATCCTGTGACAGCCAGAGCCACAATGTGAGATCTGAGTTGCACCCCAGCCCTATTTTATTTTATTTTTTTGCAGTACTGGGGAGGGAACTGAGGGGCATTCTACCTTTGAGCTACGCCTCCAGCCCTATCTTTTATTTTTTATTTTGAAGCAGGGCCTCACTAAGTTGCCGAGGCTGTCTGCGAACCTGGATCCTTCTGTCTTAGCATCCAAGTACTGGGATTACAAGAGTGCGCCACCACACTTGGCCCTATTTTCTTTCTTTATTTGAAACAGGGTCTCACTATGTTGCAGAGAGCCTTACTAAGGGCCTCGCCGAGGCTGGCCATGGACCTGTAATTCTCCTGGCTCAGGCTCCCAGGTACTGGGATGTGCCGCCATGCCCAGCATTTTTTTTTTTTTTTTTTTTCCTTTTTGAGATAGGGTTCCACTGTGTTGCCTAGGTTGGTCTTAAGTTCCTGTGTTCAAATGGTCCCCTTGCATCAGCCTCCAGAGTAACTGAGACTCATGTGTGAACAACAGCACTTGACTTAGAGATTTTTGTGAGTGTGTATGTGTGGTACTAGAGGTAGAACCCAAGGGCATTGTACCACTGAGCTACACCTCCATCCCTTCTTTATTTATTTCTTTATTATTTTTTGGTGGTATTGGGGATGGAACCCTTCTACCTCCAGGCTACACTCCCAGACCTATTCTCATATTTTATTTGGAAACAGGGTCTCTTAGGCAAGGGAGGCTGGCTTAGAACCTGCGTGATCCTCCTGTCTCTGCCTCCCACGTGTGGGGGATTACAAGCCTGTGCCACCACACCTGGCCATCCTTCTTTATTTTGAAATAGGGCTTCATTAAGTTACAGAGGCTGGCCTTGAACCTGTGACCTTCCTGTCTCAGCCTCCCAAGCACTGGGATTACAAGCCTGCGCCACCATACCTGGCTAAAAGACTTGACACTGGTGATTGAACCCAGCTACATTCCCAACCCTATTTTATTTTTATTTTGAAACAGAGCCTTGCTAAGTTGCTAAAGCTGGCCCCAACTTGTGATCTCCTTGTTTCAGCTTCCCAAGTACTGGTATTACAGCTGTGCACCATGGAATCTGTTTTTTGTTTGTTTGTTTTTTTGCGGTACTGTGGATGGAACTCGAGCATTCTACCTCTGAGCTACACCCCAGCCCTATTTTTATTGTTTATTTTGAAACAGGGTCTCACTGAGTTGCAGAGGGCCTCACTAAGTAGCTGAGGCCAGCCAGGACCTGCGACCCTCCTGTCGGGCCTCTGGAATGCTGGGATGACAAGCGCACCCACCGCGCCCGGATCCCTGTCTTGGGCTTTTCATCTTCTAGTTTATCCTCTCTAGGCCAGTGAGTCTGATCAATTCAGTTTTTATATTTTGGTGGAGAAAAACCCAATATGTTTATGTCCTACACTTTCATAATTTCAACATTTATTAATTGTGGTGCTGGGGTTGAATCCGGGCCGTCTCCCTTCGACCTGCCACCCCAGCCCTTTTGTTTTGTTTTGGAACATGTCTCACAAGGTTGCTGGGAGCCTTGCTAAATTGAGGAGGCTGTCCTCAAGCCTTCAATCCTCGGGTCTCACCCTCCCAAGTACAGGGATTCCAGGCCTGTACCACCACGCCCACTATACTCTCCTTATTTGATTTCATTTTACTACATATTGATAATCTAACATTTATTCATTCACTTATTAACTTTTTGTGGTACTAGGAACTGAACCAAGGGGCATTCTAACTCTGAGCTATTCCCCCAACCCTTTCTTATTTTGGTACAGGGTCTCCCTAAGTTGCTGAGAGCCTCACTAAGTAGTTTGAGGCTATTCTCAAACTGGAGATCCTCCTGTCTCAGCCTCCCAAGTACTGGGATTACAGGCTTGCAACACCAGGCCTGGCTGATTATGTTTTTAAATCCTGTTTACTTCCTGTTAATTCATATCACATGACAGGTCCATTGCGTCATGGAAAACATGGAAAGGAAAGAGGAACAGAGAGAAGATGCGTGATAGAGAAAGAAGAGCGGGCACCAGGAGCAAGTGTCCTCTGGACAAGAAGTGACACGTGACAGACGGGAACAGAAATGAACAGACAGGTGAGGAGACAGGCACAAAAGATAAACTCCAGCGGAGACACGGGACCTGAGCACAAGAGGAGGCCTTAAACGTGTCTGGGAGGAGAGCATCCTCTACAGTGGACTGAGCCTGCATCCGGCCTCTACCTCACAGGGGGCAGAGGGGTGGACAGACAAGGGGAAATCTACAAGACAGACGGGATGGTTTCCTCAGCAAATGACAGGAGAAAAAAAAGAAAGGGACGGAAAACAGAGGGGAAAAGAAACTTAGCAGAGATACCAACCAATTTTGCATATATATATATATATATATTTTTTTTTTTGCAGTACTAGGGATTTAACCCAGTGGCATTCTACCTCCAACCCCAGCCCTATTTTTTAATTCCTTATTTTGACTTTTTTTTTTGTTTGTTTTTGTAGTACTAGGAGTGGAACCCAGGGGCTTTTCTACCTCTGGGCTATACTCCCAGACCTATTTTATACTTTATTTGGAAACAGGGTCTCACTAAGTTGCTGAGAGCCTCACTAAGTAGCTGAGGCTGGCTTCGAACCTGTGAGATCCTTGTCTCAGCCTCCGTGCTAGGATTACAAACATGCACTACCACGCCGGCTTCTCTTTATTTTGAAAGGGTCCCACTATGTTACGGAGGACCTAAGTAGCTGAGGCTGTCTGTCTGTCAACCTCGATCCTTCTGTCTCAGCCTCCCAAGTACTGGGATTACAAGCGTGCGCCTCCATCCCCGGCTTTTACTTTTTAATTTGAATCAAGGCCTCACTTAGTTCTTGAAGGTCTCACTGAGTTATAGTGACCTTGAACTTAAAATCCTCCTGTAGCCTCCTAAGTATTGAGATTATAGGCATGCACCACCACGTCTGGCAAAACCTGTAAATAATTCTCAAAAGAAAGTATGGGTAAATTGAAATTTTGAATGGCTGACTGGATATTTGATTATATTAAATTATTTAGATAGGTGCGGTAGCATACATCTGTAATTCCAGTACTTACGAGGCTGAGACAGGAAGATCTCAGGTTGGAGGCCAGCCTCAGCAATTTAGCAAGAAGCCGTTTCAAAATAAAAAATAAAAATGGCTGGGGGAGTGGCTCGGAGATAGAATGCCCTTGGTTTCAACCCATAGTACCAAAACAAAACAAAAAGGGCTAGGGATGTAGCTCAGGGCCATAGCATCCCTGGGTGAAATCCACAGAACCAAACAAAAATCAACAAAAAGGGCCAGGGATGCAGGGATGGAGCTCAGAGCCATAGCGGCCCTGGGTCAATCCTCAGTACAAAAAAAAAAAAAAAAGCTTTTCTGGAAAGGGCCAGGATATAGATGGAAATCTGCCCAATAGCACTGAGAAGCAAGAGAGAATCATTCCCGAGTCTAGAAGAGGTGAGAAGAGAACAGGAAAGTAGAAGATTGGAGACAGTTTGGCACGTGGCCCACGCCTGTAATCCCAGTATTTGGGAGGCTGGGACAGGCGGATCTCAGGTTTGTGGCCAGCCTCAGTGACTTGGTGAGGTCCTCCACAACTTAGTGAGACCCTTTTTCGAAGTAACGAATAAACTGGGCATGCTGGTGTGTGCTTGTAATCCCAGTATTTGGGTGGCTAAGACAGGAGGATTGCAGGTTCAACATCAATAGGAACTTAATTCAAGCCAACCTGGGCAACTTAGGAGACCCTGGCTCAAAATAAGAACTAAAAAGGACTGGGGTGTATGTAGCTCGGTAATAGAGCACTCCTGGGCTCAACCCCCAGGACTGCAACACAGAACAGTAAAACAACCCGCGACATCTGTGGTCAGCAGTCAGCTGGCTTTGATTAAGTCAATACTTTTGGCGACTTGTCTAGTCTCTTTACCCTTCAAATAATTTGTTTTTGATCCGATAACCATCAGTGAATATCTAGAAACTGAGTCCACATCTTGGGACAGACACATGACTTACTTTTAAAGTTTTTACTCTCCTTCTCCAGCCAGTCCCGCACGGGTCCATTTCCTGTTGGTAGATCTGCCTGAGGGCAGCTGCTGGCCCCCTGCAGCTATCTGTGGCTAACACCTCCACTTGACAGCAGTGGCCCTTACCCCCTATTTTTTCCCTGCTACTCAGGACTGAACCCAGGGCATTCTGCCTTCAAGCTACACTCTGAGCCCTATTTTATTTTTATTTCGAAACAGGGTCTAAGTGCGAAGGGCCTTATTCAGTGGCTGAGTCTGGCCGCCCGGCCTCAGCCGGATCCTCCTGTCGCAGCCTTCCTCTGATTTCAGTGTTCAACTGCCGTGCAGTTCCCAGCCACTCATATTTTCCATAGTTGCCTGTACCAGGCCCTCTCCTAATCACCTCACTTAAATTCCATTGGCAAATAAAATACACAGAACTAAGTACGGTTCTTTAGCCCTGTTTTGGGGTACAATGGTCTCAACACTTCGTAGTGTAGACTTATGTTACATTCACTTTTCTCCTTTTTCCTTTGAAAGATGGTTGCTTACTTATTAAGGTTGCGATGAAGAAAACTCCAAAGTGTAAAATTGTAGAAAAATGCGGGGTGCCCCACTAGCATAGAGACACGCCGAGATCCATAATAAATTACGAGAGGCTTTATTCATGGGGGGTCAACCCCCAGCCCCCGCGTGGCCGCGGGGGCCGGTGGCCGGCGGGAGAATACCTCCCTCCCTCTCCGGGTCCTCCCTGAACTCTCTCTTCCGGGGCGGGAGGCCTGGTCCCCGGAATTGCAGGCTCCACCTCCTAGCTCTCTGCCCTGCCCCCACCTTACACAAAGCTATTTCTTTCTTTCTTTTTTTTTGCAGTACTGGGGATGGAACCCACTGGCATTGTACCTCCGAGATGCACTCCCAGCCCTATATTTTAGTCTTTTTTTTTTTTTTTTTTTGCGGGTCTGAGGATGGAACCCAGGGGCATTTGACCTCTGAGCTACACCCCATGCCCTATTTTTTGTTCTTTATTTTGAAACTGGGTCTCACTGAGTTGCAGAGGGCCTCACTAAGTAGCTGAGGCTGTCCGCGAACTGCGATCCTCCAGGTCTCAGCCTCCCAAATGCTGGGATTACAAGCGTGCGCCACCACGCCTGGCTTTATTTTAGTCTTTTTTATTTTTGAAACGGTCTCCCTGAGTTGCGAAGGGCCTCGCTAAGCAGCTGCTAACCGTGATCCTCCTGTTTCAGCATCCCGAATGCTGGCATTATAAGTGTGTGCCGCCATGTCTGGCTTCCAAAGCCATTTCTGATTAACTACCCGCTTCTCATCATAAAAATTATTTAATTTCACCATTACATTGCCCTAAAAATGATTTTTACTAGTTTAAGTACACTAAAATTTCCATTAACATGTAAATAGAAGTTTATTACAACTGAAATATATAATTTGTATTTTATTTTCATTAAACACATTTCCACAGACATCTTTGTACACGGCCAGAATCATGACGTTAATCACTTCAATGTTTAAGCAATATCACAATGTAGTTTTAATCACTTCTCTAAGGCGGTTTAGTTTACTAATCCAGAGGACATAGCTAGAAACGGCTTTGATTCTGAAATCACTGTCTTTTGAAGTATCTCCTGGGAAAGTATTCTTGAGACAAGCATCCACAGTATGTAACTCTGAGCCAGGTGCGGTGGCATACATCTGTAATCCCAGTACTTAGGAGACTGACTGGAGGATCGCACGTTCAAGACCAGCCCCGGCAATCTAGCAAGACTTAAAGAGGGGTGGGGGTGTATCCTGGAGGTAGAATTCAAACTCAACCACCCTCACAACAAAACGTAAGCATGTTTGAGGTTCTAGAATACTATGGTCAAATAGTTCATTAAAAAAAAAAAAAAAACCCAGGTATGGTGGTGTCTGAATCCTAGCTACTTGGGAGGCTGAGCAATGCAGATTTGAGGCCAGCCTGGGCAGCTCACCGAGACCAACTGAAACTTAAATAGGGACTCTGGCCAGATGGGGTGGCATGTCTGTAATCCCAGTACTGGGAGGCTGACACAGGAGGGTAACAGGTTTTAGGCCAGTCTCCGAAACTTATCAAGACCATGTCTCAAGGGAAAAAGTAAGAAGGGTTGGGCATGCAGCTTAGTGGCAGAGTGCCGAGATAGCCAGTATTGCGGCGGGGGCGGGGGGGGGGGGTAACTGGTATGTACTTTCCAACACCACCGAGCCTACAAATTGATTCCAGCTACTCCTAGCAAGTGGCTACGATTTCTGTCTCTGGTAGTCCCCATTAGCTTTCTGTGTACCTATTTACTTCACACTGAGTATGCCTGTTATGGTGTTTTCTAGTCCCTCCTGCACACGCACCGAGCAAAGTGCTAACTTAGGGCAGGCAGAGTGTCATATGTTTCTTTTATAAGCTCTGAAGTACTGAGTAATACTTGATAAATACTCAAATGTATGATAAATGGACTTAACTAAAAAAAAAAAAGAGAAGCGAAACCACCAGAAGATTGTAGCAACTGCTATTTATTGTTGGACAGCTACATCTTATGAAAAAATGAAGTGCTGAGATGATCCAGGAAGTGTGCTTAAAAGCAGTAGTTTGAGCCAGGCTTGGTGACCCACACCTGTACTTGGGAGGTTGAGACTGGAGAATTCCAGGTTTCAGGCCAGCCTTAATAAATAACAAATTATTGAGACCCTCAGTAACCTAGCAAGACGGTTTCAAAATAAAAAATAAAATAGCGCTGGGGGAGGGTGTTATAGCGCGGAGGCAGAATGTCCCTGGACTCAAACCCCATTAACACACACACACACGCACACACACACACACACACACACACACACACACAGCCTTGGCTTTTACTGAGTGATGAGTAGTACATGGAGAAATGTTTGAGATGATCTCATTTATAGTGTGATAGAAACATGCTAAAAGAGGAAAAAGCAGAAACGAGTTAGGTATGTACTAAGTCCCCATGGGAGCGTTGCGAGACAAGTGGAGGTGCTCAGAACGGGCTTGGGCGTGAAGGGATTTTGAATGCGGAGAATTTGCTGACAGCCCATGTGTAAAAAAGCTGAGTCAAGATGACTCCCAGGTTTTAACCTGAGCAAAAATGATCTCGGTAGAGGCAATGACAAGTCAAACGGGCCACTGTCCACTTGCATTAGAAAAACAAGACGACGATATGCTCTTTACAGCAGCAGAGATGACCGCACACAACAGTTCAACCCAAAAACTAACCGCGGCTGCGGCTGCACTCGCAGCGGACGGAAGAGAAGCCTGCCCTTCTCCCCGCGCCGTCCCCACGCCGGGCGCCCCTTGCTGCCCCTGTTCTTCCCGCCGAGCCCGCTCTTTGGGGGCAGCTAAGCCGCTCCCTTCCTGAGATCCAGCCACATCCTGCGGCCCGGCTGACAGCGCTAAGTGAAAATTTCATGTAGAAACCCTCCACCAGCGTCAGGACCGGGAGGACGGGCGGGATCTGCGCCGCGATCCCGGCCCAGCGACCCGCCTCCCCCCGCCCCAGCCGGCTCCGGGCGCGCCCCGGCGGAGGGCCGGCCAGGCCGGGCGCGCGCATCGCCCGGGCCTGGAGAGGCGAGGACGCGGGGGGCCGGGGCGGGCGGCAGCCCCGGCCGCCGGGACCCCGCAGCTCACCTGCCCGGCTGGTCTGGGCGGCGGCCCCACTTCCGGCTCCGAGCGGAAGTGACGCAGCAGGAAGCCCCGCCCCGCCCGGAAGCGAGCGCAGCGCGGGAGCCCGGAGCCGGGCGGAGCCGAGCCCGCCCACCCCGGCCGGCGGGCGCGATGGCGGCGCGTCCCGCACGCTCCAGGCGCCTGCGTCCCGAAGGCGAGCGCAAGTCCCCTAGGAGGTCGTTTTGATGTTTCTAGGGACCAGACTTGCACCGAATACAGTGTGGACGCCTCCGAAACGGACAGAAACCTAACTAGCTAAGACCGAGGTAGGATGAATTAGCGCACACAGAACAGCAGGAGGGGAAGCTACTCCAGACGGGTCCAGGTCCACGCCATCAGTGTTGCTAGGTTGGTGGGAAGCTGGGCATGGCGGCGCGCTCCTGGAATTCAGTAGTTGGAAGGCTGAGACAGAATTGCGGATCCAGCGCCAAACTCAGCCATTGGGTGATCCTTTGCAGCAGCCCCGACAAGGTCCCGTTTCAAAATAAATAAAGGCTGGGAATGGAACTCGGAGGTAGACGGCATCTGGGCTCACCTCATTACCCCTCCAGCTCCAGGAAAAGTGAACGGAGACAGGTGTGGTAGCCCGGCCTGTACCTAAGTACTTGGGGGCTGACAGGGATTCCAGGCTCCAGGCCAGCCTCAGCAACTCCCTCCGCACCTTACCGAGGCCCTTTCTGAGACACTAGGATCACAGGTTTGCAGCCAGCCTCAGCTACACTTAGGCCCTTTGTAATTCAGTGAGACTGTTTTCAAATAAAGAATAAAAAATAGGGCTGAGGGTGTAGCTTGGAGGTAGAATGCCCCTGGGTTCCATTCCCACTACTGAAAACAAAACAAAAAACCCCCCTCGGTTTGTACGTAAGCACCACGAAGAAACAAAAAGCAGAATTTGTGGAATGGAGGAAACGAAAAAGGGCCAGAAAAAGAACCAGACATTAGCTGTTTTTCACAGAAGACTTTAGTAAGGCGGCTCTTATGGAGGACAGAGAGACTACGGAGTAGGATTCAGGAAAAGCAAGAAGGCTGTAGTCTTTGGGCCAGGTAGTTAAGCAGTTGAGTCTTCACTGGGGTAGACGATACAGTTAGGAAATATCTAGATAAGATTCCTGGAAGCTCGTCTTTTTTATTGATAGAATCAACAGAACATCTGTGGCAGGAGGACAGAGTTGATCACAGTGTTCTGCAACAGTAATTTTTTCTGACATTGAAATTATATCCATACATATGCGGAGCCTTTTCATTATTTAAATTTTATATTTTGTATATGGGAGTGTTATACACTGAAACAAGTTCACTCACATCAGCCCTTATTTACTCAGTTTTTGGGGACTAACAGCTTAGTCCAAGTTTGTGAAAAGGTGACTAAACAAGCTCTCAGCCCAGCCAAGAATGGCTTAACATCATTCACTTTCTTCTTTGAACATCTCACTTAGGTACTTTATTAGAGCCACCAGCTCGGGGTTCCCGCCACAGGCCTCAATCTGTTTATAGGCTTTCGACTCAAGCTCTTTAAGAGTTTCCCGAGTATATTCAAAGGAACCTATATCCTCAAGATAATGTACACAGTACTTTTTAATATCTATGTTTTCTGTTCTTTGGCGCAAGATGTTCTGCACCTGGGTGCTTTCGGGCCTTGACCAGATAGCATGAATAGTCGGGAATGAGAACTTTCCCTCCGTTAGGTCTTCACAAAAACTTTTGTTTTCACTGTATTCTTTGGAGTGCAGATTGGCATAATCGTCTCTGATTTGGAAAAAGAGCCCAAGTGTATTAAGTAGTGGCTTTAGATCTTCTTTGTAATCAGAGAACAACTGCATGAGACCTACGGCTAATCCAAAGAGCCCACCTGTCTTCTGCAGTACCATGGCTTTATATTCCTCCTCAGTGGGACAGGTGTAACTATCCCTCCAGTAAATATCTAGGCCTTGTCCCTGATGGAGCTCCAAAAGCTGGCGGGTAAAGAGTTTCACCGCATCCGGGTGGTCGAGAGTCAAGACTTTCTCCAAGCCAAGGAAATAGACGTAATTGGCGGAGTTGATGACTGATGGGATCCCATAGATGCTGTGTGCCACGGGGAAGCCGCGGCGGAGCTTTGAGTTGTCTTCAATATCATCGATGAGCAGACTAGCATTATGTAACATTTCTGTCACTTCAATGATAATCTAGGGGGGAAAATTCACTTTATAAACTTTATATCTAAAGATATTAACAAATTATGAAAGTTATAATAATTATGTCGTGCCAGGCATGGAGGTACAACGCGTGTAATCCTGGTACTTGGGAGGCTGAGACAGGAGGATCTGGGTTCGTGCCCAGCCTCAGCTACTTAGGCCCTCCGCAACTTAGTGAGACCCTGTTTCAAAATAAAGAATATCAGCCGGGCGTGGTGGTGCACGCTTGTAATCTAAACATTTGGGTGGCTGAGACAAGAGGATCACAGTTTGAGGACAGCCTCAGCTACTACTTAGGCCCTTTGCAACTCAGTAAGACCCTGTTTCAAAATAAAGAGTAAAAAATAGGGCTGGGGGTGTAGCTTGGAGGTAGAATGTCCCCGAGTTCCATCCCTAGTACTGCAAAAAAAAAAAAAAAAAAAAGAATAAAAAAATAGGACTGAGGTATAGCTTAGAGGTAGAATGTCCCTGGGTTCAATCCCCAGCACCACACACACACACACACACACACACACAAATAATAATTATATAGTAACCTCAAGATAAAACAATATATAAGCATTAAATTGAATCAAGAGTACTTTTATGTAACATCTATTAATTTTAGAAGGCTTAAAAATTAGATTAGAATTTCTTAAATACCTGTAATTTGTCTTCTGGAACTTTCAGCCAATGATTAAATGCCTGTGAAAGTTTAGTTCTTACTTGTTTACCTGCAGTTCAAAAGTAAAATATGACAGTAAAACAAGTATTTTAGTTGCAAGGAACACACAAGTTTCTTAAAAAAATGATTAGACATGCCGGGCGTGGTGGCGCACGCTTGTAATCCCTGCACTTGGGAGGCTGAGACAGGAGACAGGAGGATCGCATATTCACAGCCAGGCTTAGCAACTTGGGAAGCCCTCTGCAACTTAGTGAGACCCTGTTTCAAATATAAAAAATAAGAAAATAAGGCTGAGGTGGAGCTTGGAGGTAGAGTGCCCCTGGATTCAATCCCCAGTGCCACCAAAATAAAAAGGCTTTGGGTAGCAGTTATCTCTAGAAGTCATTTTAGTCTAAACATAAAGAAATGGTAGGAAAAACACACACACAACCAGTTCATTTAGCTAAATGAATGTATAGCAAATCAGATTAGGCTTCAGGAGAAACAGTTTTAGAGAAAAACTCCTTTGGAAAGGATAGTTTTCCCATTTGTAATCTCAGTACTTGGGAGGTTGAGACCCGAGAATCGCAGGTTCAGGCCAGCCTCAGCTACTTAGGCCTTCCACAACTTAGTGAGACTCTGTTTCAAAATAAAGAATAAAAAATAGGAGCCGGGCGTGGTGGCGCATGCTTTGAAACCAGGTCTCACTGAGTTGCAGAGGGCCTCACTAAGTAGCTGAGGCTGTCCGCGAACCGTGATCCTCTCAGCCTTCCGAATGCTGGGATTACAAGCGTGCGCCACCCGCCCAGCTGGGCTAGGTTTCTTAATGTGACTTAGATGTTTTATTATTTGTCTCTCAAAGGAACTAATGATGTAAGAAATGCATTGTGTGTGTTCAAGATAGAAAAAGAGGCATGGCAGTGGGAAACAGCGATGGTAGCACTGGAACAGGGAAAAGAAGTGAAGCTTTTTGTAGTTATACAAATGAGTTAACTCCCCAGTATCTAAACAGTGGCGAAGATGAATGTGTGGCATCTGTAAAGAACACCTCCAATGAGATAGCAAATGTTTTAAGTATTTTTATTTCTTTTGCAGTACTGGGGATAGAACTCAGGGGCATTCTACCTCTGAGCTATACCCTAACCCTATTTTTTATTCTTTATTTTGAAACAGAGTCTCACTAAGTTGTGGAGGGCCTTGCTAAGTAGCTGAGGGTGGCTGTGAACCTACGATCTTCCTATCTCAGCCTCCCAAGTACTGGGACTCTAAGCCTGTGCCACCATGCATGGTGTATTTTTATTTATTAAAGTATGTTGTTTTGAAGCAGGGTCTCACTAGGTTGATGAGCGTCTCACTACTTGCTGAGGCTTTCCCCTAACCTGTGACCCTCCTGTCTCAGCCTCCCAAGTACTGGGATTACAAACATGTGCCATCACACCCACTTATTTTTTTATATTTATTTATGTATTTATGTATTTATTTATTTATTTGCTGTACTGGGAATTGAAACAGGGGCATTTGACCTCCAGGCTACACCCCTAGCCCTATTTTTTATTCTTTATTTTGAAACAAGGTCTCACTGAGTTGCAGAGGGCCTCGCTAAGTAGCTGAGGCTGGATGCGAGCCGCGATCCTCCTGTCTCAGCCTTCTGAAAGTTGGGATGACAAGCGTGTATCACAACACACACTAATAATTGTATATTTCTAAAAGCATGCCTCAAAGATGAAAATCTCAAGAGCTGGTAAGTTTAACCTTCTCTGTTTGCCAACATGTGAATGACCACTACTCTCTGAAAACTACCCTATGCGGCCTGTAACTGCCGTTCTACCTGGCAATTGAAGCAAGTACTTGTAGGGTTCTAGAAGAATTCTTTGGACTGTTTCTTGATTCTTCTCCATTGTTTTTAAATTTCACAGCTGATCTGTCAAAAAGAAACAAAGATGATATGATGAGCCAAATTATCTTCAAGTGTCTAACTACCAAGAAATTCCCATCTTATGGTGTTTTGAGAAAAACAGACTTTCAGTTTGGTTTTGAACCCATAGGCTACACCCCAGGCCCTTTTTATTCTTGCTGAACATTAGCTGAGGCTGGCCTCTAATTTAAAATCCTCCTGTCTTGGCCTCCCAAGTACTGAAGTAACAGGAGTGTGCCTCCACGCCTGGCTAAAACAGTGACTTGGAGTCTTGTTGCTGCCGTCTAGTGATGGAGCGTGAGGCCTCCTGCACTCCAGGCAGGCGCTCTACCACTATATCCTGAGCCCGGGACATGACTATAAGTCAAAGAGCCAGTCACAAAAGACTCCATGGAGTATGAATCCACTTATGTAAAAATGTTCTGAATAGGGCAACCTGTACAGACTGAGAGATTAGTAGTTGTTGGCCCTGGAAGAACAAGGATTAATAGATTTCCTTTTTTCGGGACAAAGTGTTATGAGACGGTACACTCTATGAATATGCTAAAAACAACTGGACTGTCCACTCTTTTTGGTGGTACTGGGGGTGGAACCCAGAGGCTTTCTACCCCCGGGCTACACTCCCAGACCTATTTTGTATTTTATTTGGAAACAGAGTCTCACTATATTGAAGAGCCTAAGTAGCTGAGACTGGTTTCGAACCTGTGCAGTCCTTCTGTCCCAGCCTCCCAAGTACTGGGATTACAAGCATGCGCCACCACGCCTAGCTTTTTGTTTTGAAATGGGATATCACTATATTGTCCAGGCTGATCTAAAATCTGTGGGCTGAAGTAATTTTACTTAAGTTGCTTAAGTAGGTAGGACTACACCAGGCATGCGCCCCACCATATTTGGTCTGAACTACAGTTTTAATGGGTGATATATAAGTTATACATAAGGTTTTTTTTTTTTTGGTGGTACTGGGGGTGGAACCCAGAGGCTTTCTACCTCCGAGCTATATTCCCAGACCTATTTTATATTTTATTCGGAAGAGGGTCTCACTAAGTTGCTGAGAGCCTCACTAAGTAGTTGAGGCTGGCTTCAAACCTGTGCGAACCTCCTGTCTCAGCCTCCCAAGTACTGGGACTACAAGTGTGTGCCGCCACCCCCGACTTGTATTTCAAGTTTTAAAACAGAAAATTTTTGCCAGGCGTGGTGGCACATGCCTGTAATCCCTGTACTTAGGAGGCTGAGACGGGAGGATTGAAGATTTGGGGACAGCCTCAATAAGTAGCAAGACTTATATCAACCTAGTGAGACTCTGTTTCCAAATAAAATTTACTGGGGGAATAGCACAAAGTGAGATTGCCACTGGCTTCAATTCCCAGTACCACAAAAGAAAAGAAAATTCTTCATTGAAGTGAATACATTGGTCAGGTTTTCAGTGGATTTCTTAACTATATAACATAGTAAGCCTTTCCTATTTTAAATAAGCCTGGGGTGATGGCGCAAGCTTGTTATCCCAGCATTTGGGAGGCTGAGACGGAGGATAGTGGTTTGAGGATGGCCTGAACTACTTAGTGAAGCCCTTTGCAACTCAGTGAGACCTTGTTTCAAAATAAAGACTGAAAAATAGGGCTTGGGGGTGTGTGTGTAGTTTGGAGGTAGAATGCCCCTGGGTTTCATCCCTAGTACCATAAAAAAAGGCTTAAATTGTTGATATCAAGTGAATATCAACAAATCTACAGAATCAAAGGTATTTCTATGTTAATTACATAAATTAGTAAAAACACTTTCTATGACAATTAAGGTTTTATATTTATAAAGTTCTGTTTTCTCAAGTCATTTCAGAGAATGTTTTAAGACATGCATTAACTTAAATACATTAATTAACAATACCCTCCTGTAGTGCTTTATTGTTCTGAATTTCTCATCTACATCAGTATTTTCCATGGTCTTTATGGGGCCCTCTTTTTTGGTAATACTGAAGATTGAACCCAGGGACATTCTACCTCTGAGCTACACTCTCAGCCTTACTTTTTTATTTGGAAACAGGGTCTCACTAACTCGCTGAGGCTGGCCACAAACCTGTGATCCCGTCTCATCCTCCCAGGGACTGGGATTCTAAGTGTCTGCTACCATGCATGGCTTTGGAACAAGATCTTATGAAGATACTACACACTGGTTTCAAACCTGCAACCTACCTCTTTCAGCCTCAAAAGTACTGGGAGTATAGGTGTGCACCACTGCATTCGGACTAATCACCTTTGACTTCATTGCAAATACATAAACACAAGAATAAACATGGTATGTTCAAGACTAGTGCTGTTCAAACAGTTACAAATCATAGAATTTTGGAACTGGAAGGCATCTTAGTGCTCCCTTAGTATGCTAGAATAAAGCACAAGAATATATTTCCTTGTTTGAAGGCCAGGTTTTTTTTTTTTGAAGAAAATGAAGTTGAACATACTTCGTGTGACAATGATTGGTTTTTTTTTTCTTTTTTCTGATTTACTAGATCTGAGTAGGAAACTCAAAAAGACTCTTTTTACTTATTTTTACCTTATTTTTTTGTGGCACTAGGATTGAATTCAGAGGCATTCTACTTCTGGGCTATAGCCCCAGCCTGATTTTATTTTATTTTGAAACAGGGTCATGCTAGGTAGCTGAGAGCCTCACTAGGTTGCGGAGGCTGGCTTTGTGTGTGACCCCCCTTTCTCAGCCTCTCAAGTACTGGAATCCCAGGCGTGTGCCACCACATCTGGCTAGAATCTTCATTTTTAATAAGCATCATGTAAGATTCTGAAGCAGCTGCTTGAAGTGTCAGGGAAACTCAAGATAGGGTGTTTCCATCATATCACACTGTGACACAAGGAAGGGCGATATGCTGGTGATTTTTTAATTTACTGTAATGCTAAGGATGTGTTCTTCGATTTTTTTTTTTCTTCCAGTACTGGGGACTGAACTCAGGGGCATTCTACCTCTGAGATACACCCCCACCCACCCCCCCCTTTTGGTGGTACTGGGGTTCCTGGAAGCCCTTTTACCTCTGGGCTACACTCTCAGACCTATTTTTATACTTTTTTATTTGGAAACAGGGTCTCTTAAGCCAGCGTGGCTGGCTTCGAACCTGTGCGATCCTCCTGTCTCTGCCTCCCAAGTGCGGGGATTACAGGCGTGCGCCACCACGCCCGGCACCCTTTTAAAATATTTTTTGCAGGTCTGGGGATGGAACCCCAGGGGCACTCGACCTCTGAGCGACACCCCCTGCCCTATTTTTTATTCTTTATTTTGAAACAGGGTCTCACTGAGTTGCAGAGGGCCTCACTAAGTAGCTGAGGCTGGCTGCGAACCACGATCCTCCGGTCTTAGCCTCCCGAATGCTGGGATCACAAGTGTGCGCCCAAACGCCCGGCTTCCTTATTTTTTTCTTTTGAAGCAGGGTCTCACTAGGTCGCTGGCTGCTGAGCATCTTCAACTTGCTGAGCTGTCCTCACACTTGTGATCCTCCTGTATCAGCCTTCCAGGACTGGGGTCATAGACCTGGCTGTGGTCTTGGATTTTTAAATCTGTCCTGTTCCTAATAATGAATTCTGAAACTCATGTCTTACAGTCCAGGTATCTGAGACTATGACACATTCTCCATACCTTCACGGGTAAAACTACTAACTCTATTACTATTATGCCTTACTGGCACTGGATCGAAAAATGTAAAGTACACTTAGAAAAGTAAAATCTGGTATTTAACCTGCAAACCACAAGATATTTTGTGCATCATTCAGTACATGAGCAGACACTGATGCCTTATTCATACACATGCCCCTAAGCAGATCTGAAGATGCTGAGTAAATACAGATGAAGTGCAACAAAAGTAAGACAAGTGTCACCTCTAATGCTTAGAGGTGGCACTGTACTTTACCAGCCCCAGAAAGTGCAGAGGAAACTTGGTTATGGTGGTACAGATTTGTGATTCCAGTACTTGGGAGGCTGAGACTGGAGGATAGCAGGCTTGAGGCTATCCTCAGCAACAAAGCAAGATTCTGTTTCAAATTAAGAAATAAAATAGGGCTAGGGGTGTGGCCGGGAGGTAGAAAGCCTCTGGGTTCAATCCCCAGCATGCTCCCACCTAAAAAAATTCTAAAAAGCTTTGATATTACCCCTCAACCTATAATACAAATTATGAATTAAACAAAATTTTATTTTCCTTTGCTCACTCATGTAAGTTTAACAATACTTACTCAGGAAGTCAATTAACTTTCCTTTCCCAGGATTATTTTTAATGTGTGTGTGGTAGTGAGGATCGAACCCAGAGGCATTCTACCTACAAGCTACACCCTTACGTTTTTATGATTTGTATTGAAACAAGGTCTCCTAGGCTGTCCTGGAATCTTCCGTCTCAGCCTCTGAAGTGGCAGATTACAGCTTGTGCCACCCTGGGCTTCGCAGAGGATGTTTATGTACAAGTGTTCTCGGGGGGGTCTGGCATTCTATATACTCTGACCTGCTGGCCTCTTATTTGGTGCGTGTGTGTGTTTACCCAAAAGACTATTTATCAAAGTAGGAAACTTTAGTTTTCATGTACTAGACTTACATGTAATAATGAGACAAACACCTGCAAAACATGAAATCTGTTTTTGCAGTGAATAACTACAGAATGCAGTGAGAGGAGCTTATTACAATTCCAAAACTACCAAATCGCTGGAAATTTGCTCAAAAAGCGGATCAATGAATATTAATACAAAAAAATTCCTTCTACTTTTTTTTTTTTTTTTTTGCGGTACCGGGGATGGAACCTAGGGGCAGTGTCTCGAAGCTACACCCACAGCCCTATGTTTTAAAGCTTTTTACTTTTGAAACAGGTTCTCACTGAGTTGCGGGGGGCCTCCCTACGTGCCGGGGCTGTCTGAAGCGCGATCCGCGGTCTCGGCCCCCCGAAGGCCGGCATTCCCACACGCCTGGCCTTCGGCCTGCCTTCTCTAACGCCACCGTAGTGGTCTTCCAGGCTGCCCGCCTCGGTGTCTTTTCCTTCCAGTCTGGGGCCCTTCCAGGACATGCCCTTGGCCACAGGCCGAGAACACAACTCTTCAAGCCCGGGCGGCCTCCGCACCACCCAGCTCCTCGTCCTGGGGCCCCGCTCCTGCCGGCCGCCGTCCCGGCCGGCCCGGCCCCGTCCTGGTCGCTGGGCGGCCCGCCGCCCTGGGGCAGGCAGTCGGGGCCCGCGCCCGCTTAGGGCCGAGTGGGACGGGCCGCGCCCTCCCCCGGCGCGGCGGGCAGGCCGGAGCCCAGTGCTGGGGAGGCCGGGCCGGGGGGTCGCGGGCTCAAGGCCAGACTCAGGAGTCCCCGAGACGCTGACCCTGTTTCAAAGTAAAAAACTGAAAACAGGGCTGGGGGTAGCTCGCCGGCGGAAGCCCCGGGTTCGATCCTCCGGCCGCGACGCGCCCCGAAGGTGTGTTGTTGGAGGGGTCTGGCGTCGGAGCAGCCGAACTGAGACCCGCGGGGAGCCATTCCGCCCGGCTCCCCAGCGCGCCGCGCCGCCGGCCGGCAGCCTCGAGCCCCGCGGCCTCCTCCCGAGCCCCGCGGGCGGCCGTCCCCGCGAGCGGGTCAGCATCCGGGTCCTCCGCCTCCTTTCTTCTCCCCGCGCCTCGCCCCGCCCCCGCCCCATCCGGGTCCCCGGCCGCCGCCGCCGCCGCCGCTCACGGTTCCGCGATGATCTCACGACTTCACGCCGTCGGCCCGGGAGCAGCCGGTGCCCGGCATCAGCTTCCCACTCTGTAGTTCAGACCCAGGCTCCTCCCGACGCCCGCACAGGGCCCTCCCTCTGCTCCACCACACAACTCTCCGCCCTCCTCTGCCGCCAGCGAAGCCGCATTACTCGTAGCCAGAAAATGCGCCATCCCGGCCGCACTGCGCAGGCGCCGCCGCCCCTCCCCCGCTCCGCGCGCACGCGGGCGCAGAGCATCGCGGGCCTTGTAGTCCTCGCCGGCCGCGGCCCGCGCGCCGGGCCCGGGCGCTGGACTACACGTCCCGGGGAGCACCGGGGTGTAACTTTCTGTTTCCATAGAACTGGTGGGAAAATGGCGTCGTTGTTTGTATCCGAGCGGCCAATAGGAGCGGGGCGCAGGCGGGCTCTAGCGGACGCCGGCCAATCCGAGCCGCCCTCGGAGCCCATCCGGGAGAGGGGCAGGGGCGGGGAGGCGCCGGGCGGGGAGGAGGGGCGCAGGACCGGGGCGGGGAGCGATGTTTGCCCGTCAGTCGAGTCCGGAGTGAGCAGCTCGGGCGCCGGAGCCGAGGCACCGTCGAGCCGCCGCCGGCCGCCGCCACGGCCGCCGCCTGGACCCGCGCCCGGAGGGAGCCGCCGCGGGGCCGCCGCCGCCCGCAGGGCCGCGCGCCCGGGGGCCCGGAGCCCCCGCCCGGGGCCGCCTTTCCGCCGCCCCCCTCCCCCCAGCCGGGGCGCCCGAGCGGCCGCCAAACAAAGGTACGGCCGCCGCCGCCAGCGCGCCCCGGCCCGGCCGCCCCGCCGGCCCCGGCCTCCCGGGCCCCGAGCCCCCGCCGCCCGGCGTGCGCGAGTTCTGCTGACAGAAATGGCGTCATCGTGGGAGCCGGGAGCCCCGGCGGCCGCCACAATGGGCCGCGGGTGCGGGCCCGGGGGCGGCGGGGCGCGCGGGTGCAGGCGGCGCTGACGGGCGTCTTTGTTTCCCTTCCAGGTGCAGGTGGATCTGGTGCGCGCGGGGGCCCCGCGGCCCCGGAGTCGCCATGAAGGTACGTCCCGCCCGGCCTCGGCGGGCCCGCCGGAGTGGGCTCGCAGGGAACGCGGGGGATGGCTGCGTGCGCTCAAGTGCTTTTCAAAGGCAGAACTAGAAAGCAGGTCAAGCAACCCGACTCTGGAAACTGAGCCGGATTGTAGTTGTGTCGGTCACGCCGAGGAAAGGAAAGCGCTTCGTCTGCTGTGAGCGCAGGTCTGTGAACGCGGAGCAGAAAGCCTTTCCGATGAGCCGCAGAAACCATCGTGCCTGAAAAATCCTAAAAGATTTCGGCGATCTTGGGACACCTCAGAGGCAGCAGTTGTTCCTTGCATTGGGGATCGAGGGTTGTGCGCTCTGTTTCCCCTCGTTGTTGTATTGGGTCTGCAGACGGTCATTTCCTCTGTTCAGTTTTGTTGAGTGGAAAGTGATGGCCAGCTTCTTCTTAAGGAAGCCTGTTAACCAAATGGAGGCCAGTGTCTAAGAAGTACTTTGCTTGATGGGCGGAGGAAATCAGAGCGATAGAAGTACGGGTTGTCGAATCGCTTTTATGGGATATTTAAATAAGTGCCGTCTTATTTTTTAACACTAGGACGGAAAGCCTCACGTATTTGAAATGTCTTCGTTGAACCGGTGGAACTTAGATAGGAATATGTGCTTCTCATCCATTACAAATGCAGAAGTGCCTTAAAAGGGTGGAGTGTTCACCCGTACAGAGGAATGCAACAGCTAGTATGCTAGGATGTAAATGCCATCTACTTCTGACAGCTCTTTTAATTTGTTTATTTTGGTTTCGGGGATGGAACCAGGGACATTCTACTTCTGAGGTACATCCCCAGACTCGACTTTTTGAAACAGGGTCTCACTGAGTTGCTGAGGGCCTTGCATAATTGCCGATGATATCCTCCAGCCTGTGATCTTCCTGTCCCAGCCTCCCAAGGACAGGGATGACAGGTGTGCACCACCGTGGGCTGCTTGACTAACTGCTCAGGGTCTCCCGAGTTGTTGAAGCTGGCCTTGAATATGAGATCCTGCTGTCTCAGCCGCCCAAGTATTGGGATTACAGGCATGCACCACAACATCCAGTTCTTTTGAAATTTTTTTTTTTTAAAATTTCAGGCTAGGTTTGGTGGTACCCACCTGTTATCATAATACTTGGGAGGCTGAGACAGGAAGAGCACAGATTCGAAGGCACCTTCAGCAACTTAGACTCTGTTTCAAAATAAAAAAAAAATAGGGTTTGGGGTATAGCTTGGAGGTGAAGTACACCTGGGCTAAATCCCCAGTACCACGCAAAAAAAGTAAAAAACAAAAGTATGTTTCACATGTTTTCAGAATAAAGACCATTTTTATATAGTACTACATCTAAATTAAAATTTGTAATGCTTGTGTTTGTGGAAGAAGGAGCTGTGGCTACTTAATATTTATCTGCTTTACAACTTAGCCCACTTTTTAAGAAAGTTTTTTTTTTTTCTTTCTGAATTTGGGGGCACTGTGGACTCCCTGGAACAGTTTCTATTTGCTGAGTTCCTGTCTCACTTTCATATAAATGAAAACATAAGCGGGGACGTTTCAGAAACCAATCTATTTTGTTAGTCATAAGTGCGTTACACTTCCTGTGACTTGTGTAAAACAGGGAAAAGTGAATTTAGTAGGAAAACCATAGATCTGACTTGGCATTGGCTGAGAATTTCTTAAGGAAATTTTGGGATGAATAATGTACAAGTTCAGGAGCTGAATAAATATTTGGAATAAATGTTGTAATCTGTCACAGCTCCCATTGTAATGCCTGATACATCATAGGTTCTCTGTAAATGTTTGGCTAATAGAGAAGGCATTTTAGTTTTAAACTGTCTTGTCCTTTTTTTAAACTTGTTTAAAAACTGAAAGTATGCCAGAACCTATAGTCTTAAAGTTTTATGGTATTAGATGCAAATTATTGGTATCATTTTAGAACTTTTTTTTGTGTGTGTGGGGGGGGCATTAGGGATCAAACCCAGGAGCATCCTACATCTGAGCTATACCAGCTCTATTTTATTTTTTATTTTGAAACAGGGTCTCACTAAGTTGTAGGGGTCCTCAATAAGTAGCTGAGGCTGTCTGCGAACCATGATCCTCCTGTCTCAGCCTCCCAAATGCTGAGATTACAAGCATGCACCACCATGCCCAGCAACTAGTAATAATTAAGAAAAGATTTTTATTGGTGCATTGTAGTCATACATCTTAATGGGGTGCACAATGGTAGAGGCACACATGCACACGTCACTTATTTAGCCATTCCCTAAGCTGGTAATCTTCAGCACACCTAGATTACTTCTTAAAGCGTAATATCCTGTATGGTAAAAAATAGACTGCTCATGATTTTTATTCTGCTTTAGCAGAAATTGCAATTCAAAATATGTTTAGTATTCGTTATATTGGGTTTAAATTTCTGTGTGTGTGTGTGTGTGTGTGTGTGTGTGCTCATTTCTATTGTACAGTGACAGTGGAGTTGTAGAAGGATTTATGTCATTTATTGGATCTTAGCAAACAAATTTCTACTTTGAAGTCACCTTTTACGTTTAAATTCTCCGATTAGTGTCAAAAACACTAAAAATTATATCAAATGACAGCAGATTCAGGTAGTGGAAAGAGTATTTTGATCTCAGCAATCAAGAAAAATGCTATGGCATTCCAAATATTATGTATTTTGTGGTGAATTTTCTGTGGTACTACTTATAAGAATTTTAACATTTTTTTTTTGGCAGTGGGATTGAACTTAGACCATCTCCTAGCCGCACCCCCAGCTCTTTTAATTTTTTTATTTTGAAACAGGGTCTCCATAAGTTGCTGAGGTTGGCTTTGAACCTAAGATCCTCCTGTCTCAGCCTCTCAGTACTGGGTGTACAGGCATGTAACATGGCCTGGATTCCCAGCCCTTTTTAAAAAAGCTGTTTTTGGATTTTGAGAGTGTCTTGCTAAGTTGCCAAGGCTGAAGCCTCAAATTTACCTTCCTTGAAGGAGGTGGAGTTAAAGGTGTGGACATGGGCCCAGCTTGCAGAGTATGTTTTTGGGAAATATGACTTGTGACACAAAAGCAATTCGTGTTCAATCTGTTAGATTTATTTTTCATACTTATGATTTACCTTTCAGCATCAGTGACAACACATTACCAGGAAATGGTTGATAACTATTAAGATTTATAAATACTTCTAAGTTGTAATTATGTTAGATTCATTTCCTACTCTTTTCCAAGCTAAAACTTTCTTAGGCTTTTATATTGTTCATGTTATAAACATCTTGTAAGTTTTGAATGAAGTTGGGCGTGGTGGTGCATGCTTGTAATCTTAGGGGTTGGGAGGCTGACTGGAGGATCGCACAGGTTCGAAGCCAGCCTCAGCTACTTAGGCTCTCAGCAACTAAGTGAGACCCTGTTTCCAAATAAAATATAAAATAGTTCTGTGAGTGTAGCCCGGGGATAGAAAGCCCCTGGGTTCCAAGAAGAAAAAGAGAAGTTTTGGATGAGATGGGCTAGGCATACTAGAATCTTTAGAGGATCTGTGATTTAGATAGTTGTATTTAGAATCTTGGTAGAGTGGCTTTTTCATTGTCTCTAAAATAATTACTGGCTCAGAATGTGTAAAAAATGGATTGATTAGAAGTGTCCCCCACCCCTTGTTTTCTTTTAGTACTGGGGGATGGAACCTAGGGACATTCCAATTCTGAGCTACGCTCCCCTCCTCCCACCTTTTTTTTTTGTTTACTTTTTGTGATGCTAGGGGTTGAACCCAGGGTCATTCTACTTTTGAGCTACACTCTCAGTCCTATTTTATTTTATTTTATTTTATTTGCGAGTCAGGGGATGGAACCCAGGGGCATTCGACCTCTGAGCTACACTCTTTGCCCTATTTTATATTCCTTATTTTGAAACAGGGTCTCACTGAGTTGCAGAGGGCCTCACTAAGTAGCTGAGGCTGGCTGCGAACCGTGGTCCTCCGGTCTCAGCCTCAGAATGCCTGGTTCTATTTACTTTTTACGTGGAAACAGCTCACTAAGTTGCTGAGAGTCTTGCTAAATTTTTGAGGCCGGCTTTGAATATGTTACCTCCCACCTCAGCCTTTCAAGTACTGGAATCGGCATACACCGCCGCACCTCCCCCTCCCCCTTTGTGGTACTTTTGATGGAAGCCAGGGGCTTCCTGCTTCTGGGCTACCCTCTCAGACCTATTTTATACTTTATTTGGAAACAGGGTCTCACTAAGTTGCTGAGAGCCTCACTAAGCAGTTGAGGCTGGCTTTGAACTAGCACGATCCTCCTGTCTCAGCCTCCCAAGTACTCGGATTATAAGCGTGTGCCACCAGGCCCGGTTTTTTTTTTGTTTTTTTTTTTAAGTAGTGTTTTGCTAAGGTGATGAGACCAGCCTTGAACCTGAGGTCTTCCTGTCTGAGCCTCCCAAGTACTTGGGTTAACAGATGTCTGCTATGATGCCCTTGTTTTTTTTTTTTTTTTTTTTTGTTTTGGTATTGGGATGGAGCCCAGGGGCATTGTTAGGGGCATTGTACCTCTGAGCTACACCCCAGCCCTTTTTGAAACAGAGTCTCCCTGAGTTGTGAAGGACCTTGCTAAGTATCTGAGGTTGTCCTTGAACCACAGTCCTCTGGTATCAGCCTCCTGAATGCTGGGAATACAAGCATGGGCCACCACATTGAGCTTATACTAAGTTTATTTATTTACTTACTTATTTATTTATTTATTTATTTATTTGTGGTGCTGAGGATGAAATCCAGGGGCCTTCTACCTCTGGGCTACACTTCCACACCTTTTTAATATTTTATTTGGGAACAGGGTCTTACTAAGTTACTGAGATCCTCACTAAGTAACTGAGGCTGGCTTTGAATCCATGCGATCCTCCTGTCTCAGCTTCCCCAGTACTGGGATCACAAGCGTGTGCCACCATACCCGTCTGTACAGTAAGGTTTTAATAAATTTTAGTGTTTTTTTTCTATAAAAATGGGAAACCATTGGAGTTAATACAGGAGTGGTACAGTCTCATAATATTGACAAACTTTTATTATTTATTTATTTTTAATTCTACTGGGGATTGAAACCAGGGGTGTTCTTCCTGTGAGATATACCTTGAACCCTTTTTATTTTGAAACAGGGACTTGCTAAGTTAGTATAACATTGGCTTTTTTTTTTTTTTTTTGCGGTACTGGGAATGGAACCCATGGGAATTTTACTTCCGAGCTACACCTCCAACCCTAGTTTTTCTTCTTTATTTTGAAGCAGGGTCTCACTGAGTCGCAAAGGGCCTCACTAAGTAGCTGAGGCTGTCCCTCAGCTGAGATCCCCCGTCTCAGCCTCCCACGTACTGGGATTACAAAGCGTGCGCCACCACGCCTGGTGCAGCATTGGCTTTGAACCTGCGATCTTCCCGTGTCAGCCTCCTAAGTCCTGGGGTTATAGGTATGTGCCGTTGCTTCTGGCTTACTGTATTTTTACTTATCTTTTGAAGATAGAGCCAACAGGAGTTCCTGTTAGATTCTGTGAAAGAAAAGTACAGCAAAGGCGAGACCAGAACAATGTGTGTAAATAACTGCAAAACGGGCGATAAGGATGAAGTTAGGGCTAATTAATTTTTGGAAAAAAATAACTTTTAAAAGTTTATTCTTGCTAAAAAAAATTAAGTTGCTACAAAAGCAGATCTAGCTTACGTTTCTTCCATGGCCTACTGTCTCTTAACCTCTGAGTGTTCTCTTTTTTCCCATCTGATAATACATCCAACAGACAGACAGGTTTGTTTGTTTGTTTGTTTTTTTGTACTGGGGATTGACTCAGGGCTTGTACACAGTCTAGGCAAGTGCTCTACCACTGAGCCACATTCTCCATCCCCTTGTCCATTTTTAACTTGAGACAGCTCTGCTAAGTTACCCAGCTTAGCCTGGAGCTTGCCATCCTTCTGCCTGCGCCTCCTGAGTAGCTGAGGATTGCAGGTGTGTGCCACTGAGCCCAGCTCCTTTAGGTTATGTTATGTTACACTATATGTTATTTTAATGACTGAGAAAATGTATAAAACTGAAGCTTTTTGGAAGAACCGCTTACCTGTTCTTGCTCGTATTTGTACCTCTCTTTGAACTTGACTTCGGCTTCCTCTCAGGTCTTGTAGGCCTCTGAAGATATTCTTGTTGACAACAGTTTGGTCTAAGGTGTCCATAGAGTACCTTGTATGCACACGATAACTGTAATTGTAAACTTTCACAAAAGACTTAATCTTTAAGCTGGGCAGTCCCAGCATTTGGGCAGCTGAGATAGGAGGATTGAGGTTCGCGGACAGCCTCAGCTACTTAGTGAGGCCCTCTGCAACTCAGTGAGACCCTGTTTCAAAATAAAGAATAAAAAATAGGGCTGAGAGTGCAGCTTGGAGGTAGAATGCCCCTGGGTTCCATCCCCAGTACCGCAAAAAAAACAAAAAACAAAACTTAATCTTTGACATTTTGGTGATTTCTCTTAACATGGCAGCTGTCAGCTGCCATTGTGTGCAGATAGTGGTCTGTTCCATTTGTGGCTGGAGGGGCATTAGGTGCCATCCTCATCAGGGAGCTTCAGGGTGACTGCTTTGTATCCTCCAGGACCAACACCACTTTTCCAGGTTTTATCCACTTGGCCCTTTTGACAGCAACAAATGGTTTAAAAACAGACCCCATGCCAACTCCTTTGCTGTCACAGAACAAAAGTGGTGAATCACTTAGGATGTTTCTGCACCCATGGAAAGTATGAGCTCTAATACATCTGTGTGAATACACACTGAAAATGATTGGCATGGGAGGGTGAATTGAACATAAAATAGTTTGCTTTTTGTGGGGGGAGGGGATACTGGGGATTAAACTCAGGGAGAGGGTATTTGATCTCTGAACTCTACCATTTATTTATTTATTTATTTATTTATTTATTTATGGAGAGGCATTCTACCTCTACAGTTACACCCTCAGCCCTTTTTTATTTCAAAAGTGGCTGGGGTTCTCAGTAGGTTGCTGAGGCTGGCCTTAAACCTGCAATCCTGTCTCAACCTCCCAACTTCTAGGATTACAATTATTTGCCACTTCACCTGGCTGCTTATATGCTGAGTGTGTGTGTGTGTGTGTGTGTGTGTGTGTGTGTGTGTACCCCCAGCCATACTTTATTATCTTTTGAATGAAATGAATGTTTCATTGAGATGAGATGTTTACTTTTTTAATTCCTAAGAATAATCTTTATAATTAGCCCTTGATTTCATGGAAACATTTCATAAAATGATTGTAAGTGGTTGCTCTGGGAATCTGGGAAATCTGGAAATTTATAGCATAGTTGGTATTCTTGAAATTTTATTATAAAAGTGAATATATGTTTGCTTTTACTTGTTGTTCACTCATTTATTTTCCCTGATCAGATTTTCTGAGGCAAGACCACTGACTGAATGGCCAGGTGACTTAGCTTTGCACTATACTGAGCGACAGTGTAAGATTCGAGTCAGCCTGGAGGATGCCGTTCTCTTTTCAGTTTAATGTGAGTGTGGGTAGTAAGGTGGTGGAGTAGTATTGCTCTGGACCATTAGTATTTAAGGAAGAATGTCTTAGATTATTATCTCTCATCAGTTAAGAGAAAAATAATTCTGTATGGCTTTATACTATTAAAATGTGTCTGATTGCAGTAAATGGTGGCCATTTGATAGGTATTTTGTATGGACATTTCTTAGTTCTGGAAAGGTGACTGGGATGTCTGAAGTCCTTTACATAGGCTTTTCCTGCTGTTGGCTGGTTCGATACTCTTCCCCACCCCACTTCTGGTGTAGGGACCAAGTCCAGAGCTTTGCATCCTAGGAAACTGCTCTGCTCCTGAGCTAACCCCCCCGCCCCTTGCCCCAAAGTGGGTAATGTTTTGATTACAGGGCATAATTGCTTATGAGAGTGTAGCCATTGATAATTATTTAATAACTTTAATTGAAAACACACCTTTCTTGTGGTACTGGGGGTTGAACCCAGGACCATACTACCTCCGAGCTACACCCTAATTTTTTTAAATTTATTTTTCTTTTTATTTATTTATTTTTAATATTTTATTGGTGTACTATTTTTTATTCTTTATTTTTAAACAGGGTTCCACTAAGTTGTGGAGGGCCTCACTCTACTGAGGCTGGATCCTCCTGTCTCAGTCTCCTAAATGCTGGGATTATAGCCTGTGCCACTATGCCCTGCTTGCCCAAGTCCTTTTTTTTATTCTTTAATTTGAAACAGAGTCTCACTAAGTTGTGAATGGTTGACAAACTGTAGCCCTGCAGTCTTAGCTTTTCAAGTACTGGGATTACAAGTGTGCACCATCACACCTGGCTCTCAGTCCTATTTTTAACTTTTAAAATATTTTATTTTGTGCTGAGCGTGGTGGCGCACGCTCACGCTCATAATCCCCGCGCTTGGGAAGCGGAGACAAGAGGATCGGGCAGGTTCGAAGCCAGCCGCGCTGGCTTAAGAGACCCTGTTTCCAAATAAAAAATATAAAATAGGTCTGGGAATGTAGCCTGGAAGTAGAAGGGCTTCCAGGAACCCCAGTACCACCAAAATAAAATAAAAATAAATAAATAAAATAAATTAAATTAAAATATTTTATTTTGTTATTTAATGTTGAACTCAGGGGCATTCTGCCTCGGAGTTACATCCCTGAAACAGTCTCTGTAAGTTGTTGCTGGCCTCACTAAGTTGGTGAGGCTGTCCTTGCACCTGCAGTCATCCTGTCTCACTTTCCCTCCCAAGTCCTGGAATTACAGGCATTTGCTATCATGCCTTCTTAAAATAAGGTTCAGCCTGGTGTGGTGGCGCACGCTTGTATCCCAGTATTTGGGAGGCTGAGACGAGAGGATCACATTTCGCAGCCAGCCTCAGTTACTTAGTGAGGCCCTCTGCAATTCAGTGAGACCTTGTTTCAAAATAATAAAGAATAAAAAAATAGGGCTGGGGATGTAGCTCGGAGGTAGAATGCCCCTGGGTTCCATCCCCAGTACCCCCACCCCCCACACAAAAGGTTTTAATAATCTTTACCTATTACCGTTCTATAGAAAGATTGTAAAGTCTCATGAATTTAAATAGGCCTTCAGGGTGAACCAGTAAGCTCTAGCTCTGTTTCCTGGCCCTACATACTAGAAAAACTGTGTACCACTGGGCCACATGCCCAGCTCTTCTTTAAAATTTTTTAAAATTTTATTATTGGGGATTGAACCCAGGGGCATTCTACCTCTGAGATATACTCCCAGCCCTGTTTTGTTTTGTTTTATTTTGTTTGCGGTACTGGGGATGGAACCCAGGGAAATTCTACCTATCAGCTACGCTCCCAGCCCTATTTTTTTTCTTTATTTTGAAACAGGATCCCACTGAATTGCTGAGGCTGTCCTTGAACCACGATCCTCCTGTCTCAGCCTTCCAAATGCTGGGATTACAAGTGTGCGCCACTGCCGGCTCAGCCCTGTTTTAATTTTTATATTTTGAAGCAGGGCCTTGCTAGGTTGATGACTCTTACTACCTGCTGAGGCTGTCTTTGAACCCGCCGTCTTGTCTGCCTTCCAAGTACTGGGGTTAGAGAAGCCTGCCACTGCACTTGGCTTTTTTTTTTTTTTTTTAATTTTGAGAATGGATCCTGGTCAATTGTTCAGTCTTTTGTTGAATTTGTTGTCTTCCTTGGCTTCCTGATTAGCTGAGACTGTAGGCATGGAATCCCATACCTGGGGAGAGGACGGGAGTCTTTTTTTTTGGGGGGGGGTGTACTTTATTTGCATTGCTTCCATTTTTCTACTATACTGTTAGGACTTAACATAAGCATCACTCTCCTATTTCCTATTTATAGTTCATTTGGAATATTACTACAATTATAATATACAATCTTAAAAAAAACTTATGGGGAAATGCAGTTTATGTTTTCTCTTCTTTATAGACTTCTCAAAACTAGGCAAAAAAATATTTGGATATTTTGAGATCTTAAAGAATCGTTCTGGACGGGAGTCTTTTAATGTACATGTTTATTTGGCCGGGAGGCTGAGAGAGCAGCTACTGAGTTAGGCCCTCCACAGCTTAGTGCAGCCCTGTTTCAAAATAAAGAAGAATAGGATTGGGGGTGTCGCTTGGAGGTAGATGCCCCTGGGTTCCATCCCCAGTACTGGGGGGGGGGGAGTTAATTTAGAAGTTTCAAGAAAAAAATTTCAATTTTGTGATTAGGGCTAAATCAAACCTGTTGCTTTGAAGTATTTTTTTTTTTTGAAATCTTAAAAATCATTTTTAGTGGAAGATAAAAGCCAGATTTCTTTACTATGAGAGCTCTTTGTTCTCATTTCTAACCTTTGTTTTCTCAGTCCTTATTGATGCAAAATGTCTCTTAATAAAGACAATACTTGTTCCTTCGCCCGATTTGCTGCCCTGTTATCCTGAGAATGAAGAGGGTGTGTGTGTGTGTGTGTGTGTGTGTGTGTGTGTGTATTTTGCGGTACTGGGGATGGAACCTAGGGGCATTCTACCTCCAAGCTACAATCTCAGCCCTATTTTTTATTTATTTTGAAACAGGGTCTCACTGATTTGTAAAGGGCTTCACTAAGCAATAGCTGAGGCCATCTGTGAACTGCGATCCTCCTGTCTCAGCCTCCCAAATGCTGGGATTACAAGCATGTGCCACTATACCCGGCCGGAGAATATTCTTTTTTTTTTTTTTTTTTTTTTTTTTTTTTTGCGGTACTGGGGATGGAACCCAGGGGCATTCTACCTTGGAGCTATACCCCCAGCCCTGTTTTTTATTCTTTAGTTTGAAACAGGGTCTCACTGAGTTGCAAAGGGCCTCACTAAGGAGTAGCTGAGGCTGGCTGCAAATTGTGATCCTCCTGTCTCAGCCTCCCAAATGCTAGGATTACAAGCGCGAGGATATTCTTTTAAGGGAAAAGTAAATTGTTTTTCCTATCCCAAAGGGTTGTTGACTGGGTGCTGTAAGCATCTACCTATAGTCTTGCTTATGTAGGACATTTTTCTTTTGTTTTCTGGATCTTCAGATCACTGCTGTGATGTGGCAGTTAGTTACCTGAAGCTCTTTTAGCATGGTAAGCCCTGGGGGTGGGGTAGGTAGGCCAGGGCTGGGACCTTGCCAGGTCAGAATCTACTGGGGAGAGGAGTAAGGGAAAGGCGGGCAAGGCCTGAAAGTGGAGAAGCCACTCCTGCTGTCAGTTTAAAAGTGAGACGGCTTGCTTAGGCCTACCTAGGAGAGGAGTCAGACCCAGGGCCCGTGCGTAGCAGGCAAGTGCTCTGCCTCCAGCCCGGTTTCTATTTTTTATCTGGAAAAAAAAAATTTTTTTTTTTTGGTACCAGGGAAGGAACCCAGGGGCATTCTACCTCTGAGCTACACCCCCCCCCCAGCCCTAATTTTTATTCTTTAGTTTGAAACAGGGTCTGATTGAGTTGCAGAGGGCCTCTGTAAGTAGTAGCTGAGGCTGACTGTGAACCTTGATCCTCCTACCTCAGCCTCCCAAATGTTGGGATTATACAGGCATGTGCCACTACTCCCGGCTTATCTGAATGTTTGCTGGATATTGTTGAATGATTTTGGATCAGGATCTGTGTGGGCTAGGCTGGCCTCCAACTCCTGGGTTCAAGTGACCTGCTACAGCTTTTGTGTAGGACTTTCTGTTCCCCCTGAAGAAAGATAAGTTAGAGCACTTCCGACACTTCGTAAGTCACCAATTTTTGCCTTGCCCCTAACTTGGAGAAATGTTTTTCTAAACTAGTTCTACTCCTAGTAAAGTTAAAGAAGCTTTTATTATAAAGTAATAAGTTGGCTATAAATATTAAAAATTACAGTATTGTAGACATTAAAATAAGAGTGTTATCTCTGTAGTTTTACCTTCTGTTAGAAACTTGATTCAAGCTTGGGATAACTTCTTCCACACCACCTTTGGCACATATAAACTGACGTTTGAGTATTTTGTTATATTCAGTTTTGTAAAAATGGGGTCATACTATACATTATTGTATATGCTTTTTGTGTGTGTGGTACTGGGGATTGAACCCAGGAGAAAGGGCTATTTTACCTGTGTGCTACACCCTCCAGCCTCCCTTCTTATTTATTTATTTATTTATTTATTTATTTATTTGTCTGGGGATGGGACCCAGGGGCATTCCACCTCAGCTACACCCTCTGCCCTATTTTTATTCATTTTATTTTGAAACAGGGTCTCACTAAGTTACGGAGCCTCACTACGTAGCTGAGGCTGTCCGCAGAACGGCGGTCCTCCGGTCTCACGCAGAACGGCGGTCCTCCGGTCTCAGCCTCCTGAATGCTGGGATTACAAGCGTGCCCACCACGCCCGGCTTCTCCCTTCTTTCTTTTAACTTTAAAATAGAGTGTTGTCAGGTGACTGAAGGTCTCCCAAAGTTGCTCAGGATGGGTTTGAACCTGTGTTCCTCCTGTCTCAATCTCCCAAGCATTGGCTCATTACAGGTGTTTACCACCATGCCCAGTTTGTCATTCTTTTTGACAGTTTTAGCAAGATTTCTTTTAATTTTACTTTTTATTTTTGTTTTGCGGGTCTGGTATAGAACCCAGGGGTATTTGACCTCTGAGCTATACACCCTCCTATTTCTCATTCTTTATTTTGAAACAGGGTCTCACTAAGTTGCGGAGGGCCTCACTAAGTAACTGAGGCTGTATGCGAACCGAGATCCTCTGGTCTCAGCCTCCTGAATGCTGGGATTACAAGCGGGTGCCACCATGCCCGGCTATGTAAGATTTCTTTTAAATCAATTTAAATTTTTTAAGAAGGCCAGGCATGGTGGCTCCTGCTTGGAATTCCCCGCGCTTGGGAGGCGGAGACAGGAGGATCGCGCAGGTTCGAAGCCAGTGGCGCTGGTTTAAGAGACCCTGTTTCCAAATAAAAATATAAAATAGGTCTGGGAGTGTAGCCCGGAGGTAGAAGGGCTTCCAGGAACCCCAGTGCCACCAAAAAATAAAATACAATAATTAAAAATTTTAAGAAGTCATTTTCTCTACCACCAAATGATTTTTTAAGAATTTTTAATTTTTTCTAATCCTGAGCTACAACCCCCAGGCCTATATTTTATTCTTTATTTTGAAACAGGGTCTTGCTAAATTCCTGAGGGCCTCACTGAGTTAACTGAGGCTGGTCACGAATCTAGGATCTTTTCTGTCTCAGCCTCCTAAGTACTGGGGGTTAGAAGGATGTGCTACCATGTCCAGCTTCACCAAATGGTTTATGTAGGCCACCAGTGGGATTTTTGAAAGGTTTTGCAGGTATGTTTCTGGAGGCTCACTTTGAGCAGTGTTTAGCATTCAGTAGGTTTTCAGTAAGTATTAACTTATCTGAAATGTCTGCTACTACTAAATGGCCAGTAATCTTCCAGTACCTGTAACATGTATGAAGCTTTTCTCAGCCCTATGAAGTATTCTTTGAAGCTATTATTAATGAAGTCTCGTTGCTTGAGATTTCTCTGAAAAGGAGAACTGAGGATTAGCGAGGGAGAGTTTTTTTGCTTGATGATGTATCAAGAAGCTTAACTGAAGTTAGGTTTGGTGGTGAATGCTTGTAATTCCAGCTGTTTCGGAGGCTGTGGCAGGAGGATTACAAGTTCTGGACCAGCCTGGCCAACTTAATGAGACCTTGTGAAGAAAAAGAAAAAAGAAAAAAGAAAACAGCAGCCCTGGCTGTTCTTGGGATCCCTTAGTAACCTTCATTGAAAGGTTACTTTTGGGACATATCAATTGTAGTAACCCCAGCAGGATCAGAATATATGGTTCCTAAAGAAATTCGTCAGCATTACAGCTTATAATGTTTTTAAATGGCACATTCTGTTTTTTAAAGTTTTATAATTATTAGTTATATCTCACAATGCCCTCTTGAGGCAGGCCAACAGCATTTCCTCAGTTTTTACGGTTGAAAAAGCAGATGCTGCGTGCTAAAGTCCAATTAGTAAATGGAGCCTTGCTTGCCGCTGTGCTCTTTTGATGGCTGTATTGAACAGTGAGCTTAGTTTAGAAACGTTTTGGCTACTTTCATTGTTGGAAGAAAATAATTATTTTGTGTGTATGGTGCTGGGGATGGAACCCAGGGGCTTTCTACCTCTGGGCTACACTCCCAGACCTAGTTTATATTTTTTTGAAAACAGGGTCTCACTAAGTTGCTGAGAGCCTCACTATAAGTAGCTGAGGCTGGCTTCGAACCTGTGTGATCCTCCTGTCTCAGCCTCCCAAGTACTGAGATTACAAGCGTGCTCACCACGCCTGGCAGAAGAAAATAATTTTAAAGCAAGAAATTACTTTTATCATTGTATTAAGGATTCTTGTGTAAATCTACCCTGTCCTCTTCTTAAAAGTTAGAGAAAAAGCCGGGCATGGTGGCGCATGCTTGTAATCCCAGCATTTGGGAGGCTGAGACCGGAGGATCGCGGTTTGCGGACAGCCTCAGCTACTTAGTGAGGCCCTCTGCAACTCAGTGAGACCCGGTTTCTAAATAAAGAATAAAAAATAGGGCAGGAGGTATAGCTCGGAGGTCGAATCCCCTTGGGTTCCACCCCCAGACCCGCAAAAAAAAAAAGAAAAAAAAAGTTAGAGAAAGTCATATGAAAATATATCGAAATGAAATATTGTGGACTTTGTTCTTCTGGGAAAAACCTTTGTTAGCTTGAAAATTGGTATCATAAATTAGATAAAAACAGTACAAGGCTTCTAAGAGCTTGTATTTTAAAATAGGAAGGAAGCTGGGTGTGGTGACACATGCCTATAATCTCAATACTTGGGAGGCTGAGACAGGAGGAACACAAATTCTTGGCCAGCTTCAGCAACCCAGGGAGACTCCTTTTCAAAACAAAAAAGGGCTAGGAGTGTGGGTCAGATGTTGACTGCCCCTAGGTTCAGTCCCCAGCCCCTCCCCCCAAAACGGAATCCTTGGATTATATTGCCAAAATTAATTTTTTTGTGTGGGTCTGGGGATGGAACCCAGGGGCATTTGACCTCTGAGCTATACCCCCTGCCCTATTTTTTATTCTTATTTTGAAACAGGGTCTCACTAAATTGTGGAGGTGTCTCACTAAGTAGCTAAGGCTGTCCATGAACCACAATCCTCCTCTCTCAGCTTCCTGAATGCTGGGATTACAAGCGTGCGCCACCATGCCCGGCTCTCAAAATTAAACCTGTAAGTGGAGCCGGGCGTAGTGGCTGACACTTGTAATTTACGCACTTGGGAGGCTGAGACAGGAGGCTCGCACAGGTTTGAAGCCAGCCTTGGCTACTGAGTGAGGCTCACAGCAACTTAGTGAGACCCTGTTTCCAAATATAAAATAGGTCTGGGAGTATAGCCCGTAGGTAAAAAGCCCCTGGGTTCCACCCCCAGTACCACCATAAAACAAAACAAAAAAACTTCAGGTTGTATCGCAGCATACTAATTTTAGTTGAACTCTTGGCTCATATAACCAGTAGAGATTTTCAGGGGTCTTTTGTCTCAGTGGAGGTAGACTCCCAACTATTCTGCCTTGTGACAAAGTGGATGGCAAGCACTGGTAGAGGCCATTGCGCACCTGGACGTGTGCTCTGTTGAGCTGGCCTGTTGCACAGCAGCCCAGCAGCAAGTCAAACTTGGAAGCTTTAGAGACTGACCTTTTACTTTGGACTAACGTTTGGAACTACTTGGTCTTTTCAGTTTCTGTATCTTTAAGTGTAAAGTAACAATTGGAAGATACTCAGGATTTGGGCTGTAGATGTAGTTCTGTGGTAAAGAACTTGCTCAGAATAGGTAATACTCTGGGTTCAATCCCAGCAGCACCACCACTACCAGTAAAAAAGGTCACTTGGGAGTTTGTACCTTGATTTGAGCTGTGGGAGGTCACAACTGTTTCTTTGAGATACTTTCCAATATCCTCGTAGTTAATTTTGTTTGTCAAGTAGCTTGATTTTAGTGGTTTTCTCTTGTCTCCTCAGGATGCGTTAACCGTTAGTAATAGCAAACCAGCTTCCCTTGATGGATCGTCAGCGTATGTGTCCAGCTTCTTAGGGGATGGGAGGGCACTTAGGAGAGGAGCATGGACATACTGGAAGAGTAGGAGTTAAAGAATAAGGCCCATCCAAGCAGCCCCCTCTGAAAGCCCCGGGTTACACAGCCATCTTGCCTTGGTAAGGAAATGGGAATAATAAAATCTTTTACTAGTTGAGTGAAGTAAGAATAATGGAAACATGTCAGACTTGTTGGTATTGTCCATGTTTTTGCCTTTGTGACTGTTGCAGAGATCATAATAAAATTGAGAATGAATTGGGGATTCCCAGTAGCACTTTCAGGTTTGGCAGTTCGCTAGGAGAACCCACAGGACTAAATGTTTGTTGTATTTACAATTGTGCTGTATTATAACATGGATATCAGAAAAAGGGAAAAGTATATGTATTGAAGTCTGGGGAAAACCAGGTGCAGATTTCCCCAGTAGAGTCACCCAAGACACATTTATTTCTACCAGCAAGAAATTGTGACGGCGCGAGTGAAATGCCGCCTGCAGGGAAAGCTCTTTAGAAACTCAGCACAGAGTGGAGTTGGTGTGGTCAGGGGGCGTCCCAGGCCTGGCAGACCTCGATTGCAGAGCCTCAGAGTAAAGTAGGAATTCAGCACAAACCATATTGTTTATACACGCAGTCCAGCCACTGTGCGCTGTCAGTGAATGGTGACAGTCCTGAAATCCTTGGCCTATGAATTTCCAAACCCCAGGTAATGGTTCACTGGGCAAGCAGGCCTTTCTAAGAAGAGCAGTCTCAGCCTGCCTTTAACTAACTCTTTTTTGCAGAGGCATTAGCTTTATATTTCCTTATTTTTCTTTGTATTGATATCTTTTTATCTCAGTTTCTAATTTTCTTACAGAATCTTTGCAAAACAACTTTTATAAATTTAAATGAGTTTTCCTTTTATTGCCTATTTTGTGGATGTTATATTTCTTTTTCATTATCACCATTATGACGTCTTTTGAGTCTTTAATGGTTTCTTCGATTTCCCAGATGGCTTTCACTTGTCCATTCTGTTCCTACTGTACTGCCTCATACTATATCAGGCCGGAAACCGAATGAAGATCCTGTTAAGTACTGAGTATCCACTTAAGACCTAGAGAAGTAAGTCTACGCCCAATGTTCCTCAGTCTGTGGGACTTGTCATCGTGCCCTTGGGAGCTCGTTAAAACACAGGCTGCTGGTTCACTTCCCTAGAGTTTCTAATTCGGGGTGTCTGGAGTGGAGTCTGAGAACTTACACTTCTAACAAGTTCCCAGGTGATGCTGATGCTTGGTCCCGGGAGCCCACTTTTCTAGTTTATAATCATGGACTCATGTTAATAATTCAACCTGCACATCCCCCATGCAGGCACATCTAAAGCAACATGCTAAAAGGTACTGCTGTCAACTTCTGTCAACTTCTGTTTTTTTTTTTGCTACTGGCACTTTGCCCCAGGAATTTATGTGTTCACCGGGTTCTTGTAGATCAGCACAAGGAATATTTTAGTAAAGCATATTCTCTGCCTTGCCTCTCCTCTCCTCTCCTTTCCTCTCTTTTTGTACTGAGGATTGAACCTAGGGCCTTGTATATGAAGCAAGCACTCTACCAATGAGTTAGCTCCCTAGTCCTTTTTAAAATTTTTATTTTATTTTGAAACAGTGTCTTGCTAAGTTGTTTCTAGCTGGCTTTGAACTTGTGTTCCTGCTACTTCAGCCTCCTGAGTAGCTTGGGTTATAGGCGTTTACCATTGTATCCAGCTAGTACAGGTCACATATTATTGGCTTTTAGGATAAATAAGTAAGTTTAGTATTTTCTGTGTTCTTAGTCAATCCTCTTCAGATCGCTTGGAATTTATCACCTCACTGTGGTGATCACAGTCCAGTGGATTATCTTTTTGATATTTTCTTGGGAAAAATAAATTGGCAACTTGAATGCTAGGATTTTTTTTTTTTTTTTTTTTGCGGTACTGGGGATGGAACCCAGGGGCATTCGACCTCTAAGCCACACCCCCAACCCTATTTTTTTTATTCTTTATTTTGAAACAGGGTCTCATGGAGTTGGAGAGGGCCTCACTAAATAGCTGAGGCTGTCCTCGAACCGCGATCTTTTGTCTCTGCCTCTCAAATGCTGGGATTATGAGTGTGCATCACCACGCAGCTCTGCTAGGACTTCTTAAGTGGGGTTATTGGCAGATGGACACGGTGCACACCTTGTTGAATGTTGTTGAGTGATTTTTTTTCCCTTTTTTGATCAGAGGTCTCACTGCTGAGTAGACCAGTCTCAGACTACCGGACTCAAGTGCCTCACCCACCTGAGCTTCCTGACTAGGATTTTTTTCTAAGGAAGGACAAATCAGAGTGCACAACACTTGGAAGTTGCCAATTTTTTTTGCCTTATCCCTACTTGGAGAAATGTTTTTCTAAACTAGTTCTTCTCTTACTATGAAAGTAATAAAGTGTGCAACAGATGTTAAAATGACAGTATTTTATACATTGAACACTAAAATAAAAGTGTTATCTTCCCCCAGTCTTGATTCCTGTCAGGAACTCCGTTTAAGCTCCGACATCTTCACACGGTTTTTGTTGGCACATACCAACTTGCATTTGAGTATTTTGTGGTTTGGTTTTATAACAATAGGATCACACTGTACATATTGTTTGCAATTCTTTGTGTGTGTGTGGTACTGTGGGTTGAATCCAGGGGTTTGCTACCTACCTACCACATCCCTAGTTCTGTTGTACTTTTTTTTTTTTTTTTGAAACAGGGTCTCACTGAGTTGCTCGGGCTAGCCTCAAACCTACGCTCTTCTCACCTCAGCCTCCCAAGTACTGGGGCTACAGGTGTGCACCGCCATGCTTGGCTGTTGATCCACTTATGTGTTGAACATGATTCCCTGGCATTTTGGCGTCTGGTATCCACTAATAACTAATTTAGAATTTGCTAGCCGGGCGTGGTGGCGCACACTTGGAATCCCAGCATTCGGGAGGCTGAGACTGGAGGATCACGGTTTGCGGCCAGCCTCAGCGACTTAGTGAGGCCCTCTGTAACTTAGTGAGACCCTGTCTCGAATAAAAAATAGGGCAGGGGGTGTAGCTTGAAAGTCAAATGCCCCTGGGTTCCATCCCCAGACCTGGAAAAAAAAAAAAAGAATTTGCTTATGCTAATTTTTTCTGATCCCAAGGAATCCCGTGAGTTTTAGGTCTCAGTACATTTGGTAGATTGACCAGAAAACTGGTTGTTTAAGCAATACTGGATATCTGTGAGATAGTTGTTACTTTGACAATAAGAAAAATTTCTTCTAGCTGGGCACACTTGTAATCCCAGTGCTTGGGAGGCTGCGACAGGATTGCACAGGTTCAAAGCCAGCCTCAGCTACTGAGTGAGGCTCTCAGCAACTTAGACCCTGTTTCCAAATAAAGTATAAAATAGGTCTGGGAGTGTAGCCTGAAGGTAGAAAGCCCCTGGGTCTTCCTAAATTGTTGAGGGTGTCTTGAACCTCCAGTCCTATCTCAGCCTTCCAAGTACTGGAGTTAGATGTGTGGGCTACCATGCTCTGTGGAAATAATTCTTTGTACATTTCTACTTTGGACCAAAGTATATTAGCCTCAGAATTGCTGTATAGTCTTCATTATCTGTCATATTAAGGGGTCACAATATACTTTTATACTTTGTTATCAAGTATATCCCCCGTTGCTACTAGATTTTTTTTTTTCAGTACTGGGGGTGGAATCCACGGACATTCGACAACCGGACTACACCCCCAGCCCTATTTTTTATTCTTTATCTTGAAACAGGGTCTCACTGGGTTGCAAAAGTCTCACTAAGTAATAGCTGAGGCTGTCTGAACCGCAATCCTCCTGTCTCAGCCTCCCAAATGCTAGGATTACAAGTGTGCTACATCATGCCCAACTCATTTTTTAAATTTTTTTGTGGTGTGATAGGAAAGATTGAACTCAAGGGCATTTTGCCTCTGAGATACACCCCCCAAACCCTATTTTATCTTTTATTTTGAAATAAGGCCTTACAAAGTTGTTTAGGCTGCCTGTGAACTTGAGATTATCGTGTTGCAACCTCCCAAATAATAGGATTATAGGCATTTACCACCATGCCCAGCTTCTTGCTACTAGAATTATAAGGGAGACAGGATTTTAAGGGAACACCCCCTTTCCCTGCTCATACGCATAGGTGTGTGTGCACACATGCATGTGCACAGACACACAAACACCTTCTCTATTCAGGACAGTAGCCTTTGTTTGGTACTATATATTCTTGGCCCTGTTCTAAATGCTAGGTGTAGAATCTCATTCCTCACTCCTTAAGGTAGCAACTGTTCCTATATGCAGTGGGCACAGAGGTCTTAGCCCAAGGTCAGTACTTTCTAAGTGGTAGATCTGAACCCAGACGTCCAACTCAGAAGCCTATATTCTTTTCTTTTGTCCTTGTTGTTTGTTAAGCTTTTTTGGTGCTAGGGATTGAACTAAGGGCCTTGCGCACGCTAAGTATGTGTTCAGCCATAAACTATACCCTCAGCACTAGGTGCTTATACTTTTTTGTGGTGTTGGGAATTGAACCCAAGAGAATTCTGCCACTGAGCTACACCACCAGCCCCTTTTATTTTTTGTTTTGAAACAGTCTCTAGGTTCTGAGAGTCTTGCTAAGTTGCTGAGGCTGTCCTCGAACCTGCAATCTTAGCCTCCTGAGTACTTGGATTACTGGTATGTGACACGACTGCAGGCTCTAGGTGCCCATACTCGTACTTACTATTTTATACCCTTTCATTAATATAATTATGGCAAGTTAAAGAATATAGGAAAATGTTTAAAAGAAAATTCAAAGTAATCCTCAGTCCAGATCACTGTATAATTATTTTTGTTGTCATGATGAGTGATATCGGAGATTTCCTTTGAAACAGTCAGGATTGAGGGGATTGGAAGGGCGGGATAGATGAGACAGTTGTGAGTTAACAGGCCGCCAGATTGTGCTTTCATGCAGGGACTCATTATACGATTCTGTCTTTTGTATATATTTGAAATATTCTTTTGTATACATTTCTAAAAGCAAAGAATACATGCCAGTTACAAAAACAAACAAAAAAACCTTTCTTTAGAAACAGACTTTGAATAAAAATTTTTTTTTTTTTTTTTGGTGGTACTGGGGATGGAACCATTCTACGTCTGGGCTACACTCCCAGACCTATTTTATATTTTTATTTGGAAACAGACTTTCAAGCCAGTGAGGGGCTTCAAACCTTCGCAATCCTCCTGTCTCCTGTAAGCGCAGGGATTACAAGCGTGCACCACCACGCCCGGCTGAATAAAATATTTTTATTCATGTATTCTGTTCTCCTCCCCCTTTCTCTTTTCTGAGATTCTCCTGTCTCAGCCTCCCAAATACTGGGATTACAAGCATGCTCACCACTCCTGCCTCATGTACTCTGTTCTGTTCCCTTTCCCATAGGTTAGTTCATGTTAATAGTTGTTTTTATCCTTGTTATTTATTACACATACATTTCCATATGTATAATATAATGTATGCTTACTTATTTCCACATTTTTAGAAATGAAAAAAACATTTTAAAGACATACCACTGAAATTATCAATTACCCAGTGGTATTTTTTTTTTCTTTTTTTTTTATGGTACTGGGGGTGGAACCCAGAGGCTTTCTACCTCCGGGCTATACTCCCAGACCTTTTTTTACATTTTATTTGGAAACAGGGTCCCACTAAGTTGCTGAAAGCCTCACTAAGTAGCTGAGGCTGGCTTCGAACCCGTGCGATCCTCCTGTCTCAGCCTCCCAAGCGCGGGGATTACAAGCGTGCGCCACCACGCCTGGCCAGTGGTATTTTTTCATTAGGTTTAGTACTGTAAAATACTGAATTCTGAGGAACATTGACACTAGTTGAAAAAAGTGAATTAACTTTGAATTTGTACTTATTTATGGTGAACAATCGTATTATTATTATCATTATTATTATTCTGGGAATTAAACCCAGAGACATTTTACCTTCAAGCCACACCCTCAGCCTGATTTTATTTTTTTTTGGAAATGGTCTCACTAGGTTAATGAGAGCTTCACTACTTGCTGAAGCTATCTTTGAGATCCTCCTGTTTCCCAAGAACAGAGATTATAGGCATGCACCGTAATGCCTGGGTGTGAGCAAATTATTTAAAATGAGGTTTTGCTTCTTGATTTGTGTGTGTGGAGTATTGGATATTAAACACAGGGACTTGACTGTGCTAGTCAGGTACTGAGCTACATTCCAGCCACTTTTACTGTATTTTCAGACAATATCTCACTGTGTTTTCCAAGCTGGCGTCAGACTTCTAATTCTTCTGCTTAAGCCTCCTAGGTATCTGGAATGACAGGCATGCCTCACCGTGCCTGGCTTTGCTTTGTCTTGTTGTTTGTTTGTTTGTTTGTTTGTTTGGTGTGGTACTGGTGATTGAACCCAGGTGCATTCTACCTCTGAGCTACACTCCTGGCCCCTATTTTATTCTTTGTTTTTGAAACAGGGTCTCACTAAGTTGTGGAGGGTCTCACTAAGTAGCTGAGGCTGGCCGCAAACCTGTGATCCGCCTGTCTCAAGTCTCCCAAAGTGCTGGGATTACAGGGTGTGCCACCATGCCTGGCTGTTTTCTTTTTTTTAATAAAAAATTCTCTGGAACCGGGCGTGGTGGCACACGCTTGTAATCCCTGCACTTGGGAGGCTGAGACAGGAGGATCCCACAGGTTTGAAGCCAGTCTCAGCTACTTAGTGAGGCTCTCAGCAACTTAGTGAGATCCTGTTTCAAAATAAAATATAAAAATAGGTCTGGGAGTATAGCCCGGAGGTAAAAAGCCTCTGGGTTCCACCCCCAAAACCACCCAAAAAAAAAAAAAAATCTCTGTAGCTGGGCGCGGTAGCACAGGTTTATAATCTCCGTGCTTGGGAGACTGAGACTAGAGGATCGCACAGGTTCAAAGCCAGTTTCAGCTACTTAGTGAGGCTCTCAGCAACTTAATGAGACCCTGTTTCCAAATAAAATATAAAATAGATCTGGGAGTATATTCTGGAGGTTAAAAAGCCCCTGGGTTCCTCCCCCAGTACCCCCACACACAACTCACACACACACACACACACACACACACACACACACACACACACACATCTCTTTAAAGTTTAAAAGCTTATTTCTTACTTGCTTCTTAAGTTACAAATGTGCAATATTTGTTATTGATTTCTTCTGCATTTTATAATTTGGGGTTGTTTATTTTTTATTTAAGTACTTACTGTTTATCTGAAAATAAAATTTTACGGGCTCTAAGACTGGATTTGTTGATAAGTTTTAGGTTGTGGATGTTGTGAGTGTTCCATCATGGAGACTATCATACACTTCCAGTTGTTATCACGATACATAGTTTTTTTCAAACTACAAAGTAAATTGAAAATTTTGTGCTTTTTAAAATTTTTAGAATATTTAATTGACAAAAATTGAACATAGTCAAGATTTGGTATATATGTATTGTATAGTGACTGTGATAAAAATTATTACATATCCATCACTACCATGCTGTATATATGATATCCCCATCCTTAAAAGTTCTAGTGAAAGAATACAAGTCCATTTTCCTATTATTGCTGAAATAAAGCCACTGAATTCTATCCTGCATGGAATTTAACCATACTTTTTTCTAATGAAACATGTGAAGTGCACTAAGACAGGTAAAATAGAAATTATTAACTCTAGGTGCAAGGGCAATGTGAAGTTATCAAGTTATAGTTAATAACATAAAATTTACAATGATACAGAAAGATAATTTTCTATAAGGGCATACACCTGTTAAAGCATAAATAAAGTGACTTTCCTAAGCAGATTTAAAAAATTGTAAATATATATATATATATGTTTTGTGGTACTGGGGGTGGACCCTAGAGGCTTTCAACCTCCAGGCTATACTCCTTGACCTATTTTTCTATTTTATTTGGAAACAGGGTCTCACTAAGTTGCTGAGAGCCTCACTGAGTAGTTGAGGCTGGCTTCAAACCTGTGGGATCCTCCTGTGTCAGCCTCTCAAGCCTGGGGATTATTTGTGCTACCACGCCCGGCTGTAAATACGATTTTTAAAAAATACCTTTATTTTTTGTATTGGGGGTTGAACCAAGGGGCATTCTACCTCTGTGCTATACCTTCAGCTCATCTATCTGTACTTTTATTTGTCTATTTATTTTTGTGATACTGGGGGTTGAACCACCCAGGGGTATTCTACTCCCAAGTTGTACCTTCAGCCCTACTTTTTATTATTTATTTTGAAACGGCCTCACTAAGTTGTACCACCCTAACTTGAGGGTGGCCTTGTCTCATCCTTCTAAGTACTGTCGCACAGTTCTAAGTACTAAGGAATTATAACTGTGTGCCACCATGCCCAATTTAAAAATTACTTTTTATGAACTTCATACATCGTGAGTCAAGTGGCCATTATGGAGGTACTAAATATAAATCTTAGCACTTTTGTTGTAGCATGGAAATATCTGTTGTCTTCTAAGTGTTAAAACTCAGGTGTGGTGGCACAATCTTGTAACCCCAGCATTCAGGAGGCTGAGACTGGAGGATTGTGTTTCGCAAACCGCCTCAGCTACTTAAGCCCTTTGCAACTCAGTGAGACTCTGTTTCAAAATAAAGAACAAAAAATAGGGCTTAGAGGTAGAATGCCTCTGGGTTCTATTTCCAGTACTGCAAAAAAAAAAAAAAAAAAAGTTAAAACTCTTGGGTGAATTTATTTTCAAATCTAAGTGAAACTAATAGATTTGTTATTCATTGCTATGCTGACAACATCTTGTACTTTATGTTCTATTTCTATAGGATGCTAATAGGTTTTAATAGAAAGGGGTTTGGACAAATAGATTGGAAAATGCCCTAAATTTACTCATTATCTTTATGAATCTTCCGAGATGATACAGAAAAGGAATTCATTTAGTAAACTGATTTTCCAAAATCTTGCTTCCTTTTTTTTTTTTTTTTCCTTTGGTACTGGGGATTGAACCCAAGAGTAATGTACTTCCATGTTAAACTCTCAGCAATTCATTCATTTATCTATCTATCCCTCCATCCAGCCATCTATTTATTTTAAACAGGGATTTGCTAGAGTTTCACTACATGTGTATTTTATGGTAGGAGAGTAAGTGAACCCATACGAAAGCATTTGAAATATTTTGGTTCAGTAGTTTGTTTCAGGTATCTTAGATTGGATTTCTTTGTATGGTTTTTCACCAGTAGTTTGAATACATGTTTATTTTCTTTTTTCTTTATACTATTTTACCTTAGTCTTGTCTAGAGGAATAACAAACCGATTCTGAATTGGAATGGCTGCCACGATTCAGCCTCAATACTAGAAGGGTTTTTTTCAGTCTTGAATCTAAGTTGTGTATGGTGGCTCACTCCTGTATTCCTCGTGTTTGGGAATCGCAGGTTTGAGGCCAGCCCCAGCAATTCAGAGAGGCCTCAGCAGCTTAGTGAGATCCTTCTTCAAAATAAAATAGGGTTAGGAGTATAAATCAGAAGTAAATGCCCCTGGGTTCCAACCCCAGTGCTACAATATAAAAATGAAGATCCACCATCTAGCAAATGGACCTTTCTCTTTAAGTGGTAGTATAATGGGTTAAAAAAATTGTGGGGTTGTCTTGTGTATCAAACTCAAGGGCATTTTACCTCAGAACTACACCTCCAGCCCTTTTTATTTTTTAAATTTTGAAACAGGGTCTCACTAAGTTGCTGAGACTGGACTTACACCTGTGGTCCTCCGGTTTCAGCCTTCCTATTATTGAAATTATAGGTGTGTGCCACCATGCCAAGCTACAAATAATTGATGAGTAAGTAAAGGAATGGTTGACTGAAGCTAGAGATTAAAGGCCATGCTTGTGAGTTAGTCCACACCACCAGCTGTGTGTGTTTTATAAGAAAAATATGCCTTTATATACACTTAATATATTCAAAATGGCTTTATGATAGACATTTGATATTTTTATTTATAGTATTTTGTAGCTAGGCTTGTTAAAATTACATTCCACTTTTATGAATTTTATATCTAAAACAGATTTAGATCCACAGTTCTGATGGTGGAAGATAATTAAGCAGATTAAATCTAATTCTCTTTCCTTGCACTTTTAGGCCCTTGATGAGCCTCCTTATTTGACAGTGGGCACTGATGTTAGTGCTAAATACAGAGGAGCCTTCTGTGAGGCCAAGATCAAGACGGCAAAAAGACTGGTTAAAGTCAAGGTATAGTATGTGTAAATTTTTTAAATATATATTTTGATTAATCTTTAAGCTGTTGTTTGATGACTGTATCTAAGAATTGTTTTTCTGCAATAATGGGGTTTTAGGAAGCCGTGCGTGGTATTGCTCATTTGTAATCCCAGCATTCGGGAGGCTGAAACAGAAGGATCCGGGTTTCAGGCCATCCTCAGCTACTTAATGAGGCCCTTTGTAAATCAGTGAGACCCTCTTTCAAAGTAAAGAATAAGAAGTAGGGCTCAGGGGTGGCTTGGAGGAAGAATGCCCCTGGGTTCCATCATTCCTAGTACCGCAAAAAAAAAAAAAAAAAAAAAGAGTTTTTAGGATTAATGGTTTAAAAAATACTCCCAAAGCATTATTTGTGATTTATTTCTTTCTTCCTTTCTTCCTTTCTTTCCTTCCCTCCCTCTTTCTTTCTTCCTTCCTTCCTTCCTTCCTTCCTTCCTTCCTTCCTTCCTTCCTTCCTGGTACTGGGATTGAACCCAGGGGCATTCGGCCTCCAAGCTGTACCCTCCTCCCCGTCTGATTTTCTTTCTTATCTGGAAGCAGTCTTGCTAGGTTGAGGAGTCCCTCACTATTTCCTGAAGATGTCTTCCTGTCTCACCCTTCCAGGTATAAGAAGTATAGGCTCTGCCACCATGCCTGGGTTATTAGTGATTTTATAGTATTCCAGTTGGCATAATTATAATGGGCCAGGTGTGGTGGTGGCACATGCCATGAACCCAGCACTTGGCTGGCTAAGATGCTGAGATTGAAGGACTGTCGGTTCAGGAGAGTCTCAGCAGCATGGTGAGATCTTCACTAACCTAGCAAAATATTTTTTTCAAACAAAAAATAATAAAGGACGGAGATGTAGCTTGGAGGTAGAATGTCCCTCCTTGGAGGTAGAATCATCCCCAGTACCCCCTCCACACACTTAGTGTGTTAATGCTGGAAAGGACTTTGAAAGTCATCTGGATTAGTTTCTTAATTTTATTATCAGAAAAATAAGGCTTATAAGGGCTTAATGACTTCTCTGAGGCCATCATAGCAAAATAGTTATAAACAGTTTTAAGACATCCTCTCTCATTTTTACCATGTAATTGGGACATGACGGTGTCTTAATAATGATGAAGTAAGGTACATTAAATTGTTGATTTTTTTATCCCTTGCTTTTCTTCAAAAATCTTTTTATAGTACATGAGTTTTGTCTTAGATAATGAAAAAATGATGTTATTACTTTCATTTTAATAAATTATCCTGCGCTTGTTGGGTGGTGTTTGCCTCTAGTCCTAGCTCCTTCCGAGGCTGAGGCAGGAGGATTCCTTAAGCCCAGGAGTGTGAAGACCAGCCCGAGTAACATCCTCACCTCAAAGACAAAAAGGAGCTGAGGGAGAGTACTCAGTGGTGGAGCACTCTCTTAAAATGAGCAAATCTACCACAAAGAAAAAAAGAGTTTGACGATGGGGTTATTAGCAAAAGATGCTTTTATATTTAAAAAATATGTGACAGGCAAAATATTTAAATGTAGTTATTAACTCACTTGCCAATATATGGGAAGGAGGGTGAGGATATGAGGATGAGGTTGACCTTAACTTTGTCCTCAGTGGATTTATAAACATACCATGTCAACCACTAATTTGATTAGCAACAAGTAAGCAGGCTGAAGAGGTGCTGCACTTGCCATGGAGAGCGAGTCTCTTCTGGAGCTTTTACCTTGCCCATGTGCTTGTTCCCTCTCTCCTTGTATGGACTGTAAAATGGCCATCTAGGCCCCATCCTGTCTTCCCTTTCCAAAGGTGTGGGGCATTGAGTTCCTTGGTAGTGTGGTTTAGTGAGTGTTCTTACAGCATTCTTCTTTTTTTTTTTTTTTTTTTTAATTTTTTTTGGCGGGTCTGGGATGGAACCCGGGGGCATTCAAGTTCCGAGCTACACCCCTGCCCTAGTTTTTATTCTTTATTTTGAAACCAGGCCTCAGTAAGTAGCTGAGGCTGTCTGCGAACCGCGATCCTCCTGTCTCAGCCTCCCGAATGCTGGGGTTACAAGCGTGCGCCCCCACGCCCAGCTTCTTACAGCATTTCTACAGTGACATTTTTTGTTCTGGCTTCATGGACTGGTGTTCCCTGAGCACCTAGTTTTTGGCCACCACTATCCTGGAGATGAAATCTTTTTTTTTTTTTTTATCAATTTTCTCACTTTTTTAGGGCTGCTGATAGCACATGTAACACTTTCCTATGAATTAGACAAAAGCCCTCCCTCCAGAGATCCTCCTTTGTAGAGCTTGGTGACAAACACCACTTTCGTACCAGTTTGAAAAAGTTGTTTTCTCTGAGTAGGGTCTGTGCCACCCAGGAGCCATGCTTTGGCCTACGAAGCACAAGCCAGAGCTTAGCTCTGATTGCACCCTTGCTAGGCATCCCTGTGTGGTGGGTGAAACAGGAAGTGGCACTTAGCAGTATTGCCTGTCTTGACATAAATCAAAGGAACAAAGCTCCAGTGCCTGGCGCTACTGCCTCTCTTTTGTGTGTGTTGAACCCAGGCGTGTTCTACATCTGACCCATACCCCAAGCCCCATTTTATTTTTTATTCTGAAACGTGATCTCACTAAATTGCTCTGAGAAGTTGCAGTCCTCTTGTCATATCCTTCTGAGTACTGGGATTACAAGTGTGCACCAGCACACACGCCCAAGCTGTATTCCTCTATTGATTGCAGAGTACCTTGTACCTCGTACAATTCCTATTTTAAGAGTGTGTGTGTGTGTGTGTGTGTGTGTGTGTGTGTGTGTGTGTGGTGTTGAGCATTCTGCTTCCCAAGCTACACCTATTTGCGGGTCTGGGGATGGAACCCAGGAGCATTCTACCTTAGAGCTGCACTCCCCAGCTTTATTTTTTATTCTTTGTTTTGAAACAAGAGTCTCACCGAGTTGCAAAGAGCCTCACTAAGTAGCTGAGGCTTTCAGCAAACCACAATCCTCCTGTCTCATCCTCCCAAATGCTGGGATTACAAGCATGCACCACCACGCCCCGGCTGTATTCTTTATTTTGAAATAGGGGCTCACTAAGTTGCAGAGGGCTTCACTAAGTAGCGGAGGTTGGCCATGAACCTGGATCCTCCTGTCACAGTCTCCCAAATACTGGGATTACAAGTGTGCACCACCACACCCAGCTTCAGACTTTTAATTTTTTGGATGCTCTAAAATTTTTTTTAATTCAGTGTTAATGGTTTTAACAAATTAAAAGTATATATCTTAACAAGTTTAATTTCTTTATAATTAAAAGCAAGTGCATTTAAAACAAACTTATTCATACATTCCTTCACTACCATTTTATATTTATTGAGTATTTGCTGTGTGCTAATAACTACATAAGGTTTTGAAGCTGTAGTGCTAAGACCTGCTGCCTGTCTGTAAATGGCATTTAGTGTAAATGAAGGAGACAGTAACTGTATAGAGGGTTTAACTGAAGTGTGATGGTGACTTTGAGTGATGCTGAAGTGCTGGGATGCTGTGGGCACAAGGCATCTCCTTCATCGCTGGTGGTTACCACGTCGTTCTGATGCAAGCCAGCTACTGGCTAAACTCTGACATGAACTCTTGTATAAGGGAACGTTTTCTGAACTGAATAGTGGAAGCTATTATGCTTTTCTCCAATAAATTCGATATTTAAACTTGAACCCCTTATTTTACTTAAATGTTTTCATGTCTAGTTTTTCATTCTCTATTTCTTTAGTGCAGATTTAAAGTATAGTAGAGTTCTGGAGCTCATGCAGTTGCCAACACCTGAATCTCAGCTTCACTTTACCAGCTGTATGATCTTGGATCAGCTACTTACACTTTCTGTTCCTTAGGTTGTTTTTTTTTCCCCAACAAAATGGTAATAATGATACCTGCCCAAAAGGGTTGCTGTAGAGACTTAATTTTTCTTATTATTTGGGCGTGCTGGGGACCAAGCCCAGGGCCTTGTGCCTGTTAGGTCAGCGCTCTGCCACTCAGGTGCCGGGAACTGAATGTGATGTTTGAGGTTAATGCTGAGCCTCCCATAATGTTGGCAGATACCGATTCCTATTAGGTACACCCTCATACGATCATAGTCTCTCAAAGCCTGAGAGCTCTATTTCTTATTTTCTCAGTTTTTAGGAAAAGAACATTTAATAACTGATAGTATTTCGAATGAAATGGGATACATAGAACATCAAGCAATAGATGTAATTCATAGGTTAATTTTATTTTTATAAAGTGAGAGTCTGGGCAGTTGTCTGTTTAAATAATTTTTCAATTAATCGTAAGGTTTGGAATCATTTAAATTAGGCAGCTGCTAGTTTTTATTACTTGTAATAGAAATCACAAGAGCATGGATGAGCTTCTGTTGCGTTTGTTTTTCTCTTTTTGGTGGCTAATTAAGTTTATAATTTCTAGGTGACCTTTAGACATGATTCTTCAACAGTGGAAGTTCAGGATGACCATATAAAGGGCCCACTAAAGGTAATTCTGTTATTCATTATTTACTTTTTTTGTGTGTGTGGTACTGGGGATGGAACCCAGGGGCGTTTTACCTACACCCCTGCCCTATTTTTTATTCTTTGTTTTAAAACAGGTTCTCACTGAGTTGCAGAAGACCTCACTAAGTAGCTGAGGCTGTCCAAGAACTGTGATCCTCCTGTCTCGTCTCCCGAATGCTGGGATGACAACAAGCCTGCACCACCACATCCGGCTTTCATTACTTCCTTTTAATCCACTATTTTGTTATTGAGTAACAAAATAAGTAAATTTTTCCAAAAAGACTAATAGGAAAAATAAATTTAATATTAAATAACCTAGTAGTGTATTTGGAAGTTAATGCCAAGAAACCATTTACGGTTGGATGTAGTCCTGCTGCTTGAGTGGCTGAGATGGGAGGATCACAGTTTCAAAGCTAGCTTCAGCAACTTAGGCCCTCAGCAACTTGCCTGACCCTGTTTCCAAATAACAAATAAGATAGGTTATGGGAGATGTAGCTTGGAGGTAGAATGTACCTGGGTTCAGTCCCCAGCACCACACACAGGCACACACACATACTCCGATACCTCTCAGACCCTTGGGAGGCTAAGACAGATTTTTAAGCGTCATTAGGCAGTGATGCGCATGTGCGTCCTAACAGCTAGAGAGCTTCATTTCACTGTTTTCATCTTCACCTCACTCATCAGTGAGGTCAATGCTACATTTCTCTCTACTGGTAAGGAAGCTGCAGAGAACGTGTGGGAAGCCACTTTGTGCTCTTTGGCCCATTTACTGTCTGAAAGTGGACATCAGCCTGGCTGGAGAATTTAAATGCTAAGAGAATTGAACTGACATTTGTGGAGGCTAGAAAAGTTTGATTTTGAGTTAGATATAGATGTCAATCTGTTGGTTTTTGTTGTTAAATTTTTAGACTTTTAATCGGACCCTATGCATATTAATATTTTGCACATATAATAGATATTGTGGAGAAGTAAAACTTTTTATTTAAACTTTTACTTTTTTTGTACTTTTATTTATTTATTTTATTTTTTTATTTTTGGTGGTACTGGGGTTCCTGGAAGCCCTTCTACCTCCGGGCTACACTCCCAGACCTATTCTTATATTTTTATTTGGAAACAGGGTCTCTTAAGCCAGCGCGGCTGGCTCCGAACCAGCGCGATCCTCCTGTCTCCGCCTCCCAAGCGCGGGGATTACAAGCGTGCGCCACCACGCCCGGCGGAAAATCACTTTTATAAAAGTACAAAAAAGCCGGGTGTGGTGGCGCACGCTTGTAATCCCCGCGCTTGGGAGGCGGAGACAGGAGGATCGCGCTGGTTCGGAGCCAGCCGCGCTGGCTTAAGAGACCCTGTTTCCAAATAAAAATATAAGAATAGGTCTGGGAGTGTAGCCCGGAGGTAGAAGGGCTTCCAGGAACCTCAGTACCACACACACAAAAAAAGTCATTTTTCCATTATTTATATTTTATGGAAATTTATTATTTTATGTACATTTATCATTTTCATGGATGCGAAGACAAAGGCATGTGCAGTTAAAATACAACTTCAGCCGCCACAGCATATTTACCATTAGAATGGGCTAGCACTGTGCCAAGTCGTTTTGCACATTTTACTTTTTTCTTGTGACCCCTCTTTACAGGAAAGGAAACCAAAGGGAGGTGAAGTGATTGATTGGCCGTGGTCTCACAGTCACTGGCCACGCTCGAATTCTGGCAGGGTCATAGCGTGTACGAGAAACTTGGTGCCCTTCTCATACTCCGCAGACCTTCATCTCCACGCCTTGCTTGTGTTTCTGCTTCAGAAACTCAGCACTATGGCTTTTTCTTGGAACTGTCTGGTTTGCCTGGCACAGGTTGGCAAGAATTTTTTTTTTGTGTGTGTGTGGCATTGGGGATGCAACCCAAAGGTATTCTACCCTCGAGCTACACCCCCAGACCTATTTTTATTCTTTATTTTGAAACAGGGTCTCACCGAGTTGCAAAAGGCCTCACTAAGTAGCTGAGGCTGGCTGTGAACTGTGATCTTCCTGTTTCAGCCTCCTAAGTACTGGGATTACAAGCGTGCGCCACCACGCCAGGCTTGAGATATTTTTAATTGTCTCTCTCTATCCTTCTCCGGTCTCATTGAAAGAAGAATGAAGTATGGGGGAGAGAGACCACTAAACAGGCTCAGATCTCAACAGAGTGGCCTGGTAACTCTGTTAGGGTTCCCAGTACTCTTTCAGGGATTAGAAAGCAAAATTGTATTTATAATAATACGTAGATATTATTTGCTCCTTGTACTATGTTTGCTTTTTCACTGGTGGGTAAAACTGCTGGTATCTTAACATAAATCAAATTAATAGTAATTTTATTTTTCACTGTGATACAGTCGTTTAGGGAAGAAAAAGCTAAGTTTTATTTATTTACCTTTAAGACATTGTTTTCAATATTTCAGGTAGGAGCTATTGTGGAAGTGAAGACTCTTGATGGTGCTTATCAAGAAGCTGTCATCAATAAATTAACAGATGCGAGCTGGTATACTGTAGGTAAGAGAGTAAACTTTCTTTGGAAAATCTAGTTTTCATAATATAATAAGACTTATTTTAAAATACTGTTAACTGTTTTTTTTTCAAAAATATCGTAAAATTTTATATTAAAATGTCTATAATAGGGATTATTTAATGTATGTGTTATGCTGATGAATTTCTACCCTTTTTTACTTCCAAGTATACCTTACAGAAATTTTAACTATTTCAGTCATTTTTAAGTGTAGAGTTCATAGTGTTAGGTTGATTTATAAAAGAGGTATTTCTTTTAACTGTATTTTATAATAGTTGATACAACATAGTTTGCTTTCTCTTCCTTAGGATTTGCCAGTCTTATTAGTACAGTAATTATTGGGTAGAATGTCCTTGTGTGGATACAGCATCCTGATATTTCTCTGTTGTGTGCATTAAGAACAAGGGACAAGTTGTAGGGCATGTACTTTACTACTCTAGTAGTTAAAGAAAACAGCTTTTCTAGAAGACATCTTTGGTTGTGACAGCTGGAAGGAAGCACAACTGGCATCTGGCGGGCAGAGGCTGCGCTGCCGCTGAATACCCGCAGGCTGGAAACTATCTGGTACAACGTGTGTGTAGTGCTGAGGTTGAGAAACCCTACTTCAAATAATGAAAATACAGTGATTAGGTGCGCTTTGAAATTATTAAGTAATAATCTTTCTGTTTCTTAGGTAGATCTTTCAATATCTACCAGTAGGAAATCTTGCCTTTACCATTTTGAGAAGTGTTAATTAGCATGACTCCTGAAACACCAAATTATAATTTTTATTTTATGTTTCCTGTTTTAGGGAAGATTATTATTTCAGGTGTGTTTCTTTTTCATGAGAAATTAGAAAAAAAAGTACTGGGATAGCTCTATATTTGAAGTTATTCACTAGAAAACATAAAATGTGAGCTGATTTCCGAATGTATTGTTAGCAGTCTCTTTGTGCTTAGACAGTTAAGTGCTAGTGCACATTGTACTGTTAATCTTTGGTGAGTTCATCGGTGGCTTCCCTTTCGACTTGTCACAGTCTTTGACGACGGGGATGAGAAGACGCTGCGACGATCGTCCCTGTGCCTGAAGGGAGAGAGGCATTTTGCTGAGAGCGAGGTGAGTGACGGTGTCGGCAGCGGATGCGCGCTTCAGTGGAGGGCGTTGCTGAGTCCGCGCACCTGTTAATTAGCAGATTCATTAGTACACACGGCCACTGTAACGTGGCCTGTGCAGTGTGCTTCAGAGTGCCTGTGGAGCACCAGGAAAAAATGTTAGCATTTGTCCACAAAGAAAACCTGACAGCCTTCTTTAATGATGTTTAGGGTACTTTTACATAATTTCTTTAATTTGTAAATAATTATGAAAGAGGTGTCTGAACCCTGTCAAAATTAAGGATGCGCAGAGACTACAGATAGTCCCTAGCTCTGCTGATCATGAGTAGTCACAGCCTCACCTCATATCAGCCCTGCCTAGTTGCCCTTTCTAGAGCAGTCCTCTCCATTCCTACCTTGACGTTAACAAGGTGGAGAAACAGTCCCTCCATTCCGTTCTCCCTTTTAGACTGGCTGAATTTACTTCATAACTTTTATATATACTTCCTGTTTTGCTTCTTGCCTGTGCTCCTAGACCTGTTGCAAGCAAGGCACGCAGGGCCTTTGTCTGTCTGGTTCTTGCAGCAGTGCCTGGCACAGAGCAGATGATGAATACTTACCAGAGACCTGGCTATTTTGTGTGCCTTGTTACATTTCTGCAGTTAATGTTATTATCCTCAACTTACTGGTGAGGAACATGATTGCTGTCAACCACCATTTACCTAAGTCATGTTCTTCCCTGGAGAGTTGTTGTAAGAGCTGGGTGTGGTGGTGCACACCTTTTATCCCAGTGCTTGGAGGCTGATCAAGGAAGATGGCAGGTTTGAAGACAGCCCTAGCAACCTAGAGAGAGTCTCAGAAACCCAGTGAGGTCCTGTTTCAAAAGAAAAAAAGGTTGGGGGGGTGCTTAGCTCAGAGGTAGAATGCCCCTGAGTGCCACTAAGTGAATAGATAAGAAGAAACAAGAAAGTTGTACAAGAATGTAGGGTTTGCAAAGCTTTGAACCTCAGTTTCCCACTCAGAATTGTAAAAGCAGGCATATCGTTACAAAGGATGTTATATTTTCTAGTCCAATCTATAAATATTAATTGATGAGTACTTTGGCAAAACTCTTTTTCTGGAATGGTATTTCTTTTGATACATAATAATATTTATGAAGCTATTTTACTTCATGTTTTTTTGTTTGTTTTGTTTTTGTGGTACTGGGGGTGGAACTCAGAGGCTTTCTACCTTTGGGTTATACTCCCAGACCTATTTTATATATTATTTGAAAACAGCATCTTATGAAGTTGCTGAGAGCCTCACTAAGTAGCTGAGGCTGGCTTCAAACATGTGGGATCCTCCTGTTTCAGCCTCCCAAGCGCGGGCATTACAAGTGTGTGTCACCTTGCCTGGCTCACGGTTTTTTGTTTTGAAGATTTTATTTATTTATTTATTTTTTGCTTTTTCAATGAGTGATTCCTATTTAAAGTTAGAATTTGGGACAGGGTCCTCTGTATTATGATTTTCATTCTCAGTTTCTGCCATTCCCTGTACTTCTGCTTTTATTAGACTATTTGATATTTGTAAATTATGGTTCATACTTTGTTTCCTTGGTCCCCGCTGAGGCCTCTTTTTCCCATTTATTGAAATATTACTTGTTTTCTAAAATCATCAGAAATATTTTCTCCTCTATGATGTCTTTCATGAGTTTTCTACCTTGAATTTCTTCTGTCTTTTGATTGTTTTGCATTTTCCTTGCTTCTCCCCCCCCCCCCCCCCAGACTGGGGATGGAACCCCAGAGGTGTGTTCTACCTCCAAGCTATACCCCCACACTATTTTTTATTTTTTATTTGGAAACAGGGTCTCACTGAGTTGCAGAGGCCTCACTAAGTAGCTGAGGCTGGCTGTGGACCACGATCCTTCTGACTTAGCCTCCCAAATGCGGGGATTACAAGTGTGCACCACTAATGCTTGGCTAAAAAAATGCATTATTTTTTGAAAGACTACTCAACTATTATAATTACTACTAGTAACATTGGCCTTTGAGAAGAAAGCTACATCATACTAGAAATATTTGGTTCATTAATGCCATTAATAAGCTGTATACTTAAAAACAGTGACTTAAATTTCAGAATTTTATGATGAGATCACAAAACTACTTATATCAAGTCAAATTCCCACACTGAAATCAATTGTTCTAGTCTTTGCCTGCTCATTGAGTATGCAGCCTACTTCCTGACATCTGTAGGAGAGTTTGGGTATTTTTTTTATTATTATTTTTCTTTTTGTAATATGCCTTTTTTGGTTCATTATAGTCTCACATAATGTAAATCATGTTGACAGTGACATACATGCACACAGTACTTGGTGCTCCTCGAGTTTGAGTACTTCTACAAAGCATTCATAATTTGTGTATTACCCCAAAATAGTCATTATTTTATTTTTTCTCTCTGCATCTACTGCATGCAGTTAAAAACTCTATGAAGTTTCCATAAAATCTTAAGTTTCCTGTATTTCCTGCATCCCATTTTGAATAACAGAGCTATATCCCCACCTCCACCCCAGCTGCGTCCCCAGTCCTTTTGTTTTATTGCTGAGCTGGCTGTGAACCTGCCATCCTCCTGTCTCACTCTCTCAAGTACTGGGGTTACAGGCCTGGGACAACACACCCAGCAGGATATGGATTTTCTTTCCTTTTATTATGGATTCCAGGAGTTTCTGGTGCATGGTTTTTAGATATAAGACAAGGCAAAGTCTACTTCAGTCTCTTTTTTTACTTTGAAATAAAGATCTTCCTACTTTCCTGGACATGAATTGCGGCTCCATGTTGCTGCTTCTCCCTTTCATGGTCCAGTTCATTATTAATTTCAACAAAATTATATCAAAAATAAGCTGGACATGGTGGCACATGCTTTGAGACAGGAGAATCACGGGTTGGTGACCAGCCTCAGAAACTTTTGTGAGGCCCTCTGCAACTTAGTGAGACCCTGTTATAAAATAAAGAATAAAAAGTAGAGCTGGGGTTATATATGGCTTGGAGGTACAATGCCTCTGGGTTCAATCCCCAGTACCACACTGAGCTGTTTGTTTGGTTTTGTATTTTAATCATTTTTTGGTGCCTGTCAATCTTTTAATAGGTAATGAATCATCTAGAGAGAAAATCAATTTCCTTGCCCCCTCCTCTAATGGTTTTCATTCATCTTTATTCTAGTATCTTTGAAACTAGAAACTTCTATCTTTAAGAAAGTTGTGTTTTAGCCTTCCATGGAGAAAAGTTTATCTTAAAAATTTGAACGTATTCTTAAACTAATTGGTTTAAAAAGCAAGCAGTTGGAAGTAATAATTTTTGATGAGTTTATGTTCTTACCCACAGACATTAGACCAGCTCCCACTCACCAACCCTGAGCATTTTGGCACTCCAGTCATAGGAAAGAAAACAAATAGAGGAAGAAGATCTAATCATATGTAAGTCCATTTTAATGACTGTTAGTTGAGCCTGGATTCATTTCTTCTAGTATTGTTTCAAGAGGTCTTATTTTTAAATTGTAATTTGCAAAATGCTAATGGACTCGAATAGTAATTTGAAATCAGTAGTCCTTTCAGAGTCCTCACCGTGGATGATGGAGCGCGTCCCTTGCACCGCAGACCTTAATGGCTGTTCTTTACTTCTGCTTTCTTCCGCATGTTTCTGGATGCTGTGTTCAGAATGCAGCCGTTGATACTTCCTGTCGGCTCTTTTCTGTCATGCCTGTTCAAACCGTTTATTTTTGTCTCCATCGCCTCCCTCCCGTGCCACTCTCTTGCCCATTCTTAATTCTCCACCGGAGCTGCCTCTGTGTGAACCGTCTGTCGTCTCTGTTCTGTGCTCAAACCTGACATGCCTTTCTCTCTCCTGAGCCCCGTAGCGTCTTCGCACTTAGGAAAGTTCATACGTAAGGTACTCCCCTTTTTGTCATTCCGGTGTTTGTTTTCCCTTCTTAGTAGTAACCACCAGAAAAAGAGCTAAGGGGGCTCAGACAGCCTCCATGGCGAAGGACATTGGAGCGGATGGGACAGGGGTTTACTTTTAACGTTTTCTTAGTGTTATTTAAAAATAATTCTGAATGTTTTAATTGGATTTAAAAGTATCTTGTGAAAGTATATATTAAATAATAAGTTGATTTATTAAAAACATTAGTATAAGTGAATGCTTTCATTCAATGTATAGGATCAGAAAGCCTAATTGTATCTGACCTTTGGAGATAGTTGGGTAAGCGTTATCTCATATTTCAGCCTTACAGCAACCCACGGGGATGGGCATTATTATTATTATTATTATTATTATTTTTTAATTGGGTTTTTTTTTGGTACTGGGGATGGAACGCAGAGACATTTTACCTCTGAGCTACACCCTCAGCCCTATTTTTTATTCTTTATTTTGAAACAGGGTCTCACTAAGGGGTTGACACTGTCCACCAACTGAGAGCCTCCCGTTTCAGCCTCCCAAACACTGGGATTACAAGTGTGTGCTAACATGCATGGGGTTATTTTTATATTTAGTGTTGTTGTTGTTTTGTGGTATTGGGGATGGAACCCAGGGACATTCTACCTCCGAGCAACACTCTCAGCCCTGTTTTTTATTCTTTATTTTGAAACAGGGTCTCACTGAGTTGCAAAGCACCTCATTAAGTAGCTGAGGCAGCCAGAGAACTGAGAACTTCCTGTCTCAGCCTCACAAATGCTGGGATTACAAGGGTGTATCGCCACACCCAACTATTTTTATCTTACTTAAAATTCGGGAGCTGGGCCTGGGCGTGGTGGCCACGCTTGGGAGGCTGAGACAGGAGGATCATACAGGTTCGAAGCCAGCCTCAGCTACTTAGTGAGGCTCTCAGCAACTTAGTGAGACCCTGTTTCCAAATAAAATATAAAATAGGTCTAGGAGTATATCCTGGAAGTAGAAGACCCCCTGGGTTCCACCCCCAGTACCACAAAAACAAATAAATAAATAAAATTAGGGAAATGGATCTGGGACATGCTAACTAGTCCAAGGAGCACAGGAGGGAAGAAGCAGGGCTTGATTCGCACATTCTCTCGAGGCCCCCTGTCAACTGCTAGCACTGCCTTGCTTGGGTCTCCTAATTAGAGTTAACAGTAAGTGTATACTCATTTGAATTGGAAATTAGAAGGCTTAATTATTGAATTGTAAAAATACTTAATGCTACTCACTTTCCTTTTTATACCTGATTCGAGTAATGCATTGTTCTCTTCCTTAATTGTTTAAATCTTTTAGGGAATATTTCTGTTAATGATCTGGTGACTCATGTCTGACTTGTGCCTTAGCTTGCTGGTGACTTGAGTATAATTAGGACACTCAGATTGTAGATATTGTTTATTCTTCTGATCTGACATTTAAAAATTGAGTGTCCTGAGACAGGATGATCAAAGCCAGCCTCAGCTATGTAGTGAGGCTCTCTGCAACGTATGGAGACCCTGTTTCCAAATAAAATATAAAATAGGTCTGGGAGTATAGCCCAGAGGTCGAAAGCCCCTGGGTTCCACCCCCGGTACCACCAAAAAAAAAAAAAAAAAATTGAGTGTCTTAGCCAGAAAGGAAAATGAATGAAACTGTATAATGGAATATGAGTAACAAAGACCTCTACTGTGAGTATTAGTGGTCACTGTGGTCTTGTCACTAAATTATGGAGGGCCTCACCAAGTAGCTGAGGCTGTCGGTGAACCACAGTCCTCCAGTCTCAGTCTCCCGAATGATGGGATTACAAGCGTGCGCCACAATGCCCGGCTTTGCTCCTGTATTCATTTATTTATTCATTTATTTATTTATTCATTTTTTGTGGGTTTGGGGATGGAACCCAGGGGCATTCCACCTCCGAGCTACTCCCCTACCCCGCCCTATTTTTTATTCTTTATTTTGAAATAGGGTCTACGTTGCAGAGGGTAGCTGAGGCTGTCTGCCAACCGTGACCCTCCCGAGTCAGCCTCCGGAATGCTGTGATAACAAGCCTGCTCCACCACACCCGGCTGCTCCTTTATTTTAAAAAGAGAATTTGACTGGAGTTCCTTTCCTTAATTATTCACTCATTTATTTATTTACTTATTACTTATTTATTTAGTGCTCTTAGGATTGAACTGAAAAGCATTCTATCTTTGACCTGCATCTCCAGTCCTTTTTATTTAAAAACATTTTGAAACATGGTTATGTTACATTATTGCATCCTGGCCTCTAACCTGTGATCATCAGGTCTCAGCCTCTCAAGTACTAGGATTACAGGTGTGCACCACCATGTACACCTAAAATTCTTTTTTTCTTAAATGCATATGTCCATATAGTCCATATGTTGCAATTTGTAAGACCATGTGTGTTTTCAGTCTTCCTGGACTAACTATAGCTTTTTAAGATTAATCTCTGAAATGTCAGTTCACTGTTGCATTGGCATCTGATCTTTTGCTGTTCTTTGTCTGGCATCTTTGTCTCATATCTTACCTGAAGTTATTTGTTTGTTCTTTTTTTTCCTCCCCTCCCCTCCCCTCCCCTCCCCTCCCCTCCCCTCCCCTCCCCTTCCTCTTACTTTCCTGCTGGAGATTGAACCCATAGGCAAGCTACCTCCAAGCTATACCCCAGCCTAATTTTATTTCTTACTTAGAAACAGGATCTCAGTAGGTTGCTGAGAGCCTTGCCTCGTTTTCAAGACTGGCTTTGAGCCTGTGATCCTCCTGCCTCAGACTCCCGAGTACTAGGAGTACAAGCGTCGGCCATAATGCTCTGCAGTGTGAAGTTGTTCTTTTTTGATGTACTACTAATTTATGATTATTAGTGATGTGTGATCAGCTTTAAGGGATTAGTTGTTAATATTATGATAATAATTAGCTTTATTTCTAGTGACATCATTAGATTTTCTTTTTAAAAGGCAGTGCATTATTTTGTTGTGCTTTGTAAATTAATACCTAGTCACCAAGAAAAGAGCTATGTCAACAGTGAATGAAAAAGAGTTAGGCCAGAGCCATGGTGAATGCTTTTAGTTCCAATACTTGAGAGGCTGAGACACGTAGATTGCAGGCTTGAGGCCAGTCTCAGCAATTTAGTGAGATCTTTCTTCAAAAAGAAAAAAAGGATGCGTTCTGGTGTGTAGCTCAGAGGTAGAATGCCCTTGGCCCCAAGCCCCAGTGCCCAAGAAAGGGAAAACTTAAGAGAGCAGGAGGTTGGAGGAGCACTACAGTGGTGACTGGAGGAGGCTCGGAGGAGGGTGTTTCCTGTGTCTGGGGGAGCAGAGAATGAGGTGAGATGGTGGCAAGAGTGAGGTTAGGGCTTTTGTTGTTCTTTGTTGTCTTTACAATGAGTGAAATAAACAGCATGCGGAGGGCAATAGTAGTATGCTGACTAGACTGGGTCTAGTAGAGGCAGAAAAATAGACAGGAGAGCCAGAGAGCGAGGCCGATTGTGGTGGGAACTGCTGTTGAGCTGCCATGGAGAGGCGAGGAGGGGAGGCCTTCGCTGTTGGGACGGTTCTAGAACAGAGCACAAAGGTTTAATGTGGAAGTCAGTGGATGTTAATCTAGAAAGCTGTTTTTCTCTTTTATAAAATGTTTTTGGCACCACGCCCATCTCTGGAGCTCTCCTAATGAAATAGGAAACAGGCTCGGTGCGGGAGGGCACACCTGTTATCCCAGTACTTGGGAGGCTGAGACTGGAGGATCCTAGGTTTGAGGATAGCATCAGCAAGTGGTGAGACTCTCACCAACTTAGTGAGACCCTGTTTCTAAGTTGAAAAATAAAATAAGGCTGAGGTGTAACTTTGAGGTAGAATGCCCTTGGGTTTAATCCACAAACAAACAAGAAACAAACAGGAATCAGAGTTAGCCTGTAATCATTAGTATCCAAGCTCTGTGTCCATATGTAAGAGTTCACAGTCTGCTAGTATAAAGGTGTTAGATCTTCCTAGTGCCCACCAGTCGTTTTCCAAGTGAAAATTGGGCTTTTGCTTTGTGGCAAACTGAAGATTTGCTTTGTTTCTACCATGAAATAATTTTTTAAGTTACTTGACTGATTGTGGAAGTCAATAGTGATGTTCCCAGTCTCTCCAAACGCTTAAGATGATATTTTTTACTTAATTTTATTTATATTGAAATATGTGACTTTCTTTCCCTCCAGAAAGAAATCGAAGGCAAATCGGAGTATGTTGGAATTCCCTAAATCACTAAATAGTTAGACCACTTGACAGTGTTTGCTGTTGTTTGTTTGATTTGGTACCGGGGAGCAAGGCCGGGGCCGTGCCTTCTAAGCACCTGCTCTACTCTGAGCATTCCAAGGACATGTTCTACTGCACCTCAAGTATGTCCAAAGCTTTAGAATAGCTTTCATCTGTCAGTTCAGTGCTTTAGTCAGTTAGCTTGGTCATTGCTAACTATCTCAAAAGCATTTCATCTTTATAGGTCACTAATGCTAGCCATTATTCTCTTTTATTTTAATAAAAGAACCTATGTTCAGTTGGTTTAGTTAGCATTTCCTCTGGCGTCTGCTTGTATTGGGTGTTGTGAGCAGTCACTTGTTAGAAGTCTTTCTTTTCTTTAGCACTGACTGTGGATCTTCTTGGAACAGAATTCAAAAGAGAAAATCTTTGTTTTATATTTTGTTTTGGTCTTTTTGATTTAGTTTTCACTTAATTCTAACATTGATGAAATAATACCTGGTTTGTGTATTTGCTTTTTCTTTTGTCACTTAAGCTTTTTGTAATTTACTAGTCCAATATTTGGTACTTTTATGCATTTTAAAATATAATATACTCTAAGATAGTCTTAAAAATAACTAAGGAAACTTCTGTATATTTTATGAATTCTTAGTTTGTGTTATTCAGTACTACAGATAATTGTGATCTCTATTGATTGCTTCTCATTATTCTAAACTCAGTTAAAGATCTGCCTCCTCTTTTTAAAAAAAATTAGCATCATACTGGGATTGTAAGATTGTTAGCTCCTTAACTCCTAAAATCTGATAGAGGAAACTGGTATATTTTAGTGTAGTACCAAGATGTTTAATATATGGCATTCAGATTTTTGAGGATTTTGGAACTGGTTAATTTTCTTCTTTTGTAGCCCTTTAATCTTTTAAAATAGCAGTAGGTAACCTGAAATATTTTAAGGAATGTGATAGGCCTTGTGGTAAAGATGGACTCTTTCTACTACTTCTTCAAATTTTAGGAAGCTGCCTAAATTAGCCATATTTTGGGTGATAGGAGATCTGATAAAAGCTCTGCGGGCCTGTGTGATATAAGTATATTCACTTTGGTATGCTTACTCTTTGTGAAGGTGAGTGGAAATATCTTACTTTCTTCTCTCTCTAGACCAGAAGAAGAGTCTTCATCCTCCTCCAGTGATGAAGATGAGGATGACAGGAAACAAACTGATGAGCTATTGGGCAAAGTTGTGTGTGTAGATTACATGAGTTTGGACAAAAAGAAAGCTCTATGGTTTCCTGCACTGGTGAGTAGCTTCGGCATAAATATTAAATATAAATATAAATATTTATATATAAAAATATAAATATAAATATAAACTATAGTTAAGTTAAACTATTTCAGTGTATGAAGAAAATATGGATTTTCTTACTAATTTTTCGTTTGTTTTTGCAATACTGGGGATGGAACCTAGGGGGCACCATACTACTGAGCTTACATCTGTAGTTTTTTTTAATTTTTTATGCTGAGACAAGGTCTCTCTAAGTTGCCCAGGGTGGCCTAGAATTTGTAATCCTTCTGCTGAGTAGCTGGATTATAGGTGTTTTTAGTAGTGTTGTTTACAGGTATAAAATGGGCTAATGCTTTTAGCATCACATAAAACTTACCTTTCGAGATTGTAAGTACAATGAACTCTTGATGACATTTGAGAATGGGAAAGTCTTGGCAATCTTAGAAGCTAGTTGGATGAGGACTGATTGTGCTAGTCTCACTAGGGTAGGAAATTCATAATGTCAGCTTGTAAAACTTTTAGATCCACCATGAAGTCTAGACTGCCCCAAAACAGACACTTAACTGGACTTGATGGTGCACACTTGTTGTCCAGGTATTAGGAGGCCAAGACAGGAGGGTTTTAGGTGTGACCCAGCTTTAGCAACTTTGTAAGACACAGAATAAAAATTTAAAGAGCTGGGGATATAGCTATGAGGTAGAATGCCCTGGGTTCATATCCCAGTACTGTCTGCCCTTCCCCAACAATGGAATAAAACAACAATAACAAAAAGCAGGCCAGGCCCTCTTTCTTGGTTCATGTCCATTTTTTCATACTTATTTGGGCAGGGCATGTGCTTCTTTAACCTTAGTCTTGCTTCATAGTGACTCCCTCCATGCCTGTGACTCTGAGGAGTGCTCAGTGCTGGTTACAGCCCCACAGTCCATGCCTTTGACACTGCCCTCCTCAGAAAAATCATGTCGTCCTCCTTTTCAGTTTTTCTTCACCAAGTGCTCCTCTTTTAACCAGCTTCTAATGTTGTAATCCAGGTTCAGGATACATCACTCTGTATTTCTTTAGGGTGATCTCATTATAGCTTCAGCTGCAAAGAGAACAAAGTAAAGTGTCTTAGGGACTAACAGGATAAAGACTTAGTTTCGGTGTCATAATTGGAGATTGAACTTACTTTTTCTCACACCACTTGACCAGAAGCTATCATAAATGTACTTTGCAAATCCTGTAGTTCGTCAGAGAAAAAAATCCTGGCTTTGGTTCATAGGCCTCAAGTTTTATAACCCTATGTTTAAGCTTTTGGCTCCCAGGTTTCTATTTTAGGGTTCTAGATTTGGGCTGAGCTACAGGCTTGTGTATGTGTCTGTTCATTATCTCCATCTGGGTGTTTTTAGCCACCTCCAGACTTAAGCCCAGACTCCTTTTAGATTCTCCTCCCTCGTGCTCAGCTTGGCCTTCTGTCTTGTTTTTGTTTCATGTGAATGGCACTGTCATTTATACAAGACAGAAAAACGAGTGTCCTCCTCTCGCATCTTCTCCTTCCCTTGTTTCTAGAACTTGGAGTCCCTTTAATTGCCTGTGGCACCACCTTATCTCTAACCACTGTCCTTTAAAGACCCAGGTGACTGCAGCACCTAAACTCTCTTACTCCTTCCTGGTCCAGTTTCATGACAGCAGCCAACAGCAGTTTTTTTCAAAGGCAGTTCTTTTATGCTACACTCTTGCTTTAGACCTTTGTTGTAAATATTTTAGTTTTTTTCCCAAGATGCAACATGGGCAACACGGCTCAGGAGTTCTGAACTTTGTCCTTAGCCACGATGCAGCTCTCTACCTCTTTTCTCTTCCTGTCTAGAGCTCAGTGTAGGGCTTCATCTTGCTTTCAATGCCATGCCCATGCCAAACCTAGTCCGGATTACCTCGAGTGCCGCGAGGATGTAGGGCATCATTTCAGAGGCACGTGTGCCTTCATCAAGCTGCCTTTTAAACTTAAAGCACAAAACTATTTTTAAAAAGGATTTAAATAGCAGATACTTATGTAACTGTCTGGGAATGTGCTTTTAATTATAATAGTTTTACTTTTTTTTTTTAAGGTGGTTTGTCCTGATTGTAGTGACGAGATTGCTGTAAAGAAAGACAATATTCTTGTTCGATCTTTCAAAGATGGCAAATTGTAAGTATCATTCTCTTGGCTTGAAAAACTTGTCTATAAATATATGCTGTTTTTTTCCAAATTGGGATTAAATGATGCGGTAGTTCCTGCAGCGACCTTAGAGTTGTATCTTTCAGCATGTCGGATGATTCAGGGAGAGCCGTCACTCGTGCTCTGCTCAGGCGGTGTGGTCTGCGCTGCTTCTCCACTCAGTGTGCTCTTTTCTGAACTAGACTCTCAGTGTTGTCTTATTTGCCAACCTTTGTCTGTATAATAATTGGCAGTTAATTGATGACTTACTGATATTTTATTAGGTTTCCTTTTTGACTTTCTAATATTGTAGTTAAGTGCAATGGTTGTAGTGATACCTAATAAATGTTGGGGTTATATTTGACTTTTGTAGTTGTCTGAGGATTGAAATGAATTGCTGTAGAAATATGTTACATGCTAAGGAAGTTACTTTTATATAAAATGATGTTTAGAGCTTAGTTGTTTATTTCTTTTTTTTTTTTTTTCTGTAAGAATCACCTAATCTGGATATGATGATACATAGTAAAAAGCCTGTAATCATAGAACTTGGAAGATTGAGACAGGAAAGTCACAGGTTCGAGGCTAGTGCACAGTAACTTTGTGAAACCCTGTTTGAAAAATAAAAAATGAAACAGGGCTAGGAGAATTTGAAGGTAGAATTACCCCAGGTTCAATCCCTAGTACCACAAAAGAAATAAATCTGTGAAATCAACTTTAACAAAATTGAGAATTTGAGAGAAATTTGAACACTGGCTTTTTTTCCCCCCCTGGTGATACTAGGGAAGGAACCCAGAGGCATTCTACCTCTGGGCGATATCCCAGTCCTGTTTTTTTTGTTTAGAAACGGGGTCTGGCTAGGTTGAGTCTTACTACTTGCTGAGGCTGCCCTCTAACCTGTAATCTTCCTGTCAGCCTCCCAAGTATTGAGATTACAGGTATGTGACATCATGCCCAGTTTGGCTTGATGATTTTAAGAAGTTACTGTTGGGGCCTAGGGAAAGTGGAAGATGTTAGTTAGTTACAAATTTAGAACCCGGCATGGTGGGACATGCTTGTAATCCTAGAGCTTGGGAGGCTGAGACAGGAGGATCACGCAGGTTTGAAGCCAGCCTCAGCTTCTTAGTGAGGCTCTCAGCAACTTAGTGCGACCCTGTTTCCAAATAAAGTATAAAATGGGTCTGGGAGTATAGCCCGGAGGTAGAAAAGTCCCTGGGTTCCACCCCCAGTACTACAAAAGAGAGAGAGAGACAGACAGACGGACGGACGGACGGACGGACAGACAAACAGACAGACAGACACAGACAAACTTAAGAGTTATAAGTTCAGAAGGTTCTCAGCTGATAGAACATACCTTACATGTTCTCTATTGGAAGATAACTGAGGCTGTAGATATTAACTAACTTGATTGTGGTAATCATTTCACAACCCATATATGTATGAAAACATTACTTACACACTGGAAACATGAACAGTTTTGTTAGTTATACCCCAGTAGAGCTGGAAAAAAAAAAAAAAGGATCGTGTATCTTAATTTTCAGATATATAGTAATGATATGTCTCCATTTGAGGGGGTACTTGGGATTTTGAACCCAGGGGCATTCTACGTCTTTGCTAAACTTCAGCCCTATTTTTTATTCTGTATTTTGAAACAAGGGTTTCACTAAGTTACAGAGGGCCTCCCAAGTTGCTGAGGCTGGCCATGAACCTGTGATCCTTCTGTTTCAGTTTATTGGGATTACAAGCGTGCTCCACCACATCCAGCTTATGTGTCTCCATTTTTACAAAAGAATTTTAATCTGGGGTGGTAGCACACACCTGTAATCCCATTACTTGGAAGGCTGTGACAGGAGGATTGCAGGTTCAAGGCAAGCCCCAGCAATTTAGCTAGACTCTTTCAAAGTAAAAAGGGCTGGGAGTGAAACTTAAGAGGTAGAATGTGTAGAGAGAGAGTAATTAGAGGTAGAACACCCCTGGGTGCAATTCTGATCCCTCCAACATAAAAAGCCACAAATTAAAAAAATTTATGATGAAATAACATCAATTAAATTATATAAGGTCTGGAATTTGTTTTAAAATAATCTAATTGAGGTAGGAGGAAGTGGGTAGACATAAATGAAACAGTGACTCTGAGTCTATGATTGGGTAGTTTGTTAACAGATACATGAAAGTATATTGAGAAATTAATTTCATCTCATTTTATTTTATTTGGCCCTGGGTATGGAACTCAGGGTTTTCTACTCTCACGCTGTACCCCCAGTTCTTTTTCATTTTGAGAAAGGATCTTGCTAGGTGCCCACGGTCTCAATGAGCTGGGGTGGCAGCACATGCTTGTTATCTCAGTAGTTGGGAGGCTGAGACAGGAGGATCGCAGGTTTGCAGCAAACCGAGATTTCAAAATAAAAATATAAAACGGGGCTGGAAGTAGAGCTTAGAGGTAGAATGCCCCCTTGAGTTCAATCTCCAGTACCACCAATGTCTTTCTAAGTTAGTGGGGTTGACTTCCTACCTTAATCCTGTCTCACTATCCCAGGTATGGGAATTACATGCATGTACCACCAGCCTGTCGACTTTTTATTTTTTGTACTGGATTCATGTATTTTATCAAGTAAATAGTATTATTTTGCTGTGAACAGTTTTCAGGTGTTTTTTTTTATGGTCAGAGGACTCTGATATTTGGAATTATTGCTGTGTTTATAAGAGATCTCTCAGGGCAAAATGTTTCCTTAGATGGCGACTTATTTATTATCCTGCCCAGTGTATTTGGAGCTTTCAGTCTTGTGTAGTCACTTCATTGTAACTTTATATTTCTGTATTTGTAGTATTTTTGTGGCAACTAATAGATTTCTTGATCTCTCTCTCTCTCTTTTTTTTTATTCTAACTAAATGACATAGTACTTCAGTGCCAAGAAAAGATGTCCAGGAAATTAATAGTGACACTGCACCCAAGCCTGATGCTATATTAAAGCAAGGTAAGAGTAATCCTAAAATAAATTACAAGTAATTTTAAAACTACTGAAGTGTTTTTAAAGATATGCAAGTTCTGGGTTATAATTTCCAACTTATTTTATCGGATCTGTTGATTTCACTGGAATATTTGTAGAATTGAAAACTTGGGACTTACTGGGTTAAATAATCTTTTGCCCATGAAATTTTTTCTATAATTATCTCCTGCTGGGCGTCGAGGTGTATGCCTGTAATCCCTGTACTTGGGAGGCTGAGACAGGAAGATCGCAGGTTCGAGAACAGGCTCAGAAAGCAGTGAGACTCTCATCAACCTAGCGAGACCCTGTTTCCAAATAAGAAATAAAATTGGGCTGGGGGTGTAGCTCAAAGGTAGAATGTCTCTAGGTTCACTCCCCAGTAAAACACACACACACACACACACACACACGGTAATCTTTCATTTGGTTTTGTGTGATTCATACTTTCAAGATCTATGTGTCTTTTGGTATATAGGGTTTTTCTCTCTTTTTTAAGCTTCTAGTTAGGGACAGTGGGAAAGAAAAGAGAAGTGAGAAAAAACTGTATCTTTAGCTGTTGTGATAGCTTGACTTTTGTCTTGTAAACAATATACTAGTTTCTGGGGCTGAAACAGGACTTAAGGTAATTTTGATTTGTTGTCTTTTGCCTGTGAATATACATCCCTATCCTAAGGTTTCACTAGCTCTGTTTGATTGAGGAAGATGCTATCATCACATTCACTGATTGGTTTTTGGCATTGTGAATAGTTGGTTATGTTTGTCCTTATCTATTAAATCCAGTAATGTGCTGTGTAGACAACCTGAGAGTCACTAAGATGTTGTGACTTATCATTTTTCTTCATATGTTTTAAAGGAGAATTATTGTGTCTAATTTTAGTTTAAATTTAGATTTAACTAAAAATGTAGAGAACATATTTGTGGTCAGTTTTTACGCATTTTGTGTTTTATTACAATGGCATGTGCATGGTATATAGTACTACTTAATTTTTGGATAAAATATTAAATGGTTATTTTTGTTAAAGTTGATTTTAGTAGACAAGCTTAATTTCTTTGTGTGTTTGGGTGGGTGGTATTTGGGATGGAACCCAGGGGCATTCTCCCTCAGGGCCACACTCCCAGACCTATTTTATATTTTATTTGGAAACAGGGCCTCATTAAGTAGCTCAGGCTGGCTTTGAACCTGCAGGATCCTCCTGTCTCAGCCTCCCAAGTACTGGGATTACAGGCGTGTGCTGCCACGCCCAGCTAACGAGCTTAATTTCTGTGTGAAATCTGCTCTTTTCCTGTTGTGTTTATTTGAATCTAATAAGCCTTTCATGGCAGCAGCTTTGCCACCCCTGGCATAGACCCTGCATGCTTTGAATGAATAGGGCTAAATCAGTTGCTGCCTCAGAGTCTGGTAGCTCCGTGCTCAGAACACAGCAGGCACTGGGTGAACGGCAGTGGCAGCAGCAACACATGTAGGTTTTGTTTTGTTTTGTTTTGTTTTTTGCTTAATCTTAACATTTTTAGACTATTCAGTTGTTGTAATTCCTTCAGTTCACATATTTTATGGTCTCTTTGAAGCCTTTGATCAGGCACTTGAATTTCACAAAAGTAGAACTATTCCTGCTAACTGGAAGACGGAATTGAAAGAAGACAGCTCTAGCAGTGAAGCAGAGGAGGAAGAGGAGGAGGAAGATGATGAAAAAGAAAAAGAGGATAATAGCAGCGAAGAAGAGGTAATGAATGCCTTTTAAAAGTATAAAAACCAGCTGGTTAGACTTAGCACAGTCAATTAAAATTAGTTTTAATTTTAGTATTATAAATATTTCTAAATAAAGTTATGTTTGTAATATTTATCATCATGAAGTTGGTTGTTTACCTTAAAATGGAAATCTGATCTTTTGGAATAACCTATGTTAAGCATGGATAATGTGTTGATTTACTGTCTTAATCTTGCTGTGCTTTTGGTCTATTGGGTGGTAAGGAAGTACTCACCTAGTCCTCTGACATGCTTTTCATCACCGTGTTCCCAGGACAGAATCGCTTCGTGTGGTGTAAGTCTATATGTTTACTGAAATGACCAGCAAAGTATAAAATATATTCTCCATCTACCATTAACAAAGTGAGCAGAAGCCCAGTGCCACGGCACACGCTGTAATCCCACTATTTGGGAGCCTGAGATAAGATGATGGCAGGTTCAAATTCAGGGTGCAGTAACTTAGTAAAACCCTGTTTTCAAGTAAAGTGGAGCTGAGAGTATATATCAATGTAAAAAGCCTCTTAGTTAAATCCCTAATAAAGATTAATGTTTCTCTAATTTAAAGAATCTTAAATACTTTTATCTAATACATTGGGCCCAGGGGCTAGAGTTCTGGATTTCATTATAACCTGTGCTTTAAGTCTAGTAGTGACAGACCCTTTTTAATGGCTTGCTTAAGAGCTTTATAAAAAAGTTATTGAATGATTGATGCTACTATTTTTGACCATGAAGTGAATTATTATATTCAGAAAATTAAGGTTATTTCTTGTTAATTTGTAAGTTTTTGGTAAGTTATGAAGTTTTCCCACTTATGTATAGAAAACTATCAATGAACCAGGATTGTTTTTTAAGTTATATTCTAGATCTGTGACAATGGATAGTGTAAAAGTATTTCTGCTTCAATCAATTTCTTGACAGCTTAGTATTTAAAACCCTAAAATGAGCAGTTAATCTTGCTTAAAACTTCTTACCTGGCTTTACTATAAAACCTTGTTCATGGTGCAAGCCCTGGCGCTTCCCCATCACTTCTCTTGGTTCCCCTTTGGATTTTACAAACTCAGTCCAGTTACCTTGCTGTTCCCCTCTGCCCTCTGGGGCCTGTGCCACACCTCTCTTCCCTTCCTTCAGCCAGCAGGACACTCCTGTGCGGTTTCCAAAAGCCACCTCCGGATTGGTCTCTGAAGGGCCTCGTCCCCATCCTTCCCTTCAGGAAAGTTATTCCCCATCACTTGGTCTAAAGAGTGCTTTTCCTTGCATGGTCCTCGTCACTTAGACGTGTACCTACTTCATACACACAGGTGTCTTGCCTCTTCTCCTCCACGGTCTCCAGTGAACTCCTCAAGGACGGGAGGGGCCTGTGCGCTGTCATCGTGTGCTCCTTGTCTGCAGTCTGTCATGCATAGCATTAACAGATGAATAGTGAATATTGGCTAACAAACCTTTTGCTGATTATATTGTGTTCTTCAGTGATTACAAAAGCAGACCTGATCTGTAGTTTAAGCATCTTCTTAAATGCTTTTGGAATAAGAACAAGTTTGCTAGTTTACTTAATTCAGATGCCATACATTTAAGATAATATTTCTTAGATTTGACTTTTACTACGCAAACCAAACCCAGCGTATGTGGACTATGTTTAAATTGAGAAATACAGATTCACCATAATTAAGTTAAAGGTTCTCACTTTTTATTCTTTGCCCAACTAGTAACTTAGAGTTTATCAACAGGTTTTTTTAATTTCTATTTTAAAATTAGCCTTCCTTTACTATAGTAGTTTTAAAATAAAAGGGCAAATTTCACTAGAACAATGGCATTAGGCACATGATTTTCTAAGTTAAAAATGTTTTGTTAAATTTACATTATCAATTGACTATCCTAACTCTTACTGTTATTGAACTATGTATAGTGTAGCCAGAGTAACTGCAGCCTGCCTCTAGTTTGCAGTTACTTTTCCTGCAGTCACTCCTAGTCATGTTCTGTAATGACGGCTCCACGTGGGGCTTGTCTTTCTTTTGTGGACTCAGCACCGAGGAGAGCGCCCACACTGACGGGCGCCCGTCTAAAACGCTTGTTGAGTGCTGAGCGTCATTGCGTGGGTGAGCTCGCAGTCTGCCTACTGCCCTGCTCCTTGCAGGTTGCTTCAGGACCCGCTCCCTGCTGCCACAGCCCTTGGCCACAGCAGCAAGAAGCTAGGCCCTCCCTTGTAATTGATAAATCGGGGGACACTTTTATTACTTGAAGATTTCCCTAAGTCTGAATCTTCAGGTATTGTAGATCAAGTTTGTTCCCCACTTTACAATACAGAAGCTTTAAAGTACTGTACAGTGGGGCTGCACATGATGACGGATACTTAGAGCTGATGGGACCCACACTTGTACAGTTCCTTCAGGAGCAACAAGAGAGCCAGATTGGATATTAAACCCTGACCCTGGTTCATATACTGAGAATAGGTCTTCTGGAGCCTTTGACCCTGACTTAAAGAATAGATCTCTGATAATAGTAAAGAGTTCATGAGCAATCTCACTTTTATCTTTTCTGATATGAGGCTTTACTTTTGGCATTTAACTCTTGAGATACCTTTAGGACATACTTATTCAGCATAAAATGTCCAGATGTACCTGGTTTTAACAGCTTAGTCTTAAGAAATAATTTTGTTTTGCAAAATACCTCTGAAATATTTTAATGAGTGGTAGCTTTTGGTATTGGCAAACGTTTGCTTGTTTTATTAAAATGCTGCATTAAGGAAAATAATATCTTTTTTCTGTGATTAAAATTAGGAAGAAATAGAGCCATTTCCAGAAGAAAGGGAGAACTTTCTTCAGCAGTTGTACAAATTTATGGAAGATAGAGGTGAGCGGTTTTTGCTTTTATTTATCTATAAGGTTGCAGGCTTCAGTGAGGTAGTGTTTTAAGACTTTGGCTCGTAGCTGGGCATGGTGGTGCACGCTTGTCATCCCAGTACTTGGGAGGCTGAGACAGGAGGATCACAGGTTCTTGGCCAGCCTCAGCTACTTAGTGAGGCCCTCCTTCAAAATAAGGAATAGAAAAAAGGCGAGGCATGTAGTTTGGAGGTAGAATGCCCTGGTTTCAAACTCCAGTACCACAAGAGAAAAAAAAAATTTTTTTTTTGGCTCATTAAGCTTTGTTCCATGGCCAAGTATTTATTTCTGACTGCGGCTATTAAAACATTGAGCAGAGTGCCTGTCCCACATCGAGGAGTGAAGAGATGGGCAGCGTTCTGATCGTATGGTAGCCGTGACACTTGTGCCTGTGTCCTCTCCTGCGGGTCCCTTGGCTGTTTGTGGCTCCTCACAAAACATGTTAGGGAGCAGCAGCGGCACGAGAGTCACAGTGCTGTGAATTAGTGCTGCAAAAGGGCTCTGCTAAAAAGTCGTCTCCAAAATAGAAAATAAGTGGGCATACATGCCTGCGTGAGTGTGTGTGTGTGTGTGTGTGTGTGTGTGTGTGTGTGTGTGTAAAAGAGACACCATTTTCTTATGGCCCTTAAGTCTTCTTCTGACCCGGTTGTGTATTGTGTAGTAGAGAAAGAACCACGACCAAGTCCCAGTGCGCCTTGGCTGGTGGATTGGATCTCGATACACTGTGAATGCTGCGCAGGGCGGAGGGGAGGAGCGGGCGCCTACCTGTCTAGATGGCAGCGGGACCAGACCTCCGCAGCTGGGGCCCGCAGCTCCCCTGCTCCACATCACCTCCCCTTGCCTTGGAGTGCTGCGAGGGAGAGGAGGGCGGCGGAGGATAGGACGGGTCGTGTGTAGATTTCATGCTTCTTTGGATCTCTGTAATGCTGATGAGTAGCTCGCTCTGTCTCTTTTTTCCTCATAAATGATAAGGGCTGCCACAGTGGGCTATCTTTTTATTCTTTAATGGTGTGTGTGTGTGTGTGTGTGTGTGTGTGTGTGTGTGTGTGTGTTTGTTTTACTGGGGATTGAACCCAGGGTGTTCTGCCTTTGAACTATACCCCATCTCATTTTTTATTTTGATACAAGGTCTAGCTAAGTTGCTAAGGCTGGACTCAGACTTGAGCCTCCTTTCTCAGCCTCTCAAGTACTGGAATTGCAGGTGTGTACCCCACTTATATAAAATGTTAATTTACTTCTTCTATATTACAAACTGTACGAATGGAGGCGTAGCCCAGGAATTATGCTTTCCTTAGGCTTTTGTATAAGATACATAAAAATGTGAAGAAAATTAATAGAATTCTGATTAAGCCACTCATATTTTCTGGAAAGTGGCATATATTTCTTTTAACTCTTGTACTGCCTTTTAATGGTTTGAGAGTTTGATATATTGTTCTAGTCTTGCATTTCTTTGTGTCAGAATGAAACAAAGCTATATATAGTTTTACTGTAGGATCATTTTTTATAGTAATAAAGTACAAAGAAAGCATGATAAGAATCACCTTCACTGTTAAGGTGTTTTTCATCAATTATCTTAGTAGTTTTTTCTTTTTTCTTTTTTAGTACTAGAGATTGAACCCAGGGGCATTCTTCCAATAAGGTACACCCCCAGCACTTTTTATTTTTTATTTTGAAAAAGGGTTTCGCTAAGTTGCTGAGGGTGCCTTTGAACCTGACGTCCTCTTGACTCAGCCTCCCAAGTACCAGGATCACAGGCATGCACCATTACATCCGACCTTAGAACTTGTTTTTAGTTAAACTAAACCTTGTTTCTCTAATTTTTAAGAGCTTTTTTTTCTTGGCACTTCATTTTGTTTAGTATTCTCTTTGTCACTAGAGGGAAGATAGTGAAATGAAATTTTAAGTTTCAAAACTTTTATGTGTAAAACTTTAAAAGTGGTGGCATAGGCTCAGGAGTAGATATCATGTCTTTGATTAACAAATAACTTTATTTCTCATATATTCCACTATAAATATTCATTGGTATTATTTGAATCCCTTGAGATTTAAGATAAAAATGTGTAGTGTGACCCTAATCCATTCTGTGTTATCTCTAATAGGTACGCCTATTAACAAGCGGCCTGTATGACCTAACCTATTCTGTGTTATCTCTAATAGGCACGCCTATTAACAAGCGGCCTGTACTTGGATATCGGAATTTGAATCTCTTCAAGTTATTTCGACTTGTACACAAGCTTGGAGGATTTGATAACGTAAGTACTGCAATCAGAAGTGAAACGTCTTTTTTTATATAACAATGATTTCTCAGATGTCTGCTATTGTTAAAACTATTATCTGTTAATTAAAATGCAATAATATAAAAAAGAAAATGGGAAATACTATTTATTCATTGGGATACTGGCACTGAGCCCCAGGGTTGGGTAATCTACCATTGAGTTTTATTTTGAGATGGCGTCATGTGATGTTGGCCAGGTAGGCTTTGAACTTGAAAGTCTCCAGGTTCAGCCTCCTGAGTGGCTACGATTATAGGGCATGTGCCGCTGCATGTGTCTAGGAAGTACAGTGTAGAAACACAGAGCTTTCTTTCCTGGATGGAATTTATTTATTTGAGGTCTCACTGTATTGCTCAGGCTGGTCTTGATTTCATGATTCCACCTGCCTCAGTCTCCCTGGTTCCTGGGATTACAGGCCTGGAGTTCCACGCTGATTATAATTAATTTTCTTAAAGTGAGCTTTCTGATTTATTGTTAAGTTTTTCAAACTTTCATGAAGGGAATATACACATCTGAGTTACAGCACTACCATGTTTTGCCTTTTTTCCCCCCTGTTCTACGCGATATTTTCCTGAGAGTAGAGCTCCTGTTTTTGTTTTTGTTTTTGTTCATATTGTTTCAAAGTGCCTGATATAGACAGAAAATGATCGTTGGGCTGATCTAACGAAATAATTTTAAGGTTGGCATGATATAATATTCATCCAACTGGGAGTATTGTGTTGAATAACGTGTTTTGCTAATTTCAGTAGAATTGTTTGGATTTGTTAGCTTGTAAGAGTCATGGGAAGTTTTAAGTCTGTTAAATTTTTCTCTGTGTCTCTTTGTTATAAATTATGATTTAGGAACAACCAGAATACTATTGTATTTGGTATATAATTAGGTTCACTAAAATAAATTGAGTCTAATATTTCAACACTTGTAATTCTCTTTTTTTAGAGTACTAAAATTTTATTTTAAGCCAAATTTAGGATTTATTATTTTTTTATTCCTTTGAAACTAGACCCAATAAATTTAAATATATATGCTCTGTCAAAATATTACATTCTTGCCTTTTAATTTGGGAATTTTCATTCCACTTTACCATTTAGATTGAAAGTGGAGCTGTTTGGAAACAAGTCTACCAAGATCTTGGAATCCCTGTCTTGAACTCAGCTGCAGGATACAATGTTAAATGTGCTTACAAAAAGTAAGTGTGTGGATTTTCTTTCTCTCTCTTTCTTTCTTTCTTTCTTTCTTTCTTTCTTTCTTTCTTTCTTTCTTTCTTTCTTTCTGTGCTGGGGATGGAACCCAGGGGCATTCTGCCTCCGAGCCATGCCCCCAGCCCTATGTTTATTCTTTATTTTGAAACTAGGTCTCACTGAGTTAGAAAGGGCCTCACTAAGTAACTCAGGCTGTCTGTGAACTGTGATCCTCCTGTCTCAGCCTCCCAAATTCTGGGATGACAGGCATGTGCCACCATTCCTGGCCACGTGTGTGTTTTTGATGTGACTGTCTTCACTATTTTACTTAAAGCAGGTTGAAATTTGCCATTTATCTGAGTTAATTACTTCACCAAGGAAGTAGTCCGAACAGTTTATCGGCATCAACACTCTACAATGGCATTTTAGTATAGCAGAGGAAGAGTAGGTCTATGAGAAATCCTGTGAAGAAAGTTTTTGTGGCCAAGAACATTTGGAAGTTATTGCATACAGGTTAAAAAAAAAATGTTGTAACTTGAAAGAAGCCCTGGTGTTGCACATTGGCTCTCTGTGCCTTTGGCCATGCTCTCCTGAGCCTTCTTTTCTCATTACGTCAGTCCACTTGCCTCTTTGGATGAGCATGTTGACTAGATGACTGTGGCCAGCACCTTGACTGACAGGTGTGCTCAAGAAGTGAGGGGAGTCCTGGCTGCTTAATAGCTACTACTGGGAATTTCATTATGTCTAAGTATGTTACTGTCTTTTTACCCTTACCACACTTTTTCAGTGATTTTTTTTAATCTTTGACAGAATATTTTATTTGGGTTGAAATGATTGGAAAGAACCAGCCAGAATAAATTAGAATGTTGATTTGGCTTGATATCTGAGAGCTTAAAAGAAATGAGTGCACATTGGAAAAAACTGCAGAAATATTTTGAAATGTTTTTAACAAATGTAATTTTTCTTCACATTTCTAGATACTTGTATGGCTTTGAGGAGTACTGTAGGTCAGCTAATATTGAATTTCAGATGGCATTGCCAGAGAAAGTTGTTAACAAGCCATGTAAGGAGTGTGAAACTGTAAAAGAAATAAAAGTTAAGGAAGAACAGGAAGCAGAGATCAAAGAAATAAAGATTGAAGAGGAGAGGAATGTCATACCCAAAGAAGAGAAGCCTAGTGAGGATGAAGCTGAAAGGAAGGAGAACATTAAGCCCTCTTCGGTAATCAGAGACTCTTCATTCTCCTTTGCTGCCTTTGGTACACTTTTACATGCTCTGTGCGGTTCCCAGAATTAATTCTTTATTCTATTTGCATATTTTCATAACTACATGTTAACTTTTAGATAGCTTTTAGCTTTTCTTTTCTTTTTTTTTGTGCAGTACTGGGGATTGAGCCTAAGGACATTTCACCACCACTAAGCTAAACCCTCAGTCCTATTTTTATTATTTATTTTAATAGAGTTTCGCTAAATTGTGGAGGGCCTTACTAAGGAGCTGAGGCCGGCTTCGAATCTGTGATTGTCCTGTCTTGGCCTCCCATATACTAGAATTACAAGTGTGTGCCACCACTCCTGGCCTTGCATTTAGCTATTTTTGCCTGTTGTTTTATTTAAGAGTGATAGGAGTTTCTTAAAATAATGAATAACTTGATCAACCTTAGTATTTTTGGATATCTCCTTTGGCTAACAATTTAGATTGTGGATCTAGGTTGAAAACTTTTATTTTGTTTGGTTCCTCTGATCTTTTTCTAGGGAAATAAAAAGATTTTGTTAGAGTCTATACCTACTCAGTCTGATCAGGAAAAAGAAGTTAACTTGAAAAGTCCAGAAGAAATGGAAGATGTGGGAGCTAAAGACCCTGATAGACCTGGTGTCGAGGAGGCCCTCGGCGTAAGGGTAGAAGCTGAAGAAGAAAGAGCAAAATCTGGGTAAGAAACTCGTTCTTGTTATGATGCACAGATGAACTCTTGTCATTCAGTCTTCATATGAGCGGATCTGTTTGATTGACAATGTATAGAATAATTGAGTGATTTGCATTTATCAAGAAAAGAGCATTTGCCTCCTTCAGAGACCCTACCAATGTCAATTTGTAGAAGATCAGATTTTTGATCAATTCTTGCTCTCATCATAGAAATTGATAACATTTTTATGTAGAGAAAAGTGCTTTTTTTTCCTGCATTAAGATCTCTGTGAATAGATCTTTGGGAGATATCCTTTCTATGTTTTATAGATGATGTGTTGGATAGACATTGTGAGAGTTGTATGCATTTCTTAAGCATAAAGCATGGAAAGTTCTTAAAAGGGCCAAAAGTATTTATGAAGGTGTGTTTTATGTTAGTAGCCTTTCCTTGTTTTGCTTACCTTGGACTGATAATGAATTATTTTTACACTGCCTGTGGGCCCTGGATTTAATAGGTAGCCTTTCATATTTAATTTTATTTCAGAGCTTTAAAAAACAGGCATCTCAGTTGTTAGTAATTTCATCTAAATAAGCACAACCAAATTTTTAAATTATTTTAATAATTTTCTGATATTTGGTTATAATGTACAGTGAAGAAAATATATGTGTACATAGTAAGAAGTACTTGTTCATTATACTTCTGTGGGTATTGACACATACTTGGAGTACCACCTATTGGAGTCTGTTTCATTCTTAAGAAATAGTAAAATTGAGCTTTTGCATTAAATCTTTTGATCATTTCAAACTTACGAAATTTTGATGGCAGCAAATACGGAAGCATAAATACTGGGGTTAGATGAATATGGTAAAAATGTTGACTATACTTTGTCATATTTCTGTCTATGTAAATGTATATTTGAAATATAAAAGTTAGTTAGGATTCAACTTTTTACCTAAAGTTTTAAATCCGTTGATGTTTCCAAACTTCTGCTGTTTGCAAAGCACTTTGATTTTAAAGTCTCTATTTTTTTTGTTATTAGTAAATAAGTTAAGATTTCAAGGTAGTGGTACTTATTATATAGTATGACAGTTCTGTTTTGTTTAGTTTTACTAATTCCTTTTGCTCTTCAACTCTATGACTTTTCTGTCTGTTATGGATATTCGTATATATATGATTTCAAAGTCAAGGATGTCTCATTAGATCACAATACAGCAAGGTATTTAGTAGGCTGTCCTATAAGTTTTTCTCTGGTGCTTGCACAATTACAGAATCACCTATTGATTAATTTCTTAGAACCCTTATTGCTAACCAGTGCGTGACTATATTCATACCATAAAAAATAATTTTTCTGATGTGGCAGTCCAAATGTGATGAGTGTGTCTGTATGTGTGGGTGTGTGTGGGTGGTACTGGCAATTGATCCCAGGGGAATCTACTTCTGAGCCACACCCCTTGTCCCCTTTTTAAAATTTTCTATTTTGAAACAAGGTCTTGCTGAGTTGCTGAGGCTGGGATTACAGGCATGCACCACCATATCCAGCTTTGGATATTCTTGAAAAGCGTCATGTGCGCTCTGAGGATGTGTTCAAAGACACTCTGTTGAATGTGTAAAAGCAAGGATGGTATTTAATTCCTTATCTAAAGTCTTATGTTGCTTATCTATGGAGTACATTCTCAAAAATGTCTTGTTAGACAGTTTCATTGTGCAGAATATCATAGAATGTACTTATATAAACTAAGGTGTCTATTTCATGAGATAATACTATCTTATGGAACTACTGCCGCGTGTGTAGTTTGGTGTTGACCAAAACATCAATATTCTGTAGTGCGTGCGTGCGTGCGTGCGTGTGGGTGGGTGTGTGTGTGTGCGCGCGCGTTCTACACTGTTGCTGCAATTAGTCTGTCCTCACGTTTTACACCCTCGTGTCTCCTTTGCATCATACTTTTGTACTGAAGCTCTGTTATTACGTAATCCAAGGGTGACTTTAACACAAACACTGCCACTGTGACGACTGACGGGATGACCACGATGCTGTAAGGGACCTGTAGGTAGCAAGACAGTGTGGATGTGCTGGACAGACATGATCCACATAGTGAAGCAGGGCAGGGTGAAGCAGGGCAGTGCAAGGGTCAGCACGTACTCACGCCGACACACAATTCAGAAGTTAGGAAGTTTTTATTTCTGGAATTCTCTACTGAATATTTTCAGGCTGCTGTTGACGCTGGGTAACTAAAACCAGGAAAAGTAAATCACAGATCGGGGATGGGGCACTACTGTAACTGATTTCTAAGCTTTATTATTTAAGTGCAAATGCAATTTTTATAACTATAAAGAATTAATGTATGTGTGTTTTTCTAGTACATAAACTTTCTCTCAGTAACTGAGAACACTAAGAATTTCAGTTGTCCTTCCTGCATGGGCTAGGTATGGCAGTCAAAGAAGGTCATATATGTAAAAGCCTGCTTTGGTGACTGGCCCGCTATAGGTATTTACTAAACTGAAGCGTTCAAAATATTTTTGATTAATTGTAACACATGTGACATCAATCTGGGAAAATTTGGCATTTCGTTGTTAATTTAGATGAAAGCTCTTTTTGAAACATTTTGTTTTCCAAAATGTTGTTCTTTAACTTAAATACATATGTGTATATGTATGTGTGTGCATGTATGTAATATATGCATCAGTTATGTTTTAAAAATCTGTTTTTTGCATCTTACAGTTTCAGAGGCTGTTTTGGCGTTCTATCTTCCATTTGGTTTGTTATATTACTCTGAATTTCACCAAATCATTTGAATGAAGAGTAGGGTAGTGCTTTCTGGCTGATGGCCATTATATTGCTGCTTTATACTTCAGTGATTGTATAAGCTACTGAATTTCTTTTGTGTCTGAGGTTGACATTAAATGCAATTTTTAAATTTTGCTTGCTTTTTTTTTTTAAATGGAGTATTGAGTTTTTATTCTAGATTAAATAAAGATTTGCCCTGGCTACCATTTGAAGTATGACTGTGTTGCTGTCACTGGCTTCCTCCCAGCTGTGCGCAGTGTGTTGATACGATGTAAGACAGAGCTCAGCTGTGGGTTTCACTTTTTAGAGCTAGGCTTTATTCTGTATCATTCTCAGGTGCATGGTCAATCTCTTCCTTTTACTGAGGCCAACCTATATACCTCCTTTTCTTCCTGATGTGCAGGGATATAATCTTCACACTTCAAGTGCTACTCTTTCAAAAATATTTCTTATCTGTGTTAGTTAAGTTTTTATATTTTATTTGGAAATAGGGTCTCACGAGGTTGCTGAGCGTCTGGCTAAGTTGGTGAGGGCAGCCTCGAACCTTTGATCCTCCTGTCTCAGCCTCCCGAGTACTTAAATTACAAGTGTATAATACCATGCTCCGTTTAACATTTATTTAAAATTATTCTTAAGCCAGGCATGGTGATGCATGTTTGTAATCTCATACTTGGGAGACTGAGACCACGGTGATTGCAGGTTCAAGGCCAGCCTCAGCAACTTTGTGAAGACTTCTGCAACTTAGTGGGATCCTCTTTCTAGATTTAAAAAAAAAAAAAAAAAAGAGCTGGGTGAAGCTCAGCAGTAGACTCCCCCTGGGTTCAGTCTCCATTCCCCTCAAAAAATTTTTTTGTTCTTGATAGTTTATTTTCCATAATACCAGTTCTGGCAAATTCACAGATAACGTATCCTTATGAAGTTGATTTACTCTAGACGTGCTCTTGCATTTTCAGTAACAGTTTGCCCTTTAATCCAGATGACAGCTAGTTTCACTTAGGTTTTAGTTCTTAAGTAGTCATCTGGCTGCGACCTAAGTCTTCAAAGTAGGTATATTTTTTTGAGATTTTTTTGTGCTCTTTGTAATATTTCCGGCAACATGGATATATTTGATAATTCAGTGTGGTCTTTGAAATCATTCCATAAGTCTACGAGGTTTTCTTCCAATCCAACTGCCTGACAGAGGGGCAAGCGTAGTGAAACAGAGTTCTGCTTACATCACTGTTCAGAGATTATTTTTGTGGCTCATACAATTATGTAATCAGAATGATAGATAAAATATGTCATTACTAAATGAGTTAATGTAAGAATGTAAAACTGAAATCATCAGTAGAGGAAGACTTTTATATAAATAATACATCTGTTAACCTTTTAAAGCTTGCTCAGCTGTCCTGTGGTTCTGTTTTATGGTATGTATTCAGTTGTCAGCTGTGAAGTGATGGGTAGTTCTTGAAAGAAAACTGTTGTAATAAGTATAGAATATTGTGCAGCATATAAAACACTGACTAAATATAATCTTATTTCATAATGAAATTTAATTTATATAAATTGAGTGATTGGAAAATTTTATAATTGAAGATGTTCTCACTTAATACAGATTTGTGGCTAATATTTGTACCTGTAATCTCAGTACTTGGGGGGTGGGTGAGACAGGAGGATTTTAGGTTCAAGACCTGTCTCAGGAACTTAGTGGGACCCTCTTATAAAAATATAAAAAAAATAAGAGGCCGGCATGGTGGCACTTGCTTGTAATCCCAGGACTTGGAAGGCTGAGACAGGAAAATTGCACAGGTTCGAAACCAGCCTCAGCTACTTAGTGAGGCTTTCAAGCAACTTAGTGAGACCCTGTTTCAAAATAAAAATATAAAATAGGTCAGGGGTGTAGCCTGGAGGTAGATGCCCCCAGATTCCATTCCCAGGACCACAAAATAAATAAATAGATAAATAACTGAATTAAAAAGCTTTGGATTTAGCTCAGATATAGAGCATCCATGGGTTCAGCCCCCAATACCAAAAACAAAAGGATATGAGTGTTCTATTGTAGAAAATATATGATGTAGCCAAGTGTGGTAGGACACACTTATCATCCTAGTACTTGGGAGGCTAAGACAGAAATATTAGAGGTTCTTTGCTAGCCTCAGCAACCTCGCAAGGCCCTATGCAACTTAGTGAGACTCTGTTTCAAAATAAATAAAGTAAGTTCGGTTGTGTAGCTCAAGTGGAATGCCCTGGGTTTAATCTCGATTCAAAAAATAACAAAATATATCTGGTGTTAAGAATTTAGTCTCCTGGAATAGTTTTGATTTTAGTTTTGTTTATTTGGAACTAAACTCATATACCTATGTGTTTGAATCGTTATATAGTTGAGAGAATCTATAGAAATAGACTTAAATATGTGATAATGAAAGCAGAAATTGTGCCATTTAGGCCAAGCGTGGTGGCACATTCTTGTAATTCCAGTACCTGGGAGGCTGAGACAGTAGGATCCCAGGTTTGCAGCCAGCCTCAGCTACTTAATGAGGCCTTCTGCACCTTAGTGAGACACTGTTTGAAAATGAAGAATAAAATATAGCCCTGGGGGTATAGCTCAGAGGTAGAATGCCCCTTGGTTCCATCCCAGCACCCCCCCCCCAAAATGAAATGTGACATTTAGAAAAATAAAACTGGTATGACTAGTAGACTGTTTCTGTAAAAATTAAAGTATTGCAGTTTACATGTGGAAAAGTGTTTGAAGTATGCTTTAAAGTTATTAGGAGTAGCCATATGCTAGTAAACACTTTTGTTTTAAATATCCTGAGGCTGGAAATACTTGTTAAAAATTTTTTTAGTCAGAAAATGGCAATGAAGTATAATGGATTTTTTGTCAACTGACATGTAAAATATTTCCATAATAAAATGCGAAATTTGTTATAATCGCCCATACTAGTTTCTTTCTATTTAGCCCAACTTTTGTTCTTCTGACTGTTGGAATTTTCCTTTTATTCCATTTCTTTTTGCATCTTCATTTTTCATTAAATGTATCTTTCTGTATTCAGTTGAAACTCAGAGCATTTTGTACACATGGAACCTGCTATTCCCGGAACAGTCACAGCCACGATTTTTGTCAGTATGTGTGGTTTGGAACTGAAAAGCTTATGAAGTATCTTTTATTAACTCTGCAATTTTCTAAACCTTTCAAGAGATGAAACGATTAAAGAGGAAGACGAAGATGATGAAGAAGCAGAAGAGGAGGAGGAGGAGGAGGAGGAGGAGGAGGAAGAGGACGAGGATGAAGATGATGCCCACAATGAAGAAGAGGAGTTTGAATGCTATCCACCAGGCATGAAAGTCCAAGTGCGGTATGGACGAGGGAAAAATCAAAAAATGTATGAAGCTAGTATTAAAGATTCTGATGTCGAAGGTGGAGAGGTCCTTTACTTGGTGCATTACTGCGGATGGAATGTGAGGTAACTTGAGTTTTAGCTAGTGATTATTACCTAAAAACACTTCTAAAATACTTTCCTATTTTAAAACTTAAGTAACAAATTTCAGACTTGCTAGTATTGTAATTGAGGTTTTAGTACCATATAAAAATTTGTAGCTTTCAGCATGTAAACACCTCACTTAGTGACTTCTCACGTAATGTTTTCAGCACTTACAAGACATCCTTAGCGTCTAGAAAACAGAGATCAACACAGTGGATTTTTATGTAGTACATGCAGATGAACAGAGAAAACATGATTGGTGAAATGATAGAAAAATCTCTTACAGAGCAAAGGGGCCATGAGCGTCTTGACTTCTGCAAGGGCGCCATCAGGCTGCCTGTTGTCTCCATTTAAACCAGGTTGCCATGGTAGCCTCTTTGTGTTCTTTTAAGTCACCAGTCTTTGTTTAGTAGACAAGGATGTCAAAGTCAGGGTTTCTTAAACAGTTACTTCAAGCCGGGCGTGGTGGCGCACGCTTGTCATCCCCGGGCTTGGGAGGCTGAGACAGGAGGATCGCACAGGTTCGAAGCCAGCCTCAGCTACTGAGTGAGGCTCTCAGCAACTTAGTGAGACCCTGTTTCTAAATAAAATAGAAAATAGGTCTGGGAGTATAGCCCGGAGGTAGAAGGCTGCTGGGTTCTACCCCCAGTACCAACAAAAACAAAAACAAAACCCAGTTACTTCAAGATGGCCTTATCTCCTAGTTAACAGCCTTTTCATTGCAGCCTCGTTTAGAAGCCTCAGAAATTTATTGGTATCTTTGAGACAGTGAAGCTGAAAATGTAGGCAGGTCTGCTTGACTACAGCGGAAGGCAGTTGATAACTGCTGCGGCCTTAGGGGACTGAGTGACCAAACTGGAATTGGCTTTAGGTTGTGACCAGTGACTTGAGTCTTTTTCTACACAAATTTTCTTGTGTTTATACAAAGAAATTCTGTCTATCAATTTTATTCAATGCTGGCAAGCTAGTTTTAAAATCTGAACTTAGGTGTGTGTGTGTGTGTGTGTGTGTGTGTGTGTGTGTGTGTGTGTGTGTGGTGTGATGTGTGGTGTGTGTGTGTAATACTATCTGTCTTATACTGGGAATTGAACCCAGGGGATGTTTTACTTCTGAGCTGTAATCCCAGCCCTACTTTATTTTATTTTATTTTATTTTATTTCTTTAATTTGAATAAGGTCTTTCATCCGGGCCTGGTGGCATAACGCTTGTAATCCCAGTACTTGGGTGGGAGGCTTGAGACAGGAGGATCACAGATTCATGGCCAGTCTCAGCTTAGTGAGGCCCTTTGCAATTTAGTGAGACTGTTTCAAAATAAAGAATAAAAAATAGGGCGGGGTGTAGCTTGGAGGTACAGTGCCTCTGGGTTTAATTCCCAGTACCACAAAAGAAGAGAAAGAAATAGGGTCTCCTAAGTTATAGTGTGCTGGTATCTGTGGTCTTCCTATCTCAGCCTCCTAAGAACAGAGATTTGCCACTGATCTAAATACCTAGTTACCGTGTGTGTGTGTGTGTGTGTGTGTGTGTGTGTGTGTGTGTGTGTGTGTGTGTGTGAGAGAGAGAGAGAGAGAGAGAGAGAGAGAGAGAGAGAGAGAGAGAGAGAGAGAGACACTAGAGGTTGAATCCAGGAGCATTTTTCCTCCAAGCTATACTCCCAGCCCTTTTTTTATATTTATTTAGTTAGTTTTGAAACAGGGTCTTCTAGGTTGCTGAGAGTCTTGTTATGTTGCTGAGACTGGTCTTGAACTTGCAATCCTCCTGTCTCTATTTAGTAAATATAAGTAGAACATATAGTATGTGCCAAATATTATGCTTGGCATTGAAGATAATAAGATAGGGTCCCTATGAAGGAATTTCTAGTCCAGACAAGGAAATTGCTCCACAAGGATTTCAAATCCTTTGAGTTCGACCTTCCTGGATACCCCTAGAGCCTCAGCTGGCTTTGAACCTGTGCGATCCTCCTGTCTCAGCCTCCCAAGCGCGGGGATTACAAGCGTGTACCCCTTACCTTCTTAGTAGACTTTTTCATACTGTTTTTTAAAATTTCCTCATATACCCAACAGCTCCTTCGCATCCTCACTTTGAGCATGTGATTTTGCTTTTTTCACCATAAAGAAATGGAAACACAAAGATTTCTACAGATTCACGCCACATCTGCCTTATTACTGTGTCTGCAGTCACATTCTCTTCCGTCGCCTCTCGTAGTGTGGCCAGAGTCACACTACCAACTGAATGTCCTCCCTTCCTGCCAGCTCAAAGACATGGGCCCGCGTTCTTCCTTTGTTCAGACGCATTCTCTTCTGCCTGTAGACCTTTCCCATCTCAAAACCTCTTTTGAAGCCCTGGTTCTACTGTGCCTCATCTTTGCTCTTGTTTTCCATCTACCAAAACTGAGATTTAAGCTATACTTTCACTCAGTTTTTTTCCCTATTTCTTCATAAATCCACTCCGATCAGTCCCCTCACGCCCATGTCTCTGAATTGTGCCTGTGGGCATCACACGTGGCCCCACCTAGCTGAATTGGTGCTCTCTTGCCGTGTCGTCTGACTTGTCGGTGGGCTCGCCTCCTGTTGATCACTTTTCCACAACACATGTCACTTGGGTTCCTGCTGTGGCACCTGCAGAAGTTTCTGTTTCAGCCGGGTGTGGTGGCGCACACTTGTAATCCCAGAACTTGGAGGCTGAGACAGGAGGATCGCAGAGGATCAAAGCCAGCCTCAGCTACTTAGTGAGGCTCTCAGCAACTTAGACCCTGTTTCCAAATAAGTGTAAAATAGGTCTGGGAGTGTAGCCTGGAGGTAGAAAAGCACCTGAGTTCTACCCTCAGTACCACCCAAAAAAAAAAAAAAAAAAAAGTAGCTTTTTTTTTTTTTTTTTTTTTTTAAATGGTCCTGGAGATGGAGACCAGGGGAATTCTACCTTCATTTTCTACCTTTGTCAAATTCTTAAATTTGACAAACCATTTCCTAGATATCCTGTCTTTAGTCTCTCCTCTTCTTTGTGTGTTCTCCCCTTTCTCATAGTTCTCACATTTTGTCCCTCTGATGCCCACTTATCCTTTTTTTTAAACTTTTTTTATTGTTCTAATCCTAACTTAAGATACTTTTTTGATACTGATTTTTTCCAAGTTTGTTTGTTTGTCTGTTTGTTTTGGTGGTACTGGGGTTCCTGGAAACCCCTCTACCTCCGGGCTATACTCGCAGACCCATTTTTATCTTTCTTTATTTGCAAACAGGGTCTCTTAAGCCAGCAAGACTGGCTTCGAACCTGCATGATCCTCCTGTTTCCAATTCCCAAGCGCGGGAATCACAGGTGTGTGCCACCACACCTGGCATCCAACTTACTTTTTGAGCTAAAGAAATCTGATCTTCTGGAATATAACTAGGACTCTAGATAATTTTTTATTTTTAATCACCTTTTCTTTTTCTCTTTTTTTCTTAAGATTTCTATGTCAGAACCGCATTAATTTATTTCTTTATTTTTTGGGTCTCGATATTTAACTCAGGGACACTGTACCTCTCAGCTACATCTCCAGCCTTGTGTATTTTTTATTTCTGAGACAGGTTCTCACTAAATTGCCCCAGCTGGCCTGCCTGGAACTTGTAGTTCCCCTGCCTCACCCTCTCGAGTCAGAGATTACAGATACGTGCCACCATGCTCAGCAAGACCACATTATGCTACACAAATGCATTTAACTTGAAATATGTTGAGAAAAGTCTCTATTTCATATTAATTTCACTACTATTGCTTAACCATGTTTAGGAAAGTATGTGCCTGGCAAATGGCCATTGCTAAGCAAATGCTGAATTAAATTGAATCTCTCAGCAACCAAATGGAAGGAGAGTAGAAGTCCGTGAAAGCCACCACCTTACCGAAGTGTAATCTGCAGAGTGTAGAGGCACATGGGACTGGGCAGCCTGGCCCGGTACCCTCGGTGGGGAGCCCCTTCTCAGCCCACGTGTGCACTGCGCACCTCTGTGCGCTCCCCTGGGGCCGGCGCGCTTCCTGCAGGCCTGCGGGTTGCTATATCCTCACCAGCAGTGTAGTAGGCTCCAGTTTCTCTACATTGCTGTCGCTGTTTGTGATTCTCTGCTTAAAGGATTTTCTGTAGCCATTTTGCTGGGTGTGATTGATATGCCATTGATGTTGATTTGCGATCCCAAATGACTAGTGATGACGAAAATGTTTTCATGTGCTTATTTGCCATTTGTACATCTTTGGAGAGAAATGTCTTTTCAGGTCGGCACCCATTTATTTTATTGTTGAGCTGAAGGAGTTCCTTAAATATTCTGCATTTTAATATTTTACAAATACTATCTTTCACCTTGTGGAGTTTCTTTTCACTTTCTTGGTGGCGAACCTTTGACATATACAAGTTTTTAATTTTGATAAAGTCCAATTTATGTTTCCTTATTGGCTTTGCTTTGTACTTTTTTTGTGGGACTGGGGATTAAATTTAGAGCCATTCTACCTTCGAGTTACACCCCCCAGCTTGATTTTATTTTTTATTTGGAAATAGCATCTGTGAGGTTGATGAGAGTCTCACTACCTGCTGGTCACTACTCACTGTCCTTGAATTTGTGATCCTCCTGTCTCAGCCTCCGAAGTACGGGGATTACAGGAGTGTACCACCATGCCTCGCTCTGCTTTGGTATTATATTCAAGAAAACTGCCAAATCTAGTGTTGTGAAAAATCTCCACTCTTGTTGAACCTGTAATGTTTGTCTTGGTCCCTTTGAAGTTTATGTGTGTACATATGGTAGTCCTTTTTTGTGACTTCTTTTGGTCATATAAAAAGCCCATCTAAGCCGTGCTCAGCGGCACGTTCCGTAAGTGCTCCAGTACTTGGAGGCTGAGGGGAATCACAAGCTCAAGGCTAGCCTCAGCGACTTAGCCCTATTTCAAAACTAAAAGGCCTAGGGGTGTGCCTGAGAGTAAGAATACCTCTGGGTTCAGTCCTCAGCGCCATCAAAATATAGTCCATGTCCTAGAGATCAGCCAAAATGGAGCTGACACCGAGAGACTGGAGGGACTTAATGGAAATGCTCATTTCCTTTGGCTTCCTTTGTCTTCTTCTGTCCCTTTAAATTTTTTACACATCATTTTTAGCCTAGTTTCTTTGTTCCTTTTTATTCTGTCTTTTCACTTCTTTCTTTTTACTTCCATATATAGTTCCCTGCTATCCTTTCATTGTGTATATCCTTAGATTAAGGAATATTGATAAAGAATGCAAAGTTGTTTACTTATGTGCTTTGAAGTTATTATGGTAATGATAAAATATTCTGGGGGGTCTTTTTGTTTTATTTCTATAGAATAAAAGTTAAAGGCCTATAAATGGAAGGTTTGTTTTTTTTTTTTTTTTGTGGTACTGGGGATGGAACCTAGGGACATTTTACTTCTGAGCTACAGCCCCAGCCCTATTTTTTATTCTTTATTTTTTTGAAACAGGATCTCAGTGAGTTGCAGAGGGCCTCACTCTGTAGCTGAGGCTGTCTGAGAACCGCGATCCTCTTGTCTCAGCCTCTCAAATGCTGGGATGACAAGTGTGCACCACCATGCCCGCTAGGAAGATCATTTGACAGTGTTTTCCAAGTAATCATCTGTAGTTCTTTTAGAGGAGAGGGACTTGTGAGTTACCTACAGTTGGACATTTAACTGAAAATAAACAGTCCTTATCACAAATACTCATGCAGTTATTTTTCACATTGAAATTAGCTTCAGTTTTTTTCTTTTCATGTTCAACTTAAGAGTATTTACTAACTAAACCTGCTTACTAATATTTGCTATATCTGTTCCATTCAGAAGTTCTTGTATATTGGCAGTTATATTTAATGTAAATCACAGATTTGGACATGTTCCATTGGATAGTTCTGTTGATTTGCCAGTGTGTCAGAATCTTTCTCTAAGTGTGCATAAGTACTAACTCCCTGCCCTCATCAGATACTGACAGTAGGCCGTGGGGTTTTCGAAACTGGGTGTCCTGGCTGCAGCCCGCGTGCACGGAGCGTTCCCTTGTCCGCGTGCACGGAGCGTTCCCTTGTCCGCGTGCACGGAGCGTTCCCTTGTCCGCGTGCACGGAGCGTTCCCTTGTCGAGCACCTGCCGCTCCATGATTACCACTCTGCTGAGCGGATTGTGACGGATCCCAAGTACAGTTGTGCTGTCATAGTAATACAATAGTTATGTCTCCGGCCAGTCTTCTTTTCTTCATTATGAGGAGAATGCTATGCCTACAGTGTTATGTGTAGAGGGACTTTGAAATTTTGATAAGAATGCTTAGCATTCTCTTCTAATAATATAATACTGTTGTTTCTTATATTTTAGGTACATGACTAAATGCATTACATTGTGATTGGTTGTTTTTATAAGTTTTGCTTTACATATTACATTAAAATGTTATTTGAGGTAATTTAAAATTCACAAGTAGTTAAATATTAAAATGGCCTCTGGTGTTATAATCATTGGTAACTACTGCTCTTTCTCATTATGACTTCATTTTTTAATTATTTTGTCATGCAGTCCCCCTCATATTTCTTCATTCTGTTTAGGAGAGGAAAAATCTCTTCCTTCCTAACATAATCTAAATTTCCACTTTAGATGAGGTTTTAGCAAACAGGTTAATTGTATGATATACATTAACTTTTTGTCTATAGAGATACAAGATATTAAATACATATTGTTCAATTGTTATTAAATGAATGTTTTTATTGCAAAGGATAAAATATAGATGACTTTAGTGTCTTAAATTAATAGAAGATTGTTTAATTTTATCTTTTTAATATTTTGTACATATATTTCAAGTAATTTTAAAGTATTTCAGTTCAGTTTTGCTCTGGAATTATTAAAATATTTTTACTCTGCATGTATTTTTAAAGAAATCTTGAAGATTATCTTTTTTGGGTATATATTATATGCGGATAGTATTTTTTTTTTGCAAATTATCCTATCAGAAATGAAATCTGAATTGATGTACACATAGTAACCATTTTGGTTAATATATCAGATTGACTTATTATTAATATATGATTTTTTTATGATTTGTCAATACATTCAAGCAAAAATCATAAAGTTTTTTTCAGAACTTTATTTTTCTCTGGTGAGAGCAAGTTTATTATGGTCTCTGAATGGTTTCCTTCAGTTTTATATCAATATTTAACACATTTACAAAGTGCAGATATTGATGTGGCTGCTTCTTTCATAAGGTCTGTGTTGTCACCTTTAATTACTGTTCAGCGTTGTCTTCCATATTCAGTCCTGAGCGCCATGCTGGCAGGAACTGCCCTTGTGTGCCCAGTGCACAGTCCGTCAGGTAACTGGTACCTGAGAGGCGTTGGCCGCATGCGTGCGAGTCAGTCTTGGAGTCTCTGGTTTTGGGTCTTCTGTCCAATTACTTCCTTCATGGAGGTCGCGGAGCCTGAGGCCTTTTTAGGTTAGCAAGTTGCTCATGCATGTGTCCTCTCGTGGCTGCCCAGGTACGGGGTGTTAGTGGCCTCAGCAGAGAGCAGCTGGTTACTCATGGATGTGCCTTGAGGGACACCTTCCATGGTATTTGAAGAAACTGTCCTGGTTCCATGCAGGTCTTTCATTATAATGAATGTACTGGTGACTGAATTGAGAAGCCCTGCCTAGTCCCAGTCCTCTCTTCCCCTTGGTTTCGTTTTTTTCTCTCTTTCCCTTCCCTCCACCTTGCCCATGGTAGGCAAAACCCTCTATCCCTGAGATACGCCCCCAGTCCCACTAATTGCAGTCTTAATTTCCTAATTCAGTGTTTTAGATATTTGTTTAATACTATGTTGTTTCAATATTTGATTTTAAATGAAATCCTTTAATGCTCCCCTTCTCTTTGTGCCATGTCAAAATAAAATTTCGATTGTCACAAGAAGCCAGTTACTTGCTTTAGATCATAATGTCTAAAGGTAAAATCCAGTTAAACGGAAAATAATTTATCTCAACAATCCAAACCAGGTGTGGTGGTGCACACCTGTAAGTCCAGTGTTAAGTGGCCAAGACAGGAGGATCACAGGTTCAAGGCTTGCCTGAGCAACATAGACCTTCAGTAACTTAGCAAGACCCTATTTAAAATGAAAAATAGAAAGAGCAAAAGTGGCCGGGCGTGGTGGCACATGCTTGTAATCCCCGCGCTTGGGAGGCTGAGACAGGAGGATCGCGCAGGTTCGAAGCCAGTCTCAGCTACTTAGTGAGGCTCTCAGCAACTTAGTGAGACCCTGTTTCCAAATAAAATAGAAAATGGGTCTGGGAGTATAGCCTGGAAGTAGAAAGCCTCTGGGTTCCACCCTCAGTACCACCACCAAAAAAAAAAAAAAAAAAAAGAGCAAAAGTGTAGTTCAGAGAAGAATGCCCTAGTTCATTCCTAAGTATCACAAAAATAAACAAGCAAACAGTCCAATCTACCTGGTTTCTTAGATCCATTTTCATAAAATTCTGTTGGTTACACCTAATGTTCTATGAGAGTTTAATTTGTATGTTGGCCAACTGCTTAGGTCAAATTCTCTTCTAGCTCTTCAGTTACATTATCCTTAGACAAGATAGCTAATGGCAGTAGCGTGCCATGCTTGGAGGAAAACCTAATTATTTAGCTATAAGGTAGTTTTTCTGAAGACCTGTTGCTGTTAAAATACTAGTGTCCTTCCTCCTCAGTGTACTAATGTCCCATCAGAATGTGTGCTCTCTGTGCCTTTAGACTCTTGGAGACCCCTGTACAGGTTGGCAGTATAGCTGAGAGAAGGATGGGTATTCCTGTATTTGGGGATGTCTGAGAAAAGGACCAGAGCATTTTAAAACCAAACTCACTTGTTAGTTATGTGTATTGTATAAGAATGTACTTTAAGCTGGGTGCAATGCTGCACACCCGTGATTCCAGTAACTTGGGAAACTGAGGCAGGAGGGAGGATCGAAGTCAAGGCCAGCCTCTGAATTTTAGCCAGACCTGTGTGTGTATCTGTCTGTCTGTCTGTCTGTCTAACTAACTAACTCAGGGGATGTAAGGTAGTGGTAAAGCACTCCTTGATTAAATTCCCATTATTATATTAGAAAGGGGTGGGGCGGGAAGAATGTGCGTTGAGGGATGAATAGTTAGCTTATGTGATAGAATACTTCAAGAGAAATTGAGCAATATTTTATAGTCTTCTGTCTTCTAGATTTAAGTTTTGCTCTTTCACTTTATTTGGAATAATTTTAAGTTTTAGAGTGTTAAAATACTTGAACCTGAGCTAAATCTCTTCACTTTCTATTTACATTGACTACCTTATCTGTTATGTCTAAAGTTAAGTTGTAATCTATTTTTAACATATTTTAAAATGCTATATAAAAGTCTAAAATTTTACATAGACTTAAAATCAGTTTCAGCTTTCTGTTTTGGTTCTGAACCCCTCCCTTTCTCCATCCCTTTCCGCCCCTCCCCTCCACTCCCCCCTTTTCTTTCTCTATCTTTCTCTTCCCTGTTCCTTCCTCCCTCCTTTTTTTTTTCCCTCCAGAGGGCTTCACTAAGTATTAGCTGAGACTGCCCATGAACCTGCAATCCTCCTGTCTTAGCCTCCCAGATATCATTCTTTATTTTGAAACAGGGCCTCACTAAACTGTGGAGGGCTTTTCTTTCCCAAATCTGCAATCTTACTCTCTCAGCCTCCTGCGTGCTGGGAATATGCCACATCCATGTTCACACCCACTTCGAATTTTCTTTCATTCACCTCTTTTTCTTGGTATTGAAGGGAAGAGAGAGAGAGAGAGAGACAGACAGACAGACAGACAGACAGACAGACTGAGTGTGTGTGCACACACTAGAATGAAGCCCAGTGGCATTCTTTATGCCTTCTTTTCCTACCAGATTCTAGTATTATAGGCATGCACCACTGCTCCCTGTGGGAATTAGTAATCTTGACCCATTAATATTGTTTTCTTGAATTTAAAGTAATCGGCACTAGTAATTAATACTAGTTTGGCTTTTTTATAATGCGTATGTATACACGCTTGCGTATGTTTCTTTGCCCTCTTTGGTTTTGTTTTGTTTTGTATGGTGTAGTCTGTTATATTGCCCTTTTTAGCTTAGGGATTTGGGGGCTCAAGAGACTTCACCTCTTAGGCAGAACCTATAAGGAATGTCGTGTTTCCAAGGCGTGAGTTTTTGTTTTTTTCCCCTCATATAAGTTTGATCTCTTTTCTTCTTTGAAGTTATTCTGGGAAGAAAGTAGAATAGCTGAAGAATATTCTAAAGTAATGATAAAAGGGAAAGAGTATTTCCTGTTTTTGAAATAGGATAATCAGATAGAGCTATCATTCTGTCTCCTGGTTAGCTTTTATTTTGCTTATAAGATTGGTCAGGCAACTAAAATGCTATTTAAAACCTCGTTACATTTAAAAATATTTGTCTGCCAATATGTTTATTTCCATAGCACCAACTATGGAAACGGCACATGTATTTATAATTTTGTCTGTCTGTTTTAAAACAGCTAATGCTAAGTTGCTGAATCTGGTCTCCAGCCTGCCTCATCCTCCCAAGTGCTAAGATTACAGGTATTGGCCATACTTGGCTGGCATTTATAATTGAGATGAATTCTCAGCCACACTCTCCTGTGCTGTTTGCAGCTGCCCCCTTCCTGGTGAGTGCGGTCTCGGTGAGCCTTCCCGGGCCCTGGCCTGCTCTCTCCCCTGGAGCGCCCCTCCCTCTGGCGTTGCCCAGCTTTACTAGGCAGTTTGTTTCCTACCTGTCCCCAATTGTCCACAGAGTGCTTTTTGGAAAACCTCTACTGCAAATGATCACTAGGTGCTGTATGTGAGGAAGTATAATGGGAAGAAACCAGACAGTGCCGAAGTCAGCCAGGCATGGTGGCGTGCCCCTGAATCGTAGTGCTTGAGAGGCCGAGACAGGAGGATTGCAGGTTTGAGGCAACTCAGCAACACCGTGAGGTTCCCAGGGACCTAGGGAGACCTGTTTCCAAACAAAACATAGGGCTGTGGGTGTAGCTGGTGGTAGAATGCCCCTGAGCTCACCGCCCCCCAGCACCGAAAGAAATAGAAACGAGTACAATATTAGCTAATACTTATAAACCCATAGCTTACCATGTAATTTTCCTAATAGTAAACATAACCAGGGAATTGGCCAGGTAATCTCAAAACCATACAGAGCATTTGGTGAAAATTGTGAAACAAAATTGTTTCCCAGAATAAGACCGTGATGTTTAAATTCCACTGTTGAAGTAGTTTGCATCATCTAACTCCAGGGTCTGTCTCCATAGGAACCCAGTGCTCTTTCCACACCTCAACGCACAGCTTGGACTCTCTGACCACTGTCCGGTCCTTTTGTAATTGGAGGGAAGGAAGTGTTCACTGTAAAGCACTGTACACCGCGAGCTCGGCAGTGGGCCGGCTCGCACTGTTAAACTGAGCAGTTTTGTTTCTAAGAGAATATAAGCAGTGTACATTGTTATCAGTAAGGACATCTTACTCTATTGCAGTGAACATTTATACCATTTGGCATTATTTCCTTTGTGGCACTGGGGTTCCTTCTACCTCCAGGCTACACTCCCAGACCTATTTTTATATTTCTATTTGGAAGCAGGGTCTCTTAAGCCAGCACAGCTGGCTCCGAACCTGCGCGATCCTCCTGTCTCCGCTTCCCAAGCGCAGGGATTACAAGTGTGCGTCACCACGCCCGGCTCTAAAATGTTTTAAATGTACAATATCATGATGATATCCTTTTTGGGAGGATGTTGGGGATTGAATCCAGGGTCATTCTACCTCTCAACTACACCCCCAGCCCTTTTTAATTTTTTTCTTTTGGAACAGGATCTTCCTAGGTTATTGAGTCTCACTGTGGTGCTGAGGCTGTCCTTGAACCTGCGATCCTTCTTTCTCAGCCTCCTAAATACTGGGATTATAGGTGTGCTACACCAAGCCCAGCTCATAATGGTATTCTTAAATTGAAAGCTACTATTTTACCTGAATTCAAAACATTATTCATGTCAGACTGTAACAGAATTCTTGTTCATCCATGAGGCTGTATTAAGTTGAGTGAGTTTTTGTTATTGATTTAAAAATATCTGGGATAAACCTAACTACATAACAGTTTTGAGTTAAAAAAAGGGTAAAACAACCCCTGATTATGCCGATTATGTCTTTGTTTAGGTCACACTGATGTTATGTGTAGCCATAATGACCTCTCATCTATCTCCTAAAAATAGGAAGTTTGTTTTGCCTTCTTTGTTTTAAGTTGATAGTATTGACTTCTTCCATAACTGTATTCTAACATAGAACCTTCTGTGAGTTCAGATTGCATTTGGAGAGAGTTGGTACTTAGAGGTAGTTTTTGTTAGATTTCCACTATCTTTCCAGTTTTGGGGGGAACTCAATTTTTTCTCTTTATGCTTTGCTGTGGGTTGAACCCAGAGCCTCATGCTTGCTAGGTAGCAGCCACTCTACCATTGAGTAATCACCCACTCCTAAATGGTTTTCCTAACCATAATTTAATTTTTGGTATTCTTGGGAAAGGTAAAATACACTGTAAATGTATAGGTAGATGCTACTATACCAGTAGAGGTACCAAAAGGGAGAATAATTGTGGCTTTAAAGCTTTTCAAAGTATTGACATATATATGATCCTCAGAAAATTTTAATTGGTCTTATTATTTTTAAATGCATTCTCTTTATTTTATATAGAAATGCACTAGGCCTGATATCAAGAATTGCTTGACCAGGCTCACCTGTCTAGCCAGCGTGTTGACTTCCCCAGAGCTCATTCCGCTCCTTCCTCTCAACGTGGCCCTCGGCAGCCTCCGCAGCTGAAAGCCCAGCACAATACTTATGCGGAGCCCAGCCCTCACTTGCACTGCAGCCTGCAGCGCGCACCGAGCCAGCAGCAAGCGCTTCCGGGAACCTCTTTCGATGCTTTCCAGGCCTCTGTGACAGAGAGGATAGTTCACTAGTCAGGTGATGGCTGGAGCAACTGAGTTTTTCATTTGAAGCCTTCGTTGCTTCATTAGTACTACTAGTAATGAGCACATTCTAACTGGAAGCCTCGTATTTATGTGTTCATGTTTTAGAGCTTAAAATGTCAGTGAGTTTTTCAGAATAAAATGAACTTCAGAATACAAAGGGAGAATGCCTTCCTACTGTTTATTCATTTTTTGTTGTTGTAGGAGAGGTTGAAACCAGGGACATGCTTTTAAGCCATTCCTATTTCTATGGTTTATTTTGAAATGGGGTCTAGCCAGCTTGCTGAGGGTCTTACTGTATTGCTGAGGTTGGTCTCAAATCTGTTATCCTTTCTTGGCTCCTTAAGTACTGAGATTACACATGTTTTTCACCAGGCTCAGCTCCTCTTTGTGTGTGTGTGTGTGTGTGTGTGTGTGTGTGTGTGTGTGTGTGTGTGTTACTGGGGATTGAACCTAGGAACATTTTACCTCTGAACTATACCCTCAAGTCCTGTTTAATTTTTGTATCTTGAAACAGGGTCTCACTAAGTTGCTGAGGCTGGCTGCGAACCTGGGTCTTCCTTTCTAAACCTCCCAAATAGCTCACAGGCAATGCACTACCACTCCTGGCTCTTAATTACTTTTCAGTGTTCGTTCTGGCTTTGTTTTTATAAAATGAATCATCCTTTTTTCATAAGCAGATAGCTTTATCATGTTGGTAGTAACTTACAGCCAGTGAAATCATGAAGGTGGCTGGCATCAAGCTGAGAGGCGATCACAGCTGTCAGCTGTCTGCGTACAGAGGAAGGAAGCATCTCACAATATTGTAGAACTGGCAGAATGATGAACGGGATCTTATTTTCTATGTGATTTATAATGTCTATAAGTTATAGCAGAAGTCTGCTTTTAAAATCTTCAATGCCATTTTAAAGTATACCTTGTTACCTTTGTTCCTGAGGAGTCTAGAGAAAAAAAAATACCAACCTTCTGCTTAAGAACAAAAAACAAAACCTGTAGGAAACATTGTCATTTCTCTTAATGTTTTTCGTCAAGTTGATTTCTTGTTTATATAGCAGATAAGGCGTGGCCTTGGAAGCGCCAGAGCTCCTGGCCCAGCCAGTTTGGTGACCGTGGGCACGCTCGTCTAGCTCTCCTTTGGGCCTTGGTATCCGATTCATCAAAACAGGAAACTGAACTAAGTGATCTCCAGGATCCATTCCGGTTGTAAAATGTTATGACTGAATATAAAGGTTGTGCATATTTATGTTAATTTCTTTTCATTTTAGATATGATGAATGGATTAAAGCTGATAAAATAGTAAGACCTGCTGATAAAAATGTGCCAAAGATAAAACATCGGAAGAAAATAAAGGTATGCGTTGTTTTTGTTGCACAGCATTAACTCCTAATTTAAGACCTTTCCTTCAGAAGGATGTAGTTATGTGTGTGTGCCTTAGTGTTGCTCTGACTCTGGAAATAACCAAATTTTCAAATGCTTGATTTTATTGCAAATAACTTGTCTCCTTTTGGAAAGTGTTTTAAAAATAGTGCTAAATGAGCTGGGCATGGTGGTACATGCTTATAATCCCAATACTTGGGAGGCTGAGACAGGAGGACTGTGGATTTTATAGCCAACCTCAGCTACTTTAGTGAGACATTCTACAACTTAGTGAGACCTTGTTTCAAAATAAATAATAAATATAGGGCTGGGGGTGCAGCTCAGAGGTAAAATGCCCCTGGGTTTCATCCCCAGTACTGCAAAAAAAGAAAAGAAAAAAGAAAAAGAAACATTGCTAAATAATCTTAGGATTTTTTCAGTTTTTGTGTTACAGAACGCCACCTAAAGTAGATTTTATTTACCACTTCAACCTTTCCTATTTCTCTGCTTTTCAATGAGAAGCTGTCAAGCAGCATGGCTAGGAGACACGGGTTATTGTAGGAGCTTATAAACAATTGTGAGGAAGAAGAGGGGGTATCCAAAGGTGGAGCCCATTTTTCTCTTCATTTGTACCCTGCTCCCGGCAGTGGCATAGAGTATGTTCACAAGACCCTTTTACCTTACATAGACAACCTGGGTATCTACTAATGAACTCACATGGAAAGTTAATGTTACATTTATATTAAGCTAGAATTACTCTTGTTCATTCTGAGACTAATTCTCGCTTAAACGTTTGATTAGAAAGTGGACCATTAACTGGGTTTTAAAATTTTTAAATCTTTTTAATTTTTTTATACTTTGAATGGTATATATAGTTGAGGTGCTTAATATTCCTTCTGAAATGGAATCTTCCTATCCAAAGTGAGGAGCTGTTTAACTTTCTGCTTCACTAAGTTGCTGAATCTGGCTTCAAACTTGCAATCCTCCTGTCTCAGCCTCCCAAGTACTGGGATTGCAAGCGTGTGCCGCCACACCTGGCTTAGAATTTCTAAGATACAGGATAGGGTAGGTATGGAAGAAGCAATATTGATTATTAGAGAGTTTTTCTAAATATTTGTGTTTCTTGCTTGCTTCCTTCTTGGGCATTATTAGAATTCGTGGTCATGAGCTGGGCATGGTAGCGCATACTTGTAATCCCAGCATTTGGTAGGCTGAAACTGAGGACCACAGTTTGCAGACAGCTTCAGCTACTTAGGCCCTTTGCAGCTCAGTGAGACCTGGTTTCAAAATAAATAATAAAAAATTAGGGCTGGGGTGTAGCTTGGAGGTAGAATGCCTCTGGGTTCCATCTTCAGTACCGCCCTAAAAAAAAAAATCGTCATAAGGGGAAGGGGCATGTGAATTTTAAAAAATGTTGCCTAGGTAACATTTTACAATAGTCCACACCCCTTTCTCACTCTACCTCCTCTTTCTGAGACCTGTGTTGCAGAGACTCCTCTTGTAGCCACTAAAAAAACATTTTTTTGGGGGGGGGTACTGGGGTTCTTGAAAACTTTTCTGCTTCTGGGCTACACTCCCAGACATCTATTTTTTTTATTTGGAAACAGGTTCTCTTAAGCCAGCAAGGCTGGCTTCAAACCTGCACGATCCTCCTGTCTCCGCCTTCCAAGCATGGGGATTACTAGTATGCGTCACCATGTCCGACTGAAAAAACGTATTTGAACTTCAACTAGCATGGATTTATTTATTTATTTATTTATTTTGCAGTACTGGGGATGGAACCCAGGGGCATTCTACCTCTGAGCCTACGCCCTTGGTCCTATTTTTAGTCTTTATATTTTTTGAAAGAAGGTCTCACTGAGTTGCAAAGGGCCTCGCTTAAGTAGCTGAGGCTGTCTGCAAACCATGATCCTCTGGTCTCTGCCCCGCAAATGCTAGGATTACATGCGTGGTAGATTGTGACCTCGGGGATGAGGTAGTAAAGTTGTGAAAGTTCGGCAATAGCAGAAAAATGACGACAGTGTAGTTGGCAGGCTCTGGAAGTTTCCCTGCACAGAAGCCACCTCAGTGTGTTCTGAGCAGCCGAGTTGCTCTAAGGAGTGTGTCTAAGTGATAGCGCCTTACAACTCAAGACTGCTGGGGCCCATCTGACTTCCTAGATGAGAGGGTGTTTTCAGGAGTTTGTGTTCCTTACACGCTCTGGGAAGATGCTAATGTTGCTGAGCTAGGGACAAACCTTGAAGAGCTGCTATTCTAAGAGTATTTCTTATAAAAAGGAATTAGTCTCTCTCCTGTGAATCTGGGATGATATATACTAAGGAGAATTGTGAAAATCATCACTCAAATTTTGTAGTCTGATGATTTATTGCATACCCACACATCAGAGAACTGTTGAAATTATATCTTTTCTATAAGTTATTTTTAAATAAATTTAGAAAAAAAAGTTTTTAGGAAATACGTTAGCGTTGGCTCATAGATTTTTAAGCAGTTTGAGATCTTTGTTTTTGTTTTTCTGACATATTAATCTTTCAATAAGGTAGGAAGGTTGCCCAGACTCGACCTTACAACAGATCTTTGGTTTTGCTTCTCCCCAGCTGTCAGCTGAATGAAAATAAGGAATGTTATTCTTATTCCACATTTTATAATGAGAACATTAAATTTAAGATGTTTAATTTTGATGATAAAATTGTTTCATTTCTCTGTATATTTATTTTGAATCTCTTATGATATACTTTTGAAGTATTTGTAACATCAGTCATTAGTTGTATACAGCTTTTATAGTCTTATTATTTGATTGCCAATATTGTAAACACAACATTTTTTGCATCCTATAGTATTTTTTTAATATTTTAAAAAAACCTTTGTTTTAAAGAGCTTTTTATATTCTTTTTTTTTTAAGGTGATACTGGGGGTAGAACCCAGGGGCTTTTTTTTTTTTTACCACTGGGCTGTACTCCCAGACCTATTTTATATTTTTTATATGGAAACAGGGTCTCACTAAGTTGCTGAGAGCTTCACCTAAGTAGCTGAGGCTGGCTTCGAACCTGTGCGATCCTCCTGTCTCAGCCTCCCAAGTACAGGGATTGCAAGTGTGCGCCACCAGGCCCGGCTATATTCTTTGTTAAATATTTAACAAAATATTCTGTAACTTTAAGTTAAAAATGGTATTATTACTACTAATAATAAATATTTTATGATAAATTATGGCTAACATGAGTATTTTTCTCCCTTAGAATAAATTAGACAAAGAAAAAGACAAAGATGAAAAATATTCTCCTAAAAACTGTAAACTTCGGCGCTTGTCTAAACCACCATTTCAGACAAATTCATCTCCTGAAATGGTGTCCAAACTGGATCTTACTGATGCCAAAAACTCGGACACAGCTCATATTAAATCCATCGAGATTACCTCCATCCTTAATGGACTTCAAGGTAAACATAACACATTCTGGTGCATGCAAGTATTTAATTTTAATTTCTCTAAGTTAATGTCTATAAAGGGTGTGTGTGTGTGTGTGTGTGTGTGTGTGTGTGTGTGTGTGTGGCAGAGGAATGAAGCCAGGGACATTCTACCTTCTGGTTAAACCCCCATCCCTATTGTATTTTTAGTTTGAAACAGGGTCTCTTTAGATTGATGAGAAGGCTCACTACCTGCTGAGAGACTGTCTTGGAACCTGCATTCCTCCTGTTTCGGCCTCCCAAGTACTGGGATTACAGGCATGTACCATCATGCCTGGCTATAAAGATAATTTAATGTTATTATCCGATTGCTTTTTAGCCAGAATTTTGTTGACTCATTTGTTATTTGTAAGAAAAATTTCTACTGATTGAGTCCTGGAAATCTTACTACTATTAGTAAATCCAAGGGCACTATTAAATTTTAGTTAAAATGTCATACTCACTCTATGGTACCATTACTGTGTCTCCCCCAACCCCCAGGAACCACCTCTTGGTTGCCATGTAAAACATAGTCAATGTTGCGCTGTCAGACTGCAAAGCATAATGGCTGCTTTCTGGCATCGATCACATCTATCATGACATCTCTTGGTGGCGTAGCTTAGCACAGAATGCATAACGAAGCGTCAGTCGTAACTACAGGTGCGGGGGGGGGTCACAGCTAAGTTCTGTTGGCAGGAAATGAGAGGCGCCTGATCTCTGAGACAAAATAAAATAGTTTAGCCTTTTAAAAATTCGTATTGCGCCGGGCGTGGTGGCGCACGCTTGTAATCCCCGCACTTGGGAGGCGGAGACAGGAGGATCGCGCAGGTTCGAAGCCAGCGGCGCTGGCGTAAGAGACCCTGTTTCAAAAATATAAAATAGGTCTGGGAGTGTAGCCCGGAGGAAGAAGGGCTTCCAGGAACCCAGTACCACCAAAAAAAAAAAAAATTCGTATTGCTTGTGACTTCAAAATTCTGACAGTTACATGTTCTGAGTGTAATGGGAATTGGGTTTTTCTTACTGTTTATTATTTTGCTTTTTGGTACTGGAGGTTTTAACCCAGGGACATTCTGCTTCTTAGCCACACACCCAGCCCTATTTTATTTCATTTTTAAATTTTATTCAACTTTTTTTATTAAAGAAGGGTCTTGCTGAGCGTCTCGCTGGGTTGCCGAGGCTGTCTTCGAACTCACAGTCCTTCTGTCTCGGCCTCCCACTTGCTGGGGTTATAGTCATGCACTACCACACCTGGTTAAATTCATAATTTTTGTGCTTACAATTTGATGAGTTTGAGTAACTGGATACGATGGTATAAGTACCACCGTGATCATGGTAATAGAACATTTCCCTCATGGGGTGAGTGTCTTAACCTGTTTGAAACCCAGTTTTTTCAGCTGTGACCTGGGGATAATAGAAGCAACGCAGGGTCTCTGTAAGCTAATATGACTACATTATGCGTGTCAGCGTGCTCATCACGTTTTCCCCTCCTGTTTCTAGCTTCTGAGAGTTCTGCTGAAGACAGTGAACAAGATGATGACAGAGGGGTCCAGGACATAGACAGTAGTGGCAAAGAGGAATCAAAGACTGATCATTTAGTCCACACCAGGAATGAGCTCATCTCAAAAGAAGAACAGAACAGGTCTTCGTTGCTGGAAGAAAACAAAGTCATCGCAGATTTGGTAACATCCAAACCACTGTCAAAATCTCCAGAAAGATTAAGAAAAGATACAGAAGAAATTTCTGAAGATACCGATTATGAAGATGATGATGAACTCACAAAAAAGAGAAAAGATGTCAAGAAGGACACAGCAGACAAGTCTTCCAAGTCTCAAATGAAGCGCGGTAAGAGGAGGCATTGCAACACAGAGGACTGTTCCAAAGCGGGATCGCCTGGCAAGAAGGAAGACAGGGCCAGGAGCAGAGAGTCACTGTGCGTAGGACGCAGCAGCAGCAGCTCTTCCGATGAAGACGATGGAGACAAGCCCACAGCAAAGGCCACGCCACCCAAGAAGCACAATGGACTGGAGGAGAAGAGGACATCTCTGCGGACAACCGGCTTCTATTCCGGATTCTCAGAAGTGGCAGAAAAAAGGATAAAACTTTTAAATAACTCTGATGAAAGACTTCAGAACAGCAGGGCTAAAGATCGAAAAGATGTCTGGTCAAGTATTCAGGGACAGTGGCCTAAAAAAACACTGAAGGAGCTTTTTTCAGACTCTGATACTGAGGCTGCAGCTTCCCCGCCCCATCCTGCCCCGGAGGAGGTCGTAGCAGAGGAGTCGCTGCAGACTGTTGCTGAGGAAGAGAGCTGTGTGCCCAGTGCAGAGCTAGAAAAACCACCAGCAGCCAGTGTTGATAGTAAGCCCATTGAGGAAAAAATAGTAGAGGTCAGTGACAGAAAAGCAGAATTTCCAAGTAGTGGCAGTAATTCAGTGCTAAATACCCCTCCTACTACACCTGAATCGCCTTCGTCCGTCACTGTCACAGAAGCCAGTCAGCAGCAGTCTTCTGTCACAGTATCAGAACCCCTGGCTCCAAACCAAGAAGAGGTTCGAAGTATCAAGAGTGAAACTGATAGCACAATTGAAGTTGACAGTGTTGCAGGAGAGCTCCAGGAACTCCAGTCTGAAGGGAATAGCTCCCCAGCAGGCTTTGAGGCCAGCGTGAGCTCCAGCGGCAGCAACCAGCCAGAGGCAGAACATCCTGAAAAAGGTGAGGAGGGTTTGTGTTTGACTCTAGGGCTCCCTTGCAGTCCTGATGGTTTCACAGTGTCTCTTGTTTTAAGTGAGGCGTGTAAGTGGCAAACTTGTATGAACGTGGTAAAAGTGGAGATTTGGAAGGTAATTTGAATAATGATTGTGAAATACATTTAAGAGCTTGAGAAGGTCTTAATGTCTTTTGCTTGATCATGGTCTTTCAAGTGGATCAAAACACATGCTGGGAATTACACCTGGGCCCAAGCCAAACCTGTTGACAATTCATTATATACATTGGTTGACTATGTGGCATGAGGGGCTTAAATCTATTTCTGTAACATTGTTTTTGCAGTTGTAATGTGCAGCTTCTCACAAACATTTTGATTTATTGACAGACCCCTCCACCCTTAACCAATACTGTATGTAGGGTTCGGAGCCACCAACTGTCCAGGCACTGCTCTCCTCAGACAACCGTGTCAAACTGATTTTCAAGCCTGACTAACTTGTGTGAGTTTGTAAAGGAATTTGATGCTTTCTTAGATGCATAGCTTCCAAATTGAAGGACTATTGTGTATATTAATGATCTACAGTAATACTTTTTTGATTTTCCCTGAACTTGTTACAAGTGGAAGCTCAAATTAGTACGCTCCCCAAAAATATTAGTGCCTTCTAGATAGTGCCATACCCCTACTTTTCTTATAAACAATTTTGTTCAGGTGTCAAAATCAGTTCTCTGCAGGCTGACACTTGGCTTTGAAACACACCCTCATTAGATTTTAGTGTCCTAGATTTTGGTTACCATTAAAGAGATATGTTGTAGATAAGATTAGTTAATTAAAATTTTTCTCACAGATCTTTACTTGAAACATTTTTTCAGTAAGTAAATATCATACTTGTAATTAAATTGGGATATACATGTATATACTACTATTTATGTGCCATACTGTCTCACGGAACGGCATTGTATCGGCTTGATGACAGTGATGTTCAAAGTGAGAGATCCTTTATCATAGAAGCTTAGATAGGTTTTCAACACTAAGAAAAGGTTTTGTAGTGATAGTTCTACAAAGGCTCCATCCTAGCCTTGTTCCTTATATCTTGAAAATGATTAACAATTACAATTAAGCCGAGTATGGTGGTGCACACTTTTAATTCTAGTACTTGGGAGGCTGAGACAGGAGGGATCTCAGGTTCATGGCCAACCTCAGCTATTTAGTGAAGCCTCTGCAACTTAGTGAGACCCTGTTTCAGAATAAAAAATAAAAAACAGGACTGGGGTTTTATCTCAGAGGTAGAATGCCCCTGGGTTCAATCCTTAGTACTGCCAAAAAAAAAAAAAAAAAAATAATAATAATAATAATAATCAGAAACAGTTATGCTATCTTGATGGACTTAACACCACCATTTTGAATCTTTTTTTTTTGGGGGGGGGTGGTACTGGGGTTCCTGGAAGCCCCTCTACCTCCGGGCTACACTCCCAGACCTATTTTTACATTTTTATTTGGAAACAGGGTCTCCTAAGCCAGCGCGCGCGGCTGGCTTTGAACCTGTGCAATCCTCCTGTCTCTGCCTCCCAAGCGCGGGGATTACAAGCGTGTGCCACCACGCCCGGCCCCATTTTGAATCTTTATGAGTATGGTGGGGGTTGATGGCAGACCCCAGGTAATATGCATGCTAGACAAGTATTTTAGAAAAGTATTCTACCCTGTATCACATGGTCTCATTTTAATAAGTTTATGGCACAAGAATATCGAAGGATTCACTTGTATTAAAAGCAAAAATGTAGGTTCTGCAATTTGCTTTTTTTTTTTAAGCTTTAAAAGAGTTTATTAAAAAGATAGAAATAGAGAAGATAGTTACAGCCTCATGTTACCGGGTAACATGAGGGGTTGTTTCGAGTGAATTCAGCCTAGGTTCTGCAATTTAGATTAGGTTTTACTCTAACTTAGCCTACACAAAATTTTTATTTCTTAGTATCAAAAAACCTTAGAATTGAAATCTCTTGAAGAGAAACTTGACAGTTATTTTTAAGATTCTCTAGTTTAAATATTCAATCTGTAAATCACTTTTTATGTTCCATTTAAATTATTTTATTAAAGTAGACAGAAAAAAATCATAAGATATGATCCATCAAAAATGAAAATGAAGAGCTCGGCATGGTGGTGCATGCTTGTAATCCCAGTACTTGGGAGGCCAAGACAGGAGGCTGGCTGTTCAAGTCCAACCTCAGCTACTTAGTGAGGCCCTCTGCAACTTAGTGAGATCTTGTTTTAAAATAAAGAATACTAAACCGGGCTGGGGTTGTAGCTCAGAGGTAGAATGCCCCTGAGTTCACTCCCCAGCACCACCAAAAAAAGAAAGAAAGAAAACTAGGAGGTCTTAGCCAAACCAAAGAAACTATGTGCTGAACACTGAAGGATGATTTTGCCAAGAAACACTTTTTCGTATCAAACCTGACATAATTTTATCATAATAATAATTCACGTAATGTATTGTTGTATCTGACATTAAAATAAAAGGGAGGTGTAACTCCCCACCCCAGGATAAAAAAGGATGTTTTGTGCACATTGTGTCTGTGGTTGATAGACTGTGAACCGGGCGGGCTAAGCAAAGTGCAGCCCTTGGTTGTGGTGAGGGCTCAGTCAGCAAGGCTGGGAGGCCAGGCAGGCCCCGGGGGACAGACCAGGACCACTGCTCAGAGGTTGATGTTTGTCTATGGTATTCTGCGGCAGGTTTCCGCCAAGAGGAGCAACTGTTTCTTAGAACGACCACGCTGGTGTTATATAAGCACTTGGGAGCCAGTGCCCTGCAAGCCAAGTTACTCTTCAAGTAAATTGGCAAACAAGACAAGTTTTAATTACTGCAAGAAATTTACTCTTTTAATGTCACATTTTAAAATTAAATATTTAAAGCTGTAACGAAGTCCCAGTATTTTGGCTCATTGATTCTTAATAAATCTGTTTTTATTTTCAGCATATGCCCGTTTTTTGATTACTAGACTATAAACTAGTACTACATTGAGAACTTTTCAGTTTATATCTGATTATTCTAAGAAGAATGTGCATACTTTATTTGCCTTCTAAAATTTTATTTTGTGCTACTCAGTTTCACTAGTAACTATTTAAAATGTGTAGTGATTTCTGTAATCACATATAATCTCAGAATGTGTAGTTTTGGGATTGCTTTTTAAGATGTAGAATTAAAAATGTAGGGACAATTCTGTTTTATTCTTTGTGCTAATTTCTTTTTCATCACAGCCTGTACAGGTCAGAAAAGAGCACAAGATGCTCAGGGAGGAGGAGGGTCGTCAAAGAAGCAGAAGAGAAGCCATAAAGCACCCGTGGTGGTCAGCAAAAAGAAGGGGAAAGGTGGTAAGTGAAAGCCCTTCTAATATTAACATAAAAATAATAGCAGACATTTTTTCTCTCACTAAGAAAAGGGTATTCAGCATATGGGATAGTTCAGCATTCTGATTTTTGCTTCTACCCTCAAGAAAATCACACAGAAGTTTTCTGGTCCTAGGCAGATTGTGGGTTTAAGCCATTGCCATTGGCCGTGGGACCTCATGGAAATCCTTTTGTGATAGTAGCCAGCACAGCACAAACCTCAGTATCTCTCTTACCTTTTGTTCGCAATTCTTTGCACTTGCTTTTAGGATGTATATGTATTAAGAAATGCTTCATTTATGTATACTTTTTGTTTTACAATGAAATTGATTAGTATTTCTGCAAGGCAAAATTAGCATAGACGGAAACATTAAAATAGCTCTGGAGATACAATTCTGACTGTTACAGTCCATTCATTGTTGGTGCCCCAAAGTATTTGTCCTGAAGGAAGCTACAAACAATTACTTTTTCTAAGTATGCCCCAAGTTAAGATTTCAGCAGTCACCATGTTTATCAGCCTGCCAAGCATGTTATACTGTTCCTCCTGAGGGCTGCACATTTGATCTATTTTTGTAGACAACATAAGAAGCAGAAAATATGTAAAGAATTTTTTTTCAGGTGTCCCACACTGGCCGCCTCTGCTCTTCCAGGAGACTCCTCCATCTCCACTGCCCGACCTTTGCTAGCAGCGGCCCAGCTGCACTTGAGTGCAGACAAAGGGCTATTGGGCCTGCTCCCAAGGTTCTGCCGAGCCCGTATGACTTCAGGCGGTGAATATGGCATCCCTCGGGGCCCCGGGCGGCTGTGCTCAGCAAGGCCAAGAAAGGCAGGCCGAGGCAGGCCCCTGTAGAGAGTGGGGCCCAGCTCTGGGTACCTGAGCTTGGAGCTGCCAAGGGTTCTAGAGCAGCAGCGGGGCTGGGAGCATCAGTGCACGCAGAAAGGCACAGAGGTCATTCCCAACACCACGCCAGGAGGACTTGCTGTGTACCTGTACTGTGTGGGACACTTTTCAGTCTTTGAGAACCTTTGTTTGTTTTGGGTTTTTGGTTTTGTCTAGTTTTTTGGTGGCTTCTGTTAATACAGAAATCAATAAGTATATGAGAAAACAACAGATTGGTCAAGATTTGTTATAACTGATAAGGTTTTTGCTTTTGTTTTTTGTTTTGGTTTTGGTTTTAGTGGTGCTGGGAATTGAACCCAGAGGCATTCTGCCTCCAAGCCACACCCCTTTCATCTCTTATTAAGTTTTGAAAACATTGTCTCACTAAGTTGCTGAGGCTGACCTCGAACCTTGAACCTTCAATCATCCTCTGTCGGCCTCCTAAGCACTAGGATTACAGGCCTGTACCACCACACCTGGTTGTTTTTGTCTAATTACTCTTATGACTTTTTAATCAAGACTGCAGTTAACTGATATTTTCTAACAGGCACATCTTCAAAGAGTCAGTGAGTGTATATGTGTGTGCGTTGTGTATGTGTGTGTAAGTAAAACCATAGATTGAGAGAGCCATTATTTAATTTCATTTTTATTATTGGACTTCTGCCATGGTAAATCAGAATGAGTTAACCATTCTTTGAGAGTAATTTAGTAAAATGAATTAACTTAGATGAGATTTGAAATAATGTTTTGAATTTTGAAAGACGCAATTGGTGGTAATACTAATTCTGTCACCTATTTAGATGGTAAACTGTCATGGTTAAGTATTTGTATCTAGTGCTGAAACTTAATTTGCAAAGTCAGATGTCACAATTATTATGCAGACTTCTGAATTCTTCATAAACTTCTGAATATATTTACTAAGGGAGACTTACAGCTTATTTTAGCCAACAAGCTGTTACTTTAGAAATTCATTATATATGTCAGAATTGAGTTTTTTCCCAGTCATTTGTTGAATATGATGATTATACATCAGTATTGTGTCCAGAGTGTTATACAGACAACCTAAAGTATTAAAATTAAGTTTCTACAATGAGTTAGTTTAAAAGATACCATATTTTAGCCGGGCGTGGTGGCACACGCTTGTAATCCCCCTGCTTGGGAGGCTGAGACAGGAGGATCACACATGTTCAAAGCCAGCCTCAGCTACTTAGTGAGACCCTGTTTCCAAATAAAATGTAAAATAGGTCTGGGAGTATAGCCCAGAGGTAGAAAAACCCCCTGGGTTCCACACCACACACACACAAAAAGCCCATATTTTATATATTGACATAATAGAACAAAAACCCATTAGTTGATTACTATATGTTTGGTAGTCTAGTATAATGGAAAATTGGTGTACTTTTAAAATATTCTTGGGCAGTTGAAGTAAGAGGTTTTTTTCATTGATTAAAATACTGTTGCAGATGATTTATCTAGGTTTTCTGATCAGGCTCTTTACTGCAGTGGTTATTTGAAATGCTTAATTTTAAACGATCTTGTAAAATCTGTGACAGATGTATCATTAGTTTTGTTTACTCACGCTCTTCCTTTTCTTTCAGCAAACAGTAGTGATAGTGAAGAACTTTCAGCTGGAGAAAGTGTAACTAAGACTCAGCCAGTCAAATCGGTGTCCACTGGAATGAAGTCTCATAATGCCAAGTCTCCTGCACGGATGCAGTCTCCAGGAAAATGTGGAAAGAATGGGGATAAGGATCCTGATCTCAAGGACCCTAGCAGTCGGCTACCCAAAGTTTACAAGTGGAGTTTCCAGATGTGTAAGTGACATGCATTGACAGCAAAGTAGTAGAAATTTTAGCCCAGTTTTTCTTGATGCCCATACTCTGACATATCTTTACTAATTACAAACAGTAGACCGTATTTGGATTCTGATTTGAACAAAGTGATAGAAGAACATTTTTAAGGCAATTGAGGCAAATACCAACGAACCCAGGGGCATTCAACCTCCGGGCTACACCCCCTGCCCTATTTTTTATTTTTTATTTTGAAACCGGGTTTCACTAAGTTGCAGAGGGCCTCACTAAGTAGCTGAGGCTGTCCGCGAACCGCGATCCTCCGGTCTCAGCCTCCCGAATGTTGGGATTACAAGCGTGCGCCACCACGCCCGGCTTGTAAATATTTTTAATATGGGAATTTTCTTTAAAATGTTATGCTTTTGTTTAAAGAGTAGATGGGATACAGTTGAGACAAGTTTTGCTGTAAATTGATTAGCCTTTGCGTATATGAGAAGTCCTCATCCTGTCACCCCATCTCCCACCACTTTTTATTTGTTGGCTGAACTAGGGATTGAATCCAGAAGCACTCTATATCGCTCAACTGCATCCTCAGCTCTTTTATTTTTAAATTATTTGCTTACTTATTGGAGCAGAATTTTCCTAAATTCTGTAAGCTAGCCTCCAACGTGGCTGTCTTCCTGCCCAAGCCTCCCCAGTGGCTGAGGTTGTAGGTATGCACCACCAACTGGCTATAAATTTGCTCCCTCCCTTTTATTCCCTACAGAGGGGCTACATTAGCTCCTCACATGGGCCAGATAGATATTCTCAGAATATTGAAAATCTAAATGTTGCAGAACTTTAACATTTTTCATTACTTTTTAAATATTATAAGCCAGACATGATGGTGTGCACCTCTAATCTCAGTACCTGGAAGGCTAAGACGGGAGTATCGGACGTTTGAGGGCAGCCTCAGCAATGTAGCAACACTCGGCAACCTAGCGAGACCATGTTTGAAAAGAAAGGATAAAAAAGTACCTGGGGGTATAGCTCAGAGGTAGAAAGCCCCTGGGTTCAATCCCTAGTACACCCCCCGTGTACACACACACACACACACACACACACACACACACACACACACACACACACACACCATTAGAGCTTTGATTCTCCACGTATTCATGTTTTATGTGCCAAGTAGTATCCTAGGCCAGAAAATAATCTTAGTGAGAGGATGGCGAGGCGTGGTGACACATGCTTGCAATCCCAGCATTTGGGAGGCCGAGACAGGAGGGTCTCGGTTCACGGACAGCCTCAGCTACTCACTGTTTCAAAATAAAGAATAAACAATAAAGCTGGCGTGGAGCTCAGAGGTAGAGTGCCCCTGGGTTCCATCCCCAGTGCCGCAAAAAACAAAATGAAAGCAGGAAAGCTAGCAAGTACGATGGAGCCTGGCCTCTCAGTGCATCCACCTGACCTTATTCTGCTCCACGACTCTAGGCTCTCCTTTTTTGTATTAATTTTTTCCCCAATTACGTATTAATGAAAGTTTTAAATTGACAGCGGACCTGGAAAATATGACAAGTGCTGAACGCATCACAATTCTTCAAGAAAAACTACAAGAAATCAGAAAACATTATTTGTCATTAAAATCTGAAGTAGCTTCCATTGATCGGAGGAGAAAGCGTTTAAAGAAGAAAGAAAGAGAAAGTAAGTTTCTGGCTTGCTTAAGCCTGAGCCAGGTCGTTACTGTTTCATGTGGCTTTTGTCCTTGTATCTTCAGGAATGTTCTCAAATCTGCCTGCCTTATTTTCTTCATTTCAAAAGTGGGAAATACCAAGTCACAGTGTGCACTTTCAGAGTCCTCACAGTCTGCTCCCAAAATGTGAAGAAGATGGTTTTAGATCGTGAGAGACATACTTAAGGAAGCTGAGAGGTGTCAAGGCTGTGCTTTGCTCTGTTTACTTTTTGCGGGGGTACTGAGTATGGATCCCAGGGGCGGGTCATTCTACCTCCAGTCCACACCCCAGTCCGGTTTTATTCTTTAATTTTGAAACAGGGTCTCACTAAGTTGCAGAGGGCCTCACTAAGTAGCTGAGGCTGGCCACAAACCCAGATCCTCCTATCTCGCCCTCCCAAGTACTGGGATTGCAATTGTGTGCTACCGTGCTGGCTTAAAATTTTTTATTTATTTTTTATTTTTTATTTTTGGTGGTGGTACTGGGGTTCCTGGAAATCCTTCTGCCTCCGGGCTACATTCCCAGACACCTATTTTTAAATATTTTTTTAAAATTTGGAAACAGGGTCTCTTATGGCAGCAGGGCTGGCTTCGAACTTGCGCGATTCTCCTGTCTCCGCTTCCCGAGCACAGGGATTACAAGAGTGCGCCACCACGCCCAGCCTAAAAAGTATTTTCAATAGATAATCTTACATCTTTAAAGAAGTACAGTGTGATGTTTCTGCATATTTAAATATTGTGTAATGATCAACTCAGTATATTTAGTTTATCCATGGAAACATTTATCAATTCTTTGTTATGGCAACATTCAGAATTCTATCTTGTAGCTATTTTGAATTATGCGGCTATAATTATTTTTCTGTGTAATAGTGTACCAAATGCACTCCTCCTTTCTGTCAGGGATGATGTAACCATTAGCTAATCTTTCCCAGTGCCCATGCCTGCTCCCTTCCCCTCTCCATCCTTTGCTTTTCACAGTTGTGTGAGATCATGTGGTGTTTGTCCTCCTGTGTTCTGCTTGTTTCTCTGATTGTGATCTTCATTTGATCTATTGCAAATGACAGAATTTCACTATGCCTAAATAGAATTCCCTTGTGCATGCTGGCACACGCTTGTCATCCCAGCACTCGGGAGGCTGGGACAGGAGGATTGCGGTTTGCGGACAGCCTCAGCTATTTAGTGCGGTCCTTGCAACTCAGTGAGACCCTGTTTCAAAGTAAAGAATAAAAAATAGGGCTGGGGGTGTAGTTGGGAGGTAGAATGCTCCTGGGTTCATTCCTTAGTACCACCAAAATAAATAAATAAATCCCTTTTGTCTCTCTAACACCCTTTCTTTACCCACACCTCACTTGGTGGTGGTTTAGGCTGGGTTGCACTTGCCCTTGTGGTAGTACTGCAGGAAGAGGACTGCGGCCTCTCTCCTCCACACTGATTTCATGCTCTGTGGTATGTGCTCAGGAGTGGGCAGTGGCCAACCTAATGGACATCACTAACAGCGGAGCAGAGCTTCCCTTTCTCCACGCATGGGGTGCTTTAGATTACAAATGGCCAGGATGGTCTAAAGAGACCTGAATGACAGGAGAGAGTGAGATAACATATAATCTTGGGGAAAGCCTTATTTTACTTTGCTTGGGTTGCCATAAAGAATTCCAAAAGACTGGGTGACTTAAACAGCAGAAATTTAACTTTTTACAGTTTAAAGGCTGAAAGCTTCAGATCAAGGTGCTGGCAGATTGGTTTTTCCCTCAGAACTGACTTGTTTGCTTGTTAATGGCCACATTCTTGCTACATCCTTACATGGGCTCTCTGGGTGCAGAGAGACCTCTGGTGTTTCTTCTTTTTATACAGACATCAGACATGTCATTTTAGGGCCCTACAATTATGACCTTAATTACTTCGCTCTCTCCAAGACACACATTGGCAGGTGGGGTTAAAACATGTAATTTTGGGGTATCCAGTTCAAAACATAACAAAAATCTTGGGCAGAGAGAATTACACAGTTCCCTCAAAAAAATGAGGTGTGATTGATACTTTTAACAATATGTTCAAAAGCCCTCCTTTGCTACAGAGAGCTGCGTGGTGCCTTGTAGGGTGTTGGGTGCCACCTGTGCGGCCACTACCCAACAGATGATAGTAGCGCTCTTCGGTGTGGCAACCAAGTATGTCTCCAAACACTGCCAGATGTGTGTGGAGGTGTGTGGATAAAATCAGCCCAGGTTAAGAACCTCTCCTCTGAGTTTAGGATACAGTAGGTGGCTGTCAAGAACAAGAAAACCATTGTGGTATGAATGTGGTAGAAAAATCGGCTAGGTAAGCAGAGGGCGAAATTATGTGGGGCCATATAGGTGATGAGTAATTTAGAGTTTATTATGACAGCTATTAGAAAGTTTTAGAGTGGGAAATGTTGTCTGTTCTTAAAAATGACTGTCTGCTGGGCGCATAGTGTGCTCTGCGGGGAACTGGGAAGCAGTAAAGAGAGCAGTGGCGCTGGTCGGTGGCACTGCTGATGGGTGGAGGGTGAAGGCGAGAAGGCTTCCTGCTCAGCCAGGGCCGCGGCCACTGTGGGGCAGCTTGGAAGGCCGAGGTGTGGCCCGGGGAGCAGGACAGGGTCCGCGTGTCCTGTTTTAGCCATTAGGATCTAGAATGTCCGATAGGCATGCGTGTTGGAATGGCAAGCAGACGTAGGGTGTGAGTGGTAACTGAGTAGTCGGGACTAGAGACAGCCCGCACATCACTGGATCTCTGCAGTAGAGGGGATACCGCAATGGTTCCTGCAGTCTGTGTTTATGTCAATCACCTAAGCAAGAAACGTGGGTGGAAAAGAAGGGAAGCTGGAGGGAGCCGGCTCTTGGAAGGAGGATAGGAGACAGGACCAGCAGGGCTTGAGATGGCAGCTGTGGCCACCCGGGGTGGGGGCAGGCGAGGATGGGGTCTTTACAATTACAGCTAACACACCATTTGAATGCTACCATGAGAGCGCCTCGCTCTCAGGTAACGTCACTTACTTTGTTTGTTACTGAGGACTGGCTCCAGGGTTATTCTACCTCTGAGCTATGGCACCAGCCCTTTTTTTATGTTTCTTATTTTTTATGGTACTGGGGATGGAACCTAGGGGCATTCTCCCTACATCCACAGCACTTTTTATTCTTTATTTGGAAACGGTCTCACTGAGTTGCAAAGGGCCTCATTAGTAGCTGAGGTTGTCCTCAAACCGCGATCCTCCTGTCTCTGCCTCCCGAATGCTGGGATTACTAGTGTTTGCCACCACACCTGGTAGACTTCTTTTTTTCTTTTTTCTGCGCAGTCAGACATTGTTACAGAAGTAGCTCTTTGAACACTGTTCTATAGGTTTGGTCAACAAGATTCCATGTAATCAGTGATTGTGTAAAATAGATGCCTTTTTCTGGGGAGTTAGCACTAAAAGTCTTTTTTTTTTTTCCTTTTGCACTACTGGTGATTGAACCTAGGGGCATTCTACCTTTAAGCTATACCCCCAATGCTATGTTTTATTCTTTATTTTTAAACAGGGTTTCACTAAGCCTCATTAAGTAGCCGAGGCTGCCTGAGAACTTGAGATCCTCCTGTGTACCAGGATTACAAGTGGGCACCACCACACCTAGCTAAAAGTCAGGTTTTAAATACTGTGAAAAATATCAGTATAAAAGTATTTGGTTGTCTTTGTACAGTGAAATGCAAATCAAGTAAGGTATCATTCTTAGTACAAGAAACAGGCACAGTTGCTTCAAAGCTGGTTCTGGCCTTCATTGCAGAGTATTGTATCCTGTTGTATTCCCACGGCTCACAGACCAGGCATGCCATCGCCCTCCCTGTCTGACACGCACAGGTCCATCCTTTACGTTTTTTCTCCCATATTTGGGTACTGGCCAGCAGCTTGAGATACACTGGCTTTTCTTGTCGTCACATGATGGTACTGTGAGAACTGACTGCTCTTGTAAGCTAATGGTTTGGGGCAGTACAAGAGAGTTTTTGTTTTTCTTTCTGCTATGGAATGTAGGTTTTAAGTTCTCGCTTTGGTCTCCCCTCCGCAGGTGCTGCTACTTCCTCTTCGTCCTCTTCCCCTTCGTCCAGCTCCATCACAGCCGCTGTTATGCTGACGTTGGCTGAACCTTCCATGTCCAGTGCGTCACAGAACGGCGTGTCAGTGGAGTGCAGGTGACGGCAGGACTTGCGGATGCACGTTGCACTTGCCGGCTGTTGAGGGCCACGTCTTTTTATACTGCACAGTGGCACATACACAAAAATCAGACAAGCACTATTTTATATTTAAAAATTGTTTCTTGACAAGCTGACTTGGCACTTAAGTGCACTTTTTTATGAAGAAAAAGTACAATGAACTGCTTTTCCTCAAGCAATAATTGTTTCCAACTTGTCTGGGAATTGCGAGTCTGGTAACTTGAAGGCCTTCCACTGTGGCAAATGGAGGCTTTTCACTGCCGGTAGAGACAATACAGTAAGCCTAAGTGAGGGGTGGGCCAGGACATGTTAAAATAACTTACTGTATATGTATTCCCTTGTATTTTGTTAAAGCTGGAACATTTGATATTTTTCCATTTATTTATGAAAAAAATATGAACCTATTTTCATTTGTACAAGCGAATTCTTTTTTAAAGCAAGTCACCTTAGGGTGGCTTTAATTGTATAAGTCAAGCACATGTAATAAATTCAAAACCTGCAGTTAACAGGATATTAGACATCAATCCTGGTAACCAAATACTAAAGATTCTCTTAAAAAAAAAAAAAGACTGAACATGTTTACAGGTTTGAATTAGGCTAAAAGGTCTTGCAGTGGCTTTTCATGCCCTTCAAATTGGAATGGAACTACTGTACTTTGCCATTTTTCTATAAATCAGTATTTTTTTTTAATTTTGATATAATACATTGTGTGAAAAAAACGAAAATGGCTAATAAACTGTATTAAATCTTAAACAATGTATAAAGATTGTACTTAGCCAGTTCAAAGTGTATATTTATTCATAATGAATTATAACAGTTATATTTTTGTGTTTTCTTGTAAATGTTTCTTTTCCCTTAAATACAGATAATTCATTTGTATTGCTTATTTTATTATGAGCTACAACACAAGGACTTCAGGAACAAACTGTTACTAGTATGGTTCAAGGTCGTTTATATGAACTGTCTCAGAAGGATGGTTGTTATTTTAAGTATAAATAGCTAATTGAGGTGGTCGGCCTATAAAATTAAATGCCTTGTATAAAATCCAAAATGAACGCAAAACTGTTTTCGTTTGTATTGACTTTATGTTGTGTGATTCCAATCTCTGTTCTGTTCGGCACTTGTATTTAATTCCTCACCTTTGTAAGACATTTGTATATTGCGGATGTGTTCATTGAAGCTATTTAATACCCGGCACTGTTAATACACAGTACTTTCTTGTACAGACTGTTTTACTGTTTTAATTGTAGTTCTGTGTACTTTTTTTTTTTTTTTAATGGGGCTGGCATGTTTTATTTGTTTTCTGGCAATACGACGTGAGAATTTCGAAGCGTTTTGTTGTAGATGATAACGTGTCAGAATCCGTAATCCTTTACATTCAATTTTTCTAAGAAAAGCATTTTCAGTCTTGTAGTGTGTGCTTACAGTAACTAATTTTGTTGAAATGGTTTCAAGTTATTCCAATTTGTACAGGACTGTAAAGATTTGTTGACAGCAAAATGTTGAAGAAAAAGCTTATAGAATAAAAGCTATAAAGTATATATTAGGATCTGCAAACAATGAAGAATTATGTAATATATTGTACAAATGTAAGCAAAGGCTCTGAAATAAAATGCCATAGTTTGTGAATCCGTGATTTTGTTTCTAAAAGGTTTAAGTAATTTTAGTTCATTTTTGAATGTGATGACTGACTAGAACATATATAATTAATATACAATATAAGGGAATATATACAATATAAGGGAATATACAATAAAAGGGAATATTCTACCTTTAAAAATTAAAAGTTCAATAGGTGTGGTGCACATGCCTGTAATCCCAGCACTGGGGGGGCAGAGATAGGAGGATCACAGGTTTGAGGCCTGCCTCAGCACTCAGCAAGACCGTTAGCAGCTAAAAACAGAAAGGGCTTGAGATGTATCTCAGAAGTAGAATGTCCTTGGGCTCGATCCTCTGTGTACTCTTTGACCCCTCAAAGGAAAGAAAAGTCTATTGAGCAATACTAGGGGCATAGCTCAGTGATGGAAAGCGCGCTTAGCATACGCGGGATCCTAGAGTCAATGCCGGCGCAGATAAAAGGGGGGAAAGGTCCATTATCCGGAAAAGAGAGATTTGTTTTTAAATATTATATTTTTATATTGTTTTGCTTGACTCTACCTGTAGATATTTTTCTTATGATTTGGAGGCTTGTCCAAAGAAAATTAAGGCCCTTATGGCTATTTTTTCTTTTAATGTAATTGGAGTTTTGTTGGGTCTCAGACTTGTGTGCACTACTGTGTTTACACACTGGAATCAAGTGGATCTTGTTAAAACAGTTGTCCATACTCAAGCTCCGACTCCCTTTTAAAATCAGTGATCTAGGGCTTTGGTCACATTTAGTGGATTTTCTAGCATGAGAAAGTCTTTATTAAGACAATAAAAAACGTTTTAAGGTACAAGAAGTTAAAATTAGTGTGTTTTCAAGCACCTTTGGAATGGCTGTTTTATTTTACAGAAATTAGAGAAGTTTGTTCTTAACTGGAGGTGGACTGGAGGGGCCAAACTCAAGGGCATTTTTATTTTGAAACGGTGTTGCTAAGTTGCTTCAGGTCTTGCTAATTTGCTGAGGCTGGTCTGAAACCTAGAATGGTCCAGTCTAACCTCTATTACCATGCCTAGGGAAAGTTTTTAAACTTGTAGACAGTTGTGTTAGCATATTAAAAACTCTTGTGAAGGCTTGTAGGGAGATACTTAAGTAACTGTTTTCAATTTTATCTTAACAGATACTGTCACCTACTAGGTGTGTTATACAAACCTTGTCCTCCATGGGGGATGCATCCAAATGTTAAGCTATTTACCCATACTGCCCTCTTCCCAACTCTGAGAGGATCTGGAATTTTATATTATTATTAGAATCTGACCCAAGTGTCTACCCTTAGTTATGTAAAGTGCATTTTATTAGATTAGTATATATGTATGGCTATTTTCATACACATGCACACCTTTTAAATTGCTTTCCAAAAACTTGGTTTCCAACTGAAATGAGTCTGACTTTCTAAACCTAGTGAGGTACAGCAAAATCCATGAAACCGCTAACATTTCTTATTACTTTTTGTCTATTTGTGTAAGAAGCATCCCTATATTTAGGCAATACACAAAGGGGTTAGTGATCTCTTAAAGGTTAAAAAACAATTCAGAGCTGGGCATGGTGGTGCATCCCTGTAAGCTCAGTCCTTGGAAGGTTGAGAGAAGCAGACTGTTAAATTCAAGGGCAGCCTCAGCAATTTAGCCAGACCCTATTTCAAATTTTTAAAAATATATTTTAAGCAGAACGGGGCTGGAGGGTGTAGCTCAGAGGTAGAATGTTCCTGGGTTCCTGAGGATAATCTTTTTTTTTTTTTTTTTTTTTTTTTGGTGGTACTGGCGTTCCTGGAAACATTTCTATGTCCGGGCTAAGCTCCCAGGCCTATTTTTATACTTTTTTTGAAATTTGGAAACAGGGTCTCTTAAACCAGAGCTGCTGGCTTCGAACCTGCGCGATCCTCCTGTCTCTGCCTCCCTAGCGGGGATTCCAAGCGTGCCCACCACGCCCGGCTGTGAGGATAATCTCGAGACTTTCTGACTGCAGCCTCTTTCACATTAATTTTCCATCTTAGTATGTACTGCCTTACATTCTTTTAAGTCCACTTCCCAACTTCTAATTTGACCCCGCTACTTAGGGATGTGGAGCCAACATCAGGTGGGAAGTTGGGAATGCAAAGACATTTTCCAGAGGATGAGTTTTATGGCTTAGTTGTACAAGTACAGGAAGTCATAAAACTCAACACGGGCAGGGAGAGCCAGTATGCATGAGCATACAGAGTTGCAGTGTCTGATGGTAACGTGAAGGAGAGTAGTCCTGAGGTCAACCACCCTATCGGCGATTCACCTGGTTGGCAGGAGGCTTTGTAGGCTAGAGTGGACGGAGCACGGAAGGTAATTCTTGGAATTAAGGGAGAGTGGAGAGCAAAGGACTGCAAGAGGAGGAAGAGTGAATAGGTTTGTTTTCATTGGGTGCAAGAGGACAGATGCAGGAGTCTGATCTGCTTCCGTGCATTTCTCTCATCTTTGAAATAGTAGGCTGTGGATGATAAGGGAAACCAAAACAGGAAGCACCATACTCAAAACCTGACCGAAGCAGAATATCGTGTGAATTTTTCACAGTTATCTTAGAGCAAATAAAAGGCCATATATGTATGCATGTGAAGGTCGCACATTTATGTATATATGCAAAGGACAGAATCGACTTGTCAACAAGGCTGCATCCAAGACTCACAGTCCAGTACTGACCACCTGGTGACATATCTAGCAATCTTTTACTACCCCGACGTCAGTGTAGCGTAGATTCACTAGGTACAATGGACAGCGTAGGGATGAGTGAGACAGGATTTTTCCCCCCAAGCCTTTTACACCGAAAGAGACTGAGCACGTGACACGAGGCAACACTCGACTTCGGTAAGTACGCTGGAATCTTGGGAACCGGTTCCTATCCACGCTGAGGACTCGTCTTCCCGCGAGGAGGGGGCTGTGCAGGAGGGGTACCGCTTAGCAGAGGGCAGCGGCAGGGGCGGGCGGGCGGGAAGGAAGACGACTCGGGAGGCCGGCTGGCGCGACGCCGGCCGTGAGATCAAGGCACCGCCCTAGACTGCGGCGGCCTGCGTCCCCGCCGCCTCCTCCGGGCCGTCCTCGGGCCGCGCCCGCCCCCTGCCGGCCTCGGCCACCCGGGACTCGCTTCACTTCCGGGCAGGCGGCCTCCGACCGGAACCCCGGCCTCCAGCTCCGCCGCCCCGCCCCGCCCCGCCCCGCGCCGCGCCGGCCGCCGGGAGCGGAAGGGGCGTGGCCTCCACCGGAAGTTTCCGGACCGGAAGTGCGTTCTTCCCGGCGCCGGTCCTGGCGCGCTGGCCGTAGGAATGGCCTTGGCAGGGAAGAGCGGGCGGAAGAGAAAGCCGAGTGCGGAGCCCGGGTGAGTGGCGCGCCGCGTGGGGCCTGCGCGTTCGCGGGGCGGGCGCGACTGAGTGTCGGGCGTCCCTTCGCAGAGCGGACGCGACCGGAGACTACCTGGTGGGCCAGGTGGCCGGGAGCCTGCACCGCGGCCGGCGTTCCCCCTCGGGCCGCCTGGCCTCGCTCTTCAGCACCCCCGCGCCGCCCGCCCGCCCGCTGTACGTCCCCGCGCCCCAGGTGAGCACGCGCACGCGCACGGGGACAGGCGGGCCGCCCCCAGAGCCCCTTCCCTGCCCCCGCCCGTGAGACCGGAGAGCTGCCGAGGCGGCGAGACCGCTAGATTATTGCCCCGGGTCAGAAGTGTCACGGGGTGAGGTTCAAACACAGTTTACACGTTTTAAAAGGAAGCCCCCCAAAAAAGGAAACCAGATGAGGAGGATGAACGTCCACCCCCGCCTCGAAAGCCACTTTTGCAAGAACCGGCAAAAAAGGCGAAGACGAAAAAGAAACTCTCTAACGCAGACGTCAAGTTGGCAGACAGGTTGGTAAAATTTTCTTTTAGCTTATGTTAAGACAGATGGTGAGAGATTCTCTTCAATCTCGTTCCCTTTCCACCTTCAGTCCTGCGTGCTCTGTGCTCTTCTCACGTAACTGCTGTTGTCTCCCCTCTCTAATTTGGTCCCCCCCATCTATCTATCCATCTATCTTTCTTCTTTCTTTCTTTCTTCCTTCCTTCCTTCCTTCCTTCCTTCCTTCCTTTCTGTTCAAATGTTCCTTTTAAGCTACTCTCAAAGTGGTAGGTCCCTTTATTCTGTAGGATAGAAAAAAATTAAGCAGTTGTATAACATAAAAGGTCTTTTTTCACTTGGGTATCTCCTTAGCCTTCTGTCGCATTTCCTTCCCTTCTTGCTGGTTACGTTATATACCAATGTGAACAAAAATATAGAGGCCAGTGGGCCCTCCTCCGTGGAGCTTCTGCTCTTAAGTGATAGTAGTCCACAGTTACTGAAGACTATGTACCAGACTGCTTTCTTTCTTTGAGAAACCAGTTAATAGTTTTCTTGTGTGTCTGCAAACCTAGAACAGAGTTGGAACCCAGCAAATATCTACTAATGAGAGAATTATTTTATGACCTCTTTTGCCCATTCTCTCCCCTCGCTCCACAAGATGCCCATCCTGTTCTGTTTATTTTTTATTGATGTCAGACCTTACACATTCCTGTGCACCAAAACTATAAGTCGTATTTGCCGTTTTGGAATTTACTTTTGGTAAGCAGCCCTTTTTATAATAAAGAACTCCTCTAAGTAGGGCATCTGGTTTTTTCTACTGACCAGATTCTTTTTACAAGATAAGTGTTTGGCAGGGATATAAACCTTTGATTCTCAGGGACTGCTGCAGTGTCTGAGCTCTAGAGCAGAGAATGAAATTAGGTATTAATAAGACTCAGGTTTACAGGACCTTTAAATAAACTGACTTTTGCTTAGATGAACTTTAGTTTTGCCACTATTATCTGACAATTTTAGCAGATCTTTTAAAATTGTCCTAAAGCCCAGCATGGTTGTGCTTGCCTGTAGGTGGGAGGCTGAGACAGGAGGATCTCAGGTTCAAAACTAGCCTCAGCAACTTAGGGAGACTTACAGTAATCTAGCAAGACCCTGTTTCCAGATAAAAAAGGGGGGTGGGGCTGGAGTGTAACTCAGAGGAAGAAATCTGGGTAAATTTCTGCTACCAATAACACACACAAAAAAATAATAATAAAATTGTGCGTAATGTTTTCTAACTTTTGAGTTACAGAATTTGTTTTTTAAAGCACTAGTCACTTGTTAGATAATACTGCTTTAAATTTTTTGATGCATAGCCGGGCATGGTGGCACATGCCTATAATCTCAGTACTTGGGAGGCTGAAACAGGAGGATTCTAAGTTTGAAGCCAGCTTTACCAAATTAGTGAGGTTCTCAGCAACTTAGAATAGTTTGTTTGAAAATAAAATATAATGCTGAGGGGATAGCTTGCATGGATTCAATCCCCATACATACATACACATATAATATATATACATATATATATATATATATATATATATATATATATATATATATATATATATATGGGAACAGTAAGTTTATATTTTAAAAAAACAGAACTCATTGGGGAATATTTCTAATTGGGAGAGTGGAAATGTACTTAATCAAATGCTAACTCCCATGCCTCTTAATTCTTATTTTCTTTGTTTTTGGCCTTAACATTTAGGGAAAGTGCATTAGCAAACGCTGATTTAGAAGAAGAAATTCACCAGAAACAAGGACAAAAAAGAAAAAATTCTCAATCTAGTGTTACATCAGTAGACAGAAAAATACTTAATAATGTTGATGACAACTTTCATGCTAGTCAAAGAAAGAAAATTGAAATAAACCAAAAAGAAGAGCAGCTAAAGAATGAGAGGACCGTTTTTGTTGGAAATTTACCGGTCACGTGTAATAAGAAGGTGAGTTTGTGGTTGCTAAAAATTTAAAGGAATAATTAATTTTGTTTACTCTCTTTTGTGTAAGTGCATAGTAAGTCCTCGATACAACTTCATAATTAATGACTACATCTATCATTGTATAGATTATTTCACTGTCCATTGTAGTCACTGCCCCGATTCCGGTCCTGCAGTTCGTATTTGAACTCCTTCAGTGGCCTTTCCCTGGTGGGTTTTTTTTTTTTTTTTTTCCAGCCTTATCTCCTGGGATGGAAGGTCTGCTGCTCTGTCCCTCACACCTGAGGACGTGCCTTGAGCATAGTAGAGGCTCAGAAAATAAGCATTCATTTTGTGAAAGAATGAACACAGCAAGATTGTTTTAAGGGGTTCATTTTGTTTGTTTGTTTGTTTGTTTGTTTTTTTCGGAACCGGGGTTTGAACCCAGAGCACCACAACTGCAAAGCAGGCACTTTGCCACTGAGCTACATCCCAGCCCCACAAGGTTTTTTTAGTACGATTATTGTGTCAGGTTCACCAATCCTAAAACATGCCCTTTGGTTTCTGTGATCTTGTAGTAGTCACTGTGTTGGCAATCCCTGGGTCAGCGTCCTGCTCATCTTCAGAAGGACAGTTTAACTTCTTTAAAAAATGTAAAAGATTTCTTGGTTTTCCCTTTTTCCACTCCCTTGTCTTCTACCAGTTGAGCAGAGGTTATTTTATATTGTAGCAGTGTTTATCTTCCCCTTAAATTATAAGAGGCTTCGAGGAAAGGAGTGTGGTAGTATGGTGGTTTGCACAAATACAACTATTCGATAAATTGCTTTTAATGTAGAATGGGTATAGAAGTTCTTGTCCTACTTATAAAACCTATATATTCCTCACATACTGATCATAAGAATAATGTCTAACACTTACCCACTAGAGCTTTTCTCAAGCGGTGGTCTCAACTAGAGGCAACTATCTCCGCGATGTACCATTCCTAGTATTTATTTTTGGTTTAATACAATGTGAAAATGTCAGAATATTTAGAAGATAAGAGTCTAACCTCAATTTACATGTAATAAAAATCAGAAAGGATTAATTAAAAGAAAAAATCTGGGTAACTCATACTGATATGAACTTGAATTGTGTTTTCTTCTATAAGTTTTAGTAAAACTTTTCATTCATCAACTGAATTGTCATCTGCTTTTTCTGGACTGTTCTTAAAGTAAAAACAACTGGCAGTAAATTATTAGACAGTTTTATGCTTTTTGCATTTATTTGATATTCTGAAAGTATAATTTTTTTTTTTAGAAGCTGAAGTCATTTTTTAAAGAATATGGACAGATAGAGTCTGTACGATTTCGTTCTTTGGTATGTTCCCTCCCCTTGCCCCCTTAAAATTTCATAATCTTAACATATTTCTAATTTAAATCAAGCTTACTAACTTCATGGTACTAAGGGAATGAAGGAGCATTTGACTTTGGGGCCACCAGGTATAAATCTAGCCCAGTAAAAGATGTCCACACTTAGGCCAGCAGTGTATCTTCTTTTGCCAGGGGTGAGTTGTGGGGGTGCTGGGGATTGAACCCAGGCACATTCTACCTCAGAGCTACATCACTAGTCGTATCTTATTTTTTACGTGGAAACACGGTCTTGCTGTGTTGCCAAGAGTCTTGCTGAATTGCTGAGGCTGGCTTTGAACCCATGATCCTCCCATCTCAAGCTCCCAGGTACTGGGATTACAGACATGCACTAGCATGTCCAGCTGCATTCACTCTTAAGAGCTATATGTTAGTAAAATAGAGTGATTGGGATAGACTGTCGTATTTAAGATACCACTATTTTTTTCCCAATTAGACAATATAAACTTAGGGATATGGATGAAGTAATATGACCTCATATTATTTGTCAGTTTATTTAGATACAGTTAAAATGATCTAGGGCAAACAATGAGACTAATGCACAAGCATTGCGGTTTTCACCCTCATCAATTTTCCTTACATAATTTACACCTGCCTTCACCATTATGCTCTCCTCTATCCTTCGCCCTGTGGAGTTACCCGCACAGTGTGGAAGCCCACTGTCTACCTCCACGAGGCTGTCTGAGAGCCACTACCGCTTAGTGTTGAGTGGTGCTGTTCTTGGAGGTTTTTATCTGCGGACACAAGGCCCTTTCACATAATGTCAGCACAGTTGTTTCTGATAGGATCATTTTCCTAGAATGGTTTTAATCTCAACATGTCTGTTGAGTATTTAGACTTTAATTAAAATTTTTGTCTCTCTTAACAGATTCCAGCAGAGGGAACTCTATCTAAAAAGTTGGCAGCAATAAAGTAAGTTTATAAGTAGAAGAAAGGAGCTTAGACTCTCTTCCTATTTGTTAAGGACTGAGATAATTACTTAACTGTTTTATAGACGCTTACATTTGATAATACAACATGCTTCTTGTGTCTTTAATAGTGTTTAAACTTTTTATATGTTTATATTCAAGCCTTAATTAAAACTGTAGAGTACCAAGAAAATATTGTAATTTACTGAAAAAATGTACCATGAGAAATTTCAAGGCTGTTTATAGTGTTTAGAATAGAATAAGGAAGTTTCATGCCCAAATTTCCCCGTACAAGTCATCAATACCCTATCTCTTGAGGTTTTAGGAGTGCCTAGGAGTTGCCATGAGAGCAAGTGCATTAGAGAATCACCCTTGGGAGCACATGCTCAGACTTTTTTTCTGGTGGTACTGGGGTTCCTGGAAACCCTTCTGCCTCTGGGCTACACTCCCAGACCTATTTTTATATTTTTATTTGGAAACAGGGTCTCTTAAGCCAGTGAGGCTGGCTTCGAACCTGCGCGATCCTCCTGTCTCCGCCTCCCAAGCACGGGGATTACAAGCGTGCACCACCACGCCTGGCATGCTCAGACATTTACAGAGGAAATTCCTGGTTATCTGCTGGTTACCTGGGGGCACCACCAGCTTATAACCAAGCTCTCTCTGAGGGCTTGAAAGGGACCTTATGTAAAGGCGGATAACTTGGAGTTCATATTCTGAGAGGATTCCTTCTCTGCATTCGAGGCTCCCTGTTCCCTCTTTCACATGGTGGATTTCTCATTCATTTCAGCTTATGCAAGGTTTCATATTGGTACCAAGAAAATATTATAATTTACTGAAAAAATGTACCATGAGAAATTTCAAGGCTGTTTATAGTGTTTAGAATAGAATAAGGAAGTTTCATGCCCAAATTTCCCCGTACAAGTCATCAATACCCTATCTCTTGAGGTTTTAGGGGTCTTTTTCTTCCTTAATGATACTCCAGATGGTGGATTTTACAAGGGTATCTTTATATTACACAAGGTGTACTACTGTGCTTTAGAAATATTTTAATCTTCTTGGATATGTCTTCTGAGGGTTTTGTGGTTTTTTAATTTTTTACTAAGTTGCCAAGGGTCTTCTTGGTTTGTAGATATTTGGTACACAAGGTCTTTGCTTGTCTTGACCTATAACCCTCACAGTGTCAGGTGCATAGTTAGTACTTGATAATTACTGACTCCCACAATAACATTTATTTTGGTGACCAAATATACAAGTCCTCCAAGACTTGAAACATTGTACCATAAGTGTTGGGAATGGAGAACTTGGTGTGGTACAACCCTTCTTTTTGAGTTATTGAAATATTTATTGTACCTGAGGCTGAAATTCAGAAGCCTAAATTTTTTTCTTTCTTTCTTTGTTTTATTTTTTTATTTTAATTTGGTACTCGTGATTGTACCCAGAGGAGCTCTACCAGTGAGCTACACCTCAGTTCTTTTTATTTTTATTATGTGTCATCTTGGAACCTGGAATTCTTCTGTCTCAACCTCCCAGTTACTGGAATTACAGGCATGCACCAGCATACCTGGCTTTTCAGTTCCATTCTTGATGGTACTCATTAGTGTATTAGCATTTTTGTTACCTCAAAACAGTAAGTTTTCATCTTCAGGAAATGTTTTTTTTGGCTGACTTTTCGCATCTCAAATCACCGTTTGGCAAATCTAATGAGCTTGCGTGTTTAGGCAGCGCCAACTGCCGTCATTACATAAAGAGTGAAAGCTCGTCATTCATAACAGAGTCTCCCATGAAAGAGTGCAGCACCTTCCTGTGTCCTGACAAAGGGGCCAAGTCTGATTCTGACCAAAACTTTGGATCCAGCTGCCAGGTTGCCGGCAAAGGCATGTGTTGAGCTGTACAACTGGCTGCAGCCAGCAAGATCCAGGTGGTGGGAACTCTGCCCATCAGCAGTAAGATAGCAATCGAGAGAGAAAAGATTAAATTAGTAGACACTTCAGAGGAGGATCAAGTAAAAAATGAACAAGGCCAAAGGGTAATGTCTAGAAATACATTGTTTGATAGACCCACAGAGATTAGCAGAGGTGGTGATCTTTGTAGGCAGGGAGGCGCTGCCTGGGGTGGGCTTTGGACGTGCCACTGAGCTGCGTGTGGCTCTGCACTCTTCTACGTGGGTGTTTATTTTACAGTAAAAAGGAAAACCCAGTTTTTGTATGTACCAGAGCTGCTGCTGAGATGATCCTTTTTCGTTCTTGTGTTATCTCAGGATTCATTTACCAATATGGACAACTTGTTCCTTTATGGTGATGATTACAGGGATGGTATGGGCTATCTGTTTCCACCATTAGCTTTGTAAGTTTGGTGTTCTTTAAGTTACTAAATATTCAAGATGAAACTTCTACCCAGCAATTCTTGTCACATTTGTTGGTAGTAGAAAGTAAGCTGTACAAACTTTTAACAACTTTGAGGTTAATACATTTTATATTGTCTTTTATTTTCTTCTTGTAGACGTAAAATTCACCCAGATCAGAAAAACATTAATGCTTATGTCGTGTTTAGGGATGAGAGCGCGGCTGCGAAGGCACTGAAGAGGTAATTCTGCCTCAGGTTTGACAGTGCTATTGTCTTGTATTTCTTGGGGCAGAGCACGTTTTATTCTTTGGATTTTTTGTTTTTTGTTTTTTGTTTTGCAGGTCTGGGGGTGGAACCCAAGGCCACTCTACCTCCGAGCTACACCCCCTGCCCTATTTTTTATTTATTTTGAAACAGGGTCTCACTAAGTTGCTCAGGGCCTCACTAAGGAGCTGAGGCTGTCTGCGAACCACGATCCTCTGGTCTCAGCCTCCTAAATGCTGGGATTATAAGTGTGCGCCACCACCCATGCCTGGCTCTTTGGATTCTTATTAGAGCAAACATTCTAGTATTTTTTAACAGCTGTTTTTCTGTTGTATTTATATTACAGAAATGGGGCCCAGATTGCAGAAGGATTTCGAATTCGAGTTGATCTTGCATCTGAGACTTCATCTGTAAGTAGTACTTGTTTTGATGAACTTAATTAGGTTTGTGGAAAGAAATATTTCCTTGTGAGAGTAGCTTTGTTGAATTAGTATCATGAACATGAGACAGACTGAAGAGAGTAGCCTTTGTGTTCTCTGGGGACACGGAGCTTGTGCAGTGGGGCACAGGGACTCAGCATCAGCTTCAAGAATAGGTCCTTGGCTGGGCATGGTGGCACATGCCTGAAATACCAGTAGTTGAGAGGCTGAGACAGGAAGATCACAGGTTCAAAACCAGCCAGAGCGGTGGACACTGTTTCAAAATTAAAAATAAATAAAATCAATCTGAGGGTATAACTCAAGATATACAGTGCCCTGGATTCAGTCCCCATTCTCTCTCCTCACACCCCAACCTTCTGCCACCCCACACAGGACATTCAGAGGTGGCCCACCCCTGAGTCACTATCAAATGTTTATATAAAGTTAGGCCAGGGGGTACAGTAGAGATCAGCTGACCAAGGGCTTGTTAGAGCTTTCCTAGGTCTATAGAAAGTTCACGTATTCACTAGAGAGCTTTTGAGATCTTACTCCATAAGATATTCTTGCAGTATATGATGGAGACAAGCAGAGGGGCAAATGTGGCTGTGCTTTGTGATGGATACCATCATGAGTGCCTAGGAGGAGCCAGGCATGGTGTACACACCTGCCATCCCAGTACTTGAGAGGCTGCGATAGGAAGGCTGCAGGTTTGCAGCCAGCCTCGACGTCTTGTGATACACTCTATAACTTAGGGAGACCCTATTTCAAAACAAAAAAGTAAAATGGGGCTGGGGGTTGTGCTCAGAGCTAGAACACCCCTGGCTTCGAGCCTCAGTACCATAATTGCCAACCCCAATTATAGCAAGACTTTCCCATTACTACTGTCTGTCAGTACCAGCTGTGAAGGAAAAGTTCCTTCTCTGGTGCATAGTCAGGCCAGAGGGAAGACGGAATAAATAGTCAAAAGGCAGAGCACATGTGTGGAGGCTGGGAGTGGATGACCCCTTTTCTTTGGAGGGATGCAGGGCAGGAGGTTTCGAGATGGCTTCCATTTCCTGGTCTAATGAGATGTTTTCATTAACCTTTGTGTTTCAGAGAGACAAGAGATCAGTATTTGTGGGGAATCTCCCTTACAGTAAGTTTGTTTAAATAACTGAATGCAAATGTTGTTATTTAAATAACAGGGAAATAAAAACTGAGTAGTGACAATGTTTTGCTGAAGACCACATTCTATGTAGCATGCAGTGTAGCAGTTCCATTAACCGAGCTGTGCCCAACTCGCAGTACTATCAGGCATCTCCAGCCTTCCAAGGAGAGGCCTGCTCTTTACTTCCTTTGTGGTTGGGTTCTTTAGAAGTTGAAGAATCGGCCGTGGAGGAACACTTTTTGGACTGCGGGACGATTGTGGCTGTGAGGATTGTGAGAGACCCAGTTACAGGAGTCGGCAAAGGGTTTGGCTACGTGCTCTTTGAGGTATGGGAAACCAAAGCGCTGCCACGCGGAGGAGGAGCTGTCACTTCTGTGTCACCCTCAGATCCCCTCTAAGAAGCCTGGGCTCGTGACCCGCAGCATGGCGCGTCACTGCTGCAACCGCACCAGGGGTGGTCTAGTTAGGTCATGTTGGCTAGCAGAGATTACAGGGGCTAAATCTGCTTCTCCATCTTCAGCAAAAGAACGTAACTGCCCAGTCCGGGAGAGAACGCTTTTAGTCTTTGTGGAAGAGTTCTATTAGTTCCCTCGCTGACCAGTTCCATGCCAGACACCAAGCAGTAAAAGAGCAACTTGGAGTCTGGTGACACTTGTGTTTTTTTCTTCCCTCAAGTTCCTTTCAATTTTCTCCCATGCCCTTTTTAGGTGAGCTATGTATGCACATAAAACCGCTGATGACATAGTACACGACTTACGCTGTCATTTCCCTTATGCTGGGCATTGGCGGTATTCTTTTCCCCTGAAATAATGAAACTGCAGTGGTTCCTTCTTTGGGACAGCTCCCCGCTAGGATGCCCCTGGGTCCCAAGATATGTCACTGTTTAGGTAGTGCCAGGTAGTTTTTTAAAAACACGGCGCGCCCGAGGATTTCATGTTCTGCCTTGTGCTGATCTTGCATTTCCCTGTTGTCTTTGTTACGTGGTAGCTTACGGAGTCTTTAGCAAGCACGGGCTTTCAGGATACTCAGCACCTGTCCCACATCTCAGGGACTGCAATGGAGAGTTCTCTGCCCTCAACACACAGCAGTATTTTTACAGGGTAGTGTCTTGGGAGAAGGTTTATTGGTTTAAAAGACTACAAATGCTAGTCAGACAAAACTTAAGGTGGAGCACGCTTGTCATTCCAGCATTTGGGAGGCTGAGACAGGAGGATCCGGGTTCTCGCCCAGCCTCAGCTACTTAGCTAGGCCCTTGCAACTCAGTGAGACCCTGTTTCACAATGAAGAATAAAAAAGTGGGGCTGGCGGTATGGCTCGGAGATAGAAGGACCCTGGGTTCCATCCCCAGTATTACAAAAAAATAAAAATAAATTTTTAAAAACTCCTTACAGTGAAATAAAGGAGCCTGTTTTTTACTTGAACACCGGGCATGGCAGTTGAGGCACATCTTAGAAACGTGTTGAGAGCACAACCAAAGGGAAAACCAAGTATGGCTGCCAGGACACTGGGACTGGCCGCCTTCCAGGGCAGGCAGGTGGGCGGTGCTCCCAGTGCAGGCTGGGAGGCCACGAGGCCACTCTCGGCTGCTAAAGTCAATATTGTACTACTCTCTTTGCATGTAAGCTTCTGAAGAAAATTAATATATTCTTTCTTATTGTAGAACTCAGATGCTGTTCATCTTGCTCTGAAATTAAATAATTCTGAGCTAATGGGAAGAAAACTCAGAGTCATGCGCTCTGTGAATAAAGAAAAGTTAAAACAGCAAAATTCGCATCCAGGCGTGAAGAATGTGAGGAAACCAAAGCAGGGACTTAATTCTGCTTCCAAAAACGTAGGACTATCTAGGAAAAGTGCATTTGTTGGAGAAAAAGCTGTTGTTAAAAAGAAGAAGGGACAGAAGAGAAGTGGACAAGCAAGGAAACCGCGGAAGCAGAAGTGAGCCCCAGCAGAGCCCTGGGTGCACTTCAGGATCCATGTGCACTGGAGACATTAAAGCCAAAGCTCACTTTTATACCACCCTTGAAGCTGTTTCTTCTTTTTTTCAGTACTGGGGATGGAACCCAGGGGGTTCTACCTCAGAGCTGCACTACACCCCCAGCCCTATTTTTATTTATTTTGAAACAGGGTCTCACTGAGTTGCAAAGGGCCTCACTAAGTAGCTGAGCTGGCTGCGAACTGTGGTCTTCTGGTCTCAGACTCCTGAATGCTGGGATGATAAGCATGCGCCACCACGCCCGGCTGAAACATTTGTTTTTGATGTAGGCAAATCAGTTACCATGAACTATGTTACTACTGAGGATATAGAAGATGATTTTAGGGTGAACATCAGAATTTTTTTTTTTTTTTCCCCTGTACTGGGGATGGAACCAAGGGGCATTCTATTTTCAAGCTAAACCTCCAGCCCTATTTTTTATTTTTATTCTTTGAGTCAGGGTTTCACTGAGTTGCAAAGGGCCTCACTAAGTAGCTGAGGCTGTCTGTAAACTGCGACTCTTCTGTCTCAGCCTCTTGAATGCTGGGATTGTAAGCGTGCACCACCAAGCCTGGCTTCGAGTTGCAGAGGGTCTCACTAGGCTGGCTGCGAACCATGATCCTCCTGTCTCACTCTCCCAAATGTTGGGATTACAAACCTGTGCCACCATGCCCAGCTGAACATCAGAATTTTAATGATTGTTAGGAATACATAATTAGCCTTCAGACATTTATTTCAAGAATATTATTTGAGATGAGACTGTTAAAAAGTAAGTTAAAAAAAAAAATAGGAGCTGAGCGTGGTGGCACACATTTGTAATCCCAGCATTTGGGAAGCTGAGACAGGATCATGGTTTGAGGACAGCCTCAGCTACTTGGGCCCTTTGCAACTCAGACCCTGTTTCAAAATAAAGAATAAAAAATAGGGCTGGGGGTGTAGCTAGGAGTTTGAATGTTCCTTGCTTCTATACCAAGTATACAAGCAAAAAAAAAAGGGGGGGGGCTGGGGATGTAGATCAGATGTAGAATGCCCCTGGGGTCTATCCCCAGTACAGGAAAAAATTATAAAAATAAGCGAATAAGCCTAACATCGACTGTACTTAAACCAAGAAACCTAATCACCTAAGGTAAAAGTAGTGATCGCAAGTCTGGTCATAATTGCAAAGAAAGAATCCAGAACTGTTTTTTGTTTTTTTTTCCTTCAGGTCTGGGGAATGGAGCCCAGGGGCATTTGATCTCGGAGCTACATCCCCTGCCCTATTTTTTTTTTTTTATATATATTTTTTGAAACAGGGTCTGAGTTGCAAAGGGCCCAAGTAGCTGAGGCTAATTGCAGAGGTTCTCAGTAAGTAGCTGAGGCTGTCTGAACTGCAGTCCTCAGGTCTCAGCCTCCAGAATGCTGGGATCATTGCTGAACCCAGAACTGTTAAAGAAGCCCACTCATTGTTCTTTGTCTTGCAGTTGTAGTAAGAGTTCTAGATTCTTTTTTATACCATTAATCTAATAACCAAAGTTCTACTTTCTTATATTCAGAAATTAGATATTTTATGCCCGATAGTATCCCTTCTGATTGTTTAGAAAATTGTATTTTATAAATATGGTTCATCAAATATTTATTACCTGATCATTGTTAAGCTTTTTTTTTTTTACATATATTTCTAGATTTACATCAAGATGTATTATCTGTAGGTTATATGTGCTTATGTATCAGGTCTGCATGTACTTGGGATTCTTGTGAATTGGCAGCCTCATAAAGCATAGCAGATATTATGTTTCTACTTCATATTTGTTACTTAGAGGAATTTCTACTTTCTCTAAGCAGAATATATGTGTTACTACAATATAAAACAGACATAGGATGAAAGGAATATTTTATAGATAAGTTTCCAGATACCTGGTGTAGTTCTTTGTTTTTTATAAGAGTACAGGTATTATGTTGTATCTGATTAAATTATGGGTGGTCAACAGTGGCTGTTTTTTTATGATTGTAATACATGTTCTTGGTGATCTTAAACATTATTCTTGTTTTGAATTCTTAGAATTAGAAGACACAGCAATGCTCTATACTACTTACCAGGTACTTTCTCAGTCTCTTTGGGTGGATCGTAGTGTGTGAATAGAGCTGCCGCAGCTGCTCTGCAGGCTTTCACCCTGGAGTTACGTGTAGGGTTCCTGAATATCCCTTTGGGATGTTGAGCTGGTACCAAAATATTCTGCGTGGAGATCAGTGGATTCATACCTTTTTGTGACTAAAGCAGCTTTTACTTTATATTGTGACCACTACAATAATTTTAGCTGACATGAACACTGCATGATAATACTTAGGATTACAGAAAGTATAAACCATAACAGGCTCCAAGGAGAAATGCACTTTTCTTCACGTTATATGCTTAAAGGACGCCCCATTTTTTCTCGCACAACTCATAAAAACGAACCATTCATAATGTAACACAACTTCTGCAGATGAATTACCACTATTAGCAAGTTCACTCAGGGCGGAATTTGAAAAGCAAATTCAGTTTATTTAGGTCGAGAATCACAGGCTGCATGCACCCTACAGGCGGAAGCCCTGTTGGGGATCTATGGGGGAGGAGGGGTTCTTAGGGATTGGACCTCCCAGCTACACCCATGGCGCTTTTTGTTTTCTAGCTTCAAACACGGGCTTAATTTGCTAGTAGTGTCGCTAAGTTGCTGAGGCTGGATTCAAACCTGTAATCCTCCAGTCTCAGCCTCCCCAGTCCCGGGATCACGCGCGCACCCTCAGGCCGGGCTCACCCTCCATCTCTGAACTCACGCACGAGTCTGAGCAGCTGGCTCACGCCAGGCACGTGCTCCGACGCCACGCCACGCCGCGCTCGCCGGGGCCTAAGGGTGTGCGTGGTGACGCCGTCGCGTCCGCGGCGCGGAGGTTGCGCATGCGCGGAGGGCGCGGGCACCTCCGCGCAGGCACCGCCGCGGACGCCCTGGGGTCCTCCGGGGGCGGAAGTGCCCTTCGGGCTTCCGGTCTCCTGATCCGCGCTGTGCGGCTGCGTGAAGCGCGGCGCGCTCCGAGGGCTCGCGGCCAGCCGCTGCCTCGCGGTCCCGGGGCCGCGGTCGCCCCGCCGAGCAAAGATGGTGGGCCGAAACAGCGCCATCGCCGCCGGCGTGTGCGGCGCCCTGTTCATCGGCTACTGCATCTACTTCGACCGCAAGCGGCGAAGTGACCCCAACTTCAAGAACAGGCTTCGAGAACGTGAGTGGGCCTGCGCGCGCCCGGCCCTCCATCTTGGAGGCGGCCGGGGACTTGGGGCTGAGCGAGGGTGCGAGGGCCCTCTCTAGTTTGGCCTTACTCCATTTTAAGTCTCTTCTCCATGCGAAGGTCGTGTCTTTTTCTTAGACGGGTGTTAGCCCGAGTCGAACCCCGCAGACCCGCTGCGGGGTCGTAGGCCGTGGCATTCTTAAACCCTCTTGGCAGCTTGGCTCTCGGTGCTTCCAAGATATGAGTGAATGCCAGAGGAGCCGCGGGGGAGTCCAAAGGGCTGCGCTTCCCCTGTGGCCCAGCCTTATTTCATACCTGCGACATCTTTTAGCAGACGCTTGCCAGGAGGGAGTCGTAGCATCCAGAGCCATCGTGATCCGCCCTGCATTTGGGGCTGGAGGGGAGAGGCTCTTCGTTCGCAGCAGAGCTAAAGCGGATAAAGTAAAGGAATATTATTGAAATTGTTAGGTTCCTCAGCCGTGGATTGGTAACGAAGGCCCGGGAAGCACGAGCGCGTGACCGTCCACTTCATACTCACTGTTCAATTACGCTGTACTAAGGCATTCACGTGGATGGTGACCTGCTTCTTGGACAGTGCTGAGCCTATACCGTCTAGAACAACGACTCCAGCTTTGATGCTCAAGTTTTAGAAGGACAAGGATGTAGAAATAAATTGTCTCATTTGTGGTTAGGTAGGCCCATGGAAAGAATATGACTTGTGATCCGGCGTTGGGTTTCCCAACCCCGATGGATTACTGGTGAGCAGCCTGACCTCGTGCTTTCTGCATCGTAGTTTCCTTAGTTTGAAGTGCACACTACCCAAATGCTAGGTAAGAAGGTCACTGGGAATGAAGGTTCCTTTCTATAGTTTTAAAGATGGACTGGAGCTGCGGGTGCAGTTCTGTATTAAGACTGCATTCTTTTTTTCTTTTTCTTTTTTTTTTTTTGAAATTCTGAGTTCCTCTTGAAACCTTGAGAAAACGGATTTTATTTTATTACTGAGGTTGGAACCTAGGCCGCCCACGTGCTAGGCAATTGTTCTCCCGTTGAGCTACACCCCCAGCCTTTTATATTTTTATCTTTTTGAGACAAGTTCTGCCTAAATTGCCTAGGCTTACCTCAAACTTGCCTTCACCAATTGATTTGCTAGCTCCAGCAATGACGGTAGCATTAATTTCTGATTGGTAGAGATTTTTTTTTTTCTTTTCTGTGGTACTAGGAATGGGACCCACAGGCATTGTACACCCCTATCCCTATATTATTATTTATTTTGAAACAGGATCTCCCTAGTGGGATTATAAGCATGTACCATCACACCTGGCAAGAATTTTTAATAAAGTAGAACTTATTATTTGATGTTTTTTGCTAGCAAGTAAAACTTGGATTCAGTAATTTTGCAATCTTTTTAAAGGCAATTGTGTAATTGGTTGATTTGGGGTATTTAGGAGGTTTTTTTTTTTTTGTGGTACTGGGGGGTGGAACCCAGAAGCTTTCTACCTCCGGGCTATACTCCCAGACCTTTTTTTTTTTTTTTAATTTTTTTTATTTGGAAACAGGGTCTCACTAAGTTGCTGAAAGCCTCACTAAGTAGCTGAGGTGGCTTTGAACCTGTGCGATCCTCCTGTCTCAGCCTCCCAAGCATGGGGATTACAAGCGTGCGCCACCACGCCCGGCTTACTTAGGGGTTTTCTAATTTATTTTCCATTCTAATACATCAACAATAAAATAATGGTTCTGTTAGTTACTTGTTGGGTTTCTTTTTATTTATTGTGATACTGGGGATTAAACCCAGGGACATTCTAGGTCTAAGCTACACCCCCAGCCCTATTCTATTTTTTATTAGGAAACAAGGTCCCACTAAGTTTTGGAGGGCCTCATAGTGTTGCTGATGCTGGCTTCCAGCTGTGATCCTCCTGTCTTGCCCTCCCAAGTACTGTCATTACAGGAGTCCAGCATCCCCCCACCCCGCCCCGCCCACTTAAAAGAGGCTGAAGCTGTTTAAAATAAGGTTTGGGGTTAGATCAGGAATTCTCATCTATTCAGACTTTTCTGGGTGAATGTTGCCAGACCATGGGGTGCTGAAGATTGATCTCCCAGTACTTTTTCTCCCTGCTTCTGGGGTTGAGCCCAGGGCCTTACCACTGAGCTACATCCCCAGCCGTTTTAGTTTTTATTTGGAGGCTAGAGTTTTGCTAAGTTGCCAGACTGGTCTAACTGCCCAGGCATGTGCTGCCATGCCCTACCATTCTTCCCAAAGCATTTTTTTAATCACTCTGGAAATTACTTTTTTTTTTTTTTTTTTTTTTTTGGTCATGCTGGGATTGAACCCAGGGGCATTCTACCTCTGAGCGACACCCCCAGCCCTATTTTTTTTTAATTCTTTATTTTTGAAAAAGTATTTTACTAAGTGATACATCATTGGGATTATATTAAGTAAGCATCTTATTCAAATGAATGCTTGAAAATAGTTTGGATTTGGGACCACTGGAACCTTGTGTTTGTGTTTTTAAAAGGAGACCTGCCAGCCAGGCGTGGTGGCGCACGCCTGTAATCCCACATTCGGGCGGCTGAGAGTTTCAGCCTGTGTTCATCTTTCATTTTTTCAGAGATACTATTTGTCTTATCAAACTAAAACCAGAATTTTTATCTTACGGCTAATAACCCAAACAACTAAAGGATCTTAAGTTTGGATACTGTCGGTGACATGCATTCAGCAGCCATACACTCCTGTCATTTTCTGTCAACTCTAGGTTAGCAAATTGTGTTACATATTCTTCTACAAACTTGCCTTGTTCATTTCTGAAGTGCCACTCATTTTGACAGGTATGTCTTTCCTGCTTTACACTTTAGCGTATACAGGCAGAGTAGAATACATTTGCGGGCGTGTACTCTGAAGTTCAGTGTCAGGTTTGAATGGCCACTCCATCGTTTACTGGCGAGCTGGTAAATTTTCTCACTTGTGAAATGGAGGTGAGAATAGTGCCTGCTTTAACTTTTTTTTTTTTGAAGATTTAAAGAAGTTTATTAAAAAGATAGAAATACAGAAATAATTACAGCCCCATGCCAAAATGGTATGAGGGGGGAGGGTGGCCGGGGCCAACTCACCACTCCCTGTGCCTGCTCTAGCTTTACTGTGAGGGCTGGATAATCACAGAATCGTGTCTGGCGTGTTCTTCAGCTGCTGTTCTTAAGCCCGTTTTATGAAGACAGTGAGGCTGGGAGATGCAGGATGCAAAGAGGCAGCTGGGTGAGGCCTGTGCTCAGTCCAGGCCACGCCCCTTCCCATGAGCGCTACTGCGGAGCAGCTCAGGTACTTCCTGTGATTGACTAGGGCTTTAAGTGGCTCTTAAACTTTTAGTCATTTTTGAATTTTATACCATAAAACCTACAGGCTCTAGACAGAATTTTTTTTCCTTACCTAGCCAGGAATAGTTGTATTAAGACTTTAGAATTGGGCATGGTGTCACATGCTTTTAATCTCAGTATTTGGGAGGCTGAGACAGAAGGATGGCATGTTTGAGGCAAGCCTCAGCTACTGAATAAAACCTTGTTTCAGAGTAAAGTATTAAAAGGGCTGACAGTGTGGGTCAGAAGTAGAGTGCCCCTAGCTTCAATTCCTAGTCAAAAAAAGAAAACCTTAAAGTAGTGCATTCCGTAACTGTCGCTGTCTCCATCCTGTGGATTGCTGGGCCTGGGGACCAAGGAAAGGAGAAGGCTTCTGCCCAGAAGTGTCACTTGGCCTGGAAGCCACTGACCAGAACCTCCTCTGGCCCTGGCAGATCACAGGAGACAGTGTGGCTGGGAGTCTAGAGCCCTGAATGTTTCTCAAGTAATAGTTAATGGCTGCCACAGTTGCACTTCTTTTGATTATTGAAAATATTATATTACATTTCTTGTAGGAAGAAAGAAACAGAAGCTTGCCAAGGAGAGAGCTGGCCTTTCTAAGGTAATAGTCTGATTTTTGCTCATGATAGATGCTGTAGAGAATGTCACCCACGAATTACTCAGATATTTATTTGGAGAAAGCTAGTTGATATTTGACTTTGCTTTTTCTTTTCTCTCTTTTTTTTTTTTTTTTTTTTTTTTTTTTGGTGGTACTGGGGTTCCTGGAAACCCTTCTACCTCCAGGCTACACTCCCAGACTTTATGTTTTTATTTGGAAACGGTCTCTTGCCAGCGCGGCTGGCTCCAAACCAGTGCAATCCTCCTGTCTCCACCTCCCAAGCACAGGGATTACAAGTGTGCGCCACCACACCCGGCTATTTTAAAAGTTTGTGAGTTGCTTAGCTTAATTGCAGTGTATTTGGTCTTCATTACTTACCCTCGGTTGGCAGAAACTTTTTTTGTTTTGTTTTGTTTTGTTTTTGCAGTACAGGGAATGGAACCACCCAGGTGCATATTCTCTATGAGCTACATCCCCAGCCCTATTTATTTATTTATTTATTTATTTATTTATTTATTTATTGCGGGTCTGGGGATGGAACCCAGAGGTGGTTGACCTCCGAGTTATACCCCCTGCCCAATTATTTATTCTACATTTTGAAACAGGGTCTCACTAAGTAGCTGAGGCCGGCCTCGAACCGCGACCCTCCAGTCTCAGCCTCCAAAATGCTAGGGACAAAAGGCCTAAGTGGCTAAGGCTGTCCAAGAACTGTTATCCTCCTGTCTGAGTCTGCCAAATGCTGGGATTACAATCCTGTGTCACCACACCCCGCCCTGCAGGAACAGTTAATGCTACTGGATAAGAAGTAGGTACAGGCACTTGATCCTGTTCTCCAGAAGACATTTTCACCAGGTTAAAATGTTTGCAGCTAGGTGGCGCACACCTGTAATTCCTGGAGGCTGAGACAGGAGGATCATAGGTTTAAGGACAGCCTCAGCAAGTAGTGAGACTCTTATCAACCCAGCCAGACCTTGTTTAAAAAAAAAAAAAAACTAATGCCAGGCGTGGTGGAGCATGCTTGTAATTCCACAAGCTCTTGGGAGGCCGAGACAGGAGGATCGCACAAAGCTAGCCTCAGCTACTGAGTGAGGCTCTCAGCAATTTAGTGAGACCTTGTTGCTAAATAAAGATTAAATTGGTTTGGGAGTGTAGCCCAGAAGTAGAGAGCCCCTGGATTCCACCCTCAGTACACCAAAAAAAAAAAAAAGAAAAGAAAAATTTAAAACCAGGTGGGATGGTGCAGGCTTGTAATTCCAGCATTTGAGAGGCTGAGGCAGGAGGATCTGGGTTTGTGGACAGCCTCAGCTTAGTAAGCCCTTTGCAACTCCACGAGATCCTGTTTCAGGTGATGCACGCTTGTAATCCCCATGCTTGGGAGGCGGAGACGGGAGGATCACCCAGGTTCGAAGCCAGCCCTGCTGGCTTAAGACTGGCTTAAGAGACACTGTTTCCAAATAAAAAAGTATAAAAATAGGTCTGGGAGTGTAGCCCAGAGGTAGAAGGGTTTCCAGGAACCCCAGTACCACCAGAAAAAAAAAGAGAGAGCCTGTTTCAAAGTAAAGAATAAAAAATAGGACAGTGAAGCCAGACATGGTGGTGCACTCTTGTAATCCCAGTGTTTGCGAGACTGAAATAGGAGAATCACAGCACATAGCCTCAGCTACTTAGTGAGGCCCTTTGTAATTCAGTGAGACCCTGTTTCAAAATACAGAATAAAAAAATAGGGCTGGGGGTGCAGCTCAGAGGTAGAATGCCCCTGGGTTCCATCCCCAGTACCACAAAAAAAGAAATAGGGCTGCAGGTGTTGCTCAGGGGTAGAATGAATGCTTCTACTCCCGGTACTGCAGAAAAGTAAAATTAAAAAGTTGAGTTGGAGGTGTGGCTTGTAGGTAGAATAGCCTTGGGTTCAATCCTCAGTATCCCCCCCCCAAAAAAAATGTTGGAGCTCCTTCAAAATGATACGGCGTAATGCTGATTTAATTTACCTTGTTCCAAGTACCTTTAAAAGAACCACATGTTCATTTCCACATGTTCTTTGTTCACACTGATCCAGAATCTTACCCCTCTCACATTTTACTTTGTGGCTGTGTGCACATCTGTTGATTCTTTTGAATGACAACACTGGCCTATTTGATAAAGTTCTCTTGACTTGCCCCCTCCCCTTACATGTAGTTCCAAGGGCTGCCCTGGAGCCTGTGATCCTTCTACGTGCCCTCCTGAACCAAGTACTGGGATTACGTGGTATACCCCAGGCAGGGCTCTGCTGGGTTTCTTTTTGTTGTTGTTTTGTTTTTTCTTAATTACTGCCCTTGTATGGGTTTCTGTGATGTTGCCTCATAGATTATTAGTGCTTTTCTCTTTTTTTTTTAATTTTTATTTTTGTGGTATTAGGGTTGCTCTATTTCTTGAGCGGCATCCTACCCCTATTTTTATTTTGAAACAGGTCCCTCTGCTTGCCTAGGCTGGCCTTAAATTTGGGATCCTCCTTCCTTAATTTCCTGAGTATTGGGATTATAGGCAGGTACCACTGAGCCTGGCTTAGTGGTTCTTTTTAAAGCAAGTTTAAATTCAGGAGTTAACCAGCAGATGTTGTGTTTTGTTATTTTTAAGCAGTTGGGCAGACAGTGTAACTATATGGCAAAAGCCAGTGACAGTGGAAGAGAAGCCCTTTGTTATACTAATATATCCAAATTACTGTATGTTCATTAGTTTTGCTATCCTTTCTAAGGATGCTGGGAGACAGTAAAACAGTATGTGTAGGGTGATGATGGTGAAACTCAGGGCCTCACATAGGCCAGGTAACGCTCTACTTTGGAGCTATACCCCAAATCTCTCATTTTAGACTGAGGGATATGGTTATTGTGTGCTGGAATGGTTAATGAAAAATGTTTTTACTTTTAGAAGTTTAATTTTATTTACATATTTTGGATAATCAGAGTATATAGTGTTTTAATTCAAAATTCGAAACATTTATTAGAGCCAGGCATGAATGGGCACACCTATAACCCAGTACTTGGGAAACTGATACAGGAGGGTCTCAGGTTCGAGGCAACTTAGAGACTATTGAAGATAAAAGTAGGGGTGTTGTTGAGGGAGGTACAGTGCCCTGGGTTCAGGGAAAGAGAAATTTCTATTAATGGAAACCATGAATAAACATACTTTTAGCAGTAAGCTTACATTAAAAAATAAGATGTATATCTGGTGGCATTGTGTATTGTAGTCATTCAGTATGGTTGTAAGAAACTACAAAATAAAGCCACAAAAATGCAAGCTTTAAATAAACTGCTTCTAGTTGTTTATAGTAGCAAAAAAAAAGGCATTAGAAGTAGCTCAGTTAAAGAATAAAGTATAAGCTGGGCGTGGTGGCGCACACTTGTAATCCCCGCCCTTGGGAGGTGGAGGCAAGAGGATCACACAGGTTCGAAGCCAGCCTCACTGGCTTAAGAGACCCTGTTTCCAAATAATAATATAAAATAGGTTTGGGAGTGTAGCCTGGAGGTAGAAGGGTTTCCAGGAACCCCAGCACCACCACAAAAAATAAAAGAAGAATAAAGTATGTAGGTGGTATTAGTAATTGTACCCTTTATTTTTTTTTCTCTTGTGGTTTATTCAGAACTTTCTAAGAGCTTTTTATTTTATTTATTTATTTATTTATTTATTTATTTATTTATTTTGTGGGTCTGGGGATACCCAGGGGCATTCGACCTCCAAGCTACACCCCCTGCCCAATTTTTTATTCTTCATTTTGAAACCGGGTCTCACTGAGTTGCAGAGGGCCTCACTAAGTTAGCTGAGGCTGTCCACAAACCGCAATTCTCTAGTCTCAGCCTCCTGAATGAGTGCGCCACCACACCTGGCTCTCTAAGAGCTATTTAGATACTAATAAGCATTTTTTCTTTAATTTGTTTTAATGTAGATATTAAAAACTCAGTTCTTATAGATGTTGTTTAGGAGTAAATATACCAGTTCTTTTAGAATGTGATCTTTTTGGATTTATTTTTAACTTTGTGTATTAGTTATATCTCTGACACAACTTTAGTATCAATTGCTGTTTTTCTTTCCAGTTACCTGACCTTAAAGATGCTGAAGCTGTACAGAAATTCTTCCTTGAAGAAATACAGCTTGGTGAAGAGTTACTAGCTCAAGGTAATGGTGATTCCAGAAGAAGGAACTAGATAGAATTCTTCATAGTAATATAAACTTATGATGGTAAGGGGTGTGGTATAGTTTGGCTAATTTTTAGGAAAGGTATTTAAACATTTTAAAACAGTTTGGGGCACTTATAATACTGTGGGCATTATTTTATATAAAAATGCTCAGAAATACTTCTTGTGGGTTGTCATTGGCCGTAAACGTGTAATAAGTGAGTTTTACAATGTGTTTACTGTACGGAGTTGAGAGTGTATACAGCCAGGCGCAGTGTGAACGGAAGGGGACTGAGCTGGGAATGAGTAGCCTCCTCGACTCTCACCTGATTCTCAGGTCTTTTCCAGTGTTGTAGGAACCACAGGTTAATTTGCCTAATCAAGTCACAGGATTGTTTCAAGACATCTCATTTCAGAACCAATGAGTGATATGATCCAGAATTTAGGTTTTTCATTGCTTTGCCTCATTTCATGAGTAGTATTAAAAATGTGTTTTTGTTTTTTATTTAAAGACCTTAATTGGTTTTTTATTTAGTTCTAGAATTGGATATTCCATAAAACAGTATTCTTAGGAATTTTTCAAGATTTCTGTTTTGAAGTTATCAAATTGATAATCTGAGAACTATAATTTATTAAGTAATTTAAACTTTTTAGTATGTTTTTTATGTTGAATTAGCATTTATCTCAGGTGGCTTTGAAGTAACTTAACAAAAGTGCCATCCAGTGTGAGGTCACATTCTCATTGCGGTATCACTGATTGGATCGGGGTTTGGGTCACTCGTGTGTGTGTTGTTTGTTTCTTTTATGGGACAGTTGGTTGTTTGGGCGGATTTGTTTTGTGCTAGAGATTTAACCTAGGGGTGATCTACTCCCCCCCCCTTAAGTAGTTTAGAGTGTATACAGGAACCCCCCCCCTCCCCAGTTCTTTTTTTAATTTTGAATCAGGGTCTAAGTTGCTGAAGCTGGCCTCAAACCTTACATTCCTCTCTTGGCCTCCCAGGGAAGAGCTTTTAACCATTTAAAATGGTTGCACACATGTACTTAGGCTGAGTCAGGAGGATTGCAGGTTCCACAGCAGTTTAACAGCAAATCCTGTTTCAAAATACAATAAGAAAAGGGATGAGGATATGACTCAGAGGTAGGCTTTCCCTGGGTTCAGTCCACATTACACCAATTTACTCAACAACACGAGAAAAGGACCCGGCATTGGGAACAGGGAGTGTATTCTCACTGCCCAGGCAGTGCTTGATCAAGTCATGCTGCTACTGGAGTTCGGTGGTACAGGGTCTGGTTTACCTGTGCTGTGTAGGGGGTCACACGGTGCTCTCAGCGCCCTCGGAGTTAACATGGGTTCTGTTGTGGCCCACCTGTCCGGTTAGCAGTGTTGATGCCGCTCCCGCTTTGCCTGGGAAGAGTTGAGGGTGACGAGTTGACTGGTGGAAGCTCCATCCCTGTGTGATGGGTCCTCTCCACTGTGGTGGGATCCACAGGAGGAAAGACCGTGGCCAGTGCCGTTCAGAAGAGATGCCAGGGCCCCTCGGTAGTCTGCTCGCAAGTAGGAACTAGTTGGGTCAGCCAGTTTCTGTCACCTGCAAGTGCAGCAGCCATCTGGTTTGGCTCTCAGGATATGTCATCACATTTCCGTACCCAGGAAAGGAAGTGGCTGAGGGCATGGATGAGGAAGTGTCCTGACGCAGCGTAGAGGTGGAAAAGCCAGCCTCCACGTGGCAGCACAGATCTGGCTGTCAGTCTCCCACACAGCTCATTGGAACAAGAAACCTAAGCTGTCGTATAGCAGGCTCAAGACCCTCACAGGAATGCCAGGGAGAGGCCGTCATTACGTCCATGCGTGGTATCCCCGTGCAGGGTGTGCACGTGGCATCTGATGGTGGGGATCCTTCCCAGGGTGTCTTCAGTCCTCTCAGGCTCGTTGGGGTTGGAGAATGGTAGATTTGCCAGTCTAGAGCAGGGAAAGTAGATAGTAGAGGTGGTCTGCAAGCATTTTCCTTAAGTCACAGATGGCCCTTGCAAAGGCTCGGAATCTTAACGGGTTTTTTGCAGTACCCTTGTTCCTTCTTGTTGGCTTCCCATGTCATTATTGAATTGGTTTATGGGCATCAGAAGCGATTTGCATTTGTTGTTATGCTTGGACTAAGGAAGTTTAAGAACCAACAGGGCTCTATAGTTGAGCCCTGGGTTTAATAACAAAGCGTGTGTGTGTGTGTGTGTGTGTGTGTGTGTGTGTGTGTGTGTGTGTTACTGGGGATGGAGCTCAGGGGGCTTCTGAACTCTGCTATACACTCCCAGACCTATTTTATTTATTTTTTGGAAACAGAATCTCACTAAGTTGCTGAGATCCTTACTAAGTATCTGAGGCTGGCTTCGAACCAGTGCGATCCTCCTGTCTCAGCCTCCAAATACTGGCATTACAAGCGTGCGCCACCACGCCAGGCTTCTCAAATTTTTAAATTTCTCTATGAGCTTCCGTTTCTTTATATGTAAGATGATTGATGCTACTTCTGCTCCTTAGTAAAGGTTGGAGAATGATGCGAGGCTGTTTATGAAAACCACTATGCGCATGACACTGATGAAAGCTGGGTTACTAAAGATTGTGGAGGAAATGTTTAGAATTGAATACATTTTTCAATACTTGAAAAGTGCTGTCATAAACACATGCTCAAGTAATTAAGAACATATTTAAGAGTGGGTTCCTGTGACTTTGTATCATGAGAAGTTTTATTTGGTAAATAAAAAGAACTTAATTTAGAAATGATCTTAATTCATCAGACCTGTGAGGTTTTACACGTATGTTAACAAATTAGTCTGCCCAGTTTTATGGAAGCTGGCAGAAGACTTGAGACTCTTCGGTCTGAAAAAGGACAACTTGTCCTTCATTGCTGGAGTGGTCACAATGTTAACATTTGCACCGCCTCCTTTGAAGTCCAGTGCAGACAGGTGATATCTGACAGCTTTGTGGGTTGTATACAAGGGAGGAGTCCTGAGGTTAGAGAACCTGCGTCCTCACAAGAGGCAGTGTTGGCGCCGGTGCACTAGCTACTGTGCGAGCCCGCACTTGTTCAGAGAGGCTGAATCCCAAGGATTCTCACGCTACAGATGCCCTTGAACAGATAAAGTGCCAAAGGAATCTTTTTTTTCCCAGTAACCTGCTCCAATTTTCTTTCATAGAAAAGTCCTGTATGGAGTGCTAAATGTGAAACCGTATTTAATAGTGTCAGGTTTTACTCAGAATTTGGAGCAATTCTTTTTGAGTTTGATTTAAAACAATGAACAAGTCAGGGAAACCCATGAGGCAGGTACTTTATATTTACTGAAACAACGTGGGTAGTAATTTTTCAAAAGCTAATGTATAACTGTTAACTGAAGGGAATTTATAAGGAATAGAAAATGAGTCTTGCTTGGTTTTGGTGCCTGCTTCGTTGTGTGGCCGTCGTCTTACCGGTGTTACTCTTCCTCCTCGTGTTTCTATGGGGACATTTGGATGGTGCAAGTCGGCTTTAAAGTGAAGTGTTGTCCCCTTTTACCTCAGCCACCAGCCTCAGAAAGAATTGTCCCATTGTTAGCCGCTTTTTGTCTAAAGTTTGAGAAATACTTTAAGATTATAGATAGTAATATGCGTGGACGTCGCATCTTAACTCCTGCCTCACGTGTGTGTGACGCACACGGACGTGCTCGTTTCTCCTTGTCCCTGACGCTCGCTGCCGTGGAGACGTTACCGCTAGTTTCCATTTCCCTGCTCGCGGCCTTCTGGTGCGCATCAGTTGGTGGTGGTGAGAGCGGGAGACAAAGGCCTTGACTCGCGTTGACGTGTCCTTCTGTGTGCCTTTGCAGGAGAGTATGAGAAGGGTGTGGACCACCTGACAAACGCCATTGCTGTGTGTGGACAGCCGCAGCAGCTGCTTCAAGTGTTACAGCAAACCCTGCCGCCACCGGTGTTCCAGATGCTCCTGACCAAGCTCCCGACCATCAGTCAGGTAAGGGACTAGAATGGCTAGTGACTGAGGAGGGCCTGGGAATTGAAGGTGTCGGGACTTCAGAATGAGCCTAGCAAATGTATAATCCTGGTGACAGCCAGTGCTTAAATTGTCTTTTGTAGTGGTGTAACGTCCAGATGACTGGGCATGAGATCGGATGGTTGTGCCAGGAAGTTTGTGTCCCCGTGTTAAGACTTAGACTTTCGTCATTAGAGTTGCCAGATTCAGGCCAGTCTCCGCTACATTTTAGAATTAGCCTTTTGCCTGCTCTTCTGGGACAGTGTACCTTCAGTCGCAGGACCTGACAGTGCAGAGACTGCGGTGGCAGTACTTGAACACTAGGAGCCCGTGGCGCGCCTGGAGTCCAGTACTCGGAGGCTGGACAAGAGCTGGCATGGGTTTGCGCTGTGCCAGACGCAGCGAGACTTTAAAAAGAAAAAAAAACACTCAGTGCCTCTGCTTTTGTGAGGTGGCTTTTCAATTTGGAATTGTTTGGCTATATCCTCAAACCCCTACTCAAAAATGAATTTATTTAAAAGGTTAATGCATAACTTAAGAGATAATTTTATTTTGAGTTCCTTTCAAAGTCAAATGAATCTGTTTTAGAATACATGTCTTCTGTTACATGTGTTGATTTCCTAAGGTGGTGTTTTTTGTTTTGTTTGTTTTGTTTTGTTTTGTTTTTGGTGGTGCTGGGGTTCCTGGAAACCCTTCTACCTCCAGGCTACACTCCCAGACCTACTTTTGATATTTTTATTTGGAAACAGGGTCTTCTAAGCCAGCTGGCTTTGAACCTGCACGATCCTCCTGTCTCCGCCTCCCAAGCGCGGGGATTCCGCGCGCGCACCGCGCCCGGCCAGGTGGTGTGATTTAAAGTTAGGTATCCCAGTACTTAGAGTTGAGGGTGTAGCTTAGAGATAGGATGCTCCTGGGTTCAATTCACAGTACTACAAAAAAAAATTTAGTTACTTGATGTTAGGAGGTTTTTATAGAATTTTATTATTAGTAACTGACCCTTTAATTTTTCAAACTAGTTTTCTTTTTGTGGTGCTGAGGATCAAATTCATGGCCTTACACACATGCTATACAAGCATATTTCCCCAAAACCATATTCTAGCCCCTTAAAATTGATTTGAATTCGACTAGATTGGAAAAGTACTGAAAAGGAAATGAAGTCTCAGAATTTAGGGAAAGAGTTGGAAAACCCAGAACTTGCTCTGAATCTTGTAATTTTAGGCTACCATGGTTCCACTTTCTTTATATCAGAATCTTCCTTAATGTTTTCCTACTTGAAGGGCAGCTGTCTTGGTCTGATTTGTGTTGCTAGAGCAGTAGTTAGAGGAGCGAAGGTCTAAAGCACTCGTGCTGGTGTCTGACCAGGCCCTTGCCTGGGCTCACTAGGGCAGAGAAGCGGGATGGGTGTGTTCGTGAGACAGCGGTGGGGGCTCCCTCCTGTGGGGACACTCGCTCACTGGGTCATGGTGCCCACCTGGGTCTCTGTGGAGAGCAGGTCCCGAGGACCTCCTCTTCCTCAAGCCTTAGCACCTCTGGGTACTCCCCGCTAAAAAGGCCTGTGCGCCAAGCCCTGGAGGGCGAATTGCGTCAACCTTGGCGCAGCATAGCAGTGCTTTTGTAAAACTGATCTGAGGGTGGTGTTCTCTGAAATGTGTAATTCAGAATAAAGCCCAATTCCTCTATAAAAATGGCCTCCTTCACTCACTTAGCTTGTCTTTTTATCTGGAAATGTTCTCAGAATGCAAAGTTCAGATTGCAGTGTTCTTTTTGCCTTCAGTGGCTGTGAGCCAAGTGGAAGTGTTGGGAGCGTGGAATGATTGGTAAAAGCCTTCGTTGCTATTCTTAGTCTGAGTGGGAGTGAGAAGTTCTTGAGTTATATAATATTGCATACTGCAGTGCTAGGCTTCCATCATTAATTCCAGTCTTTTATTAGGTCTGCCAGTATTAAGACCATTATTTTTTTAAGTAGCAGTAATATGTAAAGTGTTAAATATAAATTTCAGAATGAGGGAAATTTAGCAAAATTTTTTTTTGCAGAACTGGGGATTGAACCCAGGGCATTTTACATCTGAGCTACACCACCAGCCCTATTTTTTATTCTTTGGAAGCAGAGTCTCTCCAAGTTGCAGAAGGCTTCACTAAGTAGCTGAAATTGACCAAGAACCTGCAGAAGTGTACGCCACCACGCCTGACTTGAGATTCTTAGGAGACCCTGTTTCCAAATAAAAAGTATAAAAAATGGGTCTGGGAGTGTAGCCTGGAGGTAAAAGGGTTTCCAGGAACCCCAGTACCACCAAAAGAAAGAAAAAAAAAAAAAAAAACAGAATCCTGATTAAATGTCTAGAATACTTTTCAAAATTAAGTACTTTTTTTCTTTTTTCAGAGAATCGTGAGTGCCCAGAGCTTGGCTGAAGATGATGTGGAATGAGAAATGTCGGCCTAATAAAATCTCAGTTATACGACTTTAAATTCCTGAGTTGGAGTTGAGCAGCTCTGGGGAGGAGGCAGATACGCTTGTTATGGACAGTCCTGCCCTGGAGTCTACCAAAGTTAATGTGTACTTTGTGTAGATCCATTCGTCTGCTTTATTTATTTTTCCCAGTGAAAAGTGTATTTTGATAGAGTTTTTCATGATATAAATACACTGAGTTACCAAAATATCATGGATTTTCTTTATTCCTAAGACATGCAATTAAAATGTGCATACGACATAGCATAGGTTAAGAACATTCAGTTTTGAATGTTTGGAGGGGAGGAGAGAGCTGAAGAATGTACACTTAAGCTAGCACCTTTTATTACAAATAAGAAAATTGGGTAGAGACTTGATTGTGTTTGTGGAAAATGAGCATTAAAATCTTTGAGAGATCATTTTTTCCATGTAATTGCTTAAACGTGCTGTGAGCTGGGCTAAGGACTTCGCCCCTCCCACATGTGTCCTCATGGTTATCCTTGTATTTTGCACATACGTAGTTACAAATAGCACCAGGACATAGATCTCCCTGCACCCAGATCTAGCTGTGTGAGCGTCTCCAGCTTGATGAGTTGGCCCACTTGCCTCATTTATAAGACGAGGCAGGTGCAGCCAGTCTTCAGACGATGTCCTTTCAGCTTCTGGGTCATTGGATTGGCTGCACATTTTCACGTTCACGTTCTGAGTGTACGTGGGCCACAGGCCTTGCTTCTTTTTATGTTCTGAGTTTTGCATGCTTACCTGAATTAGTATTTCTGAATTGATCTTTTTTTACAGTGGTGTAACTCTTGTTGATTTTCACTGATATTAAATGATTATGTATACTACGTAAATCTAAAACTTAACCTTTTAGGTAAAGTGGGATCTGCTTGTAAAAAATGTTCCCGACTCGCTCTTCAATGTGCCTCATTGCTCCTACTTCAGCTGATGACTTTACCTCGGGCTGTGAGGGTGAGGTGTGGACTGTGACTAAAGACTGGAAGAATGGAGGTGGCGGGACTTTGTGTTCTCAAAGACTCAGTTTGAGAACTGAGAATAAAGACGGTTGGTACTAACGGCTCTGGCGCATGGGGTGGCGTTCCTTACTGTGCAGGTCTCCTGAGTTCTGTTCTGAAATTTAGAGTGATCTCAAAAGACCTTCCTGCGTCTTAAGACTTTATTTGGGTTAATTTGCAAACCTCCTCACCTGTACTCTTGGGCGTGTTGTGCTTGTGCAGTGGGAAGATTGAGAATGTAGTTGTGGATTCTGCTTCTGGCTGGCTGCACCGCCTTGGAACTTCTCCTCCCGTTTCTGAACTTACCTCTAGTGTGCCTAGAACACCAGAAGCTTAGTGTTTGTGATCCCAGTGCTTGGGAGGCTGAGACGGAAGGATTGCAGCCAACCTAGCTGAGGCCTCCTGCACTTAGACCCTATTTCAAACTATACAGTAGGGCTGGGGCTGTAGCTCAGGCAGAATGTCTTGGGTTCAGTCCCAATCCCCAGTGTCTGTCTGTCTCCCTCCCTCCCTCATACACACACACAAACACTAGACCAAGAGGCACATATTTGAGGCCTCTTCCTCAGGTACCTTTGGGGCTCGAGATCCTGAACACTTAAACAGTGCTTTCCTGATGAGACACACAGCATGCTTTTGGGGGGTGGTGAGAGGTACAGACATGTTGGATAGGGGAGTTAATTGGTTTGGAGCTATAAAATTAAGCACTGCTTTTGAAAATCGGCTTTCAGCTGACTTTCCCTGGAAACCCATGTGAGTAGCAGCTGCTTTGCTTCTGGGGATGGATATGACACCGGGTGAAGATCTGTTACCTGGTTTCCGTTAGTACTAAAAGCATTTAAAATGTAGATCACATTGGGGGGTGGTACACACCTGTAATCCTAGAGCTTGGGAGGCCGAGACAGGTGGATCACAGGTTTGCAGACAGCCTCAGCGACGCTGACTTCAACCTAGAAATAGCCATCTGTTATGAGAAAATAAGAGATGGGCCTGGGGTAACAGATTCCATGAGCAGAGAGGTGGAGCGACATACTCATTTGCACAGTAGGCAGTCAGCGAATGTTTGATGGCTTACCTCTCAGTAAGTTTAAAAATTTTAGCATCTTCCGACTCCCTTTATGACTGTTCTGGACCACCCAGTGGGGTGGAGTGCCAACAGGAGGTGATGGGAAGCTGGTATGTGCAGAACATACCAGACTCTTCTGTGCTGCAAAGAAACCAGTGGAGCGCTACTGTGTTTCTGCTGTTCAAGTGAGTATTAAAGGGCTCGGAGGAAAGCTTGGCTTGGGGGGTTGTGTGCGCAGAGCAAGGCGCTCTGGGCCGTGTGGGCGGGGTCCTACCTTGGCCTGGTGCACACTCATCTTGTTCAAGCAGGGGTCCTGGCTGGTGTGGGACGTGCAAGTTCCTGGGTGATGGAGATGCCACTAGTCTGAGGTCACTGCAAGTGACAGGCAGTGGACCTAATGTGATGGGGCTGGAGGAGCAGGGGACTGAGGTCCAGGGCGGCCCCTCCTACTGCGGTGTGGGGCCCGGTTCTTCGCATCCAGAAAAGACACTAGGACCCATGCTCTCATGAAGTGCTCATTAGCAGAAGACAAGGCCAACCACGTCTTTGTCTTTCCAGGTATCCTGTGTCCTCCCCAAATCAAGACTAGTAGGAATAATTTCTACCCCTGTGATACCTGGCGAGCTGCTCCTTGCATCTGCCTGGCTCGTATTTCCACTTAAAAACTAATCAGTGTGTCCATGCCTCACTTCCGCAATGGAGACGGAGCCCTCTCCAGCATGTGGTCCAAGTAGTGGAAGGGAAGATCCTTAGTATCCACATATCAAAGAGGGGGAACCGATGAGAGCGAAAACCACAGGTGCTCCATCTACCCACAGTGTCTTCAGCAAAGATGTGGAATTCCACAGAAGCTTGCTTACAGCTTGCTTATGGTAAGGAAAAGTGCTCTAATTGAGCCCAGAATTTATGTCTGAGCTTTCTGGCAGCCAACGCAAAAGTGAAGGGCTTGTTCACCGAAAACCCCTCAGGATTAAAATGGAAAGGACAGCACTCTGATCACTCCTATAATTGCCCAGTGCGGTAGAGCTGTCTCCTGTGTTTTCTCCTTCTACCATATTTCTTACAGTCTTGAACAACATCTTTTGTTTACTCATGTCACTGGGATGTGTCATTGTCCTGTCTCTGCTGAGGGACACCATTTAACCTGCACACCTTTGTTGGCACTAGACAGAAAATGATCAGAACAGAGGGCTTTGGATAAAGGAAAAGATGGTGGGGTAGAGTAAGGGTGGGGCCAACAGGGCTTCCAAAGATGATTGGAAATGGGTCAATCAGACCCAGAGCTACGGACCAGTCAGAGCCAAGATCTAAGAACCAATGAGGGCCCAAATCTAAAGCCCTAAGGACCAATCATACGTTGCCATGCTATATAAGCTGACACCCAGGTGGCAAAGCAGACAGTGCTGCAGTGAGAAGGAAGAGGGCAGGAAGAGCCAGATAGTAAGCTGGCAGGGCTATGGCACGAGCCTGGCAGGATAGCAGCACCAGGGGTTTGATAGTGCTTCGGCATCAGCCAATTCCCAGTACTAGACCTGAGTGTTGACCTGACTCCATCCATCCTTATAAAGCTGTACTCTCATCCCTGACTTCTAAGTTGAGTCATTTTGCTTCTTGGTGCCAAGAATGGAGGTAGGCTGTGGGTCTAGGACTGAGGCCACCTCTCTGCCCATAGTGGTTCCTGTATCATTTGCACTGTGACATAATTCTTGATTTTCTTTCAATGGAAGTGACGCACCCAAGCACCGGGGACCCACTCAGCCTGGCCCAGTTGGTCTGGGCGACTCCCATATAGTGCTGAACGGACTGGCGCACTACATTTGCCATGGTCCATCAGGATGTTGGAATTTTACTTTCTACCTGGAGATTTCTGATCTCAGCCCTCGGGTGCCAGCCCATCAGAGCCGTAAGTGATCAATAGGGCTAGAGAAACATCCTGGCTGTCTTCCATGGGGATCCCCTTCTGTGGGAGTTGGGAATGCAGCATCAGAGGGGCTAGCCTTCATGGTGGTACTGGGGTTCCTGGAAACCCTTCTACCTCCGGGCTACACTCCCAGACCTATTTTTTATATATTTTTTTAAATTTGGAAACAGGTTCTCTTAAGCCAGCAAGGCTGGCTTTGAACCTGCGCGATCCTCCTGTTTCCGCCTCCCAAGTGCGGGGATTACAAGCGTGCCCCACCACGCCCAGCAACATCCCTCCCCCCCACACACACTTTTTAACTTCAGATTTTGGCTGATGTTTTAAACTTTAGCTTTTCTTTTCCTTTTTTTCCGGGGTGGTGGTGTTGCTTGTGTGGTTTTGGGGATGTAACTCGGGCATTCTATCAGAGCCACACCCCCAGCCCTATTTTATTCTGTTATTTTGAAACAGTCACACTAAGTTCCTGAGGGCCTCACTAAGTAGCTGAAGCTGGGTGTGAACCTGCGATTCTCCTGTCTCAGCCGCTCAAGGACTTGGATTATAAGCATGCACTACCATGCCTGGCTTATCTAGCCACTTTTGCCCTGTTGCCTTCTCCTGTGGTCCTGATGTGTGGGACACACGGTGGTGGGGACCGGGAATCCATACCGTGAAGAGTGGGAGGGAGGGGTACAGGGAGCCCACACTGGGCTTTCCTGTGCCCTTGCTGGGGTTGAGGCAGTCTCGCCGCCTCTGACTTGGTGCCACAAGTGAAGTCAGCACGGTGTGTGTGTCGGGGCTCAAAAGAGGGGGAAGAATAAAGTGTGGTTAGGCGGGGGAAGCGCTGTGGCTGGCAGCTTTCTCTGATTTCTAGGTGAGCATTGCTGAGGGATTCTAAAGAGGGATTGAAAACGGACCAATCGGGGCTCATCTCTAAGGACCAATCAAGGCGCAGATCAAGAGCCAATCAGGTCCCAGATGTAAGGGCCAATCAGAGGAGTTGCCATGCTATATAAGTGGCGTCTCGCTGCCTAGGCAAGCAGCAGACCAGTGAGAAGAAATAGGTGACTGATCTATGAAGAGGAGAAAGCGGTGAGAGGCATAGAGCCAGTGAAGCCCAGTAGCAACTCCCCAAGGTCCTTTCAGCACTAGCCAGGGCCCCAGGTCACGTGGGGTGGCAGTCTTTGTCTGTGATCCTTCCTGGAAGGAGTATTGCTACTATTAGCTCTTTCAGTGCTCTTTAATCATGTCTCCTGTGCTGAGCGCTTTTTTGTTGTTGTTGTTGTTCTTGGGGATAAGAGTAGGCTCTGGGTCTGGAGCTTGAGACCTTACCCTGCCCCAGTACTTAATGATTCCTTTGCACTAGTGGTGGTACTCAATCTGGGTTGCCGCCAGATACTGCTAACGGACTTCTTGGCCCTACGTTGGTGCTGGCCAGTCATGACCATGTCCCTTTTACCCAGGGACTTCTGACTTTCCATGTTCAGGGCAATAGCTGGCCAGTAAGCCATAAAATGGTGGTTGCACTACAAAGCATATGCTTGTGATGCCTTTCTCCGGGGAAATTCTGCTGGGGTTAGGACTTGCTTCAAAGACTGTGGAACCCATTAGTATTCCTGATTCTGGCCAATGTTTTTAGACTCTTACCTGTTAAAAGCAAGGGTGCCACAAGGTCTTTGTAACCAATGTGTTTCACAAAGCCACAGAACTTACGTAATTGAAGTTCTAATGTGCTTCACACTAGCAAATCCAAGTTTAGGTAAAGTAAACGTGCTAGACAGTACATAAGTTCTAGAAGTTACAGCACTCCAGGTCAGCAAAATAATACAACACAGAATAGGAAATAACAAGGCTGGGCGTGGTGGCACACGCTTGTAATCCCAGCATCCGGGAGGCTGAGACTGGAGGATCACGGTTCGCGAACAATCTCAGCTACTACTTAGGCCCTCTGCAACTTAGACCCTGTTTCAAAATAAAGAATAAAAAATAGGGCAGGGGGTGTAGCTCGGAGGTCAAATGCCCCTGAGTTCCATCCCTGGACCTGCAAAAAAAAAGGAATAACAAAGCCCAAAAATATAAGCGGAGAATCTGAGTTGGCCCAGGCACCGTGCAGGTTGCAGTCCCACTGGCCCTTGGTCAGGGAGAAGAGCAGACTGGATCAAGTACCTGGACTAGAGTTGTGAACTTGGGCTGGCCGGACTGGTCCATGGATAAACTTGCCATAGACACGGGTAAACACCTCTTACAAAGACACTGGCCTTCCTTCAAGCAGCATGCTGAGCTTTGCTCACACCAGATCAGTCGTGGCGTGTGCAAGAAAGAAAGGAGTGTGAGGGCTGCTGGGAGCTCACATTGGTGGTTCCCAGGCATTGAGTGGGGGTCGAGGCTGTGTTCTTGCCACTGACTTGGTGCCACAAACGAAGGGGGAGGCAGCATGTGTGTGTCGGGGCTCAATAGGATGGGGGGGCAGTAAAGGAACACAGTGTGTTGTCAAACTGGAGTAAGGGCCCCGGCTGGCTGCTCTCCCTGACTTCTAGGTAAAGGCTCCTGAAGGATTCCAAAGAGGGATTGAAAACAGACCAATCAGGGCTCAGATCAAGAGCCAATCAGGGCCCAGATCTAAGGGCCAGAGGAGCGGCCGTGCTATATAAGCTGGCATGTGGTGACTTGGGTAGCACTGTCTGGCCGGGAAAGTTAGACCAGCATAGGAAGATAGAGGGCAAGAGTGAGAAAAGAATGTGGCGTCGACAGCAATGGTAGCGTCAGTAAGTCTACGGAGCTGTAGTGTCAGCAAAACACAGCAGGCCTAACATCACACTGAGGGTTCCTCTTTGGCAGCAGCCAAGAACCCCATTCAAGCCCTGGGGAGGGTGACCATTTCTAATCCCTCCCTGGGCAGGAGTCGTGTTACCTTTTCCTGATTCTCTGTTGAGCCAAGTTGTTTTGGTTCTTAGAGACCCGAAGTAAGGTAGTCTGCAGGTCCGGGGCTGAGATCTCACCTTGCCCTAACCCAAGCAGTTCTTTTACACCTGGTTCTGTCTCACACGGGACTGTCTCACACGGACATTAAGAGAATAGTGTGCCAGTGCTGGTACTCAGTCTGGGCCACGCCTACATAATGCTGAAAGTCCCTGCTGGTTCTCTGCACCCACTCTTGCCTGTCAGGATAGCTCACCAACTACCCAGGGACTTCTGGTTTTTCAATACGTGGGCGTGAGCGAGTCCGTAATAGCCATAAGGGTGGCCAGTACTCTACAATACACGTGAAGAGGCTTGTGATGTCTTCCTCTGGGGGAGTTCTCCTGGAGCTGGGAATGCTGCCTCATGAGGGCGCTCCTTCCTGGAGACTGTGGAACCCATTAGCCGTCTCCTTGATCCTGAGTTTTTTCTTTCTTTTTATTTTTTCTGATTCTGGCAATATTTTTATTTATTTATTTATTTATCTATTTATTTTTTTGTGGCACTGAGGATGGGAGCCAGGTGCATTCTATCTCTGAGCTACACCCCCAGCCCTAATTTTTAGTCTTTTATATTTTTCTGAAACAGAACCGATAAAGAATTAAGTGTGAGCCGGGCGTGGTGGCGCATGCTTGTAATTCCAGCATTCGGGATTCCTGAGACCGGAGGATCGCGGTTTGCGGACGGCCTCAGCTACTTAGTGAGGCCCTCTGCAACTCAGTGAGACCCGGTTTCAAGATAAAGAATAAAAAATAGGGCAGGGGGTGTAACTTGGAGGTAGAATGTCCCTGGGTTCCATCCCCAGACCCGAAAAAAAAAAAAATGTGTGGTGAGCTGGGGTGAGGGCTGGGCCTGGCAGCTCTCCCTGACTTCTAGGTGATGCTTGCTGAGGCATTCCAAATGACCAATCAGAGCCCAGACCTAAAGACCAATCAGAGGAATTGCCACACTATACAAGCCGGCCGAGTAACATCAACATCACTTTAAAGTTTTCGCTTAAGCAGCGGTTGCGTCTCCCATGCAAGAAGGCCCCTTTCCAGGCAGGAGTTCTTTTCTCCCTTATCAGCACCTCGCAGGTCTCAGGTTTAAGAACAAGTCCAAGCCACACATACTGGCACACACTGAATTTGGGTGGCGGAGACATGAAAATTGAGGTTTGTGGACAGCCTTAACTATTTAGGCCCTTTGCAACTTTCTGAGAGTCTCTTGAAATAAAGAATAGGGTTGGGGTAGGGCTTGGAGGTAGACCGCTCTTGAGTCCCATCAGCAGTGGCTGAGGAAAAGCCTGGAGTAACTGCTGTATAATATATAAGCCACATCTTGATCTCGCGCAGGCAGCAGGAAGACGGTGAAAGGGCAGCAGCGGGCAGAACGAGGTTGGTCCCCGAGGAGTAGGGGCCAAGAGCAGAGAGGAGTCAACAGCGGAACCAGAGTCTGCAGCCAGATTGCCGAGCTGTGTCAGCAAGGCAGAGGCACAGTGTCCAGGAGAGTCTGCGGCAGCCAAGACCCCCCAGCACTTGGTGTCCCTGCCCAGGCCCCGCCCTAGGCAGGAGTTTGGTTGCTGCTCCTTGTTTCCCACTAGCTGCCCCCAATCCACTCACCTCCTGAGCTAAATTCCTTTTGTTGTTTTTTTTGGAGACAACCAAAATGGGTATAGGTCGGGGCCTGAGGCTAACCGGCCTCAACACTTATTGGTTCCTTGGTCCACATGACCCAGATTTTTCCTTCTCCATGGGAGTGTCTCATGGATATTGTGTGCTAGTAGTGTGTATTCACTGGCACTCAATCCACTCGTTCTCTACCTCCGCTGTTGCCTGAGAATGTCTCACCTAACCAGGAACGACTGATTTTTCAATTTTGCACCAACTAGCAAGAGATAGCCATGAGGGCCACCACAACTCTACGAGCCATGTGAAAAGGCTTGTGATGGCTTCCTTTTTGAGAATTTTCCTGTTGGAGTTGGGAATGTTGCTTTGGAGGGACTCACGATCCTGAAAACCGGGCCACATCAGTCTCCTTGCTACTTTTTCTCTCATTTTTTTCTGGTTCTGGTTGATCCCTTTTTTTTTTTTTTTGGTGGTGGTACTGGGGTTCCTGGAAGCCCTTCTACCTCCGGGCTACACTCCCAGACCTATCTTTACGTTTTTATTTGGAAACAGGGTCTCCTAAGCCAACGTGCGCGGCTGGCTTCGAACCTGCGCGATCCTCCTGTCTCTGCCTCCCAAGCGCGGGGATGACAAGCGTGCGCCACCACGCCCGGCTGGTTGATGCTTTTAAGCTGCCTAATCCAGTTTGATGCCGTCACCATTCCCTGCTGCTGTGACATACGTGCTGCCCAGTGGTAGAGACCCAGGGCAGAGACCACCAGTTCCTGCCTCACTCTCCACCTCTCTCCCCACCGCCCTGGCCAGGGCTGTAGCATGCGCATGAAAGGAAACAAGTTCCAGAAGTGCCAGGGAGCTCGTGTTGGGGTTTCCCATGCCCTCAGTGGGGTTCAAAGCTGTCTCCCTACCGCTAACTTGGTGGAGTTGCAAATGAACGGGGAGGCGGCATGGGGACGATAAAGGATAAAGTGTAGTGAGGAGTAAGGGCTGACGCTGGCAGCTCTCCCTGACTTCTACACCAATACTGCGGACACATTCCAAAGAGATTGAGAACGGCCCAGTCAGGGTCCATCCAATCAGGATGCAGATACAGGAACCAATCAGAGGAGTTGCTTGGGGAGCGCTAAGTGCAGCACAAGAGAAGAAAAGGTGAGGTGTAAATGAACGGTGGCGGTGCAGCAGCCATGTCAGTAAACTAGCTGGCAGAATGGAGTGCCAACAAGGAGTAGCAACCGTGTTTTGTGTTCTTGGTCATGTGAACTCTCGGGATCCATGGCCTTTCCCCAGATCGGAGTCTTCCTCCCTTTGTTGGAGACATGAACTGAGGCGGGCTGTTTAAAGCATGGCTCCCAATAAACAAGGGAAAGGCTGCAAAACCAACTAGGAAGGGGGTGGCAATGGCTAACTCCCTATTCTTGCAAGACTACACCCAAAGCAGAATTTTCACCGCCTCTCTGGGCTCTGGATGCCAGCTTATATAGCATGACAATTTCTCTGATTGGCTCTTAGATCTGAGATCTGATTGGCTCTTGATCTGGGCCCTGATTGGTCCTTAAATCTGGGATCTGATTGGCTCTTAGATATGGGCTCTGATTGGTCCATTTTTAATCCTCCTTTGGAATGGCTGAGTAGGCTTCACCTCGAAGGCAGGGAGCGCTACCAGTTTTGTACAGTATCCTCGCTACTTTTGACTGAGGCTGTCCTTGAACCTGCCATCTTCCTGTTGCCGCCTTTCAAGTACCGAGTGGATTACAGGTGTGTGCCTGGTTTAGAAGCTTTATTTAAAAAGTGGGCGGACAGCCTCAGCTACTCTGCGAGGCCCTTTGCAACTCGGACCCTGTTTCAAAAAACTAAATAAAAAGAATAAAAAATAGGACCGAGCGTGTAGTTCGGAGGTAGAATGCCCTCTGGTTTTATCCCCAGTACCACAAAAAAAGGAAAAAAAGGATCCCAAAGGGAGGCTTCTCCTATGGTCTGAGTGTGGCCCCCACATTTCATGCGTTGGAAACCTGATCCCCAGAGTTGTGCCCACGGAATCCAGAGGTGGGGCCTTGGGACGCAGTCCAGGGGCGGGGTCGCAGGCAGGGCCTCCGGCAGGGCATTAGTGGCTTTGTATGGAGAGGCGGACCGGCCTGGGTTCGCACCCCAGCTCCGTCTCCCTGTGTTTCGATACAGCACGAGGCCCTCACTGGGGACACAGGCTAGGGACGAGCGGTGCCGTACTCGGAGACGTCCGTCCTCCAGAATCAGAAGCCAAATAAGCATCTCTTCTTTACAAATCACCCAGCCTACGGATTCAGTTACAGCCACAGAAAACCAATTAAGATAGTATCTCATATGATTAGTTTCACCATGGTTTTCTTTCCCCAATAGTTTTTGTGAATCTATTACAAATGGCTTAATTTTGCTTTGAGCAAAAGGTTTTCATCATGTTAACTGACAAATGTGTAAACACAAATTAAAGGTGTTCTCTCCCAGATAATAGTTCCTTATAAAAGACCAGCATGAAAGAATGGTGAAAGCAGTTTCACCAGTTACCGTTGTTAGTTTTATGGTGAAAGGGTGTAGCGGCTCAGGTGCGCCTGGCCCTGGGCTGAGCAAGAGCCAGTGAGGGCCTGCGTCAACAGCCTGACGCGGAGACAGTCGCCTGAGCTGGAGACTCCTTCTGGACCAGGTGACGGTGTGGTGCCAGCTGCGGTTTCCATTTGACAACGGGTGACTCCGCTCGGAATCACTCACAGCTGCTTCCTATTCGTGATTTTAGCTGTGCTCTGCAAGAGGAGTAGGATCTCCTCATCGCCCATTAAGTCACTTCTAGTCAAGTCACACACCTTCAGGAATATGTGTGTATGTGTGTATGTGTGTATGTGTACGTACTGGGGATTGAACCCAGAGGCATCCTACTTTCAAGCTATACCACTGACACCCCCCCCTTTTGTTTGTGTTATTGGGGATTGAACCCAGGGACATTCTTCCTCTGGACTACACTTCCAGCCCTATTTTACTTTTAATTATTTATTTAGGTACTGGGGATTGGACCCAGAGGCATTCTACCTCTGAGCTACACCCCCAGCCCTATTTGATTTTATTTTGAAATAGGCTCTAGCCAGGTTGATGAGTGTCTCGCTACTTGCTGAAGTTATCCTTGAACTTGCGATTCCCCACCCCTCACCCCACCCTCATATCAGTCTCCCAAGTACTGAGATTATAGGCACACCTGGCTTGTTTTTTCATTTTGAAACAGGGTCTCACTAGGTTGCTGAAGGCCTTGCCTTGAGCCTGCGCTCTTCCTGTCTCAGCCTTTCAAGTAGTGGGGTTATAGGTGTGTGTCACCATGCCCAGCTCCCAGCCCTTTGATAACTTTTTATTTCTAAACAGTTGCTGTAGTCTTACACAGTTGCTGAGGCTGGCCTTAAAAGTGGATTCCTCCTGTCTCGGCTCCCCAAGTGCTGGGATTCTAGGTGTGCCACCACATCTGACTTACCAGCTATTTTTAAAGTCGGGCCTAGTGCCTGGTTAACACTGTGCACGCAACATCTAACAACCGCACAGGTCAGGCGAGATGCAGCGTCGGGAGCCTCCTCCCTGCGTTGCCTTCTCGGGGTGCACGTGGGCAGCAGCCTGGCCAGTGAGCCTCCTGGGCTCTCTGGGAGGAAGCAGGACTCCGCTCTGCCACTTTGCACTCCAGCCCGGCACAGGGCGGGACAGAGGGAGGGGCGGAGGCTTTCAGGCAAGATGGTGGCTTCTCTGGACCACAGCTCAAAGTGTGTCACTTGGCAAGGCATTCGGGACGAGACTGTCTTTCTGTTGGTGACTTGGAGTAAGGCGATGGCCCTCCTCCATCTGGGTGGGCCTTAAGCAGGCAGTCAAAGGTTTGAAGAGGATGAAAAAGATGGATGGCCCTGGGCAAGGGGGACGTGTCCTGCAGGGGAGCTTGCTGCGTCCGCACCAAGGCCTCTCCTGAGCCTCCGGCCTGCTGGCCTCCGTGATTCCAAGCGCCAGTTCCTTATAACAGATTCTCTCTATGATATATGCTCAGCTGATTCTGGTTTCTGGAAAACCCTGACTAACGCAGAGTATCCACTGACCCTGGCTCATTTGTACAGGATCTTAGACCCCAGCCAGCTGGGTGCAGTGGCCCATGCCTGTAGTCCCAGTATTTTGGAGGCTGAGACAGGAGGATTGTGAGTTTGAGCCCAGCCTGGACAATTTATCGAGACCCTCATCAGCCTAGCTAGACCCTGTTTCAAAATAAAAAACAAAAAGGGCTGGAGATGTAGCTCAAAGGTAGACTTCCCCTGGGTTCAATAACCAGTGCCCTTCCCCCCAAAAATCTTAAACTTTAGTTAAGGGGACCTTGTGGGTCAACTGTGGCCACCCCTTGGAGCCGGGCACCCGGCCTCGGCTCCTCCTGGCTTCCTGGGCAGCAGCTTCTTGGTGTGCTCGGGCGCCATCTCGTGCCACTTAGAGGCATTGCATAACCATCCCAGTCTATTTCCACGTGGACCTCTTTGCAACACCTAGCCACTTACATGTAGACCTCCACTTTGTGTAGGCCTCATTCTTTCTTATTCATTCAACAAACCCTTAGCGGGGGCTCTTGTACAAGACATTTTGGCCAGTGCAGTGACCACCCAGCAGCTGGCCTCTCCCGCTCAAGGAGCCAGAGTAAAGGCAGCCAGGTTGCAGTCATGTGAAGTCAGGGCCCAGAGAGAAATCAGACAAGGAGCTCGGGTGATAAGGGGTGAGCTGGGGGTACTGGGGCTGGGCCCCTGTTGACGCCAGCTTACTGTGTCCCAGGCACTTGAGTGGGCTCTGCACATCAGGGCAGCAGCCCGGGCCATCTAGCAAGGTGTAGGAGCCTTCCCCCTTCCTGCCGCCTTTGGAATTATGGCTTAGCACCCTTCAGGCCGGCCAGAGCTCTGGGAGCAAGTTCCCTGCACTGGCCAGAGAGTGGCAGTGTGTCTGCAAAGATCTAGGGACTCCTGTGGCTGCAGAGGCCAGCAGGCGGGGTCTGCGCACCTCCCGCGGAGGATGGGCTGGGGCTGGGTCCCTGCTGCCGGACTGCCCCTCCACTCCTCTGCAGAACTGACTGGGAGGCGACGGAAAGCCGTTGGTTTATGCCGGGTCCCCAGGGGGACTCCCGAGCCCAGGCTGGGTGAAAGGGCCTGTCTGGGAGGCAGTTACGTGGAGCCCGAGGAGCAGAGCTGACCCTGGTGGGGCCGAGCTCCACAGGAATGACAGACAGACAGGAAGAACGGGGTGCAAAGGGAGGGCCAGCCTGGAGCACCGGACACGGGTGCAGCCACCCGGTGTCACTCAGCACCGAGCTGTCGGCTTCGGACATCTCCCCGAGAGGCAGACTCTTCCTTTCCTAGCTGGGCTTTTAGCCACAGAGATTCTGAGACGAGCAGAGCTGAGCGGGCATGGGGGTGCGAGGGCACCGACCGTGGGCGACACCCAGGGCCCTCAGCTGGCCACCCTTGCACCCACTGCAGAAGGCGCCACGGCCTCCTTAAGAGGTGGCATTTTTCCAGATAGTGCAGGTCATAGAAGCAGCTCAGACTCCTGGTTCTGGGTAATGACTCTTTTGGGCCTCTGTTTCTTCAAAGAGTGTCTTAATTTGCAGGGTTGCACAGGCTTGGATTTTGGATCTGAGAACATTCTGGAAGGAATGACATGCCACGGAAACATACGGGTTTTCTTCCTGGTAGGCAGCAGGCGAAACCTCAGGATTTTCCTTTCCTGGAATCATGGGATGTTACCATCTGAGGGGGTCGGAGCCATCATCCAGACCTGCTCACAGGTGAGAGGGCGGAGGCCAGGCCTGAATCCTCGCTGGAGTGAATCTGGGCTTGAGAGCCCGGTGTCCCTTTTCCTCTAGAGCGACCACCCACTGTGAACCACAGGCATGGAACCCAGGTCTGGCCTTGAGGGTGGGGCCTCCTGGTGTCCAGAGTCTTCTGCTCTTAGCGAGGCAGGTGCCATGTGTGTCTTCAGACACAGTGCTCGGGTCAGCCAGGCTGGGCGGGCGCCCCTGCTTGGTGACATCTTCTGCAAATCGGGCAGTAGTAGGTCCTCGATAAAATCCACAGCGCCAGCCCCAGCTCTCCCCGCCGGGACCGCATTAATCTGCACATTTTTGCCATGTTGCTGCTTCTCGTGACAGATCAAAATGTTTTTCTGCCTCGAAGTATCCCTTTATTAAAAGACCGGGGGCCTGGACATGTTAACCGGCCGCCGTCCCTCCGGCGCCCCCGCCGCCTGCTCCCTTCTGCCTCTTGGCTTCCCCACAGGTCTTTCCACATCATTCATTTTGACATTTAAAAGTTTCCAAGCCTGGCTCTGAAATGCCATAAACACTGCCATTGTTATTTGCTGGGCTCTGGAATGCTGAGAATCCCAGGACACTGGGAACCAGGACCCGGAGCCTTTGCAGGGAGCTGGCATCTGAGCCGCCTGGGAGAGTGTGGCCAGACAGGCCCAGAGGCTCTGGCTACCCGGCCTCCTTCCATCTCACCGTGCCGGCCCGAGCTGAGTTCTCCCCGGAGCATCACCGTCCCACTCCAGGCGCGCCATCTGTGTAGGAAAACCTCCCCCCTTCACGCACGTGTCATTTCTTCTGCACCTTGTGCATGGTTCTTGCTTATAACTGCCCCTCTCTGTGGCCGTCAGGAGAGGAGGTCAGAGAAAGCAAACTGGAACACGTGTATGTCCCCCACCACGAATGCTGCCTCCTCACAGCGCAGACGCTGGCTGGGAGGCTGGGGCTGTCTCCGTAAGACTTCACGTCCGGCTCACTTTGGCTGTGCTTGCCATCTTTGCACACGACGCTCTCCCAGCCATCTGTGATTGATGGACGTGGGTGGGCAGGCCTGGACTCGCGGCAGAGCTGCTGGGGCCTGCGTGGCGCCTCCGAGCCTTCCTGCATCTATTTCTGAGCCCCATACAATGCTTCTCACAGAACGGGCACCCCTTGGGGGTTTCCAAAATGACAAACAATTGCTCTAACATGGCTGCTCCCTAAAGGTAAACATGGAACCGCACATTCCAGTCCTGCTTCAGATGGCACGTGAATCAGCAAGACACAACACGGCTGGCTTCTATTTGACTAGCTGTTCCCAGACATTTGGGCTCACGGGCAGGCATAGGTAACCAAGTTTATTTGCTTAGTGAAGACATAAAGCAAAACACAGTGACACCGCAGACACTATCGTTTTCATCTCTTAGAGCAAAGCCTATTTTGATGCCAGAAAAGTGGTAGGAAAGGACTAAAATTAAGGAAAAGCAGTGATTCCCAGGCAGGACCCATCTCCTACTGCAGTTCCACTCCAGACCACTGAAGGTGCTCTGCAGCTCAGCACCTGCTAAGAAGGCAATTCCGGACCCGGGGCTGGCGCTGGCGTGTCTCATACCTCCTGCGCCCTAGTCTGCCGGGGCTCCTGTTAGCTGTAGAGTCTTCATGAGATCCAGAGTCTGCTTTTCAGCAGGCTGCAGGCCAGCCATGGGCTGCTGCTCCATCCTCCCCACTTTGAGTGGCAGGCTTACTCCATACCAGGCCGAAAACAATGCTGATGTCTGCTCATGTGGATGAAGGGGAAAAGTTAGGTTAAATGGTTATTTTGAGTCATGTAAACAAAAGACTCTTCAGGTAGATTCTCTACTGTTGCAGAGATGTGACCAGAGCTAACAGAGACTGCAGAGACTGCTGCTGTCTTGCCAAGGGGTTGCATGCAGGAATGTGTGGCAGCCTTTTGCAACCCTTGGTGCCTATCCGAGTAATGGCTACTGGCCAGATGTAGTGGCTTGCGCCTGTAATCCCAGTACTTGGGAGACTGAGACAGGAGGATCGCGGGTTCTAGGCCAGCCTCAGCAACTTAGCGAGGCTCTCAACAACTTAATGAGACCCTGTTTTCAATTAAAAAAATAGAGCTGGGGTATAGTTCAGAGGTAGAATAGCCCTGGTACCAAAATGTAAAAGACAGAAAAGAGTAATGGCTACTGGGTAGCTCTCGCCCTCCAGCCCCAGGCCTAGCACCAGTGTGACCAAAAGCAGCCACCGGTTTCAAGCCCTGTGTCTTGGATTCTGCCATTTTATGGACCCCCTGAACGCTCTTCCCTGTACCTCCAAGACACCGGACACTAACCAAAGAGTAAAAACCAAACAGATCCCTCCCGGGAATCAGATGTGGCATGACTGGCCGTGACGGAAGGAATTCTCTGAGAAGATGAGGCTGCGATAGAGATAGTCTCGGAAATCCTGTAGTCCTGCCAGTGGAGAATCCAGGCTCTTTCTGAAAATCATGGCGGCTTTAGTTTGGATCCTGAATGTCCCGCAGAGGCCCATGTGATAAGCAGCTTGGTCTACAGAGGGCGCTGTTGGGGTGGAGGAGCCTTTAAGAGGCGGAGCCTAGTGGGAGGTCTTCAGGTTGTGGGGGCATGTCTTGAAGGGGATTGTGGGATCTGGCCTACCATGCCACTGCAGGCCCAGAAGTAATGATGGCAGGCCCAAATCACCAAGCCATGAGCCCAAGTCCGCCTTTTCTCTTTGTACCTCCATCATTTCTGTGCTTTACAGTGTGGGAAGCTGAATTCAAGGCAAGTCGGGCGGCGTGAGGCGCCTGGGGTTGTGCTGGGTCCGGGAGTGAGGAGGAGGGGAGGGCCCAGCGGCTAAACCAGAGCTCTGTCAGACTCAAGCTTGGAGGTCCACGCCAAGACACTCTCGGCATCTTTGCTTAGTCCACATGTGTCCACGCATCTGTCTCTGGATTCTAATGCATGTGACATACTCAATGCAGATTTTGTTTTTGGTACTGGGGGTTGAACCCAAGGGCCTTTTACCTTTAAGCTAAACCCCCAACTCTTTATTTTTTCATTTTAAAACAGGGTCTTGCTAAGTTGCTGAGGCTGGCCTCGCATCTGACATCCTTCTGTTTTAGCCTCCCAAGTTTCCGGGATTATAGGTGTATACCATCATGCCCAGCTATTGTGGAGCTTTTAATAGAGGCTCCTCGGAATGAGGCTAAGGAAAACGGGGAACAGTTACAGGAGAATATGGTGCCAGTTGGGGTGCAGCCAGATGGGGAGCTGGCTGCCGTGTTCTGTAGTCAAAGATGGCTGCTCCGCTTCCTCTCAGCCCCCGGCGGGACCTGAAAAGATCAACTTTGACCCAGTTTGACTCAGTTTCAAGTTCTGTGCAGGAAGAACCAGAGGGGCTTCCCCGCACAGACCCAGATGACTCCGTCTGGATCTGGGGTCAGAAGGTGGACTCTTAATGTGATGGCTGGAATTCTGCCGCCGTGGTGGGCAATGCTGAGAGCCATGGGCGGGCAGCTCCCTCCAGAGTGGTGGCCACAGCCCCCTGGAGCCCTCTGTTGCAAAGAGAGAGATCTCCTAAAAGCCAGACATGAAGGGTGGACATGCACACGGCACGAGTCCCAAGCATGGCCGCCGAGCCTGGGGCTGAGCGGCGTGGTCTTGGACCCCAGGACCTTGTCCGTCTCCACGAGCTAGAGTGTGGCCCAGCCCAGGGCTGCGGTGACCTGCCAGGGCCCAGGCTCCTCCCTCCCCACCACCTGGACTCCCCGCCTGTCTTCTGTGCCTTTTAAGGTCCTCTTTTTAGAAATAAAAACCACTTCCATATTTCTCAGGTGGATTGATTTTTAAGCTGCAGAGGTTTTTTTATTTAAAGGAGAGACGTGGCGGTAGTGAAAGGAGCGTGGAGGTTGAGCCAGGCATGCGGGCGGGCGGCCGCCCTGGTGCGCCGGCTGCAGCTGCCCAGCACCCACGAGCGGCCGGTGCCACCTGCAGCCTTGCTCTGGCCGCTGACCGTGCCTAGGGCTGGAAACGAGCTTTGGCACCTCTTATGGGACCGTGGATTTTGTCTAGATGCCTTGCGGGCAGCAGGGCCACCTGGAGTGCCCCGGGGAGCTGGGTGGACTTGATTGTGGCACTGGGGTCATCAGCCCTTCCAGGTGCGCTGTGGGGGAAGCCGGCCCTCCTCCCGCCGACCCTGCAGGGGACAGCGGGGCCACAGGGCTCCCGGGCCAGGCTGGCCCGGGCCTGCACCTGCTTGCTGCGGCGCTGGGTGGCACTGTAAGAACTGCAGACACTGTGCAGCTCCCGCAGGGTCCTGTGTGCAGCCTCCTTCCAAACAGCACACTCTCCCCTCGGCGGCTCTGCACGCCCACCCAGCCACTGCGCCCAGCACAGAAGGCAGCTCAACACACGCACACACGCACGTGCACACGTACACACACGCAGAAAACTTGTGAGAGCTTGAGAATGTCTCTCAAAGAGAAAGCAGAAGCTCCAAACCCTGGCCACATGACTTGTTTTTTAGAAGAAAGAAGAAAGTGGCAGTGGGGAGGTGGGAGAGGAGGATGCTAGGGCAGGGAGCGGGGTCTCTGCCCTGGAGTCTTGGCACTGGGCGGTGTGCCGGGCGGCTTAAAAGCCTTCTGTTCTTGACTTTGCAGCTGCCGCTGCGTCAAAACTCCCGGACAGGGTCAAGGGTGTGGGGCGTGGTCAGAGGGCCTGGCCGCCATCCACCTGCCCTTCCTGGGGGGGTAGACGGAGGGAGGGGACCTGGAGCTGCCCCTTGTCCCCCTCCTGGCCTCAGGCCCCGCACTACCTGCCCCTCCCCTCTTGCCTTCGTGGGCTGCGAGGTGGGAAGGGGAAAACATGGCTTGGGCGGAATTTGCTGTGAGAAACTATTTTCTCCAAACAATGACCAGGAAATAGGCGTGCTGCCCTCTTGGCAGAGTTATCTGAAGGCTTCTTGCGCCAGTGAAAGGTGACTGAGAGCCCTTCCCAGGCTCAGGTGGCCACCCTGTGCAGGCCAAGGCAGGCCTGAGCAGAGGCCAGCCGGCAGGGGGCAGGCCACTCTCTGCTGACGCAGCCCAGACCCACAGGTGCATGCCTTCAGCCCATGAGTAATGCCGGCTTTCGGCTTCAAAGGGCTTTCCTGAGATTCTCCAACTAGTCACCCCCAGGAGCTACAAAGCCCAGCATTATTGCCTTCATTAAGCGGGGGGCAGGGAGCCAGGCAGGTGGAGTCCCCCCCGGGCCAGCGAGAACCCCAGTGGGAGCCTGTGGATCTGGGTGCAGGAGCTGTGGACGCTCAGGCTTTGCTTACACCCCGGGGTATGGACAGGGAGCCATGGATCTAGAGATGCCACTGGGTAGGAGGGGCTGCGGAGGGCCCTGGAAAGAGAGTGTCCTGCTGAAGCCCAGGGAGGGAGATGGGAAGACAGGTTGGCCTCCGCTTACCCGTGGGAGTCCACCATATGTTCTCAACAGTTCAGGGAGCTGCTGCGGATGCTTGGCTCACTGTGCCCTTCCGAGCCATCCAGGAGCTGTGGAATGAGTCTGGGGACACGTTTTAGTATGTGTGTGAGGATTCTGAGGGACAGAAATGATCATAATACATCACTCAGGTTCCTTGCACACATTAAAAACTGCGATTGGAAAACTCAGAAGAGAGCGTGGTGTGGTGGTACATGCCTGTAGTCCCAATACGGGGGAGGCTGAGACAGGAGGATCACAGGTTTGAGGCCAGTTTCAGCAGCAACTTAGCGAGGCCCTCAGCAATTTAGGGAAATCCTGTTTCAAAATAAAAGAAAAATAAGCAGGTTGTGGTGACACATGATGGTAATCTCAGTTCTTGGGAGGCTGAGACAGGAGGATTGCAGGTTCATGGCCAGCCTCCGCTACTTAGGGAGGCCTCCACAGCTTAGTGAGACCCTGTTTCAAAGTAAAGAAAAAAAAACCAGACTGGGGGTGTAGCTTGGAGGAGAATGAATGGCGCTGTGCTCAATCTTAGTACCACAAAAAAAAGAAAATTTACAAGAGTTAAGAGTTGACCGTTCCTTGTCTCCTCTTGGTGGTGGTGGACGGCACAGGCAGTGTTTCACAGGTAAAGCCATGTCCTGCTGACCGTGGGAACCAGAGCACCTTCTGGAAGCCAGACAGCGGACTGAACGTTTCAGTCATCCCTGTCTGCGGCTGCTTTTTATAAACTTGGCATTAGCGTGTGCTAGGGAACGCCAGGACGGTGTATCTGGAAAATATTTTCTACCATTCGAAAACACACAGAGGCTCACGCGTGTGCGTGCACACGCATGCATGCTGGGAAAGGGAAAAATTAAAGACATTATACAAAAAGTGGTGCATGCCGCCGAGAGGCTTTTGTTTGCCTTTTTTTTTTTCATTACTTCCCAAGTTCTTTATTTCCGCTGCCAATTTTAGAAGGCCTTAAGTCACAGTTGTTGCTAAACTTCTGTCAGTTAAATGTAACTCTAAGAACAGAGTCATCTGCTAGGCGGTGGTCTGCATGCCGAGCGGAGCGGGGGTCTCTGGGTATTTTCTGCTGCGTGGCGCTCTCGGTGCTCACAGGCGGGCCCGTCCTGCCAGGCCCTGGGCTCCCACAGCTCCAAGCACCTCCGATCAGAGGACGGGAGCCGTGCTGTGTCAAGGTGTCTACATTTACACTGAGTGGCCCAGAAACAGAGCGAAGGGCGGTTCGTTACACATTCCCCGCTTCTGCATTTCTCCTAGAAATGACTGGATCCATTTTTCGTAAATCTCAACCCTGTGGAATCAGAAATTAAGAGGCCCAAGGACAGCGACTGGCTTTGCTTCAGGCCCCGGTTTCCTGCCCTTACTTGGAAGTGCTGAACAGCTAAGGCAGCAAACAGCCCGGTTTATGGTCTGTGCCCCAGACCTCGGGGGCGCTGCCCTGCTTGGGCTCCTGGCAGACATGAGCTCTCGCGGCAGGGCCCTGTCACTTCCCCGCAGTCCCGCGGCCAAGGCAGGGCCGAATTTGTGCTGGACAAAGTCGGGGGTCAGCCCCGGCCGGGCGAGGACGGACATCTTTCCGTTCCTGCTCTCCCTCAGCTCCTTCCTGTCTGTCCTTCTTGTTCTGGGCTGGTATTTTCCCAGCCAGCCTTGGGGCTTCAAGGAGACCAGGGGAAGGCTGGGTGGGTGGGAGAAGGGCTGGGCCCCAAACTCCGTGCCTGGGAGTGATCTTTGTGAGGGGAAAACCAGAATTGGTCCATTGCTTTGAAATTAGATCGTGTTCATTCCATGGTCAGGGCAGGAAATTAAGGGCAGTGCGGATAGGTCCAATTCCCGATTCTACCTCCGACGTGCCAAGCTGCCACCAGGATAAGGCCCTGCCCCTCTCCTTGCCCCTCTTCCTCCTCCTCACAGGGGATCGGCCCCAGGGGTTCTCTGCCACTGAGGTATGCCCCAACCCTTTTTATGTTTTATTTTGAGACAGTCTCACTAGCTGGTCCAGGCTGTTCTCGAACTTGAGAGCCTCCTGCCTCAGCCTGCTTAGTCACTGGGGTTAGAGGCACGTGCTGCCCCATCTGCCCTCCTCCTCTTTGTCAACTTCCTCTTCTCCTTCCTCCCTCCTCCTTCCTCCTTCCGTCCTCTTCCTCCTCCTCTTCTTCCTCCTCATTCTCCTTCCTCCTCCTGGATTAACCCTGGGACATTCCACCTCCAAGCTACATCCCCCCAAGCCTCTTTCCTTTTTTTGATTTTGAAACAGGGTCTTGTTAAGTTGCTGAGCCTGTCCTTGAACCTGTGATCCTCTTGTCTCAGTCTTCCAAGTACTGGGATCACAGGCTGCGCCACCATGCCTGGCTAGGCTCTCTCTGTCCTTGGTGTTCCCCTGTCCAGAGGCGCTCGCACCCCACTGCATGAGGGGACATGCTCGCAGCACCTTGGTGGGGAAGGCAGAGACGACCTCCCTGCCCGGGAGCCAGGCCCTGCGGCCACAGCGTGCCCGGTTTGGGAGGTTCAGCTCTGGTCCCATCCACGTGGTGTGTGGCTGGCTTTCTGGAGACACGTCTGCACTGCTCCTTTAGGCCTTCGTTCTTCTTTCCAAACAGAAGCGTGCCGTCCACTCCTTCCTCGTTCAGTAGGCTCACACTGCCCGAGGCTCTGTGTCCAGCACTGGTTACATCTGGGACCAAGACCTGTCCTTTCTCCACCGCGTTGTCCTTCTAGTGTGAGGAGGTGACTGGCGGGGGACAACTCGCCCTGCAAACGGCTCTTGCTCGCAGCGGTGTCCATGGTGGTGAAGGAGCAGAACAGGCTGCAGGGGACGGGCGAGGGCCACCGCACTGAGCTCTCGGGACTTACCCAGGAAAAGGCTGCCGGGCTCCGGGGCGGCACGACGGGCGGGAAGCCGGCGCCACGGCATGCTTGGCTGTCCGCTTGATTCCTCCTTGCCCTCATGGTCAGCTCTCCTAGCCCCTCTTCTGCCCTCCCTTTCTGATACACGATTTAACAATCCGACCCTGCCTGGACAAAGGGAAGCCTGCTCCAAATGCCAGGCAGTGCTTGGAAGGCAGGACGGGGGGACTGGAGCTCTTGGGGTCCTTCCCCACATTTTCCTGCAGAGAGCCAGGTGACCAGCGCTCACTTTGTCCCTGCGCACGCTGCCCGAGACCGTGCTGCCCTCTGGCTGCAGCTTCTGGGAGATCTGAAAAGACTTGGGAAGTGAACTCACATTTTTTTTTTTTTAATTTCCTTCCACTTTTTCTTCTAAAATGGTACAAGTTTCCTGGAAGAAAGTCCACAAAACAAGGGCGACTGTTTTTTTTTAAAGATCGTAAAATCTGGACCAAGCAGGGGGACGCTGAGCATCACTCTCAGGGCAGATGGGCACCACAGCGGGCCCTTCCTTTGCAGCTGACCCCGAGTGGTAGCATGTGGGCAGAGGGCAGGTGGACACCTAAGATCACAGGGAGGCCACTGACCGTGGAGTGAGCACAGGGACCAGAACCTCACACCACCGTGCACGCAGGTGAGGGACAGCTGTGGGTCCCCAGGCGTGCGGCAGCCATGCCCGGCTGGAATCGCACTGCGTGACCTCATGCTCCTTAATGCAGGCAGCTTCTGGTGTGTGTGTGCGTGCGTGCGTGCGTGCGTGTGTGTGTGTGTGTGTGTGTGTGTGTGTGGTGTGTGACAATTTTAGGTTTCTAGGTATTTGCATGTGATTTGTAGCATTTTGGATTGTTACTAATATTGCTGCTGGCTACACCTTTTCGTTCAATCCATCTGGTCGGAATGCTTCCTTTGAAGAGGGAGCCACCTTTACCGGGAGTCGGCTGGAGGTGACAGCAGATGCCGGTGGCCGTCCTGGCAGGAAGCGGTGCTCAGCCAGCCTGTCCGGGAGCGAGAGTGCCTGCCCATCGATCGAGGTTTGGTATGCAGCTCAGGCACCAACTTGAAGGGATGCTGGGCCAGGGCAGCTGCCACGAGGTGTTTACCCGGTTGCTGGCTCGGCGCTTGGCGTTTCCGCTGCCAGGCGGTGACAGCACGTCACAGACGCCCTCGGGAGACATGCCTGCGCTTTCATAACAAGCAAGGGCTTTCTTCTGACTCATCTTCAGAAGCCCCCCGCCCTGCTCTCTCGAAAGTAAATATAATTAGTAACAGGCATACACACTGTGGAGAGCCAGCCCTTCCTAAGCAGGAGAGTTATAATTAAGCATGCTCCTGTCTGTCGTTGACTGTCTGCTGATGCCTGCCTGAGCCACCTTTGGGGGTGTGCTGGATTCTGAAGCGGCTTAAACCACTTTTGGGGGATGAGCTTTATTTTGAAGCAGTGGCCTCTCCTGGGGTGGGCACTGCCGGGAGAGACCTGCCGGGTCTCCAGTCAAACATCCAGGAGCTAAGATTTGAGGTCAGCCCCGTGGAAGGCGAATGAGCCGGCTCTTCTGCGTACTCCACCTTGGCCTGCTCCTGCAGCCCTGGGATGTGCGTGGGCAGCACTGGGGCTGGCTCCTCTTAGGGGCAGAGTATTGTTGGCATGGCAACAAGATGGCCCCGGCCACTGCCGCTGGCTCTCAGCCCTGGAACGGAGAGGGGGCACCTGTGTGCCTGCAGGTTGTGATCTGCCCTCCCTTGGCTGAGAGCCAAGACCGACTGCCTTTGTTCCCAGCTCTCTGCCCGGGAGGCTGGCACCAAAGCCACGGCCCACCCCGTGTGGCAGGCACCCCGGCAGGTTACCCCAGGTAACCCCCAGTTTCCTCTCCCGTGCCAAGAGGGCTGGGTGCTCAGGGGCTGCTGTCCAGGCCCATAGAGAGCTTGGATTCTACTGAAACCCGTGGGACTGGGGACCCTGGGAGTATACACCCTCCTCGTGGGCATATCTGGGACCAAGGCCCAGCCCATGGGCTTGGGGTCCATGGGCAGTGCGGTGGTGACCGGGTGGCTGGCCGGTCCAGCCCTCCCTGGCCCGCTGGAGAGCGGCAGGCGTCAGGGGTGCCGCGGGCACCTTCCCCAGTTGCTCAAAGTGTTTTCCCAGCAAGCGGTAGTTTCATAACACCGTGAGAAGTAGGTGGAGTGACAAGGTATTCTTTGTCCCTGTCTTACAGATGGGGAAGTTGGAAAGCTTGCCCGTCCTGGTGGCCCAGCCAAGAAAGGGAGAAGGCTCCCTCTCACCTGGGGCTCAAGGTGCGGAGGGCTGGGGCCTCTGTGCCAGTCACCACGGGAGGGGCGGGCCTTCAGGGCAGAGGCCGGGCTTCTTCATTCTCACCACGGCAGGACACAGGGCCCGCCCGACCCCTGCTGACCACAGGGCGTGTCGGTGTGCTTGAAGTTCCTGGGGGTCCACGGTGGCCTTCTGAGCATCGGGAACTCTCTGGCAAATGAGGCAGCTGTGGCCCCGCCTTTATGTGCTCCTCATAGCAGAATAAGGAGAAGCCATTTCAGAAAGTGACAAGAACACTAAAAATGCACGTCAGGGCGGAGAGCCGCGAGAGAGGAGGACAGGAAGGAGGGACAGCTTTGCTCTGTTTTATTTTGGGGGTACTAGGAGTTGAATCCAAGGGCATCCTACCATAGCCCTTTTGTATTTTATTTTGGGTTAGGACCTTGCTAAATTGCATAGACTGAGTCCAAACTTGCCATCCTCCTGCCTCAGCCATTTACTCAAGAGGGTCCGCTAGGCAGGAGGGCAGGGGCTCTTCTGGGTCACGGACTGGACATACAGCTCCGGAAGGCGAGCTGATTCTGCCCCCGAGAGCAGAAGCTGCAGGAGGAAGTGTCTCAGGGTGGCCCGAGTGGCCTAGAACACCAAAGGAGGAGAAACCATTTCAGAAGGTGGCGTGTGCCACGCGGACACTGAAAGTGCACGAGGTGGCAGAGATAATGAGGGGGGCAGGAGGGAAGGAAGCCTTTGTTTATTTTTATTATTATTTATTTTTGTTATTTTTGTGGTTGTTTTTTTTATTTTTTGTTTGTTTATGGACCTTAGGATTGAACCCAGGTCATTCTACATCTGAGCTACAACCCCAGCCCTATTTTTTCTTCCTTCCTTCCTTCCTTCCTTCCTTCCTTCCTTCCTTCCTTCCTTTTTGAGGTACTGGGGATTGAACCCAGGGGCATTCTACCTCCAAGGTATACCCCCAGCCTGATATTTTGGTTCTTTATTTTGGAATAGGTCTCCTAAGTTGAGGAGGGCCTCACTAGTAGCTGAGGCTGGCCACGAAGCTGCGATCCTCCCATCTCGGCTTCTCTAATGCTGGGATTACAAGCATGCGACACCACGCCTGGCTTTTACTCTTTAAAACAGAGTCTCACTAAGTTGCAGGCGGCCTCACTAAGTAGCCGAGGCTGGTCGTGAACCTGGGACCCTCCTGTCTCAGCCTCTCGAATGCTGGGATTACAAGGGTGCGCCACCATGCTCGGCTGGTGTTTTATTTTAGGAAATACACCGGCTGTCTCTCCCCAGTGGCCATTGGTGCAATGCACGTTCTGATTCTGGGTCTCTATGAAATGATTTGGGGTAAAGGATGCATGTGTTATGTCTGCATCTCTGGGCATTTTCTGTAAGTGCATTATATATACAGCTTTACCGTGAGGCCTGGGATTTATGTGGGGGTTTATGTGCAAGGTTCTGGTTGGTCTGTGTGTCTTGGCCATCAGTTCTCATCTCCGATGCACTCCCAGGGCAAAGACTTGGGAGCAGTTTCCTAAGGGGCAGAGCCGCTGCACTGGGCAGCGTGCTCCTTAGCTCCGCCACCATTCCTCATGGGCCTCTGCCCACAGCACCCGTCAGCGGTGCTGAGCTCTACATGCAGGAGCTAAGAGAGGCTCAGCCATTCTCCCAAAGTCACACAGCAGGGAGAGAGCTGGGCATTCATCCCATCCTCAGCTCTACTCACGTCCCCATTGCCAGGCCTCCGTGGCAGTGGGCCAAGGCGGTTCCGGGCACCTGGACGGATGGTGTGACCGTGCGTTTGGTAAGCTGAGCCTGGGAGGCGTTTGCAATCCCCTGAGCTGGCTCCTGGGAACCAGTTCTGTGTGCAGAGGGCTGTGTCGCAAGGTGACTGATGGGCGAGGAGGCCGAGACTGGAAGCCATTACTTCACCAGTGCGAACCAAGGTCACTTGTCACCTTGGGAAGCACGTGGACGCTGTGACAGGAGGGGAGGCACCCTGCTCCCAGCCAGCCTCTGCATGGCCCGGCTCTTGTTCCAGGTGGCAGGGAAAGGGGAGCCTCTGGAAATGAGGGTTCCAGGGCGGCTGGGCCAGAGCGGGGGTTCCCAGCCATGCCTACAGAGGCAGACCCTCTGCAGAGAAAGGAGCTGGCAGACAGGAGGGGCCAGTGCGCAGGGCACTGCTGGGGCTGGTAATGGCCCCTGGGTGTCGTGACAGGTGGAACCCAAGGGGCAGTAGCAGCTCCTGACCCCGAGGAACTTGGGCAATCAGAGCATCTGCAGAGGAGTGGCGGGCCACGGCCCGTTCCTTTCTGGGAGGGGTCTGTCCAGCGCTATGCTCAGGGGACGAAGCTCTGGGCCATCGCGGTGGATGCCACTGCCCACACTTTGGGTCAGCGTGCATCTGCCTGAGGGCTAGGAGTCACCCGTGTCCCCAGGCCCTCACCACCCTCCCGCAGCACTGGGCCTCCATCGTGGCTTCTCCTGGGCTCTCCCCTCGGGGACCAGCCCTGAAGTATTCTCTTGGATTGCCACTCAGGCCTGCGGAGGTGACCCTTCCTCTTCCCCCAACCCTGACATCCTCCATGGCACTGACCACTCACAGCAATGATCGGGTTATTTATTTGTCTGTCTGATATGTCTTCTCTACGAGAGGAAAGTTGCATGAGAGACGGAATCTCGCTCCGTTTATGTCTACACCCTGTAGAGCACTGGGTACCAGGGATACTTGACACTCATCCTCTGAGTGGATGGGTAGATGGATGGATGGATGGATGAACAGATGGAAAGATGGATGGATGGATTGATGGATGGATGGAGCAGTGGCCGAGGTGGAGCCAGGAGTATCAGAGTCTCCACAAGCAGAAGTCATGCCAGGGCCCTCCCACGTGCTCCTGGGTACCACCGGCAGAGTGGGGCCATCAAAGCCCCTGCAAGGGGCTTCCCTGACTCTGTGTATGCACCTCCAGGGGCTAGGTAGGAGATGCATCCCAGGCAGGGCTGGGGTGATTCTGAGGATGGAGTGAGTCGTGTGGTGTGTAAGCTGGGACTGACCGAGAGGTCAGGTGTAATGGGGACCCAGAAACTGCACGTGTCACTGGGCATGGAGGAGGCAGGAATGTGTTTTCGTTGATGTCAACCTGCCGAAGGGACTACGCCTGCCTCTTGACCCAGGAGCGTGGGAAAGGGCTGGCTGTGGTGGCGGGGCGTGGGTAATCATGGAGGCTTGTCCTCCTCCTGACTCACAGTGGAGGTGCGCTGGGCTCTGCTGCTTGGGGGTCGTGGGGCATCCGCCAGGGCGCTTTGCCCTTCCCCACTGGACCAGACAAGTATATGCTTTTTGTTGAAAAGATTTTTTTTGGCACTAAGGATCAATCAATTTGGTACTAAGGGGCAGTCTACCTCCAACATATACCCCCACCCTTTTTATTTGTTATTTGAAAGCAGAGTCTCTCTACATTGCTGAGGTTGACCTCAGTCCTGTGATCCTCTGGTTTCAGCCTCCTCCGTAGTGGGATTACAGATGTGCACCTCCACGCCAAGGAGATGCTTTCTGGATGGAAGCACCTTTCTTCTACTCTTGATCTTAGCCAAAAAGCTGAGAAGCGCTGAAGAGCCTCTCTTCTGACCAGACCCTTTCCTTGACTTTAAAATGTACCAGGATTGAGCTGGGCGTGGTGGCGCACGCTTGTAATCCCCGCGCTTGGGAGGCGGAGACAGGAGGATTGCACTGGTTCGGAGCCAGCCTCGCTGGCTTAAGAGACCCTGTTTCCAAATAAAAATATAAAATAGGTCTGGGAGTATAGCCTATAGCTTCCAGAAACCCCAGTACCACCACACACACACAAAAATGTACCAGGATTGAAACCAGGTGCAGTGGCGCATGCCTATAATCTCAGTACTTGGGAGGCCGAGGCAGGAGGATTGCAGGTTCGCAGTCAGCCTTGGCAATTTAGAGAGACCCTCAACAACTTAGCAAGATCCTATTTAAAAATAAAAAAAACAGGCCGGGCGTGGTGGCGCACGCTTGTAATCCCCGCGCTTGGGAGGCAGAGACAGGAGGATCGTGCAGGTTTGAAGCCAGCCACGCACGCTGGCTTAGGAGACCCTGTTTCTAAATAAAAATGTAAAAATAGGTCTGGGAGTGTAGCCCGGAGGTAGAAGGGCTTCCAGGAACCCCAGTACCACCAATAAATAAATAAATAAATAAATAAATAAATAAATAAATATAAAAATAAATAAAAATAAAAAAAAACAAAGCCAGGCGTGACTGGTGGAGGCTCAGTGAGGCTCTGTGGGCTGGGCCGGCAGTAGTGCCAGTGCTTCCTCTTCCCTCCTCTCCAGGTCCCCCTCTTGTCCAAGGGTTACTGGTGGGGCATCCAACGTCCTTTCTGAAAGCCCTGGGAAGGGCTGCTCTGCAGGACTCTGGGCGGAGTGTCCATGGGCTGTGTCCTTCATCCCTCCCAACTGCTGTCACCCTGCAATCTGTCCAGAAGCAGAAGCCCGGGGTGGAGACCGAGGTCTGCGTCCTTCATTTGATGTGTCCCGTCCAGGGATACATTAGCGAGTGGGCATTTGATGGACATCCCTTACGTTTTCTTTAGCAATTTCGTTCCCAGCGAGTAACGGGTTAAAAGCCACCCGGCTCTGTATTCCCTCCACGTCCGGTCCAGCCTACATACCGATGCCTTTGCGGTCTCCAGTTGGTCAAACGGGCGGTTTGATCCCTTGGTTCCTTAAAATACTGGATGTGTTTATTTCTTCTTGCTGCTTGATCTTTCAAGCTTGAAATTTCTAAGCACATCAAAGACTTCCAAATGTCCTCGAATTCCTGTCTGCAAAGGCGTCTGTACTCATCATCCCTGCGCAGTGGGGGCTGCTGCTCCGCCACGAGCTCGCGTCTGACTTTTCAGTTTGGCAGCGTTTGTACAAATAGGTCACAAAGACAGCCTTTTCATTAGAGGAGTCACCATTTATGTTTTCATAGACCGTGATAGTACTGAATCATATGCATACACACACATTATGCCTTTTCCAATATATACACGCCTGTGATAAAACCTAGTTTTTCCTTGAGCACAAGCGATGTGATACAAGGATTGTCTCTGTGAAAATGGAGTTGGTTAACTAAGTAATGGGCAGGCAGGTAGCATATACACAGTGGATACACTGGCAGGATTCGCATCCCTCAGGATGTGGGATGGTGGGAGATTACAACATGCTACTCAGAATGGTGCACAGCTTAAAACCTATTATTTGCTTACTACTGGAACTTTCCATTTAATATTTTTAGACTGTGGTTGACCAGGAGCAGCTGAGAGTGAAGCCACAGATGAGGGGGTCCACGCCGTTGCTTTCAAGCTGCTCCCCTCTGATGAAAATCTGGAGGGAAGGAACCGTTTTGAGATGGTCCAGTTTCTAGCACGTTGCAGAGTCATACATAATAGACCCTCAATAAAAGTGTTGAGGTGAAGGCCGGGCGTGGTGGCGCACGCTTGTCATCCCCGCGCTTAGGAGGCGGAGACAGGAGGTTCGCGCAGGTTCGAAGCCTCTCGCTGGCTTAAGAGACCCTGATTCCAAATAAAAATATAAAACAGGTCTGGGAGTGTAGCCCGGAGATAGAAGGGTTCCATCCCCAGTACCACCAAAAAAAAAAAAAAAAAGTGTTGAGGTCGGCCCTTGAGATTCCTAGGTAAGTACAAAGGGGCCTGGTACTTACTCTCTTTTCAAAGCTAATAACCCAAAGGGGGAAAAATCAGGCAAGAGTTCGAGAGACCCGTAGAGCTCTCTCCCCTGTCCAGTGAGTTGACTGTTGCCGTGTTTTCTTTTTCAGTCAGAAGAACCAAGAGTGAGGTTTGTCTGTGTGATTTACCGATGCTGACCCCCCAGCTTCATTTTGCTTAAAGGAAATGAGGATCCAGCAAGACGGCGTCGTCTTGAACGTGTTGTGACCATCAGACTCCGGGGCTCTCCCCATGCCCACCAGCGTGCGTGCGGGTCTCGGCCGTGTGCCCGAGTGGAAGGTGTGTGTGGGGGGCCCGTGTGCACCTGGAGGACACTCGCTTCTAATTTTTATTTTCAAAATGTTTTTACTGGTGCACTGTAATGATACATCAAGCCACGCACACACCCTGCGCTCGGCACTTCTTGGTGTGCTCCTCTGTACCCTCCCTGGCTCCCAGTCCCCTCCTCGTACATGGACCTGGCATTATTTGTGCGGTCCCCCTCTATCTTCCCTTTCCGTCCCCCAACCCCTCCCCAGTTTCCTTCTGCTATTCTACGGGTCTCTCCCGCTGGCCATGGCCAGGGTGGAGGAGCCACAGGGTGGAGGCTTGGGAGCGGGCCCTGTTCTGGCCTAATGTGTTGGTGAGTACTCCTGGGCAGGGCTGTGGGGTGCAGAGGGTTGGCGGGGCGCTGGGCAACAGGCAGGCCTCCCATCGGCGCGGGGCTGTGACTTAGCCATGGCACAACCAACAGAGATGGCCGCTGTCCCAGCTCACGTGGTCACGGTCACGCAGCTCGGGGCATGCGCACCGGCAGGAGACCTGGGCCGGCAGTTGGCCTCCACAGCACCTGCCCTGGGTGCTGCTCTGAGTCACACCTGGCTGGACTTCACCCGAAGCCAGTTTACGTAACTCCTGCCATTAGCTGAGCAGGTGAATCACTGCCACGCCTCCCGAGCCCTCGGCCTCTTTCGGTTTCCAGGACCATGCCTACAAACAGGTCATACAATATGCCACGCGTTTGCTGCCAAATTCCTCTGCTGTTGCGCGACTTGCATGCTCAGGCGGCTCGAAGGCCGCCACCTTCTCCCGTGAGCACCCTCACCCAAAGCCGTGTTCCCCAGCCTTCCCCAGGGGCCCCTGGCTCCTTGGTCTGCCTGTGCTCCCTCAGCTCCCTCCCTCCCGCCCCGGGGCTGTCTGAGCACCTGCAAATCCAGGCCATTTGCTAAGTCAATGACACAAACCAAACGGGGCTCGGTCCCCTGGAAGAGCTTGTCAGAACCGCCCAGGGGCTGGGGCGCCTCCGCAGGAGGAGGGCAGTCGGAGCTGCGTCTCAGGACGGTGTAGTAGCTGAGCCTCTTTGCTAGAGCTGCACCCGTCCTCACCCCTACAGGCGAAGCACACTGATGCACACCGGGCCACAAGGGGGAACCCCCCACAATCGGTGCTTCCTGGGACTCAATCCGTGGCGCCATCTTATAATCACCAGTACATGCCGGGCGTGGTGGCCACGCTTGTAATCCCCGCGCTTGGGAGGCTGAGACAGGAGGATCGCACGGGTTCGAAGCCGCCTCAGCTACTGAGTGAGGCTCTCAGCAACTTAGTGAGACCCTGTTTCCAAATAAAGTATAAAACAGGCCTAGGAGTATAGCCCGGAGGTAGAAAGCCTCTGGGTTCCACTCCTAGTACCACAAAAAATAATAATAATAATTATCATCATCATCATCACCAGCACACAATGGTCAACTAAGGCAAATATAATCAGTTTCATTTTTCTTTTTTTGGTGGTACTGGGGTTCCTGGAAGCCCTTCTACCTCCGGGCTACACTCCTAGACCTATTTTATATTTTTGAAACAGGGTCTCTTATGCCAGCGCGGCTGGCTTCGAACCTGCGCGATCCTCCTGTCTCCGCCTCCCAAGCCCGGGGATTACAAGAGTGCGCCACCACGCCCGGCCTATAATCAGAGTTTCTTAAGAAAATTAAAACATGGCTGGCTGTGATGGTGCATTCCTGTAATTCCAGTACTTGGAAGGCTGAGACAGGAAGATCTCAGGTCTGAAGCCAGCCTCAGCAACTTAGTGAAACCCTGTTTCAAAATAAAAAAAGAAAAGGGCTGGGTGCATAGCTCAGAGACAGAATACCCTTGAGTTTAATCTCCAGTTACTGAAAAAAACACTAAAAAAAAAAAAAAAAAATTAAAACATGGTTGGGTGAAAGACTTTTGCAGGCCAGTGGTAGTTGGTACCAGAACTTTTATAGATCTATTTACTTATTTATTCTGAGCTGCTAGAGGTGGAACCCATAACTTTATTTATTTATTTATTTATTTATTTATTTATTTATTGTGGTGCTAGAAATAAAACCCAGAACTTTTTTTTTTTTGTAGTAATGGGAATCAAACCCAGGGGCATTCAACCTCTGGGCTACACTCGCAGCCTTTTTTACTTTTTGAAACAGGGTTTTGCTAGGATGCTGAGTCTTACTAAGTTGCTGAAGTTGTCCTTGAACCCAGGATGCCCCTGTCTCGGCTTTCCAAGACCTGGGCTTACAAGTGTGCACGCACCACCACACCTGGCCAGAATATTCCTGAGACAGCCTGGCAGTGCGGTGAAGCCGGAATGCTAGAGCACAGGCTACCGCAGAGCTGGGATCCAGTGCGCTGGTCCCACATGGGCCTCACCTGGGTAAACACGCATTTGCATATCAATGCCTGGATTGTAGGCTTTTCCCGGACTTTTAGAAGTTTACACTCAGGCGCACAAAGCCCGGGAACTCTCGGCCCCTGCAGAGTGGGAGGAGCCAGGTGTTGCGGGCAGGACAGCTCCAATTGTACAACTGTCTCCAGCTCTTTACCATGCCGCAAGTGATGCTGTGGGAAGCCCACCTGCCTCGCCCGCTGGCCCAGCCACTTTTATTTATTGTATTTATGTATTTATTTTGTAGCACTGCGGATGCAACCCAGGGCATCTTCTACAACCAGGCTACACACCCCGCAGCCTTATTTTATTTTTTATTTGGAAACAGAGTCTCACTAAGTTGCTGAGACTGGCCATGAACCTGTGGTCAGCCTTTCAAATAGTGGGATTACAGGTGTGAGCTACCCTGCTGGGCTCTAGGCGGAGAGGCCGAGCTGACTTCTGCAGCCAGAATCGGAGCAGTCACTATAAAACTCTTCATTACTGGAGGGAAGGAAAGGTATAGCTTTGCGAGCCATTGACATGCTCCTCCAGCACTGACAGGACTTTTCAAACAGGCCAAATTAAGTCCAGGCCTTGGGCTTGGGGCTCCACGCTGCCCGTCCTGCGTCTGTGAGAAGCAGGTGGAGGTTCAGAGAGTATCACATGGGCGGAAGTACAGGTGAACAGGTAACCCGATCACCTCAGGTGCCCCAGGCGGCCACGTCAGGCCTGTGATCATTGGAGGGAGACTCAACCGCAGCGGCGGGTGACTGGTGACGTGGTGTCCCTCTCCTGGCAGCTGCGGGCCGGCAAGCTCACCCAGGCCTGTCCTGCAGGACCTACAAGTCCGAGAGGGCGGATGCAATCACTGTGATTTCCGGGGCAGCGATAATTTACCTGCGGGTGCCTGGGGACACAGGGAGCTTCTGGAGGTGCGGGGATTAGTGCTGGTGCGTTCAGTTCCAACTCATTGTGATAAATTCCTCTCATACTTACATCTCATTGCTTGGCAGGGGACATTGATTTTGCATATGTAGGTATTAAAGGGCCCTGAGAAAGAGAGCATCTGCTTTGACAGGGCTGGCTGGAAAACCCTGTCTTCCGTTTCCTGACCCGTCTGGGAGGGCCGTGGCCTCACTCACCTCTAGCTTAGTAACACGGGACATAATTCTCTGCTTTTATGACCCAGAGTCCTGCCCATGCTGGGAAGTCCCTGTTCAGAGATACAGGGTCCTCAAGCCTCTTAGGGGCCAGGACCATCTCCTTGGCCCCTCAGATCATGGGCAGGGAGCCTGCCAAACTGGTGGGTTAATTTTTTAGGGGCGAGTGACCCCGGAAGCTGCATGCTCTGTCTTGTAACCTTGTAGGGAGGTGTTTCAGACCCATGAACTGTTTGGGCAGAGAGGTAGCAAAGGTCAGAAGGGCTCCTGGGCCCCATCTGTACCCTCCCCTTCCTGAAGCACAGGCCTGGCAGGTGTCATGTTGGCCCATCTGAAGCCCCCAGACAGGACTCTAGAAACCCAGAAGTGATTGGTTCTGGTTTCAGACCCTTCTGCGTTTCTTATTTTGGTACTGGGGATTGAACCCAGAGGGATTCTACCTCCAAGGCATACCCTCAGCCTGATTTTATTTCTTATTTGGAATCAGGGTCTCACTGAGTTGCAGAGGGCCTTGCCAAATTGCTGAGGGTGGCTTTGGACCTGCGATCCTCTGGTTTCAGCCTCCCGAGTACTAGGATTACCAGCATGGGCCACCATGCCCAGCTAAATCTGTGTTTCTTTTGTCTGAACAAGGAGGTTGATTCTTTTGGGGTCCTCTGAGTATAGCATGAGTACCACAAGGGCCAAAAAATACAAACACAGGTGCCTAGCCTGAGGATGCCGCCTCGCAGCCGCCTTGAAATTGAATTTTGCAGGAAAAGATTATGAAAATAGTTTCTAAAAAACTTGGACAGGAAGCTGGGGGTAGTGGTGCATACCTGTAATTCCAGTACTTGGGAGGCTGAGACAGGAAGATTGAGGGTTTGCAGCCAGCAATTTAGCAAGACCCTGTCTTATTTAAAAAAAAAAAAAATAGAGCTGGGATGTAGCTTGGAGGTCGAATGCTCCTGGTTTCAATCCCAGTACCAAGAAAGAAAAAAAGCGGGGGGCATTTTGATTGAATTTCAACTGATATATGATCAAAAGCATATTTTATATATATATATATATTTGTGGTACTAAGGATTGAACCTAGGGGCATTCTATCTCTGAGTTACACCCCCAGCCCTATTTTATTTTTATTTTGAAACAGGATCTCACCAGGTTAATGAGAGTCTCACTACTTGCTGAGACTGTCCTTGAACCTGTGATCTTCCTGTCTCAGCCTCCCAGGCACTGGGATTACAGGCATGCACCACCATGCTCACATATGCATACTTGTAAAACTACCTCCAGAGTCAGGAGAATGAACAGCTCCGTGATTGCTGGAAGTTTCCTAGGTTTCCCTGCACCCCCCTGCCCTGACAACACTACTCCCCAGTCCCTAGGCAACAACCAGGCTGCTTTCTGTGCTATATGGATTAGTTTGCATTTTCTAAGATTTTATATAAATGGAATCATGCCATATGTTCCTGTTTTATCTGGCATAATTAGTTTGAAATTCATCCAGGTAGAAGAGAAAATATTTGTGATCAACTTTGATATCTATCACAAAAAATAAGCAAAAATATAAAAATTAAAGATAAAGAAAGAATACAGTTCACTTTATTCTATCGGAAAAAATAACCCCCACAGGTCAAATCGTGTCCCCTGCCACTTCCTTTGTTGAATCCCTAAGCTCCAGTACCTCAGGGTGTGAGTCTGTCTGCAGACGGAGCCTTTAAAGAGGTAATCAGTAAAATGGGGTCATTAGGCTGGGCCCTAATCCCATAGGACTAAAGTCCTTAAAAGAAGGGGAAACTGGGACACAGAAATACAGGAGGATGCCATGAACACAGGACGGCCATCTTCAGGCCAAAGAGGAGCCGGGACAGATTGTCCGGAAGCCCTCAGAAGTGGCCAGTCTGGGGAGCCTCGACCCTGGTCCTCCGCCTCCAGGATGGGGATGGTCGGCGGTGCTTTGTCATGGCCCCAGCAAAGCAATGCAATGGCTTTCCTGCCCAGCTGCCCCGGAAGTCTTCAAAAATGTGTGTGTATGCGAGGGTGCACTTGGCAAATTTCTGGCATTCTTAAAAACAGCTTTAGCTCTTCCTTGCCCAGCCCCCGAGACGACACAGCAGCAGTATGACAGCTGGGTACCAGTGCCCTGTGCACGCCTGTGCCTGTCCCCTCTGTCCTTGTGCCTGTCCCATCATCCTTGACGACTCGCTCTTTCCTCTCCAGCCACCAGGTTTCAAATTTCCTGACCAACCGACCCCATATTCCAGATTCCCATACTCCAACCCCATTCCTCTCTCTTCTTCTCCCCATCCTCTTCTCCTCCTCCTCTTCTCCTCCTCCTCTTCCTCCTCCTCCTCTCCTCCTCCCTCCTCCTCCTCTCCTCCTCCTTCTTTTTCCCTCCTCCTCTCTCCCTCCTCCTCCTCCCCTCTTTCTTCTCCCCTCTTCCTCCTCTCCTCCTCCTCCTCTGTCCCTCCTCCTCCCCTCCTCCCTCCTCCTCTCTCCCTCCTCCTCCTCCCCTCTTCCTCCTCTCCTCTTCCACCTCCTCCTTCTTCATCTTCTGGCACTGGGGACTGAACCCGGGTGCACCCTACCTCTGAGCTCCATCCCAGCCTATTTTATTTTTATTTTGAAACAGGGTCTCAATACGCTGATGAGTCTCATTACTTGTTGAGGCTGTTATCGAATCTGTGATCCTCCCGTCTCAGCCTCCCCAGGGCTGGGATTACCAGCGTGCACCGCCACATTGGCTGAGAGTCCTCTTTTTGCAATGACAGCAAAGACACGGAGAGTCTTCATCTACTGCCCCTCCACGCCGAGCCAGATCATGGCCTCCCCGTCCCTGCTGGTTGCTGCAAGCTCTCCCCTCGCCCGCGGCCCAGGCCGACCCTGGGTCATTCCAGGTGCTCATGGCTACTTTCCGGACGCTGCCGAGGAGCCCCTGAGATGTCGGGCCGCACGCAGAAGATGAAGCCATTGGGTTGAGTTTCTTTGTGCACTTGAAGAAATGGAAAGTCTGACTCTGCAGAATCACACACCTGTGCAAAAGTGCGCGGAACTGTGACGGGGCCCCGGGCACACGGGAAGTGGGGTTCTCCCCTCCCCACGTGCCGGCAGCAGGCGAGGCCCCGGCTCTTCTCGCCTCCTGGGTGGCACAGCCCCATGTGCTTAATGAGCCTCTCGCTGGCTGACTGACTGATTGATTGATTGATCACTAAAACACTCGGTGCTCCTGGCAAAGCATGTCTCGCTCTGTTGAACAAATCTTCACGCACGCATTCTCTTGAGCTCGGGGAGTGCGCTGTGATGGGCCGCTCGCCCGGCATCCTCTGGGAGCCTCTGGATGCAGGGAGATAGCTAGGCAGTGTGGGAGAGGAGGGGATGGAGGCAGGAGCTCTGAGGCCAGCGACAGGGCCTTTCAGATTGATTTTCCAGTTTAAAACCAGAGGCCTGCCGTGTCTGGCCTGTCACCTGCTGTTATCAAGTTTTATCGAAAGGCATTTCTGTATGACCTATGGTTGATTTTGTCCAGCCACATGGAAGCAACTACAGGCTGGTGAGCCTAAAGCATTCGCTACCTGGCCCTTTTTTAAAATTCAATTTTAGCCGGGCGTGGTGGCCCAAGCCTGTAATCCTGGCATTTGGGAGGCTGAGACAGGAGGATCCCGGTTCGAGAACAGCCTCAGCTGCTACTTAGTGAGTCCCTTTGCAACTCAATGAGACCCTCTTTCAAAATAAAGAAAGAAAAATAGGGCTGGGGGTATAGCTCAGAAGTAGAATGCCCCTGGGTTCCATCCCCAGTGCCTCAAAAAAAAAAAAAAAGAAATTTAATTTTTATCCTTTTATTGGTGGATTATAGTCTCACATAATAATGTACTTCACAGTAATAGTGACATACACACAGCACTGGGCTCTCCCAGCTCCCTCCCCACTTCCCCCGTGCCCCATGCAAAACACTGATGGTGTCATCGGTATTCTCACTTATGTACATAACTTTAGTGGAAGTTCACCGCCCTCTGACACTACCTCTGAGCTACACCCCTAGCCCTGTTTTATTTTTTATTTTGAAATTAGGATCTTGCTATGTTACCACAAGCTAGCCTCAAACCTGTGGTCCTCCTGCCTCGGCCTCCCAAGTACCAGAACTCTGGGCGTGCAGCGCCACACCCAGCTGGTATTTCCTTTTCTTGAAATCTTGTGACTGTGTCCTTCCTGAGTCCTTCGGGATGCAGTGAGATTTATAACCTCTTCTGTCAAGCTGTCTCTGACTTTGTCAGATGGACTTTATAAAAATAAAAGTTGACCTAATTGTGCTCAAAGATTTCCTCTGAGCTGCAGAAAAGGCTGATCGCCTTACCGCACAGGGGATAGTTAACGACTTTTATGACAATCTTGTGAGGTAGAGAGACGGTCTCATTTCCTAGGGGATTGAACAGGTTTTGAGGGGCCGAACAACTTGGCCAGGGTCCCAGAGCTGGCAAAATCTGGACTCAGGATTTGCTCCAGGTCAGTGCGATTTTGGAGCTCCACTAAGCTATGGTGCGGGGTCTCTCAGCTCAGGAGACTGTGCGATTAGCTCAGCCTCGTGTGACGTCTGTCTTCTGGAGGTTGGGAGCTCCTGGGGTGCAGCCAGCATACCCCACGTGTAATGTTGGGCTCGCTGAAGGGGCTCAGTACACTTGCTGGAAATGACCTTGGCTTGGCGTGCCACCCGCCACACGTCTGCGCATACTGTTGCAATAGCAAGCGGTGTGTTGGTGGTGGGCAGTCAGATTCCCCCGATTTCCTTTCTGTCAGAGCCAGCGAAGCTCTGTCTCTGTGTCGATCGGTGCCTGCTGTCCACAAGCCCACTCTCAACTCAGCACTCTGACACATTACTAGGTCACCTGCTATGCATCTATAAGCATCTCAAAAAGCATCTTGTATTTTACCTGTAGTTGAGCAGTGGTTTGTCTCTGTGAATAAAAAAGTTGATTAAAAGTAACACCTGCTGAGGCCGGGCGTGGTGGCACACACACGCTTGTAATCCCGGCCCTGCGCTTGGGAGGCAGAGACAGGAGGATCGCACTGGTTCGAAGCCAGCCTCGCTGGCTTAAGAGACCTTCTTTACAACTAAAAATATTAAAAAAAAAAAAAAAGGTCTGGGAGTGTTGCCCGGAGGTAGAAGGGTTTCCAGGAACCCCAGTACCACAAAAAACAAAACAAAACAAATAAAACACCAGCTGGATGTGGCGGCGCATGCCTGTAACCCCAGTCCTTGGGAGGCTGAGACGAGAGGACCATGGGTGTCAGGACAGCATCGGCAACTTAGCGAGGCCCTTAGCAACTTAGAGATCCTGTTTCAAAATAAAAAATAAAGTAGGAGCCGGGCATAGTGGCGCACGCTTGTAATTCCAACATTTGGGAGGCTGAGACAGGAGGATCCGGGTTCGCGGCCAGCCTCAGCTACTTAGTGAGTCCCTTTGCTACTCAGTGAGACCCTGTTTTAAAATAAAGAATAAAAATAGGGCTGGGGGTATAGCTTGGAGGTAGAATGCCCCTGGCTTCCATCCCCAGTACTGAAAAAAAAAAAAAAAAAGTAGGGCTGAGGTGTAGCTCAGAGGTGGAATGTCCCTGGGTTCAACACCCAGTGACCGTGGCCCTCCAAAATAAAAATAAAAATGACAGCAAAATATTTTTTCGGCCCCCACAGTCTGTCTTCCTCTAGAAAAGTTTCCAGCTCTGAGCAAACAGTCTGTAATGTGGATCCAGACAGCTGACTCAGTTTCCTCAGACCCCAGAAAGGAGAGCTAAGTGGGGAACCGTTCCAACAATAAGAGCAAAGCTGCTCGGAGGACAGGAGCCCAAGGCCCACAGTGGACCTGGGAATGCAGACAGTGCCTAGTTCTACTGCTTCCTCTATACATACGCATATATCTATAATAAAGTGTAATTTATAAGTAAGGCACACAAAGAGGTTAACACAATAATTGACCAGAGAATTTAGCAACCTCAACTTAGAATATATTTTTCTTCCCTTACTAAGTCGAGGACTTTCACTTTTTCACTCAAAGTAGTACTGGGGTTCCTGGAAGCCCTTCTACCTCCAGGCTACTCTCCCAGACCTATTATATATATATATATATATACACACACACATATATATATACACACACATATACATATATATACTATATATCTACGTATATATATTGGAAACAAGGTCTCTTAAGCCAGTGCGGCTGGCTTCGAACCTGCATGATCCTCCTGTCTCTGCCCCCAAGCGGGGATCACAAGTGTGCGCCACAATGCCCGGCTTAAAAAGAAGCACTTTCCGGTGTCTTTTTGGGCACACTTGAATCACCAGCATAGCTGCTCTTGTACTGTACTTTGGGCATTTATTTATTTATTTATTTATTTATTTATTTATTTATTATTTTGGTGGTACTGGGGTTCCTGGAAACCCTTCTACCTCCGGGCTACACTCCCAGACCTAATATATATATAAATTTTTTTTTTAAACAGGGTCTCTTAAATCAGTGCGGCTGGCTTCGAACCTGCGCGATCCTCCTGTCTCCGCCTCCCAAGCGCAGGGATTACAATCGTGCGACACCACGCCTGGCAACTTTGGACTATTATTAATAGATATGGGCCACTTGAACAGAAGCACTCTATTATCAGTCGAGCAACTACTGGGCAGGTAGGGTATACAGTGTGGATCTGCTGGGCGAAGGGATGACTCGTGTCCCAAGTGGGATGCGGCAGGACAATGTGAGATTGCATCACATCATGAAGTTGAAAACATATGAATTGTTTATTTCTGGAATTTTTCATTTAACAGTTCAACCTGAGATTGACCTTGGGTAACATTGGAAGGCCATGGATGTGGGGGGTACAGTATCATCTTGATCATCCTGACTCTTTGCGGTTGGCTTGTTTTATTTTGTATTCTACATGGCCAACCAGTGCTGGGATGTAGACAGGACCCGTCTCCAGATGCATACTACTCACAGTCCCCTGGGAAATGACATCGTCCACTGTGATGCGCCGTGATTGGCCAGGCAGTGGGGAGAGGCTAGACCTCCGCCTCTGGGTCAGGGTGCAGGGCAGCCCCTGGAGAGGGGAGCTGGAGGCAGCAGTCCCGGCTGGCATCTGATGCTGTGCTCAGAACAACTACCGCCGTGTCTGGAGCAGACCAGAGCAAGGGACGACCCAGCAGATTTTGCACTGTGGTTTTCTGGTACCAAGCCCTGCTCCCTGCTGGCTGTTACTTCAGACAACTGTTGGGTCGGGCAGATTGCCTCCGAGGCAGGCACCCTACGTTTGTGGCTCCCATTCAGAGGGTACTTAAACCGCAGAGAGGTAGAGCAAGGCCCTCATTCCCATTGCCCCACTTACATTTCTCATCTTACGCCTAAATCAATGGCTTAGCCAGGGATGGTTATTCTGCCCTGGGACCAAACAGGAGAGACACAGAATCCTCTGCTTTCTGTCACCCTGCGTTCTTATGGGGCTTGCAAACACCATCACCTGAGGTATCCCTGAACGATAGGCAGGTGTAGAATTCTCTATGGGCTTGCTAAGTGATATGCCTCACCAGGGTTGCTGTAGAAGGACCGGCTTTGGGCCAGGGGGGCCTCCCTAGTTGGGCTTTTCTGGATGTTGAAAGGGATTAGAAAGTCCAAGGTGGACACAGGGTCTTGACCACTGGTCCAGGCAGGGCGGACTACGTGATAGCACTGTCTCCATCCACACCAGCCTGGGACAACTGCTTCTCCCACCCTGGACACAGACACTTTGCTGGAGTCCAATGTCCTGGGAGTCCATCCTGGGCTAGGTGGCCCCCACTGTGTTCCCCTCTCAGGTGCTGGGGGCAGATGGCTTCATGTGTGAGACTCTGCATGAGTCAGTTTACCAGATTTCCCAGATGTGCACCGTGTTGTTTTTTTTCCCTTTTAACCTTGCCTTCCAGGAGAATGGGCTCCAGCGATGGTGGAGTCGGGCCCGCCGGGCTGACCATGTCCCTCGTCTCTGTCACTTCTCCGTGGGTCTCCCCTTAACGTGGGTGGTAAGCACTTTCTGCTTGGTAGTCCTGGCTTCAACGATAACAGGGGTTGTGAATTATGGCCAGGGCAGCAAATGTTTTTAATCTTCCATGAAACGGAGCCAGCGTGCTTTCTGCCTGGGGGGGCCAGGGCTGCAGCTGCTGTGAGGGGCTAAGCCGCTGACGTCAATGCGAGTCAAGCCAGGCCAAGGGCTCCGTGCAGGACGCTTGCAAGTGATCCCGAAAACAAGTTTGCGTCTTTCCTTCAGCTGCTCTCACTTCCATGGCGACATTTCCACCGGCCTTTGGATGCCTGGCCTGCTAAGCAGGCTGCCGTGTGATGCCTCTGGAAGCCACCTCGGCTTCTGCCCCGTATTTATAGAATAAATCTTTTAGGATTTATTCTACCAGGTTCATGTTCCCTGGCCTGGGATGCAAACCCTGGCAGACTTGTGCTTTTCTTCTTAGGAAATAGCCTGTCCAACAGTCACTTGAAATGGAAAACAGCCTCAATTTGGAATTTCAAGATCCAGGCCAAGGTATTAGTCAAAAGTCCAATTTTTAACATACCGCCCCTCCCCACGCCCGCTGAGCCGGCCCGGTGCTGGAAGCCTGCATGGGAAGGGACGAGGCTGGCTCCCCGCCTTTCCTGCTGTGGAACCCTGCTTTCCTCCACCGGAGCTGGGGCTAGGTAGAGAGAGGAAGAGCTGGTGGGCTGGAGGAAGAGCTGGTGGGCCTTCCACGGACCTGCCTTTCCACTCTGGGCAGCCACTAGAGACTTATTCCTTCATCCTCCAATTCACCTGTCACTCTTTGCTGCTGGCTGGAGCTTCTCTCCCTTCTGGGGGCCCTATTGGGTGGGCCCTCGACAGCCTCTCCACGTGGCCCTCGCCTGGCTCTGACACCCCTACGCTGCTGACACCCCTGACACCCTTAGGCTGTCCACAAACCATGATCCTCCTGTCTCGGCCTCCCAAATGCTGTGATTACAACTGTGAGCCACCATGCCCAGCCTCAAAGGTAACATTTAAAAGGAGCACTTGGCGGTCAAGCCACTTTCAATGTGACCGGAAATGGTCTAGACCCTCAAGCCTCCTGGCCCCTGTAGAACATGGGGCAGGTCTTGAAGGGAGACCTGACAAGTCCCGGGGTGGAGGTCCACTCGGACCCGAGGCTTGCTCCTGGTCCCGACACCCAAGCGGGTCGCCGTCAACCTGCCTATCATGTTTCTGCAGCAGCTGTCCCCAATTCCCACCAACTGGACAGCTCCAGACAACAGCAGTGCGTTCTGCCAGCATTCTGCAGAATACAAGTGGAGGATCTGCCTCACCGGGGGAATCGAGGTCTCCCCGGCATAGCTCTTGGCTCCTGCTGAGCATCTGCCCCGCGTCCTTCCAGCTTCATGGCTGGTGTCTGCATCCCCAACCACTGCCTGAGGTCTCTGTGTAGGGCCAAGGCTCCCTCTGGCTCTCTCTTAGGGGGCCGTGAGTCATGGCATTTGGGGCTCCAGTAATCTCATTTAGGGATAATCCTGGGTAATCTCCCCATATCTAGATCTTTCCCTTAATCACACCTACAAAGGCACTCTTTCTAAGACAGCCCACATTTACAGGCTCCAGTGTCAGACTTGGCATCCTCAGGGATGCAGCCTGACTCTCGCCTCTCGGTGTCTCGACTGGTGACAGGCCTTTTCCATCCCCAGCTAGCGGGGTCCCATGGTAAACTCCGTAGACAGCTGGAGGACTCCCCTACGGCCAGCCTGAGGTCCGAGGTGGCCATCACTTCCCTCTACACAGATGTGACTCAGAAAAATCTCCCTTCAAGACCTGCCCCATGTTCTACAGGGGCCAGGAGGCTTGAGGGTCTAGACCATTTCCGGTCACATTGAAAGTGGCTTGACCGCCTGCTCCTTTTAAATGTTACCTTTGAGGCTGGGCATGGTGGCTCACAGTTGTAATCACAACTGTGATCATGGTTTGTGGACAGCCTCAGCTACTTGGTGAGGCTCTTTGCAACTCAGTGAGACCCTGTTTCAAAATAAAGAATAAAAAAAAAATAGGGCCAGGAGTGTAGCTAGGAGGTAGAATGCCCCTGGGCTCCATCCCCAGTACCACCCCCCCAAAAAAAAAAGTTACCTTTGCTATGGAATTATTACTGGTGGACACTGCCCAGGACTGCTTTTTTTTTTTTTTTTTGGTACTGGGGATAGAACTCAGAAGATTCTACCTCTGAGATACACCTCCAGCCCTATTCTATTTTTTATTTGGAAACAGGGTCTCATTAAGTTGCAGATGACCTCGTTAAGTTGCGGATGCTAGTCTCGAACCTGTGATCCTCCTGTCTCAGCCTCCTAAATACTGGGATTACAAGTGTGCGCCACCATGTCTGCTGGCCATTGTCTTTGAAGTCCTGTACCTAGGAAATCCACAGAGAGGCCCCTGGGGCTGCGATCCAGCCACGCTTCGACTAACCAACCTGACACCCAGCCCCGGGGCCCTCGCTTTGGGGAGTTGGGCTCCTCGCGGGTCTCATTCTGGTCTTGGTCCAGGGCCTTGCTTGGGGGTGGCTCAGCCATACACATGCGGCAACGCGACCATTCGGTCAGTGACACACACAGGCGGAGTTTCTGCCTTTGCGATGCGTGACGGGCGTGCTGATCTGGACACCCCGGCTCTACGGGTTAGCGGGTTGTCAGTCGGCAAGGAGCTGGTGTTAGTGTGAGCTGTGCAGACGGAGGCGAGGTGGTTAGCAAATAAAATGTCCTTCTTAGCTCTCAGAATGTGGTTCCAGCTTTGGAGGACGCACAGGGGGAAGGGACAGATCTGTCTGGAAGGTTCTGGAATGTTCAAATAATAAGTGCTTTTATCTCCTTCTTTTCTACCTTAGCATTAAAGATAAGTAGCCTGTTTCTGAACCGCTTGAAGAGGGAAATGAAAAATCCTAAGACTTGGGCTAAATCCCTAAAGACTTGGGTATACCACTTAACACAAAACCCCTTTGTTCTTGGGGTTGTCTGCAAAGATTACAGTTTATAGAGAAGGGACTGATAAGCATTAGTCAAGACATTGTTCAGAAAGACAAAGTCGCCAAAGCCCGAGCTTGCTTAGGGTCCCTCAGTAGACCCTGTTATTATTATATTTTACTGAAACACCCCCACCCCACTCTCTCTCTTATTACCGCTCCCAAACTCTCATCAATGACTTAAAATAAAATTTTAGAATTCTCTGATTACACGCAACGTATCCTATTATGTCTTATTTTTGATTCTCAGAAGCATTATGCCATTGGCTCAGAGGAAGATCTGTTCTGAGCGGGCCCCAATCTCCCTTATTGGATTAATACTCGGGGAAGCAGGATGACTTGGTGACAGCCTCGGGAACACGGTTTTCTCCCCAATGACCATCAGCCTGGAATTGGTTCCCTGGCGTATTAGTTTGCTAGAGCTGCTGTAACAAGATTCCAGACCCAGTGGCTTAAAGATGAAAAATTTATTCTCTCATATTTCTGGGGACTTGAAGTCCAGTTCTATTTTGTTGGAGTATAGTTTTTCAAAGTAGTTTCTGATAATCCTCTGGACTTCTACAGTGTCAGTGGTAATTTCTCCCTTTTCATCTTTTATCTTCATAATTTGGGTTGATTCTCTCTTTTTTGTTAAGTTGGCTAGTGGTTTATCTAGTTTTTTTTTTTTTTTTTTCAAGAAACCACGTTTAGGTTTTGTTGATTTTCTATATATATATATATTTTTTATTCTCTACTTTGTTGATTTCTGCTCTGATTTTATTAATTTCCTGTTGTCTACTGGCTTTGGAGTTAGAATGTTCCTGTTTCAAGGGCTTTGAGGTGTGCTATTAGGTTATATATTTGGTGATTTTCTGTTCTTATGTGAGCACTTTCCTCTTAATACTTCCTTCAGAGTGTCCCAAAGGGTTTGATATGTTGTAGCTCTATTTTCGTTTGTCTCTAAAATTTTCTTGATTTCACCCCTTAATTCTTCTATGACCCGTTCTTCATTCAGCAGTGTGGTGTTCATTCTCCACATGTTTATGTGGTTTCTCTGGGTTTTCTTATAGTTGATTTCTAGTTTCATTTCATTACTTTCTGAAAAGACACAGGGAAGTATGTCACATTTTTTTAATTTGCTAGTGCTCATTTTGTGGCCCCGGATGTGATCTATTTTGGAGAAGGTTCTGTGAGCAGCTGAGAAAAATGTGAATTCCATTGTAGTTGGGTGGAATATTCTGTGTGTTTAATAGGTCCATTTGGTTGATGTTGTTCTTTAGGTCTGAAGCATCTTTATGACCTTTTGTCTAGATCAGTCTAATAATGTGAGAGGGGTGTTGAAGTCTCCTAGTATTATTGTATTGGGATTTATGTGTGATTTAATGTCACAAAAGTTTGTTTTATGAAAGTAGCTTCATCCATTTTGGGGGCATAAATGTTGACGATCATTATTTCCTCTCGCTGGATTGTTCCACTTATCAGTAAAAAATGACCTGCTTTGGCTCTTCTAATAAGCTTAGGGATGAAGTCTAACTTGTCTGATATCATAGTTGCTATACCTGCTTGTCTTTGAATTCAGTTTGCACAGATCACCTTGCTCCAGCCCTTTACCTTAAGTTTGTTACTATTTTTACTTGTAAGGTATGTTTCTTGCAGGCAGTAGATAGATGGATTCTGGTTTTTAATAATTTTGCCATCTATGTCTTTTATTGGGGAGTTGAGTCATTTATGTTCAGTGTGATTATTGAGAGATGACTTAATTCCTAACATATTGAGGTTTGTTTTTTTTTTGTTGCAGTACTAGGGATGAAACCAGGGGCATTCTACTTTCAAGCTGCACCCCCAGCCCATTTTTTATTCTTTATTTTAAAACCAGTTCTCACTGAGTTGCAAAGGGCCTCACTAAGTAGCTGAGGTTGGCCACAAACCGTGATCCTCTGGTTTCAGCCTCCCAAATGCTGGGATTACAAGCATGCATCACCATGCCTGGCTATATTGAGATTTAACTTCTGTTTGAGGTAGTGTTTGTTCTTATTTGCTTAGTTGTTTACTGGGTGGACATTTTTGTTTCTCTGGTTCTGGTGAGTATTACTTATTTCTTCTTTGCAGTTAATCTCTTTGAGTATTTTCTCTAGTGCTGGTTTAGAAGACATGACTACCTTTAGCTTCTGCTTGTCATAGAAGATTTTTATTTCCCTGTGTAATTTGAGAAATAGTTTTCCTGCGTAGGAAATTTTTGGCTGCAAGTTGTTTTCATTCAGAGTTTGGAATATGGTACTCCAGGCCCTTCTGGCATTCATGACTTGGATTGTGAAGTCTGGAGTGATTCTAATTGGCTTGCCTCGGAATGTCACTTGGTCTTTTTTTTTTTTTTTTTTTTTTTGGTGTTTGTGGTACTGGGGGTGGAACCCAGGGGCTTTTCTACCTCCAGGCCATACTCCCAGACCTATTTTTAAATATTCCCAGACCTATTTTTATACTTTATTTGGAAACAGAGTCTCACTAAGTTGCTGAGAGCCTAAGTAGCTGAGGCTGGCTTCGAACCTGTGTGATCCTCCTGTCTCAGCCTCCCAAGCTCTGGGATTACATGCATGTGCCACCACACCCAGCTTCACTTGGTATTTTGTTTCTATTGCCTTTAAGATTCTCTCCTTGGCTTCTACTTTGGTCAGTTTGACTATTATGTGGTGTGGTGAACCTTTTCTCTGATCTTGTCTAAAGGGGTTCTATAAATTTCCTGAACCTGTGTATGGACCTCTTTCTCTATGTTTAGAAAATTTTCTGATATTACTTCTTTGAAAAGGCTATTGGTCTCTTCGGTTTCATCTTCTATGCCAATTATTCTTAGGTTAGCTCTTATAAAATGGACCCATATTTCTTCAATGTCCAATTCATGCTGTCGAATTGTTTTTTCTAAGTTATATATTATGTGTTTGTTTTTGGAATGATCATCTTCTAGGAGCAAGATTCTATTCTCCATGTGGTCTAATCAGTTGTTTATGGTTTGAATTGATGCCCTCACTTCAGTGATTTCATCCTTTATTTCTTTCAGACTCTAAATTCTTTTCAGAAGTCCTGTATTATTTCTACAGTTACATTCCTGATTGGTCCGTCTGGCGATCTCTGCAGTTCTGTGTTGTCAGGTTTTGTGACTGTGGTGTTGTGGAAGCTCACTGCTTCCTTGTTATTCCTCCTTCTCATGATTTCAGAAGTTTGTATCTGTTGCTTTTGATAGATTTCTCTCAGTCTCTAGGTTCGAGGGCAAGTTGTATTGTATTCAATAGTAACAGTTGAGTGAGGAGGGAAGTGAAATTGTAAATGCAAGAAAAAAGCCTCAGATAGGATCAAATTGAGAGTATGAGTCTTGTAAGGTAGTATATAGTAGAGATTAGAGATAGTGAATATGTAGTAATACTGTAGTAATCAAGGTAGAGTTTCTGGTATAGTGATATGAAGTAGATTTAATAAAAGACAAGGAAAAGAAGATGGAAAAAAGAAAAAAAGAAAGGGGATAGAGAGAAAAGAGTAGGTATGTACAAGGGAAGAAGCTTGGGAGAGGGGTTGGAAAGAGAGTAAACAAACAGGCATACATACTCACACACACACACTGAACAAAAAAACAAAAAACACCACCAACAAGTTACTGCAACTCTACAAATATATGAATATTCAGTAGACTGGGCCTCTGCAGTCTCTCTCTGTGCAGACACCTTTCCTGCTGAAAGCCGGGCTCTCTGGTCTCTCAGTATATGCTGATGGCCAGTATCAATGGGGCTGGATCTAGTGTTAGGCGCAGGTCACCCCCATGCTTTCCACAGATGTGGAGTCTTGGTCTCTCCCTGCCTCCGTAGTTGGCGTATGCCTCTGAGACCAAACTCAACGTAAGAATCTCTGTTCTCCACAGCTAGGGCTGGTCTGGTCTGACTTCTCCCTGTTCACCATGATTGGTTAGTCTGTGGTGATCCTGGAGATCCTACTAGTTGGATCTAGTGTTAAGCATAGGTCTCCCCCGACACTTTCTTTCCTTTCCTTTTCTTTTCTTTTCTTTTCTTTTCTTTCTTTTTTTTTTTGTTGTTGTTGTGATACTGTGGATGGAAACCAGGAGAATTCTACCTCAAAACCACATTCCAGCCCTGTTTTAGTCTTTTTAGTGTTGAAACAGGGTCTCACTGAGTTGCAAAGAGCCTCACTAAATAGCTGAGGCTGTCCGTAAACCACGATTCACCAGTCTCAGCCTCCCAAATGCTGGGATTACAAGCGTGCGCCATCATGCTCGACTTCCACATTTTATGCTGATGCAGAGCCTGAGTCCGTCTGAGCTTCTGCTATGTCCAACAGCAGGCTCCACCCCCACCTTCTCTGGGTTTAATTGGAAAGTCTCGGACCCAGGGAGTTTATTGCAGCTGCGCAAGTCCCTGCGGGTGCCGTGCATTGCATTCCCACGGCAGGTATGGCGGCTTCACTTAAGGTCTTGTTGAGCACCTCTCTGCATCTCTGAAGAGCGCGGTAAGCTCAGCTGCTAGTGCTGGAAGTTGTGGCCAGTGCTTGCGCAGGAGGAATTGATGATGTATAATTCCGATGACCTGCAGCTGCTTACTTCAGGTCCTTGACTGTTTTCTTTTTCGAACCCTGGAGTCAGGTGCAGCGAGGCAAGATGGCACTGTTGCGGCACCCGCAGCTGCAAGGTGGGCAGGTTTCTTTCTTTCATGGTGTTGTTGAGCACCGCTCTGGATCTCTGGAGGGCATGTTGACCTCGGCCGCCACTGCTGAAAGTTGTAGCCGGTGTTTGCGCAGAAGGAACTGATGGCTTACAATTCCGACGATCTGCATCCGCTTACTGCAAGTCCTTGGCTATTTTCCTGTTCATCCTTGGAGTCTGGAACAGTGAAGCAAGATGGTGCCGCTGTGGTGCCCGCGGCGGCAAGGCAGGCAGGTTTCTTTTCTGGTGTTGTTGAGAACCGCTTTGGATCTCTGAAGGACGCTGTGACCTCGGCCGCCAGTGCTGGACGTTGTAGCAGTGTTTGCACAGGAGGAACTGATGACTTACAATTCTGCTGATCTGCCGCCGCTTACTTCAGGTCCTGATCATTTTCCTGTTTGGAGTCGGTGCAGGGAGGTAAGATGGTGCCACTGTGGCACTTGTGGCCGCAAAGTGGGCGAGTTTCTTTTCTGTTCTCTGATTGGTCTTCTAACCTTTTTGTTCCCGCCGCCTTGTACTTATCGTGTGATTTTTCTAGTTGTGGTGTTTTCTGGCTTTTGTAGAACGCTGTTTTTAAGGCAATGGAGATCAGGTGTCAGCAGGACTGGTACACACTTTTCCCCTCGGTCGCCATCTCCCAGAACAGGAAATATAATTTCTGCATTGATAGGGATATCCAATATTTTCCTCTTTAATTTGCTAAAATAATGAACTACTTTAATTTCATAAAAAATCAAAGCAAATTTGTTTTAGAAACTTAAGCACAGTTTTGGTTATTGTGTACTAGCGTTTTGATACATTGCTAGATTACTGATTTTTTTCAAAATGATTTTTTTTGGTAGTACTAGAGACTGAATCCAGGGCTGTTCTACCTTTGACCTATACCCCCAGCCCAATTTTATTTTAACGATGCCCTGAAATAGTCTAAAAACCTTGTAGTCCATCTCGGTGGGCTCTGGATGACAGGCACTTTGACGGGAGCCCCAGAAGTCTCTTCTGGGTTGAAGACACTGTCCAGCGGGGTGGAAGGGTGAGCCCCTGCCTCGGGGTGCCTGCCCACTTTCAGAAGCTGGGAAGTGAGGGACAGGAAGCTTGGTGGGAAGGACACAGACCCGGCATGTGGCCATATGAGGCCAGCACTCAGAGGCACCCAGTGACAGAAAGCCCACAAGCAGGCGGCAGGGTGTCTGGGGTCAGAGGCCACTGTAAAAATAACCTGCACCTGGGCCAGAGGAGAGCCAGGAGCCAGCCTTCCTGATTCCAGCGAGCTTCCTCACTGGCAGCGCCACCACAGCCACCTCCCCGCTGTAAGGAAACACAAGCAGAGAGGTCGGTGGGGGAGACCAGGGCGGCGGCACGAGCCATAGGAACAGGGCTGCGCTGCGTGTCGAAGGTGCTGATTTATGACAGCAGGGATGAGCTTCACTAATGGGTTCCAGTGACTTCTTGGACAGAAAAAAGAACATTCGTTCCCCAGGTCCCCATCCATGTGGGGAGAACGGTGACCACATGCGTCACGGGGATCTTCGAGTGTGGGAGCTGCAGGAGCCTCCTCCATGAGCCGCTCAGGCAGGGTGACGGGTCTGTGGCTCGTGATCTGGCTGTCCTAGGACCTGGGGAGCAGCTGGCTTGCCTGGAGATCCTAATCCTTATGGGACCTGCCCAGTGGTTGAGTCTCCCCTTTGCTTTCTACCACTCCAAGGCTCTGCTGGTGTTCAGAATGCATCTAAGGTGACTTGCTCACCATCCCCGTCCAGGGCTCCGTGGGAGGATTGTGCTTCGGGTGTTCCGCCCCTTTCATTACTCCCACAGTACCGTCGGGGTGAGTCCTCGGCTCGAGAACTCAGGATCTGCAGGGTCCTTGGCTAACGTTATGTAAAAGGATTTCAGTACGCGCCAGCCAGAGACATGGACAGAGGTTTATTGGGGAGAAGGGGAGGAAATACATATTCAAGAGAGAATGCGGGCCCTCAAGACGAGGAAGGCCTACGGGGGAGTGCAGGGCTCTCTTCTTTCATGAGGACTTTCACGAGGGGTGGGCTAGAGGAGGTGTTTGAGGATGCTCTCAGACTGGTAGTCCCCAAGGCAGTTTATGGTGGTCTGGTAGCCTGGTCAGCTTCAGGGTAGATGATCTCAGTCCTGTAGTGCCGAGGGGCTGCCTGGTACTCTGGTGTTCTGGTCAACCTTAGGGCTCTCAGGCTGATTGGGGTCCTCATGAGCTCATTGACAGATAAGCCAGAGTTTCCTACATTGTAGGTTTCTTGAGATATCCTATCTGTCTTGTTATCAATGCACAGGGCAACTATAGTTTCTTTTAGTTAGCTCTAGGATCTATAGGTTTCCTAGGAATTTGAGAGGCCTGGAAAAGAGAACTGGTTTGTGGGCTAGAGGCTGAAGGACTTCAGCTCTAAGTTTTTATATTAAAGTTATATTTTACTTTTCCTTCCATCTGTCTCCTTTCTACCTACTTATTTCTTCTATCCTCTATCAGTACCATGTTCCCCAGGCCCGGCCACCCAGGCCCTCTCTGTTTGTGGCCGGCACCCCCCTCTCACGCATGGATCGGTGAACTGCACCCCCCAGCCTGGGCACTGTGCCCCCACCAAGGCCACCCCTGCCTTTCCAGCTCTTTAATCATCTTGGCTGCTTTTGTTTGGATTTTTCTGAGTTCGACACCAGTCTCCTGGATGGAGGGACAGAGCAGCTGGGGCTTCGCAGGCAGGGGCAGGAGAGAGCTTCTGCACTGACTGTCGGGACTGCTGTGGGAATGCCTCCCGGGGCAATCTGGTACGCAAAAGGGCTTTGTTAAACTGGACATGGTGGCGCATGCTTGTAATACCAGCATTCAGGAGGCTGAGACCTGAGAATCACGGTTAGTCTCAGCTACTTAGTGAGGCCCTGTGCAACTCAGTGAGACCCTGTTTCAAAATAAAGAATAAAAAATAGGGGCTGGGGATGTAGCTCAGAGGTAGAATGCCCCTGGGTTCCATCCCCAGACCCACAAAAAAGAAAAAAAAAAGAAAAAAAAAGGGCTTTGTTATAAAAGCTCTCTCACCCTATGAAGCACAGCTCTAATGAGGAGAAAGAAAACCCCATTGAAAGGAGGGGCAGGCATGCAGGGGATCCCCTCCTTCTGAGGAAGGAAGCCCAGGCCCCTCCAGGCCAGGACCCCAAAGCCAGGGAGTCATGGGACCAGATGGTGGTGGGGGAGGAGAAGACAGAGCACCTCCCTCATTTATTTTTTAAATTTAAAATTTTTATTTTTTGTGATACTGGGGATTGAATCCGGGGTCATTCTACCTCTGAGCTACATCCCCACCCCTATTTTATTTTATCTTATTTTGTGGTACTGGGGATAAAACCCAGGGACATTCTACCTTCGAGCTACACCCCCAGCACTATTTTTTACTCTTTATTTCAAAACAGAGTCTCACTGAGTTGTAGAGGGCCTCACTAAGTAGCTGAGGCTGTCTGCAAACTGCCATCCTCCTGTCTCAGCCTCCCAAATGCTGGGATTACAAACGCGCCTTCATGCCCAGCTCACTATTTTATTTTATTTATTTATTTTAAATTTTGAAACAGGGTCTCCCTAAGTTGCGGAGGGCCTTGCTAAGTTGCCAAGGCTGGTCATGAACCTGTGATCCTCCTGTCTCAGCCTCCCAAGTACTGGCATGACGGATGTGTGCCATCATACCCAGTGGCATCTCCCTCATTTTGTAGGCAAACACAGCGAGGGCCGGAGTCTGCGGCAGTGTTTACGTCAGACCAGGATCCAGGGTAATGAGGTAGCCCAGGCCTGAGGGTCTGAGGACTGGGGTCCCTGGCCAGGAGCCTGAAGATCTCTGGGAAAGCGCCTGGACTTCTTTTGGCCTTTCTAACTCACCAGGAAAGTTGGAATAAGAATGGTGGTGGTGAGTAACAACAACCACCACGGCCAGGGCTGTAGAGTCAGTGTCTTTATTCTTTCTGGGTACCTGCCCTTCTCCAAGAAGCTTGGAACTTCAGGTCCTATAAAAATAGTCGCTGCACCCAGGCATTTTATTATGGGGGACTTGTAGGAATCCTTACAGAAGAACTGGGACCTCCCTCTAAGAACTGGGGCAAGGTGTGGAGGACAGGTGTCAGCGCAGGACACTGCTGGCCATGGGCTCTCCTCTCTGGTTTGGATGTGGGATGTGTGTGGTCGGTCTCAGCACAGGAACTGATGATGGTCTGAACAGTGCTTTCGGGCTGCGACAGCACCACGCTGTGCCGTGGAGGGGCCTCCTCTCCAGAACTTGAGAAATCTTAGCTATTTAGGGATGTAGGCGGTGTCCACGTCGTTGTTTATGATGGAATTTCACTTGCAGGACAGTTCCCATTTGTCTTTTTCTGAATCGTCTCTGATTTGTCCTCTCTGCAATTTTAGAGGACGTGCCTGCAGCTGCTGCCCGCCCGTCATTTCAGGGGTACCTTCAGGGCACGCCCCCTCTTTCCTGTTGGCTTGCTCCTCTCTGGGCGCGCTGAGCGTCTAGACTGGGGATTCATGGTGGCTTTTCCCGGCCGCCTGCTCCAACCCCTGCCTCTGCCCCCATCCCCACTTCTTACGGCGGTTCCCTGAGTAAACACATCCTGTCTCCCCAGGAGCCACTTTATGCCCTCAATGTCCGAGGACACCGAGTCATCACCCTGCGGTTTCTGTCTGGATCTGCTTCCAGACGCCCAGCCATGCCCGGGCCAGACCCTGGCTTGTCTTAGCTTCATTTGGTCTCCCTCGGGGATATGGTCTCTGCCTCTTTCTGTCCTATTTACTTATTTATTTTTATTCACACAATTCCATGCCCAGCCTGAGGTTTAATCCAGGAGAAATTCTTGCTAGTGAGGGACACGCGGAGCTTCTAGACCCTGACTTTCGGTGCTTGGGGACGTGTCGCCATGTCTAGTAGAGTCCGGCACGCTCCGTGGGCGTAAGGCCACGTGGTTTCCTGTCCCCAGCACTTATTCAGCAATCTTGGTGGCATTGCAAGTGGCTGTGATGGTGGAGGGGCCGCGTTTGTTTTCTTTTCTTCCCATGTAAGACATTTGCTCCTTGGGTTGGTCGGGAATTCACTGTGCTTGTCCAACACTGTTGGTTCAAACGCCACTGGGAACGCAGTCGGTAACTCTTCTGTTGTGTGTTTGTGGTTTCTTCAATATTCAGAAAGATATTTCATCCCTTTCAGAAGTCCTGACGAGGAGTTCCAGAGAATTAGCAGGAGCCGGGTTGTAAGATGGAGAGGAACCATTTATCATGGAGGAGGGGCTGCTGACAGGTTTAAAAGCCTGCCGGTAGAGAGGGAAACCCTGGGTATTCCATTTGGGGTGAAGGAGCCAGGATCTTACGTGTAGTAGAGACTTGATACAGAGCCAGCAGCAGAGAATCCGGGCTCCTATCTCCAGGGCAGCGGGAGGCAGTGAGAGAAAGACAGACGTGCGCAGATCGACAGAAGAGTGCCAGGAGGTGGCAAAGTCTCTATAGGCGGCCAGTCACAAGGCTGGGAAGAACTCTCCCCGAGAAGAAGCCTCGGGCCACGGGCAGGACCAAGCCACAACAGCCTCAGCTTCTGTTCCCATTAAGAGATGAGGTCTAAGCCGGGCATGGTGGTGACAGCTTGTAATCCCAGTACTTGGGAGGCTGAGACAAGAGGACTGCAGATTTGAGGACAGCCTCAGCAATGTATTGAGAGGCTCAGCAACCTGGAGAGACCCTGTTTCTAAACAAAAAATAAAAAAATAAGAAAAGTGCTGAGAGTACAGGTTGGAGGTAGAATGCCTCTGGGTTCAACCTCCAGTAATCACACACACACACACACACACACACACACACACACACACACACACACACACACGGGCTCTATGTGCTATGTCTCTGCTCTGGACACACTTTGGAGTACCCTTACCAGTAGAGCGGGGGGCAGTGACACTCGGAGTCCTGAACCCAGGTCTCAGGAGGTCACATGGACACTTCTTGCCTCCAGGAACACTTGAATCTCTGAAACCAAGGGAGAAGTCTGTCCACCAGAGGGTCTGTGCAGCGTGGGACCCACACTGCTTCACAGGCCACCTGAGACCCGTGGGATGTGTGCTCTGTGCGTGGACAGGACTCTGGTGACCCCAATCCTTCGCTGTGGAGTCTGCACCTGCCTTTGAGCCTTCCCTGCCGAGGCCGCAGCTGTTGGGGAGCAGAGGCCGGCCCCGTCTCTGTCCCCTCCACGTTCCTGACCCGCCGCTTCCCTTGCTCCAGGATGGGCTGGGTTAAACCATGACGTTTTGGGGCCATTTGCTATGTAGCGATAGAAACAGAAGCAGTCTACAAATTGGGGTAAATAAAGCCGATTCAGGGGCTGGAGAGTGAGGAGGTGGCAGGGGTGGGAGATGAGAAGCCTCTGGGGAGCTGGCGCTGGAGCAGTGTGTGGAGTGATGGGGGACGGGGCAGTGCCAGCTCCAGAGAGAAGCGGGTCCTGGGAAGTGGACGTGGCAGTCCCAGGGCCCTGAGACGGGAGGCTGGGGCCTGAGCGTCTAAGGCAGCGGGTGGGGAAGGGCAGGAGAGGAGGTGGGGAGGGAGCACAGTTGGGCTCTGGTGGCCATGAGCAGCTTGGGTTTTATTATAAGTCAGGGTGCGGTTTGAGTAAGGGCATATTCTCTATCCGCTCTCCCTCCCTGATTATTCAAATGGTTTCCATGTGCTGGTCATTTCTAAATATGTATTTCTTTTTCTTTTTTTGGTATGAGGGGTTGAACCCAGGAGCATTGTATGTCTGAGCTATACCCCCATCCCTTTTAATCTTATTATTATTAATATTACTGGTCCTGGGGATTGAACCCAAGAGTATTCTACCTCCAAGCTACACCTCCAGGCCTTTTTAGTTTTTATTTTAAAACGGTCTTGCTGCCAAGCGTGGTGGTGCACGCTTGTAATCCCCGCGCTTGGGCGGCAGAGACAGGAGGATCGTGCAGGTTCGAAGCCAGCTGCACGTGCTGGCTTAGGAGACCCTGTTTCCAAATAAAAATGTAAAAAAAAATGGTCTGGGAGTGTATCCCGGAGATAGAAGGGCTTCCAGGAACCCCAGTACCACCAAAAAATAAAATAAAAATAAATAAAACGGTCTTGCTAATTTGCTGGGTTCTTGAACGTCAGGCTCCCAAGTGCTGGGTTTCTAGGCATGGACCGTCACCCCGGGATTACTTTATTCTTTTTAAAACAGGGTCTGTTTCAGTTGCTGAGGCTGTCCCCAGCATTTAGAACATACCTTGTACCAACTGGAGCTTCTTTTCTGGCCCTCTCCTATGGTCTCCCCAATGTTAAAGGGCAACTCTGGTCTGCAGGGATACGATTCTGCAATTCCTCCCCCTAAATAACATTGAAAATGATTTGATTTTGATAGTTTTTGTTGAAAATTTTTATATGAGACTAATTCTCCAAGCCACTAGAAGATACCCTTCCGCTCGGCCTGTCCAGCTCTCCTGGCCTGGAGGCCCCTCTTCCACTTGTGGTTTTCGTGAATGTTCCAGAAGACGGTGGCTCACTTTTTGGGGGTGTCTGCTAAAGACCTTTCCTCTTTCTCTCTCTTGGATGGGCTTCCATGTGTTTCCTTCCTTTCTCTCTCATTTGTTCCACGCACTGCTCAATTTAGACTCCATTCTGGACAATTTCTTTTCAGTGTGGGGCTTTGTCCTGGAGGGAATTTTGGTTGTTTGTTTTTTAGGATTCATAGACTGTTTCAACTCGCTATTGGGTCCCACTAGGTATTTTGAGATTCTCCGTTTGTCAGATACCTCAATCCCCCCTTTGTTGATACTAATTGGATCTTGTATCTGGTGGTTTGTCTTATATTTAGACACTTATATTTTAGGAGTCAGGAGGGTACCCTGGTCAGCTTTTTCTGTGGCACATATTCTCCGTGACTTTGGTTTTACTTGTCTCTACTGATTGTGTGTTGTTCTTGATGGAATTTGGGGATATTAAAAATGACAGTACGGGCATCAGCCCAGGCTAGTCCTAAGCCTCTACATTATAGATGGACCAGTCCTCAGTCAGTACATTATCCAGAGAGATACTTTAAGAAGATACGCCAGGGCTGGGATGCGGCTTAGTGGTAGAGTGCTTGCCTGGCATGCACAAGGCCCTGGCTGTGATCCCTAGATAGAACCCCTTTGCTAAAATGCTTTGATGATTCCATAGTAGACAAAAGCCGAAGTCCAGACGTCTGCCCCCAGAATACACGGCGGCTGTGTATACTAGCGCCCTCTGCCTCCCTTCTCTGTTACCTGGCCGAACTCATCTCCTACTTCTTCCCCTTGTTGCTTTGGCTGCACTGGCCTCTCTTCTGTTTCTGAAGACCCCAGGGTGCTTGGCTTGGCGTTCCCATTGGTGGCTGTTGGTGTCACCCGCCTTTCAGCACCGTGGCTGGCCGCCCTCGCTAGACTTGAGCCCCTCCGCGCGCCCTCTCTTTACCACCCATGTTTCCTGCTCATTTTCTTTTCTTGGCATCTTACCATCACACAATTTATTTAGGGGTTTGCTCATTAATTTCTCAAACGTCCACTAGAATGCAAACTCCATGAAGGCAGGTTTCTTTCTAGCCAAAAAATAAATTTTGATTGAATGTGTAAGGGCCTGAGTAATTATATTTTGGAAGGTCACTCTGATATCATCATGGAGAATTAAATATCATCATGGACCATTGAAGAGAATTATACCAGAATCTAGGCAAGAGATTATGGTGAAACCAGGGAGTAAATGATAGACTGTGACCTACTTTAAAGGTAGAATAGGCAGCAAACCTGCTAATTATCTACCTAGGATTATAGATACTGCTTAATTTTTTTCAATTTTTGAAATAGAATTTACTTTTGAAGCAAAAAAAACAAAACAAAACAAAATATGAGTGTGAAAGTAGAAAAAATATAGAAAAATATTTAAGATGTGATGAATAATTCTTTTAATAAAGTTAGTTAAGCCCAAAAGTTTAGGCTCAACTTCTTTAAAAAAAAAAAAACAACAATAACCAACCGGTATTGTAATTTTTGCTAAGTAGACCAGAAAAAAACACCTACTTGCTATTTTAACTAATCGCTAAAACTCACAAACAGGATTACATAACTAGTCAGACCCTTTGAAAATATAAGTATAAATCTGGGGAGAAGAACACACTTTTTGAAGTTGGCCTTGCTTCATAGATGGATAAATCTACTTTCCCATCCAAAAGCCACAAGGATTAAGGCTTTGCTAATTCATCCTTATAATTAAATCAACATGGGGGAAATATGCACTTTGGATGAAACAAAATGTTCCGGTAAAAATGGGCTATTATGTTGGTCTAAACTGCTTACTGGCTTGATTAATGAATCATTATAGCAGGTGGGATGGAAGCAACTTCATGTCAGGCGTCTCCTGGCCCTGTAAATTCTCAGCTCGTTTTTTAAATAAAATGGTCTGCCAGGTGTCACAGGGCCACACGAAGTCCAAGAATACCCAGGGAGAGGATGTTTTAGAGGTGGCCATGGGAAGGTGTTTCCCCAAGAATTTGCTCAGGCTAAACTAGCTCAAGCCTTCTTGACAACAAAGATTTATTGTTATTTTATGTTTCTGTGCTTATCTGGGCCATTTTTCTGGATCTACCTGGTTCTACCTGGGCTCCTGCGCTGTGATTGGCTGTGAGTGGCTAGAGGCGTGCCTGGAGGCGTGGCCGGGCCCTGAGGTCTGAGGTGGCTTCTCTCTTGGGTCTGGCAGCTGGAGGGGAGGTGGCATCACTTCCCTTCCCTACAGCCTCTGCTCTTCTGTAGGCTAGACCCACTTCCTGATGGTGGTTGCCAGGCAGCATTCCCAGAGAACCAGCGTGGCAGCTGCAGGGGCTAGCCTTGGGACGCATACATTGGCACTTGTTCTTAATTCTGTTGGTTAAAGCAAGTCTCAGGCTGGCCCAGATTGGAGGAGGCGAGGAGAGAGACTTCAGCTTCTGACTGGCTTACCCCAATAGCTGGAATCTGTGGCCACGTTTTGTAGCTCCCACAGAAGGAGAGCAGCATTTACTGAGTGTTTACTGTGTTGGAGTCACTGTGTAGGTAGAACATGCACATGAATTCAATTAATGCTCCTCCTGGCAGTCCTGGGAGGGAGGGAGGTCGCTGAAGAAAGAGGCCCAGGGATAATATTCTGTCTGTTCAGGGAACTGAAACCAGCAAGGGAAGGCTGGCCCTCCAGCTCGCCTCCTCTTGTTGTCGTCTAACTGTAAAACCTGCTTTTGTTTGGTTTTGCTTTGTCTCTTTCTTTTTACTGCTGGGCTGGGTCACGCACCCTGGGGCCTGTAGAAGAGGGATCCAGCCAGCCCTGCTTCTCTTCTTTGCAGCTTTAGTGAGTTCTTTACCTTCTCCCTCCCCGCCCCGCGTCACATGCTAAGGCGTCCACGCTGCTGAGTCCTTCCTGCACACCAAGCTCAGTTCTGCACATGGTGAAGGAATCCTGTTCTGACTCACCAGGCTGCTCTGGGTGGCCGGATTATTTGATGGCTCAGTGTCCCACCAGACTACCCTCCATCCCCATCCCTGTTGTTGCCAGAGGATTTTCTTTGCTCTAGATTTCTGCTCTAGCAGAGGCAGCTCTCAGCGGTGCCCAGAAGCTAGGAGCTCCGCTGCATGGGGCTCCTGAGTCCTTTCCAGCAAAGCCATCCCTAGAGAATTCTGGAGAGCCCAGGGCTATTGGTTCAGCAGCAAAGACAGTCCTCCGGCTGGTGGAGAGAGGGGGTGTATGTACTTGTGTGAGGACTGAGCCCTGCCCCACTGATACAGCTCAAACCTTTCTGGTTTTCCAAGAAGAAGGGAGAGCCATGCTGTGTCCTTTCTGGGTTGCAGATGAAGGAAGTGGGACTGTCCCTGATTCTTTGTGGCTATTCTCAACTTGGCCCTCCGGTCCTTCAGTTCCTCTGCCCCCTCACATCTGGGGCTGCCTCTTGAAAACCCAAAGGGGTCGCAGCACAAGAGAGGAAACTGGGGCATCAGAGGAGCAGATGGCCTCTACCTCTTGCCCGCATCTGCGAGTCACTACCTGCAAACCAGCAAGGATGACGTAGCTACAGGCCTCTCTGGGCGGCTGCCTTCCTGGGGTGGGCGGGGCCGCCATGCCAGCCTGCCGGGGAATCCCACTGGTGACAACACAGCACCCTTTTGAGCTGACGCCGCAGCCGGTGCCCCAGACCAGCTCCAAGTCTGACAGCATCGCTGTGGGGCGTGTGCAGGGACAGCCGACCTCAGCGCGCTGGCGCGTCACCTCCACAAAGGCCCTTTGTGGTACGTTCCCTGATGAGTCATTTATAACCTGGTTTCAACACCATGAGTCAAAACGCACCACTTTCATTAAAAATACCATTCACTGGGGGCTAACGGCTTTCTCTTTTTCCGTGTTTTACTGTACCGTGTGGTTTCTGGAGGGGAAGCTGTGAAGTGGCAGGCTGGTGTTTGGAGGGGCCTGGGCATCGTCACACCTGGACGGGGACCACCAAGCGGGGCAGGGATGAGTGAAGGGCTCTGCCCGTGTGCAGGAGGATCCTGCAGCCTTCTGAGACTTAGCAGGTGAGTGTCTGGCAGGGGTGTGTGAGTGCAGTGCCTCCGCCCTGGAGGAGATTCCAGTCCACATACAAAGCGCAGTTTAAGATGCAGAAGTAACAGGATCCCTGGAGATGCTCATGTAAAATACAGATTTCTGGGCTTCACCCCACTCTCCAAGGAGGCCCTGGGAAATTGCTCAGAAACTTTTAAGGCTCAGTCTTGAGTTGGGGTGAAAGAGAATAGGAACTCTCTGCAGGCTGACCCTCCCTGCAAAGGAAGCCGGCAGGCTGCCAGGCTGAGAGCGGGGAGGGAGGCTGTAAGAGGTGGGGGTGGGGGAACTCCAGGGTAAAGTGGCCGGGGAACTGCACTGAAACCCCCTGCTTTCTGAGAGGCACCCACAGGCTTTCAGGTTTGGGGACCCAAGCTTGGGTATCCCCTATTTCTCTAGTTAAAAAAAAACACCCAAACATTCTAAAATGGTTTAATGGGCTTTCTGTAGGGTAAAAGCCTGTAAATTTGTGTTCTTTCAGGATGTTGGAAACTTTAACTGGAAGACACTTTGAAAAGATGCAGGCAAGGGGAAGGGGAATGGGGAGTGTTGCTTAATGGGGCAGAGTTTCAGTTTTACAAGATGAAAAGAGCCCTGGAGATGGGTGGCCGTGCCGTTTGCACAATGATGTCAATGTATTTCAGACTGTTGAACAGTACACTTACGAGTGGTTACGATGGTGCATTTTCCATTCTGTGTGTGTGGTGCATTTTACCACAATTAAAAAAAAATTGGAAAAGATACAGTTAAGCCTGACTTGGATAAGAGTCTAGAAATCCCCCCTTTTCCCGTACACACACACACACACACACACACACACACACACACACACACACACACACATTCTGCTGGTCTCAGTGACTCTTGGGAAAACAACATTTATTTCAACCATTTGTAAATTGATTCCTCCATTTTTGTTCTAAGGTTCAATTTCGTAATGGCTTCTAAAGAATTGACGTCTCCTCGTTATCCTCACTGCTGTGGTCCAATATGCCTGACTACCACATAGCGTAGGGGAAGGGAGATTAACTTGCTCACAGTTCTGAAGATTTCAGAGGTTCAGTCCATGGCAGGCTGGGTGTGTGAAGCTCAGGGCATGGCGGTGGGAAGCAGAGAGAGAGGGAAAGAGTGAGTCTCTCCTCTCACATTATGGAGGATGAAAGACAGAGAGAGCAGGCATGGGGATTCGAAGGCAAAAGCAGGTCTTTAAGGCCACACCCCAGGGACACACCTTATCCAGCCACACATCACCTGCCTCGGTTATCACCCAGTACATTCATTATAATGGATTTATCTGTGGATGAGATTACAACCCTCATGACTTAATTACACCAGCCCTCCCTGAACACTAATATGTGAGTCTTCATATCTGTACCTATATCCAACCATAACAGATAATAAGGCCCCTGTCGCCTGGGTAACGATCATCTCTCCAGAGGTCCCACCACGACTTCCCTTGTGCTTTAGTCAAACCGATTTCTCTTTGTTCCTCAAATGCGCCACGCCTTCTCTTGCCTCTGGACCTTCCCAGTGCTGTTCTGTCTGAACAGCCCTACCACTAAGTAGTCCTCATGGCAGTGCGTCCATGTTCTTACGGGGACAACCCCCAATTTCCCACTGGATCTCGACCATGTGTCCCGTTGCTCACCTGCTGGTCTCCGCTCCTTGCTATCTGGGAGCCTCCTGCAGGCGGCGACTGTGTGGTGTTCCTCTTGGTCCTCTGTGCAGTGCAGAGCTGGACTCAGGGCTCTTTAGATCTACTTAGGGGACCCCCCTCTGATATTTATAATTGGCATTAGCAGGTAAAGGGATGTTGATTCCTGGTGGGTCTTGGAAGGCAGGGAGAATATTCTAACTCAAGATTAAGTACAATCTCCTGGCTCTAAGTTTTCTTTTATTACTACCCTCTTCCCTGGACATGGACTCCAACTGTTGGGCAGTGGGGTGCACTGCACATGGTGTGGCTGGCTGTGGGCATCTCACTTTCCCACTCCTGCTTTGCCCAGCTCCTCTGTGTCCCAGAGACCCCTTCAGCCAGGCAGACCTATCCTACTGTGGGCTGTCGGCATCACAGCCTCAGGGTGGGCTCTGATCAAAACCCCAAAAAGAATTTCTCAGGTCTTCTCTCTGGTTAAGAAAAAAAAATACCAGAGAATTTCAGGGTGCAGGTCAACTGTACAAACGTACTGCAGTGATTAACAAACGTGTTTATCCATGTGCTGGATCCGACTCTCACGACGAGCAGCGTGGGCCCACGTGTGGGTAGATGAGAATGCTTCCCAGAACCCCGGCTCTGGCAGGAGAAGGTAATGGGCGGAAACACCGAGGACAGAATAACTAACCCTGCTGGGGGGAGGGCATGGGGGTGTGCGCACGTATGTGTGCATGTGTGTGAGCACTAGACCGAGGCGGTTTTGAACCCCAGCTCGGGTGGAGAACATCTTCCTCGGCACCTTCAGATGTCTTAGGGTGTGTGTGGTCCCGTGACCCCCTTCCGTGCCTCTTGGGCTCCTTGTCAGGTTCTGCAACCCTGCTTCTGGCCCTCGGTGACCCCTTTTGTGCCCTGGTTGCAGAAGCTGGAGAATGGGGCTGACCTTGCTCAGTATTCCTTTTAATAAGCTTCATTTGAAAGTTGCTGGAGAAGATCCAAAGCTGATGCAGAAGGAATTTCTGAGAGAAAAGAAATGCAGGCAGCCAAAGCAAAGCAAGATTCCTCTATTTATTATTATTTTCTGAATCTCTCACTTCCTTTAAATGATACTTGGCAACGCTGGTCAACTCGTCATGCAACGACCGGGGCCCTCTTTTAATCCTCCCATAAAAACCTGTGTACTTTGGGACTGAAAGCCACATGAATCTTTGCCTGGCGGAAATGTAAATGTTTTGAGAAGGCTGCGTGTTTCCGAGTTTGAGCTGTGGCAGAGGAGGTGCGGATGAAGGAGGGCGGTGGCGTGCGCTGAGGCTCTGGGCCATTCCTAAGGCTGAGGAGACGCAGATCCCTCTTCCCCTCCCTTGACCTCTCCCGTTGCCTTCAGAAGACCCTGGGCTTATGGGGCGGTGGGAAGATGCCCCTTCTTTCCGATTTTGGCCCATCAAGCCATGGACTGGGAACCGGAGCAGGTTTTGCTTAAACGCAGTAACTGGTCCACATTCTTATTCCTCTGCTCCTGTTGGCGAGGAGAGAGAAGAGTGTGGGAAGGTGCAGTCAGGCTCCCTTGCGAGTTTTAGACTCTGTAGGTCCGACCTGAACGGACAGCTCTAAGTACCTCCATTGCAGGGCCCTGTTTACATCAGACTGCCGGGGCTATGATAGAGGAAAGGACAGAGAGAATGGAACTTGATTTACAGGTTTCCAGGTAGCGGGGCAACACTCAGATCTGCTGCCCCTCTCTTAGCCACAACGGAGGAAACACACACCTCCTGTCTTTCCTGATCTCGCCGTCCAGTGCCCGCTGACTGCTGTAGGACGAGGCCCTGTTGTTAGCAGCAGTGTAGACCAAGGGTCTGAGGTAGAACACTGGCCCCAGAGTCAGGAAGCAGGCACTGGACCCGGCTCCGCTACCGATTAGCTATGTGGCTTTTAGAAAACGGGTTCTCATCTCCCAAGGGTGGTTGTGACGGGGCTCTGTCCACGTCATCGAGGTCTGGTGAGGCTCCAGCTAAAGGGGTGACCTTGAACCAATGACCAGAATGCAGACCTTGGAGGAGGCACAGGGATTGTTGTCTGGGGACTGCATTTTAAGGACCAGGGCTCACCTGGAAATGTGAAAATCCAGGATAGCACAGACTCTTAGTATGTGATAACCGGGTGGAAACTTAGCTGAGGATTAGTCCTAGTCTGCCATCGGGTGGATAACAAAACGGGGGCCTTTTTTTTTTTTCTTTTGTACCAGGAATCAAACTCAGGGGCATTGTACCTATGAGCTACGCCTTTAGCCCAATTATTTCCTTGTTTATGTATTTATAAGTTTTCACTTAGTTGTTGAGGGTCTCACTAAGTTCTTGAGATTGGCATTCAACCTGCCATCCTCCTATCTCAGCCTCCCAAGTACTGGGATGACAGGCGTGCACCACCACACTTGGATAGAAACTGAGTCTTAAGAAGAAAATCTGCTTGCAGGATTATCTTGGGCCATTGAATGGCGTGGGAGAGGCCCTGGAGAGGGTCTCCATGCTAGGGCCTCACACCGTGGACTTAATCCTGGCAAGGAATTTTGGCCCTGCAGAGAGGACGGGAGAGTCCTGCCCACTTAGAGGTAGAGGGAGGAGAATGGGAGGTGGATGGCAGAGGATGAAGGACGGACTCCTACATGAAGAACTAAGCCCTGGAGAGTGGACGTGGCGGGGGTGGGCAAGAGGGTGTGCGGTCTGTTAATCAGGTGTGGGCACTTGACCTTGGAGCAGAGGCGAGCCTCATGGACTCTCCCCAGATCCCAGAATCAGAGGCCCTGGTTGGTGGCGGCCCCTTCCGGGTGGGGGAACTGTGACTCATGGGTGCTGCTCACTGGAGGGCTCCGTCTCCCTGGCAGGTGGCTCTGGTGGAGAGTTATAAGTGTGGAGACCGGCCTCAGAGGCCGCGACTTTGTAGGGCATGAATAAAGCCTGACACATGAGGCCTAGTAATAAAACCAGGGGGAGCCCCGGCTCTTGACCTCACCCAGAGAGGCCTGGACCTGCTCAGCGGGCACAGGGCTGCTCCTGTTGTTCAGAACGGAGGAGGAAGGATGTGGGAGACCGTGCAAAGGAGGATGCCGGGCGCCAGCCCAGGAGAACAGAGGCCTCTTGTTTCTAGGATTCAAAGGCATGAGCCCGGGACAACTGACACCTGTAACACCAGTCGTACAGGGACAACTGGGTGGGGGGGACAGCTGCACGCTTGACATCTCGGAATGTCGGGAACGCTGGCCTTGGAGGAAAATGACCTCTCGGCTCTTTTCTCTCTTCTCTTCGCTCTCTCTCGCCCTCCTCCTTTGTGCTCTCTCTTCCCTCCCTCTCGCCTCTTCCCTTCTTCTTCTCTCTCTTTTCTTTTTCTTTTTTCCTTTCCTCCCCTCCTCCTCCTCCTCCTCCCCTTCTTCTTCTTCTTCTCCTTCTCCTCCTCCTCCTCCTCCTCCTCCTCCTCCTCCTCCTCCTCCTCCATCTTCTTCTTCTTCTTCTTCTTCTTCTTCTTCTTCTTCTTCTTCTTCTTCTTCTTCTTCTTCTTTTCTCTCTCTCTCTCTCTCTCTCTCTCTCTCTCTCTCTCTCATCTTTCCTCCTCCAACACTGCACACAGTCACCAGGTCCAGGATCCTCCCATATGCACCTGCGATGACACTCCTCCCTGTCAACCTCCACGCCTGGCTCCAGCAGGACACTGGTCCTAGAGTCGCCACTCAGGGGAACAGTGGCTTTCTAGAGTCTCTTGTCGGCTGCACCCAGTGTGAGAGCTGAGGAAGAAACAACGGGAAGGGAGCGGGCCCTGGAGGTCAGCTCGCTGCCAGAAGAGGCGCTCCTGTGGGGAGAGGGAGCCCAGGCAGCCTCTGGTCGGCTTGTTCTTCCCAACTGCTCTGGGCCCTGGGCTGGGTGGTCCGTGGGGAGGGTAGATGGGAACTCATGTATTTGCTCAGGAAATGGGGGTCCAGGAATTTCTACCTGCTGCTCCAAAGCCCAGGCTGTTAAGGCAACGGCTGTGTGTGTGTGTGTGTGTGTGTGTGTGTGTTTCTGGAAGCAGTCTGCACACAGCTGGGGGAGTTAGATCACTTTCCTTAGAGGTGATCCCCCAGGGTGAGGCTTCGCAGGACACATCAGAGGGAGGCGACTTCACTCTTCTGCAGGCCAGTGAGTCATGGCCAAGTAGCCAGAGGGGTGCCACTGCCCACCCCGGAGCGGGGTCAGTCCCGAGGACGGGACTTCTCTAAAGACAAGGCACTGGCCGTCTGCATCCGCACGCCGCGCCCTGGCCCCACGAGCCTTGGCAGTTGGAGCCTCTGCACCTCCGGTGGCACCCTGTTGGCGGAGGCCAGGGCTGACTCAGAGCAGGGACCTTCTCTGGACTCTCTGCCAAGGTGACAGTCTCCCGCCCTGGCCCTGGGCCACACTAAATGTAGGGGCTGGAGAAGGAGCCGTGGAGGCGGGGGGAGGCTGGGCCCAGGGGCCCGGGAGGCTGCTAACCTGGGGGCGATCTCTGCTGGCTTTTCTGGGGCTACTCCTCCAGTCCAATGCCCCGTAGCAGTGATTAGGGGTGGACAGTGAGCGGGACCCCCACCCCACATTAAAAGACTCCACAGTGTGACTATTAAAAATAAGTAGATAAAAAGGTCCAAGTAAAAAAATTGTCTTATATCTTCCCCCTCCTATAACTTTCAGGTGGAAAAGTACATGCCTTTTAATGCAAGTATACATATTTAGGTGAACACATTTTCCTTTTATGAGAACAGGGTTAAGTCAACATTGTCTGATTTTCTTACTTAGCAATACATCACGGACCACTCTCCGTAGCCATAATTACAGACTTCCGTAGTGTAATCATCATACTAGCAGCATTTGGGAACTCATAGTTTAACTCAGGAGTCAACATTTTTTTTTTCTGTGAAGGGCAAAATAGTAAATATTTTTGGTTTTGCAGGCCAGATGGTCTCTGTTGCAAACACCTACTTCTTCAAGGTAGGCAGAGATACTATGTAAATGAACCGATGTGTTCCAGTAAAACTTCATCCTTAAGACAGGTACTCCGTCAAGCGTGGAAGCACAGGCCTGGAGTCCCAGTGCTTGGGAGGCGGAGGCAGGAGGATCACAGGTACAAGGCCATTCTTAGCAACTTAGTGAGAGCCTCGGCAACTTAGCGAGATCCTGTTTAAAAAAAATGACTGGGATTGTAGCTTGGAGATAAAATGACCCTGGGTTCCATTCCCAGTACAAAAAAAAAAAAAAAAAAAAAAGAGGGGAAGAAGGGAAGAAGGGCACCGGACTGGTTTTGGCTCACAAGAGATAGCTGGTCAACCTTTTACTTAACCTGTTACCTACTGATAGACACTTAGGAAGTTTCCAGTTTTTTTTACTATTAAAAACAACATAAAGCTGGGCGCAGTGGTGCACATTTGTAATCCGGGTACTTGGGAGGCTGAGTTAGGAGGATCCAGATTCATGGCCAGCCTCAGCTCTTAGTGAGGCCTCTGCAACTTGGTGAGGCTTCTGCTTCAAAGTAAAGAATGAAAAACGGATCTAGGGGTGTCGCTTGGAGGTAGAATGGCCCTGGGTTTCATCCTTAGCACCACAAAAAAACAACATAAAATTATGACTGTATACACACATATGTATACATATGTAATTTTTCATACCTGTATTACTATGCATGTCTCTGTATGTGTCTATACATATACATACGCACATACATAGTACATTCATAGCTTACATGTAAAGTGGATGCACACGTGGTTCAGTTTATCGCTGGGATACATCGCAGGGTGCCTTTGTGCTGGGATTTCCAGGGTGAAGTCGTAAGCCAGCGTGCATTCTGAGTCTGTTCTCAGGGTCAGGTGGTACCTGCTCATTCTGCAGAAAGCAGTTCAGAGTGGGGTTCTGCAGGGAGAGAAGGGTGCGCGCTGGCAAGAAATAGAGAGGGAGCAGTTGGAGAGCACACGGGGCCGGAGCGAGGCGGAGGGCGCCAGGGCAAAGCTTGCTGCGCCGCCACGGTGCTTGGCAGGTGCCTGGCTCCTCGGGGCTTTGGTGTTCTCATCTGGTTCTATGGGCAGCATGAGAGAAAGAGGAATGGAAAGTTTGCATGTAGGTTCATGCGTGTGCATGCGTGAGCACTGCGTGCATGTGTGTGGATGTGTGCATGTGTGTGTGCATGTGTGTGCACACGTGTTAATGTTGCAATACCTCAGTCTGTTAGATTTATGACCAACCAAGCTCAGGCAAGCTGGTATGTACCCTGCACACGCTGTGTCAGAACAGTGCTGGGCGCCCCGGGCTGGGGCCAGGTATCAGGGTACGGGGCTGGCAGGGTCTTTGCGGAGAGCTCGGTTCACTCTGGAAGTCGGGCAGCTCAGCTGTGAAGTCCCCGAGGACCCACTCTGAGTACACCTGTGGTCCCAGGAGGAGCGCTGCTTGGTCTGGGTCTGAGAAGCCCTCAGAGGGTTCGCAGAGCTTGTGTGATATTTGCCCTTTGAGAAGCAGGAAAATAAATTTCAACTGAGGATTTAGTGGTTTGCAGTAAAAGCTCTCCAGGATAGAGGGCGGAGGGCTGCCTCTGGTGGGATGCAGGATTTCGTCCTGCTGACAGGCTTGCAGGCTTCTTCCCACCCTGGTGTCCCCCATCGCCACAGTTTACTAGAAGTGCACACAGCACCACCTGTGCTGCTGTAACAGAATACCTGAGACTGGGTAGCTTACACAGAACAGAAGTCTCTTTCTCACAGTGCCAGGGGCTGAGAAGTCCAGGCCAGGTGCTGGCAGGCCTGGCCGCATGGTGAGGCAGCTCTCTGCTTCCCATGGTGCCCTGGTGCTGCGGCTTCTGGGGCGGATTGAGGCCCCACATGGTTGAAGAGCGGAAGAGATTGTGGAGCTCCTTCCTGCAGGCCCCGTGGGCTCCTAGCCTCTGGACACCTCCCCACACCATGGCTCTGAGGAGCCAGTTTCCAACACATGGCTTTTTTTTTTTTTTTTTTTACAGTACTGGGAACGAAACCCAGGGGCATTCTACCTCCGAGCTACACCCCCAGCCCTCTTTTTTCTTCTTTATTTTGAAACAGGGTCTCACTGAGTTGCAGAGGGCCTCACTAAGCAGCTGAGGCTGTCTGTGAACCGCGATCCTCCTGTCTCAGCCTCCCGGATGCTGGGATGACAAGCGTGCGCCCCCACGCCCGGCTCCCAACACATGGCTTTGAGGGAGCATTCAGTCCGCATCAGTCCCGCTCACCAGGGCCTGGCGCAGGAAAGGCGAGCGTGAGGCTGTCTGGACCCCGCGCTTCCCCTGGTGACGGTAGTGCTCAATCCGTCCTCATCTCTTCTTCCCTCTGGCCCCCGTCTGAGCGCCTTTAGTTGGTGCCGTAGCTTGGATGTTTCTGAGCACGGGCTCCGGGCCGGCCCTTCTTTGATTTTGCGGGCTCTCCTCTCATCTTCCCTGTGGATGCTTTCCGTGCGCACAGCCCTTGCGATTGCTGTCTTCGGCCCGGCTGCCTCCTCAGCTCTGTAAGACCCCTCAACAGGCCCCAGCCGACCCCTAGGTCTTCTCCCTCCCCAAGCCTGCTCCCCCACGGCAGCCCCAGTCTCACAGGCTCTGTCCACCCCACTTGCAGGCCGCACCTTGGACTTCCCCATGGAGCTCTGCCTTCTCTCCTGCCTGGTCTCCGCGACACTCCAAGCCTGTCTGTTCCTAGGCAAGACGATAGCCAGCGTTCATGGTCCCTGCGCCCGTCCTTGTACACAGAGCTTTACAAGCAGGGTTTCCTTTAATCCTCAAGGGGTGCTCCGCAGTGAAATCAAGGTGCCGCCATTTCACGTGTGAGAGACCCGAGGCCGGAAGAGGCCCTCAAACAACTGCGCGAACCGTCAGTCTCTCCGCGCGAATCAAAGCTGTTGTTACTGTTAATTTTCCTCTTCTTTTTCTCCTCCTCCATCTCCTTCTCCTTCTTCATGCTGGAGACTGAACCGATGTGCATTCTACCGTTAGGCCACACCCCCCATATATATTTATTTGTTTACTTATTTATGTTATTGGGGTTGAACCCAGAGGCATTCTACCTCTGAGTTATACCACCAGCCCTATTTGTCTTGTTTGGTTTGGTACCAGGGTCTCTCTAGGTTGCCGAGAGTTTTGCTAGGTTGCTGCACTGGCCTCAAACCTGCAATCCTACTGTGTCCACCTCTCAAGTATTGGGATTCCCAGTGTATGCCACGTGCCTGACTTGAAGTTCCTGCTTTTTTCTTTTTTTTGGTACAGGAGATGGAATCCAGGGGCATTCTATCTCTAAGCTCTAACCCCAACTCTAGTTTTCATTCTTTATTTTGAAACAGGGCTTCACAAAGTTGCAGAGGACCTCACTTAAGTAGTTGAGGCTGGCCGTGACTCTGTAATCCTCCTGCCTCGGCCTCCCAAGTGCTGGATGACAAGTGTACACCACCACACTGGGATTCTTGTTTTCTTCTTCTTCTTTTTTTTTTAAACAGGGTCACATTTTAATTCCTGAATTTTACAGTCCAGCATTTATCACCACATGTATACAAATGGCGTAAAGCAAGTACAATAGTATTTTTCATACAAAATAAACTGTTTTATGTAGAAACTATACTTCATATCTACATAGCCCATCTTTTCCAAACAATAGCCAATATTAAAATTAACTGCGAAAATCTTCAAAACAGAGGAAACTGCTTCAGTTTAAGCTATTCCAGGGAAAATGTGCCCATAATACATTACAAAGATGACCTAAAGACTGCAGCTGGAATGACTGTTTTTAGAATCCCCCACCCAGTGTATTAAGTCGCAGCTTGGGGACATCTTTCTCATTTTGGCGTGAACTCAGATGTTTTCTTTTAACAAGCCTCAGCTGCAGGTTTTGGAGGCCCTGCGGCACAAGCCCTGCTCCCGTGGTTCCTGTGAACAGAGCCACTGAGGCAGAGGGGGCGTCTGCAGGGTTCTTTCTAGGAGGGGGATGGAGCTTGGCTTCACAGGAAAATGGAAGGGGTTCGGGCTTGAGGGGAAGCGCGACGTGGGGGTGCAGCGGGTGGCTGAGAGGCACCGGGTTCTCATGGCCCGGGCATTTGCATGAGCAATACACACGCAGCAGCCAGGCAGCGCTGGGATCCTCCATGCCAGGCTCCGTTTGATGTCTCTGCACCCCCCTTGTCTTGCAAGTGCTTGTTGGTGCCCGTGCCCAGTGGTCTGGGGAGACCAGGAGGCCCAGAGGACTGTGAGCCTGGCAGAGAGCCCGGCCCACTTCATGTGCACCGGAGGAGACGGATCTCCAAGTCCTCTGACTGTCCCTGGCTCTGTGTTAGAACTCCTTTCGGAGAACCAGCCCTAGCACCATCCAATCTCTTTGCAGACAAATGTCAGCTTTATTTTGTGTTTATTCTGTCCTTCAGGAGTCAGTTCCACTAGGGACTTTTAATTCTCCGCAGACCCTGTACGCTGTGCAGCCTTGAGCCAGTTACTCAGGACCCTGAGCTGTTCTGTGAGTTAAAGGGCTAAGAGCTGTTCTCTCTCTCCTGCTCTCTCTGGCTTCCTCTCTCTCCCCTGCACATTGGAGGGAGGTGTGGTGGCTCCAGCTGGATTCAGAAGCAGAAAACCGATGTGTGGATGCAGGACCGCCTGTGGGCCCTAAACAAAGTGCACACCCATGGTTCTCAGATGTCAGAATTTCCTTCCTTTTCAGGGCTGAATAATACTCCAGTGTGCACCGACACTGCCTTTTATCTATTCATCCGTGGATGGACATCGAGGGTGCTTTGAGATCTGAGCTATTATTGAATCATGCTGTTGGGGACATGCGGGTGTCCAGTCTGAGTTCCGAGTTTTATATTCTGGCTCTACTCAAATGCATCTCCTCCTCCTCCTCCTCCTCGGTTTCACTAGTCTACCGGTTTGGTTCATGCAGGGTACAAGAAACCTGGATGGGTCATGGCTGTTTCTCCTGTGGTCTCCGTTTTACCAAACATTCCCATGAGACCTTTGGTAAGGGGCTTGATTCGCCATTAGATAATATAAGGTAGGACGGTTTTGGAGTTTTTTTTTAGAGGACCATCTGTTTTATCTCTACTTGACTTTTTAAAAACACTGGAACTGTTTTTCAATTGAACGCAAAGCATTTTTCTTTCTTCTTTCTACTTTTCCCCCTCTGACGTTTATACGACTGAAGGTGAAGGTAGAAAAACGAGACCTTTGCTTATTAACAACATGAATCAATCTGTTCTCCCTCTGGGGAACTTGGCAGTAACTGGAGGCTGGGGTGGACTTCAGAAGCTCCACTGGCGAGTGCTGGGCTGGCCTTTCCTCCAGAAACCAGCCAAGGGACACCTCGCAGGCACCCTCAGAACGGGAGGTCTCCCAGGGGGCCCCTGGATGTGCCCAGCCCTCGCCTGTGCTGTGTGGCTTCTCCTAGCACCTCCAGAGAGCAGAGCCGGGCCCAGGGGACACTGAGCAAGGGACAGCCCTTTGCAAGACTGCAGCCGGCCCCTGCTGTGGGTGTGGCTCTTCAAAGGCGCTGGTCCTGGGGGGCCAGGAGTCACTGCTGTGACTTCCTGCCTAACACATGTGGGGAAATTCCCCACGTGGTGGGTGACAGCCCCTTGAGTTGTTCTGCAGGTCCCCCTTTGGAGAGCCTGGAGTTTTCCGCCAACGTGTGGATAGCCTGTGGAGTGCTGTCTGTGCTGTGGTGGGTGCTGGCGGCAGCCTGCTTCTGCAGTCGGGCCTGCACCTGGCACTTACCTGGGAGTCAGAGGGGGCAGAGAAAAGACAAAGCAGAAAGACAGAATAGGAAACAGGGCTGCGGGGCTGAGAGGAGAGTAGGAGCCTCAGGCCAGCGCAGGTCTTTCCAAACATTCCAGGAATGCAGGGCCTGGTGCTTGGGATGGCTAGAAAGAAGGCAGAGAAATGGGGCTTGTCCCGGCTCCAAGCCAGCCCCAAATACAAGCAGGTCAAAGTCTCAGGACTCCAAAGCAGTCCTTCGCTAAAACTTGCCCCTAGAGACAGCCCTCTTGGTCTTCTCCGTCCCTGGTTTGGGCCGAGGAAGCAAGCCCAGGACCTTCAGGAGAAGCCATGTGTTTGAGCACACACAGTGTGCACGCAGGGCTCTCTCCCTGGGTCGCAGAGCCCCTGCTCCCGCTGGGGATGAGCCTGCTTGGTGAGGAAGGACAGGAGGTCGCGGGTGCACCAGGGGAGAAAACAAAACCAAAGCAGGAAGTGGCCCCGCGCGGGATTTTCCGTGGAAGGCTGAAAGATGCGTTCTGATAGGACAAGGGGAGGGAAGAAAAGGACCGTGCACGCCAAGGCCCCTGGGATGCGGAAGGCTAAGGTGGATGGGAGACCTGGACTTCCAGGAGGAAGGGCAGCCCTGGACTTAGCACGCTGAACCCTGGCACCCATCTCCTGGAAGGGCAGCTTCGTCACCTCTTGAGTCCCTTTGGGAGGTGTGTTCATGGGTGTCCTAATGCCAAAGCGTAGAAAGAGGTCCCAGGAACACAGAATAATCCCCGCCTCTAAGCCATCACCCACAGCTGGGATTTCTGGCGCATACGGTGTGGACAGGTGAAGTTCAGAACTACGGTCACTTAGACAAAGGAGCAGCCCCCCACCCCCAGCTCCTATCTGGGGGTCATCCCAGAGCTGCAGGAGCGCGAGGGTCTGTGGGAGAGGAGATGAGGCTCTGGTGAGACCCCAGGCGTCATGACGTGCTGTCCCTGTCCCCCTGCCCGGGGCCAGGTGGGGGCTTCCAGGTGCTTTTCTGGGCTTGAATCCGGAGCAAAACACTTCCAGTTCCTTCTCAGCTAGGTTCTGTCTCGAGACCTTATTTTCATCCCCAGTTATCCAGAAAGTCAGACTTCAAGTGAAAGAGGAAGCCTGTGCCCGCCTGTCTAACCTCGGCTCTCAGAGTCAGAGCGCGCCGCTGCGGTCAGAGGTCAGCCTCCCTCAGGGGGAACCAGGCTCCTGCTCAAAACACACAGGCAGGAAATGAGCTGCAGCGGTCTGAGCTCTCCCTCTCCACGTGTAGAAGTTTCCAATCAGGAGTCCAAAGAACTAGCTGTTTAAAGAGGAAAGTGAAACAGGTTTCTTTCAAGGCTCTTCCCTTCCTTGGTGGTCGCTGCCTGAGGGTGGGGTCATAGATATCTTGCAGGGCACTTGAGGGAAGGGGCCACAGAACCTGATAGGAAATATGGGCATCCGCCCTCAGACAATTGCCCGGCCCACAGCCTGCTTTTGTTAATAAAGTTTTATTGAGATATGGTTGTGTCCACGTGTTCACAGGTAACCAATGGCTGCTTCTCCAGCACCATGTCAGACCTGAGTAGTTGGAATGGATCCACCCTCAGGCTCAGGGACCAGCTGGCGATTGCCAGGCCCCAGAGCCTGCTTTTGTCAATAAAGTTTTATTGGGACAGTGTTGTGTCCACGCACTTACAAGTGACCAATGGCTGCTTTCCCAGCACGAGGATGGAGCTGAGTAGCTGAGATGGACGCTTTGCAAAGCCCCCGTGTTTACTTCCTGGATCTTCACTAAATGGCTCCCAACCCATGTTCTAGTTCACCGGTTCTTAGTTCTTCTTATGTGAAAGGACCCTTCTGAAAATACAAAGAAGGCAGAAAAATGGATGGCTCCCTGCTAAGAATGCTTACACAGAAACAAGTAAACACTCTGTGTGTGTGTGTGTGTGTGTGTGTGCATGCGTGCGTTTGTGTGTGTGTGTATTACTAGGACTTGAACCCAGAGACATCCTACCCCCAGTCTTTTTTAATTTTTAATTTTTTGGTGGTACTGGGGTTGGAACCCAGGGGTCTTCCACTTCCGGGCTACACTCCCAGGCCTATTTTATATTTTATTTGAAAACAGGGTCTCTTAAGCCAGCCGAGGTTGGCTTCGGAACTGCGCCATCCTCCTGTCTCAGCCTCCCAAGCGCAGGGATGACCACGCCTGGCTTAGTTTTTATTTTTACACAGGGTTTCACTAGGTTGCTGAGTCTCACTACATTGCTGAGGCTATCCACAAACCTGCGATCCTGAGTCAGCCTCCCAAGTACTGGGGTTATAGGTGTACACCACCATATCTGGCTCTAAGTAGACTTTCTACAGACCTGGGCTGTTGTGGAATGCCTGGCCATCCCAGGAATGGCTTCTGAGGGGAGAAGGACATCTGTACTGGCTCTTGCCCCTGCCGGCTGCACCGGCCCTAGTAGTGATCAACAAAGGAAACCTGAGAATACAGGCCAGGAACTCGGGCTTCTCCTCGACTCTGTCACCCTGAAGCCGTGTGATGTTTCACAAGCCCCTGCACTTCTCTGTGGCTCGGGCTCCTCAAGCATCAAAGGAGAGGTCAGAAATAGGCAATTTCTTAAGGAGCCATCTTCAAAGGTCTGGGATTTGTTTCTGGCCTGGGGAGAAAGGAGATGGTGATTTATATATATATTTTAAGACATCCAAATTTGCTCAGATACCCAGAGAGGTCTGTGGTGGTTAATTTAGTTATTTCTAAGCTCTGAAATCTGGGATTTGATTACCAAACAGGGTACTTGGCATCTGTTACCATGTTCTGGTTTCCACCCCTGACCCTGGTCAGTCATCCTCAGCCACGGAGCCGCCCCATGGGGCGTGTATGAGTGCAGCCTACTGTTTGCGTGAGGACTCGGGCAGCCTACTGTGTGACTGAGGACTCGGGCAACCTACTGTGTGACTGAGGACTCGGGCAGCCTACTGTGCGCGTGAGGACTGGGGCAGCCTATTGTGCGCGTGAGGACTGGGGCAGCCTACTGTGTGCGTGAGGACTGGGTCAGCCTACTGTGTGTGTGAGGACTCGGGCAGCCTACTGTGCTACTGAGGACTCGGGCAGCTTACTGTGCGTGTGAGGATTTGGGCAGCCTACTGTGCGCGTGAGAACTCGGGCAGCCTACTGTGTGCGTGAGGACTCGGGCAGCCTACTGTGCGACTGAGGACTCGGGCAGCCTACTGTGCGCATGAGGACTGGGGCAGCCTACTGTGTGCATGAGGACTCAGGCAGCCTACTGTGCGACTGAGGACTCGGGCAGCCTACTGTGTGCGTGAGGACTCGGGCAGCCTACTGTGTGCGTGAGGACTCGGGCAGCCTACTGTGTGACTGAGGACTCAGGCAGCAGCCCTGAGCCCAGGCTTTGGGCAGAGCATCCACGGAGACATCTGTCCACGTGAGAACAAAAAAGGCTTGTCTCAGATAAATGTGAACTCGAGGAGAAACCTCACCTTCAAATTTTTTCTTCTTTTAAAAAAGAATATAAATATGGATGTAGAGAAGAAAGTAAGAACCATCCCAAACCCACTCTGAAGAGAGGACCCTGTTGGCAATTTGATTCACATGCAGATGTCTGTTTTGTACACACACACGGCACTTTAACACACCTTTACACACTTTTACACATGGGCTACCTATGTTGGCTCATCTACTTTTCCTCGAGCAAAACCATCCGGGTGGACATTTTTCTGTGGCTTTGAATGTAGGTTTTCAGTGTTTTTTTTTTTTTAACAGTTGCATAGTATTTAATTAAATGTACCATAATTAATTGGCTCAATCATACCTAGGTTTCCAATGTTGTTATTATTTTTTACATATTTATTTACTGTACCGTGAAAATTATCTTTGTACTTAGATTTTTTTTCCCCTCTGGATGTTTGGCAGGGAACACATTCCTAAAGAATTCAGAAGTGAAAGGGCACTCACAGATTATTGCAATGCACAGGGTCAACCCCCCTGCAGAAACTGGGTAACGCTTTACGTCTGCCAATAGAACAGGAGGACGCTTGTTTCCCCCCTCCGGCCACATGCTCCGTATTTAAGGTTCTGGCCAGCCCGAGAGGTTCAGGTTGGCTTGCATTTCTAAGATCACTTCCCTTCTGAATGGCGCTGTCTGTGGTCAGAAGCCAGACAGTACCATCAAGCTCCGGGAGCCTAGGACTGCAGAGGGCAGACATGTCTTATTCAGAGAGACGGGATGCCAGGGCACGAGTGCAGAAGTACCTGGTAACTCTTCCAGGGCCTAACGTGTCACGGTGGATGGGCGTATGGCCTCGTTGGTGACTGCACTGGGAGCTTGCTGAGTGGCATGTACGGCGCGGTCACGCCCTGGCGGGGTTTGGATGGAAGGATGACATTTGTCCTGTAATTGCAAGGCTGAGGGGAGGAAGTTCCAGGGAAGGGAGGCCCTGGGGGCGTGATGGAGAGGGCCAGTGCACAGCAGGTCGACACTGCCCACGGCTCCACTGTGGTCTTGAGCCTCTGTGACCAGCAGGGTGGGAGGCAGCGGCGGCAGCAGGGAGCTGGCATCCAGGTCTGTTGCTCCGTGGTTTCCTACAACTGACCATTGATGACCCGAGGAGTTTGAAAAGTGTGGCTGTGCTCTAAACAAGGAACTGAGAAGCAGCACAGCCGGGGTCAGTGCGGGACGGCCAGGGGTGTTACAAGCCTGCAGCTCGCCTGTGGAAAGAGCGGCGGGCGGGGCGCGAGGGCCGCGTCCAGCGGGGAGTGGGCGCTGCTGGCTCTCCATCTGGGTGTCAGCTTTTCCAGACCTCTGGCCGCTGGTCTTGGCTGAGCTGCTGCCGGGGGAAGTGGACAGTGACTCAGTGAGCCAGGGCCTCCTCTCTGACTCAGGGCTCATCTGCAGGGTAACAGGGGCCAGCTGGATCCTTTGACCTTGGCTTTAAAGCTGAGACTCCCACCCCAGAGGCTTTTAGCCCTGTCGCAACCCTTCTGGCTGAGTCAGGGGTCCAGGGAGGTCCTACGGCCTCGACCTGAGCTGGGCCTTCCTGTGGTTCTGGTGGACGATGGGTAGAATGGTGATCTGGGGCCTTTGGGCTGGGTTCCAGGGCCTGAGGGCAAGGGCCGGCATGCTGGGCAGGGCAGGTGAACTCTTGAGGTCACTTGTCCGTCAGCTGACGGTGCCATAGACAAGGTGTGGCCGGCATGCCCCCGTGAGCGCACTCTGCCTGGCACACATGACGCTGACTGTTCCCTCGAGGCCACCTGGACACCCCGCTCACCCCGGGGAATGTGCTCTTCTCCAGGAGCACGTCTCCCACATCCTCTTCCACCTCCTGTCCCGGGCCCTGCCTGTTGCCACCTCCAGGGCAGCGGGGCAGCAGGTCCAGCTCAGGCAGGATGGCCGGCAGCCAGTCACCCATAGCTAGTGGAACTCTACTGGCTGTATGGGAGAGAATTTTAAGTCGAACTTCTACAAGGGGGCTTGGTATGACCCTGGACGGCGGCCACACCGCCCCGCCTTCCTAGGTACATGCCTTTCTCAAATCAAAGTCCTTCAAACATCGATCTGAGTCTCTTTGGGGAAACTGCCTCTACTTAGCCATCAATGTGCATGCCGGCAACTCTTGCTTACTACACTGGCTTCACCACCAGAGAGGGACAGAGTTCAAAAGTCCCACTGAAGTTGGGCACAGAGGCCCATGCCTGCAATCTGAGTATGGAGGAGGCTGAGACAGGAGGATTACAGGTTTGAGGCCAGCCTCAGCCACGTAGGAAGACCTCATTTCAAGGTAAAAATTAAAAAATAGGGCTGGGGGTGTATCTGGGAGGTAGAACACCCCTGGGGTCAATCCCCAGTTACACATGCACACATACATGCACATGCATGCAGATGCATACACATCCCATTGCGAAGCCTTGGTGGCCTTCACGAGCCAGGTGAGCGTGGTCGGTTCCACAGTGGGGTGGTGGTGTGGGCAGGGAGAGAGCCGACAGCAGCTCACCTTTGCTCTCTATGACTAACGCAGAAGAAAGTCCCCTGTCCTGGGTAGAGGAGCAATTGAGCTCACACCCCTGCCCCGTCCTGAGGCTCTTCCTGGGTTCCAGGACAAAGACCAGGCCCTCCCCGCCACTCCCCTGACTCCTTGGGCCCCTGCAGCCAGGGGCCTGGTCTTGGCCAGGGGCTGGTTTTGTTCTTAGAGCTCGTCACTGTCTTGAAAATGCAGAGGAAGATGGGAATTTTCTCCGCCCCAGTTTTGGGCTACACACAGCGGTGTGATTTTCTGAGCAGAATGTCTTGTAAGATAGATGCCAACTTCAGAGTGCCCTGACTGGAGGGGGGAGTCGTTAAAAAGGGGATGAAGCCAGGTGTGGCGGCGCAAGCCTGCGATCCCAGTGCTTGGGAGGCTGAGACAGAATCTCAGGCTCAAGGACGGCCTGAGCCACTCAGCGAGACAGACACTCAGCCCAAACTGAAACTAAACAAACCCCCATGAAAACCCCAGCTACGGCAGAGGGAACAGCACCCCAGTGCATTCGCGCCGTGCGCCGGGTCACAGAGAAGACGCGTGACAGCCCGTGGGGACTCGGTCATGTATGGACTCCAGGGGGAATGCGAAGAAGGGAACGTCCCCACGCAGGGGACGTGTGCGTGCTCGTGTGGCCACGGGTTGCAGTCCAGGAACCGCGTGATGACCAGGGCGTGGACAGAGCCCGAAGGAGGAGCCGGGCGGGACCGGGCTCCAAGTGTGCACACAGCTGCAGAGATCAGGTGATGCCGGGCCCGCCCCCTGGCTCTGACTGCCCGATGGAGGACCTCTGACCTCCACGGAGCCACCAAAACACAGTCCTGGAAATTTCTTTGAAGATGAAATAAACAGTCACAGCACAGATAAGAACAGCGAGTGACGTCACAGGCAGGATTACCCGGGGAGCGCAGAAGACTCCCAGAGGAGCCCGCTCCTGCCTTTCTGTCCCTCTCATTTGGCTTCCTGACTTAGGGGCGCAGTTTTGGGTGCAGAGCAGGGTGTGTTTTAAGGGATGGCCTTGAGGATGTGGAAACTTTTGCTCTCATTTCAAGGCCCGACTTGTCCCCAGGAACACACCCGGCACCCACCCGCAGCAGCTGGCTGGCCTGCGGGGCCTCCTCTGGGGATCTCAGTTCTGTTCTGTGGCTTGGGGCAGCTGTGCACCCACGGGAGGGGCGGCCTGCGTGTCAGCTGGGGTGCAGCACGGTGTGGCTCCACCCTGGGCGGGAGCTGGCAAGCTTCTCTGGGCGTGGAGCCGTGGCCACCTTAGGCTCTCTGTGGCTCCCTGTGGATGGGGTGGGAGCTGGCTGCTGACTCTGGACTCGGCCTGGCCTTGGACTGTGTACGTGTCCGGCTTGTCAAGTCCTCTGGGAGCGGTTTTGATGCCTGTTCATTAAAGCCCTTTGTGGTCGATCCAGCCGTGACCTTTGACTTCTCCCTACCAGGACTGACCTTGGGTCACTCAGTCACCATGAGGCCATGCCTTCTGATCTTTGATCTGACTGCCCGGTCCGGTGCCAAGCCTGCCCAGGGGTTCTGCACACAGGTTTGTTCTGGTGGAAGTCGTAACCATCTGGACCTCAGAGTGTGACCTCAGAGTGTGACCCAGCTGGGGGTGGGTTCTTTAAAAAGTGGATGGACAGTTGAGTATGGTGGCACACGCCTGTAATCTCAGAATCTGAGAGGCTGAGGCAGGAGGATCGCAGGTTCACGGCCAGCCTCAGCCACTTAGCGAGGCCCTCTGCAACTCAGGGAGGTCCTGTTTCAAAATAAAAAGCAAAGCTGGGCGTGGTGGTGCACGCTTGTAACCCCAGCATTTGGGAGGCTGAGACCTGGAGGATCGTGGTTCGCTGACAGCCTCAGCTATTTAGCGAGGCCCTCCACAACTCAGTGAGACCCTGTTTCAAAATAAAGAATAAAAAATGGGGCTAGGGGTGTAGCTCGGAGGTAGAATGCCCCTGGGTTCCATCCCCATCCCCAGACCCTCCCCCCCCACACACACACAAATGTAAAAAGCAGCTCAGAATTAGAATGCCCTTGGGCTCAACCTCCAGCGCCGAAGGAAAGAAAAAGCGGGATCAAGTGAGGCACATGTGTAGCCCAAGCACTGGAGTACTTGGAGGCTGAGACAGGAGGATCACAGGTTCGAGGACAGCCTTGGCAACTTAGTGAGGTAGCAACTTAAAGAGGCCCTGTTCCAAAAATAAAAAACAAACAGGGCTGAGCCTGTGGCTCAGAAGGAGAATTCCCCTAGGTTCAACCCGCAGTGAACACAAAAGGGGGATCAGGTTAAAATGGGTCATATGGTGGGAACAGATTCAGCGTGACTGGGGTGCTAATAATGAGCAGAGATAAAAACACAGGCCGATCCAGAGGCCCGGCCCTGCCAGGACTGCGGAAGACGGCTTCTGCAAGCCAGGAGCGCGTCCCTGGGGAGCCAGCTGCCCACCCCTTGGCCTTGGCCTTCCCGTCTCCAGGGCTGCGAGGAGAGGAGAGAGCTCTGCGGTGTGAGCCGCCGGCTCTCCCGCTCACGAGCCGGCAGCCTCAGCAAGGCGGTCCACCTCTCAACGCATTCCCTGAGCACGCAGCCCCAGGCCAGGCTTTCTAGAAGCTCTAGGGACAGGAGTAGAGAAGTACAGGAAAAGAGGAACAAGAATGGGCCGGTCTGCCGTCGTCTTTTTCTCTCCCCAACTCCCTCTTGAGCTTCTCCTCGCCTCCGCCGCCAAAGAAAGTGGAAACTTGGGGGGTGGGATGAAACCCAGGCTCCCAGAGGCAGATGCTGTCCTACACAAGCTCTCGAATTGGGTGGAAACCCTCTTATACAGAACCAGAAGTGTCATTTTCTTCTGATTATCCCTTCCCTGACAAGCACACAGCCCAGCTGAGCAGTGACTATGTCTCGGGATGACCGGGAGTTGTGGATACGTGGGGACCATGTGGCCAGCAGAGTGTGGGCCACGATGCTTCCCGGGCTCATCTCTAGGGCACACGGTGGCTGGTAAGAACCACAATAAAGTGGCCACGCGTTACATCCCCGGTTGTCCTCTGTGTCTAAGGATGACGCCCACGCCGCGCGTCCCCAGAGCTGCCGAGGTAGGGTGCCCTGTGCTTCCCGGGCCTGGCTCATGGCTCTCAGCCTCAAGGTCTCTTTCTCAGCAGGAATCACAAGCTCTTTTGTCCCGGACTCCTTTTGGGTTCTGTGGGAACACCTCTGAGACGTCGATGCTGCCCAGACTGTTAGGGATTCAGGCTCACTTGAAAACTTGCTCAGGATGGAAGCCTGGCTATTTCTGGTTTTCCTGAGGGGCCTACCCTGTGGGGGCCGAGGCCCTTTCCATCATCCAGCTCGCTGGGAATCTTATCTCCTCCTGGGGTTCTTTGGCAAGCCTAGCTTAGCTCATTGATATTTAGGGGAACTGGGATTCCGGGAGCTCGCGTTGACCAACCAGTCCCAGGTTGCGTAGCGCTGGGTCCCCGAAGGACTTTGACCCAGATGTGCCGGCTGCGAGCTTTCGTGTGCTGGCCGCGGCTGGGGGTTACGCAGCAAAGTCACTTCTTCCTCACATCGAGTGGCAGTCCCGAAGCCCGGTCACCTTGCTCTATCTCATGTCGATGTTACACAACCCTCCTTTTATTTTCTACAAAAGATCAAATGCACACATTCCAGGGGTGGCCTGAAGGCCAGTACAACAAGAGTGTCAGAAAGCCACGTGTGCCTGGCCCCTCCGGCCCGCCCACTTCCTCCTGCAGCGCCTTCCTCTCCCGGCTCCCGTGCAGCCCTCTTACTTCTTGTTCCAGGCTCACTGCTAAGCGCAAACCTCTTACGGGACCCCTTCTTAGGGAGCTGCATTTTAGATGACTCCGACACACCCTGAGCTTTCAGGACCCAAAGAAATCACCTCCGGTTCTCGATCGGAGCCCTGGGTTCCCACTGGGTTGACTGGGCAGTGAGGTCTGCCCTGCTTAGCTCCAGGGCCCCTGCTTGTGGGCGTCTCTGTGTGTACTTCTAATGTGCAGATGCCTTCTCTGTCGTGGAGAGAGGCAGGCACCTTCCTAGGCCCAAGGCTGCAGCGTGGCCTGGGGTGTTTGTTGTGTCTCTTGCTACAAGTGGAGACTGACGTGGGGCTCTTGGGGCCATCTCTCTACCACCCTGCCAACCCCAGCGCTCGATCTGCTCGCTAGCCGGGAGAAAGCTCTGGATACTCTCAAATCCTTGTTCTCTCTTCCCATATTTTGGTTTTGTGAGTGTTAGTGCAACCAGGAAACTGAACAGAGCCCCGGCCACTTGTGCTTCTCAACAGCCCCATGACCCAGTCTGTTCCAGCCTGAGCAAGCACTTGGGAAGTGAGCCTTAGGTCAGAGGCTTCCTTTCCCATGATGCAACTGTGAAGACCTCCAGTCTACTTGGCCTGGATTGTCAAGTGCCCGGTTCCTGTGAATATTGACAGTTAGAAAATATCCCAAGAGCCATCAAGCAATGGTTTGGAAGTAAGTGTAGGTGCACATGGCCAGCAGTTAGGCAACGCTCACTGTCCCTAGGCTGCAGCTTCTGATGAGTACCCGCCCAGTAGCTCTTCCTCACGGTGGCTCACCCACTCATGTTGACTCATAGCTGAGACCCAACAAGGTCTGATTCAGCAAGAAGTGTTGGTCTGCTGTGACAGACCACAGATCCGAGGCCACTTGGGTTCCTAGGATCCTGGACTTCTTAGCGAGAGCAGCTCTGCCAAGGAGTCTTCAGCCAGAGCCTAAAGGATGGCTGGAGAGTACACCCGTGCTCTCTGCAGGTGTACTCCTGCTGTGGTTCAACCATGGGAACCACCGGGTTAAAGTGAATGTTTCCAGGCTCATCGGTTCCATCGCAGGGAAGGGATGGGTGAACCTCTGCCTGTGCAGAAACTGGCTTCACCTTCTGAACTACCTTGCTAGCAACCTAAAATAAAATTGTCATTACTCAAGCATCTGCAAATGCAATCAATAGGTGTGGCCATTAAGCATTAAGACTGTGCAGGAGCTTCCTACACGGATTGCAGTCCTCACAAATGGTCCTTGCTATTTCCCACATCTGCCCCAGGATGAGGGTCTGTTCCGACAAATCCGAGATGAATTTTTCAGTGGGTGGGCTTTGAGCATGGGCTTTTGGCATACTGTGGTGCTGGCCAAGAGGGCTGTCCTGGGCGGAGGGTCTGCGCTTACAGGAGACTGGTGTTAAGTAAGCCACAGCGGCATAGGGTATGTTTGCAAGAAGGGGAGAAATTCAGCAAATCAATAGTGCAGATCATGAAGGAGAGAAACCTCCCCTGTAGAGACCAAAAGTGAATTAACTGTGTCCCCTGAGGAGGAAAAAGAGCTCCTTGAGGTTCGGGAAGGAGAGTCTCCTTGGGCCTAAGAAGCCAGGCTGCCAGCTTGGGCTCTTCAAGTGGGCAAGATCTAATTCCTGCTCCTTTTTTGGAGATGAGAGAAGGCCTCCAAGTCCACTGCGCGCCACTCTGAGACCTGGGTTCCTCATGTTCCAGGCGAATGGATTTTGCTTCTCAAGAGCCCAGAATCTCCCAGCCGGGAATCACGGGTGGGGGACAGCATCGGTGGGGAGGGGCAGGCTGGCTCTGGCTGTCAGTGCCTCCCTAAGGCCCTCAGGGTCTTGGCCCAGGGAGCCAGCAGGACAGCACCAGCCCTCTTGAACAGTGACCAATGAAGCAGAGACTGCGGTGGAGGCTGGACTCAGGCAGGCAGGACAGAGAGGCCCAGGCCACCAAAGTGGAAGACATGGTACTTGCTCTTGGCTGGGTACACCCACTTCTGTCCTCCCCAGCCTCCTGGCCTGGGGTTTTCTTCCTTGGAGAAGAGTTACCACCCCCTCAACCCAAAAGTTACCACCCCCTCAACCGGGTTCCCAGCTCTCAGGACTGCTACGAGACACACATGGTCCTTGCAGTGCGGCGCGGGTGAAACTCAGCGAGGTCCTGAGCAGACGTCAGGCCAGACTCCTGGCCTCCTCTCGGCAGTCTGTCCTCTCCCACAGCCGTCCAGGAGGCCGGGTCCCAGAAGCTTGGGCCCTTGTTGCTTCTTAGTTTTCTAGGCCGATTCATTCCTTTGCATCCACTCCTGGCTCGTCCACCTGCCTGACGTCTCATCAAGTATCTACCGTGAGCTGGGCCTGGGCTCTTGCTGGAGTGCTGTTATCTGCTCACGTTGCTTTAATGCACTCTTGCTCTCTCCTAGTGCGCATGTGTGCGTGCGCACACACACACGCAGATCTATCTCAGGTTCCATGTCTGATTCTTAATAGATCCGTACCACCTTGCTCTGTCTCTGTGCAAGTGTCGTTTCCCTGCCAGCCAGTTCTTCCCACGCACCTCAAGCCTGCAGAGCACTGGGATACGCTGGTATATGAGGTGACTGGTGTCCTAAGGCCCCAGACGCCCTTGCTGTGTAGGTCAGAGGAGGGGAGCCGGAGAAGGCGGCACATCTCGCACAGACAAAATCAGGCCCACGCGCACCCCAGAGTCTGCTCCCTGCCCTGCTGCCTGGAACCATGTTTGCAGAATGTGCGGGGTCAGGGAGAGGTTTCTGCTTTCAAAGAGCTGCCTGTGCAGAGCATTTCTGTAAAGTCATGTTCCTCCAGAGACCAGGCAGCTTTGCCGAGGCCCTGTGGCAATTTAAAAGCATGGGGGAAGTGGCCCACTCTACCAGGATGTGCCACGCGACTGCCAGGCTGGACCTCAGGGGCCTAAGTTGCCCCTGTTGAAACATGGGGCTGAATAGTCAGAAGTGAAAGGGGGACAGGACAGCACTGTAGGGCCGGCCCAGGACTTCCCTCTTTATTCTAGAGAGTTCTATGCTAACACGGGACAGCTGCTGCTGTCTTTGAGGAGTAGAGGAAAATAGCTGTGGTGGAAAAGACCCAGGAGCCGGGAGAAGCCCCAGCCCAGCGGCAGGCCGCAGAGCAGTGGGCACGCTCTCCAGGGTACTATTTAGGGCTGGCTGGAGAACACAGTATGTGCTCTGTGCCACGGAAGATGGCTCTCTCTGATGGAATGCGAATCGTGCAGGACAAGGGAGGCGTGGACAGCCGGTGCGGTCACTGGCTCCTGGTAGCCTGTTCCTTTTTCCTGCAGAATCCCATGTATTTGTGTTTTGCTGACTTGCCCGCCTCCCACAACAACCTTCATCTTTGCAAATGTGGGGCTCTTCTGAGACTCTGAGCCGCCTTTTGCGCAAGCAGGAGCTGTCTTCCCGTGGTGCCCAGTGTCATCTGTCTCCTTGACAGAAAGAGGCAAGAAGAAGGGAGGGGCGCTTGGGAAAGGAGAAAGAAGAGAGAGAGAGAGAGGAGGGAGGGAGGGAGGGAGAGAGAGAGAGAGAGAGAGAGAGAGAAGGGAGAGCAAGAGGAGAAAGGGGAGACATCTGCTGACGTCAAAGACGACCACATTCTACAGAATAACATTACTTGTACCTCAACTGCCCACTCCTAATTTGCTAGAAACCAAACAGCCTGTTTTGCAAGGCCGTAGACATGCAGGCCGTTTTTTTTTCTTTCTTTCTTTTCTTTCTTTTTTTTTCTATTCCCCTTTGACCAAAAGGGCCATTAATTGTTGGGAGTTTGAAAGCTACCTGATTCTCTGAAACAGAGGGGATTCCCATGAGTCATAATTCAGCCCCTGCTTGTGCTGGGTGCACGGCTACAGTAAATTGACCCAGCTGCTTGCAGGGCTGATGGAAAAGGGCCCCGGGGAGAGGCCAGCCCTGCAGCTGCGGCCTCTGCTGGCGCTGTCACCTGGCTCGGGGGCTCAGTGGAGCTTGCTGGGGCTCGCCCCCTGCACCCGCCCCCTGCACCCTTCTAATCCCCCTGAGCCCCTTCTGTGTGCTCCTCGCCCCTGCAGCTCCTTCTTCCCGTGAGAGGCGTTGTCTTGAGGCATGGCTGGCTCTACAGGTGAAGGCAGTCTCCTACAAGTGCAGACAATCTCTTTCTTGGGAAACGTAAGACTCAGAAGATGTTGGGAGACCCTGCAGTCCCCTGGTCTCCCTCCCTCCCCCGCCCTCCCCGGGTGCACTGGTATATTTGATTATGCTTTCCAGAAATCTCCTGATTCTGTTGTCTGGACACCCAGGGCCTGTTTACAAATAAAATTGGAGCCGGTAACCTGAGGCTACAGAAACAAGGATTCTACCGCCCAGATGGTGGAGTTCAATCTGTTGGCTGGCGAAGGCTGCACAAGTTAATTTTTATCCTAGTAAAAAAATAATAAACACTGCATTAGCAACTAAATGTTTATCAATTTGCAGTTCATTTCCAGCCAGGTCATGGCGTCCGCGCATGTTTTTACCGTTAGCTGATGCACGGGAGGGTGTGTGTTTCCTGAAACCATATGTGGCCATTTGAGTCCTGGCCTCTGTAGCATTTGTACGTTGTGGGTTTTTTTTTGCCTTAATCGGATAATATTTTTTGGTCCTTGGAACGTCGTATTTTAACGACAGAAGTTGTAGTAAGGGGGAGTTGAGTGACTTGCTGGGGTTCGCCCGGCAGCTCAGGGACCAAGCTAGACAAGGAGCCCCAGGCTTTACTTTTGCTTGTATACAAAACACCAGCCTGTGTGTGCTGGGCCACACGCTCGAGCAGAGCTGAACTTGTTGCTTCTTTCCCTCGTTTTATGTTAATATTGGAGGGGGTGGCAAGCACGGCTTTTAAGTGTAGGTAGGGAGTCTGAGTACAGAAATAAATCAAGAGGCATCGGAGATGGCCCGAGTAGAATTTGGACAAAACTCAAGTCCCTCGACCACCCTACAGTGAGCTGTCTGCGAAGGCTTGAGTTCTCAGCAGGATGACAGCACTTCCGGTGTCCTCTGTTATTCATCACTAGACTATTACAGCCAGAGACGCAACGTGGCCGCGGCCAAGCCCAGGGATGGCTCTGCCGTGACCGCCAGAAGCGAACTCTTCCCCGCTTCCCCAATTCTTCTTAACTGCAGTGCATAATAAAAACCGCCATCTTGCCGCGTGGTTTTGGGTGGGTCTAAGCGGTTACTTTGGGGAAAGGGAGAGTAAAAGAGCTTGCAGGGGCTGCGGATGAGAGAAATCAGACCTCTACTCCGCCTTCATCCTCGCAGTAAAATAACACACTTTCTTGAAGCCCCAGTTTTCTTCCCTGAAAGCAAAGGAGAGGCTAGTCCAACGTCCCTTACTTGTCTCCCATGCACAAAAAGATCCTTATTCTCAGAGCTTGGCACGCAGCCTGGTATCTGATGGATGCTCAGAAAAGGCTCTTGTTCGGAAGTGTGACTTTGCAGGGTCCAGTTCCATATATGCAACCCCACACATGTGAGGCAATGCCCCATTTCCCAATGGGGAGGTTACAAAACTTCTGTGCCTTTTTTGGGGGGGGGGAGCTTGAATGTATAAACTCTTTTTTTTTGTATCAACTCTTAATGATGCAAGCGGCAGTGAACTTTCTCATTATAAAATTGAATGTGTTGTTTTAATTGCACATGTATTTGGAATGACGTGCAGAAGAGTACTTACTTGGGAATATCGCTTTCGTTTTATCCGTTGTTGAGGCTCCTCATGGTAACTTGAGGTTCTTTCTGGATGACGTAAGTCTGTCTTCCAGGGCACATCTTCTTGCTTCTGCCTTCAAGATTTAGGACTTTTTGAGTCTGTAGGTTGGGGCCACTGGAGATGCCTTGTCAGTTTCACTCTCTATACGCTGTTCGAGATCACTTGTATTGCTTTTGAAAAGGGATTTCCTAGAGTTTTGGCTGTGTGAGGAAATGCTCATGTGATTTAAGTTCATATACTAAAGTATGAAGGGGTGAAGTGACAGGAGGTCTGTGGTTTTCTTTTTCTTTTCTCTCTTTTTTCTTTTTATTTTTTCGGTACTACTAGGGAATTAGCCCAGGGCATTCTACCTCCAAGCTAACCCCTTCCCTGGGCCCTTTTTATTTTTTATTCTGCAAGTTGTTGAGGGCTGGCCTCAAACCTGTGATATCCCTGTCTGTTTTCTGACCACCAGGATTATTCTGCTTGGGGCTTTCCCTAAATGCTTTCAGCAAAGAGAACAAGGAAAAACCAAAAAGCAGTAAATCCGGTAACTTTTGATCCGACTGTTAGATATATGCGAATTTATTCTTCTATATATGTTCTTCTTTTGCTTTAAAGGTTTAAAGGTTTACAGAATAAACATTTAAGATGAGCTTGAAAAACTCACTTATCAAACACTTGCATTTGAAGGCTGTGCCTTCAAGACTCACTGTAAACTCTCTCTGTCTCTGTCCCTGTCTTTGTCTCTCTTTCTCTCTCATACTGGGGATTGAACCCCAGAGTGTTTTACCTCTAAGTTACACCCCTAGCCCTTTTTATGTTTTGTTTGGAAACAGGTCTCACTAGGGTGGTGAGAGTCTCACTGTGTTTCTGAGGCTGTCCTTGGCTCCCAAGTACTGGAATTATAGGAGTGTGCCACCATGCCCAGCTTGCAAAGACTCTTACATTGCATCATATTAAAAAATAAACAAGCGGGCGTGGTGGCACACGCTTGTAATCCCCGCGCTTGGGAGGCGGAGACAGGAGGATTGCGCAGGTTTGGAGCCAGCCGCGCGTGCTGGCTTAGGAGACCCTGTTTCCAAATAAAAATGTAAAAATAGGTCTGGGAGTGTAGCCCGGAGGTAGAAGGGCCTCCAGGGACCCCAGTACCACCAAAAAAAAAAAAATAATAATAATAAATAATAATAATAAAATAAAAAATAAACAAGCTGGGCGTGGTGGCGCATGCTTGTAATCCCAGCATTCGGGAGGCTGAGACGGGGAGGATCGCAATTTGCGGACAACTTTAGCTATTTAGTGAGGCCCTCTGCAACTCAGTGAGACCTGGTTTCAAAATAAAGAATAAAAAATAGGGCAGGGGCTGTAGCTCAGAGGTCAAATGTCCCTGGGTCCAATCCCCAGACCCGCAAAACAACAACAACAACAACAACAACAAAAAACCAACAAAAAACTATTTCTAGACAACCTCTCTAAAGATCCCAAACTAACATCAATTAAACTCCTATTTGTGTATTTTGTTGTACTGAATAAAGAAATTGAGAAAGCATTGTGTGATACCAGGAGTTTTTTTTTTTTTTTTTTTTTTTTTTTTTTTTTGGTAGTACTGGGGTTCCTGGAAGCCCTTCTACCTCCGGGCTACACTCCCAGACCTATTTTTTACATTTTCATTTTGGAAACAGGGTCTCCTAAACCAGCGCGCGCGGCTGGCTTCGAACCTGCGCGATCCTCCTGTCTCTGCCTCCCAAGTGCGGGGATTACAAGCGTGCGCCACCACGCCCGGCATCCCAGGAGTTTTTTAAAGACACAAATATAAGGTAAAGATGTTTGGATTTGCCCAAATATCTTATTTTCCTCTATGCTGTTCTGGTCGGAGTGGACAGGTTGGCAGTGACCCTCAGTGGAAAACTTGCACGAGGGATGGGCAGGCGCATACACAGAGCTTCACAGCGCCCACTGCTGACTAGCCTTGCTGGCCCTGAACCTGGTGCTCAGGAGGCAGGCCTGGTGCCACAGAACTGGGCATGTGGATTCAGCGAGGCCCCAGTGTGCAGAACCAACATTTCCTTGCCTGGGCAAAGCTTCTCTCCTGGAGAGAGACAGTGAGGTAGGGCGTAGCAGCTGCCCAGCAAACTCAAAGTCAAAAGTGTAGGTCCGAGCACCCAAATGGCCACAACTAAAGGGTCTGGAAAGCAGTTCAAGACTGAGTTTTGTCACCCTGGCTTTTGCAAAGGAGCAAAAGAAAACGTTCTTCTTTTTAAGCCATGGTAGAAGAACAGGGCACTTTCCATTAGAGCACTGAAGACCATTGCCAGTGAATGCTGTGATGAAAATGTCTACAGGGTCTGCGTGGGAAGTCTGGGATTCTCTGGAATTCTTCGGCCTCTGTATCTGTCCCTGGGGGTGTATCCTGCTATGCCACAATGGCTGGTCACAATTCCAAAGACCCTTCCCTCCCAAATAAAAATAATGGCGCAGTGGCTTCGGAGAAACCACCTATCTCAGCATTTCAGAGCTGGCAGACTTTGTTGGAATGTAGAAAAGAGGATAAATGAAATATCCGTGTGCTCAAACTGAGAGCAGGTTCTTTTTTTGGAAGTTTTTTTTTTTTAAATTTTTGATGAGCTAAGTGTTGATTCTAACCCAAAAAACTAAAGAGCTCAAGGTTAGATAAGTGTCTGCGAGGTTCCTGGCTGCCGCGTGGATTCTGGGAAGCGGGCTGAGAGGTCACTGGCTGTCGCTGCAGAATCCAGTTCACCCCTGGTTTACTCTCTCTCCCATTGGCCCATCGATGAAAACAGACTGAATTGCCTCCGGGAAGCCCAGAGTTAACCTCAGCCCTGCCTGAGCAGGGCTGACGCTTCCAGCGCAAGCAGGGGAGCCTGCAGGCACAGCAGGAGCAAGGCCACATGGCCACGTGGTCAGGTGGAGGTTCAGCGGGAAGGTGGCTCTCAGGAGCAGCAGCCAGGCCTGCTTCCCTCCACCTGCTGAGCTGAGCAGGGCAGAGTGGAGTGTGTGGGCTGGGTCCCGAGCTCCGCACTGCGGCCCTTGCATCTGAATCTTCCTGTCTGCCTAAGGGGAAAGCAGTCTGGCTTGCTTTTCATCGAGGATCTGGCTTGGATGGCTGACTGCTTTCACCTCGTCCCTGCAGCCATCTACCTGTGTTTTTCTACATTGCCTTTTTGTTTTGTTTTGTTTCAGAAACCTGAACAACAGCGGTATAGATGGTTTGGGTCGCCTCTGGGTTCTACTTAAAAACCATCCACCTGTAATCTCAGTCCTTGGGAGGTCGAGACAGGAGGACTGTAGGTTCAAGGCCAGCCTCTGTAATTAGTGAGACACTGAGCAACTTACAGAGACCCTGTTTCAAAAGGAAGGGAGGAAGAGAAAAAGGGAGAAATGAAAGAAAGAAGGGAGAGAGAGAAAGGGAGGGAGGAAGGGCCAGCTGGGGATCTAGATTACAGGAACAACACCCCCAATTCAATCCTCAGGACTCCCCTGCCAGGAAAGAAAAGTTATCTGGGCATAGTGGTGCACAGTTGAAATCCCTATACTTGGGAGGCTGAGACAAGGAGGATGGCAGGTTCAAGACCAGCCTTGGCAGCTTAGCAATACCCTGTTTCAACATTAAAAAAAAAAAAAAAATAGGGCTGGGAGTGGTGGTGGTTCTTGGAGGTAGAATGGCCCTGAGCTCCATCCCCAGCACCCCCCACAGCTATTTAAAAGCAAATTTCCAACAGGTTTGCTGCACCCCCTAAGACAGATCTAACAGCTTCCTGTGAACCGTGCTGATGTCTTACACTACATTTGCAAGCGTGCATGCATTTGCAAGGAAGACAGCCCGGCTCTCCTAGGGAACGCTGCCGAGACCATAGGACTGTTTGTGTCGAGTTCCCTTCCGTGTGGTCATCTGCTTTCGGGTCAGTGACCAGGCCTCTGGCACGGCTACTTGGCCGCGAAGCTTAATGTGTAACGAGTGTTTTCTTTCTTCTGTGTCAGCGGTTGGCAACGTGATACCGTAAATAAGGATCCGATGGGTCTGTGGCGGCCTCTGAGCCCGGGGAGGGGAAGAGCTGGGAGAAGCAGTTTTGAAATTCACGTCCCTGGTTGCAGCAAGGGAGAAGATCATTTGAGTAACCCGGCAGTCCTGAGGATTCGCAGGTTTCAAAAACAGGAAAGGCTCTTGTCTTAAAACCTTGTAGAGCAACCTGTGGGCTCAGAAGGAAAGCTGGCTTGTGGCTTGGTGCCCGTACTTCCTTATTGATCTAATGGCCGCTGACGCAAGGCCTCCTGGGATTGCAGTGTGTGACCGCAGGCCTGGCGGTTACCCTGACGGGTTCTGAAACACAGCCGGGGCTTTCTGGACAGATGAGAAGTCTAAAAATTTCCCTTTTCATTTCCTCTCTTGTGTGACTTTGTCATTTTTTTTTTTTTTTGAAAGCTAGTAGTAGAAAAGGGAATTTTGCCCGCGGTTTTAAGTTTATCTTGACTGAGTAGTTTCTCTTGCACTCTACCAGAATCCCACTCTGAAAACCCCAAGCTGAAAATAATAATAATAAAAAAGTCTATTCTTGCAGATTTTATCCAGTGTGTCTATGTTTAGTTAATTTGCTTTTAAGTCAGATTCAGCAGATCTTTAAAAATGGTATGATTTTTATTTTTTATTTTTTATTTTTGGTACTGGGGATTGAACCCAGGGCATTGCACCTCTAAGCTACACTCCCCAGTCCTCTTTTGTAATTTTTATTTTGAAACAGCCTCTCACTAGTTTGATGAGGGCCTCCCTATTTGCTGAGGATCCTTGAACCTGGGATCCTCCTGTCTCAGCCTCCCAAGGACTGGGATTACAAGCGTGCACCACCATGCCTGGCTAAACAACGGTATGGTTTTTAAGAAAGAATCTGAAACTTCTCCACATTATTGGCATCTGGGAGATGAACACGCAGGTAAAGGCTGGTCCTTCTGGAATTGCAGCCCTCTCCTGGCCACAGGAGACTCTGTGGGGCAGATGCTCTCGGGACCCACCCTGATATTCCTAAATAGTGGAAGCAAAGGCCATTCATTCTTCCGTGTGACGTAGCTGACCGACCTTAGCACAGTCTTGCTGGCTGGAGGCGCGGAGCCGTCAGAGACTCTCAAAATGTCCCTCACCTGACCTGAGCTTCAGGAAGGGGCTGAGCCCTCCTGATTGCCTGGGCCCAGTGGCCTTTAGACAGCAACTCTTCTTCTCTCCCTCTGGGAAAGAAAGAGGGCGCGAAGGTGGGGCAGACTTCCACACCCTGGTTCCTCTGGAATCTCTCTGTCTGCACTTCTTACTGTGCGTCTGGGGCGTGTGTGTGCTCGCATGCAGATCTGCGCTCACGGGGTGTTATTTGACCCAGCCCCGGAGTTTCTTTTATTTTTCAGTGAGCTCAAAGAACATAACACTTGGGGCCCATGTCTATTTTTCCCTGGCCCCAGCAAATTACTAGTCAAACACACCGACTCTCGCCGAAGGACCCCGCCTCGCCAAGTCCTCCGTCTTGGCCCTGAGGATCCGCAACTTGAAACCGAGAGTCGATTGCAGGTGGCTTGCTCCCCTTGCTCTCTTGATAAGCCCAATAAACCTGCCCTAGTCACGTCACTGAGGCCACAAGGAAATGCAGTCCTGCCAGTGTGGGCGTCAGCAAGAGCTGCTCAGGTCTCTTAAGGTTACAGGGAGAGCAAGAACCAGCCTGGCGTGCGCATGTGTGAGCGTGTGGGTGCCGTGCATGTGCGCTGCGTGCGTGCACGAGGGCAGTGAGCAGCTCCCTGGCACGTGTGGGATCGGGTCTAGGATCTGCAGAAGCTCAGGCGCCTTGCAGGAAATGGGGTACGGTTAGCATATAGCGAAGGCACGCTCTCCTGTTTACTTAACTCATCTCTCTTTTTACTTTACGGTACCTAACACAATTACATGCTACGGAAATCATTCTCCTGCTGTTTCAGGGAGGGAATAAACAAGGGGAAAGGTGGTCTGTATATGTGCAAATGCAGACTCTCCCATCAGAAGTTGCCTGAGTCCATGAAGAGTACGGAGGGCTGACTATCCTGTTCATGCGCACGGCTGCTCTAAGTCGGCGCTACGTGTGTGCACGGTACTGGTGTGTGTGTGAGTACTGTGTGTACAGCTGTGAGTGGGTGTGCCTGCTGGGTGTGTGCACTGCACATGTGTGTGCGTGTGGGCACACAGTGTGGACTACGTAGCCAAGTGTTCCATGGCATGTGTTATGAGCATGTGCTCCATGGGTGTGTGCTGTGTGTATGGCGTGTGTGCTGTGTAAGAGTGTGCTTGAGCTGTGTGTATGGCATGTGTGCTGTGTAAGAGTGTGCTTGAGCTGTGTATATGGCGTGTGTGCTGTGTAAGTGTGTGCTTGAGCTGTGTGTATGGCACGTGTGCTGTGTAAGAGTGTGCTTGAGCTGTGTGTATGGCATGTGTGCTGTGTAAGAGTGTGCTTGAGCTGTGTGTATTGCACGTGTGCTGTGTAAGTGTGTGCTTGAGCTGTTGTATTGCACGTGTGCTGTGTAAGTGTGTGCGTGTGCCTGTGCTCTGCCTGTGCGGCTCACTAGCTGTGCGTCTCAGCAGGCTGGCCGCCTCTGCCCCTTAAACAACACACACTGAGCTTGCAGAAAGAGAGGCAGGCTCCACGTGCATTTACTTCTCCTCCTGCCGGCCTTCCAGGGAGTTCTTTTCAAGTATCTTTTCTTAGCCTCAGGGAAAAAGAGAGTTTTGGGATTATGTGGAGCAAGGATTCTACGACCTTTCGTGTGTGTCCAGGAGACAGAGAGGAAGGAACAAGGAAAAGAAGCCACAGGAAACCAGATTGGACAGAGAGGATGAGCTTGTGTTTAGGAAGCGGAACCTCTGCCCCAGTTTCCTCTCTCTAACCTCACTGTAAGTGCTGACCCACTTCTGGCTATTTTTATTTGTTTCTTTGAAAAACGCTCACGGTGTGATTCGAGTTGACTCTTGTCTGCTTCGTTCTCCTTCCTCCCTGCCATCTGAGCCCCAAAGTACAGCCCTTCCCTCGCCGCTCCAGATAATTATGGGAGAGTAGAGAGCGGAGAGCCGAAGGGGGTGGCGTGGCGAGCCAGTGGCCCGTTTCCTCACAATCAGAGACCCAAGGGCGCAGCAGCTCCAAGCGTGGCCTTTCGTCTGTGCGTCTCCGCCGAGGCAGGCCAACGCAGGAGAGCCGCGCTCGCCGGCTCCCGGTGTTCCGGGGGCAGGCCGCCCTGGGCCTCTTGTCCCAGTTCTGCACTTTGGGCCCAGGGCGGTATGTGTGTAGTCCCTTATCTACGGTTACAGGCTGAGTCAACAGGGCCACCGGGAAGTGAGCTCAGGGTCCAGCAGCGCAGGGACAGTCGGGATGTTTACTTTTCTCTGTGAGCAAACTTTGATTTACTCTTTAATAAGTCACCAGTGGGGATGTGGTTCTGGAGAGGTTTGACTTGGCATTCAAACCCAAGTCACATGTTGATAAAGGAGGAGAGGGACAGTGCCTTTACGTTGTTCTAGCTTTAACATTAACCCCAGACTTGGAAACGGGCTCGCTTCCAGGAGCCTCAGTTTGTTCCCAGAGGTCAGCAAGAATACCTCGTCAATTCTCCATCCGCCACTTATCCTCAGTGGAAATGCCCTGCAGGCGGGCAGTGCACGCATCATGGGACCTTCTGAGGGGCCATGAGATGACGTAGAGTGACTTTTTTTTTTTTTTTTTTTTTTGGTACTGAGAATGGAACCCAGGGGCATTCTACCTCCGAGCTACATCCCCATCCCCAGCCCTATTTTTAATTTTTATTTTATTTATTTTTGCAGTACTGGGGATGGAACCCAGGGACATTCTACCTCCGAACGAGCTACACCCCCAGCCCTATTTTTTTTTATTCTTTATTTTGATACAGGGTCTCACTGAGTTGCAAAGGGCCTCACTGAGTAGCTGAGGCTGTCTACGAATCACGATCCTCCTGTCTCAGCCTCCCGAATGCTGGGATGACAAGTGTGCGCCACCACGCCCGGCTGTGTTTACCTCTTTGGATGGCTAGTGATTTAACAGTGCTTTTGCCTGGCGCCGAGAGGGACGTGGACCCCAGGGGTCAGGGCCAAGCTTCCTTGTCTTTCTGCTAACAATATTTCTTCATTAAATGCAGCCATCTCTGAAAGAGGGGGAAAATGAGAAGAGAGAGGAGGTGCCGAATATCCTTGTCTCACTTCGAGGTGACCTCAGGGCTCCTGCTATTTCTTTGCTGACCCACAGGGCCCGAGGAGGGAGGGCGCCCTTTTGGGGGGTTTCCAGCAGACCTCTCTTCTCCTGTGGCAAGGGTACTGGAGGAAAGGGAAAGGGCCGCCGGGAGGGGCGCGCTGCTAGGCGGTCCACCGAAGGGGCAAGGTGGGTCTGCCAGTGAGACACATTTAAAGACAGCACTCAACTTACTCAAGGCCAGGCTGTGCTTATGACTTTAATTGCCGTGCGCCAGCGACTCTAAACAGTGTCAGCGGCCAAATCTCTTTCCCCTGTGCGGGCAGACGTTCTGGCCCCCTCTTGGCGTGCGCTGGGTGAGCTGTTAGAAGGAGCAGTGTGGCCCCAAGACAGAGGAAAACCCCCCTTCCATCCTTTAAAAAAAAAGGCTGGAGAAGACGGGTGTTCAGGACCCCATGGGGGTTAAAAGAGGAGAGAGAGAGAGAGGAGCTGAGCCCACCGTGGCCTGGCTCACCACATTCTCTTTGGCAGGATGGTAGCTGACCTGCAGTGTGTGCTGAAGGGGCTGGTTCCATATTAATTCCTGGAATCCCAAGGTGGGCGGACCCTGGGGCCTCTGCCCAGGCGCCCCTTGTTTCCAGAACACTGGAGGTAGAGTCACACTAGAGGAAGCTTTAGAAGATGGGGTGACCTCCCCATGGTCCTGCTGAAGGAGAATCTGGTATCATGAAAGCCTCATGGCCCGTCCGCTAGGCCCTCAAGCTGGGCTGGTACGGGCTTCAGGCTGGCCCAGGCCCTGGGCACCTGTGGGAGCAGATGGCTGGGCACTCCAGGCTTCCGTCCACCCAGGCGCTCATGGAGGCGGTCTGCGTGCATCCCGAGTATGGACACATCTGGGTTTGTCTTAGAGAGGAAGACCTGGCCTGCCGGGTTACTCACGTGTCACCACCCACAGGCTTTGTCTTTGTTCTGTAGAGCCGGGGAAGGGGAGGGGGCTGCTCGCTCGGTGACCTACACAGGAAACTGGAAACTAGAAACCCAGGGTATCCCCCACTCCTCTGACTCACGCCTAAACAAACCCAACACGCCCCCAGCCTTTGCTCCTGGGTCTGTGGCAGGTCGTCCTCCCACCGCCACCCCGCTGGCCCTTCTGGCCAGGGCTCAGAATACTCCAGCACTGGACCAGTTTGTTTTTTTTTTGGGGGGGGGGGGCTTCAGAGCCAATAACTGCTTTGGATGCAGCTGAGGACTTATTTTTTTTTTTTAAACCTTCCACAAAGTACACTCTTAAAATGTTCATCTATTATTTCCATCCACACAGAGAAATGGAAGGTTTGGCTGAACTGTTTGAAGTGGCACTCTAACAACCTGTGGTCATAACTTCAAATCAAGGATTTGCTGAGCAGCTGTGGGGAAGCCCAGCAGAGACTTAGGCCGGGGTGGGGGACACTGGGTTAGAGGTCTGAGTAGGAGCAGTTGGGGAGGTGGCTGTGTGTACCTGGGGAGCCGGCCTTCTCAGCCCTGCTGTCTGTTCACACGCGCCCGCCCCGTTAGAGTTTTCTTCTGCTGAACACACGTCACGCAGCACCTGAACATATGTAGTTTGAGTTGAGTCAGGCGTGGTGGCTGGCACGTGCCCGTTATCCCAAGACGTGAGAGAGTGAGACAGGAGGACTGTATTCTGCGTGGGATTCTATTGCCTTTCAGTATATCTTTTATTTAATTGCCTTGATTTCTTAAAATAAGCCCTGCTTCTAGTTTGGGAGATGTCAGCTAATCTGCAAGCAGTCCTGTTTGTTCAAGTGTCTCTCACGGACCTCTGTGTCCTCAGAGGGCCAGCTCCAGGGACTAGCCATTCTTGCAACACGATGCTCTTAAGAACCAGAGGCTGGCTGGGTGTGGCGGTGCATGCCTGTAATCCCAGCACTCAGGAAACTGAGACAGGAGGACCCCGGTTTTGAGGCCAGCCTCAGCAACTTAGCAAGACTCAGCAACCTCGCAAGACCCTGCTTCAAAATAAAAAAATAAAAATAAAAAGGGCTGGGGATGTAGCTTGGAGATAGAATACTCCTGTTCAATCTCTCTACCCAGCTGGGCTCAGTGGCGCACCTGTAATCCCAGTACTTGGGAGGCTGAGATAAGAGGATTGCAGGTTCCAGAACAACATCAGTAATGTAGCAAGACTGTCAGCAACTGAGATCCTATTTCAAAATAAAGAATAAAAAGGACTGGGGGTATAGCTTGAACGTAGAATGCCCCTGGGTTGGTTCAGTCTTCAGTAACACACACACACACACACACACACACACACACACACACATACTCCACCTTCTCATCCTTTTGATAGCCTTTCTGCTTGGAGTGCAGGCCCTCTACTTCTAGGGTGAGCAGCTGTAAGGATTGAAGATGGACTGGGTAATGGACACTTATATACATGACTTTGCACGGCTCCTCTGAGGGAGAAAGCCTGTTTGCTGTCTTTCCTTTTCGTCCGTCTCCAGGGCAGTAGCCAGGTCTTGCTTCTCCCGCCTGGCTTTGTCCATCTCTCCCTTTTGCCCCAAGTCGCCTCCTGCCTTCTGCCTTCTGCCCTGGTCACCGTGGGGTGACCAAGCGCGCCAGGCCTTAGAGGTTCGGAGCCACGACCGGGCCCAGAGGCACCTCTGCCTGTTCTCCGGGATGGCTTACGCAGGCTCCACTTTCTTGGAAAACAACACTGAACTTTGTTCGGCCGGAGCCCTATTTCCCAAACCACGATGCTGGCTGCCTCCTCCCTCCTGCTGCTCTTGGCTGACCGCGGCCTGTGCACCCTGCGAGCTGCTCCTGCTGTTCTTCTGGGGAGGCAGCCACGAGGGGCCGAGGCAGATGGGGCCCAAGACCCCGTCCCTGGCGGCCTTGGCGGCCTCAGGAAGGAGGCCCCGTGTGCTCCGCCTGGGATGCTGGCGGGCTGGACCCGGGCGGCCAGCGCAGCCCCACCAGGCCCAGGTGGCTCAGCTTGAATCTTACTTCGAGTTGTCTGCAGAATTGCTAGGGAAAAGAGCGCAATTTGACAGTAACTAGAGTAGAAAGATTTGAGCGATAAAAGGGAAGGGTCCACTGTGGGAGCCGTGGGTTTGAAGCTGCTCCGACTCTCTCTCCTCTCGCCTCTCCTGCTTCTCCCGACCGACTCTTGTCTCCATGGTGACTTGACACCTCTGGGACATGCGTGGGTCTTCTGGCTTTCTGGATTCTGGGGTAAGCCCTTCATTCCGTAACCCTCCTTTCCTTCTGTCACCCCAAATCTGATGCCAGCCGATGGCAGGAGAAAGCCAGCCACGTGTGGCTGCTGAAAGCCCAATCTCCCAGGCTCAGCCAGCAGTGCGGCCCCACCAACGTCAGCTGGGACGTGAGGCGGGCTTTCATTGGCCTGGGAGGACTTGACTGATTCACAGGGCCAGAATAAGTTTACGCATTTGTGGAGAATAGTGAAGGAGGAAGGCTGGAAAAACAGAGATGCAAGAAGAAAATTTATAGTGTTTTAAATTATAAAGCCCAGCCTGGAACTTTGGTATAAAATGTTCTCTCTTTCACTCTTAGCTTCCTCTGTCACCAGAGTGTTTTGTTTTGTTTTGCTTTGCAGTATCCAGGGACATTCTACCTCCAAGCTACACCCCAGCCCTATTTTTCATTCTTTGTTTTGAAACAGGGTCTCACTAAGTTGCAGAGGGTCTCACTAAATTGTGAGGCTGGCCTTGAATCTGTGCTTCTCCTGTCTCAGCCCCCCAAGTGTGGATTATAAGTATGCACCACCACGCTATCATCGGTGTCATGGCTGTTCTGGAACTCTCCTCCCCCAGGGTCCGGGACGCTTGACTTTCTGAGCTCTTTTGCGCACTCTTTCTTCTTTACCTCCATCCCTCCCCTGCACCGCTCAAGTTTCTTGGCCTCTTCTTCCCTCTCACTGCTTCTTCTACACTCTGCCTCTCTGAACACATGGCTCCCACATTCCTTTGGCGGGAGGACACCCAGGTCTGACTCTCTGGCTCACACCTCTCTGCGTGGTGGTTTCAGCTTGGCGTTTCTGAACAATTGCTGTGTTTTCCTGTCTGCATCTCCTAGAAGTCCTTCTAAAATATATCGGAAGTTGAGCTCATACTTTCCAGGCAGACTTCCTCTTTCTTCTAATTCTCGGTGTCTGTTCCTATAATGGCTCCGGTCCTGTGCTCATTTCCCCTCTAAGCAAGTGTCCTTCCTTTCTCCTCTGTTCAAATCCCATGACACTTTGAAGGACCAGTTCAATGCCTCCTGTTTAAGAGGAATTCTGACTTACGTAAAAAAGAAAACAAAGCAAAACAAAAACAAAAACAAACCCTGGATTGTAGCGGTGAGAGATGTGTTCAAATCTAGGCTGTCTCTATCTGTGTGACTCTGTGTTTAAATACTGCCAGCTCAGATTTTCTATCCACAAAACGGAAGTCAGAGTGGCTAACTAGCAGGTCTGTTGATAAGATTGTGAGTGGTTTATCAGTGTGTCCTATTTATCTTACTGGACTTTAGCCTCTTTGGGAGCAAGGTTCATTTCTGATGAATCCACATGCTTCCAGACACTTATTAAATTATGATCAAATGAACAAATATATCACGTATTGCCAAACGTGACACCAGGGCGCTCATGTCCCACTTCGTTCACCAATTAGGAAGATCACACACACTTAATTTTGTTCAGTTGACGATCGCCCGGTTATATGCAGTTGCTACTTGGAGACTTCCGTTCCATTCCTACCTAGGTGAATGGCTTGACTTAATATCAAATGGCTGCCAAGACAGTGGCGGTAACGTTGGGTCTCCAGACCCACCGGCTTCTGTGGTTGCTTCCCTACCTGCCAGGAGGGCCAAATAACTGTCCAGGGGGTTGGACGGTGTAGAAACTGCCCTCGACTGGAAAGGGCCCGAGTCCTACCATCTCTTTCTGTTTTTGTTCAATTGATCCAGATGATCATGTCATCTCTTGTTCTTTGTTGAACAGTCTCTTGGGTCCAGGCAGCCATCTGTTCCTGTAGCTCCTCCTCCTTCTCTCCTCCCTCTCTCTCCCTCTCTCTCTCTCTCCCTCTCTCTCTCCCTCTCTCTCTCCCTCTCTCTCTCTTTTATTTCTGAACTTCTCTCCTCTTTGGTCTTACTTAAAGGTGGGTGGGGCTGGCTGCAGTTGTCTGGAAACACTGGCCCTGGGCTGGGAAGGGGCCCTTCTTTCTCCACGCGTGCGCCAGGCCCCCCACACCTGTCTGCTGGTGAGCTTGCCAAGCGCTCAGCTCCCTCCTGGCCTATCAGCTACAGCTGAGTACATTTGGCGGCTGCTGCCACAATTTGGCTATTCATTTTCTTTCTGGAGCTGAGTGTAGACCACCTGGCCGTAGCCCGGCTCGCCCACTGCCTGGTTCCCGTGGCAGATGGAGTCTGGCAGCCACAGTGTGTTAGCTCTTGCCCTCCCTCGCTCCCCTCTCTCCTCCATTAGGTAAGTCCTTCGAGGGAGGAATAATAGAGGTGAGGCAAGGTATGGGCACACCGGTGGCATTCCCTTACAATAGCCAGGAAGGACCTCAGGACAAAGCCTTCCTGCCAAGGCCCATACAGTGGGCTGGACAATTGTCCTTGTAGCCAATAAATATCACTGCCAATGTCCCACTCTCCAATTAATATATTGAACTCCTAACCCCCAAGGTGACTGCCTTAGGAGACGGAGCTGATGAGGCAGAACCTCAGAAGGGAGACTGCAAAGAGCTAGCCATTCCCGGAGCCCGGGGGCATCAGCGGGGACACGCCTAGAAGGTGCCCCCGGTGCCTCGGTAGACACTGAGCGTCCAACACCTTCATCTAAGACTTCCGGCCTTCGGGACTAGGAGGCGTGAGGCAGCTTTCTTTTGTTGCTGCTCCCAAGTCATCTGGTTTATGGCCATTTGTTATGGTGGCCGGAAACGACCAAGGCATTTCTTTACTTTATTTGGATAAGAAGAATTTTGCAGATATTTTTAAGCTAATAATCTTCAGATGGGGAGGCTACTCTGGGTTATCTGGGGGGTCCCTAGCGGCCATCACAGGTGTCCTTGTAAAAGAAGCACAGAAGCCGGGCATGGTGGCGCACACTTGTAATCCCCACGCTTGGGAGGCGGAGACAGGAGGATCGCGCTGGCTTAAGAGACCCTGTTTCAAAATAAAAAAGTATAAAATAGGTCTGGGAGTGTAGCCTGGAGGTAGAAGGGCTTCCAGGAACCCCAGTACTACCAAAAAAAAAAAAAAAAAAAGAAGCACAGAAGGAGGCTTTACACACACACACACACACACACACACACACACACGAGCATGTACATGCACACATGCTCACACGAAGACAGACACAAGAATGCGACGTGAGGGTAGGGGCGAAGTGGAGGGATGGGTCACAGCCGAGGAACACCGATAGCCACCAGAAGATGGAGGGAAAAGGGATGGGATTCCCCCTTGCGACCTCTGGAGAGCGTGTGGCCACATGGGCACCTTCATTAGTCCCAGGGATGCCGACTTCGGTGTTCTAGCCCCCAGAACTGCGAGAGGGTACGTGCAGTAGTTTGAAGCCACCAAGTTTGTGGTGGCTTGTGACAGCAGCCACGGTGCAGATGTGACGATGCAGACAGAGGTGGCGCTGGAAATTAATTTCCAAGCCCTGCCGTGCAGGAGGCAGCCTGGCTCACCATCGCCCATCTGACTGTCAGTGCTTCGGGCTCAGAAACTCAGTGTGATCCCTTTGCTGAAAACCAACCAGGTTTTCAGCCACCCAGTGGGCAGGGCAAATTCGATACCAGTGCATTCCAACTTTTGATCTGCCCCAGGCCCGTGATTCCCAGTGTTAGGCGGGCACCTCCATGCTAGGGGTGTGCAGCTCTTCCACGGGAGCAGAATTATGGTCAGTAATTTTACTTGGCAAGTCCAGAAGGAAATAGGAAGTCATGTGAATTTCCTGAAGCTGAAGGCACCTCCCAGCACCCGCATTTCAGTGTCTCTAGCATGGATGCCCTGGATACTCTCACGTCTGCTCTTGAAGCCCCAGAGCCCATAGCAATCGACTTTTCTATCTAGTCCAGGGAGAACCTGTTGCTTCCAGGTGTGCAAAGCACCTAGAACATTTTTTTGCAGGAACTTTGTGTCAGGGATGCTAATGTCTGGATCAAAGCTGTCCTGGAAGCATCTGGATGGCCCAGCTCACGAGCCAGGGCCGAGGTGCCCACACCCTGTGTCTCTGAAGTCAACACGTGTTCATTGAGCCTTTTGACCTGTTGCAGAGCACAGAAGCCACTCTCTTTAGTTTTGCCAGAGATTTGTTAAATGGCCAGAAAAATCACCATGAGGACGGGTTTTAGGCTGAGCTTCCAGGGAGGAGGTCACCAAGCGCTGCCGTTCCCGCACCACGAGGCGGTTGGCCACCGCCTGCACCGCGAAGGTGCCGGCTTTGTGGACGCTGGCTACAGCTGCGCCCAGCATGGCTGCCTCCTGCTCTGCCTCTCTCGCTCTGACAGGTCTGTCTGCGAGTCTGGCGTGACTGCGTGTTACTTGAGGAATTACAGCCGGGACTCTGGCTCAGAGGAATCTGGGGAATGTGGTTTCTAGCGGTCCAGTTTCTGCCTTGCAGAGGGACAGCTTCCCATGGCAGTGGGGGCTGCAGCAGCAACACCGTGGATTCGGAGCAGCCCAGTCCACCATTGCTTTCTGTCTTATTTTTCTTTTTGTGGTATTAGGATTGAACCCAGAGGCACCCTCCCTCCAAGATCTACCACCCCCCCCAGCCCTATTTTATTTTTTATTTCGAAACAGAGTCTCTCTAAATTGCTGAGGCTGGCCTTGAACCTGCAATCACCTTGTCTCAGTCTCCCAAGTACTGGGATTACAGGTATGCGCCACCACGCCCAGCTCCAGTCTACAGTTTCTGATAGGGGTGCTCACCAGGTGCAAAGCACTGTTTCCGGGGTGAGGGCAGCCCCTGGAGAGCAGAGGAGGGGATCCAAGAAAGCCCAGGGGAGACCACTCCCTTCCCGCATGCCCAGAAAACTCTGAGTTGGCTGTATGCACAACTCCTCACCTGGGTAATGGGCTGGCCGTTTCTTACTGTTCTCCAATAGCAATTTTGATTTTATAAGAAAATTTTCACAAGACAGTGAGCACAATGAAAGCCCAATGCTCTTTCTCTTGAAATAGCAGAATGGGAACCAGAGTTCTGAAGGAGGCTTCTGGATGTCCCCTGGGCTTCTTGGACTCCACTGCCCTTCTTCCCAGACACCTCCCTCCCGCTGAAGTCTGGGGGCCACGCACCTGAGTAGAGATTGCCCAGGAAGCTCTGGGCATTAGCGTTTCTGCCTCTGCAGAGTCTTAAATACACATTCTCAACCAGGCATGATAGTGCACGCTTGTAATCCCAGTACTTGGGAGGCTGAGACAGGAGGATCGCAGGTTCAAAGCCAGCCTCGGCAACTTAGCAAGGCTCTCTGCAACTCAGTGAGACCCCGCTTCCAAATAAGAAATACAATTGGGCTGGGGGTGTAGCTTGGAGGTAGAATGCCTCTGGGCTCCATCCCCAGTATAAAAAACCAAAACCAAAACAAAAGCATTCTCTGGACAGTGGTTTTAGGGCTGCACCCCAGCTGCAGTCTCCGTTCTGAGATGGTGATTACGATGACTGGGCAGGTGGGGGATGTCGCGATCTGTTTTTTGGGAGGCCACAAGATCCCTTCCGTCTAAATGAGCAGGTGATTTCGGGAATATCGGAATGAGTGGGGTAAACGTGAGTGTGTTTTGCTCTGTTCGTCTTGATTCTGGTGCTTTCTGTTGCCATTTTTATGCGCTCCCCGCCTTTGCCAAGCGACTAGCCCTGTGTCTTGAGAACAATGGAAGGCACTGGCGGCGGCGGCGGGCAGCACACTTTCTCCGCCGGCGCTTCTGAAGGACGGCTGAGACCCAAGAGTTAGGAGAAAGCGGCTCCCCTGCCCGTGCTACTCAGCAGGCTCGCGGCTAAGGGGCATTCTTTTTCCTTCTCCCCACTCCTGTCTACACGCTTCCCATAGTGCCTGCCTGCTCTCTCCAGACGGTGCATGTATGCATGCGCACACACACGCGCGCGCAGGGCAGCAAACCCTGTCTAAGAGCTGCCTAAGTGCCGAGCTTACCTGCCTCTAAGAGCAAGGCCGGCCGGAGCCTCAGGTTAGCGAACGCTAACCTTTACCGCTTTGCAATGCTGCGGACGCTGGTCCGTGGCGAGGCATTCGGGGTGAACGTGTCCATCGTCCTTCCAGGGTACACGCTGCTTCCATTTTAAAGTGAACAGAGCAAAGTGCTGTGGGAAAGGGGCCGGGGCCGAGTGGGCTGGTGGGGAGACCAGCAAACGGGCCAGAGCCCTAGTGACCAGCCAGGCTGCCCGGTCCCAGCCTTTGTCCTCCGGTTTCGGCTCGCCCAATAGCCACCAAGTGTCCAGATCAGGAGAACAAGAGGTCTTCCAGGTTATCTTGAGCACAGCTGCCAACACTATTATTAACGCAGAGCTTTCCCTAGCCAGGTCATTTGGGGATTGAAGATAAGGTTCCGTGGTGCGGCTGGCACACAACCTGCCTCTCTGGAGAAGATTTGCAGTTTCTGCTCTGGGGTCAGGCCACGTGTCATGAGGATGCCGGATGCAGATCTTTGCTTGGGGATTGGTCCCAGAAGTGCTTCCCGCACGTCTATAGATGTGCAGAGACCGCTCATCCTGCGGGGCATTTGCTTCCTCGTTTTTGGGCACCAGTGCCTTTGCTTATTAGGTAAGAGGAGTGATTCCTGCCCTCCAGTGAGCTCACTCCTGTGACTCCGGGGGCCTCGACATGTCTGTGGAGAGCATTGTATCATAGGGGCAGTGCTGTGTGGAGAGGTAGCCAGGCAAAGGCTTACCTTCCTGGGCTGAGACCCTAGGGCATGACAATCTCTGCAAAGGCCCAGATAGACCTACAAAGTGGAAGGTATTTATTTACCTATGTCTCGGTCCCAAATGCTCGATACGGTCTCTGCAGGATGACGGTAGCCCTGGGTGAATGCCACGGTTGTAAGGTTCCAATAAAACCTTACGTGTAGAAACGGAAGCCAGGCAGACCTGGCCCATTGTTTACTGCCCAGATTTTCCCTGGAAGGGTCTGAGGGGCAGGAATACATTCTCATTCATTTATGCCTTCCCAGAGCTTGATTTAGAAGGGGCCCTCAGCATCGGGTGGGGAGCTGAGGAACTCCAGAAACACCTTCCAAGGAATGCTCTGTGAGCTCTAGCTGTATTTATGTATTTACATTTCATAAGCAGGGCTTATGCTAAATTGTATAAATGAAAAGACTTTGCAGCCCCCACGCTGATGTGTGCACCGCATCTAACCACTGACCCCCAGGTGTGCGGGCAGCTTCTGGTCCAAGTCTGTTGACCTTTCAGCTCTCCCCTTCCCTTTCCCTCTCTCTTCTACCATTCCTCCTCCTCTTCCTTCTCTTACTTCTTCCTCTCCATATTTATTAGGCACTTCTGTGTACAGATTTCTACTTTCCTCACGGCTCTGATCCAAGCATCTCACGTGCAAAACTTAGAGGAGGAAAGGTCTTATTTGCTCACAGAGATCTCAGTCTGTCTGTCTGTCTGTCTGTCTATCATCTATAATTTTTAAAATATATATTTATATTGAAATATAGATAACATGCATATATATTTCATTTTATGCCAGCTGGGGTTAGAAATCCTTAGGGCTTTATGGCAGGGAGAGAGAGCAAAAGAAATCCCAGAAGTAGATGCGGTAGCTGGGTGGGGCCTGGAAGACACACACACACACACACACACACACACACACACACACACACTGTCCCCAGGGACCCTTCTCCAGCAACCAAGCTCCACCTCCAACATGGCTTCCTCCAGTGCGTGCAGTCTGGGGGATATTTTGTTTCATTTTTATTTTTTAGATTTTTCTTTTCTGGGGATTGAACTCAGGGCATTGTGCATGCAAGGCAAGCATGTGCTTTACCACTGAGCTACATCCCAGCCCCTGGGGGATATTTTGAATCCAAACTATAACAGAGACTGTGCTGGGCTCTAGAGACTTAAAGCAGACAGCCAGGGCACCAGGCATAAAGACAGAGCTGCAAGGAGCTGGCAGTCCAGCAGCTGCGCAGAGGAAGAGAAAACACAGCCTTTGTCCTGCTCCTGGAAGGGCTGCTTCCAGCACATGGGGCACCTGCCTGAGCGCTGCTCCCCAAACCAGGGAGTGCATGTATTTAGCTTCCTGAAGGGCCTCAGCTCTTGACCCACGGGTACAGCTCAAAAAGGCATTCTGCAGATGCACAGATCTGGACGATTTTCTGTTTCTAGGACAGAGGCTGTAAGAACTGTCCAATGTTTTGATAAAATTTTATCAGCAGAGTCTTTGCAATTGGTTATAGATATTTTGAAGCAAAAAAAGTATAAATATATTTTTGCGGTACTGGGGATGGAACCCAGGGAGCTACACCCCAAGCCCTATTTTTTATTCTTTATTTTGAAACAGGGTCTCACTGAGCGGCAAAGGGCCTCACTTAAGTAGCTGAGGCTGTTCGCGAACCATGATCCTCCCGTCTCAGCCTCCCAAATGCTGGGATTACAAGTGTGTGTCGCCACGCCTGGCTTCAAAAAAGTAGGTTTTAGAGAGCAGAAAACTAAGCTAAACAGGCAACTTGAAACTAAAGGAAGGCACCTCAGGGAGACAGCATTGGCAGATTTTGCAAAAACATAATCCAAGGGGTGACCTTTGTTTGCTCAAACAAGTTTACTGAGGTGCCTAGAAGCTACAGTGGTCAGTGTTGATCAGCCATGCACAGCGGAGCTGGCTCCATAGGCCTTCCTCCTCCCGTCTACCCTGCTCCCCAGACACCGCCCTGGAATCACCTGGCAGGTCACAGCAATCCTGTGCACCCTTGGCCGGGTAGAGGTCTGCACAGGCCTAGCCCACTTTACCTAGGTCCACAGGCAGTACCTCTGAGCCATCAAGCTTCCCAACAGTGATGGAACCTCCTGGACTGGCCCGTTAACTCCCAGTTCCCACTGACTCTAGCCTACCTCCGAGGCCACCAGCTCATTTGCTCCTAAGAAGTGTTTCAGCCAATGTATCAGCTAATGTATGTTCTGACCTGGGGCTTGGTCCCAAGGCCTCTGGCTTGTGTAGACCTGCCAGGGCACAGCCACGGCTCCGGGCTTCAGATGAAAGGGCCTTTTCGGGTGCATGGGTGCTGGCCGCGGCCCTGGTCATAGGTCTGGGATTCCACCGGAGCCTGTTGTGCACTGAATCTGTACCTGCACACGTCCACCCACCACTACGTCTCCTCAGCCCCCCGTGTAGGGACGGCAGGGCTAGGTCGGGATCTGTGCTCACCATGCAGGGAACGGTGCCAGTGCGTGGTGTGGCTTGCAGAGCACCTTGTACCTTCCCTGTGCTTGTCCTCACGCCGTGAGAGTGCGCGTAGCTTCCAGGACTGAGCGCGTCTCCCACGTGACACTCTAAACTGCATCGTTGCTATTATTAGGCTGTGGCGAGACACATGCTAGGGAGGTGACCCCGGGGACTCGGGGGACTCTGCCCTCCGGATGGACGTTGTCATCTTGCTGAATTCCTGGATCCCCTGCCACCAGGTCAGAACATTCTTTTCAAGAACAAACTCCGAAGTCGAACTGTTGTCACGAGTTATGTAGCGAGTGAGGTTCGTTGACATGAATTATTTGTGTCTTTCCAAATAGGCTGGCAGAAACAAAAGTCCACTCGCCTCCACGGAGAGAGGGCCACTCCTGCCCCCGCCCACCCGCGCCGCTCTGTCCTGGGGAGGCTGGCTCACCTAACTCGGTCCCAACCTGTGGCTGGCTCCGGAAGTCCAGGGGTAAACGCCCCTGCCTGGCTGCTCAGCTGCAGGGGACTGGCTCTGAACAAGGCGGGAGCTGGAGGAGGCCGGGCCCTCTTCTCAGGCTGCTGCAGACCTGGCTGTTTTGGCCACTGCTTTGAAGAGCTGGAGGGGAGGATGTCTCTGCCTATTCTGGATAGGTGGTAGGTGGCTGCGGCAGCCATAAGCGGCAGGGGGAGAAGTGGACAGCCGAGAGCTGTGCACGCCAGGAGAGGAACCCTCAGCAGCTCCGGCAGGAGCGGGGCCAGCAAGCAGAACAGCTGAGCATGGGTGCGCCCGAGCAGCCCGGGCCCGAGACCCGTGTGGTGTGCAGGGGAGATGTGGTGTGCTGCTTCAGGTGGTGTGCAGGGGAAGACCACCTCCTCCCAGGCCTTGTACTGAGGTATACCTGTGCGCTCAAGTCCACTATGCGTCTGCGCCTACCTATGCACCCAGTGCAGCTGTCCATCCAGCCCATCTTGCACCAAGTACACCTGTGTACCCAATGACATCTCTATACCCAGGCCCACCTGTGTAGCCAGGTATACCTGTGTATCCAGGGCCATCTTGCATCCAGATAGATATACCCATGTACCCAGGCCTACCTTGCACCTATGTACACAGGCCCTCCTGTGCACCCAGATATACCTGTATGCCCAGGCCCACCTTGCACCCAAGTACACTAATGCATACAGGTACACTTGTGCACCCAGGCCTCCTGTGCACTTGGGTATACCTGTGCCCCTAAGCCCACCTCTGTACCCAGGCACAGACACACTTCTGAGAATGGACAAAGTGTGGGATATTAGGACATTTCACAACCCCAGGGAAGCAGAATTGCAGAATTCTTGAGGCCCCTTCCTTTCCTCTCCCTGGTGATGGAGATGGCGCTGAGACAGGCAGGGGCAGAGGGCGGCTGTGCCAACAGCTTGCTCCAGAGGATCTGCAGAGCTCACTCAGCAAGGCCCGGAGGAGCCGGCAGGGACCATGCCGAGGAGCATGGGTGCGTCCTTGTCCTTGGGACTCTCGGGCAGATTTGGTGTGCTCAGGCCGAGGTGCTGGCTTTCGGCTCTAAGTATGTATACATTTCTGGGTAGGGAAATGATCCTAGTAGATTTTTTTCAGCATTCAGAGGGAACCAAGCCTTCAGAAGGTGAATGGATTATAGCTTTTGCCTACTAAAGACATGAAGGGTATTCTATATTCCAGCTTTTACATCAGCCAGTGCTGGTCTGGGCCCTTGGGAACAAAGGACCCAGGTCTCTCCCCAGGTAAAATCAGCACTGGAACGGCTGGCGGGGTGGGGGAGGTGGCCTTGAGAGTACACAAGGAGCTCAGGACCTGGAGCGCATGTGCCTTGAGGTCCTGGTGAGTGAGTGCGCTCTCTGTGGTCTGCATCCTGGGAAAGGCCTGCTGGGAAGGATGGGGATACCAGCAGGTGGGAAGGATGGGGATACCAGCAGGGAATTTGCCCTTTGTCTTATTCTTCTCGGTAGATAGGGTAAATATGCCCGAGTCTGGTAGAGCGTGAGGGTGAGGAAGAGGAGGCAGAGAAGCCCAGGTAAGTCAGAGGCCAGGGCTGTGCAGGCGGAGGGTGGGAGGGGAGTGATCTGGGGCCAGAGGCCAGCGGGCTCCAGGACAGAGAGGGGGTGGCAAGTCAGGGTGGGCAGGCGGGAAGCGCCTCGGGCTCTCAGGTGGGTGGAAAGCCTGGCTCCTCTGAAGTGGGACTTAGAGACCAGAAACAGGATGCTAGGGGGGACCTGGAAAGAGGTCGCTTTTCCCCTGAGAAGAAACAATGGCCATTCTTCCATTGAAAGCTGACATTCCCTGGGAGAGGAAGGGCCTGCCGGTTAGGGGCGGGAAGGAAGGGGCCCAGGGCCTGCGCCTCCACCAGAGGAAAGCAAGAGGCCCTTGGAATCACATTTGCAACTCCATATGGCCCCAGCTCCAGAACGCAAGGCGGACAGCAAGTTCACGCAGACGGCTTTACCCAGTGTGCCTTTCCTAGCCGCCCTCGCCTCCATCCCGCCCTCCCGTGACCTCCTGAAGGACCCCGTGCACCCGCACAGGCCTTGCTAGGACCCCCCCAGGCTGCCAGGGCAAGGGTCTCATTTGCTGCGTGCCTTGGTTCTGAGAGACTCAGCGTCTGCACTCACGGGAAGAAGGCGCTCCCAGAAAAAATAAAGGAAGCTGGCCAATGTAATCAACGTGCGACCCTCGTCTTTCCAAAAGACGTCTATCTCCAAAACAATCGAGCAGCCGTTTTAACAAGGCCGGCTCGGAACAGAGGAAATACAGCCGGACAGGACGGCAGGCCCGTCCAAGGGAAACATTCCCAATTGTTGGGCCTGTACCCTGGAGCAAAGGGCTGAGCGGCATTCACTGTGAGGCCGTCGTGCCCACAGGTTTGCCTGCCATGGGCCCTTCAGAGTCCTCGAGTGAGCGCCCGGCCACCTCACACGCTGCCCTCCCCGGATGACCGTCTGGCCCGGCTGGCCCTGCTCTGCACGCAGTGACTTGTACACGCCAGGCCTTTACCCACCTGGGCTGGGATCCTGGGTCCCCCTTAGTGGCAGATGGATGCTTTGCAATCGCTGCTGGTGTCACCGAGGACTTCATTTGGGGAAGAGGAGACTAAGGTAGTGTGCCAGGGGCGGCCAGAGGAGGAGGTGATCTTCAGTTCTGGCCAAAGGAGGGCTTGGGGGACCTTGGTGACCACAGCGTGGCCACTTTCCATGGCCTGAACGGTAGTGACCCCTACCCCATTCATATGTTGAAGCCCGCACCCCCGGTGGGACTGTATTTGAAGATAGGACCTACACTGTAGTGATTAAGGCTAAATAAAGTTATTAGTATAAACTCTGATCCAATGGGAGTAGTGCCTTTATTAGAAGAGATAAGAAAGAGCCCTTGCATCTGTGTGTGTGTGTGTGTGTGTGTGTGTGTGTGTGTGTGTCTGCGTGCATGTGTGTGTTACTGGGGATTGAGCCCAGGGTCATTCTACCTCTGAGCTCTACCCCTAGTTCAAGTTTATTTATTTATTTATTTATTCGTGTGAGGGGGTACTGGGGATGGAACCCCGGCGGCACTCTACCTCTGAGTTATATACCCAACTCCATTTTATTATTATTATTTTAAATTTTGAAACAGGATCTCAGTAAGTCGTGAAGGGCCTCACTAACTTGCTGAAGCTAGCCTTGAACCTGTAATCCTCCTGTGTCAGCCTCCCAGGTATTTGGGTCTACAAGCATGTGCCACCACAGGCTCCTGGCCAGAGCTCTCTCTTTCTCTCTCTCCACCACACAAAGACAGGAGGAAAGACTGTCTAGAATCAAGTCAGCCTGAACTGTGAGCTTGGATTTCCAGTCCCTAGAACTTGCAAAATAAGTCCCTGGATTTTTCTTTTATTGTTAGAGACAATGCCTTGCCAAATTGTCTGGGCTGGCCACAACTTCCTAGTCCTCTTACCTCTGCCTCTTGGGTAGCTGGGACTACAGGTACACCCCACCATGTCCAGACTTTCAATCCTTGTTGTTTAAGCCACCCAACCTGTGGTGTATTTGTCATAGCTGCCTGCATAGACTGATACGATATCCAACAACCAATCTCAAAGACAAAGGGGACAGGAATACTGCACATCCTTACTTATGTGTGGAAGGAAAAAGTTGGTCTCATAGAAATATAGGGTAGAGCAGCTGTCACAAGATGCTGGGAGATGTGTGGGGAAAGAAAGGGGTAGTGGATGGGTGCAGGGGCGCATCTGAATAGGAAAGATAACTTCTAATCTTGGGCAGCATGGCAGGGTAATTGTGTTTGACAACAATGTGTTGAACATTTCAAATTAGAGAGAAATTTGAATGTTTCCAGGACAAAAGAATGATAAACAGCTGGTTATGATGGCACATGCCTATAATTTCAATACTTGAGAGGCCAAGTCAGGAGGATTGCAAGTTGGAGGCCAATTTAGTGAGACCCCCGGCAACTTAGCAATACTTTCAGCAACTTAGGGAGATGCTGCTTCCAAACAGAAAAATTTAAAAATGTCTGGGAGTGTAGCTCATAGGTAGTGAGAATGTCCCTGGGTTCAATCCCTAATACCCACAGAGATAAAAGTTTGGGGTGACAGTATGTCACTGACTCTGATCTGATTGTTGCACATTATATATGGGTGTTGAAACACCACACTGTACCTCACAAATAATTTCAATTACTATGCATTTGTTAAAAATATTTTTAAGCCGGGCGTGGTGGCGCACGCTTGTAATCCCAGCACTCGGGAGGCTGAGACCGGAGGATAGCGGTTCACGGACAGCCTCAGCTACTTAGGCCCTCTGCAACTCAGTGAGACCCGGTTTCAAAATAAAGAATAAAATAGGACAGTAGTTTGGAGGTCAAATGCCCCTGGATTCCATCCCCAAACCCCATGAAAAAAAGATTAATAAATAAATAAAAATATTTTAAAAAGCGACAGGAAGTTGGCCCCATAGGTCCCCCAAGATATCTTCTGTTCCCTTGAGGGAGGTCGCTCTCCCAAGGCCTGCTGAGCTTCCCCTGGGGCAGGGCCGCCCAGCTCACCTGTGGGCTCTGCTGACTTTCAGTCTCGTTTGTGGAGGTGCAGGGTAGAGGCCGGAGGCACCTGCACCCTCCGGAGGCCGTGCCCTGGCCCTTCATGCGGCACTTCGCCCACAGGCTAAGGCGGCATGACTGTCCTGGGCCATGCTGGGTGTGTGCACTGTGTGTATCCAGACAGGCAGGCCGCAGCAGGGAGAGGTGAGCTCTGAGCAAAGCAGTCCTTTTCCTGCCAATGTGTCTGTGAATAAAGGAGGAAGGGGCAGGAGCTGTACTATTTATGGCAGACACCAGAGGGGCTGCTTGGAAACAGATGCTCTGCGGGTTCCCGGGATGCACCAGCTGCTTTGCCGGCTCATTCCAGGGCTTCCTGTAGGGAAGTGACTTGAGGAGCCATCAGGGCCCGAGGAGACTGAGGCTCTGTCCCTGGCCTTGGGGTCACCTCCAGGGACCCTTCAGGAACCCACAGCCCCTCCTCTAGAACCTGCTCCTCACCTGCTCATTGTCCCCAAATTTTGTAATTTTTACCTTTTTTCCTTTCATTTTTATTTTGGCAAAAATACACACCTTCAGAAAGTTGCTAGAGGCATAACCGTGTGTCTTTTCTTTTCTTTTCTTTTCTTTTCTTTTCTTTTCTTTTCTTTAGTACTAGGGATGGAACCCAGGGCCATTCTACCTTGAGCTATACTCCCAGCCCTATTTTTTATCCTTTATTTTGAAACAGGGTCTCACTGAGTTGAGGAGGGCCTCACTAAGTAGCTGAGGCCGTCAGAGAACCACGATCCTCCTGTCTCAGCCTCTCAAATGCTGGGATGATGAGCGTGCCCACCGCGCCCGGCCCCGCGTGTCTTTTCTATAGATTTGCACCTGAGTGTTTCTTCCTCTCTTTCTGGGTGTAGATATTATTCCCGCTTTTGGCTAAAAGCTTGCGATGTGGCTGCGGGCATTGCGGCCCTTCACCCCTGAACACTTCAGCAACCTGTCTTATAAGATTGCAGGGAGAAGGCTCCCCTTAAATGTACTGGAAAAAGCCAGACCAAACCAACAAAAAACAATCAGGCCAAATCCCAGGGAAGTTTATTGTGATGTCAAGGCCAGGGTGAAAAGCAAGGAGAGCGGCGTGTTTATAGGGCAGGGCGGTGGGTTTATCACAGCAGCTCTCGGGCTGTTTCTTTTGCAGCGTGATTGAAGAGGGCACTTGCCGCAGGGTGGGAATTTTAAGTCTCCTTTTAAGAGCACGAGTCTCAGGGGAGTGTGTCAGAGGCGGGCACTTGCTCCCGGGAGAGCGGTTCCGCAACTACTCATGGCCGAGTTTATTTTGTTTTATTAAAGAACGCCCAGCCAAACATTCCCTCCCGTCCCTGTGCTTCTGGACCTGAGCATGCAGAAAGAAAAATTGGCTCTGCAGAGCGCAGCCGGCGAGACGTAGATAAGGGGCCGCCTGGCTGCCTGCCCCTCGCTGCCCTCCGGCGGCCTGGGCACATCCCCCTGAGATCCCAGTGGCCAGCATGGGGTGGGGTGAGCCGAGACGGGGAGAGGCAGGTGCTGTTTGGTAAAGGAGGTGCCATGTGCTGTTGTCTGAGCAAATTCCACTTGAAAATGAAATGCGTGTGTTTGTTCAAGTTGGGTCCATCCTGGAGCCCGAGATCACCCCGAGGCCTGGACTATTCCATTGGTGTGCGCTGCTTTTGCACAGAACCTGGCACGCACGAGCGCGCACCACTGTCCCGGCGTTGTAGGGCCGGGCTTATTTATCTAGCTACATCTGCTTTCCCCTCTACCCCGTTACGCTACGAGGCAGGCCAGGGGCCCGTGTAGGGTGTATATAAATCAGTTGACGTGGGCAGCAGGGCCAAAGCGGCTGTGCTCACTGAGTGTAAACTGAGTTCTAGTCCCGATTCTGCACCACCCCAGTGCATCCTGGGATGGCCACCACAAAGCCAGGGCTGTCTGCCCACCTCTGAGATGAACGTGAAGGGTCCTTGAGAACCCTGTCTTCCGGTCTTGCCGGTGATGGGGGTGGGGTCAGGATGGGACAGAAAGGAGCAGCTGGTCCTTTTCAGGGCTGCCGGCAGGCAGGTGTGCAGGACAGGAAGGCCGTCCCTCTCACAGGGGGCTCTGTGGTAGGAGATAGGAGAAATGCAGAGGCAGAGAGACCCACCCAGAATGACCTCCGTGCTGTCTCGGCAAGCCCGAGAGGCCAGCCATTCTCCCCCAGACGCAGTCACGGTGGCTGGTGATGCTCCCCTGCTGAGCCTGGCCCTGGTTTACCCCAGGACAGCAGGTGCTTTGGGTTAAAATGAAGAACTCAGCTTCGGAGCACCTCCCTTCCTGGCTGTTTCCTTGGAGTCTAGGCCACTGGTTTGGCCCTTGGTCATGTCGATCTGTCCGTTTTATCGCGCCTAGTTATTTTTCAAGGTCTGGAGAGGAGAAACCACGGAGTCAAAAACTCCTGCGCAGAGTAGCAACAACGTAGCAGAGAGCAGCAAATTCTTAAAGACTGAGAAAAATATTTAATAATAAAAAGTTACTTCCTCACCTCATTGGTGTATTTCCCTCTTTCTTTCTTCTTCGTTTTTAACAACTAGCATCTCCGTCCCATTGACTTTTTCCTGTGGCTAGCAGGGGAGACTTCTTTGGGGTGCAGCGCACTGCTGCGCGGCTCACAGGCCAGTGTGTTTCCTACTGCACTGGCCCATGCACCTCCCATTCTAGGAGGCAGACTCAGGTGAACAGTCGGTGTTCTGAACCAGCACCGCAGAGACTACCCCGGCGCATCCCGAGACGTAACCCAGCGAATTCTGCCCCGCCAATAATTGCTTTTACATCTCCACGTGTGTAGCAGTTGGCAGTTTCCGCCCAGAAAACTTTTATTTCTCATCTTTTCCCCAGTCATTTCTTCGTCTCTGTGAAAATGAGCAGTTCTAGGGCGGCTGCTGTGAGCTATGGGATCTCTCTAAAATGAGTAAGTCATAGTCTCTGCCCCTAGGCAGCTTGCCTTCCAGTGGGAACTCGAGAGAAAGTATTGATGGGAGCTCGCAGAGAAGAGGGACCCGTGAAGAACACAGTTGGGAGTGGTAGCATGGGAGCCTTTGGTGGATGGGTTGTGGAGTCAACTCCTAGACCACAGTCAGCACTGAAGAAATAACTAAAATAGTCAGAACCAGAGCCAGACATGGTGGCAGACATCCGTAATCCTAGAACTTGGGAGGCTGAGGTAGGAGGAATGCATGTTTGAGAACAGCCTCAGCAACCTAGGGAGACTTAGTAGCCTAAGGAGACCTTGTTTCCAAACAAAAAATAAAAAGGGCTGGGAGTGTAGCTCAGAGGTACAATGCTTCTGGGTTCAATCCCCAGTCTCTCTCACACACACACACACACACACACACACACACACACATCACATGATAAAGGTAGGAATTTTTTGAAAAATTGGCTCCATTTTATGAATAAATACAACCTACTTCCTACCGTGGGTCGTAGCAGAGGAAGACCTTGCAGGAGGGCTGCACTGAGGACTCCTGGCTCCAGGTTGTGGGTACTTGGGAACCAGCAGGAAGCAAGACAGCACATTTATGCCTGATCCTTTGCACACTGTCTTGGCAGTTTGTGGGCTTTGCAGCCATGCTGCGGACCCTGGCTGAATCCCTCTGGTGTGAAGATTAAGAAGGAGAGAGGAAGCTTGGCGCACGCTTGTAATCCCCGCGCTTGGGAGGCTGAGACAGGAGGATCACACAGGTTCAAAGCCAGCCTCAGCTACTGAGTGAGGCTCTCAGCAACTTAGTGAGACCCTGTTTCCAAATAAAATGTAAAATAGGTCTAGCAGTAGAGCCCAAAGGTAGAAAGCTCCTGGGTTCCACCCCCAGTGCCCCCCCCACACAAAATAATATAAAAAAGGAGGGAGGAAGGGGAGGCCCAGAGACAGTAGGGTCTGTATCTCCAGGGGCCTTGCATCCATCTCAGAGGATGGTCTGCAAGTGCTCAGAGACCAGAAATCTGCCTGGAGGCTTCAACACAGCTGTGAGAGGCAGGCTAGAGGCTGGCTGTGGGGTCACCCCTCAGGGAGGTTTCAGAATAAGACACCATTGGGCTCAGTGCTTGCTTTGCAGGGTGAGCGGTTCAAGGTGGCTCTTGAGTCTGTCTCCATGAAGACCATGTGGTGCTGTGTGCAGGATCTGGAATAAACCCAGGATGCTGGAGGAGAAGCAGGGGTCAGTTTTGTAGTTAAGGGGCAGCGCAGATACCTGCCCAGCAACCCCGAGCCCCCCCCCCCCCGATCTTTCCTCTGCAGGTGGAGGTCTCCATGGGGCAGTGAGAGAAAGCCTGGGCCGGGAAGTCTGGATCAGAGGCATCTGATCTTGAAGGCTTTCTCTCATGAGTGCGGGGAATTAGGGCAAGCCAGCGCTCCCTGGAGAAAGCCACTTTCTCACACATGCACCAGGACAGGTGCTCCTGGGGATGTGGACCTTGCGAGCAAGTTAAGTAAGCCAGCACCGACGTCACCATGGCTTCCGCAGCCTGACATACAGAACCCCTCTCAATTCAGGAAATTGAAGGCACTGTGGAAAGTAGACGTGTCACTCGCCCAGCTCGCCGCCGCTCGCCCAAGCACTGCGAGGGAGGGATGGGAGTGTCCCCACCGGGCCATCCCCTAAGCCCTTCTGCGCTCCTCAGCAAAGCCTCTCACCTTCTGTGCTGGCTCTGGGCACTTTTCTTTGATGCTGTGTGCACAACAGGCATGCTCTTTGGGGGATCACTTTGGTGGTAGCAACAGGAGCGTCCCAAAGACTCTGAGACTTCTGCCCATGATGGAAGTGGCCCAGGGGTAGGGGTGTGCTGGGTGAACTGGACTAGGGAGCAAATGACATGTGGGGGACACGCAGAGGAAAAAGATGGCCCAGGCTGTGCACCAGACAGGGAGGCCTCGCAGGCTGTGGTGTCCCTCTGTGATGTGCACCAGCCCCATGTGGACCGGTACCAGGCGGGTCTGGCCAGCCCTGCTGCATCAGCACCTCTGAGGAAGGGTCTTCCCCGGCCCCGAGACCCTGGCTCATGTCCTGCCTCTGGTCTGTTGCGTGCCTGAGCCTCCAGACACTGGAAAATTGCTGGGCCCTACGGATGGCCCAGGCTCACCCCTCTTGCCTAGTGCCGAGCGCTGACCACTCAGGCCTGAATATTTGCCAGTCCCTTTCTGACCTCCCCGCTCCAGCCTGTCTGGGCCGCGGCCGTGTCTTATCCAAGGCCCTGCCAGGCGGGACTCCTGTGGCCTCATGTTTGCTGATATTGGTTGAGCCTGCCAGTTGGAAACAGACCCAGAACCCCAAACCTCTTCCAGGCCCAGAAACCTAAACCGGTTGCATTTATTTTTGCCACCGAGAAGGGAAATGTGGTCCTCACCGCTCACTCACTCCTGACGTGAGCTGCTGTGACTTGGGTTAGAGCCAAATTTGTCTCTGATTATCTGGGTGAGCTCCACAACTATTTATTTGTAAGGCCACCAAGTGCTTCCAGATGTCAGCGTAACACGCGTGACTGCCGCTGGAGGGGGGGGGAGTTAGTGCTAACACTTTTTTTTTTTTAAGAAAAATACATAAGGAAAAATTAAATCTCCTACCATAAAGATCCAGCATGATTTCCCCACCACTAGAGTTTTTTCTTGGCTGGCCCCTGTGTCTCCTTCCGGCTCTTATTCCCGCTATTCTTTGCCAGCTCCAGATCCTAAGATTACTCGATTCCTGCCTGGCAGCTCAGCCATCCAGCATCCAGAGGAAAGCAAAGACCTCTTGAGAATTCTACGAACTCCCATACAAAGCTCAGTGGTAGTCTGACTTTGTGGGGTCACCGTGGAGAGGAACGTACCGAGCCTAGCACCTGGCACCGGCTAAGGTCTAAGTCAAGGCCCGGTGGCCCCGACTGATGGGCTTTTTCATCAGCTGGGGTAGTGGCGTTGCAGCCTCTGATGAGGACTTATTGGTAGCTGAGACACTGAGTAGAGTCCAGAGACTTCTACACAAGGAGTAACAACATCGGAGGGGAAGAATGGGCAGTTTGGGCTTGACTTCTTCCTTTCGTCTCTTCCTGCCCCAGTGACCTTTGGCAAGGTAGCTTTGCTGAGCCTCCGCATTTTTGTAACTGGAGAAAGAGCCACCAAGAATTGCTGCCGCCTGTGAAATGGCGCCTAGCCGCTACCCTTACTGTGACCATGGTCACTTCTGGTAGCAAGTTGTCATGACCATCATGGTCTTGGATATCTTTGGGGATACCACAAAATGCTTTGTTAAAGGCGTAGATCGTCCGTCCGTCCAGCCATCCATCCATCCAGCCATCCATCCATCCATCCATCCATCCACCCATCCACCCATCCATCCAATGTATATTGAATGTGTGCCCTGTAACAGGCTCTATTTTATCTGCTGGGATTACACCAGTCATCAACACAATCCTCAGCCCTCATGGGCAACATATTCTAGCAGGCAGGGACAGCCAATAAAGATGTTCACTGTCCGAGTCTCCACAGGTACCAATGCCTCTGCAGGTGCTTGATGGTGGGGTTTCTGGAGAGATCTGAGCTCTGACTTCACCAAGCCCAGGCAGGTAGAGAGATGGGGTCCCCTGCTCTTTACGCCACTCAGCCTTTTCCTAGTTGGGGTGTTTTTGTGGGCACCCCAAACCGAGTAGCTCTCTTTTTGTCCCGGGACACTCACTGTTCATCTGGGAAGCTATTTGTCCCGTCCCTCTCTGCCCAAGTTAAGTAAGCTCTATCATCTGCGGCCCCCAACTTCTACTTTGTCCCTTTATCAGAGGTGGATATTCCGGAGCCTGTGTAGGAATGCTCAGCGGCTCTTGTGAAGTATCTCAGAAGGCTAGACTGCACTCCTGGCTATAACGAGGACATTCCAGAGGATCCTGATTCTCCAAGCCAGACGGCTCCCAGGGTGCCAGCCCACTGTGGTGTTTTTGCTAACCCTAGTCCCGTGGTCCAGCATCTTTTCCTTCTTCTGCCCACCCACCCACCCACCCATCCAGGTCCAGCCAGGTCACTCCTCTGTGCAAAGGATGGGAGCCATCTGCCTCCATCTATGTTACCCTCGTCCTGGCAGCCATGGAGCCTGTGACGTGTTGCTGGGTACACACAGCTGAGAGCGGAACCTTCCTCAGACTTCCTCCATGCTGGGCGTGGTGATGTGCCCGGGACCCACTCCTCCCACTCCTCCCCATCCTTCTTGCTGGCAGGAACACGCCATTCTTATTGGAGCCTGCGGTCTTGACAGAGAGCATTGGGCGGAAGGTGCCTGGGTCCTTAGTTGGCAAAGCAGACCCTACAGTCTGGGGACAGGACACCCGGTCATCTCAGAGGAGCGCTCTTCTCTCTCTCAAAAGCGGCTGCTATTTGGGTTTTCATTAGAAACACCAATCTGATCTGCTAAAAGCGCCACTCTCCTCTGTGAGGTCCTCCCAACCCACCTCTTCCGTTTGTCCCCAGGGCACGAGGTCTCACCTCATGAGGCCACCTCTGTGAGCTTAGGGTCCCTCAACAGTGCCAACCCCCGGGGAGCAGAAACCCGTCTACTTTTTATTACTGACGTGCACAGGCAATGCCAGACCATATCTGTGATAAAACGGCCCTCCCCTTGTAAAAATTGTTCTAAGTGCTAAACAACAGGTACAGTTACTGCTGTTTAAACAAAATAAGTACGTTTCCTGGTACCTTTTCAGTGCTCGCCCTTCAACAGACAGAAGAATGGGGTGGAAAGAAAGGCCCAGGGGTGAGCCCCCAGAGCCTCCCTCTTCTACAGGCGGACCCTGTGTTCAAGTGAGCAGACCACACGACAGCACAGAGGCAAAGCCACGCCACACCGTTTAGGGCAGGGCCTCCCCTTCCCTTGGGAAGCCTCGCATCCCAGGACTACCGAGACCCTCTCCCGTCTACCCTCTGGGGCTCCGTTGATGAGGGCACCATCTGGTAGCAGAGCTGCCCACTGACCAGCAGAGGCCTCAGCTAGAGTAGATTGTGCCCAAAGCTGGGGCCAGGCCGGGGTCTCGTGCATCCAGGGGACCCAGGCCAGTGACCTCTGGCTTGGAGCCTCTGCCTCCTGGTCACCATGGTGTCCTGCACGAATCCAACTTCGTATGTGTGCCATTTTCAAAAGATGAGGAAGAACTGGCCCCCAGGGGCCAAGGCAGTGCTGTACCTGGTTGTTGGTGGGCGAAATAGATGACCTATGTGCGAATTAAAAAAAAAAAAGTGGTTTGACCTGTTTCACTCTCAGCTGTGGCTTCTGGGTTGATCGGATGCTTTGCTGGCTGAAAATAGGTGGTCTCATGATGGAGCCCGGGTTCCTTCTCCACCGCCCGCAAGCCTTGTGTCTCGCTCTTGCCGCGAAGGGCTCGCAGAGGCCGCAGTGCTGTACCAGGATGTTCCTGACTTCCTATCAATACAGGGAAGGCGCAGGGAGGGCTCAGCAGCCCGTGTTGTGTGTGCGTAGACCCCGTAGGAGCATCGTCCAACCTTGCGCCAGAGGGGCATGGCGACCATGTACAGTGGCACGGTGGCCCACGCCTGTAGTCCAGTACTTGAAGGCTGAGACAGGTTCAAGGCTGGCATGCAGTAATTAGTGAGACCCTGTTTCAAAATAAAAGATCAAGCTGAGTGTGGTGGCCACGCTTGTAATCCCCACGCTTGGGAGGCTGAGACAGGAGGATCGCACAGGTTCGAAACCAGCCTCAGCTACTTAGTGAGGCTCTCAGTAACTTAGTGAGACCCTGTTTCCAAATAAAATATAAAATAGGGCTGGGAGTATAGCCCAGAGGTGGAAAGCCCCTGGGTTCCACCCCCAGCACCAGCAAAACAAAACAAAACAAAACAAAACAAAAAATAAATAAAAGATCAAGAGGGCTAGGGTGTAGCTCAGTGGTAGATTCCCCTTCTCTTCCCTGCCCCAGTTCAGTCTCCAGTAATACAAAATAAATTATGACATTTGAGTGAAGTTCAATCTGATAGCTGCTCTTGGGAGGTGCACAGCTCTTGAGGAAACGGCCTAGGCTTCATTCCCCACCTGCGGAGGTTTCCCGTCCCCCTGCAAAGCACAAAGTTCCAGATATGGGAGCCTAGGATTCTTTTCCCTTTGGTGTATGTGCTAAGGATTGAACTGAGGGAGGGAGGAGTCTACCTCTGAGCTACACCTCCAGCACTATTTTATTATTATTTATTTTATTTTATTTTCATTTTTTGGGGTGGTACTGGGGTTCCTGGAAGCCCTTCTACCTCCAGGCTACACTCCCAGACCTATTTTTTTACACTTTTTTATTTGGAAACAGGGTCTCCTAAGCCAGTGCGCCTGGCTGGCTTCGAACCTACGCTATCCTCCTGACTCCGCCTCCCAAGCACGGGGATTACAAGCATACACCACCACGCCCGGCCTATTTTTTTTTTAAATTTTGAAACAGGGTCTCACTAAGTTGTGGAGGGCCTCACTAAATTCCCAAGGCTGACCTCAGACTTGTAATCCTCAGTACTGGGATTACAAGTGTGCACCACCACGCTTGGCTACAAATTAGGATTTTTAAGGCGCATTTAATTAACAAATGTCGACTAAGTGTCTTTTGTGTCAGGCATTGGGTGTGCGAGGCTCGGCAAGATGGCAAGAAAAATTCCTACCAAGGCCCAAGGAAAATTCTGTAGGCAAAGGAACGGGCGTTTGAAGTTACCTGAAGGTATAACTGTATATCTGAAGTGAGACAGTGCCTGTCTGGCATGTTTGCAGAGATGTGTGGCTAGTTCTCTCTGAAATCTGCAAGAGTGCAGATGAGGTCTGTTTTTGTCCAGATATCCAGAAATATGAATCAAGCCTATGCACAGCTAAATAAAATATGCCATTCCAAACTTGAAAAATCTATTCATATTCTTGGCATATTTCAAGATAAAATTGAAAAATGGGTAAAACTGTAGTTTTAGCATGACCCAAAGTTGGCACATGTCAAAGATGATTGAATTAATTATTACTGCACATGTTTAAAGGTCCTTTTTTGTTTGAATGACTACTAGGATAAAGACACACCATTTGTAATATTTTATACTTTTCTAAGTTAATTTTTTGCCTTCATTTCATTAAGATCACAAATTCTGCCATTATAATGAACTTTCCCCCACAGTTTAGTTTTATTTATGGCAATGAGCTAAGGGACTTTTAAGAAATGTAAATGTATTGGAAATATGCAAAATTTGAATATGTTTTCATCAAAAATTGCAAAAGCGCATGTAAAACCATCAAAAATGTGTTTTCACACATGTGCTTTCAAAGAAAGTCTTTCTTATAAAATGTTAAAAACGAGAAAGCAGAAGTCCATGCCATGATTGACAAATAAATAAAAATTAGTTAGAAAAAACAAAAATTTGCCGGGCGTGGTGGTGCACGCTTGTAATCCCCGTGCTTGGGAGGCTGAGACAGGAGGATCGCACAGGTTCGAAGCCAGCCTCAGCTACTTAGTGAGGCTCTCAGCAACTTAGTGAGACCCTGTTTCCAAATAAAATAGAAAGTAGGTCTGGGAGTATAGCCCGGAGGTAGAAAGCCTCTGGATTCCACCCCCAGTACCACCAAAAAAAAAAAAAAAAAGAAAAAGAAAAAGAAAAAACAGAAATTTAAATTTGACCTTATGAGAATGAAAGGAAACCCTGGTGAGGGTCCTTGTAATTCTTCACGTTTCTGGCATTCAGTCCCCGTCCAGCTGTCTACACACGCTGACACCACGCACACAGCATTCGGACCCACAGAGATGCCGGGTCGGGGATCAGAGGCACTGCTCAGTCCTGCAGTTCTCAGTACCTCATGCCATCGCTGGAGTATCACCAGACGCCAGGAGCCTCTCTAGCCTGAACCAAGAGGGGAAAGAAGGGCGGACAGGGAGGCGCAGCTCCACAGAGACTTTGCCATCGTCATGCAAAACCCAGTAATCCCCTGAGCCAGGGTGGTGTACACCTGCCATCCCTGTATTTGGGAGGCTGAGACGGGAGGATCGCAGGCTTGAGTCCAGCCTCAGCAGCTTAGCAAGACCCTGTTTCAAAATAAAAAATAAAATAGGGCTGGGATTTGTGGCTTGGAGGTAGAATGCCTTTGAATTCAGTCCCCAGTACTAATAAACAAATAAATACTCCCGCCCCCCCCCAAAAAAAAAAACATGAATTCATGGGTCAGAAGGGAGAGTTGAAGCTGACCTGCTCACCTGCCTTTCCTCTTGCCTGTGTTGGTCAGCTGCTCAGGCCCTCTCCCACCCTGAAACACCACCCCCTCCGACATCGGCAGTCCTGGTACACCCACAGACGTTCACGGCCCTTGGAGGCTGCGGGTTCTTTTTCCCTCACAGACACAGGGGCTCTATGGAGAGGCTCTGGAGGAGCATTCCTGGGGCCGGAGCAGTGCTTGTTTCAGGAATGGATGCTTAGGCTTGGGAGCGAGGCTGTGCCTGCCTTGAGTGCTGGATCCCAAGCGGCCCAGGGGCCTTGGGAGCCGTAATAAAGTCATGCCGTCTGCATCTGCGGGTTGGTGCCGCTGAAGCCGGGGCTTAGGACAGGAGCCTTCTGGAGGTGCTGATCGTTCATCTGGAGCAAGAGCCCGGCCTGCCCGCCCCTCCTCCCCTCCAGTGGCTTCTCACCTTCCTGTACCCTGGCTCCACCAGGCTTGGGCTGGACCAGCCATCCTCCTGGGGCAGAGGGAAGCTTTCTCAAAAGTCATGTCCTGCCCACGGGTCATTCCCATTCTGGCCAGTCTTCAGGGTAGAACAGAGTTGGGGCTGAACCTGGCCTGGAATCATCAAGTCTCTTGGAGATGGTGCTAAGGCCCCAGGCTACCAGGCTTTGGCTAATGTGTCTCCATGGGAGGCCCAGGTGCTATCAAGGCTAGGCTTGGTCCTCCCTGGGTCTGAGCCATGTTCCATCTCCACGCCCTTGCTCCTGATCTCATTCTCTGCTTCCTGTGTCTTTCCCCCCAGGTGCTGAGCTCTACGCACCTGCACGCTCTCTGGTAACTTCCTGTGGACCCTGCTTCTCTCCTGGCTGGCCGTCGCTGTCCCAGTGACTCCTCTCCCTGTTATCCCTGCCCCTGTCTTTCATGGGATGAAAGACACAGAAATGAGCCTAGAGCATCTAGTTCCCAAGGGTATCTTGGGATGGGGTAGACATTCTCACATACGAGAAGCATACAAGCACCATTCAAACAAACAAAAACGAGTGCCTGGATGAGTGTGCGGCAGCAGCCAGCCCAGCCTCTCCGGTCACCCTGGAAAGTCTCCCTTTTGGAAAGTTTCCAAGACTCCCACAATGAAAACGCGCATGAGGGTGATGACCCCCCTTCCTCAGTATCTTCACTGATGTCTGTACATTGTGATTTGAGCCCAGTGGAATTAGCTTCGTCTAAAATAACGTGCAGGGTATATTTAAGTTGTGCTGTGATGTGATTCTTTCAAGGATCCCTTTTTCTCCAATTTCATAGATGTTTGGGTTGGACTATGTTTAAACAGCCTTGGCCAAAAACATCTTCTCCCAGGGTCAGCTGGTTCAATGCGATTCAGTGTTTCGTTTGGAGGCTGCCTGGCTTAGCTCAGCTCTGCCACCGCGCCTCCATTTTCCCAGGCACACAGGCTCCCCTCCATTAGCACCGGGGGACGGGCTGAGGCTGAGGAGAAGTGGGTCCCACCACTGCACCGTGGAGCGGGAGGCGGCGCACCCTCCTGCGTCCACGGCCCCTTCCCAGCTCTACACCGCCTGAGATTGCGTTTACCAGGAGACCCACGGCATCTCGTTATCAGACGAGGCCAGACACAACACCGGCAGCAGGAGAGGGCAGCTGCAAAGAGGGACAGCACCTTCTCCAGCCATGTGGCTGCTGCCCAGTGTTTAGGCTGGCCAAAACTCTGAGCGAGGTCATCGTGGGGTATGGTGTATGCCACGAGCCCCGATGGACTGCAGAATCCAAGCCGAGTCCCTCTCGGCACCATCAAACACATTTGGTATCTTTGCTGCAGAGAGACCGTTCCTGCAGGCAGGGGTTGAAGTTCCCAGACCTAGCCCAGCGTGCCCTTGAGGGCGTCTCTGGTGCCTGGTGGTGCCAAGGTGAAATCCCAGGTGGCTCTTGGCTCCACCTGTGGAAAGCTGTGACTGGGCCAGGAATGACGGGGTAGGCCTGTACTCCCAATGCTTGGGAGGCTGAGACAGGAGGATTGCAAGTTCAAAGCCAGCCTCAGCAACTTAGTGAGGCTCTTTTTCAAAATAAAAAACAAAAAGGGTTGGGGTGTAGCTCAGAGGTAGAATGCACTTGGGTTCAACCTCAGCACCTCTCTCTCTCTCTCTCTCTCTCTCTCTCTCTCTCTCTCTCTCTCTCATACACACACACACACACACACACACACACACACGACTGTGTCTGAGACAGGCTGGGTTGCAGACCCGACAGCTGGCTTTTGCGGTGTGGACCTGTGACCGAATGCGTACTCTGCAGGTGTGGCCGTTGGTTTCCCATGGGTCAGTGTTTTGTGACTGGGGAGGCTCTCCTCTGTCCCAGGTTAGGCAGAGCAGAGTTCCAGCTCAGGTTACCTGGGCACAGGTGCCTCTTGAAAAGCCTTTTCTCTGGGCCGGGCCAGGAGGCAGCTGCTGCTGGCCACAAAGGGAGCAGGTGAGGAGCCAGGGGAGCCTTTTGTCAGGGCTGCTCAGGGCTGCCTCAAAGCCACTTGGTCAGGTGGGAGCCCTGCCCTGCCTAAGCTCCTCGCTGGTGTAAAGGTACTAGGCATAAAAACATTTTTGCTTGCAAGAGAAAAGGCACTGGGGAGGGGGCGCAGGGGGAATTTGGAGCTAGAGCTTCTTCTTTCTTTTCTTTTCTTTTCTTTTTTTCTTTTTCTTTTTCTTTTTTTTTTTGCAGTACCGGGGATGGAACCCAGAGGCATTCGAGCTCTGAGCTCCACCCCCAGCCCTATTTTATATTCTTTATTTTGAAACAGGGTCTCACTAAGTTGCAGAAGGCCTCACTAAGTAGTGGAGGCTGTCTGCAAACCTTGATCCTCCTGTCTCAGCCTCCCAAGTTCTAGGATTACAAGTGTGCACCACCATGCCAGGATTCCAGGGGTTCTTTTTTCCGTACTGCAGGAAGAGCAAAGCCTCGCATCTGGGCGGCTTCACTAGGCAGACCGTGTCCAACGAGAGCTGGACCAGAAGGGCTTTGGGCTCCGCTCTGAACCTGGGCGCTGCGAGGGACTTCGGGTGGTGGCTGTGAGGCGTGTCTGGCTCACAGGAGCAGCCAGCTAGATGGGGCCACTTTCCTCTGTCTTCCGAGTTGGCAGAGGCTCACAGAGACCTGGAAGGCCTGAGAGCCTTGTACTGCAGGGGGTGCCCGGCCACCGTGGGCAGCGGGGCTGGATCTCCACCGGCCCGTGTGGCTCTTGGCTGCGAGCCCACGTCCTGGGTCTGAGGGGGTACTCTTCAGCAGGGGGTTGCCAGTGCCACCTGTGTGCACACGGGGAGCGTTTGCGGATCATGTTTCGTCGTTCAGAGTGGAGTTCTCTGACCCTTACATCATTTGCTTGAATGATCACACCAGGGATTCTCCAAGTGGGGTCCCTGGCACCCCTGAGGACTGGTGAGAGAGAGATGCGAATTGTCAGGTCCGGCCCCTACCTGCTGAGGCTGAGCCCTGGGGGGACTGTGCTCACAACCCAAGGGGCTCTGATGCAGATAAGTGGAGATTGGAAATGTCTTGCAAACCTCGGTCTCCTGAGGGTGCGTCTCTCTCCTGGCCTGCTTCCTTGCTTGGGGGCAGGTAGGACGTGGAAACGGATCCTGAATGAAGATCCCCATGGATATGAAGGTAGAAGACACCTGGGGCATTTGAGTGGATGAAAGCCAGGCACCGTACCACATGCCTGTCATCCCAGGACAAAAAAAAAAAAAAAAGTTGGTGAAACTCTTCACTGTGCTGTGGAACCAGGAGCATCATGCATACCTGTAACCCCAGTACTGGGGAGGTTGAGACAGGCAGATCGCAGGTTCAAAGCCAGCCTCAGCAACTTAGTGAGACCCTGATCCAAAATAAAACATAAAATAGGGCTGGGGCCGGGTGTGGTGGCGCACGCTTGTAATCCCAGCATTTGGGAGGCGGAGACAGGAGGATCGCGGTTTGCAGACAGCCTCAGCTATTTAGCGAGGCCCTTTGCAACTCACTGAGACCCTGTTTCAAAAATAAAAAGACTAAAAAATAGGCCTGGGGGTGTAGCTCGGAGGTACAATGCCCCTGGATTCCATCCCTGGTACCGCAAAACATAAAAATAAATAAATAAAATAAAATAGCACTGGGAGTGGTACTTGGAGGTAGAATGCCCCTGGATTCAGTCTCTGTACTACAAACACAACAAAAATTATGTTGAAACTTTTTTTGTTTTTTTGTATGTAATATATATATGTGTGTGTGTGTATATTTTTTATGTAATATATGTGTGTGTGTGTGTGTGTGTGTGTGTGTGTAAAACTGACCATTTTAGCTATTTTAAGTGTATGGTTCTGTAGCATTAAGCACTTTTATGCAATTCTGCAACCATCAGCGCTGCCCATCTCCAGAACTTTTGATTCTCTCCAAACTGAAACTCTGTCCCTTTAAAGTACTGACTTCTCTCCCTCCCCTCCATGACCCCTGCTGAACTTTCATTCCTTTGGAACTTTGGTCAGGATGCAAGATGCCTTCTAGAAGGTAGCAGAAGGTTTTCCAACACCCCCTCCTTCCACGGCATATTTAGGAATGCTGTTTACTTGATACGGACCTCTCTTTGACCCTCTGATGTCCGCACAGCGCCCAAGCTTGAACGCGGAGGGCAAGTCGCCGCCCCTCTGGAATACCGCACATGCCTCGAGTTTTCTCTGGCTGAAATAAGCAGTATAATGTTTATGGAAGAATGCTTACAAAGGAGAAAGGCTTTGCCAAGCCACCTCTGCCCTAGCTGTTGACAGCTGTTACTCCCGGGAACCCTGAGCCTGGAGACAGCAATACTGTGGGCATTGTTCTAACTTAACACTTGAAGCGGCTTCCTTCCAGGTCCTGGCGCTCTGAGGGGCGCTTTGCGGGGCCAGGGCCTCCGTGTCTCTTGTTTCTTCCTATGGCTGTTGTTGATGCAGCTGTGGGTGTCCTGGGGAGCATCCTGGAGCTGCCCTGGCTGGCGCACACGTGTTTCTGGGTCACGTCACTGCTACCCAGAGCCAGTCATCAACCACTGCACTACAGGGGCTGTGTTGCAAGAAAGCCAGCTTTTCGTGTGAGCAGGGCGCACAGGCTTTCCAGGGACAACAGGATCCCCGTGGATATGAAGGTGGAAGGAGTCTGGGCCATTTAAGAGGAATGGAAGGGGGCTCTGTGGCACACACCTGTCATCCCGGGAGGCTGGGACGGGAGGACCACAGGTTTGAGGCCAGTCTCGGCAACTGAGATTCTCAGTGACTTAGTGAGACCCCGTTTCAAAATAAAAAAATAAAATAGGGCTTGGGGTGGAGTTTGGAGGTAGAATGCCTGCAAGTGCTTACTCTTTTTTTATTTTTCCAGGAAATGTAGGACCTCTCCATCGTCCATTTCCTTCTTTTGAGATTCATGGTTCATTTCTAACCCTGTTGTGGTTCCACCGACCTGCCCCCAGCATCACCCCAACCTGATAAAACCTAGAATCGCGGCTGCCGGGGTGGCCGGCTTACTGTGCTCTCTTCTGACTCACCTTTTGCCCCTTCTTTGCACCAGGAGAATGGGGTTCACAGCACCTGCCCTGAGTGCGGGACTCCAAAGAAAAAACTTAGGACTTGAACATCTGAGGGCGCTTTCCATGTGTCCCGTGGAGGGCCTGTGGTGTCCCTGCCAGGCAGACCTGTCCCAATAGGTGTGGTGGGGGACCACAGTGGTAGGTGGGGTGTGGCACCCCTCTGTCCTCAGCCCTTGGCTGTGAGCTCTCTCTCCCATTGCCTCATGACTGGGAGCCCCGTTTGGGGGCACTGGCAGCGTGAGAAGAGCAGCAGAAAACCCCCTGTCATCCTAGTCAACATCACCTCCTCCAGGAAGTCCTCCCTCAGCCCCTGGCGAGCTGGTCTGCAGACACGGACACCTGCATTGCTGTGGCTCTTTGAACTGTGTCCTTGTTGACCTTAGGCTCCCAAGGTCAGAGGTCCACCTTTATCCCTGTCACACCATCGATTCCTGGCACATAGTAGGCCTTTTTCTTTTGGGTGCTGGGGAGTGAACCCTGAGGGCATTCTCTCTCTGACCTATATCCCCAGCCTTTTTAATTTATTTCTTTAATTTTTGAAATAGGGCCTCCCTAAGTTGCTGAGGCTGACCTCAAACTTGCCATCATTATATGTATTTATAAGCTTTTCCTTCCCTAAGATTAGTGATGCACACATTGTGGGAACACGCGCGCGCACGCACACACACACACACACACACACACACACACACACACATGCCTGGTTCCTCAAAGTAAGCCGGGGAGCCAGCATCAGGGCACCCCACACCCAAGCCCCACCAGAGCCTGTTAGAAATGCTGTATTACAAGCCTGTTCCAGAAAGATCTACTTGGATTCTATCTTTGGGAAGAGTGAGGACCTCTGTGTGCCATGGCAGTCCAGAAGCAGGGCTTCAGGGGTCTGCAGGGTCCCTGGAAGTGAGGGAGGGGAGGAGAGTCTGCCCAGGCTGCTCCTGGCAGACTCAGGAGCAGGGGACCTCAGGGCTTTTCACCCAGGGGAGACAGAGGCTACAGATTCTGGGGTTTCCCAGCTCTGGGCTGGGTCACAGCTAAAGGGGGACCCAGGTGAAGGGGCTGAGGCATGATCTCCGGCCCGGGGGGTGGCTAGGGGCTGCTCCTTCGCACCTGCAGTGCTGGCGTGGATCTCAGGGGCTCAGAAGCAGGAATCTGAGCAGTGGGGCCAGCTCTGCCTGGTGAACTCCAAAGACCAGGCTCATCTGGAGGGAGTCTGGCCGACGAACACCTTAGCCCTCTGCCTGCCCGGCCAGAGCTTTGAGTCTCTGTATGTGGGAGGACTGTGAAGGGGGGCGCTGGCTTCACTTAGTGCCAACAGGTTCCAGATACGAAGATCTCAGTTACCCCTCACTGACTCACGCCGGTGTCTGCAGCCCTCCTGGTCTTCGTTACGCCTCCCTGTAATCAATTCCCAATCCCTGTGATAACCCCCATGGTCTCTTCTTGGATCAGGGTTTGACTTTGTGCTGTGACTTGTCTGTTTCTGAGCTTCCATGTAGACCAGGCTGTGGTTGAAGTCTGTCCATCCATACTTATTAGCATGTGCTGGGTCCTCCGCTGGCCACTGAGGATGGCCGTCACTCTTGTTTTCTCTCCAGAAGAAGGGACCGGCAGTAACCAGCCAATGCGTCAGAGCCAGTGTTTGCTCTCAGACCCACAGCCCTAGTTCTGTGTCTTCTCCCTTTTTTCAAATTCAAGATGGCCCAGAGTAAGGGGATTTTCCTGGGAGGGTTGGTGAAAGGATCACATGGATGTACACATACAGTGCTTAGCAGTGCTTACGAAGACACTGGGCAAGTGGCTCCCAAAGGAGCCAGAGCTCAGCATGTGCCGCTCCTATCAGATCAGCCCCTCCTACCACATTCTAAAACCAGCATGGCTGATGGTTCCCTGCTCTCCTGATCAGCACTGCTAGTTGGGAGACCTTAGTTTCCCTATCTGCTGAGTGGGGAATCTGACTGGCCCCCTCAGGTTGGAGTGAGGGCTCACAGAGTGAGTGGCGGCGGCTGTGCAGCCCGTGGAACCCAGAACATTGGTCCTGGAGTCCTGTCCTGGTTCTGGGAGGCACTCCGGGAGGACTTCCATGTCTGAAGTGGTTTCTCTCATCTCTGATTTATTGCTGTGGCCACGTTTGTTCTTCGAGAGTCCTTCCGCTCCAGCTTTGTGATGGATAAGTCCTTGGTCACAGTCAGCTCCTCCAGCCAAGCAACCTTGGAGATGAATTCTTTGAATCCATGTTTAGTTATGTCACCAAACTGAGTAATGGGATTTACGGCTAGCCTTTCCGGGCGGGACAAGGACATCTGACCAACTGTTTTTGATGTGCGATTTGGAAGGGTGAGGGGCATGTGATTTCATGTTTAACTAAACCTGTCTATTGGAGGGGAGGAAGGGAGCCTCTACCCGGGACAGCAGCAGCATCTGTGTCCCTGGGTGACCCCAGGAAGAGAGCCAGCCTGGGCACGTGAGCATGTGCCTCCCACGCTAGCCCTTGGGCTCCCAGGGTTCCTGAGTCCTTGAAACCCATGCTACAGTCTCCTTCTGGTACAAATACCCTTTAAACCTAGTGGCCAGCCATGGAGCCTGTGTCTGACTGCTGCTAAGCACACTTCTGTGGTTGAAACATGTCCCCCACGGCTCATGTGTTGGACGTGTAATCCCCGCGTTCACATGGTGGTGGTAATGGCTCGGATTTAGAGTGTCCCCTAACCCTCATGGAAACAAGGTAGCAATGTTGGAAGTGAGGCTTGATTCCCAAGAGGGGCCCCTGGGGGTGTGGCCCTGGGGATTATAGAAAGTCCCACCTCCCCCGTTCTTTCTCTTTGCCTCTGGCTTCCATGATGTGAGAGCAGAGACTTGCTCTTTCCCTCTCTCTGCTTCTTGTCACCATGCTCTGAGCTCTGCAGACCCAGCCTGACATGGACTGAACTCTGAACTGAACTCTCCCAAAGCTCAGAGCAAACAAATCTCCCTTCCTCTAAGTTGTGTGGTCAGCCTTTTGGTGACAGCAGTGAGAATGTTGAGGGAGGCAGTGGTGATGTTCTGACGAGTCTTGAGCTAGTGTACCCGCTCTGTCCACCATGTGATGCCCTCTGCCATGCTAGGTCAGCAAGAAGGCCCCCTCCAGAAACCAGCTCTTCCATACTAAACTTCCTAGCCTCCAAAATATGAGAAAGGCTTCTTTTATTTAGTAATTGCCCAGTCTGTGATATTCCACAATAGCAACAGAAAATGAACCAAAGTAAAATAGTCACTACTATCTAACATAGACTGATAATGTTTTCATTTTTTGTCCATTGTTTTTTTTGTAGGCACAACTTACCAAAAAAAATGTGCAAGTCTTAAATACACAGCTCGATAGACTTTTACAATGGCAGCATGGGGTACTGGTGTCCTAGTTCAAGATGGAGAACATGCTCCTTTATTCTAGGTACTTAGTGGGGATTGAACTAGGGCTATTTAGCCTCCAAGCTATACTCCCCACCCTTTCTGCTTTGAAACAGCATTTTACTAAGTTGCTGAGGGCCTCTTTGAGTTGCTGAGGCTGGCCTCAAACCTGCAATCTTCCTGCCTCAGTCTCCTAAGCACTGGGATTATAGATAATGTGCCACCATGCCAGGCTGAAAGCATGGTCTTTAAGGTCCCTTTTGACCTGGTATCTGAGTCTAGGTCCTCCCGTGCAGGATTATGGATACAGCTTCTGTACATAGTTCCTAAAAATCTCTCACTAGCAGGTGTATTTTTTTATTCCACCTTGAAGTTCAATATTTTTGTGGTCCCAATTTATTTTATACCCTGTGTTGAAAGACACTGGAGCTGCGGGGGTCCCAAGCTGGTGGGGGCTGACCTCCGTAAATGATCTTCCTTCTGGCTGACCTCGATGCTTGCCCTACCCACAGGCAAAGGGCTCTCTGGGGTCCTCTCTATACAAGGACCCGGAATTGGCTAAGAAGATAGTTTTTTGTTTGAAGAGTATTTTGATGTCTTGATTCAGTTTTAGAAAATAAGAAGACACAGAAAGATCTGTATTTTTGGATTCAGCTCCACACAGGGCTCTGGAATCACGTGACACAGGGGGGCAGGGCCATCCAGGGCCACCTGTGCACAGCGAACAAGCCCCACTTCTCACAAGAGTGAAGTAAGCATCAGATAAAATACAGCCCAGAGAAAGGGCAGGCCACAGTGGATCCTTGGCATAGTTGGAAGCCTCCATGTTGTTAAGGGGTTGTCTGCTACGCAGCTTATTCTGCTTGTGGTTTCTTGTTTTGGTAAAAGCTTAGTGCTTTAATTCTTTTCTTTTTTTCTTTTTGGTACTAAAGATTGAACCCAGGGACATTCTACCTCTGAGCTACACCCCCAGCCTTATTTTGAAAAAAAAAAAAGGTCTTGCTAAATGGCTGAGGCTAGCCTCAAACCTGCGATTCTCCTGTATCAGCCTCCTGAGTGTGATGCACAGGTGTGCATCATTGTACCCAGCACAGTTCTTTTACTTCTTAGCTGCCCTCCCTTGTCTCCTTCCACTCACCCCTCACAACCCAAACACACCTTCACTCACTCTTGGGTCACCCAGGGAGCTTTCTGACTACGGTAGGCCCTCCTCGTTCTCAGTTTCCATTTCTGTGGTTTCAGTCACCCATGTTCAACTATGGTTCAAAAATATTAAATGGAAAATTCCAGAAACCAACAAGTCATAAGTTTTCAATTGCACGCTGTTCTGAGTAGTGTCATAAAAGCTCGAGCTGCCCAGCGATCAGACCAGCAGTGGTGGCACTGCAGTGCTGGCGTTCCAGGGATCCTTGCTCAGCAGCCCGAGGCAGTGTCATCACCCCGTGTCATTCTCCTGGCTCCACCTCCTATGAGCAGCATCACAAGAAAGAGAGGGTGTGTGGAGCGCATTCCTGTACATTTTGTAACAGCGTGTTACTATATACATCTCATTTTCTCCTCTCTTTCTAAGCCTGATCTATACTTACTCAAGGCCATGGGTGTATAGGAAGAAACCTACGTCTACACAGAGTGGGGCACTCAGTTCCAGGCCTCTACCTGGGTTTTGAAGCACGTCCCCTGTAGACCGGGGGATGGCTGTGGGGTGTGCTGCTGCCCTGCTCTCTCTGGGGGGTTCCTCCTCAGTCTCGCTGGGGCCTCAGCCTGCAGCGTGGGACTGTCCCAGGGGCCGTCCCAGCGGCCAGGGCTGTGCTGGGCTCCATATTTGTAGCCGCCGGCCGTCCTGGGACATTTTCCTCAGGTGAGATGTTGTGGCGAGATGCAGACTGAATTTCTTAATTGAGAAATGAATAGACTGAGGCCAGGAGGCTGAGCCGCCTGCCGCAAGCCCCAGGACGGCCTCTCTCCAGCTTCCTCGGCCTCGAGTCTCTGTCCTTCATCGCTCCGCACCCAGGCTGCCAGGTTCGCTTTGTCTTGCCCTTGAGCTCACTGAGGCCTGGACTAGGCCTCAGTTGGGACTCTAGCCTTATTTTGGAGCAGATTAAAGACTTAACATTCATTACGTGGAACATTTATTACACAGATGACCAAAAGAACAGCTGTATCATGCACGATGTTCCTACACGCAAATTACCGTGATAGAGCCCGGCCTTCGGGCCCAGGCAGTGGCGCTCTCCCGTCCTGGTAGTGCCTTCTGCTGTTCTTTGCAACCCAGAGGGTCAAGGCTAAAAGAGCGTGGAGGCCAAGGGGCTACTTCCATCCCCAGCCCTTCCCTTTGCCTCCTGTGCGCCAAACATCCTGGAGACATTACCTGCAAGTTACTGGAGCTTTAAATCAACATGTCACCCGTCTCTCCACGTTCACTTGCGGCGCCTGCCCTGAGGAACAGACTGTACCGCTTTTACAGTGGGTGATATTCCTCCCCATAACTCTTCTGTGGATGACTTAATCTGTGTAACATCTGCCGCACCGACAGCAGACCCATGGGTAATAAGGGCTTGGATCTTACCCTTGCATGATGTCATTCGGTTCCCAGAGTCTGAACCTCAGAGTCAAAACACAACCAAAACAAAAGGGAAACGTGTTTCTGAGTTCAGGGTGACCTCAAGGCTCGTGATGCCTGAGTAGAGCTGGACGGCTGGGAGTCTCACCGCCGGTGCTGGCCGATTATCTGAAACCAGTGACCAAATGCCTTTTTGCTGGGGAGCCAAGGTGGCCGGGGACGTCATCCCTTCAGCGAGGCCTGAGTCTGTTTCTAGTGAGGGAGGATCGTGTCTGCATTTCTCAGTCCCGTCTGTGCGAGTTGGTCAGCTTAGAAACTGCTCTCTGCATCAGGTAAGAAGGTGGAGGCTAGGCTGCCAGGTCCCAGCGTGCCTGGGTAACTATACTGCACAAGCCACCTGATTAACTCATAATTCAAGACCAGCCCAAGACATATTATAGCTCCAGATTAGATGTGGTCGCTGCTCATTTGCTTTAAAAAGAGATACGAGTCCCTTGACTGGAAAGAAAACAGCAAGGTTTTATTTCGTAACCTCCTTTGAAAGACTGGAAGATGTCCTTCAAGTGATAGAGAGGTAATTTACAATTGTTCTCTTGAAACTAGTGTCCAAAAATAGCAGGCCATCCTGCAGGGACGGCTGCCCTCCCCCAAGGTCTGCCTGGGCTTCGGCACGTGGTGCTCTCCGTAGAGGCTGGGGACCAGGAGACTCGGGTGTGACAGTGGCTGTGTCTCTGGGGTCCTGGGGAGTGGCCTTGTTTCCAGCAGCGTGGATAGCGTTGAACACTTAGGTAAAGGGGACTCAAGAGCCCCTCAGACCCCGCTTTGAAAGCGGGCATTGGAAAGAGGAACGAAAGAGGAAGCGACCATCCCTTGCCTGACCGTCTGCCCACCCTGCCTGGAGCTGGCCTGCTGACCCCTGGCTGAGGCCCCCTGTGCTCACCGGGTGTGGCCTCAGGTCCCCCAGGGTGTGCGGCTGGTCACCTGCAGGGTCCACTTTACTGTCTATACCTCTCTACACTCGCTCCTAGAGGCCCCACCTCCTGCACCGCGGACCCCTTGGCTGTGTACGCCCCCTGAACACACCCAGGTCCTTCCCGCTCCCCAGTCATCGAGCCTGAACGAGCTGGGACGTGGGCATGCGCTGGCCCAGCTCCTCAGCTCCTCAGCAGGGCCTGGCCCCGGCTTTCTTGCCTGCTTCTGTGTGTGACCGAGACAATCTTTTTGAAACGCTTGCCACCCTGTGGGATGGGCAAGTCCTAGCCGCAGTGAGTAAGGGCAGCTGAGGGTACAGAGCGGTGGGCTGATGGTCAGAGACGGCACCTAGGAGCAGCTGCTGGTCTCCAAAGCACACACATGCCACTGAAGGTGCCTCTGCAAGGGGGGGGCAGTGCAGTCCCCAGGATGGCCTCGCACGCTGGCCTATCGAGAAGCTACACACCCTGGGCGAGCAACGGTCTCCAGTATGTTCCTGAGCATGCTTGGGCCAGGACCTGAAAGGAAGGCAGGGCCACTTCCTACAATAACCGGGCTGTATACCTGTGCCTTTATAAATAAATGCTCTTAAAAACAAGGTAGAGAACAGATGTGGCTGTGGCCTTACATAACTCCTAAAAAATAGGCCACAGGCAAGGGGACCAGCAGACAACTACGTCTCTGTAGCAGACATGCTCACAGATTTCATCAGACCCCCAGGCAGCCTGCAAGTCAGCCAGGCTTTCTCTGCTGCAGTGTAGGCCGCAGGATGCGGGGCGTTTTCCTCTTTGCTGTTCTTCCTGGGCCCCAGCACAGTGAGCAAAGGCAGGTACCCTTTTGACGACGACAGTCAGGCCATCAGGATGCGACAGGTCAGCACAGAATTGGGCTGAGAAGCTAGGCCTCTGGGCAGGAAGCTCAGGCTCTGCTGCCTGGGCGTGGGCCTCCCACATTCACAAGCCAGTGCCAAGCTGCCACTCAGCCCGGCTGGCAATGCAACCCTGCAAGCTAGCTCCTTGCGGCCTCTGTGGTTCTCTGGTCCGTTTGCCGCACAGCTCTGCATTCTCTCCTTCCTTCGCCAGGACTAGCTTCAGCTGCTCTTCTTAGCTTCGCACTTGGCGTTGGGCGCTAGTTGCCAGCTTATAAAGCATGGTGACTGCTCTGATTGGTCTTTATATCTGGGTGTTGATTGGTCCTTAGATCTTGGTCCTGATTGGTCCTTATATCTGAACCCTGATTGGACCTTAGATCTGGGTTCTGACTGGTCCACATTTTCAATCCCTGATCAGTCTTAGAAGTCAGGAAGGGCTGCCGCCGGGCCCTTATTCCAGCTTGCCACCCTCTATCCTTTACCAGTTGTGCAGTTGTCACTGGAAGACTGCTCCACGAGGTATCATGGGATGGGTTGGCAATGCCGCACTTTTTTTGTGTGTGTGGATCTGGGGATGGAACCCAGGGGCATTTAACCTCCGAGCTACACCCCCTGCTACACCCCCTGCCCTGTTTTTTATTCTTTCTAATTTGAAACAGGGACTCCGTTGCAAAGGGCCTCACTAAGTAGCCGAGGCTGTCCACAAACCGTGATCCTCTGGTCTCAGCCTCCTGAATGCTGGGATTCCAAGCGTCTGCCACCAGCCTACGCCGGCTTAACGCTGCATTCCTGTTTGGGAAATATACGATAGAGCTCATAAAGTTGCCACTCTGCAGGATTTCTCAGGGTCTGTACAAGCTGACATGAGTTTCCAGAAAGAAGAATAGGGTGCGGAGTGGCGGTTTCCGCATGTGGTCCAGAAACTCTGGGTCCAAGAGTCTCTGTGTAGGGTCTGAGAAGTCAGGACTATTTCTAAGACACCACTGAAGCACTCCAGCTCTGTCACAAACCCATGGCAGAATTTTCCAGAGGCTACATGACAGCTCAACAGACTGAATCCAGAAGCAGAAATGAGAACCCAGCACTCACGCTCTGACAAGGTTCGCCAATGTGCGAAACAGCCCCGTTCTTTTCAGTTTTTGTTTGGGGAGTCACTTTTTGATAAAAAAAAAATATGTCATGCACAGTATTATATAGTAAGTTTATTACTGCTATTTTAAAATGAGTTAGTACATGTTTTTACAAACTTCCAGTTTAATGTCGCTCACTGTAGATCTCAATAATTTTTTAAGATGTAAAGAATTCCCAAGATAAAAAAGATTGGGAACCACTGGTGTATACAGCATCCCCCCCCCCTTGGTAATGGGGATTGAACCTAGGAGAATTCTACCTCTAAGATATCCTTGCAGCCCTATTTTCTATTTTTTTTAAACAAGTATTGTTAAGTAGCTGAGGCTATTTTTGAACTTGTGACCCTTCTGTCTAAGCTTCCTAAGTACTGGGATTACAGGTGCGTATCACCACACCCAGCTGTGTACCATATTTCTTGAATGTCTGTCTGTCTGTCTGTCTATCTGTCTTTACTTTTTTTTTTTTCTTTGCAGTACTGGGGATGGAACCCAGGGGCATTCTACCGCCAAGCTACACCCCTAGCCCTATTTTTTATTCTTTATTTTGAAACAGGGTCTCACTGTGTTGCAAAGGGCCTCACTAAGTAGCTGAGGCTGTCTGCAAACGGTGATCCTCTGGTCTCAGCCTCTTGAATACCGGGATTACAAGCATGCGCCACCACGCCCAGCTTTTTATTTACTATTTTTTTGTGGTGCTGAGGATTGAACCCATGGGCTTTCTACCTCTGAGCTATGCTCCAAGTCCTATTTTATTTTTTAGTTTTGAAGCATAATCTTGCTAGATTGATGAGAATCTCACTGCTTCCTGAGAATGTTCTCGAACCTTCGACCCTGCTGTCTCAGCTTCACAGGTACCAGGATTGCGGGCATGTGCCACCACACCCGGCTAAACGTGTTTATATGATCCATGAGCTCCCTCCTTTAGGTCAGATGGCAACTGTTGGCATCTCCTGGCAGCAGTGCTGTCTGTGGAAAGCGCTGGAACATATGACCTTCTACCTAGCAGGAACGATGTCTATTGCAGGAGCCAAAAATACACAACAGGAGTTTAACCCTGAGTTCAAACGCTGGCTCCAACGTTGACTAGCCATGTGACTGTGTAGACTGCCCGGCCTCCGTGTCAGAGCATCGTTGCAGTGTGCTATGATAATGTTAAGAGGACGTTCACTGCTAGTTTCCGGCACTCCGGGTCTCTGAGGGCAGTGTGTGTGTTGACGCAGGCAAGGTCCAGGGACACAGCCCATGCCTGGCCATCGTGTCACGACAGTGTTGTTAGTAAGGTTACCAGTAGTTGTGTCTCATTTAGCAACAACAACAACAAGAATAAGAGGAACTTGGACTCTGGGTGTATGAGGAATGGAGAAAGAATTTACCCTGCAAGTAGGGGGTGGCAGCCAGGAGAGGGCAGCTCCCCGGGCCTGGCTGGCCCCGCAGGAGTGGCTTTCTACCGCTCAGACTGCCGCCTTTGGCCTTGGTCTGCAGCCATCAGTCTGTGGTTTGGGTGGGATTGGGGGAGTAATTTTCTTGCATTGCGGCACCAGCCCCGAGTCCTGGTGGGCCCGAGACCCATGAGCGTGTGACAGGGCCTGGTCTTGGCTACACCAAGAAGCAAGAAAATAAAGAAAACAAACGCTCCCCAGTCCCTGGCCTACCCTCCATCCCTCTTCCCTCACTCCTGGGAATCACTTCTTAGGCTAATGGAGTGAAAAGAGAGATGTGTTGACCTTGGAGTATTTATAGCCAGGAGGTAGGGAAGGGTGGGAGTGGGGAGGGGACTGAGTGAGTGGGGCCCCTGGGAGGGAGGTGTGGCGTGACCAAGAGAGAGTGTGACAGCCTGTGTGTGTTCTCTACTTGATCTGAGCCCCGCTTATCTCGAGGAGGAAGTCTGACTCACTGGGTCAAGTTAAGCCTGGACTCCTTCCCCAGGCGACCTTGGTTCTCCCACCTGCACAAGGGGACCAGCCCTGTCCTGCACAGTCCTGGGAGTGGCATAATTATAAGCCTGGCAGACTCAAGTGTTTGAAAAGTGCTCTTTCCTTCTCCAGTCCCAGGAGAGCGCCATGGAATTGCCAGTGGAGGAGGAGAGAGACAGTAAGAATGTCAGCAGCCAGCTACCCCGCCATGTCCCCGGCGCTTTCCTCCAGTGCCCCTTGCCACATGGCGGTGACTGTCCAGGATAATCTACCCTCGGGAGGCACTGGGGTTTGTTTGGCACAGAATGTCCTTGGCTCCCACAAGGCTCCCCCCTGGAGGGAAACTGCTCTGTGGCCTTGGGAGCCACAGCAAGCCGAGGCCAGCCCCTGAGAGGGGAGGCGGTGGAGCCTCACGCTGATCCTAGCAGGGGGAAAGCTCCCAATAGCTCAGAGAACAGAAGAGATAATTAATGGTGGCCTCGCCTCTCAGCTGTCACCTTGAAAGTCACGCCCCTTTATAGCACTGCAATCACACCTGCCCGAGTTAGCTGACGCCCACAGGGGCCAGCCTACCAGGAAATGGCCTTGGTGCACAGTGACCCAAGAGCGGCCAGACGGTACATCTGGGGAGGTGCCCCCTGGCCCAGAGGAACAGTGACCCATGTTGTGTAGTGCGGCTGGAACAAGGTTTTTGGAGAATGAGATCAGGTGCTATTAATAATTACTCTGGCAGAAATAAACTTGGTAAAGGGGACATGTGGCCACCTGCCTAGAGGTCCTGGGAGGGTGGTAGAGGATGGACCAGGTGGTGGTTTCCCATGGAAAGGTTGCCTGCCATGTGCGAGGCTTTAGTATGCGGGTGGAAATAGCCCCAGTGTTTCTGATGGAGGAGAGCTGGCCACCAGGGCGGGGGCTGCTCAGTGGGTAGGGGGTCTCTTTTAGAGTCTGGCTTGCAGAGATCCAAACTGGAGTCCTTACGGTACCTCTCATCCCTCCAGGGTTCCATTCTTTCTAAAAAACACTCCTACAAGACCCACAATCCCATCAGAAACTCCCACCCGACTGTCCCAGGGCGCGTGGGCAAGCTATCATTTGGGAGGTGAGGAAATTGAGAAGGTGTGTCCAGTGCCACCAGCCCACGGGAAAGCATGAGGAAGCTTCCCCGTGTCTGGCGGAGGGGCTATTCTATCCTCCACACTGCCTGCAGGACAATGGCTAAGTTCCGGCTCCTTGGAGGCCATGCCTAACTGGTTACCCTCTCTGGAGTGTGCTGTGGGACAGCGTAGCCCAGGGAAGGTGGGAGCCTGACTGGAGTAGAGTCTCCGCGCCCCCCAGGGCTTTACAATACCAGCAGGGCTGGGAGGAGAGAGGAGACCTCCTGCCCCCGTGGCTTCACAGGGCGGCAGAAAGCCCGAGCTGGACGTGGCCTTGATGGTCATCTCTAACTCCCCTGTTGGAAAGGTGAGGCCGTTCAGGGAGCCGGAGGAGCAGGTGGAGCCGACCTCTTTTCTACCAGCACCTCACTTGTATTGGTCTCATTTAATCTGCAAAACCCTCTGAAATGGAAAATCCAACCAGAGATTAGCTCTGCTGTCCAAACTCACAGGCAAGTGGTGTGTGTGGGGGGAGGATTCAAAACCAGTTCAGGGTGTGACTCCAAGGCCCCTGCCCTTTGTACCTCTCCACCTTGCGGCCCTGCCTCTCCCTAAGGCGTAGGGAGATTACATCCCTTGTCCAAAGTCTCTTCATCTGGAAGCGGTCAGGCCAAGCTGACCCCTGTCAAGTTTTTTCTTTTTTGGGTCAACTCTCATGGTAAATATTTTCCCTCTGATTTTGCAACCCTCTGCAGTTGGTTACCAGGCCTGCAGAGCAGAGATAAGCTCTTGGGAGGGGAACAGCCTGCCTGGCCTGAAGGAGCCAGGGACAATTTCTGAAAGACTGTCAGGCCTTTGATGGCAATTACTCTGGCTACAGCCATGCTTTAAAGTTGACCCTGGTCCGTTTTTCCATGATCTCAGAAAAACCAGATGAGAGAGTCAAATCAAGCCCTGAGATGAGGTGATAGGATGCTGTGGCCAGCCCTGGACCTCCGTCTGTCCCAGCAGACACCTTGGGTAGACTCTGGGAAGGTGGACGGTGGTGGGATCCCATGCAAAAAGGCAGAAGCAGCATATTTGGTCTCTTGGGAATCCTACTTCCTTTCAGAGACAGTGCCAGGCAGAGAGGGTCTTAGGGCAGGAAGAGCAGGAGGAGAGGCAGTGGGGCAGGGTACCTCATGGTGGCCCACTGCTGTGTAGCCGCCTCTGACCTGCTCCATCCAGAGATGCTGCAGGATCCAGAAGGGGGGGCAATAGGAAGTACACTCCACAGATGCCATGAAGCCCCCAAAGAGGGAACCACTGATGGCGCACAGGGCTGTGGTCTCTGGGGAGAGCCGCCATCTGCCAGGTCCAGTTGTGAAAGGTACAGGGGACTGCCCCTGAGGCCAGGGCCGGCAGCGGAAGGACAAGCAAGCTTTTTTGGAAAGTTGCCTGATACTTTCTCCTTTGGTCAGCACACAGGGCCTTATTTGTCGATCAGCTTATTTGTTGATCAGAAACAGGTCAACACAGGTGGCCCTCGTTACCCATGAGACCTATGTTTGGAAATCTGACCCATATTGAGGCACCTGGGGCTTCGGAGCCACGGACCACCCACTCCGTCCCACCCCCTGCCTCTGCTGGGCTGCCCGCACTCCCCATGGTGTTGGTTTTTTCTCTGAGAGATCCTGCTTCCTTCAGAGGTCCCGCTGGATGGGCCGCTTTCCCTGGGCACCATCTCCCTTTGGTGTTCAGCTTTTTGCCATCATTACAGACCTTTCCAACATTCCCCAAGACAGAAAGCAGAGTCCGAGGTTCTCTACCCATGCTGCAGCCAGTCCCTGGCCCTCAGGCTGCAGTGTAGCTCACTGGTGAGCACTGCCCAGCATGTGGGAGGTCCTGGGACCCATCCTCAGCACAGTAAAAAATAAAAACCAAAAAGGTCCCTTACTTGCTTTTCGTTTTAGGTATTGGGATTGAATCCAGGGACATCCTATCTCCAAGCTACACCCCCAGCTCTTTTTCATTTGGAAACAGGGTCTCACTAAATTGCTGAGGCTGGCCTTGAAACTGCAATCCTTTCATCTCAGCCTCCCAAGTATTGGGATTATAGGTGTGTGTCACCGCGTCCTGTGCATGCTCTCTCTCTCCTCTCTCTCTTCTCTCTTCTCTCTTCCCTCTTCTCTCTTCTCTCTTCTCTCTTCTCTCTCTCTCTCTCTCTCTCTCTCTCTCTCTCTCTCCTCATTGTCTCTTCCTGAATTATTTGAAAATGTCCTATCATTTCATTTCTATGTTCTAGATTTAGCATTTCTAAAAAACAGAAGCATTATCAGACATAATGATGTAGTGATTAGGCCTAAAATTAAATAGTCCTTTACTTTCATCCAATTCTGGGTCCACACTGAAATATCTCCAGTCCTTCCAGTAGTCGCTAATGGCTGCTCTTTTGGACTTGAGCCTACCATCAGGTTTGGCTTAGTGGTTGAAGGAGAGGGGTCTGATGGTCTAAGGAACTCTCTGCACATGGCTTCTGTCCCTTCCTTCATCCAGGCCTGTGACCAGGGCTCAGCTATGCCCACTGTGGAGTGGGCTCTGCTGCCTTCTGGGGCATCAGTCTTTGGAGGCAGGCAGGCATGCTATTCTCTGAGCTCCATTAGGCTCCCAGGATCCTACACTGTTCATCAGAAGCATTCCTTGGATTCAAAGACATTACTCTATTGGAGGGATCATACAATATATTTTTATCTCTGCCACACCAAACACAAAGTCTCTCAATTTTGAAATTCCCCCATGACTGGCATCACTGTTGGGTTCAAGGGATGTGGCCCCAGAGCAGAGGGTAGACCAGATGGCCCTGAAGACTCACCATGACTCTGTACCTTTGGCCTCTAGAATCTGGCTGATGGCACCTGTCAACTTTGTTCCTCGGCTCTCTTCTCTGACTTATCAATATTCCTGTGGTTAAATTCCACAAGTCGAATGACCTGAGGAAAAGAAATTAGGGCAGGAGTTCCAGCACAGCTGGGCCAGGGGCAGTAAGGCTAGACTCCCCTTCTTGGGTTTGGCGTGTTATCTCCCGAGGCCGCTGGAGCCGGGGGAGGGTGGACTTGCAGGTCAGGGTGGGGGCAGCCCCTGGGCCTTGCCCCACTGTCTGACTCAACTCCCGGATCTCACAGTCACTGACCTTATTTATTCCAGAGGCCTACTCTAGATTCCATATGTGAGCAAATGGGGAAACCTGCCTTGGAGAATGGAATTCAGCTTTACCATTTATTTATTCAACAAGATCTTCTAGAGAATCTACCATTTGCCAGGCCCTGCCTAGGTTCTGGGGGTCCAAAGATGGCCAACAGCCACCTTGCTGGAAAGGAGGTCACCATTTAATGCAGAAACAGACCACCAGTAACATGCCAGAAGGAAGCCCAGCTGCTACAGGAAACCCAAGGGCCAGCATCTCAGATTGCTGGAGAATGCAGCGTGGGGGCTGGGGGCTTCCTGGAGAGTGGCTCCTAAGCCAAGTCTTGACATAGGAGTTTTCTAGAAGAAGGGATGAGGGAGGGGGAAGGAACACTGCAGATATATCCCCAGGAGAGGGATTAGCATCAGAAATGAGAATTGTGTTTCACTCTGTATTTTCAGAGACATGTAATTCACACCGCATGCACGTCTCTTATGAAACATAGGCCTCAGGGAGGTAAAATGGTTTGCCCCAGGGGAAAAAAAGAAAGCAAAATCATTGTCATGGACTCCCTGGGGAGCTGCTCAGTGTCCTGACTAAGTCCAGGCACGGGTAACACCATCAGCCATAGGGTCAGGGACAGCTCCTTCCTGTGGGATGCAGGGGGCTGGGCCTGAGGCTCAGGGAAAGAGCTGAGGCTGGTCTCATGAGCACAGGAACTGGGGCCCCTTCACAGTGCCCCGCCGTGTGCCCAGGGCCACACACCTACCTCAGGAGATGGGAAGTCTCCCTTTCTGAAGCAAACACAGATATCAATGTTATTGCTCTGCTAAGCGGGAACCCCAGCCCATTGACCGACTAGATGGAAGTGTTGGATGATTGACATATTGTGGGTACATGATCACAGCACCCATCACTGTTACTATTGTTGAATATGGCTAAGCCAACCACCGTCCTGATGAAGACTGGGGTTTCTCTTGTTGTTTCCATACCTCATATGTATGTTTATTTATTTATTTATTTATTTTTATTTATTTTTGCGGGTCTGGGGATGGAACCCAGGGGCATTTGACCTCCGAGCTATGCCCTCTGCACTATTTTTTATTTTTTATTTTGAAACCAGGTCTCACTGAGTTGCAGAGGGCCTCACTAAGTAGCTGAGGCTGTCCGTGAACCGCCATCATCTGGTCTCAGCCAAATGCTGGGATTACAAGTGTGCGCCACCATGCCCAGCTCTCAAATGTATATTTAAATCTAGAAAGATCATCCATGTTCCTTCTGGTTGTACGAATTCTCTTTAACCCTTGGCTGTGAAGTAGTTGGTGCTAAGGGGATCACCAAGCCATAGGTGCTTCACTTGGAAGAAGTTTTGTGTGTGTGTGTGTGTGTGTGTGTGTGTGTGTGTGTGTGTATGTGTGTGTATGTTACTGAGGATCGAATCCAGGTTTATTCAACCTCGGAGCTATACCCCTGCTCCTTTTTTATTTTGAAACAGTGTCTCACTAAGTTGCTGAAGGTCTTGCTAAATTGCCAAGACTGTCCTCAAATCTGTGATCTTCCTGTCTCAGCCTCCCAAGTCCTGGGATTACGGGCCGTGTACCACCATGCCTAGTAGAAGTTGTTCTGAATTAGAGGAAATAGGGAAGCTCACCATACCCAGCAGCTGCCACCCACTTCTCCGACGCTGTTCTAATTCTCACAAGCCCTGCCAGATATCCTCATTATTAGCCTGAATTTTACATGTGAGGAAGCCATATTCTGGCTCAGGAGCCAGGCCAGGAGTCTGCCCCTGAATGAGGCTGGGTGCTGCAGGGTGGTGGTGGCCACTTCTGCCCTTGCCTGGCCCTTGGGCCCTCACACCGTGATTCTTTCACATGTGATGGTCATGCCATGTGGAGCTCTGGGGCCGACTGCCTGGCTCAAACCTGGACTCCACCCTGGCACACTCCGGCAAGTCCTGGGGCTTTTGCCTCAGCATTCCTCATTTAAACGGGTGACTAAGGCGTTCTCCTTCTAGTACTGTTGGCTGGGCTCCAGAAGATGCAGATTGGGGCTCAGTACCACTGGACACCATGCAGGCCAGCTGCTTTCATGAGGACCTTAGCTTGAAATCCAGGTGACCCTTGGTCTGGGCTAGTCTTGTACGACAGGCCCCTGGGCTCAGGGAGAAGTCGAGTCCATGCCTGGGAAGGTCAGCGAGGCCAAACGGAAGCCAAGGACATCAGGGCTGAGAACAGGATGGGGGCTTTGGAGCAGGGTGAGGGAGCTGGTGTTGGGCTGGCGCCTTTGCAGTTCCAGTGGGCGAGGAGGCCCCAGCGAGGGAGGGCCAGGGCCACCTGGGATGGTCGTCCCAGGTCACGGGGCTGCCCAGCTCTGTTTCTGCCCTGATGTGCACTTAGCACAATTGCCTTCCGCCTGCGTGGCCTCAATGTTCCCGTCTGCTAACTGGGGAGAGTGTGCATCCCTGGGGACAGGGGACACAGAAGGGACAGGCCCTCCATGGTGCTTGGCTGTACCAGCAGGCGGGACGCCTCTGCCCTCAGGGAGAACACAGAGCAGCGGTCGGCGCAGCCCTGACCGGCAGGGCTGGCACCCAGAGAGTCCACTGCGTAAGGGGTCTCACGTTCCCTCCAGGTCCAACCTGTGAGGCCTGTGGACTGTGCCTCTCCTCCCTCTGCTTTCTGCCTTGCAGTAGAGTCTCCGCCAGCATGGGCTCCGGCACCTTCTGTCCTCTGGGTGACTTTGACGGTGGATCTGAGCCACACCGAGCGTCTCCGGGGGCCTTCCCGGCCTCAGACCAAAGGGCTGCTAGCGGGACGGGGTAATGGTGATATACGTGTACCGCCAGTCGGTCAGGCTGGTGGCTTTAATGGCTTTCTTGGAGGTGACATTCCATTAGGGGTGATGGAACTTAATTTTAACGGCAGGATGACTTAATGTTTCATCATTCTCACGGGCCCGAAGGTCAGTAGGAAAGTTTCCTTTCTCCAGGAATTACAAGAGCCCTGTAACACCAGGCCAGTTTGGATCATTGCTGAGGCGCTGAGCTGGACAGGCCCTCTAGCACAGCCAGGTTTGTTTGTTCTCTGGCCAGATGATCTTTGGCCGAGCATGGACTTCACCGCTCTCTGGTTATGTGGCCTTGACCACCCTGTACAGATCTCCTCATCTGCAGACATGGGCAAAGGCAGCGTGTTCTGCCCAGGGGTGCAGTGAGGACCCCGGGATTTGTGGTGTGTGTAAATGGTGCCAGGAACCAGGAAGTGCCGTGGACATGTCAGTTGCTATTATTAGCTGCTTAGGGAAAGGGATCCTCTGAAATGCATTCAAGAGCACAGCTGTCCTGAGAGTCAGGCGAGGAGGCAGGCGTGGGCAGCAGGCTGGGTCCACACAGAGGCCCGGGACCCCCAAGCTCACGATCCCAAGTCTTACAGTGGAGGGCTCTGCAGATCTCACGGAGGAAACGGAGTATTTTCAGAGGCCCTTTGCTGAGAGAGAGAAAGCAAAGAAATATATATATATATATGAGAGCCATTATGAAGGAGGCCCGGCGGGACCTCGTGGCTAATTGGATGTGGGGCCGGGGGAGCAGGGGAGTCCAGGGTGACTTTGTGGTGCCGGCCAGCCACTAATGGAAGGTGGTGTCGCCGCCGGCACAGGAAGCCGCCAGAGGACACCTTGGTTTAGGCGCCTTGTGTTGGAGGTCAGTCTGGGGTCGAGGCTCCAAGTCGCCTCTAGAAATGGGGCTGGGGGTTCTCAGTTAATGTGGGGCCCTCAGTTCCTGGGAGCAGGCAGGAAGATAAGGGAGGGGACCCTGGTGGGGACAGGCACAGGGATTGTTCCCAGAGCCACTGGGAAGGGAAAAGGAAATCTTGAGAAGCAGAGAGAGGCTGGGCAGAGAACGACGCCCAGGAAGCCGCAAGCCGGGTGTCCGAGGTGTCCGTGAGTGCAAGCCGGGGCTGGAGCCTCTGCGGTCACAGCCCACAGAGGCAGGGCTGCTGGGTCAGCCGCTGGACAGTCATGGCAGACTGTTGGGGGACACGAGGGCTACGGGAAGGAAGATCTGAGGTCCTGGGTCAGCAGTGGACTTGGTTATAAGAATTTCTATGAAGTGCCCCAAGCAAGATGTGTCTTCTTAGCGGAGACAGCGCACTCTCACCTCTCTGGCTGTGTGACCTCGACCTTCTGTACCTTCAGCTCCTCATCAGTAGACTTGGGTGACGGAAGTGTGGACTGCCCAGAGATGCAGTGAGGACCCTGGGATTCAGGGTGTGTGTAAATACTCGGAATGGAGCCAGGAACAGAAAGGGTTCTTAGGCAGTGCACCTGGAATACCGGTGGGGCTCCTTTCCCCACCGCTGCCCTCTGGCGCCCAGACTTGGAGCAGAGGAGTACAGTGCAGCTGGTGCAGGGCTGAGCACCCAGCCGCACGCCTCCACCTGGACGGTGCCTGGGGTGTTCTGTTTGCTCTTCCAGAGCCTCTGAGGGCTGAGTGCCCTCATACTGGACCAGAGAGTCCAAGTGTGGGGTACCGCAAACCCACTGCGTGGGGACTGTGGGTCTCACCCTCCTACAAACCCCAAATGCTAAGAACCTAGAGGACCTTAGGGACCGCAGACTGAATTATCATCATCCTGTTGGTACCTTCCAGAAGTTAGAGGTCGACCAAGGTCACAGAGCCAAGGAGCCACAGAGCTGGAATCTGAACCCAAGGGTTGGCTCTGAGCTTAAAGCCCTTACCATCCATTTGCAAATTCCAAGTGTAAAAGGATTACAATTAACATTTCCATTTGAGTAGCTAGAGAAGTTTATGCAACCCTCCCTCCCTTGTCTCACCCCTCTTATCCAGGACACCCAGCTGGTTGGGGAGCCCTGGTTTCTCCTGTGGGGAGACACCTAGTTTTAATCTTTTTTCTGATATGCAGATGAGCTCCAGGTGACCTTCCACTGCTGCCTACAGATCTGTCTAGGATTGGCTGGTGGCCACGGTATGACCCATAGGTGTCCACATGACAGTAGGACCAGGGCCCAATGATTCACTCCGGCCTCTAGTCCCCTGTGTGAAGCTCTGGGGCCCTGATGCCACCCCAGGCCTCCCCTCCGCCTTCCTAGAGTTGATCTCTCTTATCCGCCTATCAGCCAGCCACCACTGGCTGCCAACACAGGGCTTTCGCCTAGTCTCCCTTCAGGATCTCCATCCCCACCCCCAGCCTACACTGTTAATTTTTCTTGTGCCCCAGGAATGTAGGACAGAGATCCAAGGCATGTGTTAAAAGACAGATGTCGTCATCTGGTGTGGAGGCCCAGCCGGACGTCATCCCAGCGCTCAGGAGCCTAAGACAGGAGGATCGTGGTTGGAGGACAACCTCAGCTACTTAGTGAGGCCCTTTACAACTCAGATACTGTTTCAAAATAAAGAATAAAAAATAGGGCTGGGGGTATAGCTTGGAGGTAGAATGCCCCTGGGTTCCATCCCCAGTACTGAAAGAAAAAAAAAAAAAAAGACAGTATGTCATCATTGGGCTTGGTGGCGCACGCTTGTCATCTCAGTACTCAGGAGGCTAAGACCCAGGGATCGCATGTTCCAGACCAGCCTTGGCAACTTAGTGAGGCTCGCAGCAATTTAGGGAGACTCTGTTTCCAAGTAAAAAATAAAATAGGTCTGGGGGTGTAGCTTAGAGGTAGAAGGCTCCTGGGTTTGAGCTCTAGTAACACACACACACACACACACACACACACACACACACAAATAAATAATAAAATAAAAGTTAGTCTGTGGGAAAGTGCTCTAAACTGCCCATTCCCTCTGAATAGGCTTCTTTACTGCAGGCCAGAGGGCCAGCAGTAGGTAGGTGTGAGGGTGAGGGCGGGCCTTTGGAGCGGCCTTTGGAGCGTTGGCCCCCACCACTCCTGAATGAGTCAGGCATCCCCACCCTTCTGCCACACTGACTCCCCAGGACATACACTTGGTTACGAAATTAAACCACTGAGATAGGAAGGCAGCCATGCCAGCAGCCCCAGGGGCTGGGACACAGAAACGTCAGCTGGAGCTCAGGACTTCCTTCTGAGAGAACTGAGACGGCCCTGCCTCCTGGTGTGCCAGCCTGGCAAGTCCCTCCCCACACCGAGTAGGCCGGCCTTGTGGCCTACAGATTATCACAGAAAGGGCCATGTGGGACCTCTGAGGCCCAGCGTAGAAGACACGGTGGCTCCTACCTTGATCTTTTTAACTCAGGGATATCCTACCTCTGAGCTACATCCCCAGCCCTACTTAACTTTTATTTTGAAACAGGGTCTCACTAAGTTGCAGAGGACTTTGTTGGGTTGCTGAGGCTGGCTGTGAACCTGTGATCCTCCTGTCTCAGTCTCCCAAGTTACAAGCATGCGCCCACACCCAGGTCCCACCTGGCTCTTTAGATCACCTCGGGGGACGCTGGCTGCTACCTTAGGAGGACACGCAGCCAGCTTCATGGAGAGGTGTATGTGGTGAAGCCTTCAGGTCCCCTGCAGAAACCAGCATCAGTGTGCCAGCCCTGGGTCCATGGAGCCATCTTAGAGGGGAATCCATTGCTGTGGCTGCCCAAGTGAAAAATGTCAAATGGCTAGAGAGAGGTCCTGTCCTCCCTGGCTCCCAGGGACCTCTTTGTGTGTGCTCTGCTACTCTAGACAATGGCATATTAGCTTCAGGAGATGGCAATAAATGCATTTTTTAATTTAAATAAAATAAAATATTATAAATAAATAAAAATTTTAAATATATATACATACATATACATACATACACACATATATATACATATATATGTATGTGTATGTATATATATATATATATATATATATATATATATATATATATTGAACCCAAGGATGTCCTACCTCTGAGCCACATTCCCAGCTCTTTTTGTTTTTACTTTGAAGCCGGGTCTCCCCAATTCTCTGAGGCTGGCCTCAAACTTGCAATCTTCCCATCTCAGTCTCTCAGCTACTGGCATTACAAGGCGTGCACCACTACACCTGACTTTCTTCAGCATTTTCAAAGAGTGTAGAGAACTGTAATGCCCACGGCTTGACCTTCCTGGAGAGCTCCCTGGAGGGGTCACGGCCCCAGGGCCCTGCACCCTCTTCTTGGTTGTCAAGCTTGTGAGTGGGCCCCCAGACATGCTTTCTTGTGCAGCCTTTTATTATGGGACCAGCTGGCCTGGCAGACGCTGGGGGTGTGATTCTGTGTTTGGAGGGCGTCTGGGCTTTCCCCTGGGCACACGGGGTGGGGAGCGGGCAGAGGCAAGGGCTCTGCGTGATGCCCAGGGGGGAGAAGCAAGCCCAGCCTGCACCCTCATCTGTCAGTGTTGCCGTCCCAGCTTCCTGTCTTCACTCGGTTCCTGCCACATGGGCCGGATCCAGGCTTCAATCTGTTAGTAACAGCAGGTGCTTTCTCCCCAGTCCACTATGAGAACAGGGAAACTGGAGCCTCACCAAGCCAACTTAGCCGGTCCCCTTGCAGGAGCTCAGGCTGGTGAGAATGGGGCATCTTGTGGGCCTGGCACCTCCCCCATCCGCACCCCTTGAAGTCGGCAGCTGTGGAACCTGTGTTCCTCCCAGGAGCAACCACTCGGTGGACTGCTCTGCTCTGAGCTCAGAGGATTAGCAGAATCCAAGAAGCAGCTCAGGCCCGCAGGGAGCAGCGGCGCGGAGATTCCAGTTTGCTTTTTCTTCCTGTGTGTGTCTTCTGCCATCTCATCTTGCAGTGTCTGGGCCCGCTCTTGCTCTTCTGCCGAGAGAGATGAAACAGAGCTGGGGCCCAGGGACCCTGAGGCTGGGAAAATGTTCAAAGTCTGAGGGGAAAGGCTGCCGTTCCAGGTGCTCCGAGAGAAACAGATAATGCAGATGCAGAGAAAGCAGCGGCACGTTTATAAACCGGGAGAGCTCAGGACACAACAGGGAGGTCAGGCTGGGCTGGACCCAGCTGTGGCATTGAAGGCTGTGGGGACTCTTCTGGGGCTGGGGCTGGGAGCCTCCTTTTTCTCAGCCGATAGCAGGAGCCTACAGTCCGCTGCTGAAGTCGTCTGCCTAGATACACTGATTAGTGGTCAGTTCATCCCAGAGGGGGAGCGGGCATTGCTCCTCTTTCTGGAAAAGGAGCGGTCTCTCTGTGACCTCTTCTGCGAGCATGCTGGGGAGGGAGTCTCTGCACGTGGGGTCCGCGTGTGTCTGTGGGCACCCCGGCTGCCCCTCATCTCGAACTCGCCCCCTGGCTCCCGGGCCAGACTTCGAGTGGGGAAAAATACTTGGCAAATGTAAACAACAGAAGGATTACCAAGAACCCAAGGAATTGGTAGAGAGAGCCTTAACTTACTTCCATTTTTAATTAATAACTCTTTTTTCCCCCCTCAGTTCACAGATCAAAACTGTAAAAAAAATATATTCCTATCAGGTCGGATCCAAGTAACCACTTAGAGTAGTTTCTTGGTTGGCTTTATAAAGTAAATGCACGGTTTGTGTGAGTGTGTGTGTGTGAGTGTGTGTGTGTGTGTGTGTGAGACTCTGTGTGTGTGTGAGAGAGACTCTGTGTGTGTGACTGTGTGTGTGTGTGTGTCTTTTCCTATTTCCCTCTTTCACAGAAGAGGAAGTACGAGGGTACTTGAACCCGTGCCGCGGCTGGCTCACGCTAGCTTTCTGTACACACTGCGGCGAACTCTGCCCCTTTCTCTTTGCTGGATATCTTGGACATCTTTCAGCTCAGCAGAGTACACGAAGAACGTTCTCATTCATTTTTACAGCTTTATAGTAACCTATTTATGGACACGATAAGTTTGTTGTGCTAGCGCCCTATCAATGGGCATTTGGGTTGCTTCCAAACTTTTGCAACTAAAAACAGTGCTACCCAGGGCATTTCCTACATGTGCTGGTACATCTGTAGGATAAACTCCAGTAAGTGGAGTGACGGAGTCCAAGGGTAAGTGTGTTTATAATTTTTTTAAGGTTTTCCCGATACCACCGATGGGGTTGTACACCGGGCACTGCTGCAGGTCATGAACAAGAGACATGATTTCTGAACAGCCTTGCCACCCGGGCATGCCACTGCAGTTTTAATTTACATTCTCTTATTAAAGTACCACGGAGCACTCTCTCCCTCTCATCCTTGCAGGAGTCTTCTGCATTTCCCTCCTCTGTGAGCTGCCTTGCCGTCATCTCTGCCCATCTAAGCAGAGAGTCTACTGTGGGCTGCTCTTTTTTTTTTTAATAAGAGCTCTTTATATGTTAAGGGAAGAGTAACTTTGTGCAGTATGAGCTACTTCACGTTGCTGTTTGCCTTTTGATTTTGCTTATGTTTTGCATAAGTTTAAAACATTTTAGTTCTTCTTTTGTATCAAAGGTCTCCCCACTCCAAAATTGTAGAGGGACATGTTCATTATCATCATCATCATTATTATTATTACTATTCTGGAAGTCTTTTGATCATTTAACTCTTCAGTGGCCTTAGGCAAGTGACACCCCTCTGAGACTTCATTTCTAAAAGTAGAAAGAATGCTTCGGAAGCCAGCTTTGAGAACTAAGTAAAATCACACACCCATGGCATGAAACACAAACCCAGGTGCTTGGCAATAGCCCCGTCCCTCTCTCCTATTTGGGGTGTGAGAAGATGAAGAAGAAATACACTTTATTCCCCCCAAAAGCCCTGAGCCCCACATGAGCCTCCAAATCTTTGGCTGAATGAACTATCCAGGCTCCTCCTGTGGGGTTGGGAAGTTGGGCTGGTCTGCCTTTCTTCCTAGACGGATACCAGACCTGGAGCAGAATGTGATTGTTATTTCTTGCTGGCCACGACAGGCCACCTGCTAATTCCATTTTTCTTTCCATCTCTGAGGGAAGAAATGACGGATCGCTCTCCCTTCTTTTCTTCGTGTTCTGGGAAAGGAAGCTGGTGTGATTTGTGGAGGTCAATGCGAAGGACCCGCCAATGTCTCTTTCTGAGCTGCAGGGCTCAGGACCAATGAGAACCTTGCTTCCAACCCCATTTATTAAATTGCCTTTGGGATTTTCCCTTTTATACTCTAGGGCTCACAGAGTCCATCCATGGAGAAGCTTATCACAAATCCTTTTCCAAGTAAGTTTTAATCTTGGTGCAAAATGAGCTTCTAAAATTGGGTAAGAGTCTTCAAATTCTGCCTTCTGGAAGAACCCACAGTTCTCAAAAGGGACGCTCTGAAGCATCAGACCCCAATCATGGTTTCCTCCAAACCTATTTGGGACTGCCTTTTTAATTTATAAAATATCCAGTTTGGCCGGGCGTGGTGGCGCACGCTTGTAATCCCCGCGCTTGGGAGGCAGAGACAGGAGGATCGCGCAGGTTCGAAGCCAGCCTCGCGCGCTGGCTGAGGAGACCCTGTTTCCAAATAAAAATGTAAAAATAGGTCTGGGAGTGTAGCCCAGAGGTAGAAGGGCTTCCAGGAACCCCAGTACCACCAAAAAAAAAAAAAAAAAATCCAGTTTGTATACTTACCAAAATAACATTCCAGTGTAAAACAAATTTACTAAAAGAAATCATTACATAGATCCATTTTGTTTTTTTTTACAAGCGCTCAGAGGTAGAATGTCACTGAGTTCAATCTCCAGCACCACACACACACACACACACACACACACACACACACACACAATGAAAGCCATAGACATACTAGAAGAAAACATGAACGAGTAATTTTATTTCCTGGGAAAATCTCCACTTTTTATCTCAACTCAGACAATCGCAGGTAGCTGCTCAGAAACTCTCTCCAGACCCACGGGGAGCCTGGCGCAGAGATCCAGCTCAGGCCGATTCCGTCATGTTCTCTCTTTCTACCACTTCTCTTGGCTTTTCATTGTATTCCACCCTCCCCCCACAACCTCAGAAAAAGCAGGTGAAAAGTTTCCATTTCAGTTTTGCTATTACAAAGCTATCTATTTTGTAACCTTGAATTTTAAGTCCTAAAAATGGTGCTTTCTAATTGATGTTTTCATACAATTTTTTCTTGCTAATGGACCAAGATGTCTACAAATATAATACAAATAGACCAATTAACAGTACATTTCTTTATAAGCCAGCTTAATAATGAAAAACTATTTTAATGGATGGACCCATTATCATTTAGGCCCATAAACTGGAGTCTTTGGGAAAAAAAAATAATGAATCGGATGGTTTCATACTAATATTGCTTTTTCCTGCCTTTTAAGGCACCTTCTAGTATCATCAGAATCTTCTACTAAGAGAATAATTAAACAATTAAATTAATCACTGAGGCTTCTATAGAAGCTTGCCCTCATCATACCTATTTCAAAGTCCTGTCTAATCTGAATAGATTTTTAAGATTGGTACTATTGTGTTTCTAGCTGTCCAGTTTCTACCAATGTACAAATGATTTGTGCCTTTAGCACCCATGATGTGAAGGAGGACTGCTTAGGCAGGTGTGTTGCAGGAAGGAACTTTTCTTTCTGTGGAACCAGCTCTCTCTGCCCACTCCTCCTTGTGCGCCATGCAGGCCACCTGGCTCAACAGACGAAGGCACGTGGGCGACTTTCCCACTCCTAGGGGTTATCCACGAAGGCACTTTCCTTCTCCTTCCCTTCTGGTGTACAATGGATTTGAACACTTGGGGTTGAAAAAGTCCACCAAGCACACTTGCATAAACCCTTCTGTCTTTCGAGCTATCCAAGACCAAGCGTATTCTGCACTCACATTTGCATTGTTTTACTGAAATTTTGCACACATTGTACAGAACGCTGCTCACTCCCTTCTGCATGGTCCAGGTTCTCAAGGCCTACATACAGAGCTGTCTGCATAACTGTGAGGCCTGGTGAAAACAGAGCTCCTCTTTCTAAAACTATTAAAGACTTCAATTTGTTAACAGCAGAGCACTGGCCCAAGAGCGCAGTCCAGGCCATACCCCCATGAATCCAGTTCTTCCTACAGATGAACCTTACGAGTAACTCTAGGCAGGAGTGGCTCAGCCTTCATTTATTTTATTACAATTTTAACTTGCATGCTAAGTAAGTGAAATCATTCCTTGTGTCTCTGTGCTGTGAAGATATTCCACCAACTTCTGGCATCTATTGTTGCTATTGAAAAGTCTGCTGTCCAATGTCTTTGCGAGTAATCTTCGTCCTGATTGATTTTTTCTCCTTTGACAGTTTTTTCTTACAAACTGTCCAGATTTTTAAATCTTGCCTTGTATGAATAACGCTTCCTGAATCGGACGTCCATCCTGTTCTAGAAACCTCTCTGCCGTTATCTTTTAAAATATTGTCTCTTGCATAGTCTTTCTGGAGTGTCCCATGTCATGTACACTAAAACTTGTTTCGCCTTCTGTGTCTCTATGCTCCCTTTCATAAAAAAAAAAAAGCCAACAACCAACAACTATCCTTTTATGCTGCATTATAGATGGTCTTCCAAACCATTCCAATCCCAGTTTCTCTGTAGTGGTCTGCTCTGACTTTTAACTCATTCGTTAAGAGTTTTTTATTTTTATGTGTGTGTGTGATTCTAGAGATGGATCCCAGGGGCATTCTACCTTCGAGCTATACCCCCAGCCCTAATTTATTTTCTTAATTTGGAACGGGGTCTCTCTAGGCTGATGAGAGTCTTTCTATTTGCTGAACACAATCCTCTTGTCTCAGCCACACAAGTACTTGAATGACAGGTGTGCACCGCTACACCTGGCTAAGTTTTTATTTTTAATGATACATATTTCTCTTCTAGGAGTTATATGTGGCCATTTAAAAAATATGCCTGGTCTTTTAAAATAGAGTTGGATTCTCTTATCATTTGATTTTCCCTTTTACATTTTAATGACTTCAGCCGCTACGCACGGCCTCTTTCCGACAGGTGTGCTGTCTACGTTCCTGGGGTTCTTAGAAGTCGAGACCTGCTGTGTCTGCTGACTCTTCGTGGCGGACTCTTGCTCCTGCCTCCTAAGGCATTTGGCAGTTTTTGACTGTGAGCTTCCATTGGAAAGAGTCTTCATCGTGAAAACCTTGTGTGGCAGAGGTGGAGGACCTGTTTCTATAGAACACTTCTCACTAACTTTGGCAAATACTCTTTGATATTCCTACTTTAACCCTCTTTATGTTAATTAATTGGCTGAGGTTCTTGGGTACGGGCACTTAACCTCCAAATCTGTGTGAAGCATACGGTCAGGCATTTCATCGTGATCTCTTTTCTCCAGATCTCCCACTGCCCCGGTGGCCAAAGTGCCAGCACACCTCCCGAGGTGTTCAGTCCTGACTTATACTTAGTCCCAGGTATTTCTTTTACTGATCTCAACTGTGTTTTTAAGACCATATTTGTCATCTGCTTATGGCACATCTAGGTGTTTTGTGGTCAGAGCTTTCCCAGATTCTTCTCCCTGATATCGCCACAAATGACTCTTCCTGCCATTCTGCATTTCTTAAGCACAGGAAAAACTTTTGCACTATGCTTACACATTTTCTGATCCCCACAGATGTTGGAGGAAGCGGGCCAGGGATCCCATCCCTGACTCATGGGATATCTCTTGTGCTAATCAGCAAATAACAGTTATTTTTATATGCAGCCTTTACTTAGATGAGACTTTGGTTTTGTTCTGCAAAGAAAATAGCTAATGTATTCCTCACTAAAAATGGCCTGAGTGCAGAGTGGTTAGATTTATTTAATACCAAATTGTGAAATGTTAAAAAAAAAAAAAAAGAAAGAAAGAAAGAAAAGAAAACGGGCATTTGCGAACTCTGAGTGTTGCCCAGCAGTGACCGGGAGCCAGAAGGAGGGAGTGCTTGTCTCTGCAGCAGACAGACGTCCTCTCTGTCTGCAATCGTGGCAGAATTTGTCTCTTCTAGCCCTTCCTTTGTTGAGTTTCCTGCACCTTAAATATCTTGCTGGTAAAGCCGGCGGGCGAGAAGTGTCTCGCCCAAGGAAACACCACAGGGCGAAGCCAAATGGCTGAAGACGAAGACGGCCTCACAGCTGAGTCTGTGGGGAGAGCAGGTGGTGGCCACTTCCTGCCTTGGCCCCGGGAAGGAGACCCCAGGAAGGGACCTCTGAGCTGAAGCAACCTGGGTGTTGCCCGCACCCCCCACCCCAGGGACCTCATTGCTCCTGGGATCCCCCGGGGCAAGGCTAGCAAGTGGGCCAGGAAAGGTCATATTTTCACACCTACCTCTCGGGAGGGTGAGGTGAGGGCTATGTGGAGACCATAGACAGGAAGCTTTCAACATGGCTAGATGCTCCCACTGAACTTTTGTTTGGTTGGTTGGAAAATCTATGTACTCTGAGCACAAAGCATCAGCAGCGGTCCTTGTTACGGTTGTGTGTGTGTGTGTGTGTGTGTGTGTGTGTGTTTCTGGGGATTGAACCCAGGGGTGTTCTACCTCTGAGCTCTACACCCAGCCCTATTTTATTTTGAAGCAGGGTCTCACTGAGTTGCTGAGGGCCCCACTACACTGCTGAGGCTGGCAGCAAACCCGTGATCATTTGTGTCAGCCTTGCAGGTACGCGCATTACAGGTGTGCGCACCGCACCTGGCTGTGCAGACTTCTAGAAAGCACATGCTGCACTAGTATGGGAGTCCACTTTTTTTCATTCTTTTTTTTTCCAAATAGCATTATCTGGCATTATGCTATGTAGGGCTTGGACTATGTGAAGCGGGGCTAAAAAGATGGATTACAAATAGTATCTGTACTTGCTTAGGAACCTTACAGTCTAATACCCCATGGGGTGGGCGGCACCTACACAGAAAGAAAATTCTAAACGGGGCCAGTTAATCCACACAGGGTATGGTTACAGAATCAAAATGCATATTTCTATAGCTTTTTATTGTGGTCAGATTTACTTAACATAAACTTTACTGTTTTGACCGTTATTTTGGTAAACAGTTCCATGGCACTTAGTATATTCACGCTGCCCGGCCTCATCCCCATTATCCGCTTCGTGATGCTGAGATGTAGAAAGTCCCCTGAAGAACTCGCCCTCTAATGTTCAGAGTTGACAAAGTTGTCGTGAAGGTTTTGATCTCATCAGGGGATAAAGCCACTGATTTACTGGGGGGAGGTAACCTAGATAGTGGGGTGTGGCTGGAGAAGGTGGGTCCCTGAAGGCATGGTTTTAGGGACTGTGCTTTTGTCTTTGAATTTCTTTGGTAGCTTGGGTTCTTGCTTCCGGCCTCCATGGTGTGAGAGCAGAGCCCTTGCTCCCTCCCTCTTTCAGCTTTCTGCCCCCATACCCTGAGATATGCAGACCCCAGCCTGACATGAACTAAACTCCCAAATCTCCAAAAAACTATGAACAAATCAATCCACGTTTGTCCTAGTTGTGTGGTCATCTGCTTTTGGGTCATAGCAGTGAGCCTGTTGATGAAGACACACCTCTAGAACTTTTTCATCTTCCCACACTGAAACTCTCTCCCCATGAAGCGCCAACCCTGTCTCCCCTCCTCCTGGACCCTGACGCCCACCCTTCTGCTCTCTTTGTGATTTGAGTGGCTCCAGGACCTCTGTGGGTAGAATGCTAGGGTACGTGTCCTTTGACATCTGGCTCAGTCAGAATGTTTCTGATGGAAGGAAATCTGCTTTCAGAAACAGGAAACCCCCACCTTGTCTCCAACAGAGTCACCGCTTGGTTTGGCCCAAGAAAGGCAGCTGGACTTCTCTTGAGCTCTCAGCTCTGTGTCAGCACAACCATTTTAGTATCTGTCACTGGAGACCCCACCCCGTGTTGGGCTGAGTCAATGGACAGGACCCTGTCCCTGTGAAGTCGCTGTTCCCTGAGCTGCTCAGGGCTGCTTATGTGAGCATGAAGAGGGCTGTTACTCCCATGGTCCAGGTGCCTGCCAGAAACCCTGGCTCGGGATTCCCCTCCAGATGTGCACGCTAAGCTGGGCTGTCCAAAATCCTCCCTCTGAACACCCAAGGGCCAACGTATCGCAGGCAGCTTTTGAGTGGCCTGCGAGATTTGAGCCTGTTCTGTGCTCGAAGCCAGCACACCTTGGCTTGTGTTGCTGCGGGCAGGAAATGGCTTAAGTCACGAGGAAGGCTGGGATGTGCTCGTGTAGCACATGGACGGCAAGGCCGAGCCAAGCAACAGGGAGAATGGTTGGAGGTGACTACACAGGGAGCTCTGTTGTTTGGGTTCCTCTCCACAGAACCAAAATGCCCCAGGGCTCCATGTGCACCGCTGGGTCCCCAGAACGGAGTCTGGTGTCCTGCGTGAACACCTGTGAACAGTAGGCAGAGTATTTAGTATGTCCATATCTTTTGGTAAAATAATCAGCAAAGTTATTCTGTAAGAAACTGGAAAGCGGGTGCTCACACTAGTCAAGGAAGAAAAAATCACTCCACTTCTGTCTTTTTTTTTTTTTTTTTACAAACGTTTAATTTGTTGTTTATTTTAAAATAACATGACTGATTACCCATCTTCCCTGGGAATTAGCAAATTTCACGGAGTCGTGGCTGCATCCGTAAAACGCTTATGATGGAAAGGAGCGGAGCAGACTCATTTTCTTCCTTGGGCTGTGCGCATCCCTGGATCCCCACCACAGCTGGGGCTGGGCGGCCACCACGCAGGAATAAAACGACTGTGACACCCCTGGGAAGGAGGGTCTCTGTGCAATACTTCCTTGAAAAGGATTTTGAAGAAAAAAAAACCTAAGGTTTTGGAAAAGATGAGAAAGGACGCTCCCCAGCTCACCACGTGCGCACATGGTTTTCGCCCCTGCTGAGCTGACCATGACTGGCCTGGACGCAGAGTTCCTCCTCCGTCTCAGGGTTCCGGCCCACTTCCATTTTTTTTTTTTTTTTTTTTTTTTTACTTCTGGCCGGTCATGCCATCTTGGTGGAAGCCGGGCAGTGGGAGGTGATGTGTGCTCACTGACTGCGGGGACTCACACAGATGTGGTGCCTGTCACCAGCGCAAGCTTCTCCCCAGAGAGGGTGTTGGGAAGCTGTGGGGGCAGGCGGAGAGGGGCCAAGGACCAAAGACTCAGGCTTCCTCTCAGTATGTCTAGATGCCATCTCTTTGCTTATTTGTGGGGTTACCAGTAGCCCCCCCCCCCTTTTTGTTTTGAAGGTTTAATTCAGGGGCTTTCTACCTCCATATGTATGTATTTTTTTTCTTTACATTTTGAGACAGGGTCTCACTAATTTGCCGAGGGCCTCCCCAAGTTGCTAAACTGGCCTCAAACCTGTGATCTTCCTGTCTCAGCCTCCCAAGTACTGGGATGACAAGTGTATTCCTTCTATACTTGGCTTAACCATTTCCTTTTATTTCTTTTTATTTACTTATTTTTATTTGCCTGGACAAACTAGCTAACACCTATAGCTATAGTTGGAGAAAACTGATTTCCTCAAAGATGACAGTTCTCCAACTCCCCATGGCGCCTTGAGGGCCCCCTCACTGGACAGCAGATTTTCCCAAGCACTTGGTTGTCCCAGACAGTCTGATGGGGTCTCCTGATGCCATGACACCCACACACAGACCCCATCTCTGCCCTTAAGGAGCTACCCTCGCTAAATGCAGGGCCAATATTTCTACGCGCCCGTGCTCTGCATAACCTGGATGGGTCAGGGTGCGTCAGGGTGCCTGGTCTCTTTAGTCAGACCCAATCCTGCCAGTCACCACGTCAGCATCAGCGCTGTAGACCCCTGGGAGCTTTGCTCAGGACACAGCCTGGCTGGGGAGGGCCACAGGCGAGCAGAGGAGACTTGCAGTGCAGTTTGGGGCACTTCAGTGGGTGATGTGGGCATGGGCTTTGGAGTCCAAAGCCCCAGGATTTTGCTGCGGCCCCTTAGTCTTTGATACCTCAGCGCTCTGGGGCTAGCTTGAGCTAGCTGCAGGCACACAGAAGCCCTTATATTTCAGAGACAGGGCACGATGTTTGGGCCTTGTTAGGTTGGTGGTGGCCCCCCTCCAGGGGTGGGTAATTCAGGGTCCAAGATCCTTTCAGTTGGTGGCTCTACCATCCCCCAGGGCCCCCGGGACCTCTGCCTCCTTGGAGAAAGGTGAAAGAGGGGCGTGTCTTGCCATTTTAGCCCAGAGCCACGCAGATCACACCCAGTCACATTCCATTGAATGGCAGAGCAGGATGTGTAGCCCTCCCTGCTTTTTTATACCTTGGAAGGACATGGCTTCCTAGGCATGTTGATGGAGCAGACTTCCAAAGCCTTAATTTCCCATCTGCAAAACAGGAAATGGAATCTACCTCTGAGGGTCCCTATGAGCATCAGAACTAATGCCAGGGTGGCTGCTAACCTTGTGCCAACCTCATGGAACCATTGCCAGGGAGAGAGGGGCCGGGGGATCGGGCACATCCTGCCCCAGTGTGCAGGCCGTGCATCTGCCTGAACACGCCTCATCGCAGCCTCCCTGCAGGAGGCATCTGTATTGTGATCATTATGAAAATGCAGGGTCTTCCTGATTACAACGCGGCGCGTGTTATCTACTGAGGTCATTTCGTAAATGCAAGCATGCTTCACAGTGATTACCATGTAACACGTATTATCTATGAAGATTATGGAAATGCATATATGCCCCATAAATACTGTGTAACACATAGAATCTACTGATATCATTGTGTAGATGAAAGCATACTTCATGATTAGTATGTAACACATATTACCTATGGAGATGATTATGTAAATGTAAATGAACGCCTCATCCTAACATATGTCTGGCGGGCTAAATCTTCCTGGGGCTTTGACATCCGCTTTTAAATATTGCCTCATTGTTTGCCCTTGTCCCCAAAGGCAATGTTATAAAACTATGTAGGTTATTACTAAACTTGCGCTGTGCACGTGCGTGCGCACACACACACACACACACACACACACACACACACACACACACACAGCTATAGAGCAGAGCTTAAAAGCTTCCTCCTCGATTGCCAGTCCTTTATGGATAAATAACCATCATGAATGGTTTGGGAACATCTTTTCAGGAATACTCCATGCTTATAGATAAGCATAGATAAATATTTTTATTTTGTACAAAAGTAGAACATGTTAACATGCTATTCTGCAACTCTCCTCCTCCCCTTCTATTTCTACACTGGGTCTAACTCAGTGTTTGTTTGTTTTACTGTACTGGGGATGGAACCCAGGGGTATTCCATCTTGGAGCTACACCCCCAGTCCTATTTTTTATTCTTTATTTTGAAACAGGGTCTCACTAAGTAGCTGAGGCTGGCTGCGAACTGTGATCCTCCGGTCTCAGCCTCCTGAATGCTGGGATTACAAGCGTGCGCCACCACGCCCGGCTCTGACTCAGAGTTTTAATCGACCACTTAGTTTCCCATCAAGGGGAACTTGACAGGAGACAAGAGCTTTAAGGAGAAGGCCCCACATTCTTTTCTCCTGGGAGCAGATGGCCCCTCCCCATGTCTATCTTACCAAATCACAGGCACCCCCAAACTACAGCCCTGTGTGGGTGCATGTGGGGTCCACGTGCCTCTCATGGGGCATACCTCATGTTCCTAGAAGTGAATGAGCTTGGTTCACAACCTCCCCCTTCTCTCTCGGGGGTGAGGTTGTGGGGGCAGGGGGCCGTAAGAGGTCTGCAGGGACCCTCCCTGTGCCTGTAGCCTCAAGCTCACCCAGAACAGCAGCGAAGCCCTTGGCCTGTCGGGCACTACAGACACATGGTTGAAGTGAGGACATGGGCCCGGAGCCTGTGCATCCTAAGAGCGATCTCCTCTTGGCTCAGTCCACTCAGGTTAAGACTTCCTGATATGCAAACACCCAGTGGTTCTTGTAATGCTGTCACAGCCCCAGACAGGCAGTAAGCAACCGGAGCTGCGAAACGAATCTGTACCGCCACCAGCCCTCGCCACGGGACCCGCCTGGTTTCCGTCCTAGAATGATATTTTCCAATTTTCAGCTATCCATGTGCTGGCTTCTGTTTTTCCTCTCCACATACTGCCTTTACGTACTTTCCCCCTGTTCGGACGATGGCACTTACGAATTTATAACCCACCTTAGCTCCGTCCTCACCCCAGGCTTCCTCTATGAAGTCATGGGTTGGGTGTGCTAGTTACTTTTACTGTGATGCCCATTGCAACAAACACGACTCTCACCAAAAAAATGAAGTCCTTCAGCTGTTGGCTCCTGAAGTCATTGCTGCTATCATACTTTGGGGATTTCTTTCCTTTGAGAAGATGTCTCCTGTTGCAAGATAGAAAAGGAGGTTCTTCGGAGACCTTTGGAGCATGTGACGTTTGTTGAGCCAATAACCTCTGATTTTACTTCCCAGGACAGGATGCTATTTTTGGCCCCCTTGAGCCTATGGAATGTTTTTCTCTCTTTTTTCCCCCCTCTGGAAAGAAAATGAATGCTCTCATTCCCAATGACCCCTGAGCCTAAGTAGTAGAGTACAGAGGCATCCAGGGACACCAGCAGATGGAGAGATCTTTTTATTGCCCGGCATGCTGGGCCAGGCTCGCACTGGCCCAGTTTCTAGACTTTTGGGCTTGGTGGCTTTCGACAGGGCGGCTGCGGCCTCCTTCTCAACAGCTCATGTTAATGAAGCACAGATGTGTCCATGTGATTTCTTTCCATCACAATTATCTGACAGGCAGAGAACAGCATTCAGTGTCTCCTTGGCGAATACTTACCTACTTTCTAAAATCCTCGCTCAGTTGGGAACAGGTTTTCTTCTTGCCCTGGACATCAGAGGACAGATGGCTCAAGATGAGATCTCTGAAGCGCGGATACACACTTGGCGTCTTGAGCAGTTGTCCTGGGGACCTGGAGACCCTGGTGACTCTGGGTTCAGTTGCACCGAGATGCCGATACTATGTTGGTGAATGGTGGTACAGGCTACATCCCTAGGTGACACTCAGAAACAGAGCCACCGCACAGTAACACATTTGCAGCCCCATCTTTCTGGCAACGTACCCAGAGGCATCCCTTCCTCTTTTAGCCATACCTAAAGAAGAACCATGAAGTTTTGCCACACATCCTGGGCTCCAAAGGCACTTTTATTGTATTTCAGTAAATTCTCCCTAAGAGGCTCTGATTTCCCCCACAGAAGTCTGGGCCATTTTATTTCGTGTGCCCAAACACCAGCACTTCAGGAGCGCTGGTGTGTCACTACCGTGTTCTAATATAAAAATAACACGGACGGAACTCTGTGGGTGCAAGGACACAGACACTGTTCACTCGGGCCTCGGAGAGCTGCAGAGGTTGTTGACAAAGAATTGCTGCCCGCCTCCTTTCGCAGAGGAAGTGACCGGGTCAGGCTGGGCTTTTACCCACGTGACTGATGCAGAGAAGCAAGAAGAGTAATTGCTAGAAAGAGAAGCAGGCAGGACCGCACGCAACCATCCTCCCGGCATCTGGGGCGCTGGTGGACCCTGGGCTCTGGAGAGGCCATTGGCTCAGGCTGCATGAATCCCAGTCTCAGCGGTCACAGACATGAAGCGCGTCCGTACTCTCTCTATCTCAGTGCCTTGTCTGTAAGCATGCCTTTCCTCAGAGTCTCCCTGCCACCCCGAGGGCGTGTGGGCACCCCCTCGCAACATCAGGCACTTGGTACACAGAATCATTCATGTGTCTGTCTAGACAAGAGCATCGACTGTTAACTAGCCGGGCATGGTGGCGCACACTTGTAATCTCAGTACTTGGGAGGCTGAGACAGGAGGATCGCAGGTTCGCGGCCAGCCTCAGCAACTTGTGAGGCCCTCCACACCTTAGTAAGACCTCGTTTCAAAATAAAGAATGAAAAATAAGGCTGAGGGTATAGCTCGGAGGTAGAATGCCCCTGGACTCAATCCCCAGTACCACATACACAAGTATAAAAGGCGTCGTCTATGACTATCATATACGGTGCACATGAGCAGACATCCAGTCTGGGTAAGAGTGTTTGGGGAGAAATTGGGTGTATCTGGCTTTTGGAGCAATTCTGTGATTCTCTTCCTATCCCCATTCCTGAAAAAAAAAATTTAAACAAAGTCTGAGTGTCTGGCTTCTGAGTCCAGTGGTGCTGTTGTCTCCTGAGCTGCGTGCTGTAAACGTGCAACTGAAGGCCCTCCCCAGAGCCCATGCTGGAGGAGGGGGTTCAAGGAAGCCCGTCTGCACCCCAGGACCTCAGGGTGTTCTGTTACAATGGCCTTGTAAACATCCAGGAAGGCTTGTTGGCTGTTGAGCACGCAGGCTCTAAATACTGTTTACTCCTGAATAATTTGCCATCTCTTTCCCAGCTCAAATAACTATAAAGTCCTACAAAGTGCTTTGTAAATACTCATTAGAGCCTTACAAAAGTCCTTTGAGCCCCTCACGATTATCTCCTCTTGGCAGGTGAGGAAACTGAGTCACGGAAGTTGAAAGGTGTGCTGGAAGCCATGCCAGGAGGAGAGGCAGGGCCGGCCGCAGCCCAGACTTCCCGGCTCCTCCCGAGGGGCGGCACCCTCGGGCTTCGCAGCCCTGCCGGCCTCCAAAGGAGACTCTTGACACACTTCTCTGTGTCTGGGTGGGCTCCTCTGAGACCCTCCATCCTGAGGGTAAAGGCTCCATTTTGAAAATAACAGAGTTGCCTGCCCACATTGACTGCCTTCGCTCCCAGCTGCATGATCTTACACACCCTCCAACCCCTGGCTTTATTTACTTATTTTGTTATACTGGAAATTGAGCCCAGAGGTGTTCTACCTCCAAGCTATACCCCCAGATACATTTCTCTTTTTATTAATATTTTATTTTTATTTTTTGTGATACTGGGGGTGGAACCCAGGGGCTTTTCTACCTCTGGTCTATACTACCAGACCTATTTTTTTAATCATTTATTTGAAACAGGGTCTCACTAAGTTGCTGAGAGCCTCACTAAGTAGCTGAGGCTGGCTTTCGAACCTGTGCGATCCTCCTGTCTCAGCCTCCCAAGTGCAGGAATTACAAGCGTGTGCCACCATGACTTATTTTTTTTATTTTGAAATGGCGGTCTGGCTAAGTTGAGGAGGCAGGCAGGCAATGAACTTGCGATCTTCCTGTCTCAGCCTCCCAAGTACTGGGATTACAAGTGTGTGCCACCATGCCTGAATTCAATGCCTCTTTTAATGGCCCCAGAGGAGAATAAGCAGAAAAGCAAAACGATATTGCGTTTTTAGCCTTTATGTGTGTGCATTAGCTCGCAATAACCAGTTAGGTAGCCGTAGTGAACACTTGCTGGCTTTGCATAGCACTGCTTTTTATATTTGGGGTCTCGCATTCACCAGGGAAACAGAAAAGATTGGCTGGCTGCTCCCCAGTGCCTGGCTGTGGGGTTGGCTGGCTGTTCCCCCGGTGCCCTGGCTATGGGGTTGCGGGCACAGAACCTGAGCTCGGCAGCTGGACGCCTGCCTGGGCCTCTGGGCGGGCCGTGTGTGGTGGGGAGCACCTTAGGGCACGCAGGCCTCCTTGGCAGAGGGCGGTGAGCAGCCCCAGCCACCACCATTGGGCAGTGGTGCAGCCGGAGGGCAGGGCACAGGTGACCCTCGAGTCAGGACAACAGGCCATCTTGTCCCTGGAGGACCTGGTTACAGCAGCCTGCCCTGATGAGCTTCACCTCCTGCTCCTTCCCAGAAACTTCCGGTGGATTTGCGAGCGCCCAGCTGTCCCTTCGCTCATCCTTTCCTGGAGGATTTGAGAGCCGGAGGTGTTGTTGGTCTGGGGGTAGCAGCAGGCCCGAGTGTGGTCTCCCTCTTCCCTCACTGTCCTCGCGCTGTGGAGAGATGAGTCCAGAGCTCTTAGGTAACACTGACATCAGAGGTGACCCGGCTCCATGTTCGACACGTTCTCGATCATTGCCCCGCAGCAGCCCTGGGCGGCATGCGTGGCGTCGGTCAGCACAGCCCCATCAGGACACCTTGTGAGCGTAGGTACCGTCCGCCATGGCCAGCATCCCCAGGCATGTCACCGTTTCTGTGCTGGAAGCCAGCATAGATGTGCACTGGTTTCTCAGCGCACTGCTCCCCAGCACAGACATGGAGCCAAGGAGGAGCAGCCTGCGCCAGCCAGCGAGAAGCCAGGACCTGGCCTGCTGCCTCCCTCCACTCTGCTGGGACAGTGGTGTCGCCAGAGCGTCTCGACATCCCAGGGAACTGGGTGCTCGCCTGTGCCTGTGGCAGTGGACAAAGCATCTCCCAGAGACCCCTAGAAGAAGATAATGTGATACTGAGGAGGCTGAGACAGGAGGACACAGGCTTGAGCCCACCCTCAGCAACTTAGTGAGACCCTGTTTCATAATCAAAAATAAAAAGGGAGCCCAGTGTGGTGGCACACACTTGTGATCCTAGTACTTCGAGGCTGAGACAGGAGGATCTCACAGGTTCGAAGCCAGCCTCAGCTACTTAGTGAGCCTCTCGGCAACTTAGTGAGACCCTGTTTCCAAATAAAACATAAAATAGGTCTGTAAGTATAGCCTGGAGGTAGAAGGCCCCTGGGTTCCATCCTCAGTACCACTAGATAGATAGATAGATAGATAGAGATGGGGTATAGCATAGAGGCAGAATTCCTTGGGTTCAATCCCTAGTACCACCCCCTAAAAATTAAAAACGAGAGAAGATAATGTGGTAGAACTTCATATTGGCTGAACACCTGTAATAGGTAATCTCGATCAATCTTCCTATCGCCCCTGTGAGGAAGTTCTCATTGTTACCCCTGATTTACATGCGGGGTGACCAATGCGCAGAGGTGCAGTGACTCACCCAGGGGCCAGCCAGTCCAGGGTGCCGGCAGCTCACCTTTTTTTTTTTTTTTTTTTTTGGTGGTACTGGGGGTGGATCCCAGGGGCTTTCTACCTCCGGGCTATACTCCCAGACCTATTTTATATTTTATTTGGAAACAGGGTCTCACTAAGTTGCTGAGAGCCTCACCAAGTAGCTGAGGCTGGCTTAGAACCTGTGCGATTCTCCTTTCTCAGCCTCCCAAGCGCTGGGATTACAAGCGTGCGCCACCACGCCCGGCGAACAGATAATATAATCACCGATTTTCAGGGCCCACTGCCAGAGGTTTGAATTCAGTAGGCCTTGGGAGGATGAGGAGGGTTGGATGTCACACTATTAGCAGATGTCTCAGGCGGTGCAGGAAGAATGGTCCCTTCTGCTCCCCACCAGGAGCACTGGTGACCGTGCTGGCGAGCGGCCCCTCAGCCTGTGCACTGGGCCGAGCGAGGGCTTGTCCTTCGTGACACTCCTTCCTGCTAAGCCAGCGGGGCCTCGGAATCCTATCCATCACTCGGATGTGGCTTCCGGACAAGACCAATTTGTCATCCCCAGCCTGGCGGATGCAGGAGCGGCATAGAAGAGGCTGCATTTTACCCCAGGCCGTTAATTAAACAGAGAAGTTATTGGGGTGTTTCTGGGCCTCAGATTTTTCTCTATTGTAGTGTGTGTGTGTGTGTGTGTGTGTGTGTGTGTGTGTGTGTGTGTGTGTGTGTGGTGGGATGTTCAGATTTCTCATTTGGAGCCTGGAGCGGGAGGATCCTTATCTCTAAATTGCCCTATTAGTTAAGGTACCGCGTTCTGTGACACGCAGCTGTCTCTAAAACTGTTCTACAGTTCTTGTTTTTTTGCCACTCAGAGGATCGGCTTCTCTACCATGAGTTAGATTCACTTGCGGCGTGGGGCCTATTAATTACAATGGCTCTAAGCACCGGATCAATGGTGTATAGTCTGCGGCAGGGCCTGGGGAAGGGGTCTGTGCTGTTCAGTCCCTTGGTGTCCAGGCCGATCAAGACTCTGCCATTCTTGCTGTGTGTGTGTGTGTGTGTGTGTGTGTGTGTGTGTGTGTGTGTTCCAAGATCTCCCAGGGGGCCGACAGCCAGAGCAGACAGTGGAGACGGAAGAAGAGAGGGAGAGAGAGAACTGCCCGGGAAGTTTAATAGGTCGCTGTCGGCACACCCCAGGCCAGAACACATTCCTGGCCGGGATTCAGTCACATGGCGGGGCTCCGCCTCCAGGAGGCAGGGACATGGTGAGCAGCCAGGAAGGTTTCCTCTGTACTCTGGGGCCTGCCAGCACCCCAGAAAGAGTGACTGAGCCTCGCAGCTTCCAGAGTGGGCGGAGCCTTACTAGACAGCAAAGACCTCAGAGTTCCTGAATCGTTCCATATTCGGTGGTTCCAAACATGCTTGACGTGACAGTTTTCAAACACAGGGCACTTTATTTTTTTTAATTTTTTATTGAACATAAATGATATACATTTAAACTATACTTGATGCCCTCTCCCCCCTCCCGCCCCTGTTTTCCCTCCCCCTTCCCATCAATAAAACAATGATTGTCCTGGGTAACCATGCCATATTCATAATTTTACATATATTCAGATGTGGACCCTCATTAATCAAGTTCAGCCTTCCTCCTCCTCTATCTTTCCATTCAAGCTTTGCTGGTATTTCCCCTCCATTATCTGGAGTACCACCGGTATCCTCTGGATTCCCTAGTTTGGGCATATTAGCGGAAACATATGTACCTTCTCCTTCTGTGCTTGGCTAGTCTCGCTTAACATAATGCTCTCCAGGACTTTCCATCTTCTTGCAAAAGGTATGATTTTGTTCTTCTTTATGGCTGAGTAGAAGAATTCCATTGTGTGTATTTCCCAGAGTTTTGCTATCCATTCATCTGTTGATGGGGCCTAGGTTGGCTCCATATTTTGGCTATTACAAATTGTGCTGCTATGAACATAGGTCTGCATATGTTGCTATAGTTCTCTGTTTTCAACCCCTTTGGAAAAATACCCAGGGGTGGTAGAGCTGGATCGTATGGTGGATCTATTCCCAGCTTTCTTAGGAATCTCCACACAGATCTCCATAGTGGCTGAACTAGTTTGCACTCCCACCAACAGTGTAAGAGAGTTCCTCTTTCCACAGGGCACTTTTAAAAGCGAGAGAAATGAGCACTTTGGAACAATCCCTTAACTTTTTTTTTTTTCCCTTCGGAGTGCCGGAATTTTTGCTATTCTTTTGGCAATCTCTTGTAAAATATTCTGCAGCTCTTTATGCTTTCAGAAATGCCTGTCTGGCCTGTCCCAGGATTTTGCTTTGTCTTGTAATCATTTCTTGGACTCCAAGGGAAAGTTGTCTAAATCCGTGTTGGCCTTCTCCGTTGTCTGAAGACTGGAGGCACAAAAGAAATACCGAAGGCCTCTGAGCTATGAGTGTTGGCCTGGGCCCTTTTCCTTGGAAGTAGCTGTCCCTGGTAGAGAAAGCGTAGGCTCTGAGCCGCCTCGGCTGGGGGTGACGTGAGCCCTGGACGCCTGTGTCCAGGTGCCTCCTTATATAACAAGGGTGATGACTCCAGCCTCGCACCAGCGTACTGAGGCACGGGGCAGATGGTCCCTGGTGTTCCGCAAGCCTCTACCGTGGCAGGAGCTTTCACTGTTACTGGAACTGCCAGAGTCAGCTGGCCACCGCTGGGGCTCAGGCGTGGCTGGGGCTAGGCGGGTAGAGTTTATGCTAGGGGCGAGAATCCATATGTTTAAGCTCGGAACAAAGGTGTGGTCGGGCGTGCTCTCCGGCTGGCCCACCCGCCAAAGCGCTTCCGAGGGGTCTCCCAGACTTCTCCCTGGAAACGATCCCCGTGTGCTCTCTATCCCTGGCTGGGCAGTGACTCAGTTTCCCTGCTGATAAAAGAGAACCCAGCTACAATTCCAAACTTGCCTGTAAAAGACACTGAGAGCCTTGAAATACAGGTGGTATTTAGTGCAAGTTCAAAGCGTTGTGTAATTATTTTATTGCCCCTTTTATTCCTGAGATTTTTCTGTTTGCTCGGCTTACAAACCTGAGCCAGAGCCATAAAACCACTTTATGCCAGCGCCTTTCACACACCTCTTGGACCAACTGCGATCGCCTTCACTGCGAAAGCGCTTGGGCAGATGGGGTGGAGACCTGCGGAGCAGAAAAACGCAATGTCTGCCCCTCGGGAGCCGCTTCTGCACGCTGTCACCGAAACGGAGACGTGGCCCATTTATGCTTTCAGCCTTTTGAGCACTAGTGTCTGCTTGTGAGTCGGGTCAGCTTGCGATGGTGGTTTTGTTAGGAACACGCCATCGGCTGCACAGCTCTCTGATCCATGCTTCTTCTTATGAATTCAGAGCCCGCATCTGGCCCTTCTTTCTTTTTTGAGCCCCATGATCTGAAACAGATTGCAGAAGCTTCAAGTTAAAAGGGGCCCTGGAGGTGCCTCCCCAGGGCAGAGTCCTTTTAATGGCACCCCAAGTGGGCAGTGGTGTGGCCTCGGCCTGCGGACCTTGGGAGGCATCCCGTTCCGCTGCTGGGTGTATGGGTTGCAAACCTTTCTCCCTGAAGGGAACTAAAACGTCGATTCTGCCTGGGTGGGTCCCAAGGTGGCCCTGGAAGCCAGAGGTGGGAGGGCTGGGGAAGCTCTGCCACACCAGGTCTCTTTGCTCAGCTGAGCAAGAACAGAATTCAGGACCCCTGGGGGCGTTTCCAGGGTGGCTCTTGCTGAGCTCCTTTTTACAAACCAGGCAAGCGGGAGCCCATTTAAATGGGTTGCTGTTTGGCACTAATTTATGGGGACTGAGCCTTCCTGGAGGGCTGTTGTGGCCGTCCTGTCTGGCCATCTGGCAACTTTAGTCAAGGTAAGGGACCACGGGACCACATGCTGGGGTGGCAAGGTCTCTCTGAAACCCACCTGCACCGTGGGGGTTTCAGTGTCATCACCTACTGGGTTGACTAGGTGTTCAGTTACCTTCCAACGATCCCCTGTTGTGTAGACAAGCCCCCCAGGGTAAAGGAACTCAAGTTCTTAGCTTAACAAACCCTGCTGTGTAGCTTAAATAAGGGAATTCAGATCAATAGGGAGGCGGAAAGTTCACCTCTGCCCCTGCCCCTGAAAGTCTCACCCTAGGATATGCAGCAGGTGCCAGGGTCCTGGGGTCGCTCAGGCCCCTATTCTCCCTCTCTGCCTTGGTCTCTGGGCATCACACAGGTCTGGCCAAGGAATGGCTTCTTTTGTCTGGGAGTTATCTCATTCATGGATCACAGAGAGAGGGGAGGCTGTAAGGCCCCCAGGCCTCAGAAGGGAAGTCCAGCCAGAGAGAGGGGCTGTGCAGTCAGACAGCAGCACCCAGGCCCTGGGGTTGGTGTCTGTATGATCTGTAGGGAGCCCACAATCCAGGCTCTGTAAAACCTTATGGGATAAGTAAATAAATGAGGAAACCAACCTGGGATCCCTCTAGGTCCATCTTAGTACCACCCAGTTCCACGCTCATTCTCCTCTGCTGTAGCTAAGGTCCAGCTGGTTCCCAGAAGGGTGTTTCTAAAACCCCAAGTATTCAAGAGACACCCTGGCATCTGTGACCTGGGTGCATGCCCAAAACCTTCTCCTAAAAGGGATTTTATGGAGCACAGGATTCTAGAACCAGTTTTGTGGGGTTCTCGCTTTTAATCTTTTGACAAAGATGGGTGGAGGAATTTATTATTATTCTTTAGTTGATCGGAGGGTACATGTGCTTGGGCAGCTGCTTTCACTGTGTGCCCGGAGCCCTGCAAGCACCCTCGATTCACCCCATGCAAGGGAGACAAGGAGGAACCAGGAATTATTAGCATTTCATTGCATACGTGGAAAACCCTGAACCCTCATTGGCTCTGCCTTCCGTGTGTGTGTGTGTGTGTGTGTGTGTGTGTGTGTGTGTGTGTGTGTGTATGGTACTAAGGATGAAACCCAGGGGCATTCTACCTCTGAGCCACACCCCAGCCCTATTGTATTATTATTATTATTATTATTATTATTATTATTATTATTATTATTTTGGTGGTACTGGGGTTCCTAGAAACCCTTCTACCTTGGGGCTACACTCCCAGACCTATTTTATATTTCTTATTTGGAAACAGGGTCTCTTAAGCCAACACAGCTGGCTTTGAACCTGCACGATCTTCCTGTTTCCACCTCTCAAGCGCGGGGATTACAAGCGTGCGCCACCACACCTGGCGTGTATTTTTATTTTTGAAACAGGGTCTCACCAATTTACAGAGGGCTTCACTAAGCTGCTGAGGGTGGCTGCGAACCTGTGGTCCTCCTGCTTTGGCTTCAAGTACTGGAATTAGGAGCGTGTGCCCCCACCCCGCTGAGCCCTCTGCCTTCTGTCTGGGCCTGCCCTCACTGCCGGGACCACCCCGGTCACTCGCTTTTCAGCCTCTGCCCCTCAGACCTCCTTCGGCTACTTCCCTCTCCTGTGAAGGCCTTTCCCAGGGTCGGCGCCTGAGAAAGCAACAGGATATCGGGTCCGCACAGGTAGGCCTGCAGCTGCCTCGCACCCATCCCTCTCTCCTGGGAATACCTCTTTGTTAAGCAGGCTCTGCCACCCCTTCCTCTCTCTGCCCTGCCTCTCCCTTTATCCCAGGCTAAGCCTGATCCAACCTCGGTGCACTGGGCGGCACCTGGGCCTCCCAGCAGAACAGTGGCCCATTTGTCTGAACTGACCTATTTGTGTAGCATGTCTAGCACCTGCCATGGGTGGTCTTATCTCCCTGAGGATCCAGAAACGCCCTGAGAGTGGAACCTGGCCATTATGTTCCAGAATGTTCCCCCGTGCGGTTCCTTGCACACAAGGAGCCTACCCCGCATGCTAAGCAGTTGGGAATGCCATTGGCATCCAAGGCTTCGCTGTGCAGAGATAGCTGCGGGGCGGCTATGACTCTGCTGGGCCCGTCCCTGGCAGGGCCTAGGAGTTGTCTTTGCCACGCAGGAGCTGGGCCCCTCAGTCTGGGGCTGGCTGCAGAAGCCAGGGGCATACCGCATTTCTCCAGGGCTGTGGTGGACAGGAAGTCTCTCCCCCAGGCAGTCCTGCCCAGCCCGGTGACCGGGGCAGGGACAGGATGGCTGTGCCTGGGCACTGGCCAAGGCGGCCCCAAGGAGACCATGGAGCCAGAGCTGGAGGTCCCTGCCAGCGCTGGCCACCACCCGCACTCTCCTCCCTCGGGTACACACGGCCCTGGCTGCCCTGTCCCCCACTCCCCCCGGGGGAGCCGGTCCTGCAGGGCCAGGAGCCCTACGGGTTCAAGTGTGGGAGGCTGGAGCAACAGGCCAATAAAACTGGCTTTATTTGCAGTGTTCCTGTGTTTGTGATTTTGTTATTCCTACTCTGTTTCCTCAGAGTAATGAAACCAGGAAAAGGAAAGGAGAAAAAAAAAAAAAAGCCAACAACAACAATGAAAAAAAAAAAAACAAAACAAAACCAAACCAAGAATCCCCAACAAAGGCCAGCTCTAGTACGAGCGCCTTAGGACCTCCCGGCCCCTCTCTCTCCCTTCCCCACCCACCAGTTTGCCTCGCCCACCCCTCCAGTTTGTGGATTCCTCCCCAGATCCCGCATTTTCCATCCTAATTTTTATAGCCTATCCCTGGATTAATGGTTAACACATTTGTGTTCCTCCCTCTCCTCCCCACTTCCATTATCAAAGAGCGCTTCGAGTAACCATTAACTCTGGCTAACAGAAAGAAGTATGTTAATCATCTACAAGCCCAGTGGCAGGAAAAATATTATTTGTAACCTTCTCCCAATGGCCGGGAAGCCCCAGTCCTGCAGTAGTTGGCCTTCCCCACACCTGGGCCTAGACGCTTGCAAAGCCCTTGGGTCGTCTTGTTACTAGGGCTTATTAGTCATCCAAGGTCATAACCACTGAACGCCGGGGGTTCTGTGCTCTCCACTCAGCCGTATGCTGCTCCAGGACCCTATAAAGTGACCAGCCCCCCCCCCCCCTCCTCCTCCTCCTCCTCTTCATTCTCCTTTTTTAAATTGTTTTGCAAGTCAGGGCTAATCTACAGTACACGCTCTGTTGCTGGGAGACACGGAGCGGCTGTACAAGCTGTTCCTTCTCGGAGCCCTAGTTAAGTGCTCCTGACCCAAACGCCTGTGGTATCATCCTGCATGCCCTTTGCAAGGGGCTGGGACGCACTAGGAAGCCTTTCCCTGGGCAGGAGCCGCGGCCAGCAGGGTGGCTCTGGCCGCAGCTGGGCTCTGGCCGCAGGAAGGGTGACCTCCTTCTGAGTGAGGCGGTGTCCCCCGAGGAGGAGGGCAGAGTGTGGGGGGGTAGGGGGCTGCATTGGAAGGGTGGAGAGGGCATGGGGAGAGGGCCTGCCCACAGAGTGGGTCTGCTGCAGAGCAGGGGCTGGGAGAGCAGGCCCGCGTCCAAATTTCTGCTCCTCTTGGCTCCCTTTCCCTTGCCCTTCAAGAAAGAAAGAAGCAGGGAGCCCAGGCTTTGGAGGGGGCCTCTGGCTCCTCCAGACTTATTAGGAAAGATGCTGTAGGGCCGGCGCTCCCCACCGATGCCCCTCGTCCCTCCCGGTACGCCTGGCTCCTGTCACCCAGGCCTCCTCCCCGCAGGCTCATGCGCCTGTTGCCTCCCATGCAAACATTTCCACATTAGGCAGCCTGCCTGGTTCTTCTTTGCAGGCAGTGGGGGGAGGCGCCTGCTGACCTGGGGTGGCCTCGCAGGCACCCCTCCCCCGCAGGTGCACGGCTCTTTTCTGGGTCAGCCTTGTGATCTGGTGTCCAAGCCCTTGGCAAAATTCAGCCCGTGTTTCTCAGGCCGCTGCTCCATAGTTCCGTTATCTACACCCTCTGGAGCGTGTTGGGAGAAGCCGCAGTTCCTCCTTCTAACCCCGGGCTATGGGGGCTACGGCGCCTCACACCGGGTCTGCTGGCCCCTCGGCGGAGGTGGGCCACCTATGGTGACTTCTTTTTTTTTTACATCTTTGGCCCTGTCCCCTAACGCCGGAGCCAAGAAGTGGAGCAGAGGTTATTAATTCATTATACGTACCCACATTTAGAACTCTGCAGCCGGGCACAGGATCTAGCAGCCCTCTGTGGCTGCTGGGCACTTGAATGAAGGCTGAGCCCGGCGGAGACAGGCTGTGTCTGTCCTCACACACTGGGTTGCAAAGACTTAGTAAAGTAACAACATGATCTATCGCACAGGTTGAAACCTATTTTAGACAAAGTAGGTTAAACAAAATATGTTGTTGAAGTTACTTGTACCAGTTTCTTTCTTTCTTTTCTTTTCTTCTTTTTCTTTTTCTTTCTTTCTTTTTTTTTTTTTTTTTGGTGGTACTGGGGATAGAACTTAGAGGCTTTCTACCTCTGGGGCTTTCTACCTCCGGGCTATACTCCCGGACCTATTTTACATTTTATTTGGAAACAGGGTCTCGCTAAGTTGCTGAGAGCCTCACTAAGTAGCTGAGGCTGGCTTCGAACCTGTGCGATCCTCCTGTCTCCGCCTCCCAAGTGCTGGAATTACAAGTGTGCACCCCCATGCCTGGCTCTTTTGTTCTTCTTTAACGTGGCTACTTAAATATGTGGCTTTGTGTTGTTTCAGCTGGACAGTGGCACAGTGATGCTAGGCCCCTGGGGCTGCTGTGGATGGGTTCTAGACCCTGGTGCCGCCCTGGACCGCGGAGAGAGCTGCTGTGGTCCTCACCTGCATGTCCGCGCCCTGTGGCTCTCCTCCCTGTGGGGTGCACAGCCAGGGCCTCCAGCCCAGGGAGCATGTCTGGCCCCCAGTATCAGGCCGTGGGGTCTGCTTGGCTGGCACTGGGCTGCGCTGTCTTTGAATCCAGAGAGCAGAGGAATTCACATGTGCCACCCAGACATGAGCAAGCAAACCTTGAGGGTCAGAGCCATCAGAATCCAGTTTTATTTATTTTTCCACTGTGAGGGGCGATCAATGATTAACCGAAGCTTGGATCCTTTGGTTGCTGTGGTCAGCAGGGACGAGTCCCAACCAAGTCTGAGCCTCAGGCCTGCTGGGCAGGTACCACTAGAAAGCAAATTTGGAAATTTTTCTTTTATGAAGATACACTAGAACTTTACATCAAAGCAAATTTCCTGTGCAGCCGTTTCGCCCTTTCTATGTGACATATTTATGGGAAGTCTGTGATGGGTCAGGCCCTCTTCAGAGGGAAGGGGAATCCTCTGCCTCGGGGCAGCATTGACTGACATGGCCTGGGGGTTCTTAGCCCTGAAAACGCAGCACATTTCAAACAAGGAGTGCTGCGCACGTGGTACACACCCACATCTGGAAGACTGTGCACGGAAAAAATGCAAAAGATCTCACTAATAAGTTTTTATATTGATTGCACGATGAAGTCATGCATTTGAGGTCAACGGAGTTCAACGCATTATTAAAATTAATCTCACCAGTTTCTGTTTTGTCCTGGCTTCTGGACCATCTAAGACGGCCTCTGTGGCTCGCACTCTGTTTCTGTGGAGTGGCACTGCCTCAGGCAATGATGCTTGTTTATTTTGAGGCCCTTGGGGATGTCGTGTGAGCGTGACAACCAGGTTTATCGCAGCATAGGAGCCTGGGAACTTTGACTCTTAGTCTTCCTGCCAAGTTATAGAAGTTATATTCATTTGAACACAAAAACAAGTTTTTTATATATTTTTTTGGCACTGAGGATCAAACCCAAGATTATTCTACCTCTGAGCTACATTCCCAGCCCTTTTGATTTTTTATTTTGAGACAGGGTCTTGCTGGGTTACTGAGAGTCTCACTACATTGCTGAGGCTGACTTTGAACCTGAGATCCTCCTGCCTCTGCCTTCCAAGTACTGGGACTACAGGTGTGCAGCACCGCGCCCAGCCTCAGTTACATGGTTTTAATTCTGGCTCCTCTGGTTAGATCTTGCCAGAAGGAGGACCCACCTCGACTTACCCTCTCCAGAAATGGCCGACAGGGGCTCTGGGGAAATCCCTGGCTCTGCAGGGACTTGTCAGGTGGTAATTACAGGTGTGCGAGACCCGCCTGCGCTCTACACTGAGTCATGATTAGTTCCTGTCAGCAGGCATCAGAGGCGTGGCGGGAGCTCAGATGCACAGAGAGGAGACAGCAGGAAGGTCACCTTGACGCTGACCTCGTGGCCGGATCTCACTGCACCTGCTGGCTCCAGCCTGAGGAGCTGCCCTTCACTCCTGGGGAAGAGGGCTGCGAGTTCCGTGTCCTGGTCACAGCCCACATCCTCGCTACCCTCTCTCCATGTCAGGGGACAGAGTGGACCCATCAGGGATCACTTGAATCAGCTTTCTGGATGTCTCCAACGCATCTCTAAAAAGTCAGTCTTCTAACACCCGCATCTATTTCATGCATATGTCTACACATTAAAATCCATGTCACGATGTACTTGCTCTTTGGGCTCCCTGGAGATGGGGGAAGAACCCTGATGAATCAGGTGTCCCCACACATTTGCATAGACTGACCACTCCAAATTCACCATCTCCAACACATGTGTGTGTGCATGTACACACACACACACACACACACACACACACACACACACACACACAATTACCACTGCTAGGAAGAAAAGGAGAAATGTGTAATAAAAGGGGCAAAAAGGAGAGCCTGAGATAGGAGGATTGCAGGTTCAAAGCCAGCCTCAGCAACTTAGTGCGGTTCTCAGCAACTTAGCAAGACCTTGTTTCCAAATAAAAAATAAAATACATCTGGGGGTGTAGCCTAGAGGTAGAAGGCCCCTGAGTTCTATCCCCCAAAGAAAAAAGAACACAAGGAAAGGGGAAGAAATATTAGGCCCTTTCATACACTTCAGAACATCTTTAAACTTGGGTCTGCTGGGCAGGTGCATGACCAATTTTCTTGGCTCCTTGGCAGCCTCAAAATGTATTTTTTTTAAATAATGGAGCTCTCAGTCCTACAGGTACAAATAAATAAATAAAACAAAAATAAGGATAAATTATCTTGGAAATTTTTGAAAATGCTGACGATTAAACATTTCCAAAGAGATGCGTCTCCTGCCTCTTCCTGTCCTCAGCGTCTGAGCATCCGCACCCCCACGGAGGTCCCGGCACCGGCACACCTGTGCTTGGCGAGCGGGGTGGATGGGAGGGTTTGCCCCGAGATGTGCTTCTGTGGGTCCGAGAGCTCTCGGACTGTGGACTGTGGCAGCAGAGCCCGGATGCTGGGTTTCAGAGGATGTTTGCTTCTTTGGACTGAGAGCGAGTGTCCTGTCCCACCCACGGCCAGGGGCTTACCTGCTGTTCCATGGAAACCCAGGTTCTCTTCAGGACTTGGCGGGATTGGGTTATTTTCTCAGCTTAAGTTGTTTTTATATCATTACCCTCAGTACTTCTTTCTTTTTGGGGATATTTTCATTTAAAAAAAAAAACTAACTCAGTACATCTTGACTTTAAAAAAGCACATTCACCCAAATAGGGTGCCATGGATATTAACAAACACCCCTCAGTAATCCGTGTGTCAACAGCTGGTGCGCCCAGCGTGCGCAGGTTTGAGAACAAGGAGGGAAAGGAAAGTCTCTGGCCTCGCTCTCTGGCATCTTGCTGCCCGCCTCCCAGCCCCCTGCCAGCTGCTGTGGCTTCAACCAGAGAGAACTCAGGCTGCAGAAGAGGATGCTAGCTGTGCCGAGGACAGGATGAGGAAGACGTTTCAGAGGCTACATGGGGCCGAGGAGGTGTGCACGGGGACGGGGGCGTCTGTCTGCAGGGGGTGGTCTCCAGGCTGGGAGAGGAGGCTCAGTGTGGCCCCCCGCATGGGTATCATGGCTCACATGCAATCCTGCATGAGGTCACAGACCTGTGTCCATTACCTTGCAGAGGAAGGTACTGAGGAGGTTCTAGAAGGTTCTTTACCACCTCTGGAGGGGGTAGACCCTGTGGTCACTGAGCACAGTTTTACCGTGCAAAGAAATTCCAAAGAGGCGGTACTTAGTGTCCTCTCGGCAAGGGAAACCAGCGCATTCAGCACGACCTTCGGAGCCACCTCTATGTCTCGTCTGTCTAAGCTTTCCATGCACATCAGGCCAACACCTCCATCCGTTTTCCCTGGCTGTGTCTGTTCCCTCTCCTTCTGTCCCCACGGCTCTCATCTGGGTAAAGAGTGTGTTTTTAAGGAGACAGAGCCAGAGCGTAGGGCTGTGCTGGTACGTGCTGCTGGACTCCGAGCACTGACGACAGTCTCTGGCTAGAAGCAGATTCGCGGGAGCCTTGGCGGGGGGCTGGGCTGCAGGCCTGGGGTGTGTTTGCGCCTGAGTATCAGGGCATCCACCTCTCACTGTGTGCGCGGAGGCGGAGGCTGGGACCCACAGGTCAGGTGACTTGCCCGAGGTCTTTGAGCTGATGGGCTGTATAACCCAAGCTGGTACCTAGGTTTCTCGGCTCCCTGCCCACTCCCCAGGACCTGCTCGCCAGGAATGCTCCGTCAGGCCTCTCTCCCTTGCCAGCCCAGGGGAGTGGCCTCGAGTAATATGTTTGGTCTTGCAGCTAAGTTATCCAGACACACTGGAGCATGCCGTGAGTCACTGCATGAATTCCAGCCCCGTCACCGTGATTCCTGGAGACGCCGCCTCTGACCCGGGCAGCCGTGCACATGGCAAAGCCGGAGACATTGCTGAGCATGGCATTCCGGACCGGCCTCCATACTCCCCATCCTAGCTCTGGCTCCCCCAGGCCGGTGAGAGCACATGGCAGACTGTTCGGGAACTCTGTGACTCCGCTGTGGCTGGCTTGAAAGTAGCCATGACCGGGGTATTTACACCACGGACATTGGCAAGCACCGCTCATCACTTTTCATCCCGCCCCACGCTGGTTTACCAGCCTGCCATCTGCTCTGAGGAAGACACCAGATTTTCTCTGGTGATGAAAAAACCAAAAGTGGACCCGTCGTATGCAAAGGAGATCATTACATTTTGGGGGGAAAATCCTGCCCATGCTGGGGAGGGTGGTATTCCTGAGGGGTCTCGCACTGATCCAATGAGCTCCAGAGAAACATAGAGTTGTGCAGTGGCATTGGTGAGTAAGGGTGGGTGGGATCAGACCCTGGGATCTCTGGTCTCTTAGCACTAGTATAACCGCAGAGGGGCATCCTCTGGCCTCTTTTTTAGCCCCCAAGTTTCTTGAAGCCATGATTTCATTTATGTGTCTGCTTAGCTTTGGTTTCTACCTTTTCTTTCTGCGTTTCCTCCTTCTCCGTGTAAGTATTCTTCTGTGTTTCCTTCATCCATGGAGAAGTTTCAGCAGGGTCTGGCCAGAGCCCGGCACAGAGTGAGGCTGAGTGGGCAAAAGATTGGCCCGTCAGTACGTTCTGCAGCCACTGCCCCTGGAGGACACCTTACCCAGGTGTGGTGGGCACACTCGCAATCCCAGCATCGGGAGGCTGAGAGAAAAGGATCCCGGTTCGCAGCCAACCTCAGCTACTTAGTGAGGTCCTTTGCAACTCAGCGAGACTCTGTTTCAAAATAAAGAATAAAAAATAGGGCTTGGAGTAGCTCGGAGGTAGAATGCCCCTGGGTTCCATCCCCAATACTGGGGGGGGGGGCAGGGGGAAGAGTGCTTGGCTCAGTCTAAGCCCCAGCGAGGCATGAGCGTCTGACCTGTGGATTCACAAACCCAAGTACAACCAAGCTGTTTGGCATTTCTGGCCAAAAGGCAATATCTGGATTCAAAACATCCCTATTAAGCTCACCAAGGTGATAAACCTCACAGCAAAACTGTGTGAACATTTATATCTGGTGTTGGTGTGGGGCAGCGTGCTGGCTGCGTGGACAGAGGAGTGCAGGGGCAACGTGCACAGGGACCCCACCTGGCCTGCAGGTGAGCACACACACACACACACACACACACACACACACACACACACACACACAGTCTTCAGCCTCTTCCCAGTGACCTATGCAGCTCTGGTTTGTTACTGGAACCAGAAGGGATGGCTCCCCTTAAGTAGAGCCTGAGAAAACCTCACAATTTGTATTTTCTTGAAATAATCCTGAAGGTGCTTTCCAAGAAACAAGGAGAAAACTCACAGTGGTGACTTGGGGTCTGATGGAGAAAGCCTCCAGAGCCCGGCAGCGGCAGGTTCGCTCCCAGGAGTGAAGCTTTTTCCTAGGGCCCAGCTGGGACAGTGGGGACATGGGCCATGGCCCGGGGAGCAGGGAACTGTAGCTGGAGCTTACGAGCCCACGGAGCTGAGGACCAACCAGGGGAGGGAACACGTGCTGTGTGTTTCCCAGGGCCCTGCAACAAACTGGCAGCTGTAAACAGACATTTTTTTCTCTCACATTTCTGCCCAGAACCTGTGATTGGTGTGTATTGGGCCATGCTCCTTCCAAAGGCCGTGGGCATGTGTCTTCTGCCTTCTCCTGGCTCAATGCCGCCAGCCGTCCTCAGCAGTCCTCGGCCTACAACCCCGCTCTGTAACCTCAGCCGTGGTCACCGCACACCCACCTTTCCTGTCTCTGTTTCCAAAACTCTTCTCCTACTAGTCACTGGTTGAGGGCCCACCCTAATCCAGAAAGATCTAAACCTCACTTGATTACACCTACAAGACTATTTCTGAATAAGGTCACATTTGCAGATACTGGGGCAGGCTCTCAACCCATCTTTTGGGGGAGGCAGGATCCGACCCACAAGAGAAGCGGTCCCTGGCTCCCAGGTAGTGAGATCGAATGCAGTTCATAAACACGCTAAGTCTGTGAGAAAGCAAAATCTCTACTCTGCGTAAGTTGTGATGCCAAAGTTTAGGATGCATAAGTCACTAACGCATATTTGAGGCTTGGAATTTGGGAAGACTTTTATAATTCTGTTAATATTCTTAAAAGGCATGCTTTACTAGTGCCAGATACTTTTCTATGTGCTGTCTACATACTGAATGCTATTAATATCCCTGTAACGTAGGTTAATGTTTACATATTAAACGTTTTTTTTTTCTCTTTGGTAAGCCCAAATTAATGCAACTTGGAAGTTTCTTCATATTGTTATCATGTTGCTATAAATATAAATAAATTTAAAAAAAAGATTTCTAAATGCATAGTTACGGGGGGTAGGACGCTTGAGAAGCCCTCAAGAATGGCCATGTCCTGACCCCATCCTGGTCCTGGGAACCTGCACACCTGTTACTTTCCACGGTGAGAGGATTAGAGTTGGAGACAAGTCTACATCGGCCGGGTCATCGCAGGTTCCCAAGAAGAGAGAGGCAGGCGGGCCAGAGTGAGACGCAGGGGAGGGAGCAGAGGTCAGGGCAGGCTTTGCAGACGGAGAGGCAGGGAGGAGTCAAGGAAGGCGGGCAGCTTCTAGAAACTGGAAAAGATACCAGGACAGACTGTCCTAGAGCTTCCAGAAGGCATCGGACAAGCTGAGTGATTCCTTTGGACAAGTCAATTTATGTGGTATACCTTATATGTATGAATGAATTTAGTGGTGCTGAGGTTTGATCCTAGGGGCATTCTACCTCTGAGCTATATCCCCCAGTCCTATTTTTTTTTTGAGACAGGGTCTCCCTAGGTTGATGAGAGTCTCACTACTTGCTGAGGCTGTCCTCAACCCTGTGATCCTCCTGTCCAACTCCCAATTGGCGTGTGCCATCATGTCAGACGTTAAGTGATTTTTTAAACACTAGGTATGTAGCAACAACAGGAAACTGATACAGTCACATAGTCTAACTTGGTGTCTGGTATTATTTAACAAACTATCCGTCTATCTTATTTTTTTCACTAAAGTCTAAGATAGTAGGTTATATGTGGAGAACTCTTAATATCTACATATTAGATAAATTGGTAGCATGTTAAACCCTTTGGAGACACTTCTGTCCTTGTCTCTTTCACTATAAAGGAGAGTTAGCTGTTAAATAGATAATTTTGTACATAAAATTAGATAGATTTATGTGGGCCGCACCGTGGCAAGGCACTACAGACACCGTCGGCTCGCTAGAGAACGGGAACACGAACTGAGATTCCAAGGTTGAGTTGGGGAGCGCACAGCGGGAACACGCCGAATGCACCCTGTTTCTGTTGCAGATGTAAAATTCAGGTCACCCCTTCCCCGCTGATGGTTGTGACCTGCGTAGAGCGCTCATGGCGGCCACTCTTTTGCTTCCTGCTTGGAGCTTGTCTCCTGTCCATGGAAGCAAACATGTGGGCCAAGCCTGGCTCTGAGCTGGAAGTGGTGACACATTTATATCTTGGTCCTGCCTCCAGTGTCGTAAGCGACCCTCGATGAATCGCCTGAGCCCCCCTGCAGCTGATGGAGGGTGACCTCGCAGCACTCGGCGACAAAATGAACACCAGTGTCCAAGAGGTGACCCCTCTCCGCAGCCTTCCAGGGACACGTGGCCGTGCCTGGCGCTGTGCCCCGGCCACTGTTGCCTTCTAAGCCGGAGCTGGGGCTGAGGTCTGGGCCTGTGTTTATTGGATAACTTTGCGCCAAGGGAGGGGCCAGGAGCTGCGTGACAGTGGCCAAGGATGAACCCGTGTTGTTGGTGATGGGCCAGAGAGAAATCTACACTTAGAGTAGATGCTGAGGGGACTGTGGCTCAGGTACTGAGGGCAGGGAGCCTCTGAACTCCACCTGGGGAATTCGGGTACAGTAGCAGCGGCCGCTGTTGAATTGGGCCTGGACATGTGTGTGGGATGAAGTAGATGAAGGAGGGAGGTTCAGGCCAGCCGTGGGCCATGGAGGTGAGGGACCCCACTCTTCACGATCCAGCTGGCAGTGCTGCTCCTCTGTCCTCACACCAGCGAGGGCAGCAGCATCCCTTCCCTGGGCGCTTTCATGTGCCCGGCACTGTTAGGTACTGGACATCCTGTATGTTCCCCAGCCTCCCAACAACACCATCATACTGCCACCGTCACCCTGTGTCTTCGGATGAGGCACAGAACCAGGACTTTGGCATCCTCGGTGTTGGTAAGATGTCTGCATCTGCGCTGCTGGGTAAGCTTATTGGTAGAGGCAGAGGTGTCAACAAAGGAGAGGGGAGGTCTGAACTCTGCACTCCGGGCACCTAAGGAAGAAATGAGGGTGCCTACACAGGAGGCAGGAGGGACGCCAGGCAGGGAAGCCACAGCTGAACAAGGAGGAAGAGGAGAAAGAGCACCGGACACAGAGGAAGAGCACCGAATGCCAGTGTAGTTCCTGTCCATTTCACCAAGGCGCCCCAGCACAGCCCAGGCCCTGCTTCCTTTGAGTTCTCCACGGAGCTGTGGGCTGGAGTATAGCAGACTGTCGTTGACCTAGAGGACCTCGTTACGTACAGGGAGACCACTGTGAATCATTCCCTTGTAGAGAGAATGGTCCTCTTCTACTTTCTGTTTTATCCATTAAGGCTTTCAGACCATGACTGCAATCCACCTTTCTGGGGGTTTGACCCTAGTTAGAAAAACACTGTGCAGTCTGCCAAATGGTACCAAAGAAGAAATCCCAGAAATAAACCCGCTTGGAAGACAAGAGGTGGGCTCGGTGGGTGTGGCCATGGCCAGGTAGGAGGGAATCCCAGCCTGCCTGATCCCGGGTAAATGGGCCAATATACCAGAATGACTGACAGCCATGACACTTACCCAACAGAGCAAGACCGTGTCAGGGAGTCCTCTTGCAAGTGCTACTGTGTGCTTAGCCCAGTGTCCCACACATAGTAGGGCTCAATCACTGAAGGCCATTCTCAGCTATCACTGTGCATTGTAGGTGCAGATGTGAAAAGCACAGACCTCTGAAAGGTACTGGGGACTGAACTGGGGAGATGAGCCCTGCTAAGTCACAGGCTTGCACACTGTCCACAAAGCTTTGGTCTAGTTCCTCCTCCAGTTTCATGAGCAAGGGGCTCAGGCTTGCACGAATGTCTCCCTTGACTGCTTGCCTAGTACCAATTAAATTTTCCTGCTGGCAGGAAAACCATTCAGCCTAGGATGGTTAGGGGATACTGGAGAGACCAATAGCACAGCTGGCTTGGACAGCACCATCAGCGCTAGCATCGCTGCGACCTCTAGGAAGGTTGGTAAGGTGACAGTTGGCACTAATTGTGCAGTTCTGGAGCTAAAAGCAAGAGTTTTGGGGTTCTTGCCTCAGCGGGTCTGCTGTGGCTGTCCACCACGTCAGCCTCTTTCCCTCAGTGTGCTGGACATACCATATTCATGGAGTGCGGATGTGGAATCAAAGTTTTCACTGATTCCAAAGCCCAGTCCCTGGTCTTAGACACAGCCTCTCCTGCCTCCTGCCCATTTGTTTTGTGCATATGTAGTATTCCCCTTTTTTTCTGCTCAGCTTTGAACCACTCCTTATTTCTATTTTTGGAAAACTGCATCCTCCTGCTTCTCACCAAGTTGCTCACCAAGTGAGGAACCCCCTCCTCTCACCAAGTGAGGAACCCCCTCCTCTCCCACCCTGCTCCATGTACCATACCTACCTTCTCTGCAGGGGTTGGAAGGGCAGCTGGGCACAGGGCTGCCATGGGACACCTCTTTCCTCAGGACCCCTGTAGCTGTGCATGTTCATGGGATAATCTTTGTAAAGGGAAAATGGGCCAGGTGCAGTGGCACATGCCTGTAATCCCAGTACTTGGGAGACTGAGACAGGAGGACCACATTTTGAGACCAGCCTCAGCAATCTAGTGAGACTCTGTTTCAAAATAAAAAAGAGTAAAATAAGGCTGGGGAAGTAGCTTGGAGATAGAATGCCCCTGGGTTTGATATCCAAAAAGGTGTGGACTGAGGTGACAAGTGTAACTGCCAGACTCAGAGGAGAGGGACAGAGGCCTCCAGCCCAGTCCACTGCCTTTCTTCCTCCCACGTGGGATGTGGGTATACGAATATGGCAGCTGACTGGCACGGGCTCACTGAATAAAGACCACATACTCAGGATGTAGAAGTAACAGGAGAAAAGGACCCGAACCCAACTGCTTATTCTTAAGCTGGTGTGTGAGAGAGAAATAATGTTCCCTCTTATTCAAACCATATTATTTTGAGGTTCTATTAGCTCTGCTGCAACTCTTTTTTTTTTTTTAACAGAAATAGTCTCTTATGGTGGTGCACACCTGTAACCTCAGTACTTGGGAGGCTGAGACAGGATGATGGCATATTGGTGCCCAGGCTCAGCAACTTAGACTCTCAGCAACTTAGCAAGAACCTGTTTCAAAATTAAAAAAAAAAAAAATAATAATAATAATAATAATAATTGTTTTTAAAGAAAGGGCTGAGTAGCTCAGAGGTAGAATGTACCTGGATTCAATCCCTAGTGCCATAAATAAATAAATAAATAAATAAATAAATAAATAAAGCTGGGTATAGCCCCTGGGTTTGATCCCTACTACCCAAAATAAATAGATAAATGGGTTGGGGAGGTGTAGCTCAGAGGTTGAACGTGCCTGGGTTCAATCCCCAGCATCATAAGTAAATAAGTGGAAAAAAAAAAAAAAGACTGGGTATTTAACTCAGAGATAGAGTGCCCCTGGGTTTCATCCCCCAAATAAATAAATAATAAAAGGGCTTAAGGTGTAGCTTAGAGGTAGAAAACCCCTAGATTCAATCCTCAGCACCACAAATAAATGAATGAATGAATACATAAATAAATAATAAAAAGGGCCGGGGGGAACTTCCACTCTCAGCAACTTAGCAAGAACCTGTTTCAAATTTTTTTGTGTGTGGTACTGGGGTTCCTGGAAACCCTTCTACCTCCGGGCTACACTCCCAGACCTATTTTTATATTTTTTTATTTGGAAACAGGGTCTCTTAGGCCAGTGCGGCCGGCTTCGAACCTGCGTGATCCTCCTGTCTCCGCCTCCCAAGCGCAGGGATTACAAGTGTGCGGCACCATACCCGGCCTGTTTCAAATTTTTTAAAAATATTTTTTTTTTAAAAAAAAAGGGCTGGGAGTGTAGCTCAGAGGTAGAATGTACCTGGATTCAACCCCTCGTACCATAAATAAATAAATAAATAAATAAATAAATAAATAAATAAAAGCTGAGTGTGGCTCAGAGGTAGAGGGCCTCTGGGTTCAGTCCCCAGTAACACACACACACACACACACACACACACACACACACACGTCAGGACCTTTACTGACTCACTGGTGTGTGGGTGTCAGAAACATGGAGAGCAAGGCAGGCTCACCATTAGTCAGCCGCTGGCCGGGCTGCCCCACAGGCCATCAGTGCTCGCTGGAAGTGTGAATGGTTACTGCATCCCTTTGGCACCATGTCTCCTGCTTTCAGAGTGAACAGCTCCTGACGCACGGCTCCCTGGCACTACAGACTCTGCCGAGGGCCAAGTATGAGTGTCCCAGGGAGTGAGATGTCAGAGGCGGAGCACCCCTGCCACTGGGAGATGACTCCCTGGGACTGAGGAGCGCCCCACTGCTGGAGGACCACCTGGGACTGAGTCCCCAGGCAGCCTAGTAGAAGCAGTCTTCCTATCCATGATGGACATAGAAGGTTACTTAGAGAATTGAAACATCCTCCCAGCGTCATGGAGAAGATGCTTTGACCACACTGGAAGCCTATTTGATGGCAAGAGCCCTGTGGCAGAGCCCGGAGGCCATTACGGACCTGGAAGATCAAAGATCCCACCTGGGCTTTATAGGTTTATCAGAATCTGGCTGTCCTTGGGACAAGAATGCAGGGTTCTGGCCTCCCTGGGTCTGCAGCTCCTTCTGACCCACACTGTTACTGTGCTGGTCCTGCTCTCCAGTGCTCCCCTGACTTGGGCCTTTGCTGTGACTGGGTGCTCCAGGAGCACCAGCCCCTGACTCCTCACATCCCACCTCTGCAGACAGGCCCCGTCTTGTGAATTGTCCTGGCACTTCTCATCTCAGGCACATTCAGAGATCCATCCCATTCCCCGTCCTGTCTCTGACATCAGTGCTACTTCCCCTCAAATGGCTTCCTCCCAGCAGAGGTTATCTGGGCATCCCAGCCTGGAGCCCGTGCTCCGCCACAGTGCTCCCCGGCAACCTGGGGCTCTGGCTTCCTCTAGCAGACGGTGAGCTCCAGGTGCTAGGTCTGTGTCCCGGCACCTGCTCTGCTACCTGAACCCTGCGAGTTTCTCATTTGTTGAAGGAACAAGGAGTTGAAAAGACCAAGGTAGAGGAGGCTGGCGATGGCCTGGCTAGAAGGTCTCCCTGAGCCTGGCCTCCAGGATGAAAGACAAGGGAGGGGAGGCAACTGAATGGCCTGAAATTCTATTTTCTTACAAGAACAATGGCGAATCGGCTATTAGCAGACTGCAGCTAGCTGTTGATTGGCGGAGATGGATGAGCTCTGCTCTGTAGGTCGTCCCTGACAACCGCGTAATCCTGACATCTCTCTTCTTCATCCAGCGGAACATTTGGGCTCTTCTTCCTGCCATCCGGGATGCGAACTAACATGACTGTTAGCTCAAGAAAAACATAATTAAGGAGGACAATCTGCTGTCCCTAAATTGCATCTTCTCTTCCAAACTAAACAGGAGTGACATTTGTATTATCTTCTGTTTGGAGATATTCTTACCACTCATCCCCCTCTTAAGGATAAACAGACATTATGTGACCCTCAGACGCACATCACATTTACTAAGCTCCTCTCCGTCAAACTCTTGGGGACAAAGAGTGAGGCCTCGGAGATCTTGGGACTCGTGACATCTGATTCATTGGGTCCATCCATATTTTTATGTGCTGGCTCTCAAGTAATAATGGAATAGTGCTCTCATCTGCAAAATTAAAACCCCTAGCACATTATCCATGGGTCATGCTTTGGGTTGGCTTTCTAGCGGGGTTGTTGGATTTGCGTGGTCTGGCCCTTCTCTCTCACCCTGTCCTGTTGGTGACCGGTGGCTCCTCTTGGTGGCAGATGGCCTGGGTTAAGGGTGGAATGTGGAGCGAGGAGGCAGAGTGAAATTAACTACCCCCTCGCCAGGGGACGGGACCTCTGGCCTTCACCTCAGTAGCCCGGCATTCTAGTGCAGCCTGTTTTATGCCACCCCAGGGTGTTCCCACTGGTCTCAGGAGGGAGCTGCGGAATTTTCCGAACAAAATTAATTTTCATTCGCTTTAATTTAAACGTGAAATATGAGCTGTGCAGGCAGCACTTGGCAGGAGCGGAAGGTGGTCCATCGGAACAGATCCAGCCGCCATTGCACCGCAACCCAAATACCTTGAAACACCCTCAAGCCCTTCAAGCCAAACCATCTAGGGAGGTAGGTGTGTGTAAGCAAGCAGCAGCCATGGGAGGCTCCTAAAGATGGAGAAAGAACGCCAGGCACCTGCATTTCAGAGAGGCCCGACATGGTAAGGTTAGCTGGGTGCTATCTGCCTTTCCTGAGCTGGCTGGGGAAAGAGTTCAGCCCAGGTCCAACCACATTCTCTGTTTCTCCTCGGATGGTCTGTGATGCTTTGCATAAATCCAAGAACCTGATGCAGGCATAGCTTGTGATTTATGAAGATAATAAATTGGTCTTTGTTGCTGGGGCCTTTTCCTGGGTCAATGCAAAAGATCATCACCTTCCTGCCAGCCCAGGGAGGGGAGGCTCAAAGCATTCCGTGACCGCTGGCCTAGTTAGGAGGCAACCAGGGCCCGTGAGCACCTTAGCAGAGCTGACTAGCAGCCTGGATGTCATGCAGGGGGGAAGCAGTTGGACTCAGTGATTTATGAACATCTTCAAAATCCTTCACTGTAGCTGGCTGACAGCTGTGATAAGCATTCACTAGAGACGAACGGTGGAGCCCACCCCGGGCACACGCGCTCACTGGCAAGTCACACCAGAAAGCTGTCGTCAAATTCTGCTCCCCAGCAGCGCCCGTCCAACAATGCGGCGAGAGACTAAAGAAAGAGAAACCCGAGTGACGCTCGCCAGTGTGGCTTCCCGGGCAGCCGACAGGCTGAGCAGAGGGTTGGTGCCGATGCCAGCCGGGCGCTCTCCTGGCAGGACCTGGCTGAGCTCCACTGGGTCTCAGCATCCCACCTCAGGGGATCCAGCTCTATTTTGTTAAGATCCGACATTTATTCTTAATTATTCTTAACGAAAGTGTCTTGCTATGGGTAGCACTGTTCCTTTGTGGACCATCCATTCGTCACTCACCCACTCCTTTATCCCTTCATTGAAGCCTTTGTCATCTAGATGCGGGGATCTTCTATGACAGTCCTTCTATGGTCCCAGGTCAAGATCTGGGGATAGCCGGCAAATCACATCTCCTGTATATTTTAGCGATGAAGAACCCCAATTAGGGAGTGATAGCTCACAGCGCATTGACATCAGGACTTAGATCCCAGTGCTCCAACCCCAGATACTGAGCCCTAACTTCTGCATAAATAATTTTGAGGCGTACTAACGAGGAAAAGTACTCTTAACTGGCATATCATGGTGTTTTAGGGCGAGGTTAAAGGTGCTGATTGTAACACTCAAAATGCTGTTTGGGAACTTTGTAGTGATTTTGCAGGATGGCTTTGTGCTATCATGATGTATTGGCCAAATTCTCGAGGAATTAATTTAAATTTGAGCTAAGCGATATGTCTTTTTGGCCATATTTCTCCAAGGTAGGGATATAAAGCTGTGGTCAGAATATTATCCTAGCACCAAAGAGATGCAGACAGGGTACCAGACTCCATGTCCATGGAACAAAAGAGAAAGATTGGAAGTACACAGAGCTTAGAATGACATTAAGAGCTTATTTCATAGAAGAGGAGAAACTTGGGTGAAAACAAAAATCTTAGAAGGGTTACCAACACTCCTGGGAATTTGAAGGAACCCCTAGGTGTGAGGGGAGCTTCCCAATTAGAATAATTATAATAATCACAGGGGAATCTGTAAGCCTACAGATTCCCAGGCCCCATCCTTAGAGACTCGGTTTTGTGGGAGAGGGTTGGGAAGCTAAGACAGGAGGATCACAGATTTGAGGTCAGCCTCAACAACTTAGCGGGACTTTGTTTTCAAATTAAAAAAATAAAAAGGACTGGGGGTATCTTGGTGGTAGAATGCCTCTGAACCTAATCCTCAGCACCAAAAACAAACCAAAACAAGGCCCCTCAATGTACCTTCAACTCCCCCACCCCCAAAGGTGGATTGCAAAAGGCAGCCGTAGTCTGTTCTCCCTAACTTCCCAGGGCATCCTTGAGCGTGCTTAACTGAAACCACGGGCTCCTGGTGGTGGAGGAGCAGAGTTGGTTACATTCTGCTCGGGATGCTACCACAGCATACGTTATCACCCTCTCATTCCTATGAGCTCCCTGTCATCCAGGGTCTCGCTGGGCTTGCCTTGGACATGTCCCCCTCTCTTAGAGGCTTGACACGGTTAAGGAACTCACCACTATCACACGGCCAGCTGGTACATACACTTTTAAAAAGTGTAATAGAATGTGCATTTGGAGGATTGTAGCGGACAGCAGAATGGATTATCTAAAAGATAAATGTGCCTGTGTAAGCATCATGCCAGCCTAGGGCTGGATTATAACCCACACCAGCAGAACCCTGAGTCTTCTGCAGTTCACCCCTCTTCTGCATTGGGGGCCAGTGTTGTTACCAAAGGTTAGATTTCTTGTTTGTGAATATTGTAAAAACAGTATTATATATTATGCTTTCTTTTTGTGTGGCTCCCCCCCCCCATTTAGTATTATGTGTATAAGGCTCCTCTAATGTTGTTAAGGAGATAAGTAGTTTGTGCGTTTTTCATGCTATAAAAATTCTAGAGTATGAACTTTTTTTTTTTTTGCTGGTGGGCATTTAGGTAGATGCTACTTGGAATATGGTTGTATATATCTTTTGGTGTAAACATTTCTGCATGGTATATGCCAAGGAATGGAATTTCTGGGTCAGGAAGTATGCATAGTTTCAGCTCCGTAGATATTGCTATAAAGTTTTGCAAAGTATTTCTACCACATCACTCCTGAGGGCCTCAGGGACCTTCACCAATACTTGACATCCTTGCTCTGCTTTATTTTCTATTTTTATTTTCCTTTTCTTTTCTTTTTTTCTTTTCTTTTGCCATTCTGAGAAATGTGTCCTACTTTGTATTTCCCTGATGTCTAATAAAATTGAGCCTTTTCAAGTGTTGTTGGTCATTTGAGTAGCTATTAGGCTATTTATGTCTTTTGTCCACTTTTCTATGAGTTTTCTGTCCTTGATGACTTAAAGTTCTTTATATTTTCTGTATAGGAGTCATTTATTAGTTATATGAATTGTGCTACCCCATTCTCTGTGACTTTCCTTTTAATCCTCACTTTGGTCTTTTGATGAAAAGAAAGCCCAAATGTCCATGTAGTACAACTTATGCATGATTTCTTTTTGTTCTCTACTTTTTGTCTCTGTTATATGAAAACACAATTGACTTGTCTATTGATACTGTTTATCCAGCAATCCTGCTTAATTTATTTATTAATTCTGATAGTTTTTTGTCAATTTTTTGCATGTTTATGCTATTTATCTAACAACCTTGCTTCATTTGCTTATTAATTCTGATAGTTTTTACATATTTTTTGTATTTTCTGTAGATGCAATGACATAGCCTATAAATAATGACATTCCTTAAAATTATGACTTTTCTTGCCTTATTGCAAAGGCTAGAGTCTCTAGTATAATAATGGATAGAAATGGAGAAAGGCAGCATTCTTCTTTTATTTATAACATTGAAAGCAAGATGCCAATATTTGAAGATTTAGTGGGCCCTTGCTGGAGATATTTTTATAGACTATCTATTAAGCTATTCCCCTTCTGTCCTTTGTTTTCCTTTTGTATGTCCTTTGTTTTTTCCTTTTATTGTCACCGGTGTTTGAATTTTATCAAGTGCTTTTTGCTGAATCTATTGAGTTCATCCATGCTTTTTTCTTTTTTTTTTAGTATGAAAAGCTACATTGATTGGTTTTTAAGCACTGAAATTATCTTGCATCCCATCATGGTTGTAATAGATTTGTCCTTCTTATATATTGCTGGATTCAATTTGGTAATATTTTGTTTAGAATTAGCATCCATGTTCAGAAGAAAAAAAATGACCAATGAGTTTATTTCCTTGTTGGGTTTAGATATCGAGGTTGAGAACTCATTTCTGTTCCCTTGGAAGACTTAGTGTGAGATAAGTGTTTTTCATTCTTCAGTGTTCAAAAGAATTCACTGTTGGAATGATCTAGTTCTGAAATGTTCTTCGTGGAAACATTCCTCACTGCAGATTTTGTTTCTTTAATAGATACGAGGCTATTTATTCAGATGTTCTCTTTCTGTTTGTTTGAGTCAAGTTTAATAGGTTGTGTTTTCAAAAGAATTCACCTATTTTGTCTAGAGTTAAAAAGTTATTATCATAAATTGGTTCAGAATAGCCCTTTATCTTATTTCATGGTTGTAGGCTATATTGTTTTGTCTTTTCCTTCCTGATATTGATTACTTAGGACTTTTCCTTTTCACAAAGATTCAGTCAAACCAGGGCTTCTCAAATGTACTGGTCTCCTAAAAGATAGTTTGGGGCTTCGTTGGTTTTCTTGGTTTTACTATTATTTTCAACGTCACTAATTCCTGCTGTTTATTACTTCTATTCTTGTACTATCTTAGGATTTCATTTGCTGTTCTCTTATTAAAATCTTGAGATGGAAACTTAGTTCATTGTTTCTCCCTCCTTTCTTCTTTCCTAATGACACATTTAAGGCTATAAATTTCTCTTTAGCATGCTTCGGGTGCAGCCCTTACATTTTGATATTTTAGTTTTATGAACTTTTCATTCAAACATTTCCTAATTTCCACTGTGATTTCCACTTTGATTCATGGGTTGTTTAGAAACATATTGCTTCATCTGACATCACCTTAATCTAATCAGGCACTGAGCCCTTTAAAGATGGTCAGGCTTCCTGCAGGCTGACCCCCTCCTGGATCACGCCTCTGGGAGTGTCTCAACACACAGCCTGAGGTACTGAACCAAACCAAGCTCTCTTCCCCGGCGGAACCCTGAGTCATTTTTTATTTCCTAGCTCCATAAAACTCCTGGGAATTCTGCTCCACTTCTGTTTGTCAGCCGCTGCTTGGGGACTGACAAGTACCAAGAGAAAAGTGGCCGGGCCCCTCCCCTGTTCTTACTTTGTTGCTGGCCTTTAGCTTCTTGGCTTTTCATAAGATTAGTAGCTTTTTGATGCCTTAAAAATAGTAATAATAATAATCCAGTCCACATCCTGCAGTGTTCTCAGCAGGAGGGAAGTCTGAGACAGGCCAGCTTGCCCTTACCACTTAGGGAGAGTCCCTGGAGCAGAATCTAGATACAAGGGAGCGCAGCCCAGACCCCAGAGCCACGGCAGCTGTGGCAGGTGCAGCCGCCATCTTGAGGGAGGGACCACCATATGTGTCCTTCGAAGGACTTTAAGCTCCCTTGCTGTCCACTTCTTCAAAGTCCTTGTCATTCCTGAGCTGGTCCTTTGGGTCAAGCAGCCAAGTGTGATGTGCATGCCTATAACCCGAGTACTTGGGAGGCTGAGACAGGAAGATCACAGGTTCAAGGCTGGATTGGACAACTTAGTGAGGCCTTCCACAACTGACTGAGACCCTATTTCAAAATAAAGCAAGTAAGCCGGGCGTGGTGGCACACGCTTGTAATCCCCGCGCTTGGGAGGCGGAGACAGGAGGATCGCGCAGGTTCGAAGCCAGCCGCGCTGGCTTAAGAGACCCTATTTCTAAATAGAAATGTAAAACAGGTCTGGGAGTGTAGCCCGGAGGTAGAAGGGCTTCCAGGAACCCCAGTACCACAAATAATAATAATAATAATAATAATAATAATAATAATAATAATAATAAAGCAAATAAAAAGGGCTGGGTGTGTAGCTCAGGGGTAGAATGCCCTGGTTTCAACCCCTAATGCCAAAAAAATGTGCTAAACACAAATTGCCTAATTTCTTAATAAAATTAATCTTTTGGGTCACGGATTTTCTGATGTCAGTTCACAGAATGTCTGGGACGTCTTTCCCAAGTTCATCTTCTCCTGGTCTGAAGCCGTCTGTGAGCTGCGGTTCTTTGTCCGCCCTGTGGGCTTGGCGGCCTCCAAAGGGAGCCTCTGCCTGGGCTCTCGGGAATGCTCCTTAGACTTTTCCAGCGGGGCTGCTTTTCTGCCTTGTGATTGCTGTAACAGAGACATTTCCCTTTTTCCTTTGGCTTCCAGGAGGCCCCCACTGTTGAGTTGAATTTACTGTTCAACTGTCACCACTACAGTAGTGTATAGAGACCCAAAGTGCCTTTTTCTCCTGAACTTGATTTCTCCTTCTTACTTCTCTTTTTCGACACTCCAAATTTGCTTTATTTTCAAATGTTTTCACCACGTTATCATCTCTGTGTATGTGTGTCTATTTACATGAAACTTGAGATACTTCAGATCTGCCCGTCTGTAAGCACTTGGAGTTTTTTATTTATTTACCTATTTGAGTTTATAGATTTTCAGTTATGGAGGCGTTTGAAAGGCAGCAGAATCAATCCCAGAAAGACAAAACCATGGGCAGCATTGCAGTTTTCAGAATTTATTATGAATATGGGCTTTTGTGAATCTTTCTCATACATAATCTGTTAATATTTCTTAAAACTACATATCTATTGCTTTATGTGAAAGACACTTTTCAAAATTGAAATTAACAGTGTGTGTGTGTGTGTGTGTGTGTGTGTGTAGTACTGGGGACTGGGCGCAGCGGTGTTTTACCTCTGGGCTACGTCTCCAGCACTATTTTATTTTTTTATTTTGAAGCAGGGCCTCACTAAAGTTGCTGAGGCTGGGCTTGAACCTGCGATCTCCTGTCTCGGCCTTTTAGTGGTAGCCTCCAGGCCACAACTCCAGCTGTTTTTATTTCTGGGTTTACAGGTGTGTGCTCCACGTCCAGCTAACGGTGTGTTTTGATTAAGCAGGATCAAGGGTGAGTGGGCATACCTGGCAGTGGTGCCCACTGAGCACGGAGGTGCTCAGGTCAGTCTCGCAAGGTCATGGACACGTTCAGAGTCAAGTGTTGAGAACCAAAGTCATGCCACACTCCTTGCTGCAGTGGCAAGTGTGCAAATAAGTGAAAGTAAGCAGATCTAAATAAGGGCTTTTCTTAGAGAATGTGTTGACATGGCCAAAATGTAACCACAATTACTAATTCAGTCCTTCTTAGTGCTGTAGCATGTAGTGCATTATTTATTTATGTTTTTATGGGTTTGACCATCCTCAGAAAGGCCAACAAGGGGAAAACTTCACTGTCTTCTTTTCTTTTCCACCCACATATTATTATTGTTGGTTTCTTTTATGACAACTCCTTTTTTATTTTTTTAGTTTTTGGTACCAGGGTTTGAACCCATGGGCATTCTACCTCCAGGCGACAACTTCAGTTGTTTTTCTTAATTTCGAAATAGGGTCTTACTAAATTTCTGAGGCTGGTCTCCAACTTGCTAGCCTCCTGTCTTAGCCTCCCAAGCACCGGGATTAAAGGCATGCGTCGCGACACCCAGCCTCATGACTATTACTAAAATCAATTCTGCTCTGGGGATGAGGTGATGGAATGATCCTCTTGGGGGCTCAAGAGGTCTGTGACTGGGTGCTCTCCCTGGTGCCTCTTGTCTTGTACCCTGTTCTCTTGAGGGTAGGCCAGACTTGTGCACGCATGAGTTCAGGTGGAGGTGAGGTGTGTGTGTGTGTGTGTGTGTGTGTGTGTGTGTGTGTATGTGTGTGTTACTGAACCTAAGGGTTTTCCTGGAGACTGAACCCAAGGGTGTTCTACCTCTGAGCTGCACCCCAACCCTGTTTTATTTCTCAAAGTCTTAAACCGTGTCCCACGAAGCTGCCGAGGACCTCACTAAATGACTGAGCCTGACCTTGAAACTGCAATCCTCCTGCCTCAGCCTCCCAAGTACTGATTCCAAGAGTGCAGGAGTGTGCCACCATACCCGGCAAGCCTTTTTTATTTTATATTTGGAATCAGGGTCTCACCAGGTCGCTGGGAGTCTTGCTGGGTATAGTGGCACACTCTTGCCCTGCTGTGGCTGGTCTTGAACCTGTGGTCCTCCTGTCTCAGCCCCCCAAGGACTGAGATCGACAGGCGTGCTCCACCCTGCCGGGGTCAGGTGCGCTTTGGCTGTCATCGGTATTTGTCTTCGCTGGTGAGTCTGCCGTGCTCTGTGACCTGGCAGGACGGATCTGGCCAGCAGCTCTCCCCTGACTCGCGTGCTGGGGGGGGGGGCGTTTGACAGCCCAGCTGCGACTGCTCAGACCTGCTCCTTCCTTCCTGCTGTGTGGTCTTCCAGCAGGTTGCTCACCTCTCCCTGCAAAGCCTACATAATAACAACTTCCCAAATAAAGACAGGGCTCTGTAAGCCCTCGAGCTCCTCAGATGGGGTGGCTGCAGAAATGCCAGCTGTGACGGGTCCTGCCTCCCTCCACGCAGTGAGGTAACATGAGACCCTGCTCCTGGGGCTTTGTCTGGAAAGAATGCCAGCCTTCCTCCAAGCTCGGGGACTAATGCGCGGTTACATGGAAACCCGCCCTGAGCTGGGCTCGGCTCACACGCCAGTGAAACGCACCAGAAAGGAGCAGTAATGACCTAACCCTCAGTTAACGCTGACGGATAAGCAAGAGATGAGCCAGTTACAGACAAGGGGCACAGACAGCTCTCTCAGGATGAGCAGGGCGCGGCGACCTCTCCTGCAAAGTGCCCGGCTCCCCCGGAGCCAGGCCCAGGTGAGCAGGTGGGCACCACTGCAGCACAGTGGAAATTCACGACCTACCACTTACACAGTTTCTTCGAGGGCGCCAAGAACGGGGCTGGGTGTGTTATTTCTCTAACTGCCGGGCAGCTGTATGAACCTTGCTAATGTTCTAAAACCAATGGCACACCCGCTGAACTTCATACACATTTTTACATAATGAAAGCCATCCGTTGGGCCTGGGGGCCGACTCTCAGATCCGGAGGCTTTGAGACCACCCAGTGCGGGTCTGCAAACCCAGCACCTGAGGCTTTCTCGTTCCTGTCCAGACCTCAGAGGGGGCTTAGGAGCGCCATGCAGCCCCCTTCTGTGGCCTGGCACAATCAGCAGACTCCTCTGGGCTGCAGAGTCCCGGCTGGTACAAAGGGAGGATCCTGGCGCAGCCTGGCAAGGTGGGGCCCAGTGTCTCTCTGCCTGGGTCCTCCCGCACCCCACACGCCGCCACATACTGTGTGCGTGGAGAGCTCAGGGGCCGTACTGCTGAAGAGCTCCCTTCTGTGAGAGGAGAGGGAGGGCCCCTGGCATAAGCTGCCTGTGTCACAGACTCTAGGGACCCCTTAGAGGCGGAGGCTTCTGGAAACTCCAGGGGATGAGACTTTCTACTCGCTGTGAGGAGGATATTGCGTCCATTGCAGGGAAGCACGATGAGCTATTCTTTTGTGGGTGTAGAATCTGACATTATGTAAATGATGGTGAGGGAGGGTTAAAAAAAGGGTGGGTACTAAACTGAGTGCTACAGGGCGAGTGCTGAACTGAGTCCTGATAGGGTGGGTGCTGAACTGAGTACTGAAAGGATGGGCCCTCCAGGAGAGGAAAGGTTTCAGGCTTTCATGTTTCTGTGCCCTTGCTCAGAGCGTCTTGGGCTGCCTTGCTCCTTTGGGGAATGCCGTTCAGGAACAGCTGGTGTGTGGACACATCAGACAGCTCAGGATCCGCCAGATCGTCGACGTTTCTTGCCTAGAAGAAAGCTCCCTCCTTCCGCTTTGAACTCATCTGCGCTTTAAAAGCCATTTCATTTAAAGAGCTCGGTCTGCTTCCTCCAGCCCACGGGGAGCTGCTGCACAGGTGGTCAAGAGAACTCCCCGAGAATCCACTCATCCATCCATTCCCACCACGGGCGCGGGGGGCGGAAGCCAGGTTCCTGCGTCGTGGGAGAGGGCTGGCTCCCGGCAGGGAAACACCACGTGTGCTTGGCGTAGCGCGCAGCCCACTGGCCCGGCACAGCGGCACAGCGGATAACTTTGCAGATGTCTGTGTCCACCCCCGCCGGCGTTGCTTCTGATCGGGGACAAGTCCTTGGAATGGAGGGCCTGGGACCAGGCCAGGCATGACCTCGACACTTCCCAGAGAGCTGCAGGCGCTCCAGCCTCCGCAAGCTCCTTGCGTGAACGACCCCGTGAATGAATGCTCTCCTCGTGTTGGCTGTGAGCAGGGTGAGTCTTCTCAGGCACCCCATGAGCTCTCCAGGCGTCTCTGGACGTCCCTTGCCAAGAACTTGGTTCTGGGTTCGAGCGCACAGTGCCTCCGTCTGTCCTTCTGTCTGTCCCGACTCTGGAGTGCTTTGAGAGGGAGAGGGGGAAGAAGAAAAAACGTGGGGAGGAGGAAGAAGACGGTATTTAAAACTCCCACTGCAGGGCGATTCCGTGCCTCTGGACGTTGGAGAAACCGCTGGACCAATTCATTCTCCACAGCGACTCTCACCCGAAGGACCGGAGCGGCGGAGCTGGGCCCCGGTGGTTGCCTTTCAAGTCGGCAGCTGCTGGGCCTGCTGGCTGGCAATGTGGAGGGCAGATGGGCGCCCTCCCGGAGCAGGCCTGCTGGGGGCGAGGAGGTCCAAAGGCCCGGCCCCACCCCGCCCAACCTTCCTCTCCTCCTTTTTAACTTCCCAGATCTGAGCGCCCATCTGGATACTTCATTAGGACCCTAAGACATCTGGGAGCCAGGATTGGAAGGAGGGAAAGAAACCCGCACATCTGTCGAGGGTCTATTATCTGCTTACACGGTGCTGAACCTTTCCCTGTATGCTAACTGGCATAATCTCCCATGGAAGCCCTGCCAGAGCAGAGTGTTTATTTCCTGTGTGTGTGTGTGTGTGTGTGTGTGTGTGTGTGTGTGTGTGTGTTTTACTGGGCATCGAACCCGGAGACATTCTACCTCTGAGCTCTACCCCTAGCCCTATTTTATTTTATTATTTATCTATTTGTTTTTGTTTCTAAACAAAGTCTCACTAAGTCGCAGAGGGCCTTGCTAAGTCGCGGAGACTGTCCACGGAACCTCGATCCTCCTGTCTCAGCCTCTCAAGTACACCAACATGTGCCACCAAGCCCGACTTGTTCCCATTTTACAAGGGAGAAAGCAGGAGCTCTGAGATGCTAAGTCACTGCTACAGTCACAGAAATGGCAAGTGACAGTCCCTGGATTTGACCCAAGATGGTGGCACCATCGAGGGGCGATTTGGATGCTTTAGTGGCAGCTGTCACCTCTAGCAGCCCCCCAGTCACCCCAGATAAATATACACTTTAGAGTTGGGTGTGGTGACACACGCTTATAATCCCAGTACTTGGGAGGCTGAGACAGGAGGCTCACAGGTTCACAGCCAGCCTCAGCTACTCAGTGAGGCCCTCTACAACTTAGCAAGATCCTGTTTCAAAATAAAGAAGAAAAAATAGCCGGGCGTGGTGGGCACGCTTGTAATCCCCGCACTTGGGAGGCGGAGGCAGGAGGATCATGCTGGTTCAGAGCCAGCCTTGCTGGCTTAAGAGACCCTGTTTCCAAAAAAAAAAAAAAAAAAATTAAAAAATAGGTCTGGGAGTGTAGCCCAGTGGTAGAAAGGCTTCCAGAAACCCCAGTACCACCAAAAAAAAAAAAAGAAGAAGGAGAAGAAGAAGAAGAAGAAGAAGAAGAAGAAGAAGAAGAAGAAGAAGAAGAAGAAGAAGAAGAAGAAGAAGAAGAAACTAGAGCTGGGGGTGTAGCTTGGAGGTAGGATGCCCCTAGGTTCAATCCCCAGTACTGCAAAAAAGTTACGTACTCTAAATAAGAGAAGACCCAGGGCCTGCATCTGTGTGCCCTGAGTGGGAGTTCTGGCTTCCCAGTCCAGCCTGAGATGTCACTTGCCGCAGGGTGACCAGTCGCAGCACCGGCCATAGCTGGAGGCGGCCTGCTGAGAGCCTGGGGCCCACTCGGAGCTGCTCCCGATTAGAGGCCAGCTGGGGGTGCAGGCATGGTCTCCTCTTCTGACGGGGTCCCACCTCTGGAGCCAGTGCCACCCATCTCTGTGAGCCTCCCTTCCCCATTCCCACCCGGTGTTCCGCAGATGGGTGCAGGGTTGTGTCAGCCCTGCCCTGCCAGGGGCCTTCCGCCCCCTCCAAAGACAAGCCTGCATCTTGGGGTCCCCCACGTGACTGTGGGGTTGGTAAGGTGCCCTCTTCCTGATGTGGGTCTCTTCTTTCCTTTGCAGTTAAAAACCACGACCGTGAAAGCAACCCCCACATCTCGCTGTAACAGGGGCTTGCACAATGGGCGGAGGGCAGAGTCTGGGGGGAGTGGGGACTCTGCTTTCCCAGCACTGGTGAGATGGGCTCAGGCCAGGAGGAGCAGCCGCAGGGGAGGGGAAAGCTCGGGAGCCCGCCTTTCCTTCCTCCCTCTGCCCAGGGCGGGCTGCTCGGTCCAGCCTTCTTTCTTTGATTTGCAGGATGATTAGATGACTGTCACATCAAAGACACAGACCCAGTCAGAAGCCAGGCGGGAAGCATCCAATCCTGCCTGCAGCACTTGCTGGCTCTGCAGCCCGGGGCGTATTACTTAACCCGCCTCAGTTTCCTGGTCTGTGAAATGGTCATAATAAGAGTTCCAACCTCGAGTCACAAGTAAAACGAGTCAAGATGCCCTGAGCTCTTAAAACACAGCCCTCGGCACCGTGTTCACTACCGGGACGGACTGCCGGGATTTCCTTTCTGTCCGCCGACACTTCCTTGCTTTGGGAACTTTGAGGTCACCAAGTTCTCAGTACCCAGCCAGGCTGGCTCACCTCCAGCGTGAGTGTCCTTGCCTGGAACAAAGCAGCCTCCTCCAAGTCTGTCCCCTGCACAGCGAATGCGGGGGAACTGCTCCCGGCAGAGAGACCCTTCGCCGAAGCCAGAGACAGGGACCCCTCGGCCAGGCGAGGTTCGTGGCTGCTCTTAGGACTGGGTGTCGCCCTGTTGCTGTTGGAACCCCAAGTCATGGTTCCCTTCAGCGGCTCTGCTGTCTGGGTGCGAGAGCAGTGCCACGGCCCCTCCCGCGTCCAGGGGCAGTGACTTAGTTTCCCCTGTGATGCCTGACCTTCCCAGCCCGCTCTGTCCATCTGCAGAACCTGCTCAGCGCACCGGAGCGACTTCTGGGGGCCCAAGCACACCGTCCTCAGGAGATCAGCCACGCCTGCCTGAGTGGAGAGGGCGCGGTGATCTGAACAGCAAGAGCAGCGCAGAGCGTGCAGAGGCTCCCTCGAGGCCGCCGGCCAGCACTCTGCTGCAAGGTGTGAGCCCAGGCTAGGTGCCGCGAGAGCTCTGAGCCGGCTGGACAGGGACGTCGCTCCGTGTGCCTGCGGCTGGATGGCCGCCCAAGGCACAGCTCCATGCTGCCTGTGTTCATGGGCGTCTCTCCTCTGGCCACCTCCTGGCCTCTGTTGTGGAGTAAAAGGTCCAAGAGAGACCCGTGGGGGCATAGAGGTTGCATACACATCCTTGCCATCTTCCCAGGCTAGACCTGTGCCCAGGGCCCCACGTGCTCTAACGTGGGCTCTCTGATAGCCCTGGACAGAGTGCTCCAAAGCGCGCTGGGATGGCGGGAAGCATCATGCACCCGGTCCCTTTCCCCTCTGTCCTGGCCAGAGGATTCAAGAGTTGTTACGGTGCACAGGGACCTGGCGGCAGGTCACCGCCTCGTCACGAGACGCCACTTGGTGACACTATTCATGAGAATACTACTATGAAAGCCTCATTGAGAGTGGCAGTGTTTTTAAGGTTTGTCATGTGCCGCGTCATGGTAGAAAGCCCCTACACAGGCTCCAGCTGTGGTTCAGACCAGGCCCTGGGGACCGAGCCTGCAGGGGTTCCACTATGCCTGGGGTGCCTCTCCCCTCTGCCACTCAAAGTCCTGATGAGAAGAAGGCAGTGCTCCCAGGGACTCAGCTCAGAGGCCATGCTGGTCACAGGGAAGAGCTGGCCCATCCAGGAGCAGGGTCCCCTGGCTCGGGAGTGAGACCAAAGCGTCCCCTCGCACCCGGGCACCAGGTGCCCTCCAAGCCCGCCGTCTGGCCCTCGTGAGGAGCTATCTTCCAGCTTTCTCTCTCATAACTGCTACTGTCCCAACATTAGTTTTAATTGGGGCACCCTCTCTCTGGGAGATTGCAAAAATTAAATCGTTTTTAAGCAACCAAACGGCACTTCTGGGGTTTGTAATGAACTTGTGAAATGTGCGGAACTTGGCGGTTAGGTTCTCCCGGTCCTCCTTCCCCGGGTCGCTGCCCATCCTACCAAGTGGGGCCCAGGAAGCCATGAGTCCCGAAGCCACCAAGGGCTCTGAAACAGTGCCCCCCAAAACAACTGGGCTTCTGGCTCTGCCTTCCCTCTGCTATTTAGGAAAAATCAAACAGACCGCTGTAGGGGGCAAATCCCCCTGCATGGTGTGTGTGTGTGTGTGTGTGTGTGTGTGTGTGTGTGTGTGTGTGTGTGTGTTTGTGTCCACAGGGTGGGACCTCCCATGGGTACACGTGAGCATCTACCTTGGCAAGCAAAAGATCACTCTCCCCCATCAAATGATTCCAGGGTTCCCTGAAGGGCAGGGCAGAGCTGCAGCCCAGCGGCCACGCTCTGTCTCTGCTCAGCACAACGGTCTCTCTGCCCACAAGGTGACAGCCACACGCCCGTTGTTGGTGGCCGGTGATGTCGGTCTAAAGCTGGGGTGTCTCTGGCTCCCTAAACCCTTAGCTGGAAGCTCAGGACCCAGACAGCATCAAGGCCAGCAGAATGAACAGGCCTTTATGACTATGAACCGTTTCTGCTGGGCAGGGCCTAGATGGAACAGACCTTTCTCCCCATGGCCAGCACCAATGGGGAGGCTCTCAGGAAGGTGCTGAGTGGAGACTAGGCGCACCTAGTTCCTGGAGGGCCATGCCCAAGTACTTAAGAATCCAAGGAGTTAGGAATCTGGAGTCTGAGCTGGACATGGTGGCACACACCTGTAATCCAATACTTGGGAGTCTGAGACAGGAGGGATTGTAGGTTCAAAGCCAGTCTCTGCAACTTTGCAAGACTCTGTTTCAAAATTGTTTTTAAAAAATCTGGATGTAAGCTGGACCTGATGGTGCATGCTTGTAATCCCCACGTGTGGGAGGCTGAGACAGGAGGATCGCGCAGGTTCGAAGCCAGCCTCAGCTACTTAGTGAGGCTCTCAGCAACTTAGTGACACCCTGTTTCCAAATAAAATATAAAAATGGGTCTGGGAGTGTAGCCTGGAAGTAGAAAGCCTCTGGGTTCCACCCCAAGTACCACCAAAAAAAAAAAAAAAAAAAAAAAAAAATTCTGGATGTGTAGCTTGGGGGTAGAATGGCCCAGGATTCAATTTCCAGTCACACACACACACACACACACACACACACACACACACACACACACGATCTGGACCAGAGGGCTGGTTCTAACCTTGCCTTCACCTTCACCAGCATGAGTACCCTAAGCTTGTCCTCATCAGCCAGGGGAGCTAGAAGCAGCACCCCTGGGCGGAGCTGCCCTGAGGAGTAGGTGCCGATGCACATGAGGGGCCTCGGGTAGTGCCGGGGAGACGGTGGGCGTGCAGCGGCTCCCATTACATCATGATTTGACTCGGTCTGCTCCAGAGCGGCTGTCGGCTGGTTATACATCCTAAGAAATAAACCACTGGGAGTAAACAAGGAACAGCCTTGGTGCTTGGTGAGACTCATGCGCTAAGGACCCTACAGACCCCCACAGAATCATGGGCCCCAAAGACGACCAGGTCCTTGTCCCCAGGATCCCGGAATATGGTAGATTATGTGGCATAGAGGAATTAGATTTGCAAGAGGAAGCAAGGCCGCCGGCCTGCTGATCCTCAAGACAGAGAGGTCAGCGTGGACTTCCCAGGTGGACAGGATGGTATCACGGGGTCCTTCGGAGTGGGATGGGGAGCAGAGCAGGGGAGGAGCCATAAACACAGAGTCCAGGCACAGAGATGCCACCTTGCTGGTTCTCTGGGTGGAGGGAGGAGTTGGGAACATCATGTCCAGGCCTCCTGCAGCTGGGAGGGCGGCTGGGGAAGGGCTTCTCCCCTGGAGCTATCAGGAGGAATGTAGCCCTGTCGACCCCCGTAAGACGTGCTTCCTACAGGACTATAAGACGCCAGCAGCGCTGTGGAGGCTGCTAACTTGGTGGCACTTTATTTACAGCAGCAATAGGAGCCACCACGCTCTGTGTGTCCGCCGATGCCTCTGTGACATGTTCCACGCGCTTGGAATCACCCTGGACGCCCTGAGAGCCTCACACAGCGCCGTTCCCAAGCATACATGTTTCTAGACCCAGCCCTCCAAGGGTATCTGATACGGGGCTTTTCTGAGGCTGCTGGAAACTCCAGGAGTTTCTTTCACCAGCGAATTCTTCAGCTTCCCTGGGGTCGGTCAGGAGTCGGCCGGATCCGACAGCAGAAATAGTATAGAATACGGAGGATGTGTTGGGAGCTCCTGACCAGCTCAAGAGTTTTAACACATACGGAATACAGGGCACGGTTTCTGGGAGGAGCTGAGATCTCCCGCATGGTGTGGGGCATGGCACGGGGCCATTTTCTTGCTCCCCTCTGGGCGCTCTGCCTGCAGGAGCTCTGAACGTAGAGAGCCCAGGTCCTCCCGGCTCCTGCCTTTCCCAAACAAGGCGGGATTTACAATGCCTTTCACAGCGACGTCTGGCTCATTTCCCTGGAGTGCATTTAGCTTTTTAGCTCCTTTCTCTAACACCATCTCAGTGTACTTTGGCCCCCGTCTCTTCTTTCTCTTCTACCTCTTCTTTTGGCCTTTGGAGACAGAGACAGGAAGATGCCTGTGGCTCGGCTTAGAAGTGAAAGCGTCGCTGAGCCACCTTATTTATTCCTTTTTTGACCACGGAGCCACAAGGCTCAGTCCCCAGCTTGCCGCCCTAGACATCTTGTATGTCCAATCCTGCCCCAACAACCTGAGCCCTTGTTATTGTTGTTGTTGGGGTTGAAAAAGAGAAAAGGGTCGTCGATTCGGTGGCTCTGGATGTTTTAGATACAGCTGGTGTGGAGGAAAATACCAGGGCAGGTAAGGACAGAGAGACTGCAGCAGGCGGGTCCTCTGCCGGCTGAAGGTCCCAAGGAGGCCTTGAGGAAGGTACTGCCGGCCGGGGAGGGTGGCCGCCAGGATGTCCTAGCCTCCCCTAGCCTCGGTTGCAAATACCTGCACTTCCTGCTCCCAGGCTTTGGCGGCATGTGGAAGGCAAGTGGCCACCTGCCGTGGTTTGAGGGCGCCTGTCCTTGAAAGCCATCCTGTTTCAGATGCTATTGTTTCTACCCTGGGCTATGCAGTGCTAGAAACGCTGAATGCTTAAAACCCGTGTTTGTTTTCAGCGCTGAAAGTGAGGGGCGACTGAACCGTGCAAGTGAAAACCAGACTCACAGGAGGAAGGGGGAGAGAAGCCCTGTAAACAGTGTGGGGACTGAGTTTCAAAGCCCTTGTTTTCGAAAAGTTGAATGATTTTTTCAACTAAAGCCAAACTGTCAAAACACGAGAGGGTGATTTGCTGGCTTTGAAGGTGCATTAGCCTTCTTACGTAAAAGCCAATAATTGATATCCAAAGCGAAACCAGAGCCGTGAGGGGGGAGCATGGCCTCTTAGCGCCCCGTGCGACTTCCGGATGGCCGTGCGTACGGAGCTCTTCAGATCTCGGTCTGTGAAGTGGGACATCAGAAAGGAGAACAAAGGTAGCCTCAGAGGAGCCGTAGACGCGCGGGACTGAGCCATCAGGTCCGGTCTGCAACGCGTCCAGGCCCAGAGCCTGTGTGATCTGTGCTAGAGAGGACCTGGAAGAGACCTCCTGCTCTAAAAGAGAGCGTCATGAACAGCTACGGGTACTTGGGAGGCTGAGACGGGAGGATCACAAGTTCAAAGCCAGCCTCAGCAACTTAGCGAGGCTCTCAGCAACCTCGTGAGGCTGTGTACCAAGAAAGAAATAAAATTGGGCTGAGAATATGGCTCGGAGGTAGAATGCCTCTGGGTTCAGTTCCCAGTATAAAAAATAAAATAAGTAAGTAAACAAGTAGGATTGGACCTTTTTCCCTCCTGGGAACCACGGGCCGGGTCTGGACTTCTCCAGGACCGGGTTTACCCTGGGCCTCTCCCAGCTCCCAGCCCACTGTGCGTCGTCTTGCACGCTCCACTGGGCCACTTCCTCCTGAGGGGAACTCTCGGTGGCCGTTCACCTTTGCCTCCATTCTGTTTCCTGCCTCTCCTTCAGTTTCCAGAACATTCTAGCTCCCAGCACAGAGGTTTCATGGGCTTGTTCTTTGAGGGTCTGAGGAGTCTCTATTTTAAACCATGCTCAAATAAAAATGAAGCTGGCACTAAATGAAAACTAACTATGTAAGGCACGTAACACCTGTTTTGGGCAGGGTAGACCAAGGCAGGATGGAGTGCCGAAGACTGGGAAGGCCTGGCCTGTGGCTTGGGTCCTCAAGACAGCCGCATCTTTCTTCCTTCTTCGATCAAGCCACTGGCTTCTGCGCAAACCCAGTCTCCTGCCGCCTCGAGTCCCAGGGGCCTCTGTCATTCCCCTCGGATGCTGACCTTTTGAAACATGCCCGGGTACCTGGAATGCTCATACCATTCGGACTTACCACTCTCTCACCTCTCCTAGCTTTGTGACGCAACACGGCCACCTTTCTCTGTCTGCCTCCTAATTTAGCTATCTCCCCCCAAATCTGATACATTCCACATAACCCAAAGCTGGATACCATGGGCGTTCTGGTCTATAGTCTAGACTCTCTGTTGACCTCGGAAAAGGATTTCCAGATAAAATCCAAGATGCTCAGCTAAAACTGAATTTTAGACAACACCTACGTTTTTTTAATTTTAGTTCCAATATATGTCAAGTGTATTATTTAAAAAGTACGTACCCTGCTCTATTTAGGACATAAACTACAAATTATGTGTTGCTTCTCTGAAATTCATATTTGACTGAGCATCCTATATTTTCCTTTGCAACTCGGACAGCCCTTCCAGAGCCTCTGTGCTCTAGTGAACTCGAGCTCCACGCAGCGTGCGTGCAGTGGGCCTGGAGATGAAAACAACGGGGGGCTGTGTTCTCTTCCCAAGGCCCCTGGGTCCAGGTGTTTCCTCCTCATCCCTGCCCTGTGTCTCGGGTGCTCTGTCTAGCCCTTGCTCAGAACACTTGCAACAGTGTTGTCAATCTAGACCTCAGAGTCTCCCTGGGCGGACACCATGATAGATTGCCCGTGACCCCTGCATACAACAGGTGCTCGATACTTGTGAGCCAGCGCGGTAACACAGGAAGCAGAGAGCTGACCTGTCTCCAGCAAGCCACACCCAGGCCACTGAGCCACCTGAGACAACTCCCAGAAGCCTTGGTGGCCGGCGCACGGCGCACGTGATAATAGATTTCTCCTTTCTTATTCCATTTTGGATACTTTAAAAACTCGCTTTTGGGAATCTGCAGGAGCTGCAGGAAACTCAGAAGCTGGCCATTGTGTGTGTGGGGGGGTGCGTCTTATCACAGCCTCTGGCTCCCGGCTCTGCTGGCGCTGCTTGGAATCCACGGGACACACTGGCTGGCTGAGGTTGAACAGACTGCGTGGGTGAGCAGAGGGTCCCACAAAGAGGAGGGTCGGGATTTGGTCAAGCCTTCTCTACAAGGCGCCTTCACCTGCAGACCTCGCCCTGGTCCTTCCTCCCCCGGGAAGCCTGTGCCGGGCCCCCAGTCTTGTGCTCAGATGCAGCTTTGCCTGAAGGGCTGGGCAGAGCCGCCTCTGCTTGCTCCTTCACAGGGACGCCCCCTCTCAAGTTCTCCACGACTTCAAAGGCAAATCGTGGTGGTCGGAAGTGCGGGCCACCTTGTGGCCATGGGGCACAGACGAGGAACACGGGGGTCCCTGGGAGCCCCAGAGCTAGTTCGTGTTTCTGGCACGAACTAAATTCAGAGGTGATCCTCCAGGGGACTAGATTTTATTTTATTTAGTTATTTTAATATTAGAAACCATTTGTTTGAAGGTCGTGTACGTGTGTGCGTGTATGTGTCTTTGCTTTGGTTTGAACCCGGGGGCTTTCAACCTCTGAGCTACATCCCCAGCCCAATTTTATTTTTTATTTTGAAACAGTCTGAGTTGTGGAGGGCCTCACTAAGTTGCTGAGGCTGGCTGTGAACCTGTGGCCCCTCCTTCTAGCCTCCCAAGTTCTGGGATGTCAGACTTGTGCCACGATACCCAACCAGTCACAGTCACGCACTTTTTAAAATTGTACTGTTATTTTTTTAATTATTGACACATAAAACCTGTACCTATGTGTGGGGTAACCTGTGATGTACCAATACATGTCTATACTGCTCAGTGTTCAAATCAGTGTGGGCATCCATGTCTCCTCAGACATTTATCCCTTCTTTGTAATGAAAACATTTAAAATTCATTCTTCTAGGCTCGTCAGAATATATAGTATGTCATCGTTGTCGTCACCCCCAAAGATTTGATGACTTCTAAGATGGCTTTTAGCTCTTATGTTCTAAGATTTGCTGTGAGACCTATTACTTGGACCTGGACTTACACCACTGCAGGCCTGGCACATCCTCACAGGCACCCATTTGATGGTTCTCTGATCTTTCCTGCACACCTTCTGTGTGCTTGGTGCTGCACAGGCCGGGATAGCGGGGTGCAGTAGCTGTCACGGGGCTGAGAGGTCAAGTGTGGAGAGGGACATCTCTCCCCACTTGCTCAGCACGGTCTCTGCTGATGGCGAGCTCAGCAGGGCTTCTGGGTAGTGACGGATACACCTCTGCAGATTGCTCACTCTCGGACCTCAGCAGAGCTGCGTTCTGGTGCGCTCAGCTCCTCCCAGGATGTGGCGCCACGCTTCTGTGGATGGCAGGAGCAGACCCCTGCGGAAGAGTTTTTCCAAGGCCCATGCCAGCCAGGAGGGGCAGCATCAGTAGACACAGACTCTCCCTCCAGGTGCTTGACACGCTGCTGGTAGGCAGGTAGACTCTCCCGTGGAAGTCCCCCCAAGAAGCCCTATCAAAGGGGGGTGCTCAGGAATAGCTCAAATGATCAGAAAAGAGCAGTTGGCGATAAACATTTCTATGCTGATATTTGATACAAATGACTCCAAAGAGCATGAGGGAAATTAGGGTAATGGCGCACTTTGGAGCAGGAGGCCACGGGAAGGCCCAGAGCGAGGCCGCTGGCTGGTGCCCACGGTGGCCATCAGGGGAGCGTCCCTTCCGCACTCAGTACGTGACAAGGCTGGATCACAACTCAGTTCTCCTGGTTGGAAGGGGCCTACCTCCACCTGCTCCCGCCACTGTGTCTCCTCCACTGGGCAGAGGTCCCGTTGCAATAAATTACATGGCCATCATTGAAGAGCTGGCCCAAAAGGCTGCTTGACCCCTCGAGTGACTAGGATGAGGAGAGGCTCTGAGAACTAGGCCTTCCCCTGGCCTCACCCTCCCTCTGTCACCGCCAGCACGCGCTCAGAGCGGCCCCTCAGCTCATGTCTGCTCCTGATGGTTCCTTAAAACTCGCAGTCGCCCTTGGCATCTGCAGCTGATTGGCCACGTGGGGGTGGGGGCAGGCAGGGCTGAGGTCTCTGAGGAGGGGGTGGGTGCGGTGCCCAGCTTCACCCCCAGGCATTGGCTGGGGGGCCCATCAGACTCCATGGTGCCCAGAGAGAAGCCCCGAGGAAATCTTGGAGCTCAACAGCCCTCTCCTCCTGCCCACTGAGCAGACTCATGTCACGGGGCCACTTGGGGCCGACATCCCAGGCTGTACCTAGGCCGTAGATGGCAGATGCGGGGGGAGAGGAGGCGTCTGGGTTCCCTTGACTACCTGGGCCCTCTTGTTCTCCCTACTGGTTCTTTATTCTTCATTTAGGCCAGAATTAGATCCTGTGTTTTTTGGCCCATTTGGAAGAACAGCGGAGCCATTAACCCTCTCAGAGTATCTTCTTAAAGCACGGGCCATTTCTTCCCCACACCTGTCATCTGTTGGCAACTCACGTCTCCACGCGGGCCCCTTTAAGCCACAGTGAATGAGGAAGCAGTCACTCGTTTGCTTGGTTTCCATTTGGGTCCGATAGCAAGGTGCAACATGGTAAGAACCAGGTCGCGGGAGGAAATGACCACACCAGGTGATCATTTATAAGCCTCTTCTCATCTGACTCTTGACAGCCTCTGGGTCAGTAGTCACTGGTTCCCTGGGTTTATGGAGAAATGAAGACTCATGTGTCCTGTTTTAAAGACAGAGAGAAGCCGAGCTGGGAGGCATACGCCTGTAGTCCCAATACTGGGAGGCCGAAACAGGAAGCTCTCGGGTTTGAGGCCAGCCTCAGCAACTTAGTGAGACTCTATTTCCAAGTAAAAGATAAAAGCCAGGTGTAGTGATACGTACCTGTCATCCTAGTACTTGGGAGGCTGAGACAAGAGGATCACAGGTTTGAGACCAGCCTTAGCAACTTAGTAGCGTCCTCCACAACTTTGTGAGACTCAGTTTCAAAATGAAAGATAATAGAGGGCTGGGGCTGATGAGCTCAGAGGTGGGATGCCTCTGGTTCCATCCCCAGCACCACAGTAAGTAAATAAATAAATAATAAATAAATAAATAAATAAATAAATAAATAAATATAAAAGGGCCTCAGAGTGTGCCTCTGATCTCCAACCTCAGTACCAAAAGCAACTAAATAAATAAATAGGGCTCAGAGTGTGCCCCTGAGCTCCATCTCCCATACCAAAAATTAATTAATTCATTAATTAATTAAAAATGGGGAGAGCTACTGAAGAAAAAAGGCCCCATTCTGCAGGATAAGCCTTGATAAAATGTCTGGGAACACCTTTTCTGCTCCTCCCGTAACAGTCATTGCAAGCTGACATGCTTCGGGGCAGGCGACCGTTGGGAGGGTGGGAGCTGTTCTCTCCCTTCTGGGAATTTCTGTGAGGAAGCCCCTTCCCACATCCTTCTCTGACACACGCTGAGCCCTGTGGGATCGCAGACACTCAGTGGGTACCATGCGATCGATCTGACTGTATCACACGGGGACGGGGCCATCTCGCCTGCGGCCTCCTGTCTTGTAAATTGTGAGAAAGTTTGTGACTTTCAAGGTTGGGCGGCCCTCATGGACAGTCACGGGTTTTTGTCTGATAATAATGGGTCACCTCGTCCTTGTATCCATACATAGCTGTGTGGCAGGAAATGCAGGTGCTGGGAGGGCGGTGAGTTTGGGAGTCGGATAGACTTTCTTTAAAATTCCAAAGTCATACCAGGCATGATGGCACATGCTTGTAATCCCAGCAACTCCAGAGGCTGAGGCAGGAGAATGAAAATTTAGGCTATCCGGGTAACCCTCTCTCAAAACTAAACAATAAAATGAGCTGGAGTCATAGCTCAGTGGTACCGTGTGCCTGGGTTCAATTCCCAGAAACACACACACACACACACACACACACACACACACACACACACACACTAAAGAAAGAAAGATCCCAGAGTCATGTCATGTCTTACAACCCATGCAGTTCTGAGTGATGTGCTTTTTAGCTGGTTTCCTCAACAGTAGGATGGGAGCCAACAGTGTCTTCCAGGTAGAGACATAAAAACTTTTGCTGTTCTGATTGACAGTGTTGCTCCTGACGTGCACGGGAGGCCAGAGCACCTGCTGCCTGCTGAGAACAAATTATGTCCAGGGGCATCATTCTCATGGCTTGGTCTCAGTCAGGGCAAAACAACATGCACCAAATAGATCAGCAAATACCACACAGTAGAACTCACTGTCTCCAAGAGATCCTACTTTTCAGCACACTGCTGCATAGTAGGTACTTAAGAAATGTGGCTATTGTTAGAAAATCCAGGCAAGACCCACGTTCGTTCAAAAAACAGAAATAGCACACATCCATTATGTAGAACACAAAAATTACTGCTTGTTTTACAAGAAAAGTGGTATCGCGTCTGCCCAAAATTGATCATGCGGGAAGATGGATGTGCATTCTCTTTCATAACATGGAGTGTGTCATTTAGATCGATTGCTTTTGCTTGTTGAACTCGGGAGCGCATTCTGCGTTGCTTCTAGTAACTTTGGTAACTGTTTGGCTTATAAGAATGCCCTGGTTTAAAGCCAAACTGATAGGAGAAGATAGAAGAAGAAAAGGCAAGATACTTGTCGATCAACAAACATTCAGCGTAGTGCTGAATTCCACAACTCATGTAAAGGATTCTTGGCTTCGGAGCTCATAGTCTGGGGTTGGGGGAGGGAGGCAGAGGAAAAGTCGTGGGACAGAAGGCTTTTGCAAACACAGTGTATGTTACAATATGTTTTCCCGTGTGAGAAATTCGGACACAGGGGAGTAACGTGCAATTTTTTTTCAGATTGTACAACAAGAAAGTAGTAAAACTCAGACTTGAACCGACTGTAGACCCAGGAATCTTTTGACTCGTGATTAGAGGACAAGAGATGGCATTGTACTCTGACATAAAGAGAGGCTAAATTTCATAAGCAGATAATGAGACAGTGAGCTACAGTAAGAGGTTAATTCTGTGGTTACTGCCTCAGTCAGCGGGGTCTGCTATAACAAAATACCATTTACCAGGTGGCTTCTCACCACCCCGAGGCTGGGGAGGGCCGGCTCCCTGGTGCACAGAGGGCCGTGTGCCTCACGTGGCGGGAGGGGAAGCCAGCTCTCTGGGGCCTCTTGCGCAAGGGCACTGTCGCTATCCATGAGGGCTCAAGCTCACGACCTAGTCACTCCTGAAGTCACCTCCTAAGACTATCGCCTTTGGAGTGAAGATTTCAATGTAAAAATTAGGGAATTGGAATAAAAGACACAAATATGGAGGCCAATAACAAAGAACAGCTGCAGGAGGATGCGATCAGTCAAAAGGGCAGGGATCACCAGCAGCCAGCCACTGATGGGGCAAGGCTCATGCAAAAGATAGTGTTTCTCCTGAGTCCTGACAGGTACTTACGTATTTTTGAGACATTTCACTGAACAACCAACACATGGAGGTGGGCACGTTTGTTTTTTTTTTTTTTTTCCAGTGTCATAAGCCACTTGATGAGCCTGTTGTGATCAAGATGAGTTGGGTGAGACCCATAGAAAAGATGGTTTGGGATGGCGGCGGCCTCTCCTTTCAGTGGTTGGATAATCTGAATACACCAGGGGGAAAATCAATGGAACCAATATTTTGGTTTTACTGTATATAGACCCGGTCTATTTCTTTTATACAAATCTTTCCTGAGTTTTCTCCTTCTCCATCTTCTTCCTTGGCCTGGTTAAAGTGTGTGTGTGTGTGTGTGTGTGTGTGTGTGTGTGTGTGTGTGTGTAATTGATGGTAGCCAACCTAAACATGACTCCAATTAGTAAATACAGGAGCTGCGATGAGGAAACCGTTTCTTGGCTGGGCCTGGGGGAAGCAATACTTCTTCCCTTACATTATTTCCAGCTGCTCTGGGCAGCAATTCCACAAAGCCAGAAAAGATATAGAAAGTTAACACAGGCAGGTGAAGCTGACAATATCACTACTCCATCTTCATATCTTGTAAAGTTATCAATGCAACAATAAGAGGTAATTTATAATAGTGCCCGTGTTCCTTTCGATTTACACCAGCCAGCTGAGCTGCTGCTACACAGTGTTTCTATAGCATTTTTATTTGTCACAGACTTCATCGAAAAGGGAGTGATTGAGCCGGGCATGGTAGTGCACACTTGTCATCCCAGCATTCGGGAGGCTGAGACAGGAGGATCACGGTTCATGGCGCCAGCCTCATCTACTTAGTGAGGCCCTTTGCAACTCAGTGAGACCCTATTTTAAGATAAAGAATACAAAACAGGGCTGGGATATAGCTCAGAGGTAGAATGCCCCTGGGTTTCATTCCCAGTACTGCAAAAAGAAAGAAAAAAGAAAGAAAGAAGGAAAGAAAGAAAGAAAGAAGGAAGGAAGGAAAGAAAGAAAGAAAGAAAGAAAGAAAGAAAGAAAGAAAGAAAGAAAGAAAGGCGAGTGATTTTTCTCTGTGGTCCACACCTGCATTTTTCTAGAGCCCAATTTTGAGTTGAAAGCAGAGAGCACACACATGTACCAGACATGTCCAAGATAAGGAGCCACTGAGATGATTTGGCAGAAAGCAACAGAAACTTGCCATCAGCCTTAGCGGACGACTGACCAGCCTTGAGCCACTGACCAAGCCATTAAGGAGGAGATCCTAGGTCCCATCTGCAGCAGGAGGAAGGGGAGTAGAGGTCGCGAAGGGCGGAGGGAGGAGCTTGCCCCTCCTTCCCACCTGAGCTGGAAGATCGCGTGCATCCTTCTGTGCCTGTTCCTCTTTAGGGGCAATGGCTTCTTCAATGTCTACGTTTCTTGATCTCCCCATGTTTTAATCCCCAGCTCTTGTATCTCAGTCCATGGGGGTGACCAGGAAGCCAGAGTCCGGGTCTGTGTGTTCTCTGTGCCAGCATTAGGATGTCTACGGAGCGGTGTCCTGACATCCACTGGGCTCAGCGTCTCCCTCCAGCCTTGTGTCATCCTTGGCATGGGCTTGAGGTCTGCAGTCCAGCACCAATAGACACCTCACCATATCTGAGAGGAGAGGCCAGAGCGCTGTGAAGGTTACTGGGATGGAGAATCAGTTTCTGGTTCCAAAGAGGAAATGGAGCAACTCGGGGTGAGAAAGGCTAGCCCTGGGGCAGAAAGAGGGAAGACGCTGGTGCTGGCCACGCTCCCCTCTCCTAGGTCCTCGAGCACAGTTTGACCTCTGGGGTACCTCCCAACAGGTGCATGGGGTCCCCGCTCACCAGGATCCCTGAAGCTTCCTGGGGCACCTGCCACCAGTTCTCTCCTGTAGCTGTCAGAACAGCCTGCAGCCCCCTGCCCAGCTCCTGCCCAGACCCTCCCTGCAGGGAGAACTGAATCTGGGAACCCCTCAGACAGGTTACTTTAGACCTTGGTTTCTCATCTGTGAAGCTGACGTGAGACGACCCACCTGCAGTGTGCTGGTAAATGTTGAACGGCTGGCTCTCGGAGAGCCGAACAAACCAAAAGAAACTGCTAGTTTTTTAGCATCTGACAGTTTCAAGGTTGTAAATACTTCCTCCTATCCCGGCCATTTTCAAGCTGCAACCATGATGTCACCGAACTTGTGTTGGGAAAAGAGGCAGGCAGGAAGTTGGAACTTGTGACCTGGTTCCTGGAAATTCTTGTGTGTGTGCGTATGTGTGTGTGGTGGGGAGGGGTACTGGGAGTTGAATCCATGAGCATTCTACCTTTGAGCTATACCCATAGCCATTTCTACTTTTAAGCAGGGTCTCACTAGGTTGCTGGGAGTGTTGCTATGTTACTGAGGCTTGTGGTCATCCTGTCTCAAGTACTAGAAATTGATGGTGCGTACCACCATGCCCCACGGTTCCTAGACAAGCTTACACCAATGCACTGAGGTACAGGGATGCTTTGACTAGGTACTTACAGTGCGTCATACACCACCTGCACACAGTAGGGCACCTCACACCAGCCAGGGTTTTCAGCCTGGGATCTCCCCTGCCCTTCAGAATGCAGCTCATTGGAAATCCACATCGCAAATGATTTTCAAATAACACAGGCTGTCCTTCCTAGATCCTGATACATTGCTCCCAGGCACCTCGTTGAAAGCAGCCCGGGCCTCAGGTAGCTCTGGACAGGGGTCACTCGGGCCCCTTCCGAGTCCCCGAGGCAGCAGAACCTCCGTCCCCGCCGCCAAGCTGCCTTGACAGCACTTTGGCCAATGTACAATCTCCGGGATATGGCTTCACCTTTAGCAACTTCCTGACGCGCCTGTCCCTTTCCTAATGCTGAGGGCCACATTCAGCAAGGGAACAAAGCCGCGCGTTGTTCAAAGCAAACAACTCCAGTATCAGTTGGAACAAATATACAATCGCACTCTGAGACCTCAATTTCCAGCACAGCTGGACAAAGCGGAGAGAAAGGGCTCGAGACCAGGAGGCAGCCGAACACACCTTTATCTGCTTCCAAAAGGCCTCTGCCAAGTACGGTTTTGTGTGTGCTTCGTCCCCCCGACCGTTACTAGAATCATTTCAGAAACCTGAAAATAGCCTGTCTTTCCTTACGGATGGGCTCTGTTTCCAGTTGACTTTGATGGATTTATTTCTTTCCTTCACTACCTACCCCCTGTGTTTACAGGAAGACAGGAAGGTTTTCTCTTGCTTCTCAGTGTGTTTGGTGAGGTCCCAATAGTAAAGCTAGAGTTCTGCCTTCTTAAACCTAGTCTGCCCATCTGTTGGAACGGATGACCAGTTTGAACCCTACCATCAGATGTCCTATGATTCTGCAAGAAATCATTCTTTGCTTTTTGTCTCCGATGACACCTGGGGACCCTTACACTGATGCACTGAGGGAAGGAAGGGATGGGTGGGCAGAAAGACTTGTTACACAGAAGGGCTTTCTTTTCCTTGTTCACCTGCCCCAAAGACCATTGGCAGCTCTATGGTTTGTGATATCAAGTGATCAGAAATTCTTCTAGCAAACTCCTGCAGGCCACAGAACCAGCAATGCAGAGATCTGGCTGCCCTGCCATCAGGGAAGAAGAGGTTGGGATGTAAAGGAAGTTGCCCTAGCTAGCCCTGAGGACATGGCGTCTCTCTTTCCTGCCACCATGCCTGAGCTCTGCAAACATGACCCAGCCTAATGTGAACTGAAGCCTCTGAAATCTCCAGAACTGTGAGCCAATCAATCCTTCCTCTGAGTTGTGGTCATCAGGTATTTGGGGTCAAAAAAGTGAGAGAATGTTGAAACAACTTGAAATATTACTTCCATAGTTGTCTTAAACTATTATTTACATCTTAGAGTTCTGCTTATTTTCTCTACCCATTTTTAAATCAACTTAGTTGAAGCCTAATTTGTGTGCAGTCAGATGCGCAGAACTGGTCTGATGACAGATGTGTGCATGGGAGCACTATCCCATCAGGACAGAACATCTCCACCAATCAGAATGTCCTGCACCTCCAGCACCAGCTGGACCACCCAGGAAGCAGGGACCAGGCTTCCCCATTGGTCAGTTTTCCCCTTCTAGACTGCCCGTGAACAGAATCCAGTGATGTGGGGATTTGTAACTGCTGCTTCTGCTCCAGCAGCAGCCATGCTTTTGAGACTTATCAGAGCTAAGCAGTTACTTCAGGGGCTTGTTCTCTTGTGTTGCTGAGGAGTAATGTGTTACATACATACAATATTTTTTTCTTTTCATCTTTCCCCACTAACAGACATTTAGGGTTATTTAGTCCTTGTCTCTCTGTCTCTGTCTCTGTCTCTCTCTCTTTGGGTCATGTCTCTCATTTCTTCTTGTGAGTTGGGGGATCAGGGATGCTGTTCCCACAGGCTCTATCCCTACCCACCTAATCCCTACCCACCTAATCCAGCGACCTGTCAGACTAATCTGCAAATGTCTGGGTTGATTGAATTGCTGTAGATAAGACATGCCCCCTGCCTTTTAAAAGCTTCTAATCTAATGACAGAGACAGCTGCCAGCCTCGATCCATGACTCAAAGCAGCACGTTTATCCTTTAGAAAAGAGGGGAGACAGGTCCACAGTCACCTAAGCCGGGGGCAGAAAGAGACCGTGGTGGAGAGAGGAGCCCAGCCTCGGACACTGAGAGCCATCGCACGTTATGCCAAGAAAATTAGGACCCAGGCGCGTGGTGTCCAACAGAGGCCAAGATCTGCAAATTCGGTGTGGAAAAAGGAGAGCATTGCAAGCAGAGAATGGGAGGAGGGTGACTGGAGTCACACAGGAGACACTGGGCTCCAGTGGATGTGGTGGGAATAGCTGGACATCAGAAAACGGGGCAGACTCAAGCCACAGAGGGCCTTGAATGTCAAGCCAGGGAAGCCAGGAGCCAGTTGAGATGCGGACGGGATGGTGCGGTTGTAATAATTTGGCGTCTACCTCTGCAAGGCAAACAGCCCCCAAAGTGCAAGGATCATTCCATCAACATTGCAGGTGAATAACGAAGCCAAGGGGGGATGAGTAATTTGATTAGGTCACATCCAGGAGGAACGCCAGGGTTGGAGTCAGCTCTGACGATGGATGCCTCGGCCCTGCGCGAGTGAGCGTGCAGGAGGAGACCGCGCCTCAGCCCGTCCCACGGAGACCCGTCCCTTGTTCCTTTGCTTTCCTCTGAAAGTCCTTATGAGCACAGACAAATAGAGTCTGGTTGTTTGTTTTTGAGGGATTGGACTCCTCTGTACTTATAATCAATAATACTACATAATACTTCGAGGACCTCATATTCTGAAAGGATTTTATACTTATTACGTAACTGGATCTTGCAGCCATCCTGAGCACTTGACAACCCAGGCAAATTTACTGTAATTGTTAGTATTACTACCACTACAGCTACGTGTGTGTGTGTGTGTGTGTGTGTGTGTGTGTGTGTGGTGCTGGGGATTGATCCTAGATGCATTTTACCTCTGAGCTATACCCTCAGCCCTATTTTATTTTATTTTTATTTGGAAACAGTGTCTCTTTCAAGTTGCCGAGAGCCTCGCTAAGTTTCTGGAGCTGGCTTTGAACCTGTGATCTTCCTCTCTCAGCTTTTCAAGACCTGGGATTACAGGAGTGAGCTATCACACCCTACTTTCATTCTGGGGTTTTCAGAGGAAGAAACTGAGACATGAAGGGATTAAGAATCTTTCCGAGGGAACCATAGCTAATGATCCAGGACTTGAATCCACCTCTCTTCAGCAAATGTCAACAACCTGTTATTAGAGAATAAGGAGGGGTATCTGCTGATAGACTCAGCCAGAAGACTGTGTTGCTAGACCAAACCAGTCACCATGCACACACAGTCCCATCCCCAGTGCACTCTTGGCCCAAGGGTGGTCTCGGGCCTAGGCCAGGGAATGGCTGGATTTGTATTGTTTTGCTTTGCTTTTCCTTCCATCACAGAGAGAGCTGGAGATGGAACCCTTAAGCTTTCTCCCAGGGTAGGAATTTTTCCTTCTCTGATCCTCAGGGATGTAGAAAGGAAGTTGCCTATCCTGAGAGGGGAGGTGTCCCTGGCCACTTTCACAGGGGCTTGAAGCTCTGGTCTCCAAGGGACTGCGGCCTGTTCCTTTGCACTGTCCTCTCTCTTTGCTCCTCCAGCTTAAAGCTTCTGCCCCTCCTTGCTGCCCTGGGCCTCTCAGCAGGGCACATAGGCCGGGCAATCTGTAACCCAGGACCTAGCTGGGAACAGGGAGGACTGCAGGACTGCTGGCCTGGGGAGCTCACCTCTGTAGTCACTTTGCCTCAGGCTACCCCCCGCCCCCAGCCAGGACCCGTGGCCGGTGAGTCAGTGGCCAACCAGTTGTCCTTAAACTGGAGCTTCCACCAAGCCATCTGGCAGGGCCCGGCCTCCCACGCCCGGGGCCTCTTTCCAAGACCTGGCTGCCTGATTTGGAATCTCCCAGAAACTTTGTTTGCTTTTGTGTGTATGCAATCTCTAAGACAGTTTGCTAAAAACTGGGATGAATCATCCACTTTTACCTCGACTTCACACCACCTGCTTCCGTGTTGATCCCTGACAACCTGGCTTTCATTAGGCCCGCCAATCCGCCACCCCTCAGTACTCCAGATATAAATATGTGTCTCTCTCTCACACTGCACACTCTCCTCTTGAAACAGACAAGTGCTGTTGCAGGGACTTTAGAAACAAATCCTTCACTGGTAAAATTGTCAATGCACAAACCTCTGTCTCTCCCCGAGCAGTCTGCAAAAACAATCACACATGCGCCATCATCTTCGGGAATATAAAAGATCATTAAAAAGAGGCCAGCTCTGGACAGATCACAGCATCCAGTCTGAGAGTAGAAAGAGGCTGCTTGTCTTTAAAGCCCTCTGCCCCAAGGGAAGACAGTCTTTGACCGTTAACAACTGTCTGGTCCATTTTCTCCTGGACCACATTTGCATAAGCTATCACCCTGAAAGTCAAAGGAAAACAAATGAAATCTTACATTTAAACATGACCTTTTCGATTCCTTGAAAAAGCCTCCTCTCCCTACCCCCACCTGGTAAACAGAGCAGCCCTGTGCTCTGAGCTGGGAAGAATCGCTGTAGGTAGGAAGACACGTTAGCACTGGAATTCAATTAGCTGTCAGCAGGGCTCTCTGAGTCAGCCTGAGTCACCGTCTCCAGCAAATGGCCACGGGGGTGCTGGGAGCTTGCAAGATTAATGGGGATGGAGACTGCTGGAGGACCAACCGGCACGGAAGTTGCCAGAACCCTTCCCTCACCCACGCATGTTTTTACATGGAAACATAATAAGAGTTAGTGGGAGAGGACGTGCGAGCACAGGGCAGATGCTGTCAAGATTTTGCTTGTCTGCTCGTCTTTTATTTTGGTACATGTCCCTGTATCCTGATCTACTAAGGAGCAGGGATGCTGCCTTATATTTCTCCTGAGCTCGTGAAAACGTTCATGCGTGAGGTGAGAAGGCAGGACACCATCTTGGACCTTCCCAGGTGGGCACTATGATCAGTCCTGTTCCATGGAGGAAGGAAAGCAACTTGTCGATAGAGCAAGAGCCAGGACTCGGTCTCAGAGAGGCTGCCAGAGTGCCAGCTCTCACCTCTGCGTGCTGCCTTTCCAAGACCCACCTTGCCATTTCTGTCCTGAACATGGAGGGTAAAGTGTGGGCCTGGCAAAGGTGAGGGCATGTTTTGCCATGTGGATAGCATCTGGGGTGAGATACATGTGCAGGGTATGATAGCAGTAAGATCGGTGGGAGAAAAAAAATTCCTCTCTCTTTTCTTGGCCACTTGAATGGTTCTGATTCTAGGGGACTGGTCCTGTAGCTGATGCTATTTATGAACTTCCTCCAGCTCCATCATTTATCTTCCAGAATCCTCTATCCCTCAGCCCAGGTCTGTGTTTGCAGATACAACCTACAAAACCATTCAGAAGAGGAATGAAATATTTTCGGTGAGAAAGGAGAAGAAAGTTAACCAGAAGCTGGTTACACCTAAAACGCCTTTAGGGGCTAAAAATGAACATCAGCACATAAGAATAAAAAGATGACGAGGATTTACCCACGGCCCTTAGAAGGAAGAAGATGGGGATAGAGATGCCGCCTGCTTGTGAGAATCCAGTGAGGCTGGCCAAACAGGCAGAGATAAACCCTCAAGGGAAGAAGGGATGAAAGAGAGGCTCTCTAAGCACAAGAGTGGTAGCAGCTGTCCAAGCACCAGGCTCCTTCATTCACACATTTTTCAAACCTCAGGTAGAAAAGAAAGAGCTGCGAGAAGATGACCCTGGGTGACACCCTCATTCAAGTTAGAATTCAGCCATCATGCGTCTCAGCTACCGAGAGACCTCGGGGTTAGTTAGTTTCATCACCAGGACTTTGCTTTGCAATACACGGTGGCAGAATTGTCTGTCTTTGCTTTTTCTGCCTTTGTCTTTCTTTCCTTGTTTCTCTACAAAACTGAACCTACTTGTTCTCCCAGCTTCACAAAGACAAAACCAATTCCAAGAGGAAATCGTTTTGCATGCTAGTGAGCCCTGGGAAGAACTAAAAGAGCAAGGAGCCCTGGTAATGAGATTAAGGGGGGCGGTGCTTTTGTGTATCCAGCTCAGACCCTGGTCCTCCTACTTCACTGGAGCCAAAACAAACAGAGGCATTGTTTCGGGAAGGAAAAGGTTAACAAGCTATGAAAACAGAATTAGAGGTATTTTCAAAGCATGACCCTCTCTGCAGAGTGGAGGGAATGCAGTCTGTGTGCGGCGCCATCCCTTCCCGGCTGACATTTATGCTGATGTTTGCAAGGAGGGACTTCTACTCCAAACTGCCAGAGAGGGCACTGGGCTGCAGGCACTGGACCGAGGCGGGTAAGTCTGGGTCCTGGGGAAGAGACCCAGCAACTCAGCCCCCTCTTAGAAGCGAGCTTAGAAAGCATTCTTCTGGACCATGCACAGCTTTGGAGAACACGTTTTCGTCTTCTCTCTGGCAAAAGCACGAGTCTGGAAATGGAAATTCAGAACTCACTTGGTCTCCAGATGACTCTGAGATCCGTGTCTTACTTTCCTTATTCGGTCCTTTAACATTCACTAGGCGCCCGCTGTGTCCCAGGCCCGGAGCTCCCTGCTGTGGCCATGAAGTTGGAAGGGTTGCCTCCTTATCTTGAAGAGACTCGCTTCCCCAGCGAGAAAACATTTGAGGAGACAGTGATTATAGCAGAGAGCCAGGCATGTGTAGGTGACATTTGTCAAAACGTCACGGGTGGTGCTACAGCTGGAATGGGTGGGCACCAGCCCACAGGAAGCAATCAGGGATGCCATCCCCATCCCAAACCCGGCCATCTTGAATTCCACGCGCGCACACAGCCAGGACTCAATCACACCAGCTGATGGGGATCATGACGAGTGAGTTCTTACGAACACAATGGAGAGGCTGAGAAGTGAAAGAAACCTTTTAGAAAGTGAAGACGTCTGTGCAAGCCCCGTGACGAGCATCCGGCTTTCTACCCCGAACCCTAGAGCCCCACTGGCCGCGTGCAAGTCTCAGCTCTGCCTGGCTGCGTTGCGTTTTATTTTGTATTTAGCATCGCACAGTCCTGACTGGTGATTCCCCAAGGTCTGAACTGAAGGCCTTGATTTCCAAACATTGAAAAGCAGAGATAGCCGAAGGCCCCCAGAGCCTCTGGGGCTTGGAGGGGCGACCTAACAGAAGAGCCCCAACCCTTGGCTGACATCATCACCCTTTGTCTGAGACTTGTGACAATTAGCCAAGAAATTTGGTGACAAGGAAATTTGGCATGAGCAGTTAGAATAACAATTAAGTTTCCCATTCCTTTTTAATTTGGAGAAAGAATGACCTTTAATCTAGTTTGGCCCTCTAGTTAACTTTTGGTTAACTATTAAGTCCCAGAAGTTTTGGTAACTTAATGTGGAGTTAACTGTTTTTTTTATTTCTATGTATCTATACATGAGATTTAAATTCTCTGTTCCGATAAAGTACTTATTCAAATTCATTTAATCTTCAGACATAAGGTTTCCTTGCATGTATTTAGCATCAATTGGAACAAAAATGACTACTAATCCTAGACCAGCTTCCTCTTGTGCTCCTGGGAGATTTCCTCTTTCTCTGCCCACCCAAGCCGGAAAGCTCTGTAGTACTGAAAACCCTGGCCCTTCACCCTTCAGTCATCTTGTGGGAAACAAGAAGTTCGATCTCCACAATTTGTTCCACTGAGGAATAAAATTTACACTTGAAAGTCCTACTCACTTTTGATGCTCTAAAATAATTCTCATATTCAAAATATATCCAAGAGCGCTGGGGCTGGGGCTCCTGGTAGAGTGCTGGCCTAGCATGCATGAGGCCCTGGGTTTGAACCCCAGAATCACAAAACAAAACTAAATAGACTAGATAGATTGATGGGTTGACTGATTGATAAAAGATTGATTACCAAGGGCCCTCTTGACATCTTCACACAGTTAGTGGACATTTCAGACTCACACCTGCCCGGCTGAGCTCCCCACCCTCCTGGGTTTCTTCCCCCAAACCTGCTCCCTCTCCAACCTTCCCATCTCAGCTTGGTAACTTCACTGGAGTTCAAGCCACAAATCTCAGAGCCATCTTGACGTCTCTGTGTCAAGTACCTGGTAGCTGGCCTCTCTCTTTCCAAGCTATTTTGTGTGTGGTTTCCATAGTAACCCTCCCTCATCATCCACCGGTTTGGGGATCTTTGTTTTATCTATGAATGTGTCCCTAGCATCTGGAGCGGTAACTGGCACGTATTAGGGGCTCGATAAATATCTGTCAAATACACCGATGGCTCTGGGAGCTGCTGCAGGGCTTGGGTAAGAGTGTGGGCTTGAAATCAGGCAGTCAGTGCTGAATCTGGGTTCGGCCACTTACTAGCTGTGGGACTTTGAGCAAATCAGGTTAGCCCCTAGAGCCAGCTGGTGAAATTGTGATTTCAAAGCAGATAAGATAGGGCCCAATGTAGCCAAACAGCTAAAGGCAGTTTGTGGCATGACCGTGACCATCGAATATGCCAATACCCGCAGCAACAACAATAACAGAGATGCCATTTCAGCCCAGCTTCTCAAATTGGACCCTTAGTAGGACTGGGTGGAGGATCTGCGCTTCCTTCCTGTCTATTCCTACTCTGTTTAGTAAGAAGGAGGTGGAGAAAAGTTCTGTCATTGCCTGGGCAATAATTTGCAACACTGAACCTGACCCCTAAATTTCCTGGAAGCTCTGAGCATGTGGGGGCTACCTCCTTTCCTCTCTTCCCTCAGCTGGTTCAAAGTGGCTCCATAGCCATCAGCATGGCTCCAGGAGGCTCCAGGGGGTGCGAGGGGCTGCAGAGGGGCACAATTTTGGAGTCTCAGCTCTGCTCCTGCTGGGCAAGTCTCTTACAAGTACTTCCAGAACCTCCCTGTTCTAATCTATAGCATGGACAGGCACCTTCCCCGATGGAGTTCGATCACTGGGTTCTCAGCAGACCACTGAAGGGCTGAGGGCATGGGAGGAGGATCTCATGAGATGGCCAGTGCCTTTCAAAGTTCTCAGAAAGAAATTAAGGTGGTGCGTGCCCATAAGCCCAGTACTAGGGAGGCTGGGGCAGGAGGATCGAAGGTTCAAGGTAAGCCTCATCAACTTAGTAAGGTGCTCAGCTACTTAGTGAGATCATGCTTCAAAATAAAAATTATAAAATAGAGCTAGGGGTGTAGCTCAAAGATGGAATGTCCTTGGGTTCACTCCTCAGTACCATGAAGAAGAAGAAAGAGAAGGAGAAGGAGGAGGAGGAGAAGGAGGAGAAAGAGGAGATTAAGATGAAGAAGAGAGGAGGAGGAAGAGGAGGAGGAGATAAGTGGTTGAACAGACTCTCCTGGCATTGTGGGTAACTCCCCTGGAGGCATGGAGGAAGCACAGGGCAGCCACTAGTTCACTGGGTGACCAGTTCTCACGTAGGCAGCTTGGCTCTGAGATCTGTGCGGGCAGGCGATCCTCTTCTCCTGCTCCCATAAACTTGATGGGCCATCCCACCGCCTGTCTCCCCTGAAGTGGTTGTCAACCGGAGGACGGAGGCAGGAAATAAAGAGAAGAGCCCGCAGAACGTGAAGGTGACAACTGCAGAGAAGTGCAATAGAGCCATGTGAGGGGTGTGGGTTGGGGCCACAGGAGCATGGTTCACGGGCATCGCCCCACACCCTCCGGTCTAATCTAGGGGAGACAGGCTTAGAGGGGCTCTCTGGGTGATGGATACATTTCAGTATGGGAAAGGAGATGAAGAAAACACCTTCCCTTTGGGGAGGTGTTAAGAGTTCTAGACCTGTGTGCTGACAATGGAAGGCACACAGCCAGAATAAACAATGTACCTGTAAAAGAAAGCTCCCAGAAATACAGGAAGCCTGGGCCCCAACTCACATTGCTGTGTGTGTGTGTGTGTGTGTGTGTGTGTGTGTGTGTGTGTGTGTGTGAGATGTTTCTCTCTCTGCAGTTCTTTGTACCCCCTCCCAAAGTGGTCCAGCGCTGGAGTGCGTTGCCCCGGCAACAGGCTCAGCGGGGGAGCCAGGCAGCATTACCCAGAATCCACATCTGTGCTCATTTCTCTTCCCCTCTCCTTTTATCTGTAGATGGAGAGCAGCTTGAGAGACACCACCCTAAAGCCTGGAGATTTATCCCTGGGCCCTCCCTCACCACCCGGACCACCCCCATAGAGTTCCTTTTTCCCTCCCCAAAGCTGCACCTCGGGCTGAGGGGCAGCCCCAGAGGCAAGTGAGGCCTCAGGGAGGCCTGGGAGTGCACTATCTACAGGGTGTGACCTTTGCTTTAGGAGTGGCTCTCCAGGACTCAAGAATTGGCCTGTGGGCTTTTACTGCAGGTGGGGTGGGGTCCAGCAGTTTTGGAGAGAGCTGGGCTGCTGATACCAGAGGCCTCTCCTGCCTCAGTGCCCCATTAACGGCTGGCCCAGCTGCCTCGGCTGTGGTGGGTCCATTCAGGGTAGGTGTGGGGAGGCCAGCTGGGCCGGGGCTGTTCTCCCCAGTGGTAACTCCTTGGCTCTGTGGTGTTGTGAACAAGCCGGCAAAGCCTTTCCCTGCTTGGTGAGGCTTCCTTCCTGTGAGTTAGCACCCTGCCTTTCTCATCTGGGCCCAGTGCGCACTGGATGTGCCCGGGCCACTCGCAAAGATGCCACCCCATAGAGAGTTTCTTGTAGACGCCTCCAACACCCGCACCAGCCGAGTGTCTTGGCAGCGGTGTGCCCTCAGGGAAATGATTAGTCGGCCTGAAGCTTTGATTATTTCCAGGTGTTGCCTTGTTTTCTCTTGCTTTAAAAAAGATCTTGCCGGGTGTGGCAGCGCACGCTTGTAATCCCCCGCACTTGGGAGGCTGAGACAGGAGGATCGCGCAGGTTCGAAGCCAGCCTCAGCTACTTAGTGAGGCTCTCAGCAACTTAGTGCGACCCTGTTTCCAAATAAAATATAAAATGGGTCTGGGAGTATAGCCCGGAGGTAGAAGGCCTCTGAGTTCCACCCCCAGTACCACACACACACACAAAAATCATATATCTTTATGTTTAAAACAAGCAATCTATTCATAGCGGCAACATTTCAAACATTCTAGAGAATTTCTTAGGAAGAGTCTCCCTCCCGTTCCTGTGCCCTTCCAAGAACTGAACGGTACTACCAGTTTGCATAGAGATATTTAACACATTTATAAGCAAACGTATCTATGAAGTTCGTTAGGATGTGAGACTATAATGCACCAATAAAAACATTAAAAAACAATATGCATTTGGCAGCTAAAAAAGTAAATGCATATGCACGTTCTATTTTCTTTTAATATTGGTTCCTGAAAAATAGGGTTTGGGGTTTAGAAGCTCCGACCAGTAAGTGTGCTCAGTCCTGTTCTGTATCCAATTCACTGTCACAAGCATCACGTCCATACTTGGTTCAAGTGTCTGTATTTAGAGTAAGCAAATCCCTGAGCCAGGACAGACTTTCCGCTTATGTTTGTCACTTTTCCTTTGAATGATCACCTTCCGCTCTGGGTATTTCCCAGGATGACCCGGGAGGGACACAGAGAGCCAGGCACCCAGCACAGAGCAGCTGTTGAGCGGCATTCGTCAGGGGCAGACAGCAGGCATGGAAGAGTGGCAGTCACAGAGCCGGACACAGCTCGCTTGGAGAACCAGGATCCCTCTGACAAGTTCCCCACACGGCTTTGTTTGGAGGACACAGACCGCAGGGAGGAGAGCGCTGGGGCTATGCAGGTTCCACAGCCTCTGGTCCCCAGTAGAGGCTAGACAAGCAGAGGAGGAAACCCGCATCTCCTGGCGGCGCTCGGAGCCAGGCGACAGGCAGAAGAGAATCGACCAGACTGCTTACTTAACTTTAAACGACTCCATCCGTATTTTAGTCAAAGCTGCTCAAAATGGCTCATGTGGGCAGACAGGGCCAGAATCAGCCACTCGATACTTTCCAGGAGCTTCCCCTGGGCACCGAGCAGAGCTCAGAGCTGTGGAAACAACCGGAAGCCAGAAATACACAGCACAGGCCTGCCCGAGGAGCTGCCCAGGCAGACAGACCACACTGAAGAGACCCAAGAGCCCCTTAGCACAAGCCAGGAGGAGTGAGCCGGGGGCCTGGCCGAGCATCCCCGATTCTCCTCTGGAGCAGGAGAACAGACTGGCCTCTGCTCCCACAGGCCCAGGAACACGGAGACTGGCTGATGGAGGAGCATTAAGGCTTCCCACCTCTGCCCTTGCTCTCCAGTCCTGGGTCTCACAGGCTGGCGCATTCCTGCCCTGGGGCCTGGGCCAGCTGTTCCCAGCTCTTGGAACGGGCTTCCTGGTCCTTACATCGCTGGCTCCTCCTTCCTCCCGAGCTTAGAGGTCACCTCTGCAGAGGGGCTTCCCGAACTGCCCCGGTGCCCTCTCCTGCCTCGCTGTACTCCTCTGCAGAGCGGTTGTCACCATGTGAGTTCTAGTCTGTGTCTGTGATTCTTTATGTGCTCGCGGCCTCTACCCATTAGGCCGTGACCTCTCTGTGGGGAGGATGCCCTGTGCAAGCCCTCATATCCAAACCAGGCCCGCCGCATTGTTGTCTGAGGACCAGGGCCTCCTGGCTGGAAGTTGCAGCCATGAAGAGGTTGGTCATATGGACACAGAGGGCAGTTGGGTCCCGCCCAGAGGGCCTCGAGGTGACCCAGGGCGAGCGCGGCTGCACATGGGCACCATTGCAGAAGCTCGGTTCCCACGAGGAGGCCTGGGATGGGACAGAAAAACTGGAAGGTCAGGAACGAGAAAGATTCTGAGTGCAAAGAGCAGGGAGGAAGGAGGCAAAAAGGAGAGGTGTGAGCTGCTGCCCTTGGAATCAGGGCCACTTCCACGTCCCTTCTGCGTTCAGAGCCTCAGCGTTCCCCCTTGGCCTCTGCCACTTCAGGAGCATGACAAGAGGGCTTCTCTGCTTAAAATTCAAATTGCAACAAAAAGAGAGAGTGAGAGAGATAGAGAGGAATAGAATGAATGAAAGAGTGAAGAAAAAGAAGGAGGAAGAGGAGGAGGGGAAGAAGAAAGAGAAGGAGGAGGAGCAAGAGGAGAAGGAGAAGGAGAAGGAGGAGGAGCAAGAGGAGGAGGAGAAGGAGGAGGAAGAGGAGGAGGAGAGGAAGGAGAAGGAGGAGGAGGAGAAGGAGGAGGAAGGAGAAGGAGAAGGAGGAGGAGGAAGAGGAGGAGGAGGGGAAGGAGAAGGAGGAGGAGAAAGAGAAAGAGAAGGAGGAGAGGAGAAGGAGAAGGAGGAGGAAGGAGGAGAAGGAGGAGGAGAAGGAAGAGGAGAAGGAAGAGGAGGGGGAGGAGAAGGAGGAGGAAGGAGAAGGAGAAGGAAGAGGAGAAGGAAGAGGAGGGGAAGGAGAAGGAGAAGGAGGAGGAAGGAAGAGGAGGAAGAGAAGGAAGAGGAGGGGAAGGAGAAAGAGGAGGAAGGAGGAGAAGGAGGAAGAGGAGGAGGAGGAGGAGAAGGAGGAGAAGGAAGAGGAGGAGGAGGAGGAGAAGGAAGAGGAGGAGGAGGAAGAAGAGGAGGAGGAGACAACGGCACGGTGGCACAGGCCTGCACTCCCACTATTATTTAGGAGACTGAGACAGGAGGACTGCATGTTCAAGACAGCCTCAGCACCTCAGCATCTTAGCAACCTAGAGAGACCTGCTCTATTTCAAAACAAAACAAAACAACAACAATTAAATAAAACTCAAATTGCCATCCACAAGGCTGACTTTTTTCTAGCTTTATGGTTGTCGAGCACAATTACCAGTTGGGTTTCTGTGCGTCCTAATGAATCACACAGATATAAACATACACAAACAGACCAGTTCTTGCATTCTCCGCAGCCGAGGTGCCAGCAGTGGGTGCTGGCCGTTCCTGGCTGGTCCTGAGCTGGAGCCTGGGCCTGGGACCCCAGAAGAGCGCGAGTCAGCTCAAAAGTCACTCCCAGCCCTCCTCCTCTCTCTTGTTTCTCTCCGTGTTTCTTCCGTTCCTGCTGGTGTTACCGCATTCCCCTTTGATGGCGAAAGAATCCGATCAACGAAGGGACTAGAGGGTTTATCGGGCAGGATCTTCTTGTCTTTATTACGATCGATCAGCCGAGCTTGGTCTAGTTGGAAGACCTGGAGGGCAGATGGGCGCGTTGATGGTTTCTGCTGGTCCCTTCTGCTGTATCCTTGGTGTGTTTCTGGCTGTTTGGGTTTGCAGGTCAGGATCAGCAGGCGGTGAGCATGTGCCCTTCTTGATGGAGATCAGAGCTAGCTAGGGCCGCATTCTGAAGATTGCAACGCCTGTGTGCTGTTGTGGCCATACTGATGTTGTCTTCTGGGCAGTCACCTGGCTCCTGACCTGTCCTTCCCCTACCCTGCACTACACAAATCCCTGGCTTCGCTGACGGCATGCCCCGGGGAGCACTGAGCTCCCAAGGCCTCCATGGGGCTCTCTGGGGCCTGCAGTGTCAAGAAGGCTGCCCCTGGAGGGAGTGGACACACCTAGGTTTGCCTCTGAGGGATAGGTCCTCGGTTCCAGACCTGCTCTTGCTGGCTGACAGAAAGCCACGTCAGCCTGGCCAGGATGGGCCTCTTCCCTTTCAGTTAGAGAATCATAGTCTGTTTGCTTTTGTTTTGTTGGGGGACGCCTCAGCTTTCCACTGCAGCCTGCTCCCTGGGAGCTGCACGGGACTATCTCTAGGCTGGCGCATCACGAAGACCCTCTCCCCAGCCCATCACCGCCTTGGCGAGCTGAGCCCAAGGAAGATGGTGTCTATCCAATGGCCAAACAGAGCAGAGCCACTGGGAACCGATGTGCAGGTTACACAGGGAACACCCCTCGGGCTGTGGCTGAAGACCGTGGCCCTTCGCAACCACACCTGGCAGGTCTGGGCAGGAATCCCTGTGTGGAGACCAGGCGCTTTTCTCCTTAATCATACGTCATATGTACAAATTGGAATTATCCCAAGGAGTTCAGGTGTGCTGTCTCTATCATTTGTTTTGACCCTCCTCGATGTGACCTCAGCTCACATTCTCCACGGAGCGGCTTTGCACATAGGTAATGCCCAATAATGAGCAGGAACGAGGGAAACTCTTGCAGCCAACTAGAGAAGGTCCAGCCTGTGACGCTCTTGGGAGGCACGACACCTGCCTTTCTCAAATGCCAGCAGACATGGCCCAGACCTTGAGGCGGCTGAGGAAATAGGAGCCTGGCTCCAGAGGACAAGACGCAGGGCCCGGTGTGTGTCTTACAGCCTGCGCGTGCTAATCTGCAGCGTGGGATTGGACGGTCTGCTATATTCTTTGTGCTTGATTCTTTCTGGAGAGACTAGGAAATACTTGCCTTTTCCTGGTTATCTACTGTTTCATTTGGCTAAAACTCCATATACTAGCCACAAGAATATTTTCTGGCCGGATAGTAGAGACTTGTCTCATTATCTTCAAAAACAAATCAAAGTCAAAATCCTCACCCGGGCTCTCTGCTGCAAGTGCACATAAAGGAATGTCCAGGCGCTTGCCTCTGCAGTGAACGGCACAGTTAGCAGAAATGAACACTTTGGATTGGGGCCAGGGCTAATCAGCATGACCAAACGGGCCACTTTCTGGTCTACTCACGGGCTCTTTCCCGGTACGGATAGGGAGTGTCGGGTGAGCTGCTGGACTCAGCTGCACAGGTCGGCCGTTGCGTCCCCAAGACCTCCTGAGTTGGTAGCCTCTTAAGGCTCGGCTTCGTCTGTCTGAAGAGCCAGAGTTTGGAGTCCAGTGCAGGGGCTTCCGTGAGCTCTGGCTCTGCAGCCAGACTGCCTGCCTTTTGTCGGGCAAAGATTAGAGGTTTGGTTGCTCTAACAAGACCTGCATCCTGCCAGGTTCTACAAGGACACTGGGGACATTTGAAATACTGCCCCCATCCCCAGAGACGTAGGCATGCTTGAGAGCTAAGTGCTGGTGGCGCACCCCTTGTCCTGCAGATACGGCAGTCCTGGGCGCAGAGCGCAGGGCGGCGGGGGAGGGGAGGGCAGCCCTTTGCTGGCTCAGCCCATAAGTGCTTCCCTCCTAGGTACACCGTGGGCATCTGCCACCTCCGCTATCTACTGAGCATGGCCCAGCATCGCCATAGCAGAACGTCATTTTAAAAGCCTCTTCCTGTAGCTCTCTCATGACCGTGGGATCGTAGGTGCTTTGAAGATGTCCTCAGCCAAAATGGGGAAAACGAGGTGTCCAGGTGTTCCTCCAGGAGCTTGAGAATCCAGCCCGCAGCTGGCAGAAAGAGTACTCAGGCCCCGGTGCCAAATCAGTGGCCCCGGTACTTAGGGGAGGGCCCTTTAACTACTGTCTGGGTCCTCCAAGCCCAGTAGCCCCCTCTGCAGCTGGGGGAGGATTCTGTTTCAGGATTGCCTCAAATGGCTTGGTGTTTGTGCACGTGAGCATCGTGTGTGACCTGAACACAGATTTCTTTGCTTCAGGACTTGCTCTGTGACACACACTTTCACACACACCTGCCTGAGGATGTACTAAAGGGCCGGGAGGCAGCCTGGGAACCATCTCTGTCTCACCCAGTGTCGTCACTGTTCTTCCGGGAAAGAGTTGGGCCTGGGAGGCTTCCAAGTGGCTCCTGGGGGAGAGCTGGTGGGCTCGGGAACCAGAATGCTGTGCCAAAGTGGTAATCTTGGCCAGGTCAGCTTGGGCTGAGGGGTTAGTGTCCCCATGGCCTCCCCGGAGGGTATACATATGATCTTACCCACAAAGGTGCAGGGAGCCTGGCTGCACCAGAGGAACAAACCAGGGACATGAAAGGCTAGGGCCCTGTTGACTCATCCTAGGGGCGTCTGGGTGATACTGTTTTAAATATGACTACTCAGAGACTCATGTATGTGTGTATCGCCTCACCCACCTTGTGACTGCAGGTCCCAGCAAGATGCAAGGCTTAGCACGTCTAATCCTGAGTATTCAAACATGAATGCAAGCCCCCAAGCCGCTTAAAAATCCTCAAGTCCAGTTTCTCCATGAAAGCTCCTCAAACCACCTCTGCTAGACACAGCTGGAAGAGGCTTCTTGGGGGTCAGCTGATTTTGTAAACCCCCCAAAATACTCATTTAGGCTGCAGCATGGCAGACTGCCTGAATCAGTCTTTGACTTCTCCAAACCCACCCACCTGGGCTCTAAAGACACTCGTGAAAATGGCTGTGTAATAGCCTGTCTCGAGTCCCTAACCCCCTGGGAGACCAGGGGCTGCTTCTTCAGTGCAGGACTGTAAGGTAGCCATGTGGGAGGGGGGGACAGGGCGCCTCACCAGGCTCTCCAGGCCCCTCCCCGCCGGCCCAGGTTGAGCTGCAGGTAAGGTGAAAGTCTGTGCCTGTATGAACCCTGCATCTGAAGTCAGTGTTCTGTTCTGGTGACCATCCTTGCCATCCTTCTCCAGTAAGTACCCTGGGCTGGGCCTGGACTCTGTGATGTCCCTGCCAGGGCCTTGACTTCATATCTACCCCTCCCTTGACTTCTGCTCATGTGTGAAGGCTGCTCTCTGGAGAAGAGGCAAATGGGTCTCGCTTGCCTGTCTACAAAGAGAAGAAGGCTAAATACCGCCCGTCCGGGGCCGTGACACCATGCGGTGACTAATGGCAGAGGCGGACTCTTGTGCATTGCGTTTTAGTGCTGGCTTGATGTCTGTATGTAATTATTTTTTTAACCATGCAGGTGAAGCAAGAAATTAAATTGGACTTCTTAATGAGGGGGAAAATCCAGGACCAGAAGAAAAAAAAAAAAAAAACACACGAAGACTGCAGACCTCCAAGGGGTTACTTGTTTGCAACCCCTGTTCCCACTGCGGATCCCTGTGGCTGGAAATGACTCCTCCGCCCTTTCCGCCCTCACCAGACATATTTGGTTCTGCTTTCTCCTGGCTTCTCAGGAAAGACCAATCCCACAGGATTGTCCTTTCTGGGATGCCTGACAAACCTAATAGGAAACCGATCTTAACGTGTGCGAGAGGGGGACTGGGTTTCTGCTGTTCCAAACTCATGGATCCTGAGCAAGGAGGGGTCCCTGGGGGCGCCAGCATTCATTTGCAGAGCCCGGTAACCCAGCCAGCCTGGGGGTGCTGGGAAGGCATCCCAGGAAGCTGCCTCCCTCCCTTCTCCAACAGGGTGCTGGAAACAGGGCCCAAGGAGTCAGGTTTCTACCGTGCAGTGCAGGTTGGGGAGGGCAGGCCCAGGCATCAACAAAGGCACGTTTCTCAGGAAGGACCTGGGAAGACAGCCGGGCAAACATGAGGCCATGGGCTTCCATGGGCTCAGACATACTGTGCTGCTGGGTCTCTGAAAGGGGACACAGAGCTGCCCAACTCTGTTCCTTTTAGAAATATCCAGGCAGCATAGCCTTTGCAGGCAGCCAGCCGGAGGTGCAGATGCCTGGGGCCCTGGGCTAGCTCAGCTCAGAAGCCTGGGGATGTCCTCCCTCCCTCTGGGTTGCTGCTCTGACTGTCCCCTTTGAGTCACAGCCGGGGAACAGGATGCTGAAGGCCTCGTGTGCCACTCTGAAACCCTCTTTTTCCTTTCCTAATTCTCAAGAAACTGGGTTTGTCTTCGAATCAGCTGTCGCTAGCAAAGTGTTTCCCTTTGTCCTGTCTGTCCCAGCCGGGGCAGAGGGGATTCCCTCTCACCGGGGCTCTGCCATGCTCAGGGCCCCAAGCCTGGGTGTCCTGTTTGTATAGGACATTTGTGCCACGTGCTCCTCCCTGCTACTCTCCAGCTCTGTGTCCTCAGCCTGGGTGACAGCCACAGCACATGGAGGGGGGGTACACAACGGAGGCCCAGGCAGGGCGGGTGTGGGGCTATCTCTGCTTTACAACATTTCCCAAGGGGAGTCTCAACCCTTCTCCTCCAGTGGTCCCTGCTTAGCTACCGCTGTGAAAACCAGCTCATAGCTGGATACTTTCTGAGCAGGGGGCAGCCTGGGCTGGTGGTAGGGGTGGGGCAGAGCAGGAGCAGGGACTTCTGGGATCCATCTCCCACTTGCCAATTTTTCCCTCCCAACCTTAAACGTGTTCCCACCTAGCCGCTCCGGCCTCTCCCTGCATGAGGAAGCCGATCTGGGCGCCTTGCAGGGGCAAAGCAGGCCCTTGGGGAGGCCCGTCTGGAAGTGACTTAGCTGCTGTATTGCGCGGGGAGGCGCCGTGGGCTTAGGACTGCAGCCACTGCCTGGGCCTTTCCTCTCCCCATGGCAGGCAGAAGCTGAAGGTCCGCCCCTGCTGCAAGAACCAGAATAGCCTTTCCGGGAATCCTGCTGAACCCCAAGGGTGAGGAGTGTCTTCTGGTTCTGCAGTGTGGGAGCTGGCAGCGCCCGCTTCTAAGTAACCTTTGCCTCGGAAGCCCGCCAGCTCCTGCCTGGAGGCTTGCCCTGGGTCACCACTAGCCACCTCCCGGAGATGCGCCACTTTCCAAGCAGGTGACAAATGAGTCCGAATAAAATTAGTAGCCTGGACTCTTCAGAGTCCCCTCATAAAATGAAACTACTGGGTGAGTGAACCTTCAAGCGGCCAAAAGGGCACAGCTGCTCCCCGGGTCCCAGGCCCACCCCTCTGGGTCCTGGCCCCGCTGCTCCCGCTCCCCGGGCTCCCCCTGTGACCAGGGTGCAGCGACAGCCCTTCCCTTCCTCCCTCTGTCTTTCACACATATGGGCCCGGTTTTCTGGAGCTTTCTCCAAACCGTGGACACATTGCCAGTGGGAAACATGACATTTTCCGCTTGCACAATGCTCAGGAAGGGAGGGCGGAAGGGAGCGAGAGCCAGCCCTGGGCCGGCCCTCTGCCCAGCTCCGCGCCCTGCAGTGACGGGGATGGACGAGGTTAGCGCCTGCCTCCGCTCGCTCCTGTGGCACGTCTGGATGCGGGCGCGCCTCTCCGCTCTGTGGTGTGTGTGTGTGTGTGTGTGTGTGTGTGTGTGTGTGTGTGTGTGTGTGTGTTTTAAACTTTACTTTCCGCTACCATGGTAACCACTGCATGTTTGGCAAAGGGAAAAGGGGGGGTAGAGAGCTCCAGGGAGAAGAAAAGGAGCTCTGAGCGGGGCTGGCGGCCGGCCAGGGTAATCATGCCGCAGAGCTGAAATGAGGCCTCTGGCGGGCAGCCAAGTGACAGAGAACAAAGCTGTCAGTTCCCAGTGTTGGCGGCAAAGCTCGTTTGGCAGCCTTATATGGTTTCCCAGAACTCCCTGCCTTGGCTGCCGTCCACTGCCTTCAGGGCAGCAAACGGGATTAGAACAGCTCTGAGTAGCTCCCCCCAACCGCTCCAGTGACATCATCCCGCAGTATTCAAGTACCAGCAGGGTGCTGTTTGCTCTAGCCCCGCCTCCCTCCCCCCCCCCCTCTCTCTCTCTCTCTCACACACACACACACACACACACACACACACACACGCACGCACTTCCTGTAGCCGCCAGCACCCGCCCACTGCACCCCTGACTTTCTTTAAATGTACAACGTTTTAGGTCATTCTTGTCGTCCGGCTTCTCGATTCAATTAAAAACAGGCGCTAGTACATTCAGCTGAATCAAGCCAGACGCTGTATTTTATTTTTATAACTGAATTCCTGCGAGATAAAAATCTCATTTTCCTTAGCAGGCTGTAATCAGCGCTCACAGGGATGTGGTTTCCAACGGCCCCATCTCTTGCTTCCTTAGGCGGCTCCTTCGAGAAATGAACTTGGCTCCTGTTCAGGTTTAAAGGGCCCACGGCTGGCCACACGTTTCTCATGTCCGTGCACTCGCGCACACACACACACACGCACACACACACACGCGCGCGTGCGCATGCACCGTGCCCTGGTTGTCAGGGAAAGTTACCCACAGCAATAAACACAAAGAGCCTAGAGATAGCTACCAAGACAGTTGGACACACAATCAGTACACAGTGTCCTTTCTTCTCGTTCCAAAAGGAAAATAGGTGAATAAGGAGAGGCCCGAAGCTGCTTCTGGCCTGGTGCAGTGACGTGCACCTATGATCCCAATATCCCAATGCTTGGGAGACTGAGATAGGGGTCTCGCAGGTTTGAGGTCAGCCTCAGCAAAGCAGCAAAACCCTCAGCAACTTAGCGAGTCACCATGAAAAAGGACAGAGGGTATAGCTCGGAGGTAGAATGCCCTTGGGTTCAATTCCCAGTACAAAAAGCATCATCAGCATCAACAACAACAACAAATGCTGCTTCTGAAAGAACTGGTTTAAGACACAGGCAGGCCCGCCTTATGCAACTCCAGGCTGGGTTCGTGAAAGGAATCCAGGTTTGCCGAAGGCACAAATGCTTCCCCGCCCGGCCGCTCTGATTCATGAACTAGTTTTCAGATTCATGAATCACCCGGGAGCCGGCAAGAGGAAAATGAGTAGTATTGATCTCATTTCAGCTGAAACGGCTCAGTGGGGCCGGGCGCTGTGGACTGCTTTCCAGGGCTGGATGTTTGCAGCCCGAGGTCTCCAGGCAGGCGCCCAACCTGCCAGAGGGGTGGAGTCCCTGAGTAGAGCCTTGGCATCGGATGCCCCTTAAGTGGGCACAATCCATCTACTGGTGCCAGGGACTCTGATGGACACGACTGTCTTTGATGTTTGCTGGGGGGCTTCTTTGGGAGTTGGTTTTTTTTTTCCTTCCTTCCTTACTTCCTTCCTTCCTCTTTCTTTCTTTGGTACTAGGGATTAAACCTAGGAACATTCTACCTCCGAAGCTACACCCTCAGCCCTTTTTTATTTTGAAACAGGGTCTCACTAAGTTACCATGCTCTGGCCTCCTGCCATTGCACCTAGATTCAGTTTCCTTTGATATGAAGTCTTTAGGCTACATGTCAGTGCAATTTCCTTTCTGGGTTGTGGGTGGTTTCTCAAGGACATCCTGAAGGAGAAATCTACCTTCCAAACCAATGATGAGGGCTGGGGTTGCTTTGCTTATTTTAAGGCAAACAAGTAGCCCTCTTGCCCTGGCACCCTCTTCAGTCAAGGGTAGGCAGGGGGCAGGATGAAGACTCGATGGGGGTAACCTAATTCTTATAAAGAAACATCACTGCTAGCTGGGTGTCGGGGTTCTAGATCGGATAAAGTCATACTTTCCCTTCTCAGAGCAAGTGACGTGCCTGTCACCGCCAGTCAGGGACGTGGGCGCTGAGCCTGGGTCCGGAGGCATCGCAGAGAGAGGCGAATGGTCCCCAGGCAGACTGATCAAGGGACCCTCTTCTCGTCAACTGCCCTTCCTCCACCACTTGAGTTCCAAGTCCACGTCCCTTCCCCTGACAGGTGCCCCTCTCCCCAACCCTGCCCAGCAGGCTAAGCCAGCCACGGCAGCCCGCTGGCCTGGAACTGGAGCTCACAAATGGGTGTCTGTACAATGGTTCCTTCTTCCCGGCTCCTCTCCCACCCCTGCGGCTCCAGCCCTGGGAGATTTACAGCAACCAACCCGGACACATGCTTTTCAGAAACCCCGTGGAAGTTGGCCCCGGGCACCAGGAAAGGATTCCATCCCCGACTCATAATTTGGGGATTCTAGAGTTGAGAAGCGAGTTTCTTCTCCATTTCCTGCGAGCCGCACTGCAATGCCCTCTCCCCTGGCAGAGATGGGAAGAGGCACCCTTACTCCTTTTAATGACTGAAGCAGCCAGAAGGAGGGGCGAGGAGCTGTGTTCGTGAGAATGTCGAGCAGCAGTCGTCCAGAGAGGAGGAGAGTCGCTTGCCTTCTGTGTGGCTTGCGTGAAGGTGCCTTTCAGTGCTGAGTGGCAGCCTTCTTGGGCTGAATCTGCAGCGAGCCAGAGGCCCGGGCCCGCCGCTGCCTGAGGGTTAGACTCAGTCCTGCCGGCTTTGCTGGCCCGCCCTGGAGCAAGTGGGGAGAGAGGCTTGGCTGGGTTTTACATTAGCTGGGCTGATTTTTTTCCAGTGCGGTCCCACGCACTGTGATAAGCCCGAGTCGCTAGGAAAGCTTTATGTAACACTGCCGGCTCCGCTTCTCAGATCCTCTAGTGTTGTCTCCAGATTCCCCATAAACCGGGCAGTACATCAAAACCTCGGTTTCATAACAGACTAGAAATAGGATTTTCTAATAACGTGCCGAGCACTGGACTTAGCGTGCCGGCCTTGGGACTTTTATGAATTGTGGATGGCGAACTAAACAAAGGCCCCCTCCTCTCCCGATCCCCAGCCTGCAGTCTCCGGGGTCAAGATGGGCAGGGAAGTCAGAGGACTGGTTTCTGCTCCCATAGTCTACTGGTTAGGGACCCCAGGCCCTTTTGCCAAGAATTTGCTAAATCATCTCCAACATATTGAGGCTCTTACTCATGTTTTAAAAAAAGAAAAAGAAAAAAAAAAAACACCTTCCTCCTGCTTCTTCATTCACGGAGAATGTGGTTTCCTTTTATTTTGATGCCAGAGACCCTGGCAGTTGAGAGGTAACCCCTAGCTTCCCTCTGGGGGAGGCCGGCTTCCGTCCAGGCTTGCCTGGCGTGGGGGGACCCACAGAACAGCTCCCCCTTTGAAACGCCGGCGAGTAGGGGGTGGCCTCACTCCCATGGACCCTCCCAGCCCCTCCTCATTCAGCCCTGGTTTGCAATATGGCGGGGAAGGGAGTTGCCTCTAAGCGGCCATTTGCAGCCGACTCTGGTGCCCCTTCTAGAAACCGTCCTGTGTTCCAATGTGTGTCCTTGTCCCCCATTCTGTCAGATTGCCCCTGGAAGGGGGGGCAGCCATTCTCCCGCTCTTGCCCAACAGGAAGCTATGGCTAGGTCCTCCCTGTACAGACGCCCACAGGGCATCCCTTAAAAACAAGGGACCCTGTCAGCTGCCATCGAGGTAGGGGACCCTGCAAAGCCCCAGTGCACAGGGCACAGGAGCTTGGTGCCCGCAGACTAGCCTGGGGAGCACCGCGAGGGGGTGCAGCTGGGGGCTCCCACACTGCCCCAGCTGCCCTGCATTCTCCCGGGGGGGCCTCTAGGCCTCAGCAGTCAGGAGGCGGCCTGTCCCCGCACTGGCCCTCCTGGCCGCGTCCTTGGAGCTGTGCGCCCGAGCGATGTCACACTTGTTTATTTGTGTCTTTCTCTCCCCATCTCCTGGAGTCTTTCCTTTCTGCAAATCATCTCTTCCCTCTGGCCGGAGAATATCGACCCTCACGTCACCAGCTCAGGGCATCCCAGGGCAATTCTCACTGGGTTATTTCTTCACGGCTGGCTACATCATTTCTGCAATGTCGCTGGTGTGTGTGTGTGTGTGTGTGTGTGTGTGTGTGTGTGTGAGAGAGAGAGAGAGAGAGAGACCGACCTTCCTGTTTAGTGGCAGGCAATTTTGGTCGACCCGCTCTTGGTCCTTTCGGTGAGATTATCAGCAAAAATGATAAAGGAAAGCCCCCTTTTTATCATATTGTCCCGATGCCCAACTAGGCCTTGGGGCGGAGGCCCCGCACCCCAGGAAACTGCAGGGAGCGGAGCTGCCCCTCCCGGGCTGAGATTGAGGAGCCTGGAAACCCATTTAGTGTCTGGACACCTGGTTGCTATGGAGACGGTTGTCATAAAAACAAAAGGATCTGCAGAGAGATATAAAGCCGGTCCCGGAGGTCTGCAGCCGGGCACAGGAGCTCCGAGAAGGCTCCCTTTGTTGACACAGCGCCGGCCTCTCAGAAGCAACCTAGGTGACCTTCTCAGAGCCAGGCCAGCGCGGTCCGTTTTCAGTTAATATTTCGTAAGGGACGACCCAGGGCTTCGGTAAATGCCAGTTGCCCCCGCCTTCCTGCCCCGGGCACGCTTTGTCCTTTGCTTTTTTGCTGTTGATTCACTAACACAGCCAGGTGGGGAGAACAAAACAGTGCCCCCCACCCCGCTGGCCTCCAGCTCCGGGGTGGGGAGAGTGGCACCCGCCAGCAGGACCTGGGCCGCACTCTGGTGTGCGGGGCAGAGGCTGAGGGGGTGCTGGAGACCCAGGTGGGGTGCCGGGGCCTGCGCCAGCACTGGGCGATGCAAGGACACGCTTCCCAAGGGTGGAGGTGCGTCCTGACCCCTTCACTTCTCCCTCTAAGCTTTCCAAACGCACGTCCCTCCCTCGCCCGGTCAGTGCGCACAGGCCAGGGCAGCCAGCCCCCCAGCCCCTGTCTCAGGTGCACATCTGGATCGCGCAGCCCTGGCAGCGGCAGCGGCAGGCACATGGTTACTTGGCAAATCATGAGGGGCCTTCTGAGATCCGGGTTGAGGGTTGGAAGGGTGATTCTGTGTTCAGATTTGCAGCTGGGCTGCTGGCTCAGAGCAACCCTGAGCGGGAAAGTGGCTGGAAGAAAGTTAGGGATGTGATGAATTTGGGGAGCTCAGCCTCCAGAATGGCTCCTAGCAAGGAGGCTGGGCCAAAAGGCGAGGCTCCTAAGACGGAGGCCAGCCTCTACAAATAACCTTCCTTCTTTCCTCCTTCCCTCTCTCCCTTCTCCCTCTTCCTTTTTCTGGTATTGGTGATTGGACCCAGGGGCATCCTACTTTTGAGCTAAACCCCAGCCCTATTTTATTTTGAAACAAGGCCTCATGAAGTTGCTGAGGCTGACCTCAAACTTGCGATCCTCCCATCTCAGCCTTCCAAGTACCAAAATCACCCGGTGTGTACCACTGTGCTCAGCTCACTCGACTTCTCTGTCCCTTCTTCTCGAAGATTTCTGGAAAATGGGCCATAACTTACTTAGTCACTTACTCACTGTTGATCTTCAGTGATTCCTTTGAGGACCTGCTGCCTCAGTTTCCCTCTGGGAGATGGGACTTCATGTCCATTTTATTCCGGAAAGCGCCTCAAACCGGTTTTGCTCCTGTTGATACTGTCGCATTGTCAGTGGAGGGGGTAAAGCTCAGGCCCAGGGCACCGCACGAGGGTGGCAGCGAGGACTGCGGGCTCTCAGTACGAGGCCCGTGCGGGCAGCCTCAGGGCACTGTTCTTAGCCGCCCTCACAGAACGCCCTGGGATGCTGCTGTCTGGACCTCTCGCTCACATATTTTCAGTTTTTCTAGATGTGCCCTGAGCCCTTCTTATCAATAGCTTCTCTGCTCTTTCCCAGTTTCCCTAACCCTTATCTTTATTTTCCCGGGGTAAGATAACTTCTTCTCAAGGCGGTTTAAGGGCTCGGCTAATTGGGAGCTGCTCGGCTTCCAGCTCCTGCTCCTGCTCCTAATGGGTTTACTTTCTCTTTTTCCACACTCCTCCCCCTGCACAAAACATGTTTATGCAAACACACCCTCTTCCCCTCTGCCCCTCTGCCTGGCATTACATCATGCCGCCTTTCGCCCCCTCCGCCCTCCTGTTTTTCCGGAAAGCGTTCCCTTCGAGCCCGTGTTCTCTCTCCTCCCCGTCTCCAGTTCTCCAGCAGGTCCAGGAGGGAGGTGCTGGCTCAGGATTTTTCTCTCTGGCGCAGCCAAAGGCACATAGAGCCCTTTTTTGCTATTTATTCCCTTCTTTTTGGCCCTGTTCTCGTGCCTGCGTCTCGCCCTGCAATTATGGCCTCCTTCGTGTTTTCTTTATTCCAAGGCAACTGACTCGCATCTGGGCAAAGGAAGACGCTGGCCGTGTGGCCTTGACTTGGGCTCCGTGCCTTCTGTTTCAGAAAGCACAGTGTCCTTAGAGTTTGTCGGGGATTTTTTTAATTTCTTATTTACGGATCCTGAGAAGTACCAGATTCACAACCGGAAGGCCAGGTTTATATACGTGCTTTTGACTGAAAACACCCCCGGGTCTCCAGGCCAGTTTGCTGCTCTGGGCCAACTTTGAGGCTGGTTACATTGCTGGGAGCTCTGTCTTGCTGCCTGCCAAAAGAGTGGCTGCAAGAAAGGACCCAAACCACAGCTCCCTGCGCCTCTTCCTTGAAGAGAAATGGGGCTGGAAACTCGGGCCAGCTTCAGGCCTCAGGTTGGGCAGAACAGCGATTCCTTTTTTTTTTTTTTTTTGCGGTCCTGGGGTTGGAACCCAGGGGCATTTGACCTTTGAGCTACACTCCTGCCCTATTTTTTATTCTTTACTTTGAAACAGGGTCTCACTGAGTTGCAGAGGGCCTCATTAAGTAGCTGAGGCTGTCCACGAACCGCCATCCTCCGGTCTCAGCCTCCCGAGTGCTGGGATTACAAGTGTGTGTCACCACGCCCGGCTCAGTGATTCCTTTTTATTTATTTATTTATTTATTTTATTTTTTGGCGGTACAGGGGTGGAACCCAGAGGCTTTCTATCTCCGGGCTATACTCCCAGACCTATCTTATATTTTATTTGGACACAGGGTCTCACTTAAGTTGCCGAGAGCCTCACTAAGTAGCTGAGGCTGGCTTCGAACCTGTGTGATCCTCCTGTCTCATTCTCCCAAGTGCAGGGATTACAAGCGTGCGCCACCACGCCCGGCTTAGCGATTCCTTTTTAAAATAAAGATCTGGTTTATGCTTTGCAGCCAGTTCTAATCATTTATTCCCCCACATGCAACTGCCGTGCCTCAGTTAAAAGTTGCAATGTGAGTTTTAAAAAGGTAACTCTGGAGCCGGGCGTGGTGGCACACGCTTGTCATCCCAGCATTTGGGAGGCTGAGACAGGAGAATCGCAGTTCGCAGACAGCCTCAGCTACTTAGTGAGCCCTTTGCAACTCAATGAGACCCTCTTTCAAAATAAAGAATAGAAAATAAGGCTAGAGGTAGAATGCCCCTGGGTTCCATCCCTGGTACTGAAAAAATAAGTAACTGTTTAAACCTCACACTCCTATATCTTGTACCAATGCCCCACCATTATCAGTATTTTCCATACAATACAACCAATCCAGCATTCTCCTAGATACTTAGGACATGAAGGTTTTTTTGTTTTGTTTTGTCTTGGGTACCAAGGTTTGAACCCAGTAGTTTTCTGCCCTCGAGCTACAACCCCAGCCCTATTTTATTTTTTTATTTTGAAACAGGGTGTTGGGAAGTTGCTGAGGGTATCATTGAGTTGCTGAGATTTGCCTGGAACCTGGGATCCTCCTGTCTCAGCCTCCCAAGTCCTGGGACGAGAGGCGTGCACCACCACGCCCGGCTGCCTTCTGGTACTTCGACATCTCTGCCCAGAAGTCTCTCTGGTACCGCCGAGGGCTCTTTGGGCTCCTGGACTTGGCCTTGTTTACGTTTATATCCCCATTGCTAAGTGAGTTGTCTGCCGCCTCGGTGGTGTCCAGGCCTGCTGGATGACTTAAATGGCAAGCCTGTGGACAGAAGGGCTGGCGTCCGCGCGGCCTAGCATCCTCTCTACACGTAGCTTTCTGTCTCCACTTACGCCTTGTTCGTTTTTAGTTCAGTGGAATCTGGCTTCTCCCTCTAACCACAACCACGCTTACCCGTCGATTTTTGCCGCAGGGGATGATCTCCCTCCAGCTGGAACTCTCCCCTCCCTTGGTCTTTTTTTCTAACACCTTTCTGCCACTTTCCCATCACGGAATCTCTGTGTGTCTGGTAAAGGTTGGTTTGCTCGCAGCCGCATGAGCTCACCTACAGCTCCAGAACCGTCAGCTCAGCTTGGACGAAGCCTGAATTTCCACCTCCAGCAAAGACTCCTTTCTAGAGCTTTGGATTCTTTCCCCCCTTGCTCTAGAAGACTCTAGAAGCCTGCAGAAACCCACAGTCCCTTCAAACCCAGACACATCTATCTTTAACTCCTGCTCATCCTCATCGGATTCTCAGTGTGTTTATGACTACTTTTTCTTTTTTCGGGGACGATACTGGGGATTGAACTCTGTCTCCAAGCTATACTCCTAGGGTTTCTCTAAGATGCTGAAAGCCTCGTTATGTTGCCGAGGCTGGCTGCGAACCTGCGGTCCTCCTGTTTCCGCCTTCCAAGTATTGGGATTGCAGGTGTGCGCCACCACGCCCGGCTCCTCGTTTGTGACTGATTTACTCCTTGATTTTCCTCCAAGGAATCTTCCACTGAACATTGACACTGGGCGTATGGTTCTAAAATATAGGGTCTAAAGAATAGAACCATCAGTCTCCACACCCACAGAATGGGCCTGGACCAAGCACCCCAGGCCTTCTGAGCTCACAGAGCCACCGGCCCAACCCTGCCTCTGCCCGCCGCTGCTGGCTTCTTCCCCGAGGATCTCTACAGACCCATCTGGCTGCCTCTTTGCCCTACAGCCCTCCTGGGCCCTTTCCAGCAACCTGACAACATCTGCCTTTCTGTTCCCCGTCACACTGAGCATTCATTGCCCCTGAGACCACTTCTCATCTTCCTGTCTTTTTTCGTGGGTGGACAGTGGACACCTCTGGGGCGCAGAGCCTCCCGAAGCACCCATTTGAGGAGCTGACTCCTCTCATGATCTCTCCCCTGCTGTCAGGACACCGTGAGATCTGGCGCCCTAGGATTCTGCTTCTCGGTCTTGCTTTCTGCCTTTCCTCGGGGTTTCTTGCTTCTGCCTCTGGAGTTGGCTGGTAGAAGAAGCTCTGAAAAGAAAAATGCCGCTTTCTATGTTAATATGCTTTCTAAAGAGATCCTGGTGTTCACCTCCCAATTAGCAGATGCCTCCCGGCATTTGGGAGGCTGAGATAGGAGGGTAGCAGTTCGTGGACAGCCTCCGCTACTTAGTGAGGCCCTTTGCAACTCAGTGAGACCCCTTTTAAAAATAAAGAATAAAAAATAGGGCTGTGGCTTAGCTTGGAGGTAGAATGCCCCTGGGTTCCCTCCCCAGTACCGGAAAAAAAAAAAAAAAAAAAAAAAGCAGATCAGCATCTCCTTATTTTTCTTTCTGTTGACTCAGCAGCCAGGTGAAAAGCTCCTTCGAATGTCTCGGCATAGGTGTTTCCGTCTCCAGACCTGAGATCTGAGTTTCTTGACGCCCTGCCATCAGCACACCCGGATGCCCCGTGGCTCCACACACCTGCCCTGTCGCTCAGTTGCCCTGGGGCTAATATTGTGTAGGCACTTCATGTTGTCCGAGGATTGCCAACCAGCCATTCGCACCGACCTTTTTATTCTCCTCACTGTGCGGGCGCGCATGTGACTGTCTCCATGCTGCACGGCTCAGTGGGCAGCAGGTCACCTGCGAGGCTTTGTGTCCGCGGTTGAGTCACATGGTCACGCTAGGGCCGCCCCGCTGCCTCGGGGAAGTTGTAGTATGCAGGAGGACTCTTCTACCCCTGGCAGAGCCCCGTCCGGCGGGACGGCTCAGGAGTGTGGTTCCTGCTTTGTTCTCTGAGGAGCACTTGTTCCTGGGAGACACAGCCCCGCAGAGACACTTCCCACTTGGAAGACAAGCGCTGCCTCTCTCTAAGGCATAGCCCTTTTTTTTGATATCATAAAAGAAATGTATAATACGTGCTCCCCGGTCTCCAAAGAGTCCCTGTGCGTTTTTCTAATACGGTTGCAATTTCCATTTTATTTTCTTCTTGATTCATCATTTCAAAATATAGCCTTGTGGGCGTGAGGACCAGGAGGAGAGAAGTGGGGCCGGGGGAGGGGGAGGGAGATTGCTGCAGACGCAGCTGTAAATCTTGAGGTGAAATTATCTTTGTGAACGGAACGGTACCTGCATTTTATTCAAGTGAAAAGCTGGGCAATTGACTGTGATTTAAAATGATCACCGCTCCATACTTCAAATGCACCCAAACAGGGTTTTCTTTCTTTCTTTTTTTCTTTGTGATAACCGAGGGCACCTATGCAGATAGAAGTTATATTGTTTGGCCTGGAGAAGCGAAGGCTGGCTGAATAATTTCCCTGTGAGTGCATCACACCTGATGTTCTACCTAGGATCCATGCGGTTATTTACCACCAAATAGTATGCAAAAATTAAAATGGACGTAAAGCACTTAATGTAAGTTAGATAATAGAAAAGTAAAATATCCTAAAAATAGCTCATGCTTAGTGGATCGATTTCCAAGGCTCGCTCTCTCTCTCTCTCTCTCTCTCTCTCTCTCTCTCTCTCTCAGATTGGGGGTTGCAGATGGAAAACATCCCTGCGGTTCTTCCTTAATAGCCTGGAGCCTGTGCTGTGGAGCAGAGACTCCCAGAGTGTGGTCTTTTCATTCTTTGTATCTTTTAAGATGCCCCACTCCCCCAGCCCCTCAGCTCCAGGGCCTGATTTTACTGTATCTGGCCTGAGATTCTCAACCTGCTGAGAAAGCTGTCTGCGACCTACAGGCTCCAGGTGGGAACCAAGGGGGTTTGTGTGATGATTTCACCTCGCATCCTTTCAAGATGAGATGCTGGGGCTTGGAGGTCCTGAGCCCACACTTCCCTTCTCCCCACACCTTCCTCGAGGGCCTGCTGGCAAAAATCGCAGCAGACGCGTTTGCAGACTCAGGGCAGCTGAGGGAGACCAGACACAGGATGGCTGTCATAGGCCGTCCTTTTTACTGGCCTTAAAGGGGATTCTGGAGAGCGTCCTGGGCTTGCTTTGCTGTGGTGGAGAAGCCATGGTACATCTTGGAAGGTTTTAGAAGCACCCAACCAAGCTGTCAAGCATGGGGACAATGTGCTGGCCTTCTTTCTAACATGACTCCTGCTACCCACCCTTGATCTCTGGAGTGGGCCAGCCTTTCGACTCCTGAACTCCGCATTGCCATTGCTCCCGCTAAGCCAGACCCGGCGCAGTGCTTCGGAGTGGCGGCGGTTCTCCCCGCCCCTTCGGTAGCGCGACTCCTATGAAATCCTGCCAAGTCCTGGTGACCTACTTCCTGCCCTGGTTAAGCCTGTGAAGGTGCAGGAGCTCTCTGAAGGGCTGGGTATTTTTTTTTTCCCCCTTTCTATGTAAGCTGTTCTCTGCTACTAGACTCTCTTAGGGAGTTTTTAAATAATACCTGTGCTAGGGCCCCACCCTGGGCCAATTAAATCTCATTCTCTGGGGAAGAAACCCAGCCAGGGTGCTTTTTTAAAAAAGCTCTGGGGATGATTTTAACATGCATCCTGGGTTGAACACCTCTGTATCAGTTACCAGAACTCTGAGAGAAGAGACAGCAGTGTGCTCCTGTTTGGGCAGGTCCTCAGGAAGTTGAGGACCCCCCTCTGTGCAGGGCCAACGCCGCCCCCCCCCTTTCGCAGAGGTTTAGACAGATCAAGAGTTCCTGCTGTAAAATCAAATATTGAGAATGTTCTCTTAGTTTTCTCTTTCCTAGGCAATTTGTAGGAATACTGTTACTGCATTATGGATGCCAGGAAAGAATCTGATCAAATATGGTATGTCTTTAACTTTCGGTATTTACTCTTTTCAACGTGTATTTCTCTCTCTCGTATGACATCCCCTCGAAAACCTTGCAAATCATTCCTTAATTGTTAACCAAGCTCCTCACTCTGATCAAACCAGACCCAGCCCAAGAAATAAAACGTTGACCTAGACGGGTCCAGATGGATTATCTCAGTTTCATTCCCCCACACCCAGTCAATTGCCCAGCTTTCTACCATGACCACGACTTCTTAGGATTAGTCTTTAAATCAGCCTCTGAGGACCAGGACAGCAGCCCTCAGCCAAGATGAGCCCTCCTCTCTAGAGAGACTCTGCCACAGGCAAATTCCACAGGGTCTTCTCATCTCTGCATTCCTGGACCCAGACAGAAACAGCTCCCGGGCATGCCACACCTCAGTTCCCAAGAGTCCTCACCCCTGGCCACCACACACTGTGGACTGGCCACCTCTGACCTCACCCCACCCCCTTCCTGTTCTTCCAGCCCCGGGCTTCCTGGCACTTTGGAGAACCGCCTCCAGGCGTGCGTCTTGCCTCGAGGCCTTTGCGCACTAATCCTGCTCTTGCCTTGAAATCCTTACCAGGGCCTCCTGGGTCTCAGGTTCAATGTTGCCTTCTTAGAAGGGGTTCCCTGCCTCCCTGTCTAGAGGCTCCAACCTTTGTCATCTAATGCGCTCAGAGTGTCCGTCTGTTCCAGCTGCTGTAACAAAATGCCATCGACTGTTGCTTTATATACAAGAGGCCTTGGTTGCTCCTAGTCCTGGAAGCGGCAAGCGCCACGATGGGCCCCTGGGAGATTCGGTGTCAGGTGAGGGAAGGCCTCTTCTCACTCTGCCTGCACTTAGGGCAAGGGGCAAAGGTCTCTCCGGCTTCTCTTTGGAGGGACGCTAATCTCGTTCGGTAGGGCTCTACCTTCATGACTCGCCCCTTTCCAAAGGTCCCCGACCTGTGGTGCCACCACCCTGGGGATGGTGTTTCGACGTGTGCCGGGGGCGGGTGCACAGACATCGGAGCCATAGTGACTCTCAGGGCTTTCCCCTTGAGCTACAACCACCTCCTTTCTAGACGGAGAATATCAGCGTATCTGACAGCATCTGTGTAGCCATCACCTAAAGATCCGAGCGCATAACTCAGAGGAAATAAGATTTTCCTCAGGTTTTCTCCTGGCCACGTGAGGCTGGGGACCTCCGATCCCGAGGTGTGGTGACAGTGGGCTCTTCACATCATGGAAGCCAGAAGTGGGAAAGAGAGAGCAGGGAAAGGAGGAGCCTTCATGTAACCTCCACGGCCTCACCCCAGGACGCCCGGCCACACCGAGTCCACCTGGGGACCACCCAGGTAAATTCATTCCAGTGGATTTACCCACTTCCGGGATTGTAATCCTCCAGATTCAGATATACCAGCTCCAGACATTAAATGCGCACTTTGGGGGGGCGTTTCGTATCTCACTATAGCAACCAGGGGGACTGGGCCACCTGTGTCACTGCAGAGTAGTTATTGAATACATGGCAAAGCATAAGCTGTATGAGCATGCTTCCTCAGCTGCACTATGAGGCCCTGAGTCGTATTAGTCTTTGTGACTCTGATCTATCTATAAAATGTCTGTGTGTATATGTGTATGTATATGATATGTTTGTATATGTATATGTAAATGTATATGTACCTGGCTCCCAAAGCAAATATTTTCAGAACTTCAGAGAGATTGATATACGGTCAGAATGCATTGCAGAGAGGATGCCTTTGGCATTTGGGGCCCTTCATACCCAGCCTCTGTGTGGAGCTGAGCCTGAAGGGAGCCCTGGGCCAAGGTACGAGGGCACCTCTAGGTGCCGCTTGTGACTGAGGTAAGGAGAGCCTGCTGGGGCTGAGCTGGCGAAAGCAGAGGAAGCTGCCGGGGGCATGCTCCTGGTTTGCTTCTGGGCTCCCTTAGTGTCTGAGATTCCTCCTGTCTCATGGCCACCTGCAAACCCACAGCCCTGGTCCTGGGAAGGAGGACCTTTCTTTCCTGTGTACATTTGGTGACTCCTTTATGCCAGCAAGGGAGGACTGCTAGGAATGGAAAAGATTCTGCAAACAGCTCATTAACACACACACACACACACACACAGGCGCACGCGCGCACACATATACACGCACACACACATACACGCACGCACACACACGCATGCATGCACACACACACTCGCACGCATGCACACACACACACATACACACACACACACACGCATGCACACACACACGCACGCATGCACACACACACATACACACATACACACATACACGCACGCATGCACACACACACACACACACACTCACATGTGCACATATACACACTCCAAAGCTGAGACTGCAGACTGGAGCTAGAGTGGGCACTGAGCCCCGTACCACTCAAGTCTACTGATGGCATCAGCGTGACCCCGGCCCCACCATTCACATCGCCACGGTTACCAGCACTGAGGATAAACTCTGTAAATCCCAGAGAACAGGCTTATAAATTTTCTTCTTAAAATAATTCTCCAAGGTTGGGAGAAACTGAAACCAGTGTTTCATGATGGCGAAGAGTTGGGGCCCCAAGTAGAAGGTCCCCTGCCGACGAGATGGCCCCATGCCCTCCTGCCTGCTCTCGGGGCTGCAGGTCAAACCTCCCTCCTAAGCCTCAGGAGGGGTCCAGAGTGCACACGATAACATCAGGCTGGGAGTGAGTCTAGCTCAGCCACCCCGGGTCCAGCACTTCAGAGCCAGAGGTCAGCCAACGCCACACCACCTCTCTGCCACTGACTCCAGTCCAGTCTTGGAGGGCATGGGCAGGATGTCGGGAAGAGATGGCCCTGAGTTGGCTGGTAGAGAAAAGTGGGTCCTTGCCCACCCAAATATCCATCTGTGCAGTTTTACTCATCAGCTGGGCAGGAAGTACAAATACATCATGTCAGGGCAGGACACCGGTCCACTTCCTTGGCCCGTATTGCAAAGTACTTCCCGACTGTCTGAGACCCTTCTTAGAGGAACCGGTCAGAGGCCTATCCATCAGGAGCAGCCCCTCCTCTCTGCTCCCCATGCACAAAACCCTCTGTGTGCCTCTCATTCAAAGGCCCCAGGCTGTGCTCACCAGCTCCGGCACCCCCGGCCGCATTCCAAGAACTCCTCAGACCCAGCCTTCCCATTCCCCCATCAGAACACAGCACTTCTAGGCCCGCCTTCCGCTTGCTGGGAGGAGAAAAGTTTGACCATTGCTCCCTCTCTCTCGTCTCTCTCCCCTGTGGCGATCAGCCAAGCCAGACCCAGCTTTGACGGCTGCCCTTCCCAGAGCGTCTTGAATGTAGCAGAGGGTTCCTGAGGCCACCCCGCCCGAGCTGTGCACCGGCATTGGCTTTCTGCTTGTCTTCTCTTCTCTGGGGCCTGCCACACAATTCAGAAGTCAGTATGAGCAGCTTGTCATGCTTTGAGCTATTTTCATGTGGGCTATTTCTGTCTCTCCATCTAGCTTTCAAATTCTAAATCCACTACATCCTAACAGGGCTTTTAAAGACGCTGCTTAGCTCTCAGGAGCCTCTAGCATGCACGCAGCCAGTCCAGGAAACAGAATCATAAGATTCGTGAAAAATTTGAATCCGGATCAGGAGGAACTAGAGAAGCGCGTGCAGCTTCCTCGTCTTGCAGACCAGAAGGACGCGGTTCAGAGATGCTCCGCCACAAGCCAAAGAGAGAACTGTGTGTTTGCCGAAGAACAAATATGGAGTCGCTGTCTAATCTGGTTGGTGGGACTATGACGGTGAAGGGGTCATGGTCCTTATTCTCCAAGAAACATTCAGGAATGGTTCTGAGCAAGGCACACACTGCAGAAAAGCAGAGGCGGAGGGGTGCTGCAGACCGCATCCCTGCAGGGAGCCGCGCTGCCAGCTGTTTGTAGACGTGGTAATTACATGTCCTAAAAACAGAAGAGTGCTGACTACTCTCATGAAGCCTCTCTTGCCTTCCTCCCAGCGGCCTGAATTCTTCATCTACTCTCTTACCTTTCCTCAGCCCCGCGGGGAGGAGAAGAGTGGACCAGAAGCTTGGAAGAGCCCGCTGGAAGCCATGAGCCCACGAGCTCCCACAGGCTGGGGCCAGGATTTAGGGAGGGGCCTTTCCTTTGTTTACTTGGACCAAAGGGACCTCGGAGCTCTGCTTGGCCCCAAAGTAGCTCCAGAATCAGATGTTTTCATCATTCTTATGAGCACATACCCAGCGAGCCTGTGATCATAAGTTCTCCCCAGGACCAACTCTCCAGCCAAGTGGGAACAGTCATTGTGTAACCCTGCCTGATGCTCCGGGGCATCGTCGGGTCCTTCCAAAGAAGAATTCTGCGCCTTCTCATTGGTCTTCCCACTTCTTGGTTCCTGCTGTGCTATCGTGGAAGTAGACTATAGCTGTCCTTAAGGCCGAGTCTCTTTGGTCCTATGAGCCCAGGTTTGGGTTTCTTTCCTTCCGGCCCTGGCCAACCCTCTGGGCTGAGAGATCACCAGACTGCCCCGCACCGTCAGCCCAGATTGTGGCTTTCCCAAGGTCCTCACCTAAGCCTCTTATCATTTGCAGCAGAGCAAAGGGCGCCTTTCTGACCTGGCTTCTGCTACAGGGAAGCCCAGGCCCTAAGGAGGAGCCAGGCAATGCTGGCGATCTTCACAGATTCGCTCTGGCAGCCTGGCCCCTTTGCCTCCCCCCTCTCCAGCCCCATCTGCCTTGGTCACTCCTCAGTACTTCACTGCATCCCCAGCTGCTGCAAGTCCCAGATGTTTCAGAACGTTCCAGAAACGCTGCTCACAGTGCCTGGCTTTTCATCAGAGCAGATATAGAGAAATCTGCCTAGCCACACTATGAGTGATCTAACAGGGTGAAGCCCAAAGGGATACATACCTTGAGCCTAGACCTCTTCAGGGTGGGTTTATCCCTCAAAGATGCTCCTGAGGATTGTACGGACTCCTGAATGTGCACAGAGATCTATACAGCTCAAGCAATCCCACGGCCGCCAAAAACCATCTTCTGGTTTCTTTGGGTCCTCGGTGATCTCTGCCCAAGAGCAATCTGGGCACACGAGAGCACACTAACCCGCGAGGCCAGGCGTAAGGCACCAGCAGTAAGTGGCGATGTGGCCACAGACGCTCTTGGGTTTTTAAACCCAAAGGAAGGTCCTGAGACTCAGGAATGAACGGAAAGAGACAACAGAGCCAACCAGCATGTGAATAAAGGAAAATCTCTGGTTCTGGAGGGCCGCTATCTACGGGCACATGTCCATGCTAATGCCTTCTCTTCTTGTCCTGTCTCCAGCGAGAGATGACAGATGAGTCAGATGAATTAGGTAGATGGTAGATCAGATAGATGATCAATTGACCAAGAGATAACACACACATATATACATACATACGGTAGAGTAGATAGGAGATAAAGAAATGAGAGCTAGGCGATAGATACTTTAGATGAAGATCAGATAGATGATAGAAAATGATAGATGATGGGCAGATAGATAAATGATAAATAGATAAATTAGATAGACATATAGATAGATAACAAATAAATCAAAAGAAAAACCGTACCATACTCCTCTCCTTAGAGTAGCCATCTAATTGTGAAGTTCCCAGCTGTACCGCACTTACGTATCGTGCGGGGCAACGGCCTGGAATTTGTACCATCTCTGTTGATATAGTCACTGATCATCACCTCTTATAAATTGTGAGACACGTCAGTCCCTGGGCAAGTGTTCCTAGTCTCATTTATACCCAGCATCATTACTATGGCACCCGGTTTATTGGAATGTTTCAACCAAGCCAGGTAGTCAGCGGAGGAAGGCTCGCTCCTCTCCGGCAGGGAGACTGTGGCCCCTCCCCCGCCCCATCATCTGCAGTCCCACAGGCTCCAGGCAGACAGATGTGCAGCCGCAGCTGGCCCACATGAGGAGGTGGAGGGCCAGGCACCGTCCTCAGCGTGAAGGGCCACTGTGGGTATTGCAGAAGAGTTGGGTGAAGGTGGATGATGGAGCCCAGCCTGGGAGGGACACAGGAGCGGGTAGTCCCGTCAGGGCCAATAGGAAGCCCTGAGATATTTCTGTGACCAAATCTACTGCATTTGCCGACCTGCTGGATAGAGGGAGAGGTAATAAGAATAGCACTGAGACCCACACGGAGGGTTTGAATTTGAGACTAGAATGAGGGGAAGACACGACTGTGTGTATGTGTGTGTGTGTGTGTGTGTAGAAACCACAGGGTGAAATAGGAACTAAGACTATTATGGCTTTGAGACTGGGGACACTGGCAGAGAGGAGGCTGCGGGTGCAGGCCAGTCTGTCGAGGAGTCCAGTGATGAAGAGAGATACAAAGACAAGGTTGTTGGAGGGGTCTTTATAGCAACAAGCCTCTGGGCTGTCTCGGAGGGTGGGAGAGCTGTGTGACTGTGGCACCACGTTGGGGACCTCACCGTGCAATGCACACACGGGCAGATCTCACTCAGCCCAGCATCGTCTGCAGCCACCAGGGAGGGATGATTAGACCCGGGGCCCACAGTGAGCCATGCTGGGGAGGGCACTCGCTAAGAGCTGAGGCTGAAGGCTGGTGGCTGGGGAAGAGTAACGTAAGGTTGGGTAGAAGCGTGTAGAGTGAAGGGCAGGGCTTGAAGGCTAACAAATGTCCACCTTCGAGGCTCAGGATTTTAAGCAGCTCTGGCTGGGGACAAAGGCCAGACAGGCTCTGTGGCTGAGTGGTTTATTGGCAAGAGCAGTAAGGTTTCCCAGCACAAGCGCGCTGCAGTCGCCCTCCATGGATGGTGGCTGCAGATGTCAAGGCCCCCTCCTCTGCTTCTCTCTCTGCAGGATCTCTGAGTGCCACACCCAGAGGGCCTGTTCTCTACTGAGCATGGCCTGTCCAAGAAATAATCTGCGTGTCCCCGTGGCCTCTGCTATTTAATGGTGTACGAGAGAGAGAGAGAGAGAGAGAGAGAGAGAGAGAGTGTCTTGCTTTCCACACGCCTCTTTCTGAAGCATGTCTGAGCCACAAATAGACACAGCCCACATTTTGCTTCAAAGATATGGTCTTTATTTTCTCCCAGTTGTCAAGTTGAACTCCAAGCTGATGTTTTATTTATTTGTGGAGATGAGGCGGGAACAGGGATAGCCAGGCATAATTGGGATCTGAAGATTAGCCAAAAACTCCGTGCAGCCCAAATTCCAATGTCCTTCCCACCCAGCCTTTTTGCCCGCGTTGTTAAAAATGGCAAACTGACTCATCTGAGTGTCGCTGGTTCTTTGCGTGGCCGTCCTGACCTGGTGGAATGGGCTGTGACCGAGCGTTTCAGTGGGTCTGGCCTAGCAGAGCCACACAGAGTCCTTTGAGAAGCGGGAGTCCCGTGCGAGGGTGGCCACGTTCGCCACACAGTACGCCAAAGCCCCACGCTTCTTCTGCCCCCAGATCTTTCTGCGTGAGCTGGAGCAACATCCCTTCGCCTAATCTTTGATGAAACCGGTGAATGAGTGAACAGGTGAACAGATGGATGAATTTTCGAGCTAGCTCTGTGTGGGGCTCCTGGGCACTTTGTCTGATGTGGGAGGCCGCTCTTACAGACCTCAGAGAAGACGTGCGAATGGAGTTCTCACAGTTCCTCTGCCACCGGCTCTTTGGTAGCCAAAGACCCGGACAGACTCTGGGTATTAAGTTTTCGCTGCACAAACCAGCTCTAACTGTTCTCTATGGATCGTGGCTCATTGAGCAAAATACAAGATGAAAGAAGATTAAGCAAAATACGAGATGAAATTTGCCAGGGATTATATATAAAAAGTTATATACCCTTATATTTTAAAGGCCTTCCCCAGGTACAGAAGCACAGAATAACAATGGTACAATATAGAATTACACAGTAGAAAGAACCATTGTGTATAAGGTCAGCTCTTCCAAAAGGACAATGGATCCCAGTGAGGTTCAAAGACTTGTCTTGGTTAAGCGTTATTTTTTTGAGAACCAAAATCCATTCAAAGACTCTTACAGTTAAAAGGGGTCTCATACAGAGAAATCTCCTGGGAAGCAGCTGAAAGCTTCCCTGGGGGATCATGGGGACTTGCGAGTCATTGGTGTCTATGTCTGTGGGGTGTGTGGACTCTTCTCTGCTTCTAGAACCCTCTTCACACCCTGCAGATTGATCTCCCTCCTCCCACACCTGTCCTGAAGAGCAGAGTCAGCCTCCTTCATCCATGACTTTCCCCAAAGCTTTCTCAGATCCTGACCCAGGGAGGTCTTCGTGGCCCAGCTCAGACCAGGGTACTCACCTCTGGCCATAGCTGAGGTTGGGGCTGAGCTGTCCCCTGGGGGGTGATGCTCTAAGAAGTGGTCAGGGAGAGGAGGAGCCAGCCACTGAAGTACCCCAGCGTGGCACAGGGAGGTCAGAGCCTGGCTGGATGGCTCTGGGCCAGTGCTCCATCACTGCCTGGGAGGGAGGGCTGCATCGACAGACACAGCTGAGGTATGAGACAGGCCCATTCAGACTCAGGAAAATGGGAAACTTGACATGGTCCCACTTCCCTGCCCAGACCTCAGCCCAGCCACAGGGCTGATGTGCTTTTAAGAAAAACTCAGAAGCTGCACAGCGGTGGTGGACACTTGTAATCTCAGGACTTGGGAGGCTGAGACAAGAGGATCATAGGTTTGAGGCCTGCCTCAGCAACTTAGCAAGGCCCTCAGCAACTTGGTGAGACCCTGTTTCAACATAAAAAATAATAATAAGAGGGGCTGAGAGTATAGCTCAGAAGTAAAGTGCCGCTGGGTTTAATCACCAGTACCAAAAAAGAAGAAGAGGAAGGAAGAGGAGGAGGAGGAGGAGGAGGAGGAGGAGGAGGAGGAGGAGGAGGAAGAGGAAGAGACAGAAACACTCAGACCATAGCCAGAAAGAAAGGGGCTGTGAGGGTGCAGAGATTCAAAATTATGTTATAGAAGAAAGTCTGTTACATAAAAAGAATAATGTTAGGGAAGAAATAATCGAAGAGACTTAAGACTTGAAGGAAATATGGTTCTTTGTCCAAGTGTTTGAGGGCTGGCTTAATTGTTTAAAAGTTCATATATTTGTATGTGTCTACAGAGGTCTAGAAACGGCGCCAGTAGGTAAAGACTAAGAGGAGGAAGACCGTGGCTTAGAGTTAGGACCAAACATTTTTTTCCACTAGGGTTTTTTTTAGAGCTAGGCCGCCCTGCTGCCGTCAAGAACAGGTGGGATGGTCTCTTGTAAGACAATCTGTGAGCTGACCCATGAGCTAAGAGAATTCTAATCTATTCTGCTCTGGAATTCTGTGCTCCTGGAGGGCGCCCCTGTGGGCTGGGCTGATGGTGCCAGGGAGCAAAGGCCACTGTGTGTAGGGTCAGTAGGTGCTATAGGGCTGTGCCGCTGCCCTGATTCTACATCTCCTCCCTCCTGGGCCTTCTCAGGTCCCTCAGAGACAAGCTGAGATGCGCTGGGTCTGTCCCGCCTCCCTACCACTCATAGGGCCACCATCTGCTGGAGTGACCAAGGGGCTGGGGGTTCCCATCACAGCCTGAGACCTGGGATCGGCCTGGTGAAGAGTCCTGAGAACACAGCACGCGGGTTAAATCAGAAGCCTGTTCAAAGTAGCTCCAGTTTTAGAAAGACAAAGAGGGGCATGTAAGGAATATATATCATAAAAAAGGTTTTGCAGACAGCTCAGAAAAGCCGTACATCAGGATCCAGGAAGGCAATGAGCTGAAAAAGGCCTGGGTCGAGCCCCGAGAATTCCCCAATCATTATTTACCCCACCGGGCTGCAGCCCTCAGCGTTCTCCCTCTTCCCCTGCGTCTCTTCATCCAGAATGCACGAGGGTCCTCTGTGGCCAGCTACAGGATACATCGGTTACTTGGGTCTCTTATTCATACTCAGACCAATCACTGCTGGCCTGCAGGGTGCGTATGTCCACCAGCTGCATTAAGAGCAAGTTAAGCTAGAGAGAGACCGGGCTTGGCAAGGGGGCAGACCTGCGTGGGGGGCGACGGAGCCTCCTGAGTGGCCGGGCGGGTGTGTGCCCACCCACGTTCCATGCTAATTTGAGGTTGTTTCTGCTTTTGCAATGTAACTCTCCTCTTCCTCCCCTGTGCCTTTCTCTGCATGTCTACAGAATTTTACCGGTCCACAACGCTGGACCAGTAGCATACTTTGTACCACACCGGCATTCAGACAAGAAGACCGAAGGCCCAATGTTGGATACTCATTGTAATTACTTCACTCATTCGTACACTAACAATTAACTATCGAGTGCTGAATTGTGAGTATAGATCTTTTCTAGAAACAGAGAGGTATACTTTATGTGTTCGGTCTTCCGGCAGCTTGAAGTCTATCTGAGAACCTCACGCAAGTTCCATCCCCAAGAATACATCCTCAAGCAAGTAAACACAAAGAGCGTAAGGTAACTTCTGTTCACTTGGAGCTACGTAGGTTTCACCAGCTTGTGCTGAAAGCAACCAGACCCAAGACACACAGCCAGGTTTGGCTAAGCCCAGTGTCTTCATTCAGTCCTTCCTGGATCGCTCTCCCCAGCGCAGGCTCCAGAAACACTGCCGAATCTGCAGCCTGTGACGCAGAGGCCAAACAGATCCGCACGGAGGAGAACGCCGGTGCTCCCGCAGAGTTCCTGCACAGTCTGGGTGACAGGTGCCGAGCGAAGACAGCTTCTTCCCGCACTCATGGGCAGCCAGCTGCTTCCTGGGAATGAGGCTCTCTTCGTCCTCGGCATCTAGAGCAGGACTCACTGTCGCACTACCAAGACCGGCTACGCTTCGCGGAAGCTTCAGTACCCAGCTTGGCGTGAACCCTCGGGACTATGGGAAAAGGAATTCTCCCGGGAAATGCTTCTAGCTCCGTGATTTGCAGATAGGGGAGTATTCCTTCTGTTGTTCTCGTTTCTAGAAATGGAGTTACAAAGGGTGTGCGCTCTGATCCCTCCGAACAGGCTGTGTCAGAACTACGGCCATCAGTGACATCTGAGATCTTGTATAAAGGGCAGATACAAAGATGTGTATACTACGTATACAAAGAGGATTTGTATATGTCCCAGTCTCACCACCATCCTCTCCTCTGGCCAGTTCTACACCGCTCTTGGCCTCTGTCTTTTCAGAGTGACCAGGATATCCAATGGCCTCTCTCCTCCACCCTTGGTCACACAGGGATTCTACCAGTGAACACGTGCAGAGCACTGCCCACCAGGAGTCGCCAGCAGAAGGGATGACTCCCATTGTGAGGAGTAGCTCGAACTCACAGCAAACACGAGGGGATATGGATTGGAATTACACTGAGTATGTTACCTTGGACCGAAAGGTTATCTTTAAAGGAAGAAAAAGGCTAGGTGTGGAGGCACACGCTTGTCATCCCAGTACTTGGGAGGCTGAGAGAGGAGGATCGCGGGTTTGTGGCCAGCCTTGGCTCATAGTGAGGCCCTCTGCAACTTAGTGGACCCTGTTTCAAAAATAAAGAATAAACCGGGCGTGGTGGCACACGCTTGTAATCCCTGTGCTTGGGAGGCGGAGACAGGAGGATCGCACACGTTCGAAGCCAGCCTCAGCTACTGAGTGAGGCTCTCAGCAACTTAGTGAGACCCTGTTTCCAAATAAAATATAAAATAGATTTGGGAGTATAGCCTAGAGGTAGAAAGCCTCTGGTTTCTACCCCCAGTACCACTAAAATAAATAATAAATAATAGGGCTGAGGGTATCACTTGGGGGTAGACTGCCCCTGGGTTTGATTTCCAGTATTGAAAGAAGAAGGAGGAAAAGGAGGAGAGGAGAGGAGAGGAGAGGAGAGGAGAGGAGAGGAGAGGAGAGAGAAGAGAGGAGAGGGAGGAGAGGAGAGGAGGTAGAAAAGTGGGCAGTATTATGAAGGTGTAATGCATGCAGGGAAACATAAGTGTGGGGGAATACTCAGTCACACTAGAAACAAAAGAAATACTGGCTGAGAGAACAATGAGGTTGTTTCAGGTGTCCATCAGATTGGAACAAAAATACAAAGTTGAATAATGATGCCTACTGTGGTTGAGGATTGAAAAAATAGAGACTCCCAGGAAGTTTCTTTCTTTCTTTCTTTCTTTCTTTCTTTCTTTCTTTCTTTCTTTCTTTCTTTCTTTCTTTGGTTCTTTTCTTTTAAATAGCTTCTCTTCACTAAGCTGTATATATTTAAATTGTTTAATTCAGTAAGTTTGAGCCAGGCTGGACATGGCGGTGCAAACTTGTCATCTCAGTACTTGGGAGGCTGAGACAGGGGGATCTCAGGTTCACTGCCAGCCTTGGCAACTTAGCAAGGCCCTCTGCAATGTAGCAAGGCCTGTTTTAAAATAAAAAGTAAAATAGGGTTAGAGGTATATCTCAGAGGTAGAATGACCCTGGGTAAAACCCCTTGTACCAAAAAAAAGAAGAATGTGTGTGACTATTTCAAGACTACTTGTTTGTCTATTTTTATTTCAATAGTATACCATGTTGATTATGGTAGCTTTATAAAAAGTCTTCACATTAAGTAGTGTTAGTTCTACAATTCTGTTCGTAATCAAAGTTGTTTTGGTCACTGTAAGTTCTTTGCATTTCTATATATATTCTGGAATCAACTTGTCTAGAAAAAAACTCCTGGAATTTTTATTGGCATAGTGTTGTTGAATCTATAGATCAATTTGAGGAAAACTGACAAATTCACAATATTGAATCATCTGATCCATGAACATAGTACATCTTTCACACTTAGGTCTGAAATCGTTTTATTGTTTTCAGTGTTCAGGATTTGTCTGTATTTTGCAATGTGAAGTATTTTATATAGTTGATGCTACTATAAATGGTATTTCTTAAAACTTTAATTCTTTTTGAATGTGTGTGTTGTGCTACGGATACAACTAAGGCCGGTTCCATGCTAGACAAGTGTTCTGCCACTAAGTAATATATCGAATTCTGAAATTTCAGTTTTTGACAGTTTGTTACTAGTGTTTAGAAATATAATTAATTTGTGTATTGATTTGATACTAGTTACAATAGTCTTTTTTTTGTAGAATTCTTTTTTTTTTTTTTTTTTTTGCAGGTCTGGGGATGGAACCCAGGGGCATTCGACCTCTGAGCTACACCCCCTGCCCTATTTTTTATTCTTTATTTTGAAACCGGGTCTCACTGAGTTGCAGAGGGCCTCACTAAGTAGCTGAGGCTGTCCGTGAAACGCGATCCTCCAGGTCTCCGCCTCCCGAATGCTGGGATGACAAGCGTGCGCCACCACGCCTGGCTTTTTTGTAGAATTCTTTACATTGTATGCATAGACAATCATGTCACAAAGAAAAAAGAGTTTCACTTTATTCTGCCCTTCCTTCCTTCCTTCCTTCCTTCCTTCCTTCCTTCCTTCCTTCCTTCCTTCCCTGATTGCACTGGCAAGGGTTTCTATGCAATTATTTAGTGATGGAACAGATGGAACAGACATTCCTGGTCTTAGGAAAGAAAAATTCAACCTTTCATCATTAAGTGTGAAATTTGCTGCAGATCTACATTGATGTTGTTTGTCAGACTGAGGAAATTTCCTTCTATTATTGGTTTGCTGAGTGATTTTTGTTTTTAAAATCAGGAGTAGTTGTTTGTTTTCATGTTTTTTCCTTTGCTGGTATGGTTTTTATGTTAAGTTAGATATTGTGTTGAATTGCATTAATTAATTTTATAATATCAAGCCAGTTCTGATCCCTGAGATAAACTTCACATGATCCTGATAATCTTTTTCATGTTCTGCATTTGTGTCCTCAAATGTTTGATAGTGCAAGCTGCCCAACAGACCTCAGCACGGCATCTCCTTTAGTGTTGCAGCCCAGGAGGGCTTGTCACTCAGCGTTCCAGGTGGAGACACTAAAGCCCCAGGGGCCAGGAAGAATAGCAGGTGCCACACAAGATTCCAGGGCCGGACTCGTCCTCGGGGCTACACGAGCTCCAGGGAGGCATTGCCCACAGGATGTGTCCTCCAAAATCCAAGCTGTCTTCTCGCAGTGCTTATCAGCAGTTATCAAAACCTACACCAGCTAAGACTCAAAAGAAAAAACAAGTGAGTAGTAAGTTACCGACAGAGCTGGGTGTGGTGGTGCACACCGGGAATTCTAATAGTTGAGAGCCTGAGACAGGAGAATTGCAAGTTCAAGGCTGGCCTCAGAAACTTATTTAGATTCTTTTTCAAAATTAAAAAAAAATTAATAGAGTTAGGGTATAGTTCAGAGATAGAATATGCCTGGGTTTAATTCCCAGAATCATGGAATCATGGAGAGAGAGAGAGAGAGAGAGAGAGAGAGAGAGAGAGAGAGAGAAGAGTACCAATGACTTCAGAATCCAAAGGGAGTAGACCCTCTGGTTTTAGGTAAAAAGAAGAAGAAAAGAAAAATGTGGAAATAAAAGAGGAAAAGAAAATATGAGAACACCCACTTTCTGCAGGTCTAGGGAGCTGGTTGGGTATCTGCATCCCCCTGTGGCTTTTGGAAGACGGACTGTACACAAGTTCTTTAGCCGGCGGGATGCTCTCCGGCCCCTCCGCGGCTGCCTGGCCAGCCACAGTACCTCCTGTCATTTTGTCCAAACATTAAATCTGTGGCCAGGAAGATATTAGTGGCTGGGTCAAAGAGACAGTTCTGGTATGAAATATTTATACTGAATTGGACACTGCATCTATCTGTGTAGTGTTGCCAAGCATTTAATAGTTTCCATTGAGTATTCTCTATTCTTTTTTTGGAAAAGAAAGATAGGGTAGGAATTGGGGGCAGTCAGGGACAGGGCATGAAATGCTGGCTCCTCTGAAAATTCTGGGTACACTTCCAAAATTAGGCTCAGGAGGGAACGCTGGTCTCTGGCTTGCGAATGATTGGGGATGTTTTTCTCAAAGTTCACTGGTGTTTTTCTTTACTTAGTCTCTTTGGTTAGAATCCTAGTTTGGTTCTGACCTAGGAAAATAATTCAAGCACTGGACTGGGGGAAAATTTAATTCCTAGTACCCAACAGCACAAGGTGGAGGCCATCTAACTGTTCATTTACAATTTAAGATTTATTTATTTATTTATTTATTTATTTATTTATTTTTGCAGTACTGGGGATGGAACCCAGGGGCATTCTATCTCCAAGCTATACCCTCAGCGCCACTTTTTATTCTTTATTTCAAAACAGGGTCTCACTAAGTAGCTGAGGCTGGCCACGAACCTGCGATCCTCCCGTCTCAGCCTCCCAAGTACTGGGGTTACAAGTGTGTGCCACCACACCTCGCCAATTTAAGTTCTAAATAGTGCATTGCCTCAATAATTCTTACCGAGTACTTTAAAAAAATCTTTACTTTTATCATTAGAAAGTAGTAGACTCTTGTCAAGAAAAATGGAAAGCATAGATGAACACATCTATTATTCTACCATGCCACAAAAGGATCAATAATTTTAAATATAGTACTTTCAGTTTTTTCTGGTACTAGGGATTGAACTCAGAGGCATTCCACCTCCAAGCTTTATCCAGCCCTTTTTATTTTTATTTTTATGTCTTTGAAATAGAGTCCTGCTAGATTGCTGAGAGACTAAGTTGCTGAGGCAGGTCTTGAACCAGAGATCCTCCTGTCTCAGCCTCCAAAGTATCTTCCAGGTTTTTCTATGGCTTTTTATCTCTATTTCCAACAGGTATAAGTAGGTCCACTGGGCCCCCTCTAACCTAATTGCAAACAACTTTGCCAAGAAATTGCAACACAGAAACAGGCCCTGTGCCTCAGATGACTAGACTCCTCTGACAAGAAACCTTGTTTATAAAAAAGTTTAAAAAATTAACAAAGGGGAAAGGGGCTTTCCAAGAACATTGGTTGCGACCAAAGGAGCAAACTTTTGGCCCTGGGAAACTGGGTGAAGTGTCCTCATCTGAGGAGTGAGGGTCTGCTTGACCCACGATGACCAGGGTCACCCAGGGTAAGGGTGGTTCTGGCTCTGGTCTGCTGTCTACCCAATTGGTAATGATCATGAGCAGTCCTAGAGGTGCCCCCAGCCCTGGTGCATCCCCACAGAGCAGGGTCTTGGTAGGATGCACAGACCCAAAACAACCGCTGCCCGTGGTAACTGGAGGGTGAGCCGCCGCCCTGGCCGCTGGTTGGCTGGCATGGCGGCTCAGGAACAACTGGTGTGGGCAGACAGGGGGAGCACACAGCGTGGAGGAGGCAGCTCTGTGAGTGTGGGTGAAGAGGAAGAAAGGAAAGGATTATGGGCTGGATGCCCTCTTACCGTCCTGGAGGCCAGTAAGGGAGCAGGAAGAGAAATGGTTTCCTTTGGCTTCTCCAAAGCAAAGAAGGAGAATCGATGCCTGGTTAAAGTGGATAAATCATCTGGTGTCCATCCAGAGAGGCGTCTCCTAATGGATGTAAAATGGGCAGGTGAATCGATGGGACCGATTAATATTTATGAAGAGTTCCACGAGGGAGTGGAAAGGGCTTGTATTGTGGCAGTACGGGGTAAGGGCTGCACGCTGTAGAATAGATTTGTTTGGCCATAGTTTCCGTTTGGATCACGGAGTAGTCGTATAGCGTGGAAACATGGTGAAGAAGTAAGATCCATGTCTAGAATGGATGACTTCATGCTCAACAGCACTGTTTGCACCTATTTTGTGGTGTGTGTGTGTGTGTGTGTGTGTGTGTGTGTGCATTCTACTGAGCTATTCTCCCAGTCCTATTTTATTTTTATTTGGAAACAGGGTCTCCCTAGGTTGATGAGAGATTCACGTCTTGCTGAGATTGTCTTCAAACCTGGGATCCCCTTGTCTCAGGCTCCCAAGTACTGGGATTATAAGCGTGCACCACCATGCCCATCTGGACCACTCAATCTTAAAAAGAACTTTGGTTCTATACCACCAGTTGTGATCGGTGAGGGACTTTCAAGAGTAAGCAAGTTTTCTACAAAAAGAATCCAGGCTGTTGAAACTACAATTAAGATATGTAAATAGTTACTGATTTTGCTCTGTTGATGAAAGAAAATTCACAAGTGGGAGAGAAACTGTGGACGGAGCAAGTTTTGACTACAAAGGTTCAGAGACAGAAACTCTAATTACACAGGGCAAGAGGAGACTGGGGGGGGGGTGTCTCTGAAAGATGAAATAGGAGCGCCCAGGGTCAAAATCATATTGTGATGAGAATAAATAGAGGAGAGGTGTTGGTGAGGAGCTCAGCTGTGTAATCATGAAAGGACGGACAGGGAGAGGGAATCCCGAGGACCCAAGTAAATAACAGAAACGCCCACAACAGATGCCGGGACAGTGTGCAAATATTCAGAAGGTGTTCAGAGATAAGTCAGAGGTTAAACCGGATTACCATTATCATGCGAAGAAACAGCAGAACTCTTAGCAAAAACAAACGGCTTGGCTGGAGCCCAGTGCTATGTCTCCCAGGCAGTTGGAGCTGGGGAGCAGAGGCTGATAGCACCCCTATCCAGGGTTTTCATACCACTGAAGGGAGCCCTCCAAGGAGGGCTCACAGTGATGACTACTGACCATTGTTATCTTCCAGGGGAGCGGCACTGGCCTTCACATCCGTTAGCTCTACTCAACAGAGATTATGAAATATTGGGAGCAATTCTCTTGAGCACACTCAGCCCTATTTGAAAATGTGCAAGGGTAAGTGCTGACTGTCTGATCACACTAGACTGAGCAGTGGTTCTTTTCCCCTGAAGACTGTGCCTTGATTTCTTTTTTGACATTGAAAACATGAATATCACTGTAGTCAGCTAAGAGCAAGGAGACGCAGCATGCAACACTGGTGGATATTACGGCTCTTGAGAAATGGAAGTGAATCTAGCAACAAATGCGTATCAGGTATTAGAGTGTGCAAGATGACGTGAGGAAAGACACCTAAACCTACGCTGGGCTTGGTGGTGCCTTCCTGAAGCCCCAGGACTTGGGAGGCTGAGACAGGAGGGCCGAGTGCTCAAGGCCAGCTCACAGTAACTTAGCAAGACCCTGTTCTGAAATAAATAAAAGAGGGCTGGGAGTCTAGTTCAGGGGTAAATGTCTCTGGGCTCAGTCCCCAGCTACACACTTGCACGTACCCAAGGCTTTCAGAAGGGTGCCTGCCCGGGTTCCTTACACACTTTCTAACTGAGGCAAAATATAATTCAGGCTAGTTGAAGTAGCAACCCCCTGATGTCTGGTTCCTGATCCTTCCTGAGCGTTTTGCTGGTTCCTTAACCTGTTTCCATGCTCCTTAGCAGAGCTACTCCAGCAAATTACCCATCCTCGGTACTCTCAGCTGTTAAAATAGAAATGCTAATACCTACCCCTAAGGCTTCCGTGAGGTTCAACAGGAGAATGCGGATTAAAATGCTAGTCGTGGCTCCTGGAACAAGGCAGACCCTCAAAAATGTGGTCTAAGTCCCTTTACCCTACTGGAGTACAGTGGCGGATGGAGAGAGCCGCCCAGCACCGAGCAGGATGACCTGCTGAGTCTATGCCCTGGGACAGAGGGGACTCCTCTTGTCTGGAGAGATGTCATGGAGATGTCATGAGGGCCAAGAGGGCAGGGACTGGGGCAGAACCTCGGAGCAGGGGTGGGATTCTCCTAGGTTGAGAGGTGGTGGAGGGTTGAGCGGGTAAGAAGAATCACAGCAGCTATGCAGGGGAAGACAGCGGGGGCATGAGGGCACCTGCCTGCGGGAACTGCCACCGGGTCTGCTCAGCCCCAGCAGAGTGCTCAAGCAGGTGACAGAGGAGCCTCCGTGCTCAAGGTTTCACCCCGATCTTGCAAGTGAGGGTGTGTGAACCTGGAGTGTCATCTGTGAAGAAGATTATTCGGTGCCAGTGTGTAGAACAGACACTTAAGCTCGCAGGGAAGACAGGACGTGGAGGACAGGTAGATTTTATGCTTTAAACTAACACCCAGGTGAGCACACACACATATGCACTTTCATTACAAAATATGTGTGATTGACTTAATCCCCCTTTTATTTTTGCAGTCCTGGGGATACATTCCCACGGGCCACACTCCCAGACCTATTTTTTAACTTTTTTATGTGGAAACAGGGTCTCTTAAGCCAGTGAGGCTGGCTCCGAACCAACGCGATCCTCCTGTCTCCGCCTCCCAAGTGCGGGGATTACAAGCGTGCGCCACCACGCTCGGCAAGCATTCTATCTTTGATGTACACCCCCAGCCCTATTTTTTATTCTGTATTTTGAAACAGGGTCTCATTGAGTTGCAAAGGGCCTCACTAAGTAGCTGAGGCTGGCTGCGAACCCGGATCCTCCTGTCTCAGCCTCCCAAATTCTGGGAATTACAAGCGTGCGCCAAGAGGCCCGGCTTGACTTAATCCCATTTTAAAGGGCTCAAGCATTAATTTTACTCTTGTAGTTGATTGTAGAGGTTTAAAAGTTGTGTGTTTTTGATGCTGCGATACGTTCTGGTCATATCTCAAATGTATTTGTTTTTAAATCAAGTGTAAAACTCTTCATTATATTGTTGCTTCTAAGGTAAAATGTAATCAGTGTGCTGTAAACTTCTCAGGAATGAAGCTTTGATAAAAGGCAAAAACTCACTACATATGACAATAATTAAATCTAGACTCGATGAGTATAAAGGAGTGGCTAGAGGGGGTAATTTAAAAGCCAAAAAACATTTGGCTTAAACATGGCAGGAAACTCATACTGAGGTTTGTCACTCACAATCTATTTTGAGATATGGGGCTATTTATTTTATATTAGTGTGTGTGTGTGTGTGTGTGTGTGTGTGTGTGTGTGTGTGTTTTACTGGAGATTGAACCCAGGAGCATTCTACATTTGAGTTATACTCCCAGTCCTCCTATTATTTATTTATTTATTTATTTATTTATTTATTTTTTAGACAGGGTCTTACTAAGTTGCTGATGCTGGCCTCAAACCTATGAGCCTCCTGTCTTGGCTTTTCAAGTGGTGGCATTACAGATATGCCCCCACACCCAGCTTCCATGTATTTTAGAAAAGGTAAAATCCGGTGATGCATGTTTGTAATTCCAGTACTTGGGAGGCTGAGACAAGAGGAATCACAGGTTCGAGGACAACCTCAGCAATTAGATAGACTCTCATCAACCTAGCGAGACCCTGTTTCCAAATAAAAATAAAATAGAGCTGGGGGTGTAGCTCAGAGGTAGAATACCCCCGGGTTCAATCCTCAGTGCCACAGCAAAGAAGGAAAGAAGGAAGGAAAGAAAGAAAGAAAGAAAGAAAGAAAGAAAGAAAGAAAGAAAGAAAGAAAGAAAGAAAGAAAGAAAGAGAGAAAGAAAGAAAGGGAGAGAAAGAAAGGGAAAGAAAGAGGAAGGAAGGAAGGAAGGAAGGAAGGAAGAAAGAAAGAAAGAAAGAAAGAAAGAAAGAAAGAAAGAGGTAAAATCCAGCAAGTACCCAAAATTATGAAATGAGTTCTATTTTCAGAAAACAATAAGTTCTCTGTTCTGAGCCTTGGAATCCATTGTTCTCGTAACACTATGTCATAAACAAATGACCATCGAGTTCTTGGTCTTTTAAAATCACAACATAGCTGAACCATTCCAAATTGGTAATCAATGGAGTTGAACAACATTTTTTATAATCACAGAAACAAAAACCAAAAATACTAAAGAAGTCATTTTTTAAAAATAGAAGGAAAATGTATCTAATTATGGATTAAGAGATTGTAAATAACTTTGTGAAGATTCTGAAGAGCATATCTGAACACTTTCAAAGCCTTTACCGTCAATAAGCCTTGTTCTTACTATGCCTGATTTAATGTTCAAAATGTGTGACTATCCTTCTTTTCTTCATTCTGCAAACATCATAGGCATTCATAGCTGGATATTGACTAGCAGCTGGGGATTTCAGTGTAAAGAAATATCCTCTAAATCAAGGCAAAAACCAGCATTTGGACTTTTACTAATGCATTCTGTCATTTACTTAACAAATATTGAGAGTTTGCTGCACTGAATTTGTTTTTCTTCTGCGTTTCAGCTCCTTAGCATCTGCGGCTCACCCGTAGAATAAAGAGAAATATTCCTGATAGAATGACCAAATAAGGAAAGAAAGAAAAATGAGAAAGGAAAAAGAGGAGGGTGGTGTGTGTATATATGTGTATCTTAGTCTCTGGTGTTAAAACAAAATGCCTGAGACTGGGTAATTTATAAAGAACATAATTGACGTCTCTCAGTTCTAGAAACTGGGAATGAGACTGAAGAGAAAGGTCCAACCCTACTCATGAGGCACTTTTCAAAACGTCTTCTCTTTAATAGTCATGGCTGCTCCAAATGCCTGGGGCTGCTCAGAAACCTTTGATCCAGGGTCTATTCCAGATGACTCTGTCCAGCCCACAGCCTCTCTGAGTACTGTGCCCCTGCAGCCCTTCAGCTGTTACTAATCCAGTCCTGGCGGAGCCCCTCCTTCCTCAGGACTAAGAAGAAACTGTGCTCGCTGGCAGAACACTGTGCAGGCCAGAGCCCACTTTTATGTTTAGAGAAGCATTCTGCTCTTCCTCTGTTTTGATAAACCTATGCACTGCATCCCTAGATGCATAAGTCCTAACAGAGCCTCTTTGGATGGTTGTACATTGCCTGTTCATGATGTCTACTTAAGTAGAGCAGGCTGAGTTGGTATCACTGAGGCCGGGAACACCGCAGAGGCCACAGTTGGGGCTGTTCACACTAAAGCAGCTCACAGCCGGAGACCTGTGGGTAACCATGGAGGGCAATCAGGACGGCTAATCCTGGCTGCTGGGAGAGTTTCAGGGAGCTGCCAGTAGCTGCTGGCTCCAGCTGCAAGGAGAGGAGAGCAGCGAGAGGAGCCGCTGACACCGAGAGCTGAGAGCTGCTGGTGTTAAAAGCTCAGAGCTGCTGCCACAAAGGGGGCTCACTCTGCCTATTTGTGACTTCTGTTTGAATGAAGCCAAAGACCCCTGGGCCAGCTCCAGTTGTCTGGTGCGGGCAGCCCTCTGCTTCCAGGGTGGCACATCACTGCTGCGTCTTCACGCGGCCAAGGCAGAAAAACAAGAGCTCAGAGTGTGACAGGTCTCAGGGAGGACTCATTATGGCATCATCACCTCCAGGTCCCCACCTCGTAATACTATCACGTGTGTGGGTGTGCGAGTGCACACGCGCACATGTGTACAGCCCACACATCAATACCGGGCAGCAGCGTTGCTGTCCTTCACAGACAGGAGCAGAGAGAAGCGTGTGAGTCACCCTCCATGAGGCCTCCCAGCTGAAGTTGAGTAAGACACACCGGTCCACTTCCCAGAGGACACATATGGGTCCTTTGCACGATCTTCAGTCCCCTTTGCTTTGGTTTGATTAGGTTCTTCTCTCATTTGTCTTCTTAGTGATTTTGCTGGCTAGAGTGTCTGCTCCTCACACCCCCTACCGCAGCAGCGTTGGGTCGTCTAGGGAACCCGAGTGCAGGAATTCTGGTGAGTCGCGTGGAAAGAATACAGGAGAGGCTTTGTTCGGGCGAGAGTTATGGTGCTGCTGGCCTGGAGCACCCGTTATGAGTTAGCAATGTGTATTCAACAAGGTGTCTTTAGACAAACTCACATAAAACCAGGTCACACAGTGACAGGCTGATGAGCGCTGCAGCCAGAGGCGTCCAGGCACCGAGCCCTGCAGCGCTCCTGGGAGTGGCCCATCAGTAGTCAGTGTTCAAGGTGGCTCTAGGACATGACTGTTGGGGAGTTCTGAGAACTGGTGGCTGCTCTGGGGAAAATGGATGGTAGTGGAGCAGAGAAGGGTCTGCGAATCCAGTCAGAAAGCTCCTGCAGAGACCTGGTGGCTGCCTGGGCTCCAGGGGTAGGACTGGTGATGGAGGCTGGTGCGTGGGGAGGGAGGTCTTGGTGGGTGGGGTAGGCTTCCGGCAGCCTAGTAACGGCAGGCACCATAGCATGGCTGTGGCTTCAATTCCAGACAAGCTTCTCACCACCTGAGATGCTCCTTGTTTATATTTCTCTATTCCTTGACGTAATGTTAGTACTGGGGACTGAGCAGGGCTGGGAGTGTGGCTTGGAGGTAGAATGCCCCTGGGTTCAATCCCTAGCATCAAACACACACACAACAAAATAAATAAATTAATAAAAAGAGACAGTAGCAGGAGTGAAGGGCGTTCACGAGGGCATCTGAAACACAGCCCCCCTGTGTCTCTCCCTCTGATAAGAAAGCCAAGTCCGGAGGATGGAGCTGAGACTCGGCCTCAGTGTGTGTTCATTGTGACAGAGAACCAATACCTAAGAACCCTGAGTGGTGGTGGCCATGGTGATGTTCACAAAGCTGAGAGCCGGGCAGATGTGATCATTCCTAAATCTTCTGGAATCCCCAAGAGATGGGAAAGGTGTAGGGGGCTGTGTTTCAGATGCACTTGTGAACGCCCTTCACTCCTGCTACTGTCTCTTATTTATTTATTTATTTATTATTTATTTTGGTGTGTGTGTTTGATGCTAGAGATTGAACCCAGAGTCATTCTACCTCCAAGCTACACTCCCATTCATTCATTATTCCTGTCTTATCTTAACATCGTATCATACAAGAAGAAACCACACCGGTGTATGAGTTTGCCGGGGGCTGCTGTAACAGGCGAGGACAGGCTGGGTGGCTTAAATGACAGGGATGAATTTCTCATGGTTGTGGAGGATGGAGGCCCAGGCCAAGCTGTGGCAGCTTGGTTTCTCCTGCAGCCTATCGAGCTCCTTGGCTTGTAGATGCTACCTCCTTCCTATACCCATTCATTGCCTTTGCTCTGTGCACATGAAGAGAGAGAGAGAGAGAGAGAGAGAGAGAGAGAGAGAGAGAGAGAGAGAGAGAGAGCGCCCCAATATTTCTTCCTTTTCCTATAAGGACACCGGTCCTCTTGGTTCAGGGCCCATCCATGTGACCTTATTTAACCTTACCGAGTTCCTAAAACATCCTAGTTACACACACAGTCACATTCTTCACAGTTCTGAGGGTGAAGACTCCAACCCATGAGTTGGGAGCATCCAGTTGTTAACAGACAGCCTGAGGAAGAACCACGGCTTCTGCAGACAGTGTACCTGGATGCAAGTGTGACACTGTAGTCGGGGCCATCCATGGGTGGGACCCACATGCTGGCCTAGGCCCGGCCCAAGTGGAGGTTTGAGGAGCCCCAGGAGCCTGAACCCCAACACCAGCTTCCTGCAGGTATGCATGAGCATTCCTCTGAACCCCGGTTGCTTGCTCAGGGATATTTATTATTTATTTATTTATTTTGCGGTACTGGGGATGGAACCCATTGGCATTGTACCTCCGAGCTACACCCCCAGCCATATATTTTAGTCTCTTCTCCTTTTAGAAACAGGGTCTCACTGAGTTGCGAAGGGCCTCGCTGAGTAGCTGAGGCTGTCCACGAGCCGCAATCCTCCGGTGCTGCCTCCGAATGCTGGGATTACAAGTGTGTGCCGCCACACCTGGCGCTCAGGGATATTTTTAAAGGGAAACTGAGAGTTCCTTCTGGAAAGAGAACTGAGAGTTTCTTCTGCCCCAGCTCCCACCACCTATAAAGCAGATGATGGAAAACCTGGCTGGCGGGGAGAGTGCGTGGTGGTGAGCGCGCTCTGGGTCCTCGCGGTTCAGCTGCAGTCGGCGGTGGTAATAACGGTCTCTGGCCGTGACTGGTGTGATCGGGAGGTCAGCAATGTGAGGGAGGGACTGGGATGACTTCAGAACATAGAAAATTACTGTACATAAGGTAGTATTTAGCTGCTTTTAATTTTACACAGCTCATTATACCATGGTCAAATGAAAACCTTGACATTTGGGGCAGGAAGCGTGCGGCTAGCAGGGTGGGTGGGTGGGTGCCAGGCTCAGCTGCGCACAGAAGGACACTCATCTGAGAGTCTCAAGCCAGCTGTGCAGGGGTCCTAGGAGCCAGTGTGGGTGACTGCTTCCTGGCCAGCTCTTTGCTTGGTACACGTCCTACTCTGCTGGTCAATAAGGCACAGGAGCAGCTGGGTGTGGTGGCTGATGCCTGCAATCCCAGTACTTGGGAGGTCAAGAAAGAAAGATTGAAGGTTTGTGGCTAGCCCCAGCAACTTGGCCAGACCTTGTTTGAAATTAAAAAATAAAAATGACGGGGGGCGGGTATAATCAGGTGTGATCTGGAGGTAGATCAGAGCAGTGGGACATTCTTCCTCCTATCCCCTCAGTCTTTTTATTTTTATTTATTTACTTATTTTTGTGGTGCTGGGGATGGGACCCAGGTGCATTCTACCTCTGTGCCAAACCCCTATCCCCTATTTTTTTATTTTTTATAAAGAGTCTCACTCTTTCAAAAGACCTCACTGAGCTGCAAAAGACCTCACTAAGTACCTGAGGCTGTCTAAGAACCATGATCCTCCTGTCACAGCCTCCCGAATGCTGGGATAACAAGCGTGCGCCACCACGCCTGGTCCCTCAGTCTTGAAAGTGAGATGAAGGCAAACCTTGAAGTCTCCAGAGTCCAGATACTTGCTGAGGCAAAGGCAAAGGCCCGCAGCTTTCTGCATGCATGGTGTAGGAAAAGGTCCTGGGTTGCTCCACCCCTGAATCAAAAAAGTAGATACCCAAAACCTGAGCTATAGAAAATTCAGAGTCCACAGAGCATCACCTACATTCTATTTGAAAGAGCTCTGGACACCATGTGTGTCTCCGCCGTACAATCCCACCAGAACTGTATCCTCTTTGAAAACCAGGAAGTGCAAAGCCGATCACAGAGAAACAGCAGTTTGGTGGAGGGTGTGGCCTTGGGGGTGATATGGCTCCTCCTCCCCCGCTCTCTCTGCTTTTGGCCTCCATGATGTGAGAGCGGAGCCTTGTGCGCTCCCTCCCTCTGCTTCCCGTCGCCACGCCCCGAGGTCTACACACCCTCCTGCAGTGGACTGACCTTCACAATGCCCAAACCTGCCAGCAAATCATCCTCCTTCCTCTAAGCTGTGTGGTCAATCCTTTTGGACTGTGGCGGGGAGAATGCTGACCTACACCCCTGTGAACACAGCGTGGTTAGAACAGAGTTAAGACCAAACAAAAACCAGTGTGTGTGTGTGTGTGTGTGTGTGTGTGTGTGTGTGTGTGTGTGTGTGTGTATGGGGGGTCTGTGTATATAACAGCCAGAGCAAACAGACTTTGCACTAACAGCAACAAGGCAGCCCACGAGCCTGCAGAAGCCTGTCCCTCCTTCCACCTACCTGTCTTCCAGACTGGAAATGCTCAGGAAGAACCATAACCCTAACACAGCCCAGCACAAGCCAGCTTCTCTACCGACACCGGCAACCCAGCAGCGTGCCTTCTCTGAAGACACCGGGCCCCTAGCCTGACCTTCAGGGAGGCTGGTTCAAATCTGCCGTGCCATGTCCACTTGCTCCCAGCATGCCTTCCTGCTCCCGTTGCTGAAAGCACCCTTCCTCCACCCACTAGTTTTCTAATCTTATTTCTGTTCACCTTCCAGTCTCCCTCCACCCTTTCAGTATCTAGAATGAATTCTAAAAACATCTCCCTTGCACCCCTCTCCTTGGCTGATTAGGCTCAGGTCTTGGTCATTGGCATCTTTCAGAAGCTCTGCTGACTGGCTGGTGTGGGTGGGATTGGCTTTGGTGGCTGATCGGGTGAAGCCTTGAACCCCAACGAGAAGGTTCGGTCACTCATTCCTGCCTCTGCTTCCTGAATTCCCTCCCCAGGACATGGGGTGGACAGTCCAGAGGTCCTGCAGTGGCCCACGGATGAACCTGGATCCTTGCCGCAGCATCAGTCCTCAGAACCACCTGCGGCTTGTGTAGAACAGCAGGTGTTGCTGGGTCCATCGGCAAACAGTACCCGGTCACAGAAAAGCACGTTGGGGGGGGGGGGCAGAACACCACCTTGGCTTCCCTTCCCGGGGCAAACTTTCCAGGGCTCCTCTCCAAAATTGCCCATGGCAGGGGGCAGTTTGTATGCCGGACATCACGCGTTTTTATCCAAACCTGATTTTAGTTGATTGCACACTGTCCATGACCACCAGCCTGCCCCTTTAGCTTGAAAAGAAGTGGCCGGGAAGCAGAGACCAGGGAATCGCAGTCTCAAGGCCAGCACACACTACATTAGCAAGACCCTGTCTCAAAAATAAAATAACAAAATAGGGCTGGGGTGTAGCTCAGAGGTACAGCACTCTGGGTTTAATTCCCAGTGCCAAGAAAAAAAGAAGAAAAAGGAAGAGGAGGAAGAGGAGGAAGAGGAGGAAGTGGAAGAGGAGGAGGAGGAGGAAGGGAGAGAGAGAGGAGAGGACTTAAGTTTCCTCACTGAATAATCGCAACAGTTTAACACTTTCTCTTTCCTGTTCTCTGGGTTTACTAATAAAAGATGTGGGGAGCATCTCAGACAGAGTAATGTCCCTTTACCCTGGTTTACGCCCCAGGGGCTCTGGCTCTGGGTCAACACTAAAGAATGCAGAATACAGTGCAGCTGAGAAATACCAAACACCTTCTGTCTCCAAGCCGCTGGGGTGACGGTGACGTCAGGAGCCACCTCCTGGGACTCATCCTACCTCTTGGTCCAGGGCCCGCAGTGACAGCCTGAGGCTGGACAGGAGGGGAGGGAGGGGTGGCTGAAGATAGCTCCCAGAACTGAGGACTGGGAGAAGGTGGCTGCGATGGTGGGTGGTGCCGGTGGGTGGAGACATCCTGCTGTGCCCATTGTATGCAGACGGGTGGGGCTCCTCACTCCACCAGCCTGGCCTTGGGCTCTTAGGAAATTGGGCCACTGGTGCTCAGCTACACGAGGCCTGGGCTGGTGACTCATCCTCAGTCCTCCCAGTGCTCCCAACGGCTGATCTCTCTACACACTGAGCTTGCCCTGTCTCTCTGGACAGCCTCAAAGCTGCAAACCAAGGGAAGAGACCTGCGTTTTTAAGAACGCCTGGGAATGAGAATGGGGTTCCTCCCACCAGCTTTCTTGATATGTCCAAGCTATTTGCTTGGGAACAGCTTGTCCGTTCACTGTGCTTCTGCTTTGGGGACCAAGTACTGAGATATCACAGTGAGTAGTGAGCTCACTGCCAGCCTCACTCCCTGAGCGGGGTGGGGAATCCGTGCCCGTGAGTGAATGGGGAGTGCACATCAAGTTGTTCATCGTGACAGCAACATCAGGATCTGTCCAGGAGGAAGCGCGCCCAGCTTCTATTTGTCTGTGGACAGCCCTGCTCTGCCTCGCCCTGGACCCCTGACCCAGCTCACTCTCTTGGCGTACTCCCCCAGATCTGGGGTGCTGCTCCTGGCTCTCTGGGGAAATGAGAACTGTTCTTTGGAGTCAATCTACCTGGTATCCTTCCAAATCATTGTAGCCTGTGGGCGTTTGATGAGAAGGAAGCCCCATGAAGGTCACAAAGCCGGCAAAGGTCACCACCAGGATGGGGTGTCACTGCAGTGCTGCCCATGGCATCGTGCTGGGCAGAGCAAAGATTAGACATGCTGCCCCAAGGGCCGAGGCCACGATGCCTGCTTGCTCCTGTGGTCACTTCCAACTCGTCAACCCACTCTTGTTCTCCTCTCTCCTTTCTTGTGGATCTTAAGCAATCCCTTCCCTCCCTCCCTCCCCCAAGGGTGGGACCAACCGTCCAAGCATCAGTGGGGCTCCACCCCAGGGGCCTGCTGGTCCCTGTAACCCACGGGGAAGCTGTCTCCACTTCCCAGCCAGGCCCGTAACCACCCAGCTTCATCCTGAGCCCAGTGGCTCTACCTAGATTAGGCCCAGGCTGAAGACAATGGGCATCTTTTACTCAGTGGCTTCTCTGGGAAGTCTGGCTTTGCACTAGGATGTCAGAGCTGCAGAAACCCGCCTGCCCTGGGTCCTGCCAACATCCAGGAGGTCCGCCCAGGCTCTGCCCAGCCCCAGTCTTAACCCGGGCTGAGTCCACAGTGGCCGGCCCGCCTGGGCTCGCCAGGATCCCTGTTTGGCTTGGCCCATGTCAGGGAGTCAGGGCACCTAAGCAACTGGGGCTGAGCAACATCTTCCCCAGGGCGAATGCCTGCTGGGCCTGTTCCTTGGCTTCCCAGGCAAAGATGAGAGGCTCTGACCCTGTTTCTGCTGATTCTTTGCTGGGGGGCACACTGCGTTCTGGTTTTCTTTTTGTTTGTTTTTGTTTTCTTTTTTTGTTTTGTTTTGTGGAACTGAGGGTGGAACCCAGGGGCTTTCTACCTCCGGTCTATACTCCCAGACCTAGTTTATACTTTATTTGGAAACAGGGTCTCACTAAGTTGCTGAGAGCCTCACTAAGTAGCTGAGGCTGGCTTTGAAGCTGTGTGATCCTCCTGTCTCAGCCTCCCAAGCGCTGGGATTACAAACGTCTGCCACCACCACCCCCCCTTTGAGTTTTGGTTTTCTATTCTCACCTGGATATTCGATTCTCCCCCCAGGCAAAGGGATTACAGGGCCTAAAAGCTGTGGGCCCAGCTGTGGGCCACACCTGCAGCAGCTCCCACTAAGCCGAATTCTCAGGCGACACTAAGGCCCCTTAGAACCGAGCTGGCCCTCCCTCTGGGCCAGACCTAATGGGCGTGGCCAGGTGTTATTTTAGATACTAAAAATGGGCAAGTCCTTGATGTCGGGGTGTTTTGCATTTGAGAAGAGCAGGGCGTGGCAGAATGTTTGAGGCAGAGGCTCATGATGAGCAGAGGCGGCCTTCTTGGTCCCTGTGACAGCTTTGGCCAGCTTCACCCACATTTCTCTGACCACTCTGTGTGCTGGAGGGTGCGTGTATATAACCAGGGATTGAATCCAGGGGTGCTCGACCTCTGAACTCTACCCGTAGCCCTTCTCATCTTTTATAATAGGGTGTCACTAAGTTGCTGAGGCTGGCCTTCAAGCTGTGATCTTCCTGTTTCAGCTTCCCGAGTACTGGGATTACATATGTGCACGCACCACTGTGCCTCACTTACGCCTGGTTATTTTTGGCATGCAGGTTAGAAATGTACAAGAGATAGTCCAAATTTCTCACCCTTTCTCTAGAGCAAACCTAACAGTCCAGAGTTCAGCAGCTGCTGTCAGTCTGTCTCAGGAGCTGGGAGGCAAGACATCATGGGATGCCAGGTCCTGTCCCCGTGTTTACCTGCGATCCCAGAAGCAGGCAGGGACCATGTGCCCTGGGGGTGCCAGGGACAAGCCTGCTTAAGCCCACTCCAGTGTAATTATGAAACACCCCCCATTGCTCTCGAAAGCAGAAGCTGGACAATGAGTTATCGTGTCTGCATATAGAGGACCCCACATTCACCCCAGCGTGTCCTGGGCAGATGCAGGGAGCGCAGTATGGCCAGAGATGCTGGGGGGGGGGGGGAGGCAGCTTGCTACACTCCGTTTGTCCTGGGGGGACCACTGGAGGGAACCAGGCTTGCCCAACGCTGACCTGCTGAAGGGAGCGAAAGGGATGGGCTGGCTCAGCGGACCACCCGTGGGGCCAACATGTGAGCAGCACTGTGGGCAGAAGAGAACCACTAGAAGACCGAGGGGGCCTCGGGCATCGGCTAAGGTGTGGTTTGGCCTGGAAGATGATCCGAGACGTGCAAAGGGCTGGCGCAAGGGCAGGTGTAAGAAGACATCACAGGCTGAGACAGTGAGGCTGGGCTATGGTGACAGGTTGCTAGATCCACAGGGAGAGGAGAGCGCTAGGCCAGGCAGGGCAGTCGGGGAGCTGCAGGGAGGAGGAAGCAGCTCGCACTCACTGCCGTCGCTGCACTCGGGGCTGGCAGAGGGTCCTGTGGGCATGGCACTGTGTGGCAGGGGCACCCAGGCTTCCTGCAGCTCCACCTTTGGGGTCACCTACCCAGGTAGGTGTCCAGCTGGATCCTGCAAAATCCAACCTGCCAAGGGGAAGAGGAATGAACGAAGCGTGAAGGAAGGATGTGTGGGGACGAAGAACAGAGGGTGTCGGGAGAAAAGAAACAAAGAATGTCTGCCCAGCATCCTCATTTTTTTGGTTTTATGGGAAAATGGTGAAACTCCCTCTTGCAAGTGGCGATTACACAGGGTGGGAGTAGAAGAGAAACCACAGCGATTTTTTTTTTCCGGGACCAAAAAACTGTTTTTCCCAAACTAAACAAAGTTAGATTGAGAAATCCGGCATGGTACCTTGGGGACCTGGTGGCTGTCCCTGCCTTCCCACAGGCGCCGGCTGCAGGCTCTGATGACTGCCCAGGGAGAAGGGACACGAGGGTGGGCGGGAGGGCATTCCAGGAGCCAAAACCTCTTTTGCAAAGTCCTCTTCAAGACTGCCTCCTATAAGGACATTTGGGTCCTTAGTGAAAGCACCTTTTATAAGGCTCAGCAAGACACATGCCCTGGGGACCCCCGACCTGCTACCTGCCCCAGCGCGGGGCCAGTTCCTCTGGGACTGCTTCACAACCCAGGCGGGCTGGCGGCAAGGCGCTCCTCTCCAGCTACTGGCCGGCCGCCCTCGTGCCTAAAAGGTGATTTCCCTCTGATGAGGCCCCGGGCCCAGGGCTTTAGTGTCATTAAAGAAACAAAGGAACCCCTAATTACAAGATGAAACTGCCTTCAAAGAGGGATAGAGGCCAAATTCTTTAGGAAAAATTGGTGCCGTGGCTTGGGTGGTCTTGCTGGGATTAGCTCTTTGGTGATTTGATTAAATGGAGCCATACATCTCAGAGCTGCCGGGCTTTTGTGTTTGTTTTAGCCAACACATAGGGCTGGGATGTCGCTCAGTGGTAGAGCAGCTTGCCTAGCCTGTGTGAGGCCCTGGGTTTCACCCCCAGCGCTACAACAACAAGGAGAGAGACAGAGAGAGAGTGAGAGAGAGAAAGAGAGAGGGGAAAAGCAGGAGTCATTGAGTTATTCAACTTTTTAGCAAATTACAGTGTTGTCTTTTGTTTTGGTTTTTTGTCCTGGGATTAACCCCAGGGGCATTCAAATTCTGAGCCATACCCCCCACCCCCTGCCCTTGTTTTTAACTTTTTATTTTATTTTTATTTTTGTGGTGCTGGGGATTGGACTGAGGGGGGCATTCTACCTTCAAGGTAAAACCTCAGCCCTATTTTATTTTTTATTCAGAAACAGGGTCTCACTGTGTTGTGGAGGGCCTTGCTAAATTGCTGAGGCTGGCTCCAATCTGTGATCCTCCTGTCTCAGCCTCCTAAGTACAGAGATTACAAGTATGTACCACCACATCCCTGCTTATTTTTTTAGGTGAATAAAATGTCTGTATCCCTCCCCACCCTATGCCCTGTCAAACACAACGTATCTATATCTGATAATATTCCCCAGCTACCCAAAATCCTAGCCACTGCTCAAGTGTCCCTTTTGGGGATAGGTTTTTATTGATAAGAAATTTGGATTCTCTGTCATCTTTAACTATAGGGCTGATGTCTGCAGACCCCTTTAATTAGTGCAATATCTTAAATTGTTCTTAAATCCAGGGAAGTGGCTAGTGGCTGTGTGTCTGTTCTTATCTGTGGAGCAAGAGATAGGGTCACCTGCCCAGGCCCTTGTGGCTGAGATTTTATCTGCCTAAACAGCCCCTCCAGGGACCCGGTGGGAGCTGAGCAGGAAGGCTGCCCTCAGGACATCTGGGCCTTTGCCCCCTGAGGTGCTGGGGTTCTAGCGCCCACCGCCCACCTCGGGGGAGGGGGGGAGGACCGGGCTCATTGAGGCCAGGAGGACTGTCTCCTGTTCCCTCTCCAGGACATCCCCTCAGGTTCATTCCAATCTTGCCCTGCCCTGCTCATTTCTACCTGCCCCTAACACTTCCATAACCCTATCGGCCATTTTTACATCTTTGGAGACATGCGTATTCAGGGGCCGCGCTTACTTTTAAATTGGTTTTCTGTTACATTCATTTATTCTTCTGTCTGTTTCGCTGTTGGTTGGCACGAGTGCGTTCCAGATGTCGGAGGTGAACCGGAACCTGCTTCGTGGTTCGTAAGTGTCTTCGCCCCCTCCGTAGGCTGGACTTCCGTCTTGATTTTTCCTCTGCTGGGCGGAAGCTTCTCCGTTTGACACGGTGCCCTTGGCTCGCTCTGCTTGTTGTTTCCACGCGTCTCCGATTTCCCCGTGCCCAGGGGATGGAGTTCCAGTTGTGAGTGATGGCTTTCCTTTGATTTCTGCCCTCTGTGTATCGTCATCCGACCTAGAGTTGGCCTAAACAACGTCTAAGGTGAGAAAGTGAAGTCTTTCTGAAGACCCATCCAGGTGCAGTGATCGGGTGAGCCTTTCACCTAGTCCATTGGGGGGGAGGGAGAGAGAGAGAGAGGCAGAGAGAGAGGAGTGCGGGAGGGTCAGTGTCATTGCACTTACATGGAACAGGGTCATCTAGCCGACCGTCAAGAAAAACACGAGAGCCACACCAATTTTATCATCAAATCAATGTCCATTTTGAATATTGCTTCCATTAGAGAACGTGGAGCTCAACAGCTTGGTGTTTTGTGTAAGGGATAGCATGCTATGACCTCTTGTTAGACGTATGAGCTGAATTCTGTCCCCCGAGCCCATAGGTTGAAGCCCTAAACCCCCCACTTCAGAGTGAGACTGTGCTTGGAGATAAAGGGCTTTGTTTTGTTTTGTTTTTACTGCTGGTGGTAGAACCCAGGGCCTCACTCTGTCTAGGCAAATGCTCTTCCACTGAGCCACAGAGGCAGGGCCTTGAAGAGGTGACTGAGTTCAGACGAGGCCTTTAGCATGGAACCGATCCCAGGTGACTGCTGACCTAGTAAGAAGATGGCTGGGGGTGTGGCTCAGAGGTAGAATGTCCTTGAGTTCAATCCCCAGTACAACAACTAAAAAAGATGGCCACCACCTACTCAGCCCGATGCCCACAATTATGAACCATTTTCATTGAGCATTTTAACCTTTGCCGACGATTCAACAATGGCGGCTGCTACAGTTTGAATCTGGGGTCTCCCCCAAAGGCCCATGTGTTAAAGCCTTAGTCCTCAGAATGGTACCATTGGAGGGTGACCCTTAAGAAGTAGGGCCTAGCCCAGTGCGGTGGCCCACACCTATAATCCTGGTATTTGAGAGGCTGAAACAGGTTTGAAGCCAGCTTCGGCAACCTAGCAAGGCTCTCAGCAACTTAGGGAGGCCCTGTTTCAAAATAAAGATAAAATAGGGCTGGAGGGATAGCTCAGAGGTAGAATTCCCTGGGGTCAATCTCCAGCACCACACACATACACACAAAGGTGGGGCCTAGCAGGGAATTTGGGGTGCCCTTGGCTACTCTGTGTTCCGCCGTGATGTGCTATTACAGGCCCGAAGTAACAGGGTCATCGGCTGCTGAACTGAAACCTCTGAAACTGAGCCAGAGAACACTTTTCTCTTCTGCTTCGTCAGGTATTTGATACAGAAACAGATGGAAGGCTGCCATTCACACCGACGGCCACTGCCCTGGGAGGGGTGTCGGAGGGAGTCCAGAAGAAGGCATTCTGAGAAATGTTCCCGGGCACTGTTTGCACAAGGCTTGCCACAGAGCTGGAGTAAACACCGCTTGGTTTCTATTGGTAAAACTGTAACGCAAGATAAACCTGCCGACTGCACAGCGCACCAGACCGTTCTTCTGTGCGCGATCACCAGGGGAGTCAGGGCAGCGGAGGCGTCCCGGGCTCCGGGGACTGGAGTGCGGATCTTTCCGGAAGGCCGACCTAGCGGCAATCTGCTCAGGGTCCTGTGGCTGCCTCATCCTGCTTCTGACTGAGTTGCCGGACACAGCGTGGATCTGGAGCCTCGCACAGTTGAGTGTGGAGGTGTTTGGTGACTTGGGAATCCCAGCTCACTGGCTCTTTATATTTACTCCAGTGTCTGCCAGGAAATTCTCAAGGACTGGCCACCGCCCAGGTAACAGTTGACCAATAGACACTTAAGCAGAAATGGCCAGTCATGGAAAACGAGCCTCATAAGCCCAGAGGGAGAAGAAAGAAGTCAGTAGGGAGACGGCGCCGGAGATAGATTTCAGAGAATATTACTTCTCTGGGATCAGACATCGCCTTTCATACACTGGGAACATTTTTATGAGCATAAAAATCACTGAAGAAGACTTGAAATACTTTCTCTCATGTCCGTTCAATCCACAGAGCTATTAAAATTGTCAAAACCTCAGGGCACTAAAAATATTCATCATTTGAATCTAAGAATTGCAGTCACTGGGGACCAACCTTCGCCAGGGATGGGGTGGGGAGGCCCACGATCCTTCATACAGTTTTTATTTACATAGAGCTAAGCCATTGCAAAACCTCACATGTCCCCCAGACTGGCTAGAAAGCATGAAATTAAGTAAGAAAAAAAGCAAGGCTTAAGAGATACTTTTCTTAAGACATGTACTTTTCTCATAGGAGAACTGCTCCTGACTCAAGCAGCGTTTGTGTTCATTGTGCATGTATCCCTGGCCCAGTGTGTATTTCTCACTCCCATGCCCTCGGCACTTTAGAAATAGAAAAATTAGGAATAGGGAAAGGGTCCCCTTCACACACTAACAAGAAGAAACTGCTGACAGCCCAGCGGAGAAGAAACAGAGGCCTGTAAAAAGCAGGCAAATGAAGGGTTCCAAAGGCGCTGGTCACTTGGGGCCCCTTAGTGTACAGGCAAAGAGCTCTAGCTCAGCTGCCTAAGCCCACGATTTTATCATACAATAGCAATAGAATCTGTGCTCCTCATGATGAAAAGAAAAGAAAAAGTAAGATGTTAATGAAGTTTCTCACACTCTTAGAAAGCAGGAGAGGGTGAATTGCGTTTTATAAAGTTTTCTGTCCAGAAGAGTTTTCTCTTCCCTTCCCCACCCTTTTCCTTCCTTCCTTCCTTCCTCCCTTCCTTCCTTCCTTCCTTCCTCCCTTCCTTCCTTCCTTTCTTCCTCCTTTCCTCCCTTCTTCCCTCTCCTCAACTTTCTTTCTTTTTCTCTCTTTTGCTGCTTTGAGGTACCTATAACTCAGTCTCCAGACTGGCTCCAAGAGCTGGATCGCGTGGCCCCCGTGCCCCGTGCAGGACACAGGTGAGGCCGTCACACACTGTGTGATCAATGTTCCCTCATACCCTTTACAGATTATCTCACAGTTTAAATGTTTCCGAACAGTGAAACTACTGTTAAAGATATGTCTACTTGAAAAGAGAGGGGCTAGGGGAACAAAAGGCCTGAGAGGAGTGGTAAGGAGAAGACAGCAGCACAAACTACACCATCGGTACCGGCAGAAGAGAGGGTCCCCTGAAGGCACAAACAAAATTCCATCATCTTGCTTATTTTTACGTGGAGCCCAGCTCGCAGACAGACCTCCGAGATGCTCATTACCACCCAGTGCCCTTTCGAGCGCTGAGGAGCTGCAAGAAACGGCTAAGCCACCTCCCCACGTGACATGCGAGAAATCTCGGCACATCCGGATCTTCCCAAGGAGCGAGCTTAACTAGAGCATCTCTGAAGCAAAGCTCGCCAGGTGCCTCCTTCCTTCTTCCCACTCACACACGCATACTGCACACACTCACTGCACGCGTATGCATAGATCTGCACACACGTGTACACACACACACAGAGCCACGCACACGCATGCACCCACGTGCACATACCCTGTGTGCACACACATACACACAAGTGCACACACCTGCACACACAGGTCCACACATGTGTGTGCGCGCCCACACACACACACACACACACACACACACCTCACAGACTAGAAACACCACCCTGCAGGGAATGTGTGATCGCTCCTCAGTGTCTCTTCCCCCAGTTAAGGGTCTGTGCTCATGTGTCCTGTGCCCACTGCCCTGCGAGGAAGGAAACTGAGGCTCGAGGAATCTGAGTCGAGCTCCTAAAAGACACACAGCCTGCAAACAGAGATGAGATTTGAACCGAGGCTGCTTACAACCACTGGGCTCTTACTCCCCACCAAGGAGGTTTAGACAGTTACGTCCGTAGCTGCCTTTCATGTCCTAAGGGGCAGAGATGGGTGGAGAAAAACAGCCACTTTGCATGTGAAGACCTGGGGTGCACGGAGGACCCTGTTCTACTTGGAGGGGCTGCTGGGCTCCCGGTGTCCCGGGTGTGGTCAGCTGGCCCGTCTCAGTGATTTGCATGCAGCCCTCAGATCAAGGGCTGGAAGGAGGGCCATGTCCACCACAGCCTCTCAGCAGATCACCCCATTCAGGAGCTTCTCCAGTCACCAGGACTCTCCGTGACAGTAGTAAACCAGTACCGTCCTTCCTGGCTGCAGAGCAGGAGGCCTGGGCAGTGCACTCCTACCTAGCCCTCCTCCGGCCCCAGTGCAGATGACAGAGGCAGCGTGGGCTCCATCCTCAGTCTCTGTGGGGAAGAATCAGTCCTGAGCATCCCGTGGTGCAAGACTGGACCAAGTGCTCCCAGAGCCGCGGCTTTCCACCACTGAAAAGTATTTACAAAATGCGGATATGGGGATGGAGGAAAAGTCACACAAACGAGAGGTAGAAATTGACTTTGGAAATTATCAGCTTGTCGACGTAACATATGAAGAAGTACAGCAATCACTAATCAAAACATCAAGTCGTCAGCACTTAAATGGAATGCTAAGAAAGTACTAAGCTGTGTGACTCTGGGTTGAAGCAAGCCCCAGGGGACCAACAGAGCTTCCTCCAGAAGCAAAATGGTTGGCGAAGTGGCCACAGGATCAGGAAACACACGGAGCCAGGGTGAGACCGCTCGGGAGCCCGGCCATGCAGGACATCTCCCTCCCCAGCAAAGCTACGTCCCCACCTGCCACCATTGCTCCGTGGTCCCCTGGCTCTGGGCACATGTTCTGTGGCTGGTACACAGCAGGTGCTCAGTAAATACTGGTGGATTCGATAATAAGTGCTCTGCAAACATCTGCTCAACGATTGAGTCATTAATGCTCAAAATTCAGCATTTAATCACGATACTCCGCCTCACTACGCCAACGCCAAGACGCCCTGTCTACATTTCTGACTCAGGGGGAAGCATCTATCCTTTGAAAGGAATGTACATGGTACCACGACCTTCAAAACCAGCGATGTTTCTCATATTAAAAGCCATGCGCGCTCACGCTTCAAAATCCTGAGTAAGAGAGCCGGGAATGGCTGTCTCTCGTCGTGTAATTCTACCACTTCAGAGACCATGAGTTAACGTTTTGGTGTATTTTCTTCCAAATTTTCTCATACAGATTCATATGTATTTAAAATCAAAATTATTTAGGATATGTGGCATCTGTCTGCCTTTGCCACAGAACGTTACCCACGGGGCATTTTCCTTGGGCCATCAACTGTCTCTGAAAATGTGACTCTTAATGTCTACACCGCAGTCCATCATATGGCTGGACTAGGACTGACCTAGCTCTTTCCCGTTTTCGCAGGCCGGGTTTGTGTGCAGCTTTTCAAACTCTGGTTATGAAAAGCACTGCATAAAGCATGCTCATTCACAGATCATTCTGCATACTTCCAATCGTTTTCTTAAACTAGATCTCGTGAGCTGGGCGTGGCGGCACACGCTTGTAATCCCCGCACTTGGGAGGCTGAGACAGGAGGATGGCGCAGGTTCGAAGCCAGCCTTAGCTGGTTTAAGAGACCCTGTTTCCAAATAAAATATAAAATAGGTCTGGGAGTGTAGCCCGGAGGTAGAAGGCCACTGGGTTCCATCCCCAGTACCACCAAAAAAAAAAAAAAAAAATCTCGCAAACCTGTATTACCAGGGCAGAGAAGTATCATCACTTCTGTGGCTCCCGTTATATACTGTTTAAGATACTTTTAAAAACTCTTTCTAAAATACTTAAGGATTAGGGTCTAGAGGAAGTTATGGAGGGAAACGGCAGGCTCGGCTTGGTTTTTAGCCCTGTTCCCTCCTTTCCGTCAGACGTGTCGGCCACCTTTAGGGTCTGAGACCACTTGCACATCATGGTTGTGCCCCCGTGCCTCAGGGGTACGCGCCCTGGAGCAGCCTCTGCTAGCAAAAGCCTGAGGTACCTCTCGCCCTTGCTAGGAGCCTGTGGTTCAGGCACCCTTGGTGGAACCGGGAGTTGCTGGGCAGGAGGCCAAAATACAATCAAAGGCTGCCTGTGGAAAGAAACCTAGTAAAATATACAATAAACATTGATTCCTTTGAATTAAACATCCTACATTACTTTCTGACCCTTTCTCTTTCTACACAACTCTTTCTAGCATTCTAGCCAATTACAGGACTATCAGAGGGACGTGTGAGCCACAGAAAAAGTCGTTGACTTTAAAAAGACTCAGTAATGATCATTTTTTAAATATGGTGTTGGGTTATATGCAATGGCGACTTGACGTTAGGATTATTACAATTGCTATGGGGGGGGGGGGCTGGGGATTGAACCCAGAGGCATTCTACTTCTGAGCCATACCTCCAACCCGATTTATCTTATTTGGAAACAGGGTCTCACTAGGTCACTGAGAGACTCACTAAGTTGCTGAGGCTGTCTTAGAACCTGCCTTCCTCCCGGCTCAGGCCTCCCAAACACTGGGATTACAAGGGTGTGCACCAGGTCGGGCTCAATGCTTCTTTATGTAGCAAAAAATGAGGTTAGTTATCTATTTCTAGAAGGCATCTCGGATTCCTGATTGCAATAAGGTGATTTTTGCCCCTCTGCTCTCTGAAGATCCACTTTGCGGTGAGCAGAGCCTGCGCTTGTGTTTACCGTGCACGTCCTCCTCCCTTTCCGGAGGGGTGGCGTTTTCATCTCTGTACTGGATGAAGATTCTTGAGTGCCTCTCCTTCCCGTTTCTCCTGTCCTACTTTCCTCTGTTACATTTGCCTTTGATTTTATGCAAAACACATTCTGAAAAATTAACGCAAGACAATTTGATATTATATACCAAGAGAGTTACCAAAGCGATTTCCACCTCTCAGGAACTTAGATGTATACATGCCCCTGTTGACGGACTCATAGAATCAATATAGAATAAAATGGATGTAGCTGGGACCTTGGGACAGTCGACAGGAAGCCTCTCATTTGGGTCAGAACACTGCAGCTCAGAGGAGCAAGGGACCACTTAGCAAGTCTTTAGGTTTGAGATTTAATTGAGGATACAGACTAGGGAAACTTAGGGACACAATAGCTGATTTCTTTACAGCCATCTACAGTTTGCAAAATACTTTCACATTCTAAATTAAAAGGTACCACAATTCTGACCTTTCAGCAAATGAAGCCCCCACATGCTCTGCCTCCCTCCAGAAGACCCACGGGGGTTTACATCTGGCATTCTTTCATTTTCTGGTGGAAGTTCCCTTCAGCTGAAGTACCGGCAGAGTTAGGATGAGTCCACACAGGAAAGAGCAGGCTACCACTCTGGGTGGGCCAGCCTCACGTGGAGTAAGTTCAAAACGTGGCCACGCCTGAGTGGCAGAATCATTCTATCAGAGGGATCTTCAGATTTTATTTTTATTTTATTTTGCGGGTCTGGGGATGGAACCCAGGGGCATTTGACCTCTGAGCTACACGCCCTGCCCCATTTTTTATTCTTTATTTTGAAACTGGGTCTCACTAAGTTGCAGAGGGCCTCACTAAGTAGCTGAGGCTGCCCGCGAACCGTGATCCTCCAGGTCTCAGCCTCCTGAATGCTGGGATTACAAGTGTGCGCCACCACACCTGGCTGATCTTCAGATTTTAAAGGACCTTTTACTGGTCATATGTACCACACAGGCTCCAAGGACCCAATGAAATCTCAAAGGAACTCAGGGTGCTGTCTCTGGATGCCCTGGGGTGGAGTTCACCAATGAGAACATGAGATTTACTATCCTGACCAGTAAATCTTCATGGAAGCTGATGGCAAATACTTAGATGACAGAATTAAGTTCAATTACAGTTTATAATCCCAGTACTTAGGAGGCTGGGACAGGAGGGTTAGGGGTTTGTGGCCAGCCTCAGCAATTTAGCGAGGCCCTCTGCAACTTAGTGAGACTTTATTTCAAAGTAAAAAAAAAAAAAAAAAAATAGGATAGGGGTAGGGTATAGCTCAGAGGTAGAATGCCCTTGGGTTCCATCACCAGTACCACACACAGACACACACAAAAGTTCAACGCACATCCTTAATAGTTTTCCCAGGAATGTGCTCCAATTTTCAACATTTACGGAGGACTTCTGGCTTTAAGACACAGAGGGAGGGAGTGGGGAGGGCCGAGGGTGGGGTGGGCAGCCCTCAGCGTGGGGGCGCACCGTCCAGAGCTGTCCTTGGCGGCCCGGGTCCCAGCTCTCCGTGACTCTGTGGGTCAACTCTTCTGCACCCTCTCATCTGCACGGTGGGGTCTGCAGACTCAAGCTTCTACTCCTTGCAAAAGTGTCCTTGTTTCCTGTGTCTACCATAACTAACAACCACAAACCAGCGGCTTAAAACAACAGAAACTTATATTCATAGCTCTGGAGGCCAGAAGTCAGAAATGGAGGCATTAGCCGGCCGGGGGCTCGCTCTGAGGTCGTCGGGGAGGATCCTCCCAGCCTGTCTCTCAGCTGCTGTAGCTACGGGCAGTCCTCGCCAGCTTTGACGCAGATGCATCGGTATCTGCCCGACGCCCCTCTGTGGTCACTTGGTGGCCCCTCTGTGCCTCTCTCTTCTCTGACGGCCCCTGGATCAGCCTCGACCTTACTCAGCATCACCTCATTTCCACTTGGTGCCGTCTACAAGACCCTCTTTCCAAATGAGGTCTCATTCGTAGATACCAGCGGTTAAGTCTTCAACAAAGCTTTCGGGGGACAGTTGTACCTGTCCACTGAGACTCGACACATCCAAGCCCTTCCTCGGCAGAGACAGAAGAGTCTCCCCCTGCAGGCTCGGCGGGGGGGGGCTGTGTTCAACGGCAAAGTGGGAGAGAGGGACACGGGAGGGTTACGATGCCACATGTTTTCAGGGTAAGAGGGCCTTCACGTACGTGACATTTCCCGTGTCCCTCTCCCTTTCATCTTTATGTGTCTGCAGCCCATTAGCCCTCATCCTAATGTCTTTCTCTCCTTGTTTCAGTGAAGCGGCACAGAGTCAAAGCGCTGAGCTCCTGCAGTAAATCAGGCGCCGCCGGACGCCCCGTCCATTTGGACCCTTTGCCGTCTGTCCTGTGCAGCAGGAGTCGCAGCCGCTGTCCTGATGGACTCCGCTCGGCTGCTCTTAACTGAGTCCCAGTGGCCTGCCTGGTGACGCTTTCATTTTGGCCACAAAGTGCACATTTCATTTCCATTTTAATCATTTGCCATTGAGGTAATTTCCACCTGATAAATGCAGTCAAGAAATCTGTGGGGCAAGAGGGATCCGATAGTATGCACCTGCCATCCCAGTATCTGGGAGGCTAAGACAGGAGGATCACGGGTTTGAGGACAGCCTTAGCAAGACCCTGTTTCAAAATGAAATATAAAAAGGGCTGGGAGTAGCCGGATGTGGTGGTGCATGCTTGTAATCCCAGCATTTGGGAGGCTGAGACAGGAGGATCTCGGTTTGCAGACAGCCTCAGCTACTACTTATTGAGGCCCTTTGCAACTCACTGAGACCCTGTTTCAAGATAAAGAATAAAAAAAATAGGGTTGGGGGTGTAACTCAGAGGTAGAATGCCCCTGGGTTCCATCCCCAGTACTGCAAAAGAATAAAAGGGGGGGAGGGCTGGGAGTCTAGTTCAGATGTAAAATGCCCCTGTGTTCAAACTCCAATACCACCAAAACAATTTTTTAAAAAAAGCAGGAGGACCTGTAGTACTGGAGCCACTAGAATGGACTGAAGGAATACAAAGCAGTCCCATCTGGATGGGAAGAATTAGCCAGCCCCTGCCCCTCTCCACCAGCTGCACGGTGGCGTTTCTGCAGTGGCGGCAGGTGGGCAGCCCCTGTTCCCGGGGCATGCCTCTTTCTTAGCTCACCATGCTATTTTTCCAGGACATCATGCCATGCTTGACCCAGCAGCGTGGCATGAAACACTGGAGAAACCAGCTCCCTCACGTTGTGCTCCCCAGGATAGGTGTTGGTCCAAAAGGTAGCGACAGTCTTCCTGGGGAAGGAGAGGTGCCAGAGAGCTGCCGTCCTCCCCAGCCCCAGCCACTCCCAGAGGGGAGCCAGGAGATGTCTGTACAAAGCTGGAGGAGGAGGGATTGCCTTTTCTTGCTATCAGGACTCGTGACTAAGCATCTTATGGCAAGCGGCACTCCGCTAGTGTTGTGAAGACATGTTCACCCTGGTCTCTGCCCCAGTAACACAACACCCAGTATGGTTGGCAAGGGCTACACAAGCATCAGGAACCTCCTGGCAACCGAGCAGGCACACTGAGAAACCGTTGCGCTACATACAGGCCAAAGGAAACTGCTGTCTGGCAAATGAACACAAGTCGGTAGAGATCCTCTGGGGAAAGACGGAGAGGAATGGCCATATTACAGGAAATTCTGTGAAGGAAATTTTTTTTTTCTTTGTGGCACTGAAGTGGAACCCAGGGGCATTCTACCTCTGAGCTACACCCTCAGCCCTATTTTATCTTTAATATTCTTTTTTTTTTTTTTTTTTTTTTTTTTTTGGTGGTACCGGGGTTCCTGGAAGCCCTTCTATCTCCGAGCTACACTCCCAGACCTATTTTATACTTTTTTTAAAATTTGGAAACAGGGTCTCTTAAGCCAGCGAGGCTGGCTTTGAACCTGAGCGATCCTCCTGTCTCCGCCTCCCAAGTGCAGGGATTACAAGCATGCGCCACCATGCCCAGCCTTAATATTCTTTATTTTGAAACAGGGTCTCACTGAGTTGCAAAAGGCTTCACTGAGTAGCTGGGGCTGTCCACGAACCCCGATCCTCCTGTCTCAGCCTCCCGAATGCTGGGATTACAAGTATGCACCACCACGCCCAACTGGAAATCTTTAAAAACATCTTTATATCCTAACTAATTTAGCGACAATTGAGTGTACAGTCATGACTCTCAGTTGCAAGTGAAAAAAGTAAAACTTTTTTGAGGGTCAATGAATTGCTCCCGTATGTACAGACACTCAGGGCGGCTCCAGGAGTGAGTGTATCGGGGTTTTCCTCTCTCAACTAACCCCTCAGTGTGCAATCCTTATTGGTTGACAAGATGAGATGTCTGCTAGAAGCTCAGGGCTAATTTACTGGGGTCTGGGAGGAGAGTGTTTCCTTCCCAGTACTTCTAGCATACCCTGGAAGCTGAGGACCTCGACAGGCTTGGCTTGGACTGTGCGCTCCTTCCTGAAGCATCGCCGGCTGGCCTTCCCACTGGCCATACTGCGGCCACCTGTGGCCTTCTGGGCTACAGTCAACCCCACCAGGACACAGACTATGAGAGTCAGGTAGGGGGGGTCCCTAAAAAACAGGAGGAAGTGGGGGTGCCACAGGAAGAGTGGATGTTGAGCAGGAAAAAAAAATACACACACACACACATATATATACTATATATTTATAAAATGCTACGATGCCACAACACTATATAAAAATAGGCTGGGGATATAATTCAGTGGTAGAGCGCTTGCCTAGAAGGCACAAGGCCCAGAGTTCCATCCCCAGCACCCTCACCCGCCACAAACACACTAATACATGCACATTGTTCTGCTCCTAAAGAAGAACTACAAACTCAATTTTGGGGGGTGCTGGAGATTGAACCCTGGGTGTTCTACCTCTGAGCTACCCCTCCCCCAGTCCTATTTTATTATATTTATTTTATTTTTATTTTGAGACAGGGTCTCAGTAAGTTGCTAAGGGCTCATTAAATTGTTGGTGCTGGCCGGGCGTGGTGGCGCGTGTTTGATTGCCCCGCGCTTGGGAGGCTGAGACAGGAGGATCGCACAGGTTTGAAGCCAGCCTCAGCTACTTAGTGAGGTTCTCAGCCACTTAATGAGAACCTGTTTCTAAATAAAGTATAAAATAGGTCTGGGAGTACAGCCCAGAGGTAGAAAGCCCCTGGGTTCCACCCCCAGTACCACAAAAAAAAAAAAAAAAAAAAAAAAAAAAGGTTGAGTCTGTCCTTGACCCTTGGCTCCTTCTGTCTCATTCTCCCAAGTACCACCATGCTCGGCCTAAAAGTAAGTTTTTAAAAAGGTCAACTTGCTGTCTTTCATGGAATTTTTTATTGTCTTGCATTAGTAGTCAGGTCAACAAAACAATTATTTGCTCCTTTGGTAGATCCTGGTTGTCCAGGAATATTTTCCATTAATTCTTATTTTAGAGAATTTCCTGAGTCCTAAATCTTTCTTTCAGGAATCCAGGGAGCGGCCACGTGGCAAAGGTGGAAGGACAGTCAGCAGACCGTGCCAGAGCCACAGGCCATCCACAGGCAAAAAAGAAGACGAAACCTCAGACGTCACCCCACACCCCACGCAGAAATGAACTCAAAATCAACCAAAAATTGAAATGCAAAACGTAGTTCTTTAAAAGTTTTAGGGAAAAAAAATACAGGGAAGCAGTTTTGAGAGTGAAGGCTAGACAAAAATTTATTAGTTTTTTGGGTTTTTTTTTTTTTTACACCAAACGCATGGCCCATACAAGGAAAAACTGACATTCTGGTCCTCATCAAAATGGTCTTTCACTCTGCAGAATAACCTGCTAAAGAGAGGAAAAGACAAGCTGCACGCTGGAAGGAAAGATTTGCCAAATATTTGCAAAAACTTGTACTCGGATGTTTATAACAGTATTATTTGTAGAAACCCGAAATTGGAAACAACCCAGACATTCTTAAAGGGGAGTGGTAAACAACCGCACCTTGAAATTCTACTTAGCAACAATAAGAAACAAACTAGTCAGACACAGGCCGACCTGGGAGAACCTCAAGGGAGTTGTGTCAAGTGGAAAGCAGTCCCCAAAAGGGCGCGATTCCATTGCACGCGCGAGATACTGGAGAGTCAACCCAGGGGACTCTACCCTTGTGCTCTACCACCAGCCCTTCTGGATTTTCATGTTCAAACAGGGTCTTGCCAAGTAACTGCACTCTGGCCTCCCAAGTAATGGAATCATAGGTCTATGCCACCATGCCCAGCTTATCTAATACTTTGGAAATGACAAAATTCCAAAGGAAGAGCAGATTTGTAGCTGCCCGGGGTCAGGAAGGGAGCTGGGGGGTGGGGAAGGAGGTGGGGAGACCCAAGAGCAGCAGGAGGCTTTCCTGCAGGGATGCGAGTGTGGTCATCACGGACCTGGAGATCCTGGTGGTGATATTGTACACTGTTTTGTGAGTTGTTATTCTAGGGGAAACTGGGTAGAGTGTACACAGGATCTTCGCATCACTGCTTATAACTGCACGTGGATCTGCACATTTTATCAAAATAAAATGCTTAATAAAAATAAATTTAGCCGGGCGTGGTGGCGCATGCTTGTAATCCCCGCGCTTGGGAGGCGGAGACAGGAGGATCGCGCTGGTTCGGAGCCAGCCTCACTGGTTTAAGAGACTCTGTTTCCACATAAAAATGTTAAAAAATAGGTTTGGGAGTGTAGCCTGTGGGAGTGTATACCAGAGGTAGAAGGGCTTCCAGGAACCCCAGTACCACCAAAAAAAAATAATAATAATAAATAAATAAATAAATTTATATAAAAGGAAACATTGGTAATAAAATGCACAGTGCAATGCATTCATAAATTATCAGACGTGCTTAAACAGTAACCCAAAGTATATTTGAAAACTCTACGTAAGTCTTTTGGGACTTGGGGCCGGTTTCTTCTGGTTCTGTGAGAGCGATGGTGACCGGCCTGCGAGGTCATTCAGCACTCAACAGCTGTTTCCTAACACAGGACCTTTCAGTCCAAGGTAAGTGGGATTCATAGATACGGAGTCCATGACTATGGGATCCACGGATACGCAGCCCAGGTATGTGGCATCCATGCCCAGGGGACCCATGGATATGCAGGCCATGGATACTGAAGCCATCAATGTGGAGCCTATGGAAATAGAGCGTGTGGACGTGGAGTCCATGCACGGGGAGGCCCATGGATATAGTGGCCATGCATATGAGCCGTGGACAGAGAGCGCTGAATGCACATGATTCCAGTCTGGAGTGGAGGGTGTGGGGAGATGAGGAGGTGGAGGAGAAGCACAAAGCAGTTACTTAAGTGGGTGGAGGACGTGTGTGTGTGTGTGTGTGTGTGTGTGTGTGTGTGTGTGTGTGACAGAGAGGGTACACTAGAGATGGAACCCGGGGCAATCTACCTCCGAGCTGTACCCTTGGACCTTTCTTGTTTTATTTTCACACAGAGTCTCCCTAAATCACCAGGCAAACCTGTGAACTCCTGTCTCAGCAGGAGGATTTCAGGTGAGCGCCGCTGCTCCAGGCTGAAGCAGCCCATCACTTTCAGAGGTGAGACGAGGAGTCCAAGGAAGGTGTCGGCGGCAGGAGGACGACTCCAAGGCTCAGGGCGAGCTGGCTACGGTGGTCCCCACGAGTCCTGGCAGACCTGGTGATGACCGCTCTCGGGGGTGTGGGGCATGGAGGGCTGTTCCTGCAGCCATCTTGATGGCCACAAGTAGAATTGGTCGTACAAATGCCTGCTTGAGCCGGGCATGGGGGCGCAGACATAATCCCCGCTTGGGAGGCTGAGACAGGAGGATCGCGCAGGTTCAAGGCCAGCCTCAGCTACTTAGTGAGGCTCTCAGTGACCTAGTGAGACCCTGTTTCCAAATAAAATATAAAATAGGTCTGGGAGTATAACCCGGAGGTAGAAAGCCCCTGAGTTCCACCCCCAGTGCCACAAAAAAAAAAAAAAAAGAAAGAAAAGAAAAGAAAAAGAAAAAAAATGCCTACTTGAGCTCACCCTAGAAATACAGGGGCAGGAGGATACGCATTGGCCACCTGATTTTGTTTTGAGTTTCAAAGAGAAAAAGCAGCCTCCTGGCAAAGGCTGTAACCTGCGTCTTACTCGTGTTTCATTCCCAAGTTAAGGGCATCACTCTGTGGGCATGGAGTGTGTGCAGCCGACCTACGGGGCTTTCTGTGTCTGATGAGGAGAAGACACGCCTCGGACCTGCGGGCTGATTGTCGCAGATCGGGCCCTGGGGGAGCACCCCGATTTTGGTCACTATGGTGATTGCTGCTGCTTCTCCACAGCTTAAGAAAAATGGTGGCAAATATCCACCAGTGAGGTTGAAAATAGATGGTGCCCTGGACGAAAAGTCATGCGTCAGCAGTGGTCACCTACGGATGAGGAAGATGAGACATGCAGGTCTCTCCAGCACAGTGTGGTGGAACTCTGAACTAAACCCCCAGCCCTATTTTATTTTTTTATTTTGAAACAGGAGCTTACTAAGTTGCTGAGGCTGACCTCAGACCTGCACTCTTCCTGTCTCAGCCTCCCCAGGCTAGTAGTGGGATTACAGGCATGTTCCACCATACCCTGATCTGCTGACTAAGTTTTAAAAAATTAAATTCTAGCCAAGCATGGCGGCATATGCTTGTAATCCCAGGACTTGAGAACCTAAAACAAGAGGACTGCAAGTTTGAGGACAGCCTCAGCAAGTAGTAAGACACCCACCAACCCAGCAAGACCATTTCAAAATAAAAATAAAATAGAGCTGGAGGCGTAGCTTGGAGGTAGAATGCCTCTGGGTTCAATCTCTAGTACCACACACAAAAAATTAATTCTATTTAGGCCTGCTAGCAGAACTTACTTTTTGTTGATCCCATGCTCAATTAGACTTAGAAAGTGTTTGTCTGGAATTCGGAATAATCACCTCCTGTCCTCTTTCCTAAGGCATATGGCATTCCATGGGGAAGGCTATGGAAGCTGATTGCACCTGTTGATGGTAACAGATGCAAATGGGCATTGGCAACGGGAGTGCTTACCAAAGAGGTGAACACGGGAATCCAACCGTTCCTTTCCGTGACCCTGGAGATGGCATTGGTAGGGAGGGCCGACTGTAACCCTTGAGGCCGAGCGTTTTTCTGGGTGGTCACCTCCTTAATGGGGTCCCGTGTGCAACTCCTAGACAGCCGCCTTCTCTCCCTGAGCACAGTCCACGTCACCGTGCAGCTCAAACATGCTGTCCGAGTTTATGTGTGGTTAGAAAGGAATTCACCGTGTCCATTTTCCTGTCCCACATAGCTATTATAAGCCAAACTGTCTGCAGTGATTTGCAAACTGTTTTCTTTCGGATCACAGTAAGCTGCTCTCGGTCCCGGTCCCGAGCCGTGGGAGCCGGGGAAGGGGGAGGGCGTCACCCTGGGACTTGGGCTTGGAGATGGGATGGGGTGCGATTCGGTCCTGCTCGCATCATCCCCTGGGGCGGCTGAGGATGCAGAGTTGGCGGCGGTCCAGGGGAGTTGGAGGCAGGCCTAGAAACAGGAGCATCCATCGTGCTTATGCGGTCGTCGGTTGTACGGTGCCTTCAGACATTTTTTATAAAGCTCCTGGTCATAAAACGCTCTTTCTGCCTCTGCGGCCGTATGTTTTTCCAGCTGTGCCTTCGTCAGTCTTCCACCTTCCGGAATGTTCTAATTCAGCCCAGGACTATCTCAGCTTTGCTGAGGCACCGCTGGCCAGGTGGGAAATGAAGCGCAGGTCTCAGATTGTGGCTGGCGTCTTGAGATGTTATACTTTTCTTGTTCCACTTAAGTTTAGGGAAGTTTAAGTAGACATATTTGAATAAGTGAAACTGTAAAGAAAAAGTTCTTACTAGCCTGCATCTTCTGGGATTCAAACTTGCTCACCAAAGCCGGGCGTGGTGGTGCACGCTTGTAATCCCCACGCTTGGGAGGCGGAGACAGGAGGATCGCACGGGTTCGAAGCCAGCCGTGCAGGCTTAAGAGACCCTGTTTCCAAATAAAAATATAAAATAGGTCTGGGAGTGTAGCCCGGACGTATAGAAGGGCTTCCAGGAACCCCAGTGCCACCAAAAACAAACAAACAAACTTGCTCACCAAAGCCCACACCGAGGAAATTTACTAACAGGTTTTGTATTGTAAGGATGGTTTCTCTGCTAGGAAGACTGGACCCCCTCCCTTGCTGGCTCTGGCCCACCATGACGCTTGGCTCGTCTGCTCCCCCGGGCTCTCCTCTTGGCAGACGCCGTTTTTTCAGATGGGTCCCAGCAGTCACTGGAGTTTCCCACCCTGAGTGTAGGACCCTGAGTGCAGTCCTTGCCTACGGGCAGAGACTCACGCTTCCAAACCCAACCACCTAGATCATTCTTTGTGCTTAAGACTCAGTTTCTATTAATATTATGTCCCTTATCTTTCTGAAAAGAAAACTAAGGATGCTTTCTGTGGCAAAGCATCTTTGAGCCCCCCACCCCCACCCCCACCCCAGGAGCCGGCACTGTGTGACGCTCTCACCTTATGGTACATACACACATATATGGGTTTGTGATAGAAATCAAGCCCGCCTTCAGATTGCTGTTGTTACTCTTTGCGGAACTGGGGATTGAACTGAGAGGCATTCTATTTTTGAGCTACACCCCCAGCCCTATTTTTCATTTTTATTTTGAAACAGGGTCTCACTAAGTTGCAGAGGGCCTCACTGAGTAGCTGAGGCTGGCCACGAACCTGCAAACCTCCTGTCTCAGCCTCCCAAGGACTGAGATTATAAGCGTGGGCCACCACACCTGGCTCAACTCAAACATTTGGTGGGACTAATTTGAAGAGACCAATTATATGCAGAGAGAGAGCTATGAAACTGATCATCTGAACCCATAAAAGTGTCTTTCCTTCCTTCCTTTCTTTTTTTTTTTTTTTTTTGGTGGTACTGGGGGTGGAACCCAGAGGCTTTCTACCTCTGGGCTATCCTCCCAGACCTATTTTATATTTTATTTAGAAACAGGGTCTCACTAAGCTGCCGAGAGCCTAAGTAGCGGAGGCTGGCTTTGAACCTGTGTGATCCTCCTGTCTCAGCCTCCCAAGCGCAGGGGTTACAAGCGTGCGCCACCACGCCCGGCTATAAAAGTGTTTTTCAAAGGACGTTAACAGAAAAAAAAAAAAAAAATGTTGTCAGGGCATCACACTGATCTGTGTCTTCTTTCTGGCTTGTTGGTTTTCCTGAATGCTTAAATAAGAATACAATTACAATATTTCTAAGCAACTGTGCCGCTGCCCCTAAGCTCTACCCTGCACACCTCTGGACCCCACAATAATATAAGTGGCATGGATCTGCCAGGTTACCCGTGCAAAGATCTGTGGCAGGTCGTATTTCTGGATGTTAGTTTCTTCTGACCTTGGGCTTTGCGTGTGTATTTAATAACACCATCCGCTGTCTAGGGCAGCCTGCGCCCACTTTTTACTTAAGGATTACTGTTCTTACTTTGTAAACAAAAGTGCTCAGTCAGAGGCATTGAAGCTCTACCATGGAATTATTTAAACGCTGCTATTGATGGAAACGTTTCCAGGGAGCAGCAGGCCTTCTTCTTGGAGGTGGCTGTGACTGGCTTCAATGTAACTATCATAATTCGTAGACCACCGTCACAGCGTCAAAAAGACTTCCAGGTCTTATTCTTGGTTTGCAAATGAGATGTTTTGAAAAGAACTCTGGCTCTGTACGGCTGGCCCGTTCATCCTCCTCCAGACTAGTTTCATATTGCAAGTTATTGTCTCTGGGAAATCTCCCCATAAAACAGACCGCTAGAAAATAATTCTCACAAAGTTAAATGAGCTGAGAGTCTCTTTTTAAAAAATTCTTTTAATTTTTTACTCATCGCCCCAAGTTAGCCCTCTGTTGTGGGGAGTATTGAGAATCCCGCTGGTCCCCAAGAAATGTTAAAACATGTGCCAGCACATGGTCCACAATGAGGCCAGCGGAGACGGGGTTTTGAGTAACGGCTTTTGTGTGGGTCTCACAGATAGTGGCGCCGGTGAAATGAGCTCTTGGAGGTGAGAGGGAGGGGCGCGGGCCAGAGCATTGGCAGTTAATTTAGCCAGCCCCAGGCTGCGCTGCAAGCGCCTTTAGAGCAATTCCCTAGCCATGAATCACAACTTCCCCCAAACTGCAGGGTCTGTGGAGTGGGGAGATGGCTTCCTCTAACATACCCAGCAGGAGGGGCACGAGGCGCCGTCCTGAGTCAGGAGGAAGAAAGTGCATTTCCTCCTCTGTTTAGAGATTCCTCCTTCTGTGTACTGCCAGCCTTCCTCCACCGAGGAATCAAGGTACTTGACAATTCCTGTTTTCCTAGGGAAAGAGGAATCTGCAAAGACGGTGTCACTAACAGGCAGGCGTGCGCGCAGGAGAAAGGCCCGTCTGAGCGTGGAGCCCAGGAACTGCCCAGGAACTGTGGCCAGCTCGGAGGGTGATACGCCAGCACTCACAGCCCCTCACTTGATGCTAAAGTACGGATACTTCCCAGACTGGGGCTTCTCATTACTTGGAACCAGAGAGACCGGCCTGAATACTCAGCACATGCGAATAATCAAGAGGTCTTCTGCCAACGGAACACCACTTCAAAGGTGCGGAATGCAGGGTTCTGAGCCTCCGCCGCTGGACAGCACCCCGAAGGCATGTCCTGACGTGTTTCCAGTGTGAGAGGGCTTCGGCATTCCAGGCTTTTGAAAGAATGTCTCCTGTTACAGCTCCGCGCCCTCTTGTCCCTTTTCCACACTCTGAATTCAAGGAACCCGGGAGCCCAGTTCTGGAACAGTCCAGTTACAATACATTGAGTAATCGCTCCAAAACATAGGTGGATCTTTTGGGTTTTTGAAGAAAGACTGAAATGAACAATGACAACAGAAAAATTCCCCACAGGAGTGCCCCCTCGGTTTAAAAAAAAGTAGAATTTAAGAACATTCAGCAGGTCTCCCCAAAAGCATACCCCAAATAACGAAAGCCGTGCAGAAGGTTACGGACGCACCACGCACCATTTCATCATCGGTAACAGTCACAACAAATTTCAAAACATCTGAATTCCTTGAACTCACTCATAGCAGCCTTTATGAATTCGGTGCACAGCCAGCAGTGAGGCCACCCAGCTATGAAGCAGTAGAATCCTGGGTGATTCTGGGTGAAAATACAAAAAAACAAAATGAAACAAGTCGTTTCCACATCCTGCTGACTTCATCAGCCAAAAGCCTGCCAGTGTACGGAACTGGTCCTTGTTTGTTTGTTCAACTGAGGGCTTCTGGGGCAATCTGAAAAGCCTGTGGATAGAATTACATCTTTGCCCATTATAAATACATACATACGTGTGTGTGTGTGTGTGTATAATCTTTGCCCATTGCCAATTTATTTACTTATTACATATGTAAAATAAGGCTGTCTCTATGGCAAGAAAAATGTGAGTACTCTCCATAAGCCTTGGGCCAAATAGCTGGACATATTGATGCTGACAGAGATGTCTGCCTCATTTATTTATTTATTGTGCTGCTGGGGATTGAACCCAGAGGCACTCTACCTTTGAGCAACACTCCTAGCCTGGTTTTATTTCTTATTTGGAAACAGGGTCTCGCTAGGTTGATGAGAGTCTCACTACCTGGTGAGGCTGTCCTTGAACCTATAATCCTCCTGTCTCAGCCTCCCAAGTACTGGGATTACAGGCATGCGCTACCAGGCCTGGCTGCCCCTGGCTGATTTAAAGTGAGTGTCCATGGTGGTTCAGACCCTCCTAACCTGGACCTGAGCCCAAACCAAGCAGACCTGATGCTCTCGGATGATGCAAAATTCAGGAGGCCTCACAGTCAGCTTCGCGGCTATGTGTGGATGGCATAAGGCTCCGAATAATGAGCAGCCGTCCACTGGTCCTTTTTCCCTCAGCTCTGTGACCATGTGCAGGTAGATCGTCAAAGACTGGGTTTGCTACGCTCCCTGTATCACTGCTCTTCCCACCTGCGACATAAGGGGCTAGAGCCGAAATGACACCAATCCAACCCCCAAAACCCCACACCTTTCACTCAAGAAAAACGCTGGCTCTGAGTGTCCGAGGGTCCTGTCCCAGCTCACACGCCAGGCAGGCCCGGAGGACCTCTGGTCCCTCACAAACATCTCTTGCGTGACAGATATTTGCAAGTATGTAAAAAAGAACCTGCGAAGAAAATGTAAATAGGAGACAGCCCACCAGTGGGCCGAAGAAAGAACTGCAGTCTGGGAAACCGAATTCTAGCCGTGATTTGACTGCACGTTTTCTTTGTTTCAAGGCAAAAGTCCTTCCTGTTTTGGGGCCTCCATTAGCAACTTCAGAGAGTGGACACTTACTGATTAGAGCTCTTGATCCTTGTAGGAAATAATGAATTGGTCTGATAATGCAGACACAGAGAGAGACAGACAGACAGAGAGGGAGAGAGGGAGGGAGGGAATTGTTAAGTTGGGTCCTGCACTCATGTGACTTTGTGTCACATGACCTCTGCAGGGCAAGGGAGGGGCTGAAACCCCCGCGAGAATTGGGCATTCCCGCGAGTAAACCCTCATCTCGCGAGATGCATGCCTTTAAAAGGAGAGCCCGCGTCCTCTAGCTTCGGACAGGCGCGCGGGCCCCACGGTGCCTCGCCCTGATCCCCGGGAGAGCCGTGCCATTAAAACTTTACTTGCCATGTGTACCGGACCTCTCTCGTGTTTTTCACACTCCGCCGTACTCACTTATTTTTATTTTACTCGCATTTAATTTTTTATTTTACTTATCATTTGGTGCCGAACCGGGAGAACTCTTGGGTCCCTCCCCATTTTTTTCCTTTTTTTTTTTTTTTCTGTTTTCTCTTTTTATTTTTACTCTCTTTTGGAGCCCCGGACTCTCCGACCCGCCAGCAGCTCGACTGTGAGGTCCCACACCAGCGCTCCGCTTGCAGGCGTTGCTCCCGCCACTGCCGCCACTGCTGCCCCGTGCCTGCCTGGACCGACCTCTGCCTGCCGCTTGGACCTCCTAAAACCGCCGTTCCCGCCTGCCCACGCTGCCCGCCGCTGGAATGGGACCGCGCCGCCCGCGGACTGCGCCACACCGCGCGCCTATGTCTTCTCCGCGCCTGGCGTTGCTTAGACCCGCCTGCCGGGGCCGCCTGCCTCCTCCATCTAGGTGGCCGCCACTCTGCTAAACAGCCCCCAGCCCGCCAAGTCCAGCCCGCGCTCCAGCTGGTTCCTCCACTCGGACTCGCACCCTGGCGCCCTTCACCCTGTGCCTGCCCACCCCTGCTGCCTGGGCCTGGCCATTCCGGTAAGCAGCCACATGGAATTACTGGGGGGGGGGTCGCCAGCTTTGGCCCGCCATCTTGGACACGTGGAATCACTGGGGGGCCGCCATCTTGGCCCCACCATCTTTAACCCCTCCCACCTCATGGCCTCACTGGAGGCCTCACCATCCTTAACCCCTCCCACCTCATGGCCTCACTGGAGGCCTCGCCATCCTTAACCCCTCCCACCTCATGGCCTCACTGGAGGCCTCGCCATCCTTAACCCCTCCCACCTCATGGCCTCACTGGAGGCCTCGCCATCCTTAACCCCTCCCACCTCATGGCCTCACTGGAGGCCTCGCCATCCTTAACCCCTCCCACCTCATGGCCTCACTGGAGGCCTCGCCATCCTTAACCCCTCCCACCTCATGGCCTCACTGGAGGCCTCGCCATCCTTAACCCCTCCCACCTCATGGCCTCACTGGAGGCCTCGCCATCCTTAACCCCTCCCACCTCATGGCCTCACTGGAGGCCTCGCCATCTTTAACCCCTCCCACCTCATGGCCTCACTGGAGGCCTCGCCATCCTTAACCCCTCCCACCTCATAGCCTCACTGGAGGCCTCGCCATCTTTAACCCCTCCCACCTCATGGCCTCACTGGAGGCCTCACAATCTTTAATCCCTCCCACTTTCCACTCCTAACCAATCCTAGGAGTCGGCGGCCATCTTTCCGGCCCGAGCCAGGCAGCTTGGCACTTGCTCTGCCTGCCAACCGCCTGCGCGGGCCAGGACCTCTGCCTGCCGCTTGGACCTCCTAAAGCACCGTTCCAGCTTGGTTCTCCGGTCACCGCCGGGACCTCTGGCCGGTTTGCCCCACCCGCCCCGAGCCAGGCTCACTGGCGGTGCTCCTCGGGGCCCAGCCTCAGCGTCTGGCGCGTATCTGGAAGCCATTTTGTCTCCACGCCACGGGCCCGGCAAGCCATGCCTCCTGCGCACCCCCACTGATCCCACCTGCGCCAGCCGCCAGTGCCGTCCACACCAGCCACCGGCATCCACGCGCCCCAGCTCCACCACGCTCCCAGCAGCTTCTCAGCGCTTCTGTCGCAGCCAGCGCTGGCTGGCAACACTTCACTCCGGTAAACTGCCTCCTTCCCTTGGTTAGCGGGTTCCGGACTTGGGTCTTCCGGTCCACTGGGACCTAAAAATCCAAGCGCTTGGTGACCCATTGTCCCCCGGTCCACTGGGACCACGCTGCGGATGACCAGGTCATCCTCCGGTTTTGAGAAGGAATGAAGACGTTCTTCCCTATCTCTTAACCTCTGTTTCCGAACGATTGAGCAGGGAAATCGGGGACGCCCATTTCCTGTTCTTCGTTTCCGCCCGCGAACCAATTATGGGGAGTCGAACCTTTATACTAGCAGATGCCCTGAGACCCTGTCTGCCTTGATACGAGTTGGGAAATAGGTTGCGGTGGCCCAGGAATAGTTAGGAACTTTTATAAGCGGTCTGGTATCCTTCCAAATGCTCTCCCCCATCAGCTTCCATTTATTTTCCCGCCAGCTGCCATTTTGTGATGGCGCGTAGTCACTGCCTGGTGATGTCACAGTCGCCATCTTGGCCCGCGCCAGACTGCAATTTTGCTGGGCGGCCCGCGTGGGCGCGCCCTAGGTGCTGTGGGAAACGCCGGGGCTGGGGCGACACCCTCTGCCCGTGGGGAGTCTGCATTGCCATTCTTGCCGGACACCAGCCCCGGGACGCGCTCTTTGTGAGTATAGGTCCATCACAGCTGACAGAACCTTAACATAGCATCTAAGTTTTAATTCCAGAGAGAAACAGGCGGAAATGGAGCATACACTCCGACTTTGCCAAAAAGCAGATCCCTGGTAGCTGCCCTTTGGCTGGCGGTGGCGGCTCAGCCCCCTGGAGCGCCACCTAGGTGTGGAGGACTGCAACAACAACTACCTCCAGGAGCCTGCCTCAAGTGGGGCAAAGCCACGCTTACCAATCAGACTGTGCCCGGCGTGTGGCCAGGAGGGCCACTGGAACAGTGCCCTTGGAAAAGGGTGAGCCCCAGGTGCCTCAACACAGGGGGAGCACCTTTCCAGACCAGGCCCCGCCGCTGGCCCTACTCAGCCTGGCTGAAGACTGATGGCTCCTGGATCCCTCAACCTCCATCCTCTTTGCCAGCTCAGGGTAGCTCTCCAGGTACTGAGTAAGCCAGTCTCCTTTTTGGTCGCCTGCTCAATCTCATGATTTGTTTTTTTCTTTAATAGCCCTTGCCTGTTCAAGCCTCCTCAAGCGCACATCACTAAGCTGTCCAGGATAACCTCCAATTCGCACTGCAGCTATGCACCCACCTGCACCCCCTTCTGGGGGACTGGACTCCCTACTCCTCCCGGCCTGGGGCCCCTGACGACGCCCCTTGACAGCAGGAAGAAGCTAGAGGGTCCAACGTCATCCATTATCCCTACCATCAAAAGGCCGGAATGTTAAGTTGGGTCCTGCACTCATGTGACTTTGTGTCACATGACCTCTGCAGGGCAAGGGAGGGGCTGAAACCCCCGCGAGAATTGGGCATTCCCGCGAGTAAACCCTCATCTCGCGAGATGCATGCCTTTAAAAGGAGAGCCCGCGTCCTCTAGCTTCGGACAGGCGCGCGGGCCCCACGGTGCCTCGCCCTGATCCCCGGGAGAGCCGTGCCATTAAAACTTTACTTGCCATGTGTACCGGACCTCTCTCGTGTTTTTCACACTCCGCCGTACTCACTTATTTTTATTTTACTCGCATTTAATTTTTTATTTTACTTATCAGGAATGAGAGAGGGAGGAAATAGAATAAAAGCAGTCTGGCAATTGGTTAAAAATCCAGCTCCCCGCTGAGTACAAATAACAGCCCCCAGGAAGTTCACATGTGCTTGTTCCCAGGCACAGCTTCCTCCTGCAGGAATCTGCTCGAAGGGCTGGGAGGTTTGCCAGCGAGTCCATCAAAGTCCATTCACATTTGCATTTCAGCTGCCTGTGACGTGCTTTTTAGTAAACAGAAGATCTTCAGGAAGGCCCTTGAGGGCGTCTGCCCCTCCATTCTGTCCACCAGTGGTCTCTGGCTGGGGCCAATCCTAGGCTCTCTGCACCCACGCCCGTTTTCTCCCTCCCTCTCTGAACTTCTGGTTCTGAACGTGACTCCTTCATTGCATTCTCTCCCTAGTTTTCACCCCATCCACCCGGCAAAGAGGCGTCGATCGACTGCCATGTGGGCCGAGGAGTAGCCGTGCCGCTGCGTACGGAAATTCACCCCAACTAATGGGTGGCAGCCTATGATTCATCCTGTGATTTCCTTCCTTCTGCAGGGAGCTTGCCTGTGTCTCCTTTATTCATTAACCTGATCCTTCTGTCCATAAAAGGTATCGGAGAGAGAATTTTACTGTTGTGTTTATTGTTATTATTGCTATTATTGTTATTAAATTTATTGTTAAGTGCTTGAGATGAGAGCTATCATTGGAATAGCCACTGAACACACACAGGAATCATTCTAAATGAACGTCCCTACTTATTTTGGTTGGGGGGGGGGGAGTGCTGGAATAAGTACGCCACCAGAATGGATTGTTAAGACTGCATTGGTAGAGGTCAAATACCCTGCAGAACAGCACTATTTTGCAAAACACACTGTTATTTTGTCAAGAGAGAGTCAGTCTGTTCCTATTGGCTAACTTTTACTTCATAAGAAGTAGGAAGAAAGACAGCAAAACTTCTTTGTATAGGTTACGATCGTTCAGCATCTCCTACCTGCTTTGCAGCCATAAAATTCCCTGCAATTCAGTTTCATGCTCTTATTTTTGGTGCCGGGCAGCCCATTATATTTCTTTGTCTGGGTGCCAAGGAGTCAGGACTGGTGTCCCACAATAAGAACTAAAGGATTTCACAAGTTTTTCTTCTTTTTTTAAGAAATGAGTCACAAACAGTTGGGGGTGCAATGTTCCAATTTGGTGAGCTCAACCATGTCACCACCCAACTAACTCCCAGAATTGAATTTTTTATCTCAACACCAATAGCAGTTCTTCATCTGTGGTCTAAAAGGAGCAGCGCCTGGCTGGTCACTTCAGGAGACCCACGCGATACACGGAACTGTGGCGACTGCCCCTCACCCGTTACCTCCCTCTATCAGTTATCGGAGTTTGCTTTCCTTTGGATCCAGGGTCCTAAGAATTTCTCATTCTCCTATAACTCCAGGTACAGAGAAGCAAATCTTAACCCTCTTTGTCTCTTGTTGTTTTTTGGTAATTAAAATTTGGGGGTAAAGGTCCTGGGTGCTGGCGCAAGCCTGTAATCCCAGCATCCGGGAGGCTGAGACAGGAGGAGCGTGGTTCTCAGCCAGCCTCAGCTACTTAGTGAGGCCCTTTGCAACTCAGTGAAACCCTGTTTCAAAATAAAGAATAAAAAAACAAAAAATAGGGCTGGGGGTGTAGCTTGGAGGTCCAATGCCCCTGGATTCTACCCCCAGCACCCCCACACACAAAATGGGGGTTAAACCTAGAGGCATTTTACTTCTGAGATATACCCTCAACACTTTTTATTTTTTATTTTGAAACGGGGTTGTGCTAAGTTGTGAGGCTGGCCTCAAACCTGCGATCCCATCTCAGCCTCCCGAGTACTGGGATCACAGATGTGCACCACCATGCCTGTTACGAGTCCTTTGCTAACACACATGCTAATCCTCTTTTGTGGGGCCTCTGAACTACGGAAAGTGCAAATAAAATGTCCTGGACTATATTGTCAGGCAACAGGAGTCACACCTGATCTTTAGTCACCCTGATGCTACTTTAGGCAAATCACTCAATCTTTTAATACCTCAAGTTTTTCGTTTCTGAAAACAACAGCAAGATACTAGAATTTATGCTTAAAATATCCTTATCCCTATGAAAGATGTAACAGATACCACACCATCATGTTACTCTTTTGCCTTTTACCTATTTGTTTATTTTTGGTACTAGGGATTGAACCCAGGGACATTCTTCCTCCAAGCTACACCCCAGCCTTATTTTTTATCCCTTAATAAACAGGGTCTCACTAAGTTGCAGAGGGCCTCGCTATGTAGCTGACGCTGGCCTTGAACCTGAGATCCTCTTGTCTCAGACTACCAAGTACTGGGATTACAAGCTTGTATGTGCCACCATGCCCGGCTCTCCTTTGCCTTTTAAAATTATCACATCATTCAATTATTTCAAATTCTCCCACTACTGAACGTCTACGTAGGAAACGTGCTTTCTTATTTTAAGTAGAAAAGCTAAGGAGAGGGAATTTACCACTTTCATATCCTGAAACATTTTGCGTGAAGTGAACTCACCATTTTGTCAGTGTTTGCTTACTGATATCCTTTAAAGGATTCCACAAGTGTCTTAAATATAAGTGAAACCCACAGCCAGTTATCATTCCACAAAAGCGCACTCCATCCTGCCCTTTCCTACAGGCCAACAGGAGGGTTTTGGCACCAAATGGCGGCTGTCTCTCCTCCAGGTCTCCTGTGAATTTCCTTGCAGACTGAACAGGTGCGTGACCTCAATTTCTCCTTTGTTTTATCTGTTTTTTTTTTTTTTTCTCAGCTCTTTAAATTCGGACTCGGTCAGTAGCTAGCCTACATCAAGACCCCAAATTTTGCCCTAGATGGGAACCTGCATGAGCGTGGACACACAGGCCAGTGGCGGCGGCTTCTACAGACGATTCGTGGATGAGTAAGCACTCCTGTGATTTTATTTGGCCTGATTCTGAGACCCTCCACATGCAAAATCTTCCTTAATATCTAAATGTCCTCTGCGCACTGAAGACTCAGGCTTCTGGGAGAGGTCAGAAAGAGGGAAAGTACTTCTAAAAAAGAATGTCTGCAGCCGGCCGTGGCAGCACAGGCTTGTGATCCCAGCCTGTGGGAGGCTGAGACAGGAGACCCTCTGCAATTCAGTGAGACCCTGTCTCAAAATAAAGAATAAAAAATAGGGCTGGGGGTGTAGCTCGGAGGTAGAGTGCCCCTGGGTTCCATTCCCAGTACCACAAGAAAAAAAAAAAAAAAATGTCTGCAATTTGAAAACTAGCAAAGTTGTCCCATCTAACGCCATTATTTGGAAGGAAGTCTCTCCTACCCAGTGACCCAGGAGGGTCATCTATGTCTCTGTGTGCCTGTGCAGAAAGGCATCCACCTCAACCAGCGTGAGTAGTTATCATTTCTTTTGTAAAGTGGAGAAGCCCTGAGTATTCCATGCGCTCTTCCAATTTGACAGCATTTTTGCCCAAGCACAAGGAGCCTTCTGCAAGGATGTCCACGGAGATTCCAGTGACATGTGGCTGCATTTTTATTTTTACTCCTTCTAACATGGCAAGGTCAGAGTTGAAGCAGCTAGCTGTGCTAGGGCTGCAACATCGCGGTTATTTAAAGAATCAAGTCTGGGATGCCACATCTGGGTGGAGGGTGCGACCCATGAACTTGGCAGTCCCTTGCCTGGGGGCGTGGGGCTGCACAGCCCTGTAGCTGAGCGGACTGGGGGCCTAGGTCGTCACTGTTTTCTGCCCTGCCCTGCACGCTGCGGGTACAGGGCTTGGGTGATCGAGGGCACCCTGGAGACCACTTCTTTTACGTTTGATTTTTGATAGTGTCTCGCTAAATAGCTTTATTATTATTATTATTCCTAAGCTGGGAGCTTCATCTAAAAGAAGAATCTTGGAAATCACAGCCCGGAAAGATCCTTGCTTCCTCTCCCCTGGGCGAGCATGCTCCTCACAGAACATTTTCTTTACTTCTTAAACACACGTCTCGGAGTTCAGGTTACAAGCCAGCCTCAAACCACCGCCTCACCAGCCTGGCATGGCCACTCGGGGTGTGTGGGGACACGCTGCCGCCAGCCTGGTGACCTTGACTCGAGAGGCCAGGAGGAGCTCCGCTCCCGCTCCCTCTTCTTGGAGGACCTGGAGGCTCGCTTGAGCAAGAGGGCAGAGTCTACGTGACTAAAACATACCGACTTCCTCTTTTCATAAGTCATCACAGATGAACTACAATTACAATTCCTGCCTTGTCTCTGAGAATCACAGACGCATTGCCTCACCCTAGAAGCCCTGCTCCCTCCCGTGCGGGGAGGAGGCGGCTGGATGGCTGCAGCAGCCGCTTTGGAAGGGATCCAAAGCCTCTCTGCCGGGAGGGAGGGCGGTGGGCACAAGACAGAAACAAAGCTATGTTTACTTAGCATCCATCGATAAAGCTGCTCTGTGGCCGGGCTGCAGGAAAGACTTTGGATACAACACAGGGAATTGCTGCCTGGGTCCAGGGCCTGCCTTAACCCCCTGGATCCCAGATCCTTGAATGGCAGGCGAGCCCCACAACTCAGAATGGCCTTCCATTTTCCAACAGGTACTTATTTCTCAGTTCCAAAATTCAGCTGGCTGTGTAAAAAAAAAAAAAAAAAAAGAAAAGAAAAGAAAAGAAAAAAGAGATGCTGTTTTGGAGGAGAAAGGCTCTGTTCTACAAAGACCCTTTCTCCGCATCTCCCCAGGCACTCTGGAGCTCAGTAGTTCTATTTGGGGACAGAGGGGCAGGCTCTCCCTGAGGGGCATTCAGCAAGCCTGCTCCCAGGTAGGGTATAATTAGGCCACGGCTCTAATGGTGACTTGTTTTGTTTACTAGCCGGTGCTTGCTGGGGCCATCTCTTGGGGGGTGCTGAGGTCTCCTGGCAACAAAGACTGGGAGGTTCATCCGCTGTGCCGTGTCCCCATGGGTGAAGTCAGGTGCTGAAATGACGGATACGGGATCTGGGCAGACAGTGACCAGAAGGACAGGTTCTGAAGGAGGTGCCCAGTGCCCAAACCCGCTGGCACCAGCTGCTCGTGGGAGGGATCCGGGTAGGCCTCATTTTCCTGGCTCGGAGAGGGTGAGGCAGGATTGCAAGGCCATTTCCAGGGACAGGTGGGGAGCGGGCGTACCTTCGCTGGAAACCCCCAAGACATTCAAGGCTGGCCTGTGAACAGGTTTGGGTCTGGCGTGGGTTCTGTGCCACCTCGAGCAGGTCTTTTCATGTGTTCTAAGCAGCACTGTTTCTCTACGGGAGAGCGTGTTTCCTCTTGTGGTTAATCCTTTGAAGCAACCTGGCATTTTGAATAGCAGCAACTGGAGGGAAACGTCAGCAGGATTTTTTTCCTCCCTCTCCACCTACCAATCCAGTTGTAGCAAGATAATATAATTAGTAGCCTGTTCTTCCCACTCTTAGCCAGCTCATTCCAGTCTCGGGGAGAGAAGCAGGGCTCCCCAGAGCAGAGGCTCTGCAGCCGCCCTTAGAGAGCGGAAGGGTGCCCGTCCCAACTGGGAAGGACCAGCCCGGGGAGGCCGACCACAGCACCCGCGCGCCAGCTCCTCCTCCCGATAAAAGCGGGAAACTCGGTGCGCAGTCCAGGCTGGGCAGAGTCTGCGCGGTCCGAGCCGAAGGGAGCCGCGGGCGGCCCAGCGCCCCGGGGCTGGCTGAGCCTGGCCGGGAACGCCCAGTGCCCAGCCCGCCGGATGCCCAGGCCGGGGACCCCGGAAGGCCGCCAGCGCCGGGGCTAGCCCGCGCCTCGCCTCCCGCGAGCCCCAGTCGGCCGGGGGCGGGGCCTGCGCCGGGGGCGGGGCCTGCGGGCCCGAGCCGGGGGCGGAGCCTGCGCCGGGACGCGGCCCCGCCCCGGAGCCCGGGGACGTGCACGCGCTCGGCGCGGCCCCCCGGCTCCCGGCGCCGGGCACGTCCGCGCGGAGCGTGCGCACTGGCGGCGGCCCGCGCCCACGTCACGCGCCCGCCGCGCGGCCCTACATAAGGCGGCGGGGCGGCGCCGGGGGCCGCGGGGCGGGTGACCTTCCGTCGGCTCGGCGTCCCCTCGGCCCCCAGCCCCGCAGGCCTGCAGGGCGCGCGCGGCCCCCGTCGGGCCCGGTGGGGCTCCCCGGAGAGCCGGGCCGCGCCCTCCCGGCGGCTCGCGCGTAAACACGGTCCCCGCGCCCGGGGGGGGGGCGCGCGCGTCCGGGACGCGCCTCGGGCGGGCGCGCGGGGGAGGGGCGCGGCGGCGCGCGCGGGCCGGGCGCGCGCGGGGGAGGGGGCCGCGCAGGCGCCGTGCGCGGCTGTCGAAGAATCGCGGCGTAGAAGTGGAGCGGCCGCGGCGGCAGCAGCAGCAGCAGCAGCGGCAGCAGCGGCGGCGGCGGGGCGCTGAGCGGGCGCCCGAGAGCGGCGGCGCCGGCAGCCGGGTCCGGGCGGCGGCCCTCGCGGCAGGCCCCGCGCGCTGAGCCCGCCGCGCCGCCCCGTGTCCGCCCCGGTCTGGAGGCCCGCCGCCGCGCCGCCGCCGCGCCCCGCCGCCCGGGCCCTGCCGCCGCCCGCGCGCCCCGCGCCCCGGCCCCCGCCGGCCCTGCCGCCGCCGCCGCCGCTGGTCGGGGGGCCGCGGGCGCGCGGGGCGCCGGCCATGGCCGCGGCGGTGGCGGTGGCGGCCGCGGCGCGCCGGCAGTCGTGCTACCTGTGTGACCTGCCGCGCATGCCCTGGGCCATGCTCTGGGACTTCACGGAGCCCGTGTGCCGCGGCTGCGTCAACTACGAGGGCGCCGACCGCGTGGAGCTGGTCATCGAGACGGCGCGCCAGCTCAAGCGCGCGCACGGCTGCTGCCCCGAGGGCCGCTCGCCGCCCGCCGCCGCCGCCAAGCCGCCGCTGTCGGCCAAGGACCTGCTGCTGCCGCCGCCCGCCGAGCCCGCGCGCTGCCCGCCCGCCGAGCGCCCGCGCCCGGCCGCCGACTTCGGCCGGCCCGCCAACGGCGCGCCCAACGGGCTGGCCCCGGCCGACGAGCCGGCCGAGCCGCCGCGCCGCAGCCCCCCGGCGCGCCGCGCGCTGGCCGTGCCGCCCGGCCTGGTGCCGCTGGTGAACGGCGCGGCCGCGCTGGGCCTGGGCCGCGCCGCGCTCGCCGGGCCCGCGGGCGCCGAGCTGGGCGCGCCCAAGCGGCCGGCCGCCGAGCCCGAGCCGGCCGCCAAGGACAAGGCGCCGGCCGCCGCGCCGCCCGAGCCGGCCGCCGAGCCCAAGGCGCGCGCGCCCGCCGAGCAGGACTGGGGCGGCCGGCCCAAGACGGTGCGCGACACGCTGCTGGCGCTGCACCAGCACGGCCACGCGGGCGCCTTCGAGGGCAAGTTCAAGAAGGAGCCGGCGCTGACCGCCGGCAGGTTGCTGGGGTTCGAGGCCGGCGGGGCCCACGGGGCGAAAGCAGGTAGGCGCGGGCGGGCGGGCGAGTGGAAGTGGGGGCGCGTGCACGACCGCCTTCGATGACGGACGTGGGGAAGGAAAGGCCCCTCGAGTGCGCCTCCATTGACCCGCCTTTCTTTTCTTCTTCTTTTTTTTTTTTTTTTTTTTTGCGTTCTCGCTCGTTCCTCCAGTTGCCAGAACAGCCCGGAAAAGGAAGCCTTCCCCGGAACCGGAGGGCGAGGTCGGGCCCCCTAAGATCAACGGAGAGGCCCAGCCCTGGCTGTCCACCTCCACCGAAGGGCTCAAGATCCCCATGACCCCCACGTCCTCTTTCGTGTCTCCACCGCCACCCACTGCCTCACCTCATTCCAACCGGACCACGCCGCCGGAAGCGGCCCAGAACGCCCAGTCTCCCATGGCAGCCCTGATCTTAGTAGCAGACAATGCAGGGGGCAGTCACGCCTCGAAGGACGCCAGCCAGGTCCACTCCACCACCAGGAGGAACAGCAGCAGCCCCCCCTCTCCATCGTCCATGAACCAAAGAAGGCTGGGCCCCAGAGAGGTGGGGGGCCAGGCGGCGGGCAGCGCCGGAGGACTGGAGCCGGTGCACCCTACCAGCCTCCCGGACTCCTCGCTGGCGGCCAGCGCCCCGCTGTGCTGCACCCTGTGCCACGAGCGGCTGGAGGACACCCACTTCGTGCAGTGCCCGTCCGTCCCTTCTCACAAGTTTTGCTTCCCTTGCTCCAGACAAAGCATTAAACAGCAGGGAGCCAGCGGAGAGGTGTACTGCCCCAGTGGGGAGAAGTGCCCTCTGGTGGGCTCCAACGTCCCCTGGGCCTTCATGCAGGGGGAGATCGCCACCATCCTCGCGGGAGACGTTAAAGTGAAAAAGGAGAGGGACTCGTGACTTTCCGCCTTCAGAAAAAGGCCCACGATTACCCTTAACTAGAACTGCTTGACTTGTATATATATCTCCATATATATATACACATATATATATATATCCAAGACAAGGGAAATGTAGACTTCATAAACATGGCTGTATAATTTTGATTTTTTTGAATACATTGTGTTTCTATATTTTTTGACGACAAAAGGTATGTACTTATAAAGGCGTTTTTCTCTTTTGTTAACGCTGTCAGCATCTCTGCTTCATTACCCCGGTGACAGTTCCGTTCTATGTCGGCTGTGGCTTGGCTGCTTTTTTTTTAAGAGCACTTGGCGAATCAGAACTGCTTCTAGCTGTATTTGTATGCACTTATTTTAAAAAGAAAAAAAAAAAAAGCCAAATACATTTTCTGACATTGTAAGATGGCCTTACTGTCTGTTATTCCATGCTGCTGGCTCCTTTCCCAGGCTGGAGGCCGGCGGGTGGAGAAGGAAGGACATGAGTGGATGGGGCCCTGTTGAGTGGTCACACGCGGGGAAACAAGCTCGCCCCAAAACACGTCCTCCTGGGGGAGGAGGAGACTAGGTTTTGGATATCTGTTTTGTTCTTAAAGTTCAGTTCTTGGAATATCGACTGTCTGAGAGGTGCTGCTGAGGGATTTTCAGGATTGTCTGGTTTTGTTGTTGTTTTTTTTTGGGGGGGTGGGGGAATGTTATTTTTCTTTTAAGGCAAAGTTGACCGCTGTTCACTGTCCACGTGATCAGTTGTAAGCTTACGACGCTGCATGCTAGCCGGTTACATAATGTGCAGTTCCAGGGCTGGACGGTGCTGAGGCTGGTGGTGTGCGCCAAGCTGCACCGCCGTGGGGAGCTGGGCCTGGCTCTGCAGCGCCACCTCCACGCTCTCAGACACCCCGGACCTCTGTTTGTGCGTGGTTTTTGTCATTCCCTGGTGGTGAGAGAAGTTGCAGTCCAGGTGAATTTGAGAGATGATGGGGTTTGTAATCGTTTGTTTTGTGTTTTGTTTCTTTTTTTTTTTTTTTTGACGCTTACGTAGCGCCCTTGCTGTTGCTGCTGTGATCTACACCGTTTCTAGTGAGTGCTAAATTCAGAATGGTACAATGAGAGCAACAGCCCCAGGTGCTGCCAGGCCTGGCCTGCTCCTGGGCATGTCAGTGATGGCCCACATGCGGTGGAGGGAACCTGCGATTTCCTCCTTACGTGTGTTTGAAATACCAAGTGAATAATACCGTTCTGGGGGGAAAAAGAGAAAAACAAAAAAGGAAACTAGTAAAAATTGAAGAAATTAAGGGTTTTACATAGTAGACAGGTCCCACCTCTCAAACTATTTTTAGAAGCCTTTTTAAAGCTAATTTCCTTTGATCACTGTTTTGCATCAGTAAAATGATCTTTTTAAAAGAAAACAATAAATCATCATCATTAGAAATAGCCATCTCACGGTGAAGCTGGCTTTTCTTTTGTGTTATGATTTAACGTTGACAGGAACACTATTTTGAATCCTTCTGTTCGGGTGTTTGTAACTTGGCCTTGTAATTAGGCTGAGCCATGGCTTCTAGGTCTCCTGTAACTTGTGTGTATTGTTCACAGCCTAGCCTCTATTTTAATTTGAAAATACAGATTATTACCAACTTTGGATTCTTTTGTCAAGTCGTGTGTTGTCTTTTATTTTTAAAAAATTGCTCAAAGTTGTTTTTTAGTGGTCAAGTTGCTAACACTTGAACATCAGATACTGCACCAAGTACGGTATTTTCCTGTAGTGTTCTTAATGAGTGCACCTATTATTAGTGCTGTGGGAATTCATGTTACGGTCGTTGTAATATTACAAACAGGCTTGCATGATTAACCAGTTTGTCATTACGCTTTTTTTTTTTTAAATTGGAATATTCATGCCTTAGATCAGACTGGTCTCTCTTCTGTGAAATTCGTACATGCAAAACCAGAGTCAGTTTTACATGCCGGAAAAGACATTTGTGAAGAATTCAGCTGTTATGGTCTGTTGTATCAATGTGTTTCTAGGCACTTTATTATAAACTGGAATTTGACCTCGTAGATGTTACAACTTGATCAGTCATTTGGCCTAATTTGTGGTGGCTATCTGTATGTTTTGCAATATGAACACAGATAAGCCTTTCAGAAAGATTATAGAAGAACCCATCCTACTGCAGGAGAGGCCTGTCCAGCTCTGGAAGAGGCAGCCTGTGGTTTCTCTGTGTGCTGGTGGCTAAGGGGGCAGAATTTGAAAAGCCTTTTAAGGGCTGCATGTCACCCTTTCAACTATTAAAAAATAAGACCCTCAGGAGTCCTGCCTGGCCCTTGGGTGGCCTTGGGAAGACTGATCTGGGTCCTGTAAGTTGAAAAGGAGCACTGGCACATGAAGTTTGATCTTGTGCCTGAAGACAGTGCAGAGATTCTCCACGCCGGATAGAAATGTCATAAAGCCACTTACTGTACATGGGCAGTATCAGATTTCAAATCCCAATATTTCAGCTGTGCTTTTAATACTCAGAATATTACGGGATGGATGGGGTGTTAAAGCCCCCCCCCTTTTTTGCTTTAACAGTTTGTATAATTTAACAGATGTACTTTCTTTTCATGTGGCCTCACATTTGAAGGTATAAGAAACGTACACATGGTTTACAACTATTACTGTATACTTCTGCTTGGCCACCAAGTATTGAAAGTGTGCCACCTTTTAACGTTTCCTTTTTTTTTTTTAAGTTGAAGGGGATCCTCTTTTTCTATATAATGAAGCTCATGTCAACTGAAGTTAGTGTAATCTCAGATATCATTACTATATTTTAAAATCAAGCGATGGAAATATCACCAAATTCTGTCATTTGTCAGATTTACAGTACCTTTTTTTTTTTTCCCCTTTTAACTTTTAGCATTAAATAAAAAAAATAAAATTGGGAGCACCGAACATTTTCTGAGGCCTTTTTTAATTTTTAAAATAAGCTTAGGACGGCTACTCTGTTCATCACGTGTGGGTTTGGGGTTGGGGTTTGGCTGGAACTGCAGAAGAGGAGATAAAAAGACTTGGAACAAAAAGGGACTGGTGGTAGGAAAGAAAGAAACACTGGACAGAGGAAAGGGCGTCCTGGCAGGGGCCCTGATAAGGAAGTGTTGGGTAGAAGACAGCCGGGAGCCCTTGTTTTGTTTTCCAGCTAGCAGTAGAGACAGCTTTCTGCAACCACGGATTGGAAGGCGGAGGTAGTGACGACATTGGAAGGCCTGTCCAGGCCTGGAGCTGCTCTGTGGAAAGCTTTGGAATAACACAGCCATGTCGGGCCATAGGAAATGCCCTGAAGACCCAAGGAAGAAGGAGGAGGAGGGTGGGGGCCGCCTCCTGTTGGGAGGAAGCAGGGGCAAAGCCACGTGGGAGCTTCATGGACATCTTGAAACCTAAACATAGAAAGGAAAGGTAGAAAGCACTGAGGTGCATTTTGAAACTGCCGTCTACCGTCACACAGTGAGAAATTTCCTGGATACCGGAGCTCGTTCCCTGCTGATCAGTGGCTTGGCAGACTGCGCTATGAAAGGAAGTTGTGAAACTTATAAAGAGTTTGAGGCTCGGATATGCACAGACCTACTATATGTTTTAAATTAAACAGCAACAGTAAATGTGTAATGAAATAAATTTTCATTAGGGGTGGCCCCATAACTTGGGAGGTCCATCGCTATGTATTTTAATGATTCTTCCATTATAGTCACCCATCTAAGTGCAGCTTTTAAAAACTATTCTTAATAAGTTATATGGATTGTGGCATGATTTTTTCACTTCATGTAAAATACAGGCTAAAGCATGAGTCCATTTTGGTTTCCTAACTTAAAGATGCTAAAATTCATTTTTAGCAAAACTTAAAATAGTGCGGCTTGGAGAAGTAAATGTTGAAATTTCAGAAGCCCCTCCTAAAGATAAACTCTAATGTGATGATCACATTCAGTTCTCAGTTAAAAACAACAACAAAACAAGAACCCCAGACTTCTTGATGTGACAGACGCCTCTTTGTCTCTCCCCCAAGGGAGGAGTGAGTAGGAGGGGAAATAGAGAGCTCTCTTTGGTTCCTAGACTTTTAAGTCGTCCTTGTACTCAGTTGTTTTGCATATGACTTATAGATGGTTTTATTTGGGTAGCAAGGAGTCAAATGTTTGTCTTCCTGATTCCTGAGTGCGTAAGTACGTGGAAGAATCATTCAGAAAAATGTGGAGTTGTGTGCAGGCCTCCAGAAGTCCCTGAGTCACCCTCTTTGCTGGCCTTTTGTTCAGAGCGAACACTGCAAGACAACGCCTTTCCTCAGTCACCGACCAAGGTCAGAACCACCAATGAATGGAACACACTGGCACCCTCTACTCTCGGGTTGGGGGAGGGTGTTAACTCTTTAGGTGCCACTGGTTGTAAGACTGCAGTTGCCTGATAGCCCAAATCTTCCTCCGTATTTCACAAGGTTCAAAAATAGACAATTTCTAAATCACAGAAGAGGTTGGGAGATGGAGAAATGACTGGATTTTTGGTACCCTTAGACTTCCCTACTACTCCCCAGATAAGTCCTTAATTAGGGCTCCCATGTTACCCGTAGTTATCATTAAGAAATTAACTTTTGGGGCTGGGGGTATAGTTCAGTGGCGTGTGTTGACGATGCAGGAGGCCCAGTGCGGGCATGCACACACACAGTAAAGAGGAGGGAAATAAATTCTACCTAATCTCAACAGTGAACTTTGATTTAGCCCATCAGTGTCATTTCTCCCTAACATGCTTGATTTACAACAGTTTTTCTTTGACTTGTTGATTCAAAGTATATATAGCTTTAAAAAAAAAAAAGATTGTAGAATACATAATCTCTATTTGCAGTGGTTTTTTTTTTTTTTTTTTTTTTTTTTATGGTACTGGGGATGAGACCCAGGGGCATTCTACCTCTGAGCTGCACCCCGAGTCCTATTTTTTATTCTTTATTTTGAAACAGGGTCTGAGTTGCAAAGGGCCTCGCTAAGTAGCTGAAGCTGTCCGCGAACCTGCGATCCTCCTGCTCGGCCTCCCGAATGCTGGGATTACACGTATATCCACCAAGCCTGGCTGCAGTGGTTTTCATCAGAGTATTGTGTGCTTCCGCGTGCCACCAAGCAACATAAAAGTCCCCAAAACCCACAGGGAAGGTGGTTAAGGGGAAAAAGTAACACTACCATACGCAAATAATTATTCAGAGTCATTTAGACATTGAATCTTAAAAATCTGAAAAACAACTGGGTAAAAGTTCCTTATTAGCCAGCATCAGGGGGGGCTGAGACCCGAGGATCGCAGTTCTCAGACAGCCTCAGCTCCTTAGGCCCTTTGCAACTCAGTGAGACCCTGTTTCCAAATGAAGAATAAAAAATAGGGCTGGGAGTCTAGCAGGGAGGTAGAATGCCCCTGGGCTCCATCCCCAGTGCTGGGGGGTGGGGGGGAGTTCCTTATTAGAACATCCCCATTAGACCAGGTATAAGGTATAGTTGCTTCTGTGATACAGCCTTAAATTGGGGTGAGGGGAGCATCAAATGGCCCTCTACAAGTCCACTAGCTTTAAAAAAAAAAAGGTATAGAATAAGTGTTAACTGCCATTGAGATTTATCACAAGATCGGACATGAAAAGCTGCCAGGAATGTTTTCCATCTAGGTCAGAGAGGATCTGAGACTTAGACTGCAGTATTCCTCGTTTAAATTGAGAGCATCAACTAGTTACTTTCTGAATGGGCTTTAGAAGTCACATTGCATAACCAAAGGAGCCTACCCCAGCAGCAGAGCAGAAGCCTTAGATGCTGAGATAAGCCGTCCTTGTACAGGGCAATAATGGCACATTTGAATATTTCTAAATATAGTTCACTTTGGGGGGAGGGGGAGAGACTTATGAACTGTTACATAACCTGAGGTCCCATCACTCAGCCACTTTTGCTTAGCAATTGGTATTTCTAAGTATTTATAGCCTCAGCGGTTGGGATGCCCGTTAGAGGTAGGTACCGTGTGCTACCAATGAGTCAGGTTTTATTGTGTATACACTTGCAGCTGTAGCGGAGAAGTATTTAGGTCACTGCCATTTGGAAAACATCTTTCTGGTGACAGTTCAAATAGAATATCTTGAACTGTATGTGGCTATTTTTATGTCAGTGACAAAAACATTTCAGCAGAGCCAAGGAGCTTCTCAGTATGTTCTAATGCATGAAAAGAATTTATTAAAAGTGAACCTCTGATTACTGAGCGCTACCTTCTTTTAGCCTAGGCTATTTAAAAAAAAAAAAAAATTCCCCTAGTAGGAAGAGTTCTGCAGAAGCCTGGTAGGTAGGAGCAGGGATTGTCAGGGAATAGGCCAGCATGTTGCACACAGCCCGCGTCGGGGCCTGCAGGGCCTCCCCCAGCCCTGCTGTACTTGGGAGCTGCAAAACAGGACACCTCTGTTGGAAGCCTTCACCCAGGCTGAAACCTGTTACCCTCTCCGCCCTGCGTGGTTATTTCTGCTGCAAACAGCAATTCAAATTGGCCTTTGGGTGATAAAAGATAAAGATTTATTGTATCCCATATACAACTGAAATCACAATTTCACAGGGAGGGTCACAGTCATTAGGAGAGTTTCAGAAGCCGTTCCCCTAATGAGCACCATCTGGGCCCATGCCCCTATTACTTTACACCTCGGCTCGCAGCCTCGCCGCCCGCCCGCCCGGCTCCCGGTGCTGGGGCCGAGGCCCGGGGGCCTCCCGGCCAGCCTGGCTGGGGTCCGGGCGCCGCGTCCTTCCAGGAGCATCTTCCTGGCCTCAGGACGGACGGGAGGCGCAGCAGGATCCCGACCTGCTGCCCAGGGCCGACTCGAGGACGGCGCCGCACACCTAGCCGCTCTCTTCCTTTTAAAACTGTATCCAGGTCCCCAAGGCGGCGGCAGCTGGCGCGGCCCTGTTTACTGGAGCGGAAGGAAGGGGGAGGCGCCGGGCCGGAGCCGGGAGGGCGGTCCTCCCTTCCAGAAGGTTCCCGGCCAGCCGCGCCCCCCCTGCACTTGGAGCCAGCGCCCCGGCCGCCCGCGCAGCTGCACCCCGAAATTGGCCAGCCCGGCCGGCCGGGAGGGCGCGCGGCGCCCATAGAGCAAAGGCCCCGCGCCAGCCCGGCGGGACGCAGCTGCTGGCTGGAGAGGTCGCAAATGGCACCCCCCCTTTGGGAAATCATGGTGCCGCCTTTTTTTTTAGGCTGTAGCTATAATAAGCCAAATGTTCCATGCTGGAGGAGTGAACACGCATGTTTGAGGGCATCTGTTAGCAGATGCACTGGATGTGGTCATGGAGCGCGTCATCGTTATTAGTTGTTATTATTTGGTACTAGGACTTGAGCTCGGGCTTTCTACCTCTGTGTTACACCCCCACACACCCTTTTTTAAAAGTTGGAAACAGAGTCTCACTACGCTTCTGAGGGCCTCGCCAAACTGCTGAGGCCGGCCTGGAACCCCAGATCCTCCGGTCTCAGCCTCCGCACTCCTGCTATTACAGGTGTGTGCCACCATGCTCGGCTCTACAATGTTTCGGCGCAGAGGTCAGAACATGCCCGTCGGGAACTACCAAGTCAAACAAAGGGCTGTAGCAACCGACAGCCCACAAGGGAGTCTCGACTTATTCTCAAGAAACTTTTTATTTAAATTAAAAAGATAACGCTTTTCTCTGATCATGGTGCTACTGGGCACTTGATGCCACCCAACTGACTTCTAACATTTATTGATTATCCAATTTAATACACTGTGGTAATATTTTAAAAATAAAAAATAGCATGGCTTGTTTCTTTTTTTTTTTTAATTTTTACTTTTTGTGGTACTAGGGATTGAACCCAGGAGCACTCTACTTCTGAGATACATCCCCAGCCTGATTTTATTTTTTTTATTTTTTGTTTTGAAATAGGGTCTCGCTGAGTTGCTGAGGCTGGCTTCAAAACTTTGCCCTCCACCCCCCCCCCCCCAGCCTCCCAACTGCGGGGATTACAGGCCTGCGCCACCATGGCCGCCCACCGCATTTCGTTTTTAAGAAAACATTACAAGACCTTTATTCATCGCCAGCCGTGGGTTGGAGGGTGGCCTCCCTGAGGACGGGTGTTGTATCGTAGTTTTAGACATTCGGCAGATGAGGAAGGGGGTCCAGGGTACCCGTGGGCCTAGAATACTCACACACGACCCTGCCCGAACACTTCCTTCACCAAGATACTCTCCTGTCCTGATAACAGGCGCAAGAATCATTTTAGACTCGTGAGGTCATCGTGCAAGAAAGCAATACCTCTTCATCTTTAGTCGGGGCCTGGAAGCTTCTCTAGGGAGAAGGGTGACTGCTGGAAGATTCTTCCCGCTCTTTCCTTTGGCTTTTCTTTTGCAATAGCAGGAATCCGAGTGGCTCCACTCCTGCCTAGCCCTCAGAAGGAGAGCCACACGAGAGGTAAGTGCTCAGGTCCGCCGTGAAAACACACCCCGTCTTGTTGAGTTCCGTCCAGCTACACAGGCTGGAGTAAGGACCAGGAAACCTGGGCGTGTCCGCAGGCCTCACAGCTCGCAAATCAGGGGGCCCGCACTGCCACGGATCATTCAGTTAACTTCGTGTTTCTCAGTTATTAAAACAAAAACAAGACGACACGAAGCAGGTACTCCTCTGGCGGAGGGCTGAGGAGCAGGGCTCTCTGTGACAGGTGACTGCGTCTTCATCATCAGAAGTGCTGCATGCGGATGGGATTGTGGGCACGCTCTGGTAGGTGGGCGCTGCGCCCGTAACCTAAACACCAGCTCCCCTCTGTTACCCAAAGAAAGTAACTACAAACCACTCTGAACCGCTGGGGAGGAGGGCGCCCCCTGCTGCCGGCAGGGAGATGCACCGGCCAGAGGCCATTGCCTCCAGTTCAGTATCCTGGGGGTTGTATAGTGTTAATGGAAATTAAGTAAAAAAGCACCCTGCACATGGAAGACATGAATGTTTCCCTTAAAACCCTCTCTGCTAGAATTCACTTACGGAAGAGTCAGCCCGCTTCTAAACCACCGAAAGGGCGTTCCTCATCCATGACAGCTTTAAGATGGAGGGTGGTGTTTTGTGAGGCTTGTGGCAGCTGGGGGCTGAGGCTGTGTTTGAACTAAATTTTGTGAAGATTAAATAGTGCATCAGTGAAAATGTATGTGGGGAAAACATCTTCATTAAATCTGGGATTCAGTAAAAATGTATTTGTAAAAAAAAAAAAAAAGCTTTTTAATGTTTGTGTTTTGCGGAACTAGGAATCGAACCCAGGGGTGCTCTGCCACGGAACCGCACCGCCAGCCCTGTTTATTTTAAGACGGGGCTCAGGCAGGTAACCCTCCTGAGGACTTCACTGAGATCCGGTTGAAACTCCATGGACGAATTGAGTTGTGAGTACTTAAGGACAAGGGGCGGCATGTCCCAGAGCTGAGAGTCTGGAGAGAAGCTACACCAGGTGACCGAGATCCAGTCCCTTTCCCTCCACAGGGGCGTCTCCCAGGAAGGAGCGTGTGCTGGAGTCGCACAGCCGGACCTGCTCTCCACTTGACTATCTGTGAAATGGGTCGAGGGTAGTACCTCTCTCCAGTTGTGGAGGGGATTAATCGTCAAGCGTAAGGAACATACGTTTTAAGGTACGTGACACATTTAAGACTCTATCGCCGCGCGGCAAGGGCTCAAATTAGATGGGTATAAAAACCCAGTGTCCAGTTTGCTTCTAGACACTGTCTTCCTCCCCTCGCCTCTCTGGCCCCTTCTCAGACTTCTCGGCCCCGCCTCCTCATCTCACTTGTAGGAGTGACCCCCAGGCTTTCTGTTCAGACGGCCTCTCCTCTGTCTCAGTCTACAATCTCACTAGTGTAGTCCCAAACACCCGACCATGTGACCGAGAGGACGGAAGGCTTATTTGCTCAGTGTTTTGGAGATTTCAGGTTCAGTCCATGAGAGGCCGGAGTCTGCAGATGTCAGGGCAAACCAGAGAGAAGGAGAGAATCCAGAAGCAGAGAGAGCCAGCAGGCAAGGGAACTCACAGACAAAAGCAGTCCCTAAGGCCACGCCCACCTCCAGCCCCACCCACCTGCTGGTTACCACCCGGTACGTTCATTGCCGTGGATTCACACGCTGATGAGGTTGCCGCCTTCGTGCTGCTCCCAGTCCGTGACCACTAGCGCGTGAGCTCTCGGCAGGCATGCTGTATCTGACCGTGACACCTGTCAGCCCCCACCTGCTCCCCAGTTGCCTTGGGTCTTTCTCACATACCCCTCAATCCATCAGCAACTCTCTGTGGCTCTGCCTTCAAAGTAAAACATCTTCAGGGTCTGACCCAGGCTCCCAGCCATCAGCTCTCACCTGGAGTCTTGTGAAAGCTTTCTAACTGTTCTTCCAACTTTTCTCCTTGTTTCTCCCAGGTGTATTCTCACGTTCAGCAGCCAGATAAGCTAAAAAACATATCGATCTTATCTTGTTTCTCCTCCGCTGGAATTCCTGCGGCGTCAGACACAGCATCTTCAAGGTGGCCGGCGAGGCCGGGCTCCTCCCAGGCATGGCTCCTACCCTTCCTCATTCCGCTTCAGGTGATGGGCTTCCCTTTGCTGTCCCTGGACAGGGGGCAAAAGACCAGGCGTCCTGTGCTAGGAGCCAGAGAGGTGGGTTTGGGGAAACCCAAAGGTGCTTTCATTCTGGTTAAGGGCAGTTTGACTCCAAATACATCTACTTACTGCTCACCACACCATGGGTGTGGCGGGACTACCAGTGCTTCCGCTATAGGTGTGTGTGTGTGTGTGTGTGTGTGTGTATCTGTGTGTGTGTGTATCTGTGTGTGTGTCTGTGTGTCTGTGTGTCTGTGTGTGTGTGTATCTGTGTGTGTGTGTCTGTGTGTGTGTGTGTGTGTCTGTGTGTCTGTGTGTGTGTGTCTGTGTGTGTGTGTCTGTGTGTGACTGAGGATTGAATCTAGGCGCACTCTACCTCTGAGCCATACCCGAGCACTTGTGTGTGTGTGTGTGTGTGTCTGTGTGTGTCTGTGTGTGTCTGTGTGTGTGTGTCTGTGTGTGTGTGTGTCTGTGTGTGTGTGTGTCTGTGTGTCTGTGTGTGTGTGTCTGTGTGTCTGTGTGTGTGTGTGTGTCTGTGTGTGTGTGTGTGTGTGTGTGTGTGTGTGTCTGTGTGTGTGTGTGCTTGTGTTACTGGGAACCCGGGGCATTCTACCTTTTACTTTGAGCTACGTTTTCAGCCTGATTTCATTCTTTTATTTTGAAACAGGGTCTCACGAAGTTGCGGAGTGCCTCACTAAGCAGATGAGGCCGGCCATGAGCCCACGAGCCTCCGGTCTCAGCCTCCTATGGGCTGGGATTGCGAGTGTGCGCCACCATGCTGGGTCCCTGTTTCATCTTGAAATGGTCCCTGTAAAGTTACTGAGGGTCTCACTAAGTTGCTGAAGCTGGCCTCAAACCTGCAATCCTCCTGCATCAGCCTCCCAAGTGCAGGGATCACAGGTGTGCACCACCGTACCCGGCTGACATGGTAGATTTTCGAACCTGAAAATGCACTGGGAACTCCAAAGCTTCCCAAAGCACTGACTTTTGTTATTCAACGTGGGATTCCCCACCGTAGACGCCTAACATTAGTGAGGAAATTAGGGGCTCATTTCCCGTTATGTAGAGCTTTTTGTTTTTTGTTTTTCTGTTGTTGTTTTTGGTGGTACTGGGGCTGGAACCCAGGGGCTTTTTAAGGCTATACTCCCAGACCTATTTTTATACTTTATTTGGAAACAGGGTCTCACTAAGTTGCTGAGAGCCTCACTAAGTAGCTGAGGCTGGCTTCGAACCTGTGCGATCCTCCTGCCTCAGCCTCCCAAGTGCGGGGATTACAAGTGTGTGCCACCACGCCCCACTTAGAGTTTTAAAAATACAAAGATGGAGACCAATCTCTAGAGAAACCCTCTGAATAACTCTTCCTGAGCATTTGTGAGATCCTTGACTGTTCTTCCCAATGCAAAGTTCCACCAAGGACACAGCTTTTCCGAGGCTGGTTTTCATGGCGCCGCTGTGCTTATAAGTCACTGGGTCACGTTTCTGCCGTGCCCTGCAGAAACGCTTTGCCCAGGTTTGCCATGAGGCCCCAAGCGGGAGCCAGGAAGGCACAGGTGCCAGGCACAGCTGCAGCCTTCCTCTTGGCAGGGCTGGGAGAAGCTGCCAAATTAGCTGTCCTTTGCTCTTGTCCCCAGGAGAAGACCACAGGAGACAAAGGAGTCTGAATGCAGAGACAGGGAGAGGCAGGTTGCTTCAGGCTTGTCCACCAAGGGATTGGGAGTGCCTTTGCCGCCAAAATACAAAAGACGTTGCAGGGGGCCCGTGGGAACGTGTGTCTCATTTCAAGTGGCAGGTGGGATCGATTGACAGCACAACCCAGGAGCTGCTGCCGGACACTTCCTTGTTCCTGAGCCTCTGATAGATGGTTTAGAAGACACCTCCCAGGGAAGATGGTCATGCTGCCCAGGAGAAACCAAGGGGGATGGGTGCACAGAGGCCGAGGTAAGAAAGCTCCCCATCCTGGGCTCCGGGACCCCACCATGAAGGCTCACATCCAGCCCGGGCCCCAGACCCATCCAAGAACAAAGAAGGAACTTGTGAGCACCCCTCACCCCAGGATGGACAACTGAGTCCTCAGCCTCTGGAGGATCCCATAACCCGTCCCTCTCTCTTTCCACGCTGACCAAGCCCGTGGGACTGTGCTCTGCCGTGGCCCTGCCACGTAGCCTCAGCCCCAGGCCTCTGAGAGCTGGAGATCACCTTGAAGCCCCTGGCTAGGGGCGAGGACCCCTTTACCTGCCTGCTTCTTCCTGACATCTTCTAGGGGGTGGCCTTCTGCTTTGGGGTCTATCACCCTATCCTGCCCACCTGTGGAGTCTCTGCTGCCTCATGTTGGGCTTCAGAATGCTAGCCACTTCCTGGACTGTGGCTGTGATGCGGGAATGTAAAAACCACTGTCGTAGAAACATCTGGACTGGTGTTTGACCAAAGAGCCAGGCACCATAGCCCAGCTAAGATGAACCATTGGCCACTTTTCAAGTTTTTTTCCTTCTCCTCTGGCCTCCACCGATCTTGAGGCCAGTATCAATTATAGTGCTTTCAAAAACAAAGTCACAGAATATTGTACCAACTGGCTTAACTATAAAGGAAAGTCACTGGCTGTGGAACTGGAGAATTGATGGACAGCCCAGCTTTGGGCGGCCATGCTTAAGGCTTAACTTTGCCTTGACTTTTGGCCCCATCCTCACTGTGTCAATGTTATCTCCAGGTGAAATTTCCCTGGTAGCTTCTAGATGACTCACGTACCTCCTCATTCACATGCAAGAGGAGAAGGCAGAGAGCATCCTTCCATAACCGGGGAAGAGTTTGGCAGCTTTCTGATTGGCTGAGTTCCAACATCATCATTGTGATCAAGAGACTGCTCTGCTCTGATTGGCTTGGGTCCACCCATGCTTAACCAATACCAGGACAAGGAGATGTGATTGCCCTGACCGGTCCCTATTTAAGGAGCCTGGAATCCAAGCCTACTTGGTCAATCCATCAGAGCAGATGGACCAGGAGCTCCATATCAGCCGCTGGGGCAGAGCCATGCCTTCCCCAAAGCGAGGGGCACATTCAGTATCATAGCCCCACAGCTGGCATCTGCTAGAGCAAGTGGTCCCAGCCCGTGAGGACACAGGCAGGGTCTAGACCCCAGGGGAGGCCATGCCTGGAAGGAGGAGCACTGTGTTCTGTGGAGGAATAGGGGCAGGAGGTCACTCAGACTGCTCTTGGTTCTCCCTTGCATGGAGGAGGGGACCCCTTAGCAGGACTCAGCACACAGCTGTGGCATTGGGGACACCACTGGGAGCCCAGGAGAGTGACTCACAGGGACCGAGAAAGACCGAGAAAGGCGGCTTGCAGAGACGTGTTGGGGCAGCCCAGGGAGAGGGTTGGCCCTGAGATTCTGATCTGCAATTTGTTTTTGTTTAAAAACAACAACGGAGCTGGCTGGACTCAGATCTCCACAAGCTGGAGAACGCCTCCCTGCCTGCGTGGCGTTTCTCTGCCACACAGGATGCGCACGGATCTCCTGTGCATGCGCGCTCTTCCTGAGGGGCGTGGGCGCGGGCGCACTCACAGGTTCCCATCAGTAACAGGACAGCCAGGCCCCTGCGCTGTCTGAGCAGATGTCTGAGACCCGAGAAAGCTCCGCGGAGCTGTTCTGCTGCAGGAGCACAGTCGGGGCTGGGGAGAGACACTCTGGGGACTGAACACTGCCAGGATTGTTCAGGGCCCCGTGGGGCAAGCAGGCCCCAGATGCAGAGGTACCCAGGGAAGTCCTGCCGAGCGCTAGCAACACGCTTGCTGGCGTGGTAAGCCTTTTGATCTCTTTTGGGTCATGGGTTCCTCCCAACAGCCTTTGGGAAAGCCTTTCAAGGGCCAGAACATCGAGGCATAGAAAAGTAAAATACCTGGCTCACGGCGTCCCAAGGCCGAACCCATCTTCTTCCTCTTTTTTCCAACATTGGAGAGGACCTTTTTGTTTTTTTTAAATCTGTCGGTTCAGGGGTTCATTAAAAGGTGCCGTGGAGTGGATTGTACCAGTTCCCCAGCCTGTGCTTAGCGACAGGCCTTCCTCGTCCTTTCCGCTCAGTTCTCGAATCCGGGCGTTGCGTGTCACTATCATCTCTCTTCCCCCGGCTTAATCAGGAAAATGAGAATCTACACTCACAGTGAGTTCTTCTAGTCCATTGATTAGGTAATTTTGCTTTTATGAATCAATTGCGGTGATTGCTATGCTGAATAAAACGCGGAATTGCGATCGCAAAGGCAACCTAAATTAGGAGCTTTAAAATACACACGAGCTGTGTGGGGACCTCAAGTTCCGAAGGGCTAATTCTACTCCCTCTTCCTGATTCTGTCGTTTCCCCAGGGGTCACTGGTGTGGGTTCGCAGCCGTGCGATTCTGTGCACACTGCCTGGCATCTGGTGTTATTGTTCAACTCCCTTGACAGCCCTGTGGTAGACAGAGGGTGGGGTTCAAAGTCAACATAATAAGCTTCAGGAGAAACAACAGTGGCCACAAATACCGTGAATCTGCGGCTCCCTCCGAAAGGCCAGGTGAGTTCTGGAGATAGCAGCACATCAGCACCTTAGGCGGCCCCGGAACAAGTGAACCAGCAACCTCACCCGTATGGGTGTGCTCATTCTTTTCCTTCAGGTAGGTACAGGTCAGTTCATACAGGCCACACTGATTCGTCTCTGTGGATTGCCTCTTGCTACAGCAAATATGATAATATCCCGTCACTGCAGTTAATAATGGCGGCACTTTATTTCACGAGAGGATGTTTTGAAAGCCAAATAATCACTCTGAAGAGGACGCAGAGATTAGATAAGGCAGAAGAGAAGAAAACGAGAGGCCGATGTGGCGTTGGAGGGTGGAGACCCAACGGCTTAGTGCTGACGGACAGAGACGGTACTTGGCTCAAAGACTATGAGACTGAAGGATTCTGGTGTGCGTGTGTGTGTGTGTGTGTGTGCGTGTGTGTGTGTGTGGTACTGGGGGTGGAACCCAGGGGCTTTCTACCTCCGGGCAATCCTCCCAGACCTATTTTATACTTTATTTGGAAACAGGGTCTCACTAAGTTGCTGAGAGCCTCGCTAAGTAGCTGAGGCTGGCTTCGAACCTGCGCGATCCTCTTGTCTCAGCCTCCCAAGCGCGGGGATTACAAGTGTGTGCCACCACGCGCTATGAGACTTGAAGGATTCTAGATACCAGATATTACATCAATTATTTGACAAACACTTATGGTGTGCATTCTATACGTGGGACACGAAAAATTTTTGGTTATTGTTACTTTTTTTAAGACTCAGTAGTAAAGCCAGGCGTGGTGATGCATACTTGTAATCCCAGGACTTGAGAGGCTGAGACAGGAGGATCTCAGTTTCATAGCCAGACTCAGCTACTTAGTGAGGCCCTTAGCAACTCAGTGAGAACTTGTTTCAAAATGAAGAATAAAACAAAATAGGGCTGGGGATGGTGTAGTTTAGAGGTAGAATGCCCCTGGGTTCCATCCCCAGTACTACAAAAATAAAAAAAAAGGAAGAAAGAAAGAAAAGAAAGAGAGAGAAAGAAAGAAGGAAGGAAGAAAAAATTAGCATCATCTATTTTGGAGCCGTTGAAAGACAGTTGTCACTGATAACTGGAGGTGGATAACTTCTGAGAGGTAAAGGGAAAGTGAACAAAGAGGGTAACGAAGTTCTTCCTAGGGCCCAGGGACTCATGCAGAGACAAGCCAGGAATCCAGTGATCCACGAGGAAGCCCACCCCGGCTGAAGTGTTTAATTAAAAAAAAATGTAGGCACTAGGAATTGAGCCTAGAAGCATTCTGTACCAGTATTGGGAATGGCCTAGGAAGATTTGAGAAAGCTCTGATTCTTAATAAATATATTGCAAAAATCATTTCGTGGGTAGACCTATAGAAGGACTTGGTTTGGTCAGGAAAGCAAGCAGCTATTATAATGTAAAACATCCTAGCTGAAAGTAATTAGCAAGTGGAAAGAGAAGGGGGGCTAGGACTTCCTCGTTCTAAAGGCAGGTTGACATAATAGTTGATAATCTAGTTAGGATGGGAGGAGGGGATCGACCTATGAGAAAGGAGAAACCTGAGCGTAGACCAGGAGTTCCCGGGAAAAATCGAGGGGATGGACTTGACCTATGTCAGAGTTACTAGAACAAGATGGAGGCCCTTATGCCCATAAAACCTATTCCAGGTTTTGTATTTCGGTGATTTTGTTCAGAGCGCCCCCTCATGTTAGGGGTGTCATGGGGCTGTAACTGTCTTCTATATTTCTATCTTTTTAATAAACTCCTTTAAATCTTCAGCCAGAGTCCAGGCTATTGCATATTTATTCTTAGCTTAGGACAAGAACCCCTGGTTGAGGGGAATTGTTTCCGGAAGCCTAGCAAAAGTCCCTGGGGACAGTTCCCCCAAAAAGTAGCCCTCACCCCAAACCATAACAGTACAAACCGGAACACATTCTACCTCCAAGTGTTTTTGTTTGTTTGTTTGTTTGTTTGTTTGTTTGTTTTAAACAGGTTTGGCTAAATTGCTGAGGGCTGGATAGAAACCTGTGATTTTCCTGTCCCAGCCTCCCAAGGACTGGGGTTACGATGAGCACCACCGCACTCTGCTGACGGAAGTCTGTGTAAAAGGTGGGACAGAGGGTGTGGAGTTTGTTTGTTTTTTGTGGTACTGGGCTTAAATTCTGAGGAACTGGGTGGCTGCAGAAAAGCAGTGAATTTATGAGAGTCTTCAGAGAAGAGACTTTCGGTGCGGAGACCGGCAGAGGACATGGGGAAGAAGGGGCTTGAGCGATGGCTTCAGCGCTGCAAACGGGAGCTCACGGATGCAGCGCCAGCCTTGGGAGCAGATCGCGCACGTCCAGATAAATGTGTCCTGCGCGGGTTTGGGTTCCCTCCCTGCCCCACAGAGTGGGTGGGCGAGGAGACTAGAGAGTGATCCCAAGGACCACGGCATGGTTTGGTGGAAGAGACCAGGGGCCCGGGCTGGGGCACGGGAGATGCACGCGGTCAAGCCGCATGGAGCCTCAGGCCAGGCCCAGGGCAGAAGGGCCTGGGGCCCCAGGTGCTGTGCAAGGGCCGAGCTCTCCAGGGGCTCTCAGCCCACTGGGAAAGCAGAGGCGCCCGGGTTTCAGAACGGGATGACCATTTAGGCACTGGGGATGGAACGAGGGGGCATTCTATCCCTGAGCTATATCCCCAGGCCCATTTTATTTCTTTATTTTGAAACTGTGTCTCACTAAGCTGCAGAAGTGTCTGCTAAGTTGCTGAGGCCGGCTGGGAATCTGTGATCCTCCTGTGTCGGCCTCCCAAGTACTGGGATTATAGGCGTGTACCACCCTGCCCAGTTTACCACTGGTATTGGTGGTGTTATTATTACTATTATTACTTATCATTGTGTTTGTGATACTGTGGATTGAACTCAGGGGCATTCTACCTCTGAGCTACACCCCTAGCTCTATTTTATTTTATTTTATTTTTTGCAGTACTAGGAAGGAAACCCAGGGACATTGTATCTCCAAGCTATACCCCCATCCCTATTTTTAGTTTATTCATTTATTTATTTATTTATTTTAGTAGTACTGGGGATGGAACCCAGGGACTTTCTACCTCTGGGCTACACTCCGGACCTCTTTTATATTTTATTTGGAAACAGGGTCTCACTAAGTTGCTGAGAGCCTCACTAAGTAGATGAGGCTGGCTTCGAACCTGCGCGATCCTCCTGTCTCAGCCTCCCAAACGTGGGGATGATAAGTGTGCGCCACCACACCCGGGTAGTTTTTTATTTTTGAAACAGGGTCTCACTGAGTTATGAAGGGCCTCGCTAAGTAGCTGAGGCAGTCCGAGAATCACGATCCTCCTGTCTCCGCTTCCCAAGTACTGGGATGACACGCGTGCACCACCACGCCCAGTGAACCCTGGTATTATTACAAATGTGGGGCTACGGGATTCGCCGGTGCTGCCCATCCCCTCTGTTGCTTCTCCCTTCTGACCAGCCAACCACTGCGCCAGCTACTGAAATCTTACCCTCATCTGGCAGAGGCCTCTTGGAGGCACCTTGGCAGCGCAGCTCAGGACACAGATACACCATGACCGTGTTGCTTTGTTCTCCTGGTAGTTTTCTGGTTCATTCAACAACTGGAGGAGAATGTGCTTCCCCCAACACACACGCACAGGAACACCGGGAGAGGGACGTGCAGACAGCTGGAAAGGTGTAGCCCGGAGCTGAGGGGAACGCTGCCCAAGGAGCCTTCAGGACAGCCCACAAGAGCAGGAGGCACTTTGCCAAAGGAGATTTTATTTTGCAGTTTCCAAAAGGTAACAGAACCCTTCCAACATTCTTTTTTTTTCTCTCCCTTCCTCCTTAAAGGCTCAGAATTTAAACACAGGACTCTGAAAGGCTGGAAGCCTGCCCCCCCCTCCCGTCCCAAGCGCCCGGGGCTCTTTGCCAGCTCCCAGGGTTCAAGTTCCTGCCCGGTAGGCTCATAACCAGAACTTTCTGTTTCCAAAAATCTCGATTCTTCGTCGCCAGCAGGAATTCTGGGCCACCAACTTCTGAGAATCTGCGCTTGTCAGCCATTCAGACACATGCCTACAGTCTGGTCCCTCGGAGTGGGAGAACGGTGCTTCTGGTAGAGCCCATGACTGTCACTGTCGTGGGGAAGCTGGTGTCCCTCATGATACCACCCACGGCTCGCCAGTCACCCAGACACACCCGGAGGCCTGGCAGAGTTCCTCAACGGTGGAATCCCCCAGCGCCTCCAAAGGCACTGACTAGGAGCCAGTTAATAGATAACTTGGGATCATCCTGTTTAGCTTCCTCAAGGAACTGACCCCATGGTGCAGACTTTGCTTAATTAGAATACCAGCGCATCCATTTTAAAGAGAACTAAAGCAAAGACACCCAGAGACACACTAGTCTTAATTTCCAAGGATACCCCCACATGCACTTTGAACCAAGCTGTCGCAGACCGTGCTTTGGGGCCCATTTTAGGGATAGGAAGAGAGATTCACACTTAAACGTTGTCTTCATTTACGTCTATGTACTACCAGCAGCACACAAACATAGACGAAAAGGTTTTTTTTTTTTTTTTTTTTTTTTTTTTTTTGTAGTACTGGGGATGGAACCCAGGGGCATTCTACCTCCAAGCCACACCCCCAGCCCTATTTTTTATTCTTTATTTTGAAACAAGGTCTCGCTAAGTTGCACAGGGCCTCACTAAGTAGCTGTCCGCGAACTGTGATCCTCCTGTCATCCTCCCAAATGCTGGGATGACAAGCGTGCGCCACCACGCCAGGCCTGATTTTTTTTTTTTTTTTTTTTTGACCACGTATCCAATGAATAGGGTGTCCTGTGCGCCCTGGCGGAGCTGAAAATAGATCTCTGTGGTGGAATGTGGGAGAGGACAAATACAGAATGTAGCTTGTCCTCCGAGGTGCAGGCCGCCCCCGCTGCGCCCGGGGCCGGCATGTTAGTGGCCCTGTTTGCAAGCTTTTTTTAGGTTCAGTTGCATGATAGTACAAAGAGGCCTGTGTTATGTCCCCACACCACGCTTTACACCCCGTGACCCACTAAGCACTGATCCTTTGGTTGGGGTTCTTCTAACATCTTGGGGAACGAGAGAGAGAGAGAGAGAGAGAGAGAGAGAGAGAGAGAGAGAGATAGCTTGAATTGGGGGCGGGGTGGGGGAGCAGCAGTTCTCATTTACAATACTTGAGTCAAGAATTTGGAAACATGACCCCAGCCAAAGCTTTCGGAGCCCTCCTATCAGATGTCGTTATTTTTGGGTAGCTTGAAAATAAGGCCGGCGGGCGGAAAGCCGACAAGGTGCCCAGTGGCCCGGCAGGAGGGGAGCACGCAGGGGCTCCATCAGGGAAGGGTCCTGCTGCCCCTGGCCTCCCCCATCTGGAACTGGGGCGCTTCACCCCTGCTGCGAGGAATGGGAGGTACCAGTGTTTCCCTCTAGGTTCCCCAGAGGCATCCTGGCACTGCCTCTGCCCACTACGCTGGATAAGAAATCTTAGCGAAGTCTCGCCCTTACCCAGCTTCTCTTTTATTGAAATAGACGGTATTTCCCACAGTAAGTGAAAGAGACACCACCACAGGGCGACTCCCTGCTCCAGCCCTGACGAGTGGTGTCCACGTCAGAATGGAGCCTTGGCCCGCACTCAGGATCGTGACTCCCTTGCCCTGTCCCTCCCGTCTCCCATCCAGCTCAGGCTGTACACACACACGCACACTCGCCTGGCACAGAGGCCAGATGGCTATCCTCTGTGTCACAGACTTTAAATACAAACATGAAGATTATTCTAGTACCCCATGAGGGATAACTCCGCTATCATATAAGCTTCCCTGAGAGTCACGGGCGTGAGAGGCGGGCGCCTACGCTGGGTTCTTGGATTACTCACAAGCCCTTAAAGTTACTCCAGATGAATAGGTCTTTAAAATATTTATATCAATTCCTTTTTCAAAAGAAAAAAAAGTCCATATTTATTTCTGAACCTTGCAAAACAGAACATTGTCTCTTCTCAGCCCCCGTTTGGGGTTTTCGGCCTCCACAACATTGTTTAAAGGACTACCCCAGGCTCAGCGTGCCCACTCACCCTCAAGGAGGGATTCTACCTGTCTGTCTTCCACTCCAGCTCCAAGACCAGCTTCTTGGGCACCTTCTGTGGCCCCCAGGAGAGACAGGCCCGCCCTGCCTCTGGGTGCCAACTCTACCCTCTGAATGTAGCACACCCTTCCAGGGCACCTTTTTTTTTTGGTACTGGGAAGATTGAACCCAGGAGCATTTTGCCTCTAAGTTATACCCTAGCCCTACTTTATCTTTTTATTTTTGAAATAGGGTCTCACTAAGTTGCAGAGAGCCTCACTAAGTACCTGAGGCTGCCTGTGAACCTGTGACCCTCCTGGCTCAGCCTCCCATGTACTGGGATTAAGGTGTGCACCACCAGGCCTGGCATTGGTCACCCGTAGAGGTGTGTTTCTCAGCCTTGTAAGCGATGCCAAGACACCCAAAGGGCCCATGTCTTGTTCGTTCTGGCGATGAAGACGAGCACAGGAGGCACGGGCATATACAGGGTTGCCCAAACCATAGCCTCTCTCTTAGTGTGGGTCAAGGCAGGCTGGACAGAGGAACGGAGTCCTCTGTCTGGGACATTACAGGAGTCGAGGCGCTTGGTGGAGGTGTGTGGGGTTTGAATTTTGTTTAATTTGATTTTTTTTAAAGAATTAAAAAATTTTAAGATATTGGAGGTTTGTGTATAGCTCTGTTTTAAGCAGAAGGGAAAGTCTTAGGTTGTTTGTGTCCGGAATAAAATAAGCGGCACGGTGGTCCTGGGTTTGTGTCCGAGCGAGGGAGCGCTCGCTATGGGGCGACCACACCAGGATTCCTGACTTCACCACAGTGCGTGCCTTCTTTTTATATTTTCCCATTTGGGAGTCCTCGAAAATGTGTTAGTATGAATAAAAGTTATACTTCTGTCTGTCTCGCCCACATAGGCAGCGTATGAGCAGATGAACAATTCAGTCGGCCCTGAGGAACCCTGTGCTGCCCCCAACGAGGACCTTTCTCACCTTGCTTTCAGTCGAGCACCAATCTCCTATTCCTGGTACGAACGACCAGATGTTTCTAGGATATCCTAGAACAGCCGAGATGGTGCTTAAGAAGATGAAGGTGGATTTACCTCCAGCAGTTTCCAGCAGGTAATGCGCTTTTCTGCCTCTGTGATGGGAACTGGGAGACGCGTGGTTTTGAGGTGCCACGGTCCAAGAGTCACATGCATGGCCTGGGGGGACCACGGCCGCCGCCCGTAGACAACTCTGTGGTTTGGCCTTACCACCGTGTGCGGCAGGGATCCTGTGCGGTTGACTGGCAGCACAACTTTCCGATTCCATCTTCTTGCCTTGATCATGTCTTCTCACTGCCAGCTTTTCAGTGTTTTCAGGAACTTTGTCTTGAATTTAGTTCCCTTTTTTGACAGATTTCTCCCTCCCTCTCTCCCTCCCTTCCTATTTTATTTTATTTTATTTTATTTTATTTTTGTGGTACTGGGGATCAAACTCAGAGGCATTCTACCTCTGAGCTAGACTTCCAGCTCTCCTTTTTTTCTTTTTTCTTTGCGGCACTGGGGATGAAACCCAGGGACATTCTACCTCTGAATTACACCCCCAGTCCTATTTTTTTATTCTTTATTTTGCAGAGAATCTCACAAGTTGCTGTTTGCAATCTTCCTGTCTCAGCTTCCCAAGTACTGGCATTACAAGCATGCACCACCGTGCCCAGCTTACTCCCAGCCCTTTTAAAATTATTTCTTTGTTTGGAAAGGGGTCTTGTTGGATTGCTGAGAGCCTTGCTCTATTGCCGAGACTGTCCTTGAACCTGTAATCCTCCTGTCTCAGCCTCCCAAGGACTGGGGTTGCAGGCGTGCGCCATCACATCATACCTGGCCCCTCCAAATAACTTCTAATGACAGGAATCAGTTTCTAGCAGGCTCAGAAAGTCAGAGGGCCACAGGAAAGAGAGAGGGTGGGGCCTCTATAGCTCTTGACCAGTAGATTGCCTAGTCAAGCCAGAGATGCCGGAGTCTCTGGGGACTACATCTTAGCTGCCAACTCCTAATTTGGAAAACACCTGCCACTTCTTGGTGCCACAGAGGTCTGAGATGACTCCCAGCAGGTGTATAGCCTAACTCCAAGATCCCTTTGATTCCAGAAGCATTCTTTCCGAAACAGGTGCACAGTTTCAAATTTCATTTAACTAGGTAGAGGCAGGGCTGACCCTAGCAAGCATCAGACTTCCATCTTCCAAAAAATGAAAACAAAAACAAACAAACAAAAAAACAGAAGTCCTGGGCCATTCCTAAGAACCTTTTTGCAGTGTTGGAGGGCAGAGGTAGGGGGGTCACTGGTGTTCCTACCCCTACTCCATCTGCATGGCGGCTGCACGTGAAGTCAGCAGGACCAGGAGATAAAGAGAGATTTGGTTTTCTGAGCCCAAGAGGGAGGCGTCTGCCCTCCGAGGAAGGCAGCAAGGTGAGGTAGGCACCCCTTCTTTCCAAACTTGTCCTTCAGGGTACATATCCATTGTCACGCGGGAAGCTCAGCCACCTCCAGCTGCTGTCTGGTTGGGTCTCTGCAGAAGCAAAGGCCTACTTCCTCTTTCCCCAGCCCCTGTCCCCTGCCACCCCCTCCACAAAGCCTTCTAGGCTGGGGTGGGGCGGCCCAGGGACTTTCCACTCTCAAAGGCGATCCCTTCCTGTCCTCGTGATCCAGCCTGTGAATCCTGTGATAGTCACATATATTTCCTGGTGACATTTGTAAAACAAGCCGAAATTGCTCACAAAAGCCAAATAAGAGTGCCAAGCCTGGATCTGATTATAACAACGCTGGGAAGGGATTAGGCTTGTCCGGTGGCGCCCCATAGACCGTCCACCTCATACTTTAACGCGTCCCTGAGTCACTGAAGGGACCTGCTAAAATCCAGCTCCTGAGTTAATAGGTCCAGGCGGGCCAGAGGGTCTGCACTTCCCATGTATGTATTGAAAAAAAGAAGCTTTGAATCCCGGGCGTGGTGGCGCACACTTGTAATCCCAGTACTTGGGAGGCTGAGATAGGAGGATTGCATGTTTGCAGCCAGTAACTGAGGGAGGTCCTCCGCAACTTAGCGAGACCCTGTTTCAAAATAAAGAATAATGTGAGTCTGGGGATGTGGCTCAGAGGTAGAATGCTCCTAGGTTCAATCCCTGGTGTCACAAAAAATAAAAGAAAAAATAAACGTAGCATTGCTTCCATCGTATTTTCCATGTTATCTTCCTGGGTGGTAGGCCTTTCCAATGGCTAAAGCAAAGCTTATTAACGCGTTCATCATGGTAGACGAACATATCAGGCTTGTAAGTTGTTTCAAAGCCTTGACAAATATAATTGTACTAAAAATGTGATCACTTGCATAGAGAGCGTTTAGATTATCAAATGAACTTGAAAACCGTAACAGACGTATCCAGACGTTGGGTCCAGATCCAGGTATTGTGTCTAGGAGATATAGTAGACCCAACAGAATAAACAGCATTCAACAAATGGTCTCTTGGAAGCAAAAGGGTTAGAGAAAGACTGTGGGCCCGGAGGGGAAGGAGGCGGCGGTGGGGGTCCGCCGGTGGGGGATTCTGAGTCCCCAGGAGAGGGACCACTCAGTCGGCACTCGGACAGCTGACTTGTGACTTGGGCTTCCTGTGTCCCGCTGCTGCGTGGAAATGGATGACGGTGCCCACCTGGAAGGCTGGGGCGGGCAGCGGGGGCCATGTGCAGGAGGTGCTTCATGGAGTAAGCTCTCTGTAAAAGTCAGGCAACACCAGGGCGCCGACGTCGGAGCGGCAGGGAGGCTGCACACCATATCATCTGGGGCTTGGTGCCACCCCCATGTGCAGATACCTAAAAGTTCTAAATCACAGGGGCAGGCTGGGAATAAAGCCTACTCCTGACTTTCATTCTGCTGAATATTCCTTCTCCTTCCTCTCTCTCTCTCTCTCTCTCTCTCTCTCTCTCTCTCTCTCTCTCTCTCTCTCTCTCTCCTCTCTCCTCTCTCCTCTCTCCTCTCTCCTTTTAATAATGGGGATTGAACCCAGGGGCGTTCTACCTCTGAGCTGCACTCCCAGCATATTTTTTTACTCTTAATTTTGAAACAGGTTCTCACTAAGTTGCAGAGGACCTCACTAAGTAGCTGAGACTGCCTGCAAACCTGCAATCCTCCTGTCTCAACCTCCCAAATACTGGGATTACTAGTGTGCACCACCAAGTAATCAGGCTTAAACATTCCTTCTTGCCAAAAAAAAATTAGAAATAAAATAAAGCTGACCTGTGACTGACATAGAACATGACTGAAATAAAGAGGAAGAAGGGGTCTGAGCATCTGTGAGCCACACAGGGTATTGTTTAGCTACCAGTGTTTGGATGTATAGTAAGAAAACACATAGTCATTACATATTTGTTGATAAAATTTATTTTCTTACCTTTGTTTCAGCAAAGTTATTAGTGAAACTCTTACAATAAAAATTTCCATGAGTTCAGTATTTCCTTGACAACAGTAATTTAACCTATTTTTTCGGTGTGTGTGTGTGAAGATTAAATCCAGGGGCATTCTATCACTGAGACATACCCTCAGCTTTAGACATATATATTAGTATAATTGCTACCCTATTAAAACAAATGTAATTATACTACTACATATATTTAGATGCAGTTTTATCAATATGTAAGTCTTACATTAATTAGATTGACTTACAGATTGATGAAAATATATTCATGTATATATCCACAAATATAATTTATTAGTATGGAGACTAAAATTTTAATTATTTTTAAATGTTTTCAGCAAGTTATTTTTCCTCCAAAGATATTCAAAACCCTCCAATAACCAAAATACAAATTAATTAGTAAACATCAAATATTGAAAGAGATCTAGCCAGGCATGGTGGCGTATGCTTGTAATCCCAGCATTCAGGAGGCTGAGACCGGAGTATCGTGGTTTGTGGCCAGCCTCAGCTACTTAGTGAGGCCCTCCACAACTTAGTGAGACCCTGATTCAAAATAAAGAATAAAAAATAGGGCAGGAAGTGTAGCTCAGGGGTCTAATGCCCTTAGGTTCCATCCCCAGGCCTGCAAAAAAAAAAAAAAAAAAAAAATATATATATATATATATATATATATATATATAGAGAGAGAGAGAGAGAGAGATCTGAATTTTCAACATTATTCTTTATAGACATAATTATATTTTATTGCATATTTTAAATTTAATTTTAGTTTTTTGTGTGGTGCTGGAGATTAAGCCCAGGGATATTCTACTTCTGAACTACCCCTGCAGCCCTATTTTATTTTGAAACAAGGTCTTACTAGATTGGTGAGAGTCTCACTACATCCTGAGGCTAGCCTTGAACCTGTGGTCCTCCTGTCTTCATCTCCCGAGTGCAGAGATTACAAGCATGTGATACCACACTGGCTTATTGCATATTTTTATAGAAATAAAACCATCTGCAATTCTAGCAAAGTCCATCTCATTGCTCTTGTGAAGAACTGGTCTTATATTTGCCATGTTATTTCTGGAGCTGTATTTAGGTACAAAAGTTATTGCAAAATGTATGTGGCACTGTTGCTTATTTTGTGTGCAGTAGCTAAGGACTCTGGAATCCCGAATTGGGATGTGAAACAGGAAAACAGACTGGGCATTATTGGGAAGTAATTCTTCATGATGTAAGCACCCTTGAGGTCTGGCTGTGTGAGAGGAGGATTCTCGCACGGAAATGAACTTATATTTTCTGCTATTCTGGCACTTCGGCTGCCAAAGTCCTCTCTGGGCTCCAAAGGCATGTCATTTTGGAAGTCAGCGGTGGTGCCCACAGGTTTTCTCAGCTCGCAACACATTTTACCTTCAAGGGTAGGTGGTGTGAAGGCAGGTCCCTGGGACCGTTAACGTGTGAAGCAGGAAGCGGGGCCAGGTATCCAGGCAACTCTGCCAAACAGGGACTAGTGATATTATGGACAGATATTTATTGGGATAAATTTTTTCACAGTGTGCAAATTTTTTTTTTTTTTTTTTGGTGGTACTGGGGATGGAACCCTTCTGCCTCGGGGCTACACTCCCAGACCTATTTTATATTTTTATTTTGGATACAGGGTCTCTTAAGCCAGCGCGGCTGGCTTCGAACCTGCGCGATCCTCCTGTCTCCGCCTCCCAAGCGCGGGGATTACAAGCGTGCGCCACCACGCCCGGCCTACACAGTGTGCAAATGTTTTAATAAATAAATAAATATATATATATTATTATATATTATTGCCTGTGTTTTATTCTTTGTTGACTTTAAGTCTGTTGCAGACTATTTGCCAATATCTTGTTGTGATACTGTACGTTTTGGTTTTCATCCACAGTTCCTGGTTCATAGCTTCCTCCTTAAGTCAGGCCACAGAAACTAGTTTCTCTTTCGCCAGGTGGGTCATAGAAATGAAAAGTGCACTCTCATTTTCTTGCACATTAGAGCTGATGGTCAGAAAGAAATTCTTTGACAGCTGGGTATGTCACATGCTGGTAATACCAGCACTTGGGAGGCTGAGACAGCAGAATCACAGGTTCGCAGCCAACTTCAGCAACTTGGTGATGCCCTCAGCAACTTAGTGGACCCTTAAATTTTTTTTAATTTAAAAATTAATTAATTGATTTAGAATTAAAAATTAATTCCAAATTAAATAAAAATTGAGCTGGTAGTGTACCTCAGAAGTAGAATGCCCCTGGATTCAAACCCCACTGTCACACACACACACACAAAAAAAAAAAACCACACAAAGAAATTCTTTAACCTATCTTGAATCTGCTAACAGGTCAAAAGACTCCCTTGTTTGAAGAGGGGTCCTGCCCCTGTGCGGCAGGAAGGAACACAGAAGCCGGGCCTTGCTGGATGACTCCACATGGTCTATTCGCAATGTCCTTTTAGTCACATTTCTACATGTTGTACTTCAATTGTTCCCTGCAGCGAGATCTCTAAAACTTTAAAGGACAGAATCCAGAGAGCTTCTGAACAGAGATGGGCTGAGGCCCAAGCCACCCCCTGGTCTATGACAGGGGCTGGGTATGGATACAACTTGAGTTGTTCCAGTTAAATGATCACTTTTTCTCTAGAAGTTGTGAATATGTTTACCACTGTCTATCTTTTGCATTCTAGATAGCCCCAGACTGCTTTTAAACAGGAAATCTCTACATCCTGAGTTTAGTCTGTTGTTCAAAAGGCTTCATTTAAAAATTGTGATTGTTCATACGTCGGGCATGGTGGGACACACTTCTAATCCCCACACTTGGGAGGCGGAGACAGGAGGATCGTGCAGGTTCGAAGCCATCCTCACTGGCTTAAGAGACCCTGTTTCCAAATAAAAATATAATATAGGTCTGGGAGTGTAGCCCGGAGGTAGAAGGGTTTCAGGAACCCCAGTACCACCAAAAGAAAAAAAAAATTGTGATTGTTCTTCTTGCTGGATCGTCACTTTAGGTCTGTTGTAGGTAGGCTTTTGTAAAATGTGTGGTTGCAGAAGGTCAGGCTTGAGTTTCCAGCTCTCTCGCTCCAAGGCACGGCTGAAGGTTGGTTCTCCATGCAACGTGCACAGATTTATGATGAAGTAACTATTTCCTATAATATCAACATATCTTTATTTCAGAAATATAAAGACCGTAGGAAGGCGGAGAGATGGGGACCATGATTCGTGGTCTCAATGGGGGATGACCAGCCACCCTGACCCTCTGTCATGAGCCCACTGTGCATTAGATACTGTGGTCGGCCTCCTCTGGTGGGACATCTTCTCCTGAGCTCTTCTGATTCAGAAGGGAAGAGAACCTCACACGTGGGTGGTCATCAGCGGGGCCCAGAGGTGAAGCGCTGAGAGGAGTCCAGCCTCACGGTGCCCAGCTCTTCACTTGGACCAGCAATCTTTTGCTTGTAATTATTGGCAACAATAGGTTTATTCTCTTCTCTTGCCGAACTTGGAAAGCAGCCTTGGTGAATATGGAGACTCTGAGTCCTCTCCAAGAGGCTGGGGAGGCAGATGAAGCATGGAAGGAGAGGCATGTGTTCATGCAGGGCGTGAAGCCTCCACAAACACCCCAAGGAGGGGTACTCCCGACCCCTGACTTTTATGTTTTCTCGACTGTATGTTATGGCAGAAGCAGACTGTTGAAGAAAGCTGTTCTGAAACGGAGCACATCCCTGGTAAGAAAGTTGCTGTCTTCTTCATTTCACCCTATTTCTTCCGTTATCTTGAATCACGTACTGTGTTCTTGACCCTGGATTCCAGGTCCCAGCTTTGACACCTGCCGTCTGTGTGGCTTAGGCAAGTTGCATCGCCTCTAGGACCTGTGGTTTCCTCATCTATAAAATCAAAAGAAGAATCCCTGTTCTCACTGAGTGGCTGTGGGATGCAGATGAGAAGCCGTGTTTGGAAGGAGTTTGCAAACTATAAAACACAAGACGACTGTGGCTCCTATTAGGATTGCTCTACCAATGGCTTTTGTTTTGCGGGGAATCTGAGGATCATGGCTAATGGCCTGGAAAGCTCAGCCCTGGGTTAATGAACAAGAAAGAGTGGGAGGTCTATGGCAGAAATGCTCTTTGGGATACCTTTTCTGTCCCTGGGAGGTTGGACTCTTCCCTGCGTGTATGAAAGCCTTATTTTGTGCCATACCCCACCTGAGGCCTTTAAGACCCAGAGAGACACGGTCCAGGATTCATTCTGCCAAGCTGTTCATGACATGTGTTTGGGTATATGTAGTAAATTCTCTTCCCAGGTAGCAGGAGATTCTCACAGGTCCCTTATGTTCCATCCCAGTTCCTAACTCACCCAGATCACACACACCCTCTTCCCAGGTACTAGTCATCCACCTGGCTGGGTGTGACAGCAACCTTTGACCAGACACTCCCCTCTGGAGTGGGGACACCCAGGTGTGAAACACACCCAGACAAGTGAGCCTCCTACTTACATTACTGTCACCCAGGGGGGGTCTTCTGGTAAGCAGAATGGATTTTAACCAACCTTCCTTCCTTCCTTCCTTCCTTCCTTCCTTCCTTCCTTCCTTTCATCTTTTTTATACTGAGGATAGAACCCAGGAGTGTTCTACCCCTAAACTATACCCTGGCTTTTTCTATTTATTTTTTTTTTAATTTTGAAATAGTATCTCACTAAGTCGCTGAGGCTGCCCTTGAACCTGCAATCTTCCTTTCTCAGTCTCCCAAGTACTGGGGATTTTTTCATTTCTTGACTTTTCTTTTATGAGAATTTTTTTTTCTTTTGGTCTGGTTTCATATAATCCCTCCCTGCCCGTGGTCAGAAAGTTTGAAATATATTTCTTTTTCATTTGTATGTGAAATCTAACTAGCACTGATTTCTAGGTGTTGTGTGGAATAGGGATTGAGTCTTCTTCCTCCCCCATATGTGTATACTTTTTAAATGAGGACACTTCCAAGATAATAGGACATGCCAGTATCTTTGAAAGAAAGAACAGACAGATCTGGGTCCCATGGTATGAGAAGTGAAGAGAGGAGACCTGCCCCAGGACCTGCAGTCCTTAAGGTAAGGGGTACTGTGGCATCCCCGGCTCTCTTGGCCTGTGTTGTTTTTGGTTTAATTTGCCTTCTGCATTGATTAGATGAACCTAGGATCCTAGCAGGGTCACGGTGGAGAAGAAGAGCGTGAGCATGAAAAGCATGGTGACCCTGCTATGATTCACTTGTTCCTTCAAGATCTCTGTTAAGCACTTGGAGCTGGTGTGCACCAAGGAATGAGAGTGACACCTGCCCTCATGGCACTCGCCTCCTGCCCATGAGCACCCAGAAGCATAGTTTCCTAAGCATATGGAGCGTCTTATATTCATTCGGTTACCTCAAGTTAACCAAGCCTTCTCATACAGGCTTTCCTCTTATACATTTAATTGAGATCCACCAGGGTTTGGGAATTTGCCTGTGGCCAACACAGCTAGGTATCACAGAGTCAGAACCTGAATCTAGATTTTTCTTGGAGTCCAGTATTCTTTGGACTGCGCTGCTCCTTTGTCCAATTGCATCTCTGTCCTTTTATCTATTAATCAGTCTCTATGCATCCATCCCTTTATCTTTTTATTGATCAGCCCAGTGCCTGCACCTCACCTACCTATGTATCCATCTAAGGATGCACCTCCCACCCAGGTAGGCGGGCTGGGAGGTGGAAGAGTGTTGGGAAAGGGTGAGGCACATAGTTCTGCCAGATCCCAAGTTCAGCTCCAGCCGGTTGCCTAATAAACCGGTTTCCACGTCTGTGAAGTAAGGCTTTGGCTCTGTCTTTCCAGGTGCAATCTGGGTCTCACGTGGCTTCCTGCTGACTCGAGTTTTAGTGTGTTGACTCCTCGAACGCAGTTTACTCACCCAGCTCTCGTCTGCAGGTCTGTCATCTGTAGCTGCAACTCATGCCCCTTCCCTGTGTTACTGGTTGGGTTTCTTACTGCGGTCCAGAAAAACACCACTCAAACTTGCCTACGCAAGCACGAGGCTCTGCAGGCTCGGTGCTGAGCTTACTGGGTGATGACAGGGTTGAGGCATGAGCTGGTAGGACCAGGGCTGTGCATCGCAACGAGGGGCTCCAGGTGGCCACATCCCACTCCCCATCCATATTTTATTGCTAACTTTCTGTGCCTCTTCATCTGAAGATCTGGCTCTCCTCTATTGCCAAAGGCCCTGTTCCTACCTGGGAGATGTGGCTCCTGGCAGCTCAGCCAAGCCACCCTAGAAAACTCTCTCATGTTGTTGGACAGAATCCAAGGGAAGGACTCTGACTGTTGTCTCTAGTGTTGGGGACTGGGTGATTCTGGACCAGGGTCTTTTAATCCATAGCCTGAGGACGTGGAACAATCACCACAAAAACTCTTTACACGTACTGGTAAATAAAATGCTTCTCTTGGGCAGAAAAACAAGCAACTAATTAAGGGAATAATAATGGTTAGGATCATGGGTCCTCAAAACAGAAGAAGGAGAAGAAGAAGAGGAGGAGGAGGGGAGGAGGAGGAGGAGGGGGAGGAGGCATGGCCTTATTGTAGCTGCAGCAGACTGAAATAGGAGGCCTAGTGGATCCAGCTTTCTGCTTTTAACCTGAGGGGACCTTGGGCAAATTATAAAGCCTTCCCAAGCTTCACTTAATTCACCTATAAAACAAGGAGACGAATACTACTCGTGTTTCTAAGTTACTGTGAGGAGGACATTGAGATAAAACACCAAGCACAAAATAAGGATTATAACCCTCTCTGTCGCTGTTGTTGCTGGGGCTCCTATAAACAGTGTTCAGAACATACTATAGGTGCTTAATATATGACAGTCTGGGCCAAGCAAGGCCTTCTTGTGCCGACCCCAAACTCTTCCCAGAACAGCTGACTCAGGGCAGCAGAGCCCTGGCATCAGGGGATGGAGCCAGGGCCACGGTGGTGGCGTTTCTGGGTCCTCGCCCAGGTCAAGGGGCCAATGCCTCTTCCTTTATGTTGCTTTATAAGTAGCAATTGTTGCCCCTATGAAGAGAGGGGCTGAGGCGCATGGTGATTATCTTGCTGGTGAGGTCTCCTCTGCAGGGGAGCCACTCTTGAGAGCCTCACTGGTGGTGACAGAACCGGCAAGTTCTCCGCCCTCTGGCCAGACGGGCCGTTCTGTGGTCTTCCCTCTCTGTTGCCTTTGCTCCCTCGGCCGCCGGCCTCCACTGACCGCTAGTCTTTTCAAAAAAGGAGTGGGTGGCCATCAACAATGACAACTGATGGAGAAAACAGAAAAAAGCCTATGTTGTGCAGCCGACCGTGGCTGGGGAGCCATGGGTCCGATCTGGGCCATCTGGAGGGGGAGCAGGAGTGGAGGGGCTGGCACACAGCTCTGCTCCAGCTGCGGCAGGAGCTAGCTGCAACAGGCGGCCTCGGCCTCCAGGCCCCAGTGGGGCCAGCTGGGTACAGGGCGCTCCGCACGGAGGCGCCGCCGCCATGCACCTGCTTATTCACACTTGCCTATCCACGAACCAGGCTGTCTCGGCCCAGTGTGTGTACAAAATCAAAACCAAAGTGGCCACGGGCCAGGGCGCAGTTACGTGAGACATTATGGCGGCCTCAAGGACGCGTAGCTGTTTTTCATACAACAGTGGCCTTTACCAGAAGGAGGCCAGGAACTCTAAGACACCATGTTTTGACTGTCCCCACAATAAAGGCCTTGGAAGCTACCGAGATGTCCACGAATTTGACACTTCAGAGAAGCCCTCAGCGCCGCCACTGTGGCGGGGATGAAGTGCCCCGTTCCCATGCCTCTTTGAGATCGATCTTCTATTATGAAGAATGAACTTAGATCTACCCAGGTCATTTTCATTCTCCTTTTTTTTTTTTTTACAGTCCAGGAATTTCAAAACCACACGGGTGTGTGTGTGAGGTCGGCGGCCGGCCTGTCTGTGCTGCCGGCCGGGCCGTGGTCGGCTCCGGGTTTCTGCAGGGTGTAGCATCTGCGCCGGCAGCACAGCACAGCGGTGACTCAGCCTGTTGAATAACGAGCTCCCTTTCCCCAGGATGACATGTCAGCCACATTCCATCGCCCTGGCATGTCTCTGGCCCTGTGGCTGAAAAACAAGGCAACCCAGTCAGGAAACCAGAGCAGATTCCCCACTTCTGAGTCAGGGCGCAGGGCCTGCCAACCCCGACCCGGGAGACGCACTCTTACACCTTGCTCAGTCCCCTGCAGGAGTCCTCAGCTCGTCCCTTCCCTCACTCACAGCCCTGAAGAAAGATGGTGTAACCACAGGGATTTTTCCCTGGGAAACAAATCCAGGGCAAGATCTAAGCTGCTGCATTTGTTGAAAAAAAAAAAAAAAGAACGTTTGGGTCATCAACCTGACTCACTTAGAACTGGTGTGGAAGCCCTGCTGGGTGGCACGAGCCTATAATCCCAGTGCTTGGGAAACTGAAACAAGAGAGTCACAGGTTCAAGGCCAGCCTCAGCAAGTGGTGAGACTCATCAACTTAGTGAGACCCTATTATAAAACAAAAATAGGGCTAGGGGTGTCGTTCAGAGCTTCAGTCCTCAGTACAACACACACACACACACACACACCCCAAAGGGAAAAAAATGCAACAACAAAGAGTGGTGTGTGGTGTGAGGGCATTGGTCAGGCTGGGTGCATGCGTGTCTATGCCTACATTGCTGCTGGGGCGTCAGGCTGAGCCTGCACCCCGAGACTGTGGGGTGATGGTTGGGATGGTGGGGTCTCCATATCTGAATCCCACTTTCCTCTTCTGGAAACAGAAATTAAAAAAAACTCTTCTATATTAAATGACAATATACATGAAGCCCATGTAACCGACCCCTGATCTAATGACCTGGTGCAGGCAAGCCCTCCTGGACATGGGCTCCTGCCTCAACCGTCCCAAATGACAAGTTAGAAATAATTATATTTGCTACTAAATCATGTTTCCAAAAGCTTGAACTAGCCGGGCGTGGTGGTGCACGCTTGTAATCCCCGCACTTGGGAGGCAGGGACAGGAGGATCGCACAGGTTCAAAGCCGGCCTTGCTGGTTTAAGAGACTCTGTTTCCAAATAAAAAAATATTAAAAAATAGGTCTGGGAGTGTAGCCCAGAGGTAGAAGGGTTCCATCCTTAGTACCACACACACACACACAAACACACACACACACAAATAATAAATAAATAAAAAGCTTGAACTAGTGACAGTATAAATTAGTACAGATTTTCTGGAAACCATTTAATAAATATTATCTATCAAAAATTATAGATATGTAGCCAGGTATGATGGCACACCTCTATAATCTTAGTACTTGGGAAGCTGAGACAGGAGGATTGCAGGTTCAAGACCAGTCTCAGCAACTCAGCAACTTAGCAATGCCCTGTTTCAAAAATAAAAAGGGCTGAGGGTATAGGGTAGAGGTAGAATGACTCTGGTTTAGTACCCAATACCATTGGGTTAGATAGAGAGATAGATAATGTGTGGTTATGTCTTCTTTAATACAATATTACTGTAGGAAATTATTTTAAGAAATTAATCAAGTATTCATAAGTATGCTAATTATGACATTGTTTATAACATAAAAAAATACAACAACCAGCCCATCACACAACAAGAGATGGCTGGGTAAGTTATGATGCAATCATAGGGAGGAATACCATCTATGCAGCCATTAAAACCACATTGTAGAACATTTATTCTTACGGTAAATGTTTAATATATATTGTTAACCTGTAAGATGCAAATAGCAAAATGGGTAGTGTTGGGTATTTTTTTTTTTTTGGTGGTACTGGGGTTCCTGGAAGCCCTTCTACCTCCGGGCTACACTCCCAGACCTATTTTATATTTTTTTATTTGGAAACAGGGTCTCATGCCAGCGCGGCTGGCTTTGAATCTGCGCGATCCTCCTGTCTCTGCCTCCCAAGCGCGGGGATTACAAGCCTGTGCCACCACGCCCGGCGTGTGGGGTATTTTTAATAAATAGAAAATGCAAGTATACATGTGGAAAAAATATTGGCAGGCACATGCTAAAGCATTAATCATGGTCTTTTTGGTTGGAATCCAAGTGATTTTTGTTTTCTTCTTTTGTGTTTTATTGTTTTACAAATTTTCTTTGCTTCTTTAATTAGAAAACATGATTTTAAAATATGCTACTAAATGAATGTGCTTTTTTCTATTTCTTTTACCGTGTGCGTGCATGTGTGTGTGCGTACGTGCGTGCGTGCGTGCGTGTGTGTGTGTATGTGTGTGTGTGTGTATTACTGTGGATGGAACCCAGGGTCTATGCCACCAGCCCTTCTTACTTTTACTTTGAAACAGGGTCTGACTAGGTTGGTAAGAGTCTCACTAAGTCACTGAAGCTAGCCTTGAACCCGAGATCTTCCTGCGTCAGCCTCCCAAGTACAGGGATTACAGGCATGTGCCGCCACGCCTGGCCTGAATATGTTTTTCAAGTAAGCATTATAGTTTAATCTGTGATCTCTACTTTAAAATGCCATAGAGCTGCCCAGACGAGAATGTGTACATGTTCACATACAGACAGGTTGGGAGGACATACTTCAAAGTGCTACTGATATCGTCTGTGTCAGGCAGCCAATGGCGAGTTCATTGTCACATTCAACACTTTTCTGTATTTTCAAAATTTCTACGACTTACCCGTGTTGCTTTTATAAGGACGTAAAATGCCACAATTATACCATGAATACAGGGATGTGTTACGATGGATTCCACTCTTCTGTGTAATGATACTACACCGATAAAACAGTTTAAAAATCTCTTGAATAATTCTTATTTATTAATAGTCATCACTTCTTAAAGCCTTCTATGAGGGGTGATTGATTTTCTTCACTGAATTTAGTGTGTCTTGTATGTGAAGACACTGGCTCAAGGAAGCCCCTCTTCTCAGTCTCCTAGGCTTTGTTTGGAACGACACTCAGCTTCTTTTTTCTTTTTTCTTTTTTCTTTTGTTTGTGGTACTAGAACTTGAACCCAGCGACGTTCTACCTCTGAGCTACACCCCCAGCCCTATTTTATTTTTTTATTTGGAAACAGGGTCTTGCTAAGTTGTTGAGGGCCTCACTAAGTTGCTGAGGCTGGCCTTGAACCTCCGCTCCTCCTGTCTTAGCTACCCAAGTACTGGGATTACAGGATTACAGGCATGCATTACCATAGCATTACAGGCATGCTAGCTTCTTTTCTTAAAACTTTTTGTTTATGTTTCAGCAAGTGATTCGAAGCTTGAGTTCTGAGGTGCTTAAGAGAAGAAAGCTCGTGTGCACATCTGAGCCCGGGCAATGTCTGAGGACCCTCAGCAGGCTCCCAGGATCAGCAGTTGGATTCTGGACCAGGCACACACATCATCTCGGACTCCTTCCCTCTGGGAGCTGCTCATCCATCTCAGCCGAGACCTGTGGGCGCCTGTTTTTGGAGCAGGAACAGCTTGAGGTCACATCTAAAGCACCAATTTCTGTGTCTGGCAAAACAAACAGCATGCATTTACCAACCAGAGAGATATTTCCAAGGTCAATGCCGGGTTCCAAGCAAAAAAACCCACTTATATTCACAGGTCTATTGTTACAGAGACCGCATAGTAAATGATTTCACAGAGGGGTCCCTCCAGTGGCTCTTCTACGAAACCCCACCCTCTCACCAACACCCTGGATCTTGTCCCGGACATAGAGTGGGCGAATGAATTTAGGACCAGAGGACATTTTTCCCCTCTTTTTTTCCCCTTGTCTTAAAGGACAGGAGTTATTCTTATACTGAAAAAAAAACACTTTTATTGACAGATAGGAACAATGCCCATGTGTTTATAGAAAAAAACATCAGCACATATAAGAAAATGAACAGCAAAAAAATCCCACCAAGTATCTCAGTTGGCAGCACCACAAGCAACGTGGTCACCCAGGGCAAGGTTAAAACATTTCTACAAGACCCTGATGGTCGGCCCAGCCGGCTGGACCCTGGCCCCCAACAGTGACCCGCGGGATCAGTACTTCCCCGACAGAGCCGCCAGCTGGTGCCTGGCAGATCCTGGGCTCCATTATTCCAAACCCCACGAGGAGGCTCCAGCGTGCACCTTGGCTTCCCGAGGAGTTCCAGAAGGGGAAAGAGATGAGCCATCTTCACAGCTGTGTGCGTGAGAGGGCATCTCATTTGCACTGCAGTTGAGAGCCCTTGTGTGAGTCCCCGGGGCAGGCGACCAGCCAAAGAGACCACAAACAGCCGCAAGGCCCCAGCCTGCCAGCCCTTCCTTCGCTGCGCCCCTCTTGGCCTTTAACAGAGCAGCCATATCAGGAAAGGAACTAAAAACCCTCCCGTCAGACCCAGAGCGAGAGGAAGAGCTCGGAGGTGGTCATGTTTGCCTAGCCCCCCACCCAAGGTCAGGAGCGCCGATCACAGAAGTCCAAGGAGCCGTGTCCCTGTCCCCCCAGCCCTGAGCAGGCAGAGAAGCCGCAGAGAGGTGATGTGAGCTATGGGCCTGCTCCCCAAGGCCAGCGCAGAGCACTGGGCGCTTCTGTGCAGGAAGGGGAAGGAGACGGCCTGGAGAGGCAGCTTATAAAGGACAGCAGCTCGCCTGAGGGCTTAGGCTCATTCCTGTCTCCCGGGGCAGGCATGGGCAGGCGCAGCTCCACACACGGCTGTAAACACGCCCCTCTCCTGGGCTTGCCTTTAGCTCAGGGGAGGGCTCCCCACTGTCCACATTCCCAGGACTACCCCACAGTCCTTCTTCGAGAGCAATGAGCCACCACCAGCCCTTGGGTGTCCTCCCCCTTGCTGTAAGGCGTTGGGGTCCCCAAGCACCCGCTTCTCTGTTCCCATCCACAGGTATAAATAGGCTACCTCACAAAACACTTGGCCCCTTTCCTCGTGTTTTGATTAAATGCAAAATGTTTTATTTGTTGTTGTTTGTTTTAAAACTATTTTTTTGGTTTACTTTATGGCGATTATTTCAGAGATTAGCTTTGTCTAATGGCAGACTTGGGTATTATGCCAGCCAAACAGAGTGAAATGTCTAGGCCCCAAAGAAGCTGCTGCAGGAGAACCCCATGGTCCCTCAGCCCGGAGAAGAACAGGCGCCCTACGGACCACTCAAGTGTCAGGGACCGGTTGTCTGGTGCCAGGGTGAGCAGGTGTCTCCCGGATCACGAGGCTGCGGGGCGGCTCAGCTGGCACTCAGCCACACGCAGTTGCTGAGTCTCCCCCTTAGCCCTGACCCTCCGTGTCCAGGAATAGCAGCTTAGGTTGACTGCGTGTTTGCCACATGCAAAGCCTGGTGTACCCAGCATGCTGCAGAGACGTATGGAGTCTCCTCATAGCCTATAATAACCTGGAAAGGTGCTGTTCACCAACCCCATTTAAGAGGGGGATGATTGAGGCTGGAGGTGTCGGAACTGGATTGGATCAGAGAACTCCCAGTTGGTACTGGGCCATCCCAGAACGGATTGAGCATTGGTGGGAAACCCAGCTTTCGGGCTGCTGAGCCGTGAGCTTCCTGGGTCCAGTCTTGCACGATGCCTGGCAAGTCTGAGGCACGCTCTGAGTGCCTCACCCTCCCTGTGCAGTTGCGACGCAAGGCTTCCAGCGGTGGCTCCCAAACCTTTCTCCGTCTGCGGTGGAATCCATGAAGAAGCTGCTCCCGGGGTTGGTGAAGATGAGCCTGGCCTCAAGTGACAGGCCAGGTGCCTAAGGTCACACTGAGGCTGGTGGCAGTGCGGGGCCTGGGTGACTAGGATACTCCCCCTCTGCCTGCCTTTAACCTCTTGTCTGAAGCCACAGCGATCCTCCAGGCCCAGCAGAGGCCCGGTTCTCCAGGAAGCTCTAGCGACTGGCCTTAGGGCACATCGCAAACAGGGTGCCGGCTCCACGCCCCAGGTTGGATTTTGCCCCCATAATTGGCCTTCATGTCTGGGCTTTTCTCCTCCTACCAGATGGGAGCCTTGACTTCCCTCTTCACTGAAGACCCTGGGAGCCAAAGCAGGTGTGGAGGAAGATGGTTCTAGAGAGCGCCCAACTGCCGCCAAACGGGGACCATTCCCTGGGGGCCCCTCTGGCTCCCCCGCACGGAGTCCCCTGCGTGTCCCTCATAGGCTTCTTCCTGCTTGGGGAGGCCAGCTCCCTCCCGCCTTGGGTCATTGGAAGGTGGGGAGAGGTGGGGAGAGGAGGAGCCCTGGAGAGCGAGGCTGCCAGAGCCAGGCTGGTGACAACAAGAGCCTATCAATTTTGTACACAAAGCTAAATAAGGTGCTGGGGCCGCAGAAGTAACCCACAGCAGTCACTTTGCAGGCTAGACAAGGAGAGACGTGACGCACAGACGAGGGCTGGGCAGCCTGACGTCACCCTGTGCGGCGGTCAGCGCCTGGGGTCCCTGCCTGTGAGCGTTTGATGTGCTCGAAGCCGGGAGGGGAAACCGAGGCCTAGCAGTGGTGTTGACGGGGGCCTTGGCATGGCGCAAGGTGCAGAGGGACCCCGTCTCCCCATTTTCTCTTGCTCCCAGCAGCATCACCCACACACAGCCTGACTCTTGGTTGCAGGAGGGCAGCTGCCATTCTTGGAAATGGCTGGGACCGGGGTGTTTTTTAGTTCTCTGGGTTTAGTACACACGGGGCAATCTGAGTTTTGGGTACTGCAGGCCAGCTGTTTGCAGCTGCTCTAGGAGCACAGAAACCCCTGAGGCTGGTCCCTGCTCACGAGTGCCCAGGACAGCACGGAGACACAGACAAACAGGCAGGAAGTCCCAGAGCAAGCACAGAAAACCGGCAGGGTGGTCAGGGCAGCCAGAGCAGTGCTCATGAGGGCCAGCACTTGGGGACCAAGACGGGACATCTTCTGTTGTCCCGTGCCCGTGTGCGTGTTGGGCTTCTCTTAGTCCTCAGATCGATCTGGAGGCCATGTCCTGTATAACGACATAGAGAAAAGCAGAGAGGGGGCTGGTGTCCAGCTGTGGAGGGGGGGGGTGCAACTCTGTGAGCCGGGGAATCCCAGCTATGAGACCTTGCAGGAGCCCCTTTGTCCCAGAAGGGAACTGTCTGTGAGGCCATCAGCTTAAGCTTTCCATGTCATGGGTGCATAATATGCCGGGGAGGGATAATTACACATCATAGTGAGGTTCAGAGCAACACAGATGTGCATGCACGCGGTCTGCCGTTTACCTCTGCGTCTCAGCCCACTCCTCCTTAGTCCCTCCATGAACCGTTGGTGGGAGTGGTGGTGACGCCTTCACGCAGGGACATGGAATTCTTTAGACTGTCCCCTTCCTCAAGCCTCCGTTTGCTTCGCTTCCCCAACTCCCTCTCCCGATCCCCTTCCTCTGTCCAGCTGGTCTCTCCATTTATCTAAAGTCCGTTTTCTTTCCATTTTCTATCTTTCACATAAGAGAGAAAACACGTGACCCCGTAAGGAAGGGACAGCGCCGACGCCCCGCTCCCTGAGGTGAGTGCGGTGCAGATGAGCTCAACGATGACGGGACACCCTGCGGATCCGCACGCGGTCAGCGCGAGGGTGGGACCCAGTTTAAGGAACTGTTTATGGGGCCGGGATGTAGCTCAGTGGCAAAGCGCCTGCTTTGCAGGTGTGGTGCCCTGGGTTCGATCCCCGGTTCCAAAAAAACAAAACAAAAAAAGAACCCCTTTAAAAAAACAAGCTAAAATACTGCTTATTTGCTTGAGTCTTAAGTTGGCAGTGCACAGGTCTCCCACAGCCCAGCTGTATTAGGATAGTAGATTAAATAGATAAAGAAAGACTAATGGGAGAGCTGGACGATTGTCGTTTGTCACCAGGAAAGATTCAGGCTTCCACTCCGTGGCGGCGAGTCAGCGATCTAAATATTAACAGGTAGAGCACATTACAGGCACATAGTTATATACTGTTACCGCCACAAACTCATTACGACAGAAATAAAAACTGATTTGTATTTTAACTATTAATATTCATCAAATGTTAATGAAAATACCTAGCAAATAATTATGAAAAACACATTGCTTGAGTAATAAAGATGAAAGAGATGATAACGGTCGTGAATGTTTAATCTGCCAAATAAAGAACATACCATTAATAAGACTTAATTATGTCATTAAATATTTAACTTTACTCTCGCTACTAAATCCTGTTTGCATTTTGCATATTTTAAATGTAAAAAAGCTTCTTAATAAGATTTGTAGTTTCGGCAAAATCAGATGCTAGGCCATTTAAGTTTGACTTACGGCCTTCATCAAATTGGTCAAACATCACTTGATTTATCAGTAAGTGAAATGAACAACCCTCCCTGCCCTTGACAAGTGGCGCTTTATCCCTAAGGGACGTTTAATAATTGATTCTAGGTTATGCCCACATAAATAATATTTCCTAGTGAGAAAGAGAAAGAGTTGCTCCCCTGTTCCATTTCGATTCTGCAAGTACTACTCCACTCCCCTCCTTGCCCGGAGTTCGGGCAGGAGAATGTGAATCCAACTAGGCCTCTGCTTGCTCTTAGGTCTCGTCCTGACAACTGACCCCGGCCTGTCACTTTTAACTCCTCTATTTGGGGACGTCTCACTTACTGCGCCCACAGTTGCAGAGAGGAGCCCTGCCCGACCTCACCTTGGTGCACAGCGAGGGGCCTCAGTCCACGGTGCCTGGGCTGGCCTGCCCACGGCACTCAGGCACAGCCAGGTAGAGGCTGTGCACAGGTGGACAGCTTGCGCAGCTCGCAAGAGGCAGTTCGGGGTTTTCTCCTACCTGGTATTCAGTGTCAGCACCCTGGCAGCTGGAAATAAACCTCAGTTGTATTTACACCAAGGTAATTGGCAAGTGCTCCAATACAGGGGTCCTCCACCTGCCGTGGCCCCAGACAGCCATCTGATGAGCCTTTCCCAGCACACTGCCCCACAGTCATTCAGGAATCAGGACACGATGCCCCACTTCTCCCCCACCATCTTCTGCTGTGCCCATTTACCACCTGGGCCTCTGGCGAGCCAAAGTTTGATGGGCCGGAGGACTCTGAACACCGATAGGCTGGGCCTCTGTCTCCTGACTGACTCCTACTCCTGGCCAGGCAGTGGGAGCAGGCTCAAGGTTCACATGTCTGTTTTGAGGGGGATGGAACCCAGGGGCATTCCATCTCTGAGCTACACCCCTGCCCTATTTTTTTTAATCTTTTATTTTGTAACAGAGTCTCACTGAGTTGTAGAGGGCCTCACTAAGTAGCTGAGGCTGTCCTCGAGCCACCATCCTCCTGCCTCAGCCTCCCAAATGCTGGGATTACAAACGTGTGACACCACGCCCAGCTGACATCTTGTCCTTTGATGTCTTAAGCATGAAGAGCCCTTTGCTGGGAGAAGAAGAGGAATTCTGAGGTCACATCTGTTCAGGCGGGACTTCAGCCTGGCGCTGAGGCCCCGGGGAGAAGCTACTCATAGAGCAGGTGCCCAGCGAAGCCCACTGTCCAGAACTGAGGGCCTTTCCCAAGGTGGAGAGCCTTCCCTGCTGAGACCCAGGATGGTCCTGGCAAACCTGGATAGCCGGGCACCCTCAGAGCGCCTCCGATCTGAGAGTGGCTCAGCAAGATATACAAGTAGAAATCACATGCTAGGGTTCAAAGAACACAAAAGATCTCATGAAACTTTCCTTTCTTGACTTTACTGAAACCATCCTGTTTGGGGTCTGTTGGCTTAAATACAGTTTGTGGGAGCTCATTTTATCTGTTTCTTTTACCTGTTGAGTGTGGCTATTGGAACATTTTGAACGCCCCTTGTGGCTGACATTCTACTTCTGTTGGGTAGACTGGTCCACAGGACTGGGGGGCGGAGTCTGCATGAAAGGCCAAAGGCTAGCCCAAGCCCCTCGGCACTGCTGCAGACTCACGCACTCTCCCCAGCTGCCGGCGATGGCTGTCACGTCTCTGCCCTAAAGCGGCAAGGTGCTTTGTCATTCCTGTGAAGAAGACAGGTCATGAAACCATGAAGTTAAATTAAAAAATAAAGGAAGACCTCTCTGAGGTCTTGGGCAAGCCAAGCACACCCTCCCTCACCCCTACCCCAGCAGGCTGGAAATCCTTTTCCAGCTGATAATCTCCTCCCACAAGTGAGTGGGGAAAGAATTCAGAGGACTTCAGGCAGCCTCCCCAGCCTGAGTCCCCGGCCCTCCCTGAGTAGCAGCCTCTCATTTTCTGACTTTTTTCCCCACTGGAGGTGGAGGGTGCTATCGTGCTCCCCTTTGATGATTTAGAAGTGTTATGTGCCACGCTTTCCGCTTTCCTCTTTCTATCTAGCCCTCTCCGGTCTCTGTGCTGCTTTTATACCGGTTTCCGTAGTAACCACCTCTATTGTATGCGGGCTGTGAAAAGGAGCAGCTGTTCCTGGGGGTCCAACACCTTCCAGCAGCTATTTGGATGCAGTCTCCTTATCTTTCTGCACTAATTTCCCTGTCCTTTTTCTCTCCCCCTGGCTGCCTCTACCTTGCAGGTACTCCTGTGAGTACCTCGGAGTCTCACAAGCAGGAGAGGCAGAGGTCTCATTAGGAATCTTAATCTTTCTGGTGGCTTTGGAGGCAATGACAGGCACCGGTCCTAGATATGACGCACCGATACATCAGCTCCGGGGTGTAGAACCCAAGGCACAGGGCCTAAGGGCAGCGGGGGCCCCTTGTCAGGTGCAGCTCCCACCCAACAAGACAAGCGTCCTAACCTGAAAGCGTGCAGACTAGACAGAGGCAGCCCGGGCTGTCTCCACCCCAGGCCACACCCACTCTCCCACCCCAGCCTGAGAAGCTCGTGACCCCACTGCACGTGTGAATGCTTGCCTTTAATCTGTGTACTTCCCCTGGCAAGATCAGCCTTACTGCAGAGAAGCAAGGACAGCGCACACACACACACACACACACACACGCACACGCACACACACACACCCCCTCTGATCAGGCCTTGAAGACCCACACAGCAGAATCTCACACAGTCCCTGCTCTGGCCAGACTCAGCCGGCCACCCGAGAGGACCTGGGAGTGGGCCCTGTCAGTCATCTGCCCACACTGTCTGAGGAGGCCCAGCCTCCTTGGGACTGGACATTATTCTTTTGATTACACAAGCCCGACAGCCTGATCATAATAAACGTGTAGCTGTGGAGAACCTACCCCTTTCTCTGAGGCATTATTTATTCACCTCCAGCAAAGGCCGAGCTATATTTAGCATATGATGTCAGTGGGTTGTTTGGATTCTTGGAAACTGGCAGGAAGCCACCTCTCACATGATATATGAAATCACAGATAAATGCCTCTTTTCACCAAAAGAAAAACAGCTTAATAAATGCGGCCCTTTTCTGCTTTCCCCTCGCTCCCTCTCCTACGCCATTGTCCTTCTCCCGGCCGTCCTCCCCCCTCTTTTTCTCTCTCTCTCCCTCCACCTCCTCCTCCTGCCTGCCACGTCTGGGACTTGTCTTTCTGAGGCTCAGCTCTGCCTATGAAGTGGAAATGAGCTGCTGGGTATCATAGATCAGAACGAGGCTGCTGGGATGCTCCTCCGTCTTCTCCCTCTCCTCCAGCCTGGAAGGCTGCCAAGGCGCTCCTGAATCAGGCATACACACAAAAAGGCAAATCTATATGGCGGCGGCTTTATGAGGCCCTGTATTTACGGCACGGCACTTGCTCTGGGTTGCCGTTTTGCAGAGGTAGATGGGAAATAGATAGTGATTCAGGATTGCCGTTAAGTGTGAAAAAAGCCCTGGTACAGATTGTGTGCAATAAACCAAGTGCTGAGCGGAGCCGTGCTCAGCCCCGGCTCCGCCGCGCAGGCTCAGCCTGGAGGCCCATCAAGTTCAAGCTCCCGATACGCGTGGCGGTTCATGCCCCGGACCCGAAACACATCTCACCTCTTTCCTTCTGTAGTCTCCATCATGAGCTGAGTCTATTACTCAGAGCTGTCATGAGTGTGTGTGTGTGTGTGTGTGTGTGTGCGCGTGTGTGTGCGTGCGTGTGTGTGTGTGCATGTGCTCTTGCACCTGTGTGTAATTGAATTAATTCTTGCCCCCTGTGGAGATTCGTTTATATGACCCGAAACACAAGATTTAATTACCCTTATCTTAGTTCTTGTAAAAAGCCAATGTCATTACTGATCGTGGCCCAGCCCCTCTCCCAGTCAGCCATTGCCCTTAGCTCCGCGAGGCCCTGCAGCCACAGAAACTGGGAGTTTATTTGCGTTCACTCACCCTCAGCTTTATCCATTATCCCCTTCCTTCGACAACGACACAACCAGGGCAGGGCTGGTGTGTGGTCCGGTGCACTGGGCACCTCCCTGAAGTTCCCTTCTAACACAGACCACGCGGAGGCTGAGCAAACCTGGCATGGGTGACAACAACCATGGCCGGCCAGGGCTCCGAAGTTTTCAAAATCCCCGTTAGGACACCGAGAGTGGCTGCCTTTCTCCTGCGTCCACACAAGCATGCAACTCGGCCAGAACCCTGTCTTTGTCAAGGGTGGGAAAGAAAAAGGAAAGGAAGAGGAGAATGAGAATGGACCACATCTTGCTCTCTGCGTGGCCACCTCTATTTTTTTATTGGGGTAAAAGAATAGACGGATGGGTGTGCAGGTCAACCAACGAATCAGTGAGACGTCTCACAAAGCCACTGCTGGCGGCAGGTAGGCGAGAGGTGCTCTTGGCTCCAGTCTTCTAGTGAGCATTCATCTAGGTCTCCGTCATAGGCACGGTAGATAAGTGGATGTTTTTAACTGGGTTTTCTTATGTCTTAAAATGAGGGTGTTGGGTCCACAGGATCTGCTAGACCCCTCCCAGCTTCTTAAATCCTCAGGTTCTGTAATTGAGAGATTCTGTGGGTTTTGAGTTGTTTGGGTAACTACTCTCACTCTAGACCCCAGATGATGCATGGGAGCCCTTCTGAACCAGGTTCCCTTCCTAGGGACCAGGAGGCCCTTTGGGCCTGAAGGAGCTGCTGATAACACTTTTCTAGACAAACATTTGCTCCACTAAGAACATGCTCTCTGGGTCCCTGTAGGGCCAGGATCATATTTATTTTTATTTTTATCATTTTGGGTACTGGAGATTGAACCCAGGTGCATTCTATCTCTGAGCTACAGCCCCAGTCATTTTTATTTTGAAACAGAGAGAGTCTCGTTGAGGTGCTGAGGCTGGTTTTGAACCTGTGACCCTCTTGTCTCAGCCTCCGTTCTGTACAGCGATTATTACAGGCATGCACCAGCACACTCGGCTCAGGATCATGATTATAATGATGGTAGTTGTTATGGTTTATATCTGGAATGCTCCCCAAAGGGCTGATGTGTTAAAGGCTTGGTCCCCAGTGCCAGCAGTGTTCACAGGGGGGCTTTTGTGAAGTAACTGAATCTTGAGGGCTCTGACCTGGTCAGTGGAGCAATCTATTGGTGGGTTAATAATCTCATGATATTATTGAAAGTGGAAGGAACCTTAGGAGGTGGGGCCTCGTTGAAGAAAGCAGGTCACTGGGGCATGATCTGGACGGGCATTTCTTATACCCAGCCCTTCTGTCTCTCTCTCCCTCCCACCTACACGAGCTGAGCAGCTCTTCACCACACCCATCCACCATGGGGATTCTGCAATGAAGCCAGTCAACTGTGAGCTAGAGCTCTGAAATCATAAGCCACAATAAGTCTTTCTTCCTCTAAGTTGATTTTCTTGGAGCCACACTGACAAGAAGCTGCCCACCGGTGGCTATTTCTGCTTTATGCAAAGAAGAGTTTTTTGGCTCAAGCTGCTCAAGGTCACCACCGCTTCTGTCAGTCTCAGGTCTCACACGAAGTATCGTGGCACCCAGCACCAGGTGAAGGAGCAGATGGCCCCCTTACCCATCTGCAAGGCTGGTGCATGGCTTTCCCGGCCTCAGGCAGCATCCATAGGCCATTCGAGTTCACTGCCTTGGAAGAGAGGGATGAGGAGAGAGAGAGAGCGTTTAGAGAATTCTATAGTTCTTTGGAGAGACCACAGCATGTGGTGCAGGGTCACCCAGGGCTTCCCTGAGTTGGGTCAGGAGGGAGAGGGGCCTGTGGGCACTAGGGCTTCCTCGGGAAGGAGAAGCCAGGCGGGGCAAGGAGGCTCAGGATGGGTGAGTGCCCCATAGCGGCCCTGCTGTGAGCTTCATGCTCACCATGACTGTCAGGAGTGCAGAGCTGCAAGCTCTCCGAGTACTCCAGATGTCTGTGGGTGTGTGCGTGAAGGTTCTCCAGAGAAACAGAATCAACACTCTGTGTGTGAGGAGAGCCGGGGAGAGGGGAAGAGGAGGTAAGCAGGGAAAGAGAAAAGTGGATTTTCAGGAATCGGCTCATGCAATTATGGAAATGGGTATGTCCAAAATCTGCGGGACAGAGCAGCAGGCTGGAGCCTCAGAAGAGACCCGACATGGCAGCTCAGTCTGTGGGTCATCTGCCCACAGGGCTCTGTCTTCCTCCACGCAGGACAATCTGCGGGGTCGTCAGTGGGTCGGACGGGAATCACACTCGCTTTGGAGGGCCGTCTACTTTATTCAAAATCCACCGAGCCCCCCCCCCCAGTTTAGGCAAGGGGGGGTCTGGGGAGGACCGTCATGTCCTGGACGGGGAGGGGGATGGGGTGCACACCTCGTCACACAGCAGAGTCCCATCCAGTTCTGTTCCCATTCTACATACAGGGCCCTGGTACTGCCTTCCATGACCTGCTAACCATGGGCGACACAGCCATCTAATAACCCTTTGCTGTGTTCCAGGCATTGTGCCAGGGCCAAGAACTGAGACACGAGGGAAGGTGGACAATCCCTGCAAGACTCTCAGAGCCTGGGAGAGAGAGCAGAGATGGCGGACAGCCAGGCCAGAGACCCGCCTGTGACACTGTCACCCTGTCTCCCGAGGGCGTCCAGAAGCGCCTGGACCTGCACAGGGCGGCCCTACTGCTCTCTGCATAGCTGATAGTTCTGCAGGAAAGGAACGTTGACCTGGGGCTGAAAGGACAAGCCTGCAGTCAGAAGACCGGAGCAGAGGCAGCCAGGCAGAGTGAACAAAGCCCTGGGGGACCAAGAGCACTGGGTCCACTCAGCTGCAGCACAAGGCATCTGGCTGCAGGGCCACCGAGAGCATGGGTTCGTGGCCCTGGAAAGCCCCACCTGGCCCCCGCACAAACCTATCAGGGGTTGTCCGACTCTGAGCAGTGGATGATGGTCTGGTATACTGAGTTGTGGGAAGGAGCCCGGGGCTGGATCTGGCTTGGTTTCTGACCTCGAAGAATGTCTGACCTAGGTAAAGAACAAGATTAAATGACAAGAACATTCACGGCTGCCCCCAGGCAGCACGGGATGACTGTGGCGAGGGGGAAAATAGATGAGGGGTTTACAGATATGAGACGTACCAGCTTCCTGCTGCGCTGGCGCTGGCGGGTGCCTCCAGCCTCCGTCCTCGCTCCCCGCCCTGTCCTTCAAAGCTTGGAAGCGCTGCGTCGCCTGGGTCCTGTGGGCCAGGGCCCATTCCTTCTCCCTTCTGGAGCTGTCACGCACCTTTCTCAGCTGGACCCGAGCTGTTCCGTTCACTTAGCTCCATCTAAGGGCCAGATCCTCCTACTTGCGAGACCCGCTTAAACCTACCCCAGCTCCTCCGCCGAACGTAGCAGGGAGGGCGGGGAGAGGGATAAAGAAATCCCAAGAAACGCGTGAACAAGAGACAGCACGTGAGGTTGCGTGTCAAAGGCCGCGGTCGGCCTCTGCCACAGCTGGCCATCTGTTACGATTCCCTTTGAACACACTTGTTTGAAGCTGGGAGATACCGCCTTGAAGGATCGATGGGCGCTCCTAGGAGCCAGACTTCTGCGCACAGTGAGGCCTTTGGCTATGACAAACACCCTGGCCGGGGACGTCCCATCTTCTCCCTCCAGCCGCCCCACAGCCAGGGGGACTGGAGGGCGACATTTTACCCTCAAAAGCAAAGACAGCGAGGAAGCAGTGTGGAATCACTCTCCCTGCGCTGAGTTCCTTTTCACAGTCAGAGGAGGCGCCGGGATAGAGGCCGACCTATCAAACAAGCCCATTCAGCTTGCAATTCCCCTGTCCTCTGCCCCCTGGGTCTATGATAAAGGGCAAGAATTGGGGGAAAAATCTGCTAAAAATCGTGCCATGCAGAAATCTAAGCTGCAGGAGTTAGGGGGGCCAGCAGCGCCCGCCACGCTGCCCTCTGCCGTGGGACAGCTGCCCGCCGGCCTGTTTGGACGGCGAGGGCATGTTCCGGAGCCGATGACCTCAGAGTTCTGCACCGGAGGCCGGGAGCGGACAGATGGGAGTGTCTGTGGGCGGCAGTGTGTCCCCCAGAGAAGGGCAGGGAGGGCGGAGTTGGCGCTGCACACTTCGGCTCTCCAGTGAGCGTGTTGAGACAGCCCTGAGAGGGACAGGTTTGCTGCAGGCCTGGGACTCACCCGGGGCTGCCACAGCCAGGAGAATCATCTAGAAAGAATAAAGGAGCAGCCCTTCAGAAGCTGAGCAGGAGCCTTTCAGGCCCTGAGTGGCAGCAAACCTGCCAACAGGGGCACTAGCTGAGGCCGCGGCTGGGGTCCGGCGCCTGGGATTAAAGGGGCCGCGTTCCTGGCTCGGTTACCAACTCTCAGGAGAAGCAGGGTGGGCTAACTTCTTAGTTCCTGTGGGCAAAACTGGGGCCCCCGTGACACGCCCTTTCGATGGGCAGTGGCTGTTGATGGTCGCAGAGGCAGAGGCTGGGCTGCATTGGGTTCAGCCTTGGCTGTTGCAGCCAGGCGTGCCAGGTGATGGTTGCAGCCTCCTGGCCATCCTGATGGGCAGACCTCCCGCTGCAGCTTAAAGCCAAGGCCGTGGAGTCTCAGGAAAGTGAGTAAAGGTGCTCCTCCGGTAGGCACTGCTGGGAGTGGCTGAGCCGGAGCCACAGCCAGTTTCTTGGAGTCTAAGTCCAGTGGCCCTCATAAACGGCTTTCCCCCGCCTGCCTGGAGGCAGCAGCTCTGGGCACCTGCAGCTGTTTACACATCCCCAGGTGAAGGAGGGCTCACTCCCACCATCCTGCGGCCAACAGGAAGGACGACTCACATAAGCTGTGTGTGTGTGTGTGTGTGTGTGTGTGTGTGTGTGTGTGTGTGTGTGAGAGAGAGAGAGAGAGAGAGAGAGAGAGAGAGAGAGAGAGGCAGACTGTGGATTGAACTGAACCCAGGGCATTCTGCCTCTGAGCCATACCCCAGCCCTATTTTATTTTTTATTTGGAAACAGGGTCTCACCAGGTGGCTGAGGGTCTTGTTAAGTTGCTGAGGCTGGCCGTGAACCCGCAATCCTCCTGTCTCCGCCTCCCATGTACCATGATTCCAGGCATGCGCCACCATGCTCGGCAACATAAGCAGATTTTAAAGTAGCCACAAACATCTCGCTGGCAGCCAAAAGGCGGGAACGTGAGGCCGACGCTGCCTTCATCTTTGGTGTCGAGGTTCTGAGAGGGGCCGAGCCTCAGGGCGGTCTGTTGCTCCCCACGCCCCAACCACTCGCTATGATAGAGACAATAATAATCGCTGCTGCTGCTGTTGTTATGATGGCCACGCCTGTCCTTCCACGGCGCACATCTGTACGGCGCTTCTGATGGCTGGCTAATGAGCAGGCTCACCTGGGCCCGGCTCCCAGGCCTGCTGTCTGCCTTTTTTGTCTTTCCTCACTGGCTCCTACAAGCAGAAACCTCCCCGGGGGAGGCTTCCCCTGGGACCCTCACCCTGTCACTCTGTCCCAGTTGTTTTTTGAGAAGGAAGTCCCCAGGGCTTCGGCTGACTTACACTTGACCCCGTTGTCTGGATCCACTCACCGCGTCTCCCTCCGCCCCAGGGAAGGGGTGCCAAACCTGGGTGCCCAGGCTGGCTCCTGGCAGCTGGGCCCTGCAGCCACTCTCAAGTGGTCCCAGCAGGCTTAGAGGGGTCAGAGAGCTCAGGGAATCTCAGCGTGTCTGAGTACTGAGCAGTACAGGGAGAAGGCTTTTGTCCCCAGCCAACTTTGAAGAAACATGTATTTTTAAACACAAGCCTTGTACAGAAAATGTTCCCAAACTTGTCTCTGGAGCCTGCTAACGGAGCAAGGGTTGGAGTCGGTACCACCAGCCCGTGTGAAGGGCTGTGTTCTCAGTTTCTATCTCTGTGTTCCCGTGCATATGATGGGGATGCTGTCCCGAGACTGCAGGTCTCCTGGTATCTGCTTTTCTCTCTGAGGACGGGGCTCCTGCAGGCGTGGCGCCGCGGGCCTGCACGCACCTGCCGGCTGAGGGTGTTCCTTCATCCTTCACAATGCCAGATGCTTCCAGAACCCCTGTCTTGCTCTGGGCCCGGGAAGGGGCTAAGATGTCTGAAGACCAGTTGCTGCTGAGATAGCAGCCACCATGTCCTGGGCTGCCGTCGCCACCAGGCCATGCGCTGTGCCCTGGAGCACTGAGCAGGCCCCCTGCAGCCACCACCCTCCCTGCCTCCAAAACACAACCCTGCTCTCTCAGTGCTCGTGCTCCCATTAGGATTTACTTCCTTAGCTAGAGAAAGCAGAGGCACTTCCAAGTCCCCATCTGGGCGACTCCCCTGTTGGATTTGCTCAGAATATCCTGCCGAATTGTACTGAACTGAGTCCCCAGCACTATTACTGCATTGTGCTAAAGGAGCCCTAGCTGACCCCATGGCTGGAGAGACGCCCGCTGCCTGCCTCTCCTGCCCGGGCCCTGCCAGGGGCCAGGAGGGCTGAGTTATGTAATATCGACAGCTCCAAGGAGGTGGCCCTCTGCTCTTGTCTGAAGACTCACCTCCCCTGTGCTCTGCAGAGCTCCTCGCCTGGGGGTCTCCTCTGTACCCTGTGCCTTCGCTGCCACAACAGCCCTGCCTGACCCTTCCCCGGGCTGGCTCTTTCCTCTCTAAGTTCCCGGCAGAGAAAAACACTTAGACCAGCGATGCCGGGATGGGGTCCAGCCTACATGGAGATGAGTCCCCAGCCTCTGCCCCGGCGGGATCCTCTAACCAGGACGCTGCAAACAAGTCTGTATTGCTTCTCAGGTGAGAGCAAGGGGCCAACCAAGTCCAACATGGTGGCCAGTCTCAGCCGCCAGTTTTGACATTCCCTACCCTCTGCAATCCGACATTCTCCAAGCCTCACAGGGCTCCTTAGACCAGCGCTCGGCCGAGCCCCCACGGCTTCTCACAGCAGAGAAATTCATCGTGCTTGGAGTCTGGCCGGCCGGGTGCATGCGGCCTTCACGGCACCGTCAAACTGTAATGCAATTTGCGTGAAGAACTCTGGGGGAAGCCGGGCGTGGTGGCGCACGCTTGTAATCCCAGCATTTGGGAGGCTGAGACAGGAGGATCTGGGTTTGTGGCCAGCCTCAGCTACTTAGTAAGGCCCTCTGCAACTCAGTGAGACCCTGTTTCAAAATAAAGAATTAAAACAAATAGGGCTGGGGGTGGAGCTCAGAGGTAGAATGCTCGTGGGTTCCATCCTCAGTACCGCAAAACAAACAAGCAAAGAAAACAAACGCTCTGCAGGTCCCAGAACTTGTTCCTTTAGTTACCAGTTGTCTTAGAGCGGATAACAGGTATTTTCAGGAGAGTTAGTAACTCTGGAATTTCTTACTGCAAGATCCTGTCTCTTCCTAGAACATTCCACCCTGTGATATTCGTTGGTAAGACACCTGCTCACTGTCCCGCAGGGCTACCTGCCTGCTTTGGGGAGAAGAGGAGGCTCCGTCAGCTCTTCAGAGCCAGAGTCTGGGAGGAGAGACCACAGAAGTAGGGAGCCCAGAGGTTTGAGGACGAGAGTCCCTGGGCACTGGGTGAGGCCGGGAGCCCAGATGGCAGGAAGGGCCTTGAATGAGGTCAAGGGAGAGAATCGGCCAGCCACGTTTCTTTTACCATTGAATTCCCAGAAAATGTATCCCCCTCCAAAACAAAAACAAAACAAAACATAAAAAAGAATAAAAGCCCCACAAAACAAAAATGTAGTAATGAGAGTGGGCAGATGTCACTGGAGATTTTCACTTAAAGAAATGTAGCCGGGAATGGTGGCTCATGTCTACAGTCTCAGCACTTGAGAAAGTGAGACGGAGGATTGTAGGTTCAAGGCCAGCCTCTGCGGCGCGGTAAGACCCTGATTCAAATAAAAAATTTAAAAAGGCTAGGGATGTAGCTTGGAAAAATAGAGGAGAGAGAGAGAGAGAGAGAGAGAGAGAGGAAGAGACTGAGAAATGCTTCAAGACATTGCTGTATTTGAAAAAGCCTCCCTCCCACAGTGCTCCCGCCTCTCCAAGCCTTCCAGAACCCTCTGCTTTTTCCCAGCAACTGTACAACAGCCTCCAACTCTCGCACACTCTCTCTCCTGCCAAATCCCCAACTTACCCTCCCATCTCCCTCCACATTTCCCTGGTTCAAGGTCAAGCTTCTGTGCACTTTGGCTTGGCCTCTGCGCCCCTCTCTGTGGGGCATGGGAGGGCTGTGGGGTGGCCCCAGGAGCAGGGCCCAGGAAACCTGCGCCGCTGCCTGCCTGGATTTTCTCACGCACGTTTCGGAGGTGCGGGTGTGAGTGTAAACAGCGTCCCCAGCGCCGCCTCCCAGCCTCCTCCCAGCCATCTCCCAGTGTTCTCAACCCCAGGGGTTCCGGTAATAGGGCGGAAAGCAAACAAAGAAAAACAGTAATCTGGTGTTCCAATTGCATTTTTTTGTTTTTAGAAAATGTTAATGATAGGTTATTTGATTACCCCGGGTCTGGCTGAGCTCGCTCTTTATTAAGCACATCTGGTATTTAGTAACAGTATAAGTAGCAGGAGTTTTTTTGGCACTGGAAAATAAAGCTCATCCGATGTTGCCAGGCAGTTTGGAAACTCGTCAGCGAGGCCAGCCAAATTCGTGGAGATACAAGACTTTTTCTGCAGGCTGGGCCGGCGGCCAGGACGGCTAAAAAATGTGAATTGGCTAAGAGCCGCTGCCACGCAAACGCTTCTGGAAATTTCTGTGCTTGGGCCTGCCAAATCCATTATGCACAACATGAATTACAAGAGTCTCTATCTTTCCAAGCAGTTGCTTTCTGAGCTTAATTCTCCCATGTGCTGTATGAAACGCACACACACACACACACACACACACAGATGAGAAAAACACCCCCCAAAACACACTCCCATATTTTGTGTGTGTGTGTGTCTCCATTTGAGTAACCAAGCTCACAACTTCCCCTGAATCGGGAGAGGTGGCCTCAAACTTTGGTTTGAATTACATTAGCCCTAACGTGTGGGAAGCAACCGCGCTTCCTGGAAATTTGAGAAAGGAAGGATGTCTCGAATCATGGAGACAGGCTAATGTCTACGATGGAAAAAACAAAAAAGCAGTAAAATGAGACAGAAGAGCGCACTCCCCAGTGCTCCGTGCGTCGGGTCACTGGGGTCTGGGCCCAACTGGGGGACTTTGCTCAGACTAGAAAGTAACCCCGCGAGCTGCGACTCTGCCAATCCCGACCTGGATGGGCCCGCAGTGGGCTGTGGGTCCAGCTCCCTCTCCCGCTGACTGTTAACCACCACAGGGGCAATTTCCCAAGCAGAGGGTGGGCCCTGGGGGACTGCCAAGCAGGTCACAGGGAGAGCGAGCCGGGAGCCGGGAGGCTCCTGCCCACGGGTCTCCTTCCAACGCTCAGCAGGCATTTTCTGATTCCACACGGAGCCCGGCCTGTGATTCGGATAGACTAGATTACTCAGACCCTGTTGGGGTTGTTTTAAGGGCCTGCGATTCCCTCCTCTCCCCAGAAGCCCCGGGATGACATTATCCCAGGGAATGAAGCGGATAAGAGCCCACCTGGGATTGCGACCTCAGTGCCCTGGGAGCTGCGGGGTACAGTGAGGTTCCTCCAGTTCCCGCTAGGGGGCGCCGCCGGGCCCAGCCTCCCCTGATTCCGTGGGGCAGTACTCCACTGCGCTTTCGGGAAAGCCTGCTAGTGGCAGGTAATCGTGTCACTGCGGGGTCCAGCTGCGCCTGCCACCCAGCCTGAGCTGCTGTCCTCCCAGGTGTGGCAAGGCCTGCTATGTGGTGATACAGGATTTGGCATTGGGCCCGGGTCACACGCTGTCACGAGAGGACCCATCAGGTTACCCACCGGTACGCGTGCGGCTCTGACATGGGGCGTCATCACTGTAGCCTTTCAAGTTCTAATTGTGGGGACGGATCGTGGACGGGAAGAGTGCAGGGCGCACGGGCCAGCAGGGCCCAGGGAGGCCCAAGGCGGCCTGGGAAGGGCCCGCGGCCCCCTCCACGCACAGCCTTTATTAAAGCTTGTCACCGCGCCCCTCTCTGGCCCTCTCCTCTTTCCTTCAGGAGTCAGTGGGCGGCGGGCATGGTTAATGTGCCATTTGACTGTGTCACCAGAAAATGAAGAGATCACTGGGGTTAATTGAATTTCCTCTCCCAGAGCGAGCCGGCTCCCAGAACGGGAGCCCACACTAAGCAGTTAAACAGGTTTGGGCCTTTGAAAAAGAAGAAAGAGAGAGAGAGAGAGAGAGAGAGAGAGAGAGAGAGAGAGAGAGAGAGAGAGAGAGAGAGAGAGAGAGAAAGAAAGGAAAAACAAAAGGAAGAAAAATAGCAAAGGCCCCAGCCGCTCTTGGCCTCATTCTCTTGGCCCACACTGTCCGGTTCCTGGCTGGGATTGGGATCACATTTCCTCAGTTTATTTTCCTGTGCTCCCGGACCTTTGTGTGGAATTGGAGGAAGCCAGGGTGAGGGGCGTGGGACTCCCTGCTGGCCTCCAAGGCCTGCCTCTTGAAGCGGTCCTTTCTCTGGGGCAGGTTCAGGTGGGCTGCAGCGTCCCGCTCCTCTCTCCTTTCTCTGCTGAAAAGAGGGGTCCTTAGATGTGCTGCTCAGCGTGGTGGGTCACTGATGTCCCGCTCCTGGAGCTATGGGCACAGATCTCAGCGCACAGCAGGGTGAGGCTGCTTAGAGACTGAACCAAGAGCTCGGAAGGCCACTCCTGGGCCTCAGGATGGGTGGACAGAGCCCGGGGCAGCAGAGGAGGCCCGGCATGGCCACTGCCACGCCAGGTGCACAGGGACGGTGGCCAGACATTGGGAGAAGCATGGGCGCTGGTGTGTGTGTGTGAGGGGTCCCAGGACGAGAGCGGTTTTCCCAGAGTGAGAGTCCGGCTGTGGCACATCTGTAGCTGCAGTGGCCTCCCACCGAACCCCCTTTTCTAGCCTTCAGAGTCACCCCGCGAAAAGCAGCCCCAAGCACTCCATGCGTGCCCTTCCTCTCCAGGTTTGCCACGGGGACTCTCTTGTGCAACCCTCCTGGTAGGGACACAGCCCAGGTCACACCGAGGACTCTGGTGGTCCCAGGAACTGCCACACAGCCCCGGCCTGGCCTACCACTTTTCCACGCAGACTTCTGCATCTCTCCCCCTAGGACGCCTCCCAGCCGGCCAGGGCTTCTACATGTCCCACCCAAGTCTCCCCCAGCCCCCCGCATCCCATGAACCAGTCCTCACAACAGCTACAAGCAAATTCCCCGCTTTTGTTAATAAGGTTAATATTGGAAAGGTTCACTAACACGTGAGCCTTCTGGCCAGACGTGCTGATAAGTAGTTAATGGACTGCCCGTTTTGTCTGACATTTAAAGCGAAGACTCTCTCTCAGGCCCACTTTGGTCTGTTCCGTATTTGCTGGGCGCCTACTGTGTGCTTGGCGTGGTCCTACTGAGTGTCGGGCCCCGTTTTAGGCATTGCCTAGCTCAAACAGTGTGTGGGAACCTCTTGAAAGCCCGTGCTCTAAAAAGAGCTGTCTCTGGCTTCCCCATTTTACGCCTCTCTTCTTGTCAAAGGTGACCTCTCCAGCCGGAGGGAAAGTAAAAATGCCTCCTCGGAGGAGTTGTGGAGTCGTCCGATGCTTCCCAAAGAGACGGCAGGTGTTGGTTAGCAAGTGGACCTTCCATGAGCAGCTGGTTAAGGTGTGAGAGACAGGTGAGAAGAGGAAATAAATACAGCTGTCACTGTTGTTACAAAGTGACAGGATTGGCTTTATTATCATGGGCTCATTATGAGATGCTCCAGGAAGCTTTTTATTTAAAAAAAAAAAATCTTAGATTTTGACAGACACTTGCGAAACCTTGCAGCTGCTGCGTAACAAGCTCCCACGAACTTTGATCGTGTGCTCCCGGGGACCAAGAGGCCGAGCATGAGTGCGCCTGGTTCTCTGCTCAGGGACTTGCAGAGCTGACCAACATGTCAGCTGGGGTTGGGGTCTCATCTGAGGCTCGGGTTCCCTTCATGCTGCTCACTGGGCAGAATTCTCTCCCTTGGAGCTGCCAATACCACACAGACAGCTTGCTTCTTCCAGGCCAGTGTAGACGAGACACAGTGTGCTGCTTTACGCGTCTGACCCCTATAGATCATCTTTCAAAAGGCTCATCTGATTGGGTCAGACCCACCTGGCTAATCTCCCTGTTGGTGAACTTAAAGTTACCTCCTTGGAGATCTTCATTACATCTGCAAAATCCTTTACCTTGACTCTGTAACCGTCTTTGGGTGGATACCCCCTCACCTTGGCCACATTCTTCTTTTTTTTTTTCTGCGGGTGTGGGGATGGAACCCAGGGGCATTCGACCCCCGAGCTACACCCCCTGCCCTATTTTTTATTCTTTATTTGAAACAGGGTCTCACTAGGTTGCAGAGGGCCTCACTAAGTAGCTGAGGCTGTCCGCGAACCGCGATCCTCCGGTCTCAGCCTCCCGAATGCTGGGATGACAAGCGTGCGCCACCATGCCCGGCTCCCTTGGCCACATTCTATTGGTGAGAAGCAAATTAAGGTTCTGTTCCTTTTGGGGGAGAGGGGATTATACAGGGCGTGGAGCCTAGAAGTCCACCTATGTGGTGAGCTACTGGGGACAGGGGGTTTGTCCTGTGTGTCTTTTATTCTGTCCTGCGTGCTCAGCAGGGACGCAGCAGGACCCACAACAGAAAACTAGACACAGAAAATTTGGTGACTGGGAACGAGCTAATGTTATTAAGACACAAAGTTTCTTGCGGAGTGCATTGTGGGAAACGTCATTTCTCTTTCCTTAGTGGGTCTTTGGGGTGGGGCAGGTGGAGGGAAGCGGCCAGGTAGCCTGAAAGACAGAACACTGACCCTGAAAACCCAGGGGAAATCTTGGTTGCCCTGTGAAAGTGGTAATTTTCCCCGAATGCAGAGGGAAGATGGACGAGTCCTCCTTCCCTGGCAGGGCTGCTGAGCCGGCAGGAGGGACGAAGGTCCCGGAGGCGTGGAGAGAGCCGTCTGGGCACAAAGGTGCCATTGTCCTGACACAGATCCGCAGTTAATGATACGCCGGTATCTCAAAAGGTGGACACGTGGTCGCACAGCCAAGAGAGTTGTTTTTTTGTCTTGTTTTCAACTATAACTAGGGATGCACTCTTGGTTTTTTGGTTTTGTTGATTATACTCGTGATTGAACCCAGGGATGTTCTACCTCTGAGCCACATCCCCAGCCCTGTTTTTTAGTCTTTTTTATTTTTGAAACAGGGTCTCACTGAGTTGCAAAGTGCCTCACTAAATAGCCGAGGCTGTCTGCAAACTGTGAGCCTCCTGTCTCAGCCTCCGGATGCTGGGATTACAAGCGTGGACCATCACGCCCCGGCCCTAGCCCTATTTTGAAACAGGGTCTGGCTAAGTTGCCGAGGCTGGCCTTGAACCTGCGATCGTCCTGTCTCAGCCTCCCAAAAGTGAGATTACAGGTGGGCACCACCATGCTTGGCTCTCGGTAAGGCATTCTTAAGAGATGACCTGAGTCTCTTGTAGGATGAGGAGTCGCATTTTCTGTGCACACATGCCTCCAGAGCCAGCTTCCCGAGGTCAAGAGAGCCAGAGAGTGGAGGTTCACAGGAGAACTTCCCCTCCTCTCCATCAGGAATGCAGCAGCCGCCTCTGCCTCAGTCCAGGCTGGGAGACAGCTCCGCAGACCGACCCTCTGCTAAGCAGGCTCCCTTCTGTGGGAAGGCCAGGCCGGTACAGGGGGAGGGTCGGAGTACCGAGCACACAAGACAGCTAACAACCCTATAATCATACTGTGGTCATTGCCACGTCAACAGCTGTTAGAAACGTGAGGTCAAGCCTGGCGTGGCGGCGCACACCTATGATCCCAGTTCTTGGGAGGCTGAGAGAAGAGGATACCAGGTTTGAAGCCAGGCTCAGCTACTTAGCAAGGCCCTCTGCAGCTTAGGAAGATTCCGTTTCCAAATAAAAAGTCAAACAGGCTGAGGATGTAGCTCGGAGGTGGAGCGCCTCTGGGTTCAATTTCCAAACCCCCCTTCAAAATGAGATGGATGCAATCGATTTATTAGGCTAACTCTGCCTTTACTTAAAAGCAGATGAATGACAAGCTTCATAAAAATGAAGATAATTTAAAATAAATTAGAAGCGGGCGTGATGGCGCACACTTGTAATCCCAGTACTTGGGAGGCTGAGACAGGAGGATGGCAGGTTCACTACAAGCCTCAGCTACTTGGTGAGGTCCTTCACAACTTAGTAAGACCCTGTTTCAAAATAAAGAATAGAAAACAGGACTGGGGTGTAGCTTGGAGGTAGAATGCTCCTAAATTAAATCCCCAGTATAATAATAATAATAATAATAATAATAAATGAATTAGCATTGGTTTTCCAAGTTTAACCATTGCCTTATTCTTTTGACTTAGGACAAATAGCCTCATTTAAAAACAAACAAACAGCCGGGCGTGGTGGCGCACGCTTGTAATCCCAGCATTCGGGAGGCTGAGACCGGGGGATCGCGGTTCGAGGACAGCCTCAGCTACTTGGTGAGTCCCGCTGCAACTCAGTGAGACCCGGTTTCAGAATAAAGAATAAAAAATAGGGCAGGGGGTGTAGCTCGGGGGTCGAATGCCCCTGGGTTCCATCCCCAGACCTGCAAAAATAAATAAAAACAAACAGACAAAATTTTTGACTCTACCTTCTGCGTACCCGACCCTCGCCCGAGTTCCCCCACCTGCCAGTGTGGACACAAGGCTGCGCCTGGGCTCCGAGTGTTCCGGAAGCTGCTCTCATTAAATGTTAACCAAGGGCTGCTGTCGTTCTCACGAAAGTCAAAGGGAGATTTCTGATGGGAGGGCGGCAGATCGCTTGGGATCTGCTCCCCTCCAAGCTCCCAGCTAGCGGGCGCCTCCGACAGCGCTTTCTCCCCATGGTGGTGCTGGACAGAATATTCTTGAGTCTTTTTTTGAGAATCCAGAAAAACAAGCATTCTGGGACGGGAAGCAGTGCCCCCGAACGGCCTGGGTCATCTTGGGTCCCGCTGCTTAGAGCTTTTTGTTTCTGAGACGTGCGCTAGAGACAAAAAGGTCAACAGACAGCGCAGAGGAAGAAAGTGGAAGTGGCCGGTCTGCACCGTGGACTTTCGCGGAAGTTTTCGCGCGGAGGGAGTCTTGTTTTCGAAAGCATGTTGACAAACCGATACGCTATTTTTAGCCAGCCTTGAATGGGAAATATGCACGATATGGGAACAATATATTTCCAAATATGTCGCATATTTATAAAACACAGTAAATGCGCGGCAGATTGAGTAGGCTATGTGGATAAAATAACAGCTGTGGTGCCCCCTATTTCTTAGCAAACTCACACACAACAAATGACATTCATGTCCAATGTTTTGCAAAAATATATTTTCTAGCGTTTTTAGAGAAGGATCTAGAGATTGGAAACACAAGTTTATGAGCCCGAAATCAGAAGCTGGGTGTAAATTTCAACGCTGTGTCATGTAGCTATCCTGTCTGAACCTGTTTTGAATAGTTACCCCATCCACCCTGCCGAGCTCGATGGAAATGACGGTCAGTGAAGCATCGGAAGCGATCTGCTTTTTGAGATGAGCCGAAACACCATTTGCGAGGGAAAGCTGACAGGAAGTCCAAGCTATGCCGCCAGCCTTTTATTTTTTTGTTCTGAAAGCGGGTCTCACTAGGATGCTAAGAGCCTCACTACATTGCCGAGGCTGGCCTCCAAGCTGTGCTCCTCCTGTCTCAGCCTCCCAACTACTGGGATTATAGCCATGCACCATCCTGTCCGGCCAGAGGTTTCAGAGTATAAATGAGCGTGAATGTGGCCTCAAAGGCCACATTAGGTTCCGAGCTGAGGGGGCGCCTACAGGTCCCACCAGTAACACAGTGACCCCGAGGTGAGCAGAATGGATTGCTCGCGATCTGCACTACAGACCTATGAGATTGCCAGTGGATTCCAAATCCATAATCTTAGCTGAGCTGGAGAACGATTCCACGAGGCGAGAAAGGTTTCATCCTCCTGTCTCTCTCACCAAGAAACCAGCGATGTGTGACTTCTCCAGGTCACACTCAAAAGGAGGGGGCCCAGTCCCAGAGCCCAGGTATGTGTTTATTTAGAATGTTAAATGAAAGAGATGGGATTTACAAATATCTTTCCTTCCTCCTTTTACCACCCCTCCCCAAAAGTTCAACTCGGACCAGATGTTATTTCGTAACCATAAAAATTGATCTTAAATAATGTTGGTTTAGCTGGGCATGGTGACTCAGGCCTATAATCCCAGTACGTGGGAGGCTGAGAGAGGAGGATCAGAGATTTAAGACCACCCTCAGCAATTTATGGAGACCCTCTGTATGCTAGCAAACCCCGTTTCAAAATAATAACCGTAATTTGCCAGGTGTGGTGGTGCATGTTTATAATCCCAGTCCTTGGGAGGCTGAGACAGGAGGATGGCAGGTTTGAAGACAGCCTTAACAATATAACGAGACTCAGCAACCTAGTGAAACCTTGTTTCAAATTAAAAAATAAAATCGGTCTGGGGGTGTGGCTTAGAGGTAGAACTCCCCTGGGTTCAATCCTCATGATGATGATGATGGTTGGGGTATAATTCAGAGGTAGAATGCCCCTGAGCCCTGGGTTCAATCTTCAGTGCCCCCCCCCTCGTTGCTTCAAAGAGGAGGCTGACTCTTCCCACCCTCCTTGAACAGACTTCCCTGCGCCGTACACGGCTGGAGTGGACTTCCCTGCACCGTACCTGGCTGCCTCAGCCCTAGGCACAGGATTTTCACTAAAGCATGCAGGACTCTGCTCACGCACCGGCTGGCCGGAGCCCTGGAGTCTGACTTCGCACCTTCCACAGCGCTGGGTTGTTCCTCTCATCTCTTGCACTCCCGCTTCCTGCTTGGTATCTTTTCTTGCCAGATGTGAATGGTTTGGGGCTTCTAAGGCCAACATCGCCTTATTGGGGAGGGCGATGTGAGACTGTGCGGCTTAGACAGGACCTGAGCTGCTGAGCTGCTGCGGTGCTGTCTGCCCGGCCTCGGGCTGCCCGGGAGTCTAAGGGCAGCAGGGCCGGGGCGGGGGAGAGGGAAGGGTGGTGGGGATGCTGGGAGCCGAGTGGTGGCGTGGAGGTGGCGTTGAAGCTGGAATCAGCGCTCTCCCGTCCCCAGCGGCCCTGCCTTCTTGAGCTCCTCTCTAATGGTGCGGTGCGTCCCTGACTAACGACCGGCCGCGGAACTCAGGCGCAGAGGCCGTGGGATCTGGCGGCCTCGATGACAATACACCATCCGATGACAATACACCATCCGATGACAGTACACCATCCGATGACAGTACACCATCCGATGACAGTACACCATCCGATGACAGTACACCATCCGATGACAGTACACCATCCGATGACAGTACACCATCCGATGACAATACACCATCCGATGACAATACACCATCCGATGACAATACACCATCCGATGACAATACACCATCCGATGACAGTACACCATCCGATGACAGTACACCATCCGATGACAATACACCATCCGATGACAGTACACCATCCGCCTCACTGACCTCGGGCAAGCGGGTTAGTATCCCAGCTCCTCCTTTTCTCTACCTGTAAATAAATGACCTCGTTGGAGGAAATGGAGAGCTAATGTCTAAAGGGTGTGTGTGTGTGTGTGTGTGTGTGTGTGTGTGTGTGTGTGTGTGGAACCCAGGGGCATCTGACCTCTAAGATGCACGCTCTGCCCTGTTTTATTTATTTTGAAACGGGGTCTCACTGAGTTGCAGAGGGCCTCACTAAGAAGCCGAGGCTGTCCGCGAACCGCGATCCTTTGGCCTCAGCCTCCGGAATGCTGGGATTCCAAGCGTGCGCCACCACGCCTGGCTTTCTAAGGGGTTTTTAGCGCCTTGGAATCTGTCAGTTTTAACCTCCGTGGGAGCGCTCAGACTCCTGTAAGAGGCTAATAACATCTATACACTCTCTCAGAAAATACATACACGCCCATCAAGTTTTCATGTAATTTCTAGTGGTTAGAAGTCCTCTGCACCTCATCATTAAAATTTGTATTTGCTTAAAACAAAACAAACAAACAAACAAAACATCTTGTACTTTAAAAGAAATGTGTTATAGACCAGATGTGGTGGCCCACACCTGCAATCCCAGTACTTGGGAGGCTGAGACAGGAGGATCTCAGGTTTGTGACCAGCCTCAGCAACTTAGTGAGGCCCTGCTTCCAAATAAAATAGGGTTGAGGGTATAGCTCAAAGGCGGAATGCCCCTGGGTTCAATCCTCAATAAATAAATAGAAAAAGAAAAGAAATGTGCCAGGCGTGGTGGTGCACACTTGTAATCTCAGCATTGGGAGGCTGAGACAGGAGGATCGCGTTTCGTGGACAGCCTCAGCTACTACTTAGGGAGGCCCTTTGCAACTCAGTGAGACCCTGTTTCAAAATAAAGAATAAAGCCGGGCGTGGTGGCGCCCGCTTGTAATCCCCGCGCTTGGGAGGCGGAGACAGGAGGATCGCGCAGGTTCGAAGCCAGCCGCGCACGCTGGCTTAGGAGACCCTGTTTCCAAATTTTTTTTAAAAATGTAAAAATAGGTCTGGGAGTGTAGCCCAGAGGTAGAAGGGCTTCCAGGAACTCCAGTACCACCAAAAAAAATGAAAGAAAGAAAGAAAGAAAGAAGGAAAGAAAGAAAGAAAGAAAGAAAGCGAGCTGGGATATAGATCGGAGATAAAATGCCCCTGGGTTCCATCCCCAGTATCACACACACAAAAAAAAGAAAGAAAAGAAAAGAAAAAAGAAAGAAAGAAAGAAAGAAAGAAAGAAAGAAAGAAAAGAAAAGAAAAGTGCCAAAAGCGAGCAAAAGATGAGTAGCAGGTCATTTCCATCTTGCCCCTGCCCTCCTGGCTGTTGTTCTATGGCAACCACACCACCCCCTTTCTATTATCATTAAAGAACTCTGCTCACTCTCTCTGTTGGTGCCCATCCTCCGCCCCATCTTCTTTTGGGGGTGCTTCTGATGATTTGCATCTTGAAAGCCTTGCAACCAGTTATGTATTTGCTACTGGTTTTCTCTAGGACAACATAGGTCCTCCCACCTAAGTATAATCTAGTAAATAAGCAAGAATGGGCATAATTGAGGCATGTTTTTAAAAAGGGTTCTTCAAGCCGAGCGTGGTGGCTCACGCTTCTCATACCAGCACTCAGGAGGCTGAGACAGGAGGATCCGGATTCGAGGCCAGCCTCAGCTACTTAGTGAGCCCCTCCACAACTTAGTGAGACTCTTTCAAAATAAAGAATAAAAAATAGGGTTGGGGGTGTAGCTTGAAGGCAAAATGCCCCTGGGCTCCATCCCCAGTACTGCAAAAAAAAATAAAATAAAATAAGATGGGTTCTTCAAAGTGGGAAGTTGTCCTGGGCACCCTGTACAAGACTCTTCCCACAATACTCAATCCAAGACTAAAATTTGCACAATTGCTGGGCATAGTGGTACACATACCTTTAATTCCAGTTCTTGGAAGGCTGAGACATGGGGATTGCAGGTTTGAAGCCAGCCTCGCAATTCAGCCAGACCCTGTTTTAAAATAAAAAATAAAAAGGGCTGGGGTGTAGCTCGGAGGTAGAAAGCCCTAAGTTCAATCCTCAGTAGCAACAAAAAATGCATAATTAGTATTCTCGTTATTTATTCTAAAATAACTGAGAAGCGGCGGTCTTGAAGAGGGTTTTTAAACGCAGTATCAAATGCACCGTTGTAAGGCATCAGCCCGTTTGCTCGGCAATGGCAAAGCTCGTTATTTCCACATTCCACCTAATGGGCTCTGTTTCCTTCCCTCGCTCCGCAGCTCGGCTGGGAATTAGCCGTGTATCTTCCTTATGCTTAAAAACATATGAGCCAGTATTATCAAAAGAGTGGGCGCTTTGTGAGACAACGGGTCTCCTGCGTGCGGGGCGCCTGGCTGCGCCAAGGCGCGTCTGAGGTTAGCACTAGGCGCCTTCCTTCTTTTCTCTCCTTTTTTGCACATTGTACAGGATTTCAGCACTCTGGAGTCTGGAGTGCCCTGTCTGTCTGTCTGTCTGTCTGTCTGTCTGTCTGTCTGTCTATTTTTCCATATATATGCCCATTCTTACTTCTTTTCCAGGTTACACTTAGGTGGAAGGACCCCTGTTATTCTCTTTTTCTTTACTACCCTCTCTAAAAGGAGCCCGCCGCTGCTGCTGGTGGCGAGGGAGCGGCCCGGGCGGGAGGGAGGCGAGCTAACCCAGATAGGGATTGGAATTACATCAGCCTTCAGGCGAGGGCGTCGGGCAGCCTGCCAGCCGGTGAAAACGGCCGTGTGCGTCACGGTGCCCTTGGTGATGTTTCCTCGAGCCTGTCAGCTGTCCCCTGAGGTCGTCCCCTCATATGTCAACAGGCATTCCTGAATCTTTAATGCTGAATGGCTCCTTGCCTTTCCCAAAAAAAACACACGTAGATGCCCCAGCAGCCGGGGTGTCCTGTTGCTGTGGCCTTTGAAAATGTTATTTCTTTCATGAAATAGGTGTTTGCTCTCTTCACGACATCAGCTGGGGATTTAAGAAGGTTTAGATGCCTGCTCCTCCATGTTGGAGGGCCTGTTTTTGAAGAAACAGGGCGGCCGGCTCATTGCTCAGAGCTGTCTCTCCACTTTTATCTTTCTTAGGAAAAGCCTGCCTCCCTCAGCGGCTCGCCCAAGCCTTCCAATTATCCCGCTGCCCCGTGACAGTCCAAGAACAAGCAACTCGAAAGGCCGGGCTGGAAAGTACCGGCTTGTGGTCTGCTCTCCGACCTGGCGTCTGTGCAGCCCGCTGAGAGGCGCGGGGAAGAGACCCTGCCCGCGCTCGCCCACGCGGAGTCGCCTCCGTCACCGCCCCAATATCTTCATTTGCCACCCCAAAACTTGACCTGTAATTTTATCCTGCCATATGCTTGTACCATATGCTGGTGGGTAAAAGGAGGTATGTCCTCGCGGCCGTTCCCGCTGTCCCAGGTCCAGGAACCCCATGTCCATCCTCCCCGAGTTGCTTTCACTGCAGGAATCTTCCAAGATGGTTGTGTAGCTGTGGCTGCAGACAGGGGCACTCAGGTGTTTGGGTCCCTTAAAGTGGAGAGGGTCATCTGGTTGGGATAGGGTCTTCTGATATTCACTTAATCGTGGTTGACCTTGATGCTTGATGGAGCCAGGAGCCACAGTCCTCCCTGTGAGCTTGGTATCCAAGGGATACCGTGGGTGTGGTCCTGGGTCCTGCCCTTTGGAAACAGCTAAGTATCCTGAGGGTTTGTGGCCCGCGAGCTGCCTCTAGATGGAGCCCGAGAGCGCCGTTCCTCCCTCTGCCTGCAGCACGAGGTCCTATTGATGTTCCTTAGGCCATGCCTCTCTGCTGCTCCTTAGGCCATGCCTCTCTGCTGCCCCCTTCCCTGGGAACTCCACAACCAGCCCCACTGGAGAAGGTCCCTGTCCCAGGAACCCAAGAGAATAGAAACCAAGTCACCCAGAGGCAAAGAGCTTCAGCATCGCCGGGCTCTGAAACTGAGAAGAATGTTGAGGGAGAGAGAGACGTCCAAGTATCTTCTTCATTCGTGTTAAAGAACAAGAAATTCATCCCGACATGGTGGCTCAGGCTGGTGATCCCAGTACTCGGGAGACTGAGACAGGAGGATCGGAGGCTCGAGGACAGCCTCAGCAAGTACGAGGCTCTCATCAACCTTGGGAGGCCTTGTTTCAACATAAAAGTAAAATAGGGATGGGATGTAGCCTAGGGGTAGCACGCCCCTAGGTATAATCCCTAGTAACATAAAAAAGAAAGAGAGAAAGAAAGAAGAAAGCGAAACCCCAAGTCTAAAGAAATTGGTGGCTTTGTGGGCGCGACCACGCTGGCATCAGACCTGCGCCAGCACTCAGGTTCCTGCAATGGACTGTGCTCAGAGGCAGAGCCAGAATGGGGTGACCATTCCTTGTTGATCTAGCACGGGGCCCTGTCCAGTGCCACGGGGGTTTCTGGTGCCAGGAGGCCCTGCGCAGCCGGGAAGGTCAAGTGCAAGGTGCCCTCCAGGAGCACAGCTCTGTCCCTCTGTGATTGGCTGGCATCCCGGAGAGCTTGTCCTCTAGCAAGATGGCGCCCAGCCCTGGCAGGACTGGAGGCAGCAGGGGCGGCCCAGCCCTCGCCCTGGGCCCCGGTCAGACTCTGCCGCAGGACAGGTCGAAGGAGACTCGCTTTCACTCCCCTGAGAACCAGGAGGAAAAATAACCGGTGTTCGTTCAAGGATGCGAGAGGAGGCTTTTCCACCCAGCCCAAGGCTTGCGCGCCCAGCATCAGTTTTTCTCATCCTTCACTTCTCTTCCTGAACGCCATGTGTCTCCCAGGGGCTGGATGGACACTGGCTGGCTGAGCTTGGCGGCTAAGGCTCAGCTCTCTGAGGTCAGAGTCGGTCCCTGAACTTTGCTGGCTTGCGTGTGATCTGGGCAAGAACTGGCCCTCTCTAAGCCTCAGGTGCCTCAGGTGAGATGGAGAGGGTACTATTTATTTTATTATTTATTTATTTATTATTTATTTATTTATTTATTTATTTATTTATTTTTGGTGGTACTGGGGATGGAACCGAGGGGCCTTCTACCTCTGGGCTACACTCCCAGACCTATTTTATATTTTATTTGGAAACAGGGTCTCTTAAACCAGCTGATGCTGGCTTTGAACCTGCACGACCCTCCTGTCTCAGCCTCCCAAGCGCGGGGATTACAAGCGTGCGCCACCACACCTGGCTTGTACTATTTATTTTAAAGAACTATTTGTTTTAAAACAAGTAAGCTGGGCATGGTGGTGCAAACTTTTAATCCCAGCGCTTGGGAGGCTGACACAGGAGGATCACACAGGTTTGAAGCAGTCTCAGCTACTTAGTGAGGCTCTCAGCAGCTTAGTGAGACCCCGTTTCCAAATCAAGTATAAAATAGGTCTGGGAGTGTAGCCCAGAGGTAGAAAAGCTTCTGGGTTCCACCCCCAGTATCACACAAAAACACACACACAAAAAACCAAGTAGAAGGACTAAGAAAGAAGACGTCTGTAGGTGTCTAACAGAGCTCCTGGCATAAGTGAGCAGCGCCCTGGGGCGTCGCCTAGACCATCACTCACACAGCAAGTTTTGGAGAGCATCCTTGGGCACCTTACAGACGCGAGCCCTTTGCTGAGCAGGCAGGAGCGCGTGTGTGATCGACTAGAACAGCGCGGCGGGCAGGTGGTGGGAACAGCTCGCCCTGCCCTGGCCCGAGCTGCAGGCCAGTGTGACTCCACGTAGGGGTTACAGCAAGGGGCCCGGCCGGGAGCCCGAAGTCTGGCGCCTGGCCGCAGTGCAGCAGAGTCAGGGCTCGTGGTCGCCAAGGGAGGGTTTCCGTGATCCCCAGAGAGCAGCCAGCACCCGTGTCTCACTGTCCTGGGTGGCAAATGACAGGTCATTTCTCAGGCTAAAAGAGCGGTCTCAGACTGAAGAGACAGTCAGTGCCAGGAGTCGCGCCTGGGCTCTCCCCTCTGCCTCTCACTTGCAGTCTTCCTTTCTTGCTGCCGTACACACACACACACACACACACACACACACACACACACACACACGTATGCATGTGTACACAAATGTACATGCATTTGGGTTGGACTTTGAGGGACAATTTTATCGACTTTGTTTTCTGCAGGTTTCAGGGGTTTCGGTTACTCTTTGAGGCATAAAATAATCATGATAAAATTACCAATCTTTTTTTTTTTTCTTTGAGGTTTCAGGGATAGAACCCAGGGGCATTGTACCTCCTACCTACACCCCCAGCCCTATTTTTTTAGTCTTTTTATTTATTGTTGTTGTTGTTGTTATTATTATTATTATTATTATTATTACTATTATTATTATTATTATTATTTTGCAGGTCTGGGGATAGAACCCAGGGACATTCAACCTCCAAGCTACACCCCCAGCCCTATTTTTTTATTCTTTATTTTGAAACAGGGTCTCACTAAGTTGCAAAGGGCCTCACTAAGTAGCTGAGGCTGTCCGTGAACTACGATCCTCCATTCTCAGCCTCCCGAATGCTGGGATTACAAGCATGTGCCACCACGCCCGGCTTAGTCTTTTTATTTTTTGAAACAGGGTCTCACTGTGTTGCGAAGGTCCTCGCTAAATAGCTGAGGCTGTCTGCAAATCGTGATTCTCTGGTCTCTACCTCCTGAATGCTGAGATTACAAGAGTGTACCACCACGCCCGCCCTTAAAATCATCAGTCTTTTACTGCACAGGCCTCTATGTTCTTTTCACAGTGGGATCAGTGAGTATTTTTTCCTGGAGATAAGAAAGCAGTCCACAATTTCTAATAGCAAATTTTTGCCTCGGTGGCTACGCGCATATGGATTTGGTCCCTTGGGAAGTTTTCCTGAGCATCTTCTGGGAGCTGGGATATAGTAATGAGTCACAGGGGCACAGTTCCTATTATTGTGAAGCCTTTATTTCAGGAACAACCAAAAATTTTCTTAGGTAAGTCATAAACCAAGACTAGATTTGAGGTCCATGCAGAGGCAACACTTAAACTTGATGGTTTATCTCCCCGCCCTTTGGTACTGGAGATCAACTCCGGGAGCATTCTGACTGAGTTACACACCCAGCCCCCTATCTTATTTTCTACTTTGAAAAGGGTCTCACCAAGTTGCTGAGGGCCTTGCCAAGCTGCTGAGGCTGGCCTTGAACCTTTGATTCTCCTGTCTCAGCTTCTCAAGTACTGAGATTGTAAGGGGATGCCACCATACCTGGCCATATACTTTTTAAGCATTGTTATCCAGCCATTTGTTGGTGACTTGAATTCGAAGATTGTGGCTGAGTTGCTGTGCAAAAAGCCCGAGCTCTTTGAGACACACAGATGTGCGGCAGGAAGTCTAAGACGGGAATTAATTCACAGAGGTCTGGACTCACATCTCCCTGGCTGCTTGTAGCTGTTTGGCCAATGGTCTGAAAGGCTCCACACCACCCATAGAAGCTGGGTTTGCTGAAGATGTTTATCTTAGAAGAGGCCACTATAATTTAGATGGCTCACTTTTTAGAGACACAGAAAGCAGTTATTTAAATGTGCTGCGTATCTTTGCAGGTCTGGTCCTGGCTGATTTTGATTGGCAGTCCACCCATCTGTCCATCCAGGAATCACTGTGGCGAGCTGGGCTCTGTGCTCAGTGTAGAGAGACAGCTTTAGTAAGAGGAGGCCCTGCCCTGGAGGAGCCCGCGGGAAGGGCAGGCCTGGAGACTGGGCATCACCGTGCAATGAATATTCTCCTCTTTCACAGGCAAGGGAGACAGAAGGGTCCAGGGATGCGGGGACTGTGACCGGCGTCTTCGTGTGAGTGTCAAGACATTTAAGGACCTAACAAAAGCCGGGGGTGCCCTATCTTCATCCCTTTCTTTCCATCCTCTGTCCCGGGTTTGCTCAAAGGATTTTGGCCAACTGGGCGTGGTGGTGCACGCTTTGTAATGCCCGCACTTGGGAGGCTGAGACAGGAGGATCGCACAGGTTCAAAGCCAGCCTCAGCTACTGAGTGAGGCTCTCAGCAACTTAGTGAGACCCTGTTTCCAAATAAAGTATAAAATAGGTCTGGGAATATAGCCTGGAGGTAGAAAAGCCCCTGGGTTCCACCCCCAGTACCACAAAAACAACAACAACAACAACAACCAGGACTTGGGCCATCACGTTCTCCAGCCACCAGCAGACAACTGTACCAGCCTGCGGGCCAGAAGCTGCGGTCCAGGGAAGCTGCTTAGTATTCTATTTTGTGCAATCTGAGATTAAATTCCAAATTCACTGACACTAAAGATGGAACAGCTAATTATGCACAGTAATTGCATTTACAATCCATGCCTTTGAATGACTGATGAAGTCTTTTTCCAAGTCTCCCGAAACACTGCGCCGGCAAGCGCCCGTGGGGAAGGGGTGTGGGTCTTCAGTCTGGGGGCTTGGGCGCAGCTCAGCAGGCTTGCGTGCATTTAAAGAAACGGGAAAGAAGTGGTGGTATACTCCTGTTATCCCAGTACGGAGGCCGAGACAGGAGGATTGCAGGCTCGAGGACAGGCTCAGCGACTTAGTGAGATACTGTTTCAAAATTTAAAAAATTATATAAAGGGCTGGGGCAATAGCTCAGAGGCAGAATGTCCCTGGGTTCAAACCCCATACCCAGAAAATAAAGTAAAACAAAATAAGAATACTTTTGTTATCTTTGATCTCTGCCTCACAGTGGTTCAAGGGATTGAATTAAATGGAGAAAGAGGAGTGTCTGCAGGGGTGTACGCAGATGAATCTTGAAGGAAAGAAAGGCGCCAGAGAGAAGAGAGAGAAAAAGTACCCTGGCGTGTTAGCAGCAGGGAGATAAATTTATGGGCAGTGAAGATAACAAGCAACCTCAAGTAAGTATAGATGATACAAGAGAGAGCACGTGATCTGAGGTCAAGTGAATGCTACCACTGGGGCTAACATTTCAGGGGGTCTTACTTTTAGAAGTCTCCTATGTAATGCTTTAAAGGAACAGCCTGGGCTTTTGTCAGTTGCAGTGTCTGGACCGTGAGCGCGGGACCTTGCAGGCCCTGCCTCGTGGCTTCAGTCCTTCGTTCCTGAGTTCACTCGGTCACTAGGATGTACCCACAGTTCGCGGCTCAGGATGAACATCCGGCAGGGGGAGGTCCTGCTGCCTGGCCGCCGGTGCACTGGGGCGCATCTGGGATCCCGGCTGTGTTTGGAGGACATTTCGCTGACTTTTTCTCCTGGCTCCGTCGCTGGTCGAGGCGGCTGGAAGGGTTTCAACTGGATGGAAAAACGAAGGAAGTTATGTCCGATGAATCATTCCGCTGTGCCTGGCTTTACGGAATCACTTCCCCTGGATAATTAAAGATCAGCGGGAAGCATGCCTCTGGGACATCTCAAAGGCAGCTTTAGAATGGGAACTTTTATTTTTCCCCGGGGGTCAGTCCATCTGAGCACCTAGTTTTTGCCACTGGAGGATTTGTGATGGAGACAGGGGCTCCTGGAGCGAGCTCAGCGCATAGCTCTGGGTAGTGACAATCGCAATTCCTCCCCAGCATAACTCCTCCCCCAAACCCGAGGCAGCCTCCCTAGGAGGCCCTGCCTGCTGTGGAGGCTGCTGCGGTGGAGGCTTCTTGGCAGAAGCGCTGGCTCCCCCTGCAGGGCTCTGACTCACATCTTTGTAAGGAGATGAAGTTTCCAGCTTGTAGGCAAATAAGTCTGTTCATGCAGGGTCCAGTGGGTTTTTTCTTTTCTTGGCGTTATATAAAGTGGTGCAGAATGTGTCCAGGGTCTATGCCTGGAATCCTCAATCTTTTCTGTTCAGAAAACACTTGAAGCCCATGCTCCATCCAACAGCCTTGATCCTTGCAGTGCGGCTGGGGACAGGCAGCTCCTCCACCCGCTGGGTCTAGCGTTGACCTGGTGGGCGAACTCTCCTTTTCCTTACTGCAGGATTTTTTTTTTCCATACTAGGAATGGAACCCAGGGGCATTCTACCTCCGAGCTACGCCCCCCAGCCCTGTTTTTTATTCTTTATTTTGAAACGGGGTCTCACTGAGTTGCAAAGGGCCTCACTAAGTAGCTGAGGCTGGCCGTGAACCGCGATCCTCCTGTCTCATCCTCCTGATTGCCAGGATTACAAGCGTGCTCTCGACTGCAGTTTTAATATTTGTGCTGCTCACTGGTTTTGTTCCTTCCTGCAACTGTCATTCTGTATTTTACTTCAAGAAAATAAGGCTTTCTGACTCCATGGTCACGCTAATATACATTGCAAATTTATTATATAATCCCAATAATCTCATGAATATTCAAAATGTCACTCTGGCTTTAGTTAGAGACCTCTTGAGAGTTACTTCCATGCTGAGTTCCCAGTGGGGAGTCCTGGGCTGCTACTCTCCACCCTGAGCTTGACCCTGGCTGAGCCCTCCCTGAATCCCCCAACCCATCCCTGGCCACCCCATTCAAGCAAAGCAGGCCTCTCTGCCTTCCGGGATAAACAGTTCAGTGGACTTCTCGAAGGCCGTGGAGCCGAAGATGCAAATACATCCCACTGGCCAGACTGGGAGACCCTTCTTGGAAAGCACATGCTGCTGCCTAAAAACTCATTGGAAGTTTGCATTTCACTCTACCAACTTGTTTCAGAACAAAAATGCTGCCTTAAAAGAACCTAGGAAAATTTACCTTCAGGTAGGGCTGAAGCCTGTGAAAGCCAGGCTCTGTCCTGTGGCTGGTGTACCCTCAGAGCCCTACCCTCCTTGTTCCCTGCACCTGCCCCGGCCTTCCTCTTCAACACTTGTGTTTCATCCCCAGTACTACAAAAACCAAACAAACAGAACACCCAGGAAGCAGGAGAGGGACCCACAAGAACGTGGACCACTAGACCACCTGGGCAGAGGAGACCTCGATGTCTGAGGTGGTGTAGAGACCCTGAAGGAGAATGTGCTGTTGCAACATTCCCGGTTAAGGGTTGATCTTTAGCACTTAGCCACTTTATTTGTTTATTTATTTATTTATTTATTTACTGTGGTGCTGGGGGTGAAACCCAGAAGCTCCCTACCTCTGGGCTACACTCCCAGACCTATTTTATATTTTATTTGGAAACAGGGTCTCACTAAGTTGCTGAGAGCCTCACTAAGTAGCTGTTGCTGAGAGCCTCACTAAGTAGCTGAGGCTGGCTTTGAACCTGCGCGATCCTCCCGTCTCAGCCTCCCAAGCGCAGGGATTACAAGCCTGCGCCACTACACACGGCTGCACTTAATCATTTCAAATGAAGTGGCTCTCTCTTCCCCTCCCTTTACCTTGCCGGCGCCGGCGCCCCTGTTCCCCCAGCTGTTTCCTCGGGCCCAGCGCCTGCTGGCCCCTCCTGTAGCGCTGACGATTGGAGGTCCCCAGTGTTCTGTCCACAGGGTGGCACAAGCCAGCGAGTTCCGCTGCACCCGCCCTAATGCGCAGCCGCATGGGTGTGTAGACCAAGCAGCTGGTGCGCCAATTCCCACTGCCTTTCGACTTTGCTTAGATGGTTATTAACCCAGCTTATTTTCTTAGCGTCTTCTGAGGGTTATGGAATGTCCTTGGGACCGAACAAGGACATTGGGATCCTTACTGCATCCCCCCTGACCTTCCTGTGTCCTTCCTCTGTCCGCCAGATACCACACCTCCCAGCCCCAGCGCTGGGCTTCTGTCCCTCCATCCCCTTGGGGAGCCATCAAGGGCTGGCTTCAGAACCCAGCAGGAACACCTCTCCCTGCCTTAGACCATGCCAATACATGGCATTTTCTTTCCTGCCCACCCTGGGCCGCCGTGCCTCTGCGCCCTTGTGCGCTCTGTGCTTTGGGGTCTGTCTACGACGCTGGCTCCAGTCCCAGCCCAAAGATGGCAGTCACCCTCCTCGCCGAGTCCAGGTGCAGCCTAATTTAAAATTCCAGTCTGTGGAGTCTCTGTCTCCCAGCTCACAGACTCGAGAGCTCACCCTCCTGCCCTTTCTAATTGAACAGAGCACTTCAAAACCCAGAGAGGGCAGGTGCGCGGGGAGAGAGCTTGTCAGTCCTTCCCGTAAGCAAGCCACACCTCGGATGCTCAAAATAGCAAGTCCCTGCATCAGCTGTATTTCCCACACTCTTAGTCCCAGGGTGGAATATTTATTTAGACTCCCACCATTAAGAGAAAGGAGGAAATCAGAATGTCATCATACTGCTACTGTTTAAGTGGCATAGCTCGTAACAGTGCAGATGTGCAGACAAGTGGGTCTCTTCTCTCAGATGCAAGGTAATCAATCTAGAGGAAAGGCAGCGACGAGTGCTTGAAGGTGCGGTGGGCCAGTTCCCACTGGGTTTGCATTCTGGCTCTGCCCAGGATCCTTTCTCCCTGGCCTGAGATGCAGGGCCACGCTGCCAGGCTGCAAGGGCGGAGAGAGGGGACTTTCGAGCTTGCATTTTTGCAGGGTCTTTAGACAGTTTTTTGTTTTGTTTTGTTTTGTTTTTTGCAGTATTGGGGTTGGAACCCAGGGGCATTCTGCTTCCAAGCTACACGCCCAGCCCTATTTTTTATTCTTTATTTTTGAAACAGGTTCTTACTGAGTTGCAAAGGCCCTCGCTAAGTAGCTGAGGCTGGCCGCGAACTGTCTTCCACCTGTTTAGACAGTTTTTCTATCTGGTGGCTTCACAGTTTCATTGAGGAAACTGGAGCGTTCCAAGCAGGGCGTTCAGAGGATCTTTATAATTTAACATCAAAGCACTGTCTCCCTGGCCAGGCAACTTGTAGGCTGTCCTCTTGTCTCTCCCCCTCTACTTGGGGGCAGTTTGTGCACGTGTCGGTGAACACTCTCAGAGACCAGAGGCCACAACCAGGTGAGCCCAGCATCCTCCTCCCTGGAGAGCTCTGACTTGGCAGCCAGAGGTTGTGAGGTGCTATAAAATCCCACAACTGTTTCTGAAAATGCTAAACAGTAAGGCATTTCTCAGAAGGATCTGAGGCCCTGCAGTATTAGACAACTCAAGCAGCTTCACACAGCCATTATCACTTAATTACCAATATAAATCTCACTAGCAATTCCCATAACTTCGTTTGCAAACAACATGGAGCCCTCCGACATCCCCCATCCCCAGTGATTCCTGATGGATGGTGCAGTCTCCGGGTTTAGCCTGTGGTTCCACCCTAAAAGTCCAGACACTGAGAGACTGCACTGTACCGGTTCCCTCAGCTACGTCCGGAGTCTGGCTCATTTGATTACGAGGTTCAAGACCGTTTAGTGATCACAAGCCAAGTTCCCAGTGTTTGGTGAAAACTGAAACCCAGCCTGCAGGTCCTCAGGATTCACACAGAACCGCGGTGAGCATTTGGGGCATGCCTTCCACTGCTGAGACCTAATAAGCCTGACTACAGAGCTCAGAGGAAAGAAGACTGAGCTGCTCACAGATTTTGGAGATTTCAGAGTTTCAGTCCATGACAGGCTGGGTTTGTGGGGCTCGGGGAGTAGTGTCAGGAAGTGGAGCGAGAGCAAGAGAGATGGTACAATTCCCACAGTCATAGAGAGGGGACTTGGGGCTCTTCACAAGTCACAGGTCCAGTCACAACGAGGGATGGCCAGGGAGTTTGGACAACAGTGTCTGGCACACGATGGCCCTCTGTGCTCAGCTCTGCTCCCGCTGGGTCACTGCCCGCCCTCTCTACCACCATGTGCTCTCAGCTCCTCCACTGCCTGCTCACGGGAGAGGTCGGACTCATGGCCTCATCTTTTTGGGACACAGTCTGAGGTCAGTTGAGACCGCAGCGTTCCTGATCATTCTCCTTCAATGGTTCCCCTTAGTGCTAGGCTGAGAGGACGGGGGTCTGCACCAATGCCCCGGTTCACGCACGGCTCTTCACAGGCTTAACACATAGACCCATTATTAGAAAAAAAATGGAAACAAAATCTACTGCCTTTATCTATTTGTAATTATTATTATTATTATTAGTAGTAGTAGTAGTAGTAGTGGTACTGGGGATGGAACCCAGGGGCCTTCTACCTCTGAGCCACACCCCCAGCCCTATTTTTTATTCTTTAGTTTGAAACAGAGTCTCACTAAGTTGCGGAGTGCCTCGCTAAGTAGCCGAGGCTGACCTGCAATCCTCCTGTCTCAGCCTCCCAAGTACTAGGATTACAAGCATTCTGTCGACTCAGCTCTATTTTATGTTTTATTTGGAAACAGAGTCTCACTATGTTATTGAGGGTTGCTGAGGTTGGCCTCAGATCTGCGATCCCCCTGTCTCAGCCTCCCAAGTGCTAGATGACAGGTGTGTGCCACCACACCCAGCCCTACTACTTTTATTTTAGGCTCCCTGAATTCCAAGTTTATTTGCTTCTTTTTAGGCTCCGGTCCTGGATTTCAGGCTCTCACTCACGCTCGCCCGTTCTACTTGCAGAGGAAGCTGGAAAGGGGGTTTATCATTATTAGAGGATGTGTTTAGCTGCCCTCTCAGGTCCCTTCTAACTCCACGAGGTTCCACAAGTCGACAGAATGCTTTGGTGAAGGAAAACACACCCAGGTTTCCAAGTGGAACCCGCCTGGCTCCCATGCCTAGCGCCTGCGTTTATGAGCTGTGTGCCTCTGGGCAAGCTGCTGACCGTCTCTGAGCCGCATTCCTCATCTCTAAACCTGGGCCCCTCCCAACAAGCCAGGTCATCGCCAGGAGAATGAAGTGAGAGGCTACTTCTATACATCGAGGACCAGAGCCCCCAGCACAGAGCAGGTGCCAGGCCAAATTGTGCGTCTCCTCCCCTTTACTCACACGCATCTCCGGTGGATCAGAAACACAGGCCGTGATAAGTTTGAATATGGCTTCTGTCTTCCCTCCCAGGGTCTTCCCAGGAAAGGAGAAAGAAGGGAATAAACGGCGGCCATCAGAGACCCTGATGGAAAGCCCCAGCTGTCCACTGAAAGGCACTTTCCATCAAAAAACCGGCTTATTAATTATTCATTGCTGTTGGAGCTGAAAAATAAGAGTAGGGCCCCCTGCCGAAGTCCTGGAGCGGACAGTTGCGGGGTCCCAATGGCTCCATGGGTCACGCCAGGTATCTGTGTAATAGACCCCAGGTCTGCGATTGGCAGCGCCGGGGCCATGAAAACTTTGGAGTGTCAGGCGGGAGCTCGCGGTAAGCGAAGGCCCTGGAACCAGACTCTCTCTGCTTCGCTTCCCTCCCGGAGCTGCAGTTCTGGAGGGTTATTTCACCGCATGGGTGGCCCGGGTCCCTCGGCCTCCAGCCTCCTGACTCACGCCTGCCCTGTGGGCAGGCAGCAGCCGCCCAAATGCAAGGCTTTCTTTCGTGCCCAGGATTATGTATAATCTCGCATCCCACGGTCTTAGCAGCCCCGGCACCCTGCAGCAGAGCAGGGCATTTTGGGGGCTTGTGTGCGCGCCTGAAATGTGGTGGTCTTAACAAATAGTCCTCTCTTGGTTGCTTGGTTTCCCCCACCCCAAGGATTTTGCTCTGTGCAGGTTTCAAAATGGAAACTCAGAGTCCAGCCAGGACAAATGTGCACGGAGAGAGACTTCAGGAGGGGTCAAGGCTGCTGACCCTTGACCTTGGTCCCCAAGAGGAGGCGGGGAGGCAGCTGTGCGAGTCCCCAGCTTCTCCATTTTTTTTTTTTTTATGGAACCCAGAGGCATTTTACCTCTGAGTTACATGCCCAACTCTGTTTTATTCTTTTATTTTAAAACAAGCTTTCATTCAGTTGGGGAGGGCCTCACCAAGTTGCCGAGGCTGGCCGCGAACCTGAGATGTCATGTCATAGCTTTCTAAGGTGGAGAAGGGCGCTGGGCGCCGGCTGCAAAGACCCAGTGACACATATCCAGAGGCCCCGCCGTGCATGTGCACCGTGGACTCAGCGCGCCATCTGGTGTCGGAAAGATAGAATTGGAGGCGCCATCCGGGCTTGTGCCCCCTTGATGGAGAAGTCACCCTAGGGAGGCTTTGGGGTTCTGTTGGGCGTCGCCACGCGAGGGCTCGGACCCTCCTGGAAGCAGGCAGACCCCTCTGCACCAACCTTCATATGAGGCTGGGACACGAGCAAGCAGCTAGCTCCGAGCAGTCCGCTGCCACGCCCCGCATCCCTCATGACCCCCGCGCACAGGAGGCTGCCCTCAGCTCCAGGGACAGGTGTGCGCTCTCCTCCAGCTGTCCTCCAACTCCGACACCGCCCACAGCCCCGTCTACGGGGTCTTTACGTCCTCAGCACATCCACTCCATGTTTGTTCGCATCAGTGTATCCGAAACAAGTTCCACGGAGACAGGAGGATCGCAGGTTTGAGGCCAGCCTCAAGCAACTTAGCAAGACCCTGTTTCAAAATAAAAAATAATAATAATAAAATAAAATTGTGCTGGGGGTGTAGCTTAGAAGTAGAATGCTCCTGGGTTCCATCCTCTGTACCAACAAACAAAAACAAAAGTAACAAAAAAGCAAAGCAAAACAACCATGCGAGTTTCAGGCATCCCGTTTTATTCATCAGAATTGCATCTTCAATGAAAACCCTTAAATTTGACTTATCTTCAATAAAAAACCGTTGAATCTGATCGGATTGCAGAACACCTCGAGAGCTGTGGACACGGGGAGAGCCCAGTGAACACCTAGGAAGGAACGGGGTTTGCTCTGCTCCCAAACTTGCTCAGCTTTGACCGCTACCTCACCTCCCCCTCGAGGCGCAGCTGATGAAACAGACCTTGCATCTGACGAAACAACGTCAGGGAAAACCTGGTCTCTTTTACTTATTTATTCATTTATTTTTGGTGGTACTGGGGGTGGAACCCAGAGGCCTTCTACCTCTGGGCTATACTCCCAGACCTATTTTCTATTTTATTTGGAAACAGGGTCTCACTAAGTTGCTGAGAGCCTCACTAAGTAGCTGAGGCTGGCTTCGAACCCGTGCGATCCTCCTGTCTCAGCCTCCCAAGCGCGGGGATTACAAGCGTGGCCACCACGCCCGGCAACAAACAGCAGTTTCGATGGCGGAAGTTCATTGTCTTATGGCCTTGGAGGCTGCAAGGGAGATCCAGGTTGTTGGCAGAGATGGCACCCCGGGGGTCCCGTTCCTGGGCTCTGCTCCTGGGCTCTGAGATGGCCGCCTGCTGCCTGGGCTTCAACTGCTTCCCCCTGTGTCTGCCCTGTCCTAATGGGTTTCATTTTACCTTAATTCTATGGGTGTGCACACGCATGCTGGGGATTGAACCCAGGGCCATTGTACCTCTGGCCTGCACCCCAAGCCCTATTTTATTTTTTATTTTTGAGACAGTTTCACTGAGTTGTGGAAGGCCTAACTAAATTGTAGAAGCTGACTTAGAACCTGTGATTCTCCTATCTCAGCCTCCCAAGTGCTGAGATTACGTGTGTATGCCACCACACCCAGCTTTGTTTGTTTGTTTGTTTGTGGTACTGGAGATTGAACCCACAGGTGTTCTGTGTCTGAGTTACACCCCCAGCCCCTTTCTTTTTCTTTCTTTCTTTTTTTTTTTTTTTTTGGTGGTACTGGGGGTGGAACCCAGGAGCTTTCTACCTCTGGGCTATACTCCCAGACCCGTTTTATATTTTATTTGGAAACAGGGTCTCAGTAAGTTGCTGAGAGCCTCACTAAGTAGCTGAGGCTGGCTTCGAACCTGCGTGATCCTCCTGTCTCAGCCTCCCAAGCACAGGATTACAAGTGTGCACCACCACACCCGGCCCTTTATTTTTCATTTTGAAATAAGTTCTCGCTGTGTTGCTGACAACCTTGCTAAATTACAGTGGCTGGCCTCAAACCTGTGGTCCTCTTGGCTCAGCCTCCCAAGTGCTGGCTCACGGGTGTGCGCACCACGCCCGGCTAGCCAGCTTGCTCACTCTTTTTTGATGTCCTCATAGAGAAAGTCTCTCCTCTGGATTCTGATTTGAACTGATTAAAATATTCTATACTTCTTTTTCTTTTTTGCAGAATTTGGGGGTTAAAGTCCGGGGCATTCTACCTCCAAGCTATACCCCCAGCCCTATTTTTTAGTCTCTATTTCAAAGCGGTGTCTCACTAAGTTGCAGAGGGCCTCACTAAATAGCTGAGGCTGTCCTCCAACCACGATCCTCCTGACTCAGCCTCCCAAGAACAGGGATTACAAGCGTGCACCACCGCTTTCTTACACTTCTTTCTTAATAACAAATACTCACTATATAGTCACAAAAGGGTCATAATTTTGACCAGTTTGGGAAATTATCCTTCAGCATATCAGTGTTAGCTTTCTTGAGTGCGATGAAGAACACTGTTCTGGCTCTTAGGAAACACGTCCAGAAACACTTGGTGAAGGAGGCCCACAACTTACTTCCCAATGCTTCTGCGTATGTGGATAGAGATGAGCGTGTGCACGTCCTCGCCTGTGCAGAGCAGAGGAGGAAGAGGGCGCAGACAGGAAAATCTGAAGAGCTAGCGTCTCCAGCAAAGGCCATAGGCGTTCTCGAGTGCGGAGCTATTCACCAGCTTTCCTGTGGGTTTAACAACATAAGAAACGTGTTATGTCCTGAGCTAAGCGAGCGGCTGCTTCTGTCTTGTACTTCTGAGTATTTCTGAAATTGGTATTTCAGGGAGTAGCCAGTTTCAGACATTTGTCAGCCGCCTGACTTTTTCACAATGGGTACCACAGATGAAAGCAAATAACATGGATGTCTCTATCGAGTGGCTCCATTTCTCCTGGGGTTTTATGCTTTTTGAACCCAGCACGGTGGGCTTGCTAGCAAGCGCTCTACCACACAGCTACCTCCCCAGGCCCTTCTTTAAGTTCTTAATGGTCCCAGTGAACAGATGGTAAGGTAGTTTCTTTTTACCTTGATTTAATCTCAAAGAATGCTCTTTAAAGAAGTAAATCTTAAACCAGGCATTCCCATAATCCCAGTACTTGGGAGGCTGAGACAGGAGGATCGCAGATTCGAGGACAGCTTCAGAACGTCGTGAGACTCTCATCAACCTAGTAACACTACTCCTGGGTTCAGTCCTAAGGGGAAGGAGGGAGGAAGAGAGAGAGAGAGAGAAAAAAAAAAAAGAAAGAAGGAGGAGGAGCTAATCTTGAGCTCAGCATGGTGGTGCAAGCCTGTAATCTGAGGATTTGGGAGGCTGAGACAAGGATGGAGGGTTTGAAGCCAGCCTCAGGAACTTAGTGAGATCCTGTTTCCAAATAAAAAATAAATAAAACTGGGTTGTAGCTACGTGCATGCTTATAATCCCAGTATTTGGGAGGCTGAGACAGGAGGATGGTAGGTTCAAGGACAGCCTCAGCAAGTAGTGAGACTCATCAACCTAGCAAGACCATGTTTCAAAATAAAAATAAAATAGGACTAGGGGTGTAGCTTGGAGGTAGAATGCCTCTGGGTTCAATCCCAACAAAAAAAAAAAAAAAAAAAAAGAAAGAAAGAGAGAGAGGGAAAGAAAGAAAAGAAGAAAGGAGAAAGAAAAGAAAAGATTCAGAGCTTTTTAGCATAGTTTGAGGCATGATACCGTAGTAATAATGAGTTGGAAAAAAAGTGAGCTAAATTCTCCAACACCGTGTCATTTAGCATAAAGGTTTAGGATTGAAATTTTCTGCCCGAGGGAAGTAGAAATGATGAGTTTTTTACAGAACACTGCCTGTTTCTAAGTCTAAAAGACACACTAAAAATAGCCGAAGGGGCAGGGCCGCCCCAGGCATCTCTGGTTGCCCAGGGGAGTCTCCCGGAGGAGGATCTGCCGTTCAAAGTCCTGCAGCAAAGGGCTGGGGAGCCGCGTGCGCAGCGCCGTTCTTTGGTGTCGGGGTAGCCGGGCTGGCAGGGCAGGTGCTCCTGAAGGCAGGCCCCCGGCAGGGCTGAGTGAGCTTGGAGACCGGGACATCCCCAGATCCGGCAAACAGCAGCAAACAGGCTCGGCGCCACCAGCACCAGCTCTAGAGGAAATGGCCTCTTCTCTGCTCCCGCGGATACCACCTGCCACTGAAGACCGATTTCTTTCTTCCAGGGCTATGGCCTCAGCCTCCTATCTACACCCCAACAATGCACCCTCCACTGGGCCCCAGTGTCATTTTCCATAGCCTAATTCGGCTCAGCCTGGCTGCCTGGCTGCCTGCCTTCCTCCCTTCCTTGTTGAACTAGAAATTGAACCCAGGGGCTTTTCTACCGCCAAGCTGCAGCCCTAAGACCTTTTTCTTTTCTCTTTTCTTTTCTTTCTCTCTCTCTCTTTCTTTCTTTCTTTATTTTTTGTGGTACTGGGGGTGGAACCCAGGGGCTTTCTACCTCCGGTCTATACTTCCAGACCTATTTTTATACTTTATTTGGAAACAGGGTCTCACTAAGTTGCTGAGAGCCTCACTCAGTAGCTGAGGCTGGCTTCGAACCTGTGTGAGCCTCCTGTCTCAGCCTCCCAAGTGCTGGGATTACAAGCGTGTGCCACCACGCCCGACTCCTTTTTTAATTCTTGACTTCAAAACAGGGTCTTCCTAAGTGGCAGAGGGCCTTCCTACGTTGCTGAGGCTGGCCAAGAACCTGCACCCTTCCTGTCTCAATCTCCCAAGTACTGGGATTGCAGGCCTATGACAACATGCTGGGCATAATTTTATTTGATGATGATAATGATGATGATTTTGGTGGTACTGGGGGTGGAACCCAGAGGCTTTCTACCTCCGGGCTATACTCCCAGACCTATTTTCTATTTTATTTGGAAACCGGGTCTCACTAAGTTGCTGAGAGCCTCACTCAGTAGCTGAGGCTGGCTTTGAACCTGTGCGAGCCTCCTGTCTCCGCCTCCCAAGTGCGGGGATTACAAGCGTGCACCATCACATCCGGCAGGGCTTAATTTTTAACAGTACAATTTTAACATAATTTTTAACAATAACTGACCTAATCATGGTGTCGTATGCTTGGTGTGGCTCCCCAGGGCTCCCCAGCTGCCAGCTGCCTGCAGTGTTCAGCAGCCCCACCTGTGGGCCGATTTCCATGCTGAGAGGCCGGCATTACCAGCTCTTCCTGCAGGCTTGAGCTAGGAATCACGAGGCGAAGGAGGAGGAGGCGCAGTGTTCTGAGCGTTAGCGGTTCTCCAGAGCCAGCAGCTTCGGGCAGCTCTTGGGAACTCTTTGGCACTCTGCAGCCAGCTGCCTCGGTTGTAGGAGCTCCATGGTGTAGCCAGCTCATCCTGCTCTACCCTACACTGGAACTACAAATGCAGTCACCCCAAAGAGGCTCCGCCATCCGGGGAAGCAGCAAAGGGGGGACGACCAGGCTGTTTCTACAGGTGAGAAGGTTGGTGCATGAGCGAGCTTGTAATCCCAGTACTTGGGAGGCTGAGACGAGGGATTGCAGGTTTGAAGCCAGCCTCAGCTACTTACTGAGGCCCTCTGTAACTTACTGAGACCCTGTTTCCAAATAAAATATAGAAATAAGTCTGAGGGTGTGTCCCAGAGGTAGAAGGCCCCTGGGTTTCATCCCCAGTACTATAATATAATAATAATAATAATAATAATAATAATAATAACAACAACAAAAATAATATGATGATGATGGTGAGAAGAGAAGGAGGAGGAGGAGGAGGAGGAGGAGGAGGAGGAGGAGGAGGAGGAGGAGAAGAAGTTCGGCCGGGGTATAGCTAGGACATAGGATGATGCCCTTGGATCCAAATTCCAGTACCACTATAAGAATAAATAGTAAGCCGGGCATGGTGGCGCACCCTTGTAATCCCAGCATTCTGGAGGCTGAAGCAGGAGGATCGCAGTTCGCGGACAGCCTCAGCTACTTAGTGAGACCCTCCACAACTCAGTGAGACCCTGTTTCAAAATAAAGAATAAAAAATACGGCTGGGGTGTAGCTCAGAGGTAGAATGCCCCTGGGTTCCATCCACAGAACCGCAAAAAAAAAAAAAAAAAAAAAATAGTAAAATAAGAAATTAAAAAGGGCTGTTGGGGAGCTCAGGGCCCTTCTCTTCTGGCCCAAGCCCTCCCTTCGTTGGTCCTGTGGCTCCCTAAGGGGCTTGTGCGTCTCTGCCTCTTCCAGAGAGCAAGGCTGTCCCTAGCCGGGGCACGAGAGCATCCAGCCCTGTAGGAAGAGCAAGGATGGCTGGTCTTCCCCCTTCCTTCCCAATCGACTGTTTACTGTGAGAGGGGTGCATGCGTTGGGCCAGCGCTTCTCCACACACTAGCGGAGCTTTTAATAAATCCAGAGGCTTGTGCCGCCCGTCGCGAGCCTGGTGAGAGTGGGAGGGGAAGGGGCTCAGACAGCTCAGGATGCCCAGGGAGGCTGCTTCTCCTAGCTGGGCACCACTGGCTAGGCAGCAAAAGTGGGGTCCTTATTCGCTCGGAAGGCACGAAAGAGCATTTGAATCCATCAGCCACGCGTGGCCGTCCTTACGGGACTTTACCCAGCATCTACTCGCTGGAGGGCAGAGAGGGAACGGGAGAACCGGGGCTGAGGATCGAGCTGTGGCTCTTCTTTTGCAGAGGACCAGGCGGGAAGAGCAGGGCTGGGCCACAGCGAGTGTGAGCTTCACCGCAGGAACGAGGGGTCCTGATGAGGCCCCTGGCTTTGGCAAGAGTGAGATCTTCAAAACTAACTGAGCCTGCCAGGCGTGGTGGTGCACACTTGTAATCCCCGTGCTTGGGAGGCAGAGACAGGAGGAGCAGGCAGGTTCGAAGCCAGCCGTGCTGGCTTAAGAGACCCTGTTTCCAAAAATAAAATAGGTCTGGGAGTGTAGCCCGGAAGTAGAAGGGCTTCCAGGAACCCCAGTGCCACCAAAAAACAAAACAAACAAACAAACAAAAATCTAACTAAGCCCATAAAACCACATGAGGTGCCACTGGCTGAGAATTCTGCAGCTGGTAGAAAACGTGGCTGCAAGACCCAGAAGTGTGCACAAACAGGGGCTTATTTTCCTCTTGCAGCAGCCAAGTCCAGAGCTAGGAATCTGCAGCCTGGGTGCCGCTCCAGGGCACTTGGTCCTTCCTGCACTTTCCTCCCTGCCCCTTTTGGGCGGTGTTTCTCAGCATACGTGTGTTCTCTTGTGGGTTTCACGGGCTGCTGCAGGACAAGGGAAGGAGCCGAGGAGGGCAGTGGGAGTCCCTCCTTTTTTCAGAAAACAAATGCTTCTCAGACAAGTCCCTCGCAGCCCTCTGCTCATCTCGTATTGCTCTGGAGGCGCACAGGCTGCACCTCGGTGTGTCAGGACAGACGTGCGGACGTGTTGTGTGAGCCCGAGCCACTGCCCGGGTTATCATAGCCCCATTCTGAGCTAAGTCACGGTTTGTCAGCCGGGGAGAAGGGAGGATGGTTGTTGGGCAGTTACTAATGGTATCTGCACAGATCTGTACTATCCCCTTCTACCCTGTGCATAATGAGCAGGGCTTTAAGTTTTCTAGATGTCGCCCTTAAAATAAACTCATTAGCAAAAATTGAAGCAGTTTTCTCCACGGAGGTTCTCTGAGGAGACTTCAGGAGACAAAAGGTTCAGCCTCTCAGGCAGCCTCCCCTCCTGCCGGCAGCGTGCTGTGCCATCTTCTTATTTCTCTCAGTGCCTGGTTTTCACTTTGCACCCTGAGTGATAAGTTGAAGGGATGGAAACAGCTGGCCAGAGCGCCATCTTCTGTCCAGAGAAGTTTCGGCTTCCGAAAGGATCGTCATCCTTCTGTTGGTGGTTATACAAGGGCCCCATGCCTTCTGGAACAGAAATGCCAACAGGATGTGTGCACTTAAGAAGAAACCTTCTAGCCGGGTGGCTCACACTTGTAACCTCAGCATTCGGGAGGCTGAGGCAGGAGGATCTTGGTTCAGAACAGCCTCAGCTTCTTAGCGAGACTCTTTGCAACTCAGTGAGACCCTATTTTAAAATAAAGAATAAAAATAGGGCTGGGGGTGTAGCCTGGAGGCAGAATGCCCCTGGGTTCCATCTCCAGTACTGGGAAAAAAAAAAAAAAAAAGAAAAGAAAGAAAAAGAAAGAGAAACCTTCTCCGCACTGAGCCCTCTGCACCTTCCGAGTCTCTCAGCCATCAGGCTTTAGCCCCGCAGCACCGGAATCCTGGGGCCCTGGGCCGCTGCTTCCTGGTGACCTTATAAAGACTGCGTTCAGCAGGGTGATGTGGTGCACACCGGTACTCCCTGTACTGGGAGGCTGAGGCAGGTGGATCACAGGTTTGAGGCCAGCCTCAGCAACTTAGCAAGACTCTGTTTCAAAACAAACAAACATGAAATAAAATAAAAAGGGCTCGGAGTGTAAAATACCCCTGGCTTTAATTCCCTGTCTGTCTGTCTCTTTCACACACACACACACACACACACACACACACACACACACACACTTTGACAGCTGCAAGCACCATTCTAGCACCGCTTACCTGGACCATCTCCTAACTTACACTTTCTCTTACCCCTGTGTGTGTATGAGGGGTGTTTAGGATGCAAAATAAATTAAAGCACAATCCCGATTCCTAAGGAGCTCATAAACGTTTGGAAAGCCTTACACCTTCGTGTCTGATAATTCGCCGAGTGCCAACTCTGCTGGGCTGCGGGGAACGGAGATCCTCTGGGTAGCCACTTGGACAGGACGCTCTTCCTCACTTTAGGTCGTTGACTTCTGGCAAAGTTTGGATCTCAGCGTGTCATCCACGGGCCTCGCAGTGGGGCCCACCCTCCGAGCGAGCCCCACACACTCAGTCTTAAGCCCCCAGAACATGCTGTGTATCCATTCTTTACAAGAGCCTTTCCGTTTTCTGGTTTAATTTTAGAATGGTCAACCTGGCAGCAACATGGAGTATGGATTTGAGTCAGGTAGGAGGTTACTGCTGTTAACTTAGTAAGAAGCGATGACGGCATAAAATGAAGGGATTAGTGAGGGGCAGAGGGAGAAGGTGCTAAGAGGAAGACCTAGAAAGGCGCACAAGATAGATGTCAGGAGTGACCGTACCTGGGAATCCAGGAAGAGAGCGGGAGCCCATTGGTTTGTTCATTTTATCTTTGTGATGCTGGGGATGAACCCGGGGCATTCTGCCTCTGAGCCACACCCCAGCCATATATATATTTGAAAGAGAAAAAATATATTTTCAGATATATATTTGAAAGAGGGCCTTCCTAAGTTGGAGAGGCCCTTACTGAGTTGTCGAGGCTGCCTTCGAATCTGCGTCTCTCCTGTCTCAGCCTCTCAAGTACTGAGATTACAGGCGTGCACCACCATGCCCGGCAGCTCCAGGTTTTGACTCCAAAAGAAGTGCATTGGTGGGAGGTAATGAAGATGGGAAAGAATGGGGGGTCAGGGCAACCAGATTAGGTTGGTGAGAAGGAGGATGCCCAGAATGAGTCAGATGGAGGCTCCTGGCAGGCGGTTGTGCAGATAGGCTTGGAGCTATCCCCTGGTGTGGTCTCTCAGGAGAATGACCTGGGCTGAACATGTCAGGTTTTTTTTCATTGTTTGCATGTAGACAGTCAAATCTGTAGTTTGTTTGTTTGTTTGTGTTTTGGTGGTACTGAGGATTGAACTCAGGCATACTAGCTCCAAGCTACACCTCCAGCCCAATTTTTTGAAATTATTTTTTCTTTTGAAACAGGATCTAAGTTGCAGAGGGCCTCATGAGGATGCCGAGGCTGGCTGCAAACCTGCAATCCTCCTGTCTCAGCCTCCCAAGTGGCGGATGTGGGAAGCACTTCGGCAGAGAGGAGAATGCAGACGTGGACAAAGAGAGTTCTGTGCGTCTGGACCACAGAGCCGAGCTGGGGAATCAGGTCGTGAGGCTGGCTGGCTTTACCAAACTCTTATATGCCCTCCACGCCACGCGTGGGGCTTCCTTCTTTGGGCAGCAGTGAGGTAAGGCCAACAAGATTAGGTTGGTGAGAAGGAGGATGTGTACGTTAAGAATGAGGATGTGGTCTCTCAGGAGAAAGACATGGGCTGAACATGGCAATTTTTTTTCATTGCTTGCATGTAAATGGTAGACAGTCAAATCTACATTACGTCAGCATATGTTTATTTTTGAAGGTATAATTTTAAAAGTTCAGGTAAAATTTATAGGAATGAGGTGTATAGATTTCAAAGGTTCAAGGAGTTTCGGCAAATGTGAAACTGGAAAACCAATTTTATGATCGATATCAAATATTTCCATTACCCCAGAAGTTTCCCTCCAGCCTGGTTCTAATAAACCTCCCATCCCTGGAGCAAATCCTCCCTCCTTCCACTCGTACTCACCTTGGGCCCCTGGCCTATTTTTAGCCATTCTCGGAAGTGTGAAGAGGTGTCGACTTTGGGCTTAATGTGGATTCCTCTGATGACGACTGTGCAGGTGTTTATCATCTGTGTATCTTCATCTGTCCAGCGTGTGCTCAAAACGTTGGCCTGTCTATGTCTGATATATGAATAGGCTGAGGGAGGTGACACTTATTGGCATATGGTATGCTGAAGGCAACTGGTATCTCCTAACATTCTAAGTGGGCTTAAGACTGAGGCATTCATTGCATCCTGTCAAGGAGAAGTGACTGAAATATGGAAATAGTTTTGCATACTACTGAGATCTTACCTGATCCACTGTTTATCACGTGTTGAGCTCCGTCAAGGTGAGAGCTTCCGCCATTAGCAAAGGCGCCAGTCTTTATGCTTAGGGAAAACCCAAAACCCATGTCACTAACTGAACTTTGAGACTGAGGTTTTCGGTTTCCATGACCGAATAGAAGGATGCTGTCTTTTGGAGATCCTTGTTCACTCGCTTTCCCTTCCTTTCTTTGAATCCAAGGACGTTCTACCTCTGAGCTCCGTCTCCAACTTCCTTGTCTTAAATTTTGTTTTTGTTTCTTTTGAAACAGGGTCTGGCTCTGTTGCCGAAGCTGTCCTCAAATCTATGATCCTCCTGTCTCCCAAACATTATTGCTAATGTAGATACCCAGAATGCACGGTGTTAAATGACTCTGAGGGTGATACCCAAAACTTGTTTGGAAATAACCTTCTAAGCCGGGCGCGGTGGGCACGCTGGTCACCCCAGCATTCGGGAGGCTGAGACTGAAGGATCGCGCTGCGTGGCCAGCCTCAGCTACTGAGTGAGGCCCTCCGCAACTCAGTGAGGCCGTTCCAAAATAAAGACTAAAAAAACAAGTATGGGGTGTAGCTCGGAGGTAGAATGTCCCTGGGTTTCATCCCCAGTACCGCAAAAAAAAAAAAAAAAAAAAAAAAAAAAGAAGCTACCGGTGACCGCGAAGCGCACCTTCAAAGTGACCCGGGTCGAGGGGTCCACCTGATGACTCAGGGCCCTGGGCTGGCCAGTATCCGGTCATTACAGTAACGTTCCCGAAGGTTCCTTCAGACCCGACCAGAGTTAAGGGTCAGGGCGGCTCCAGTGCAGAGGCCTCCTGCTCGCGCTCAGCAGGCTGCACCAGGCCAGGAAGGAACCCTACACCACCAGCGCCCCGGGCGCCGCGGCCGCGCACGCCGGCGCGGGCACGCGCACGCCCTCTTTCCCTCCGCCTCGCGGAGCCGGCGGCGCGCGGCGATGGAGGGGGTGCTGGCGGAGGCGCTGCTGGCGCAGGCCCGGGACCCCAGGGCGCTGCTGGCGGCGCTGAGCGGCGGGGAGGCGTCGGCGGAGCGCGTGGAGGCGCTGCGCGTCGTGCTGCAGCGGCTGGAGCCGGCGGGCGCGGGCGCGGGCGCGCTCCCCGCGGCGGCGCGCGAGCTGGCGGCCGGCTACCTGCTGCCGCTGCTGCGCGACCCCGGCCCCGGGCCCCCGGCGCGGCGCGGGCGCGTGCTGCGGGCGGCGGGCGCGGCGCTGCGCTCGTGCGCGCGGCTGGCGGGCGCGCGCGCGCTGGCCGAGGACGCGCTGCGCGAGCTGGCGGCGGGCGGAGGCGCGCGCGCGGGCCTGCAGGCGCTGGCGGCCGTGGCGCCCTGCCTGCGGCCGCGCGAGGACGCCGCGCTGCTGGAGCGCGTGGCGCGGGCCGCCGTGGCGCGGGCGCGGGCCGCCGGGCGCCCCGGGGACGGGGACGACGCCGAGGCCGAGGCCGCGCGCCGGCTGCTGCCCGCGCTGGCCCGGGGCGGCGGGGCGGCGCTGGGGGCCGTGTGGGACGCGCTGGCCGAGCCCGCGGAGCCGGGCCGCCTGGGGCCCGAGCTGCAGCTGCTGAGCGCGCTGGCCGAGCAGCTGCTGCCCGCGCCCGCGCCGGAGGCCGGCCCCGACGCCCGGCGCAGCGCGCGCTTCTGGGAGGCCGTGCAGGCCGGCCTCGGCCACGCCCCCGACGCGCTGGCGCGCAAGCGCGCGCGCTACCTGCTGCGGAGGGCCCTGGAGGTGTCCGCCCAGCCGGGGGGCGACTGCAGCTGCGACCCCCGCCAGGAAACCGGTACTTGGCTCCGCCCCAGCCCCACCCCCTAGCACCCTCAGGGAGCTGCTCGGGTCTTCCCCAAGCCCCATAGAGTGTGGCGTTTGCAGATGGCAGCCCATCCCCATAGAGTGTGGGCATTCAGGTGGCAGCCTCATCCCCATAGAGAGTGGCCATTGCAGATGGCAGCCCATCCCCATAGAGTGCGGCCATTGCAGATGGCAGCCCATCCCCATAGAGTGTGGGCATTCAGGTGGCAGCCTCATCCCCATAGAGAGTGGCCATTGCAGATGGCAGCCCATCCCCATAGAGAGTGGCCATTGCAGATGGCAGCCCATCCCCATAGAGTGTGGGCATTCAGGTGGCAGCCTCATCCCCATAGAGAGTGGCCATTGCAGATGGCAGCTCATCCCCATAGAGTGTGGCCTTTGCAGATGGCAGCCCATCCCCATAGAGTGCGGCCATTGCAGATGGCAGCCCATCCCCATAGAGTGTGGCTATTTAGATGGCAGCCCCATCCCCATAGAGTGTGGCCATTGCAGATGGCAGCTCTATCCCCATAGAGAGTGGCCATTGCAGATGGCAGCCCATCCCCATAGAGTGTGGCCATTGCAGATGGCAGCTCCATCCCCATAGAGAGTGGCCATTGCAGATGGCAGCCCATCCCCATAGAGTGCAGCCATTGCAGATGGCAGCCCATCCCCATAGAGTGTGGCTATTTAGATGGCAGCCCCATCCCCATAGAGTGTGGCCATTGCAGATGGCAGCTCCATCCCCATAGAGAGTGGCCATTGCAGATGGCAGCCCATCCCCATAGAGTGCGGCCATTGCAGATGGCAGCCCCATCCACATAGAGTGTGGCCATTGCAGATGGCAGCTCCATCCCCATAGAGAGTGGCCATTGCAGATGGCAGCCCATCCCCATAGTGTGTGGCTATTCAGATGGCAGCCCATCCCCATAGAGTGTGGCCATTGCAGATGGCAGCCTCATCCCCATAGAGTGTGGCCATTGCAGATGGCAGCCCCATCCCCATAGAGTGTGGCCATTGCAGATGGCAGCCTCATCCCCATAGAGTGTGGCCATTACAGATGGCAGCTCCATCCCATAGAGTGTGGCCATTGCAGATGGCAGCCTCATCCCCATAGAGTTTCGTCATTGCAGATGGCAGCCCATCCCCATAGAGTGTGGCCATTGCAGATGGCAGCTCTATCCCCATAGTGTGTGGTGTTTGCAGATGGCAGCCCATCCCCATAGAGTGTGGCCATTGCAGATGGCAGCTCCATCCCCATAGAGTTAGGTCATTGCATATGGCAGCCCCATCCCCATAGACTGAGGCTTTTGCAGATGGCAGCCCAATCCCCATAGAGTATGGGCATTCAGGTGGCAGCCCAACCCATAGAGTGTGGCCATTGCAGATGGCAGCCCCATCCCCATAGACTGTGGCATTTGCAGATGGCAGCCCCATCCCCATAGAGTGTGGCCATACAGATGGCAGCCCCATCCCCATAGACTGTGGCGTTTGCAGATGGCAGCCCCATCCCCATAGAGTGTGGCATTTGCAGTACGCAGCCTCATCCCCATAGAGTGTGGCCATTACAGATGGCAGCTCCATCCCCATAGAGTGGCCATTGCAGATGGCAGCCCCATCCCCATAGAGTGGCCATTGCAGATGGCAGCCCCATCCCCATAGAGTGTGGCCATTGCAGATGGCAGCTCCATCCCCATAGAGTGTGGCGTTTGCAGATGGCAGCTCCATCCCCATAGAGTGCGGCTATTGCGGTTGGCAGCCTCATCCCCATAGAGTTTCGTCATTGCAGATGGCAGCCCCATCCCCATAGAGTGTGGCTATTCAGATGGCAGCCCCATCCCCATAGAGAGTGGCCATTGCAGATGGCAGCCCCATCCTCATAGAGTTTGGCCATTGCAGATGGCAGCCCCATCCCCATAGAGTGTGGCGTTTGCAGATGGCAGCCTCATCCCCATAGAGTGTGGCCATTGCAGATGGCAGCCCATCCCCATAGACTGTGGCGTTTGCAGGTGGCAGCCCAATCCCCATACAGTGTGGCCATTGCAGATGGCAGCCCCGTCCCCATAGATTATGGCCATTGCAGATGTTAGCCCCATCCCCATAGAGTGGGCCATTTAAGATGGCAGCCCCTTCCCCATAGACTGTGGCCATTGCAGATGGCAGCCCCCTCCACATAGACTGTGGCTATTGCAGATGGCAGCCTCATCCCCATAGAGTTAGGTCATTGCATATGGCAGCCCCATCCCCATAGACTGAGGCGTTTGCAGATGGCAGCCCCATCCCCATAGAGTGTGGGCATTCTAATGGCAGCCCAACCCATAGAGTGTGGCTATTGCAGATGGCAGCCCCATCCCCTAGAGTGTGGCTATTCAGATGGCAGCACAATCCCCATAGAGTGTGGCCATTGCAGATGGCAGCCCCATCACCATAGAGTTTGATCATTGCAGATGGCAGCCCATCCCCATAGAGTGGCATTTGCAGATGGCAGCCCCATCCCCATAGAGTGTGGCATTTGCAGATGGCAGCCCCATCCCCAAGAGTGTGGCTATTACAGATGGCAGCCCATCCCCATAGAGGGGCATTTGCAGATGGCAGCCCCATCCCCATAGAGTGTGGCATTTGCAGATGGCAGCCCCATCCCTATACAGTGTGGCCATTGCAGATGGCAGCCCCATCCCCATAGAGTGTGGCTATTCAGATGGCAGCCCCATCCCCATAGATTGCGGCCATTGCAGATGGCAGCCCCTTCCCCATAGAGTGTAGCTATTACAGATGGCAGCCCATCCCCATAGAGTGTGGCTATTGCAGATGGCAGCCCCATTCCTATAGAGTGTGGCGTTTGCAGATGGCAGCCCCATCCCCATAGAGTGCGGCCATTGCAGATGGCAGCCCATCCCCATAGAGTGTGGCGTTTGCAGATGGCAGCCCCATCCCCATAGAGTGCGGCCATTGCAGATGCAGCCCCTTCCCCATAGAGTGTGGCCATTGCAGATGGCAGCCCCATCCCCATAGAGTGGTGTTTGTAGATGGCAGCCCCATCCCCATACAGTGTGGCCATTGCAGATGCAGCCTCTTCCCCATAGAGTGTGGCCATTGCAGATGGCAGCCCTAGGGCCTGGCAGCCTTAGGACCGTCCACTCCACGGTGTTGTGCCGAGTGATACTGGTCATTGCGGCCTGGAGCGGTGGGTCCCAGAGTGCGGTGGGATTTCCTGCTCCCCTGGCATCGTTTAGGAAGGCGGCCGAAGCTGTGCAGGACCTCGCTGAGCCAGGCACCCTGTGTGGTGTTAGGCCTAATAGGAAGGGTCGATATCCACCAAATGGGAAGTCAGACGATGCCCCTGTAACAGGAGAAAACCGAGGCGTGGCAGGCAGGACGCAGCACCTCCTCGGGAGTTCTCAGGAAGTTTACTACTATTTGCTAAACCTGTCCCTTACATCAAATTTTAGTGTTTTTTTTTTTTTTTTGTTGCCACTGATATCATAGAAGGAGTCTGCTATATGTTGTCTTCTAAGTATTTTGAGCTGTGTTTCATCCTTCTTTATACAAAATAAGACCAAAGCTTACCTTCCGTTTGAGATTTTGCCTGTTGATTGGTTTGCCCATTGAGTTGTAATATACTTTGGTCTTTTTTTTGTGTGTGTGGTCCTGGTGATTAAACTTGAGGGCTTTCTACCTCCAAGCTATTTTTCCATGTAGCTAAACTACATGGGTAGCTTCTGCCCAGGCCCGTGTGCAGCGGATGTCCTTGGAGTGGTCTCCACTGGCCTTCTGGGACTCCCTTCCTCTAAGTCCTGCGTTGGCATTCCTGTGACTGGTGTTCCTTGGTTTTGCTATCAGGTTTTAGTCCTCACGAGATCTCGTTTGTTGTTGGAATGCCCCCTTTGAATCTCATCCTGTCTTTAAATACTCTGAACAAGTCCCCTTTACTTTAGCCTTTGCTTTCCTCCTCATCTCCACACACAGGAGCAGCTTTTGCCCTCTAGGTCCTTGATTTGATCTTAAGAACCAAGTTGTTTCTTAGCTTTCCCTTGTCAACTTAGAATTCCCTTGAGTCACCTTGGTTTTTTCTGGTTTTCAGATTCTAAGTTTTTATTGCTATTGTCTGCTCCTTTTCCCCCCCAATCTCCTGGAGTTTTTGCCTTTGAAAAAAAATTTTACTGTTAGAATAAGAATCTTTAGGAAGGAACGTAGGCTTTATATGCGTGATGTTTACTGTTGAGTAATAGTCTTAGGGAAATTAGAGTTTCTGAGTACAAATCTACCATTTTTTTTTTTTTTTACTTAAAACACCACAACAGTAACCTTAAAACAAATACCAGTGACAAAACTCTCCTATGAGATTCCCTAGCCTCCCGTCTAGACTGTGGCACAGGGGTACCTCCCTCGTTAGAGAACACAACATTGGCTAAGAGTGGCATTCTTTTGAGAACTATAAAAGAATTAACTTTCTTTTTCTTTTTTGAAACCATAGGTCCAAGTCTGTTTTGGTGGTCTGAGAAGAAAAAAGATGAGCTTCTAAAGTTTTGGGAGAATTATATTTTAATTATGGAAACCCTAGAAGGAAATCAGGTACATGTTTTTCTATTTCCAGCAGATCCCACGGTAGACAGAATTTTTGTCTTTTTCAAACACTCATTACAAGTAGTGCAAAAAAAGAGCAATGTCGATATCATTTGGCGGGAGCCGAGTGGCCTTTGTTTACTGGCCCAAATGCAACTTGGTGATAGAATGGTGATCCTGTCAGGAGGTTAAGGACTACTTGTGGTTCGCTCAAATGATCATTCCGGAAAATTCAGTCTTCTCCGATCTTCCCTTGGCAGTCTCAGACGTGAATGTTTAGCAGAGTCCTGGAAAGCTTGTTTAAAGTACAAATTGTTGGGCCCATCCCCAGACCTTTGGATTCAGTAGGCTCGGCTCAGCCCTGAGCGTCGAGGTCTACAGAACTCCCAGTGGTGTCTGGGCCACTGCCCCCGGTACAGCTTCTGGTGTGTAAGGTGTGGACCACCGAGGGCTATCCTGCGGGCCAGCCAAGCGTCATCTGTGGATGGGGCTGGGGAGTTACTCACGTGCCGAATCTGGACAGAGCGTTTCTAAATTCAAGGAAGCTTCTTGGGGTTCTTTGACCAGTAGATCCATAAGCCCTCCAGTATGTATCTGAGAAACTCAGATTTAAGTATATTTGGAAAATATAAATCAAACTGCAGCCAAGGTACCCGCAGTATGGTCTGAGCGGCACAAAGAATGCTGAACTCTGAATTGGCTCGAGATACGTGACCTTGCACGACTTCAGTGCAGAAAGTGCGGTAGTATTTTTAATATATGGGTCTTAGCAGCCCTACCTCTTTTCCAGGTCAGTTGAGAATTGCCTGACACAGTTAGGAACTCACCTTGTAAATGTACGTTACCGCAGCTGGGTTCTTGCTTATACTCATGAGCTTTGCCACTGTCTGTCTTACATACCCGATCATGCCATGATTTAAAAGCTGGGAGAAGCCGGGCATGGTGGCGCATACTTGTAATCCCTGCACTCGGGAGGCTGAGACATGAGGATCGCGCAGGTTCAAAGCCAGCCATCGCTGGCTTAAGACACCCTGTTTCCAAATAAAAAATATAAAATAGGTCTGGGAGTGTAGGCCCCTGGGTTCCATCCCCGGTACCACCAAAAAAAAAAAAAAAAAAAAAAGCTGGGAGAAAGACAGGCATGGTGGTGCACACTTATAATCCCAGCATTCGGAGGCCGAGAGGAGGATCGCGGTTCAAGGACAGCCTCAGTTAGTTAGTGAGGCCCTTTGCAACTCAGTGAGACCCTGTTTCCAAATAAAGAATAAGAAATAGGGCTGGGGGTATAGCTTGGAGGTAGCCTTGGGTTCCATCCCCAGTACTGCAACAATAAAAACAAAAACCAACAACAACAACAACAACAACAACAAAACCTGGGAGAATCAGGTGCCGCAACATCCTGGGAGGTGTTACGGAAGTCACGTAACTCTTCATCCCGGGAGATTCAGGATGAAGTCTGAAGGGCTGTTGTCATGTAAATCTTTAAAGGTTCGCTTTTATTTCATGTTTCTTTTTGTTTTGCTCTTATCTTTAGATACATGTCATAAAGCCAGTCTTACCAAAGCTAAACAATCTGTTTGACTGTGCAGTGTCAGAGGAAAATGGTAATGATTATTTTCTTTTTGCTTTTTTTTTATAACATTTATAATATTTATAATATAAATAACATTTATAGTCTCCGCCCTTTGCTTTTGTAGCTAATACTTGTTCGTGGCAGATAATTTGGAAAATTGAAGTGTCAGGAAGAAAATACGAGTCATCTTATAATGTGGCCGCCAAGCGAGGTTGGCTTTGAATAGAGCAGAGAAGCCCCTCTGGGCGCAGTGTCCACAGGCACGGAGCACGGAGCCGGGCCTCTGCACTCTGACATTCACCTACGGCCCAAACGAGTCTTAAGAACATAACTCTAACTGTATTGTCCCACGGCCCAGATGTGGAACACCTATAAAAGCTCAAATACAGTATATAATTGCATAACACAGTATATGATATACAAGTATGCAATACATCGTATGTGACGTCGTAGAATGTGTAATTCTAATACTAACATAATAATATGTTTCAGCTCTGGATATGATTCCCGGCCTAGTGCAATACCCCCGTGTCCATCTCGTTACAATACCCACAGAACTGAAAACTTGGGACTTAATGGGTTAAACGGCTGCAGAGTTTTCTGTAATTTCGAGGTGTGGTTAATTATTTTAGACCTTTGCCCATGAAGCATTCCAAACATTTAGAGGAGGGGGGAGCATGCACGGTGAGCCCATCACCCACTTCCGCAGCGGCCCCCGAGGCTGCCTTGCTCCAGGCATCGCGTGCAGGCTCCCTGCAATCTGCTTCGTCAGGTCAGCAGTCTTAAAAAACATAAAGGACTTTTGCCGGACGCAGTGGTGCCTGCCTGTAATCGCAGTGCTTGGGAGGCTGAGGCAGGAGGGTCACAGGTTAGAGGCCAGCCCCGGCAACTTAGCCAAACCCTCAGCAACTTAGCAAGACCTTGTGTCAAAATTAAAAAAATAAGAAGGACTGAAGGGTGGAGCTCAGAGGTAGAACTCTCCTGGGTTCAGTCTCTAGTTTGCCTCAAAGGTAAGGACTTTCTGGCAATGCTTTAACAATGATATGTATATTTGCTACATTTTTAATAATAGCTCTTTGATCTGAGGATAAATGTTAATTGCTTTCCATTCTCGTTCTCCTGGTACATCTTTCATACACACACACACACACACACACACACACACACACACACACACACACACCTGTTAGAGTTACTTTTTCGGAAGGATTTCTGTTATTGTTTTAATTTTTTTTTATGGTGCTGGGGATTAAACCGAGGGGTGTTTTACATCTGACGTACACTCCCGGCCTCATTTTATGTTTTATTTGGAAACAGGGTCTCACTAAGTTGCAGAGGGCCTTGCTAAGTTGCTGAGGCTGCCTGTGAACTGGAGATCCTCCTGTCTCAGCCTCCCAAATACTGGGGTTACAAGCATGGGCCACCACGCCCCATTTATTTTAGATTTCTTAGAGACGGGTCTAGAGTATAATTTTAAATATGTCTTGTTAGCCTGTGATGATTTCTGAACCATGAGAACTCTCTAGGAGAAGTACAGTGAAACTGGAACCCCTGAAGCTATTTTATGAAATTATTTAGATTAATAAAACACTTAAATGCAGGCCAGCAGTGTTTCCTATGCATGGCAACAATAAAATGCGACATTATCGTGTTTACAGGTGAGGACTGACCTGGGTAAATGGGTTTTTGTCCCTGCTCTAGATAATTACGACTTGAATAGTTTGACCCCTGAGGAATTGCGCTGTATTCAGACTGCAGTCTGTTTCCTGACCCCCGGGCACCGCACAGGCCGTCAGCTTCCAAAGCCCCACCTGGAGCTAGTGAATCCTGTGTAGTCGACACTGAGGCACTTACCGGGAACATCACACTCTTCTAACATGCTCGCCATGGCGCTCGGCACCCCGACCAAATGCCAGCGACTGATTCTGAACAGTTAACATAGCGTTGAACACGTGTGTTGGTGCAAGTTGCAAATCATGGGCCGATTTATTCATAGAATGCTGTGATTTAAAAATCTTGAATTTTTTTTCTGTCTCTCATGGAATTAAAGGAGATTTCCAGAGACAGAGGAAAAGAGCCCTCTAAGGGACGTGTTTATTGATCTTTTATTTGCCCGCTCACTGATGCATAGTAGGTACTTAGCGTCCCAGTGATGCTCAGAACTGGGGAGGGAGTGGAAGAGAGAGGCAGGAGTTTTAGGTTTCTCTCCCCCACTTAATTTTTTTTCCCTATGGAAAAATAGTTTTGATTATGAGTTCTGTGGGCCGAAATGGAGGCGGCACTAGAGGTTGTCAGGGAGAGCCTGTCCTGGGTGCTGTCTAAGCTCAGGCCACGGAGGCCGCGCAGGGCAGAGGGAGAAGCTCTCCAGCCCGACAGAGGGCCCTCAGCCTGTGGAGTGGGGCCGGGGCTGGAGGTAGCCGGTCAGTCCACACCTCGCTCGGATGCTCTCGATTGGGAAGCCATTTTTAAGGGCTTACGCAGAAGAGCGGTGGTTTCAGATTTCTCTATGAAAGATGGATTAAAGCCGGGCATTGGGGCGCCTGCTCGTAATCCCAGTACTTGGGAGGCTGAGACAGGAGGATCGCAGGTTTGTGGCCAGCCTCAGCTACTCAGTGTGGTGCTTGGCAATTTAGTGAGACCTGTTTCAAAATAAAAAATAAAATAGGGCTTGGTGGTAGAATGTCCCTGAGTTCAGTCTTCAGCCAAACACACACACACACACACACACACACACACACACACACACACTGGATTGAAGTGGGGTAAGAGAAGAAATGGAAGCCATCCCAAATCTATAAAATTCCCTCTGCATGCATGGAGTCAAATTTTAATTTTGTATACTAACTTTTTTGTAGCAGCTCTAATATTTGTCTGCAGTCCTTCTAAATGAAACTACTGAATCCCGAAGTTATTTTTGTGACTTTAGTAAGCCCCTTGGGTGTGAGGAGAACACGCACTTCATAGCGTTGTCCTGAAGTAACGTCCTGTCCACGTGGGGTGGTGCAGGCTCCGCACACGGAGAGGGCCGAGGGGGAGTCAGATGTCAGCCCTGCGTGTCTGTTTCCACAGGCTCTTGGCTCTTTCACCCCTCCTGGCTCACATGCATCTACAAAAGATTGTTCGAAAGCGAAAATAAAGTCCTGACCAAAGAAGGCGTTGCCCACTTTTTAGAGCTGTATGAAACGAGACCTGTTCCGCCTTCACCCGAGTTTTCTGAGGTAATGGCCGCCACCCCTCCTCGCCCCCTGTCGCAGAGGCACAGACACCTGTCATAGCGTATGGATCTTTAGGAGAGGACGCTAGGGCTCCGCGCCAGCGAGTGACCTCTTAAACATTCACACGCGGCAGCAGATCCTGTTTCTCTGAACGCAGCCGTCCTACCTGGAAAGCGGCAACCCTTGGGAGGCACTTGCTGGTGGCTGCATTGTTGCCCTTTGGAAAAGTGTTTCTCCTCCAGCCCGTGGGGTCCAGAGCACACAGCTGGCCTTGCAGCTCCTGTCCCCGCAGCCCGGGGCCGCCTGGTCACCGGTGTCTCTTGAGGGGTACATCCAGGTCAGGGTATTACTGTCCTGCACGGAGCTGGCCTCTGGGGGCTCCACTTGGTAGAATCGGGGCGCCCTAAGCAAGGAGCCCAGAGCGTTCCGGTTCTGCTGCGGCCCCTGCAGCTGCTTCCTTCGGGAGCAGTGCGCCGTCCACCTGGGCAGCACATCCGCTCTGCTGACTGCCTGGGTGCGCCGCAGTGCTGTTCTCCACCCTCCCTGCGCTTCCCGTAAGCTTGCTGTTTAGGCCAGCCTCGAGTCATAATACGACCTTGGCCACGGACCTTCCAGGCACACGGGGGCCAGCCGTCTTCTCTCGGGGGTCTTTTTTGTTTTTCTTGTCACGACCTCGACCTCCCAAGGGTTGTTTTTGCTTTGGGTTTTTTCTTTCATGGTCTATGACGTAAACACATCACCGCTTAGCCCGCCGTGGGTTCTTCCAGCTGGGACAGTTCTGTACGCATTTTGCCTTCTGGTGGAATTGAGGTATCCACCACTGCCCTCGCCGAGGAGGGCGTCACTGTATATGATGGCGGTTCCAGCTTAATGCCAGTGTCTCTTTTTTTCTTTTTAGTTTGTAATTGGGCCGTTAATGGACGCACTCTCAGAGAGCTCTCTGTATAGCAGGTAAATCCACGTTCTGCTGTTTAGCGGTGATGCGCTGCCTGCCGTGTGTTTGATAAGTGAGTCTGATGCTTTGTTAGTGCATTTGACACACGGTCTGTGTTGCTCATAGAGAGTCAGCTTTACTTATCTTTTTATTTGGCAGTTCCTGCTGTGTTTGCTCTTCTTCTTGCCTCCTGTTATTTTCTCTGACCCTCCTTTTCTTTCTGGTTTTATTTTCCACCTGCATTGCTTCCACTCCTGGGCCTTTGGAGACTGCATCTTGTATAGCTCTCTCCCCGCCCCGCCCCACGCTCCAGTTGCCCGCTATTCTGGAATTGTAGGGACTTCGGCTGATCAACACTTTGACCTCCTTCCTGTTTACCTTTTTCTTTTGACTTGCTTTTATATCTGTGGAAAAGTCCTGCGAGTGATACAGTCAATTCCTCTTCACCTTGAATATATATTCCCGTGTGTGCACGTGTGTGCTCGCGCGTGTGTGTGTGCATGTGTACATCTCTTAGTTCTGTCTGTAGATCAGACTTACTCATCTGTGTATCAGTGTCCATCTATCCATCCATCTAACCATCCATATTCAACAATCCATCCATACCCATGTGTACATCCATGTATCTATCTATCCATTTATCCATCCATATGTCCATCCATCCATCCATCCATCCAACAATCCATCCATCCATGTGTCCATTTATCATCTGTACCTAACAATCCATCCATTGATCTATTCATCCAACCATCTCTCCATCCATATCTGTCCATCCATATCCAACAATCCATCTATCCATCCAAGTGTCCATCTATCCATCCACCCGTATCCATGTGTTCATCCATGTATATATCTGTCCATCTGACAATCTGTTCATCCATGTGTCAGTCTCTACCCATATCCAACAGTACATCTATCCATCTATCCATCCAAGTGTCCATCTCTCCATCCACCCATATCCATGTGTTCATCCATGTATCTGTCTGTCCATCTGACAATCTGTTCATCCATGTGTCAGTCTTTACCCATATCCAGCAGTACATCTATCCATTTATCCATCCATCTCCATCGACCCATCCATCCGTTCATAATAAACACATCAGCATATTCAAGCTTGGTCTGAAACCATTGGGCTTATCCTAAACTTTCCTCTTCACCCTGACAGTGGCTGCCACGATCTTTAAGACACCTACTTATTTTCTACTTTCACCTCTTTAGGTTAACACTGAAAAGAGTTTGTCAGTGTGGTGCCTTGGCCTCATTTTGGGAAGAATTATCTATATTCTTAAATTGCATCTTAAGATTTCCCCTGCTTTTGAAATTATGTTCTCTTTCTAGTAACTAAATTTATAGCTGTGTGTCTTCTATTTGGTATGCTTCTAGACAGAAAAAAAAAAGAGATTACCCCTGCCAATATCTTTAACTATGCTTAATGTCTGTGCCAACTTATATTAATATTAATTTTAATGTCTGTTTAATAAATATCTAAAGAGCATAGCAGGGTTTGATAGGCCAGTAAATTTTAGTCATTAAAGTTAGTCCCCATAAGTCATTGCTGTGCAATGGGGTTCTGAGCCAGCTGGACGGCGGGGAGCCAGGGATTATGACTCGTTCCCAGGGGTCGACGCCGTGCTTATCACCGAATGCCTTGGCTCCCCGGCACTCTGCTGTGTTCAATTAGTAGATAATGTTCCTGGCAGAAGTGCAGAAAAGAAAAACACGACTTGGTAGATGTTAACAATTAGATGCACTTGCAAAAGTAATTTATTACGACTAATGTAGATCTTTGCTATGAATTTTTTTTACTTTAGAACTAGAGGTCTCAAGTCATTGAATTATGTGTTGAAAACCAAATTTAATTTAAGCTGATAATTGTAGGCAATTTTTTATGGGACTATTTAGCAAGATTCTCCTGTGGTTAAGAGCGGAGGAGGGTATGATTAAAAGAACCTGTGCCTCTCTAGGACAGGAGGCTGTGTCTGACTCTTGTTTATTTTCCTAGAAGTTCTTGATGTTTCTGTGACCAGAAGTAAAATTCTCAGAATTTTACTGAAAAAAATAAAATGCAAAAGCCGGGCATGGTGGCACACGCCTGTAATCCCCGCGCTTGGGAGGCTGAGACAGGAGGATCGCACAGGTTCAAAGCCAGCCTCAGCTACTTAGTGAGGCTCTCAGCAACTTAGTGAGACCCTGTTTCCAAATAAAATATATATTTTAAAAAAGGGTTGGGAGTATAGCCCGGGGGTAGAAAGCCCCTGGGTTCCACCCCCAGTACCACCAAAAAAAAAAAGACTGTCCCACCGTTAATGGCAGGAGGACTCGGGGCCATAGACTAGTTTGTTGTGCTCACTTGTAAATAGATTTGTAAATAGATTTTTGAACACTTGTTTTTCTCCCTTCTTTGTCTGTAGGTCCCCAGGCCAGCTGGTAGGAAGTGGTCCTCCACTGGGATTAAAATTACAGAAGTTTTTAGGCACTTACGTTTCTCTTCTCCCAGAAGAAACACAGAGTATGTGCCAGTGATGAGGTTTCGTTTTTTCAAATCTTAAGACCGGGAGCGTTTTGGCGTCAGCAACAGCGTGTCACGGTTGTGTGCGGCCAGTGCTTCCAGGGACACGCGTGTTGTGCGCGTTGCACAGGGTCGCCGCGAGGATCACGCCGAGTTGCCGTGTGCTGGGAGCTTGCCAGGGTTGACCGTGCAGCCTGGGTGTGGGGCGGGGGGTGAGATGGCCATGTTTTCTAATCTTCAGTTCAAAAACTAGTGAACTGCATTGAACAAAGAAAAAAACCTGGTTTAGAAAGAAGCCACAAACAGAATATACATGAGACAGGAGGTAATCTTTTATAGATACTGACTTAGGAAGATAAGAAGGAAAAATACACTTGTTTTTTATAAGACCCTACATCCTAGAAATGGCCCCCTCCAGACTGAGGGTTATTTTCTTTCTGAAGAGAGCTCACAGCTGCACAGGCACTAGGTTTTGCTCCCTGAGTAGCAGAAGGACCTGCTCTGCCCCCATCGCCTTTCAAGACTCTGGCCCTCGTGGCTTACAAAGTGACCAGCGTATGGCATAGATTTTTTTCTTTTGTATTTAATCTGCAAATAGGGTGGCCAGATGACCAAAGGTCATATATGTTCAAAAGTCAGGAAAGTGGAAAATGTGTGTATCATGACTTTATGTTTATAGACAGTTGGTTATTTTACTTGCTTATTTTAAGAAGTCAGTTGATGGAGGAGGCAGCAGAGCTGTCGGGGCCATGCCTTGGTCTCAGGCCCCTGGCCCGGCTGCCTGGGTGTTGGCGGCCGGCGTCGGCAGCTCCAGGCCCGACACCAGGCACATGCTTGGTGCCACTGTTTTCCATGGCGACCTGAGCGATGGGGTGGGCACACCCCGAGATGTATTGAACTCGATTAGTGTGCGCGCAAGATACGGCAGTTGAAATGTTTGCTCATGGATCTTAGTGTTTTTTTTTTTTTTTTCAGACACCACAGTTTCTATTGAGTATGTGTCTCTAGGGTTGTGCTGGTTACTTTGAAAGATATAAAATACATATAATACCCCCTTAGGGACTTGTGAGCATTTCTTCTTAGAAGTCTTTCTGCAGTCATGACCTGAGAACAGCCAGGCGTTCCTTCTAACCGTACGACCCCAGGGCCCTTGGCCAGCCACATGTCAGAAGCAAGACAGGACAGGGCACCCTTGTGTCTCAAGACAGTAATGTCGGCCGCTGGGATTGAGGCCAGGATAGGCAAGAACCGGCCCCAGGAATGGTCTCTGAACCTGCCGCCAGCACTGCTTGCCCTGTGTCTCCTTAACATCTCAGAAGTACCAGCTTCTTGCCGGGCGTGGTGGTGCACGCTTTTAATCCCAGCATTTGGAAGGCTGAGACAGGAGGATCGTGGTTCGTGGACAGCCTCAGCTACTTAGGCCATTTGCAACTCAGTGAGACCCTGTTTCAAAATAAAGAATAAAAAATAGGGCTGGGAGTATACCTCGGAGGTAGAATGCCCCTGGTTCCATCTCTAGTACTGCCAAAAAAAAAAAAAAAAAGACGTAACAGCTCCTAATGGCTAAAACTTTACCTTTAGCTGTGTGGTTATCAGAACGTCAACAATTCAGTGGAGTCCTTATACTAAGTAGGAATCAAATTGAAATAACATTTTTTTGATGACAGCTGTATTGAGATTTATAATTCTACCCCATAAAAGGCACCCCTTTAGACTGCTCTGAAGTAGATTCACCAAGTTAACCATGGCCGCTGATTTCAGAATATTTTCAGAAACCCCTCGCCCATGAGCAGTGGTTCCTCATTCTCCTGCCCCTGTTCCTGGCAGCCGCTGACCCTCTTTCCGTTTCCATAGATACGCGCATTTCGTGGACACGGCACCGTACAGCACATGGCCTTTAAGTCTGGCTCCTCTCCCACCGCACGGTGCTTTCAAGGTTCACCCACATCGTAGCATGCACTAGTCAGTGTTCCTTTTCTGTGGTCGAATCATATTCCACTGTGTAGACATTCCGCGTTTGTCGACCCACCCATCCGCTGGCGGGCGTGTGCATGTTTGACACTTAACTCTCATGGAAAATGCTGCTGTGGATGTTCGTGTCAAAGTTTTTGTATGAACACACGTTTCAGTTGCCCTGGCTACATGCCTCAGGTGGCCTTGCTGGTCACATGGTGATGCTCCGCTCCGTGTTTGGGGAGCCGCCCAGTGATGTCCACAGTGGCTGCCGAGTTCTGCACCCCCAGCTGTGCTGAGGGTCCGGTCCCCCACATCCGTCCCCCACTTGCAGTTGTCTGTCCTTTGGGTTCAAGCGTCCTGGAGGGTGTGACCTGGTGTCCCGTGGGTGCGATCGGTGTCACTGTGGCCTTGAGCCTCCTTCCACGGCTTGTGGAGGTGGCCGCATTTCACACTGTTCCTTTCAGGTGGTTTCCTGTTGCAGTTTCTCCAGAGGATGACGAGCAGACATTGGTGTGCGGTTCCCATTTTGTTTCTGTCCAAGGCTCTGGCCAACGTCCCAAGATGCAAGGCCCTGGGGGTGGACGGGCTTCTTGCCCTCAGGTACCTCACTCCGAATCTGAAAGCTGTTGCTTTGCTGTGACTTTTTACCGGAATATTTAGTCTCCGCTCTGCTCCCGTCTAACGTGTTTTGCGTCAGTATGAATTTACCTGAGAAGGACACACATTGAAGCTCTTTTTTCATTTGTGTGGCTGAACTGACTTTGTTTTATGAATTGCTAAATTTTACATGTATTCCATGCTATATGTATTGGGTTTTGTCTACCTTATGGCCAGCATTTAAAAAAAAATTACATTAATAAATAGAAAACTAAGCCAGGTGTGGTGGTGCACACTTGTAATCCCAGTTTTGGGAGGCTGAGACAGGAGGATTGCAGTTCACGGACAGCCTCAACTACTTAGGCCTTTTGCAACTCAGTGAGACCCTGTTTCAAAATAAAGAATAAAAAAATAGGCCTGGGGGTATAGCTCAGAGGTCAAATGCCCCTGGTTTCCATCCCCAGTATAGCAAAAAGAAAGAGAAAACCAAAGATAAAATATCAACTGAGAAAACCAAAGATAAAATATCAACTGATACTCTTGATTACAAAGTAGTATAAAAATGTAAAATTCTTACTTTAAAAGCATCTTCCTAGCTGGGTATGGTGGCACACGCTTGTAATCCCAGCGTTTGGGAGGCTGAGACAGGAGGATCGCTCAGATTCGAAGCCAGCCTCAGCTACTTAGTGAGGCTCTCAGCAACTTAGTGAGACCCTGTTTCCAAATAAAATATAAGAAAATAGGTCTGAGAGTGTAGCCTGGAGTAGAAAGCCCCTGGGTTCCATCCCCAGTACGACATACACACAAAAAAATCTTTCTGTCTTATTATTTATTTTGCAGTGCTTGGGATTGAACCCAGGGGTATTCTACTTCTGACCTACACTCCTGGCCCTGTTTTAGTTTTTATTTGGAAAGAGGGTCTCACTAAGTTGCTGAGGCTGGCTTTGAACTTGCGATTCTCCTGTCTCCGCCTCCCAAGTACTGGAATTTCAGTTATGTGTCACCACAACTGGTTTATAGTCTTATTTTTAAAAGAGCTTTCATATTAAAATTGAACTCTGCCAGGTGTGGTGGCACAGGCTTGTAATCCCAGTACTTAGGAGGCCATCCTCATCTACTTAGTGAGGCCTTCTGCAACTTAGTGAGACCCTGTTTCGAAATAAAGAATAAAAAATCTGGGGGTGTAGCTTGGAGGTAGAACGCCCCTGAGCTCCATCCCCAATACCGCACGCGTACGCGCGCACACACACACACACACACTGTGGATGTTCCAAGTCAGTGGTTCCTTGGCCAGGCTGTCCCTGGGCTGCTGAGATGCCCGTGCTGTGTTTCTGTGTCAGGGACGTGATCCGGAGCACCATGATCACACACCAGGTCCTTCTGAGAGGGGCGGCACAGTGCTTTCTTCTGCAGACAGCCATGCACTTGGTGGACGTGGTGAGTTGGCTTTGGGATGTTGCCATTGGTGAGTCCTGGTGGGAGGGTCTTAGTAACAAGGACCAGGTCTGCGGCGGCCCCATCGGAAAGGTTTGCGGTCAGCTCAGCCCACGGCTGCCCCTGGGAACGTGGGTCTGGGTGGGGGTCCAGTGTCCCAGGTGCCGGGAGCGGCTGCTGTGTGGAAAGTGCTCACAAGGTGTTTTTTGCTGAACGCCATCTAAGTCCAGGAGTCGGTGGTTTTCGTATGTGTGAGGCAGAAACTGCCTACAGGGCCAGGTCCCAGTAAGACCCTGGCCGGTCTCCCGCCGGCGTCCCCAGCAGCATCGTACGTGCGCAGTTGAGGTGCGCTGCGAGGCGGGAGCCACCGTTCCAGGTGACCGGCTGGGAAAGGAGCTCAGGTCTGGCCCCCAGGTATACTTTCTTCACCCTGGATACAGAGCCCCATCGAAGGGCCCAGCAAGCTGGCCCTTCAGTTTCCGTGAGGTCCTGGGCAGCAAACGCAGGCTCGGCTTTTCCATTTGTAGCGCCTCTGGTGCAGTGCTTGAACTCATTGGGTGCACGGTGTGGCACCCAATGGGCATGGCTGTGCCCTGCAAGGCCACAGTTACAAAGCAGGCCGGGCGCTGTCCTGCCAACCTGGCCCGCGCAGGGGGTCTTGGTTCAAGACACGCAGCTCTCAGGGCACGAGAGACCTCTAGTTTTCTGTAGTCAGGGGGTCTTTTTTGTTATTATTGTTGTTGTTGCTTTGAAGAGAGTCACTTCTTGATGGAAAGTCATTTCTTATAAACTAGTATCTTTTAAAAAAATTATAACCATCTTTTAAGAGAGTAATCTCATTTTCTAAAAAGGATTATTTTTAAAATACCTCTATGCTTTCTATAGTGAAAGATTGCCAATCCGTCCTTCACTATAAAAGTGGACTCATATTTTCTTTTAAAAACATAGCTTTTTTTTTTGGCAGAGTGGATGATATTCTACTTTTAGTTTACTTTGCTTCCAGAATGATGCTATTTTATTCAGCTGAAAACTCCAGACAGTAATTTTTAAACTCCCTGCCTAGGAGAAAGTGTCACTTTCTGATGTCTCGACTTTTCTCATGTCTCTGAGACAAGAGGAGTCCCTGGCACGAGGAACTGTGTTGTGGAAGGAGGTGAGGTTGAAACGGAGTTCTCTAAACACTTTGGGGGAAAAAGTATTTTCTAATTGAATTCATTACTAACCATTTATGTAGAATATCACCCCGGGGGACCAGCACTGATTCTCTTCAGGGCGTGGAGCGCCCGTGACCCCTTTACTTCACACGAGGCCCCACACACCCTGAAGGCTCGCCTACCCCAGCACACCACACCGGCCAGGCTTCAGCGCAGAAGCCTTTAGACTCGCACTCCAGCATGTCCAGAGTCGCTGTGTGTGCGCATCTTACTGTAATTGGACTGCGTCCCATGACTCTTTTTCTTGTCATGTTATTCTTATGTAAAAAGTTACTTTGTCTTTTTACATGTAATTTTGGATGGGCTTAAGGTGATACAAAATTTTTTTTTTTCTGGTTGTAATGGAGGCCGAGGGCATTCTACCTTTGAGCTGTACCCCCAGCCCATTTAATTAATTAATTAATTTATTTATTTATTTTGCAGTACTGGGGATGGAACCCAGGGGCATCCTACCTCTGAGTTACACTTTCAGCTTTATTTTTTTTTAATTTTTGAAACAGGGTCTCATTGAGTTGCAAAGGGCCTCACTAAGTAGCTGAGGCTGTCTGCAAACCATGCTCCTTCTGTCTTAGCTTCCCAAATGCTGGGATTACAAGCATGTACCACCACACCTGGCTTATTTTTTGTTTTGAAATAGGTTCTAACTAAGTTGCTGAGAGCCTCTTAAATTGCTGAGGCTGGTCTCAAACCTGTGATCCTCCTGTCTTAGTCTCCCAAGTACTAGGATTATAGGCGTGGGTACCACCACGCCCAGCACAAAAAGTATTTTTTTTTTTAAATTTCTTTTTAGAAGGACTCTTTTTATGATAAGTACCTTCATAGCTAACTCATTTATTGACTTTCACATTAAGAGGGAGATTGCCGTGAGGTGTAGTGGCACATGCCTGTAAGCCCAGGACTTGGGAGGCGGACACAGGAGAATCGCAGGTTCAAGGCCAGCTTCAGCAACTGAGCGAGGCCCTCCACAACTTAGTGAGAACCTGTTTACAAATTAAAAAAAAAAGGGCTGAGAGTTTATCTCAGAGGTAGAATGCCTGTGGGTTCAATCCCCTGTAACGCATGCACGCACGCACGCACACACAGTAGAAGAGAAATTGTAAACATATTTAGATTAACATTTAAATCTGATCAGAGATTAAGCTGAAATTCTGTGGCTTTTATTTCTGCCAGTCTTTTAAGAGCTGTAATAGAGGAGGATGGGGATGGTAGTTCTCTTTTAAACTGATATATTTTAATATACAAGATAGACTTGTGAGGAGGGTGAGAAGTTTAATTATATTGCAAACCCTGTGCTCTCTCAACAGTAAATGTCCTCGTCTTAGTAAAGGCAGCTGAGGGGTTTTAATTCAAGGCTGGAACTTGTTTTCTATAATGTGTTACGTTGCACAGAGATGTTTTTTAGAATACCTTATTGGAATGTGCATTTTATATTAGGTACTTTAGAAAATGCAGCAAAGTAACAAACCACTTATTCTGAATTCCAGAGACAGTGCAGACAGAACAATCTAGGTGTATATGATGTACATACAGTTATATGTCTCTGACGACCTTTCAGCCAACAGGGGTCTCCTGAGACTGTAATGGAGCTGTTTATGTAATTACTTAAATTCAGTTTATTGTAGTGGGAAGAAGATTGGCCTGGGGAAATTAGAAACGTTTTGTTCCGTTTGGTGTTCTAAACAAATAATCTTGTAACCGTTCTCTTTCCAGCTCTGCGACTGGTTGCGCGTTAATGAAAGATATTTTAAGCCATCCTCCATTTCAGGCTCCGATGGGCTTCAGGAGACATCTCTAAACGCTTATGTGAAGAACTTAGTTCAAGAGTACGTGAAGCCCCCTGGCTGGGAAGGTAAGTCTGGAGCTGTCTCTGCGGACGCTTGGAACCTAAGCATTGCAAGGAGCTTTGCACTCGACTTTCAGGTCCTTACGCAAATATGTGTTGGTTTACTGCTGTTAAACCTGTATTTCAGTCAAATAATGTCACAGAAAGTAGAAATACTGTCTTCAGCCAGACATAGCGGCGTATACCTATAGTACATGGGAAGCTGAGACAGGAGGACTGCAGATTGGACCAGCCTCTGCAATTTAGTGAGATTCTCAGCAACCTAGCAAAACCTTGTTTTAAAACAAAAAGTAAACTAGGGCTAGGGGTGTAGCTCAGAGGGAGGATGCCCTGGGCTCATTACTCGGTACTGCATACAAAAAAGGGAGACTGTCTAAACTTGCCCTTCATCAGCTCTGAAACCTGAGATGTTACGTTGCTTTAGATGTTTGAAGATGCCAATAAGATGCCAGATTAGGGATTGGACTCAACTAAATTTATTAATTTATTCTAAAACTGCTGATTCCTTGTGAGCTAGTTGTGGTAATGGAATCTCTTAATCTCTGTAATGGACATACATGAAAGCTAATTAAAGTTTTTGTTTGTTTTACTTTCAAAGCATTACGTAGAGTGTGAACTGATTATGAGAAACAATTTTAGAGAAAAACTCCTTTGGGAAGGATAGTGTGGGCTGGGCATGGTCGTGCACGCTTGTAATTTCAGTACTTCGGAGGCTGAGACAGGAGGATCACAGGTTCGTGGCCAGCCTGAGCTACTTAGTGAAGTCTTCTACAACTTAAGAAGATCTTGTTTCAAAATAAAGAATAAGCTGGGCGTGGTGGCGCACACTTGTAATCCCGGCGCTTGGGAGGCAGAGACAGGAGGATCGTACTGGTTTGAAACCAGCCTCATTGGCTTAAGAGACCCTGTTTCCAAATAAAAATATAAAATAGGTCTGGGAGTGTAGCCCGGAGGTAGAAGGGTTTCTAGGAACTCCAGTACCACCAAAAATAAGTAAATAAATAAATAAATAAATAAATAAAATAAAAATAGGGCTGGGGGTGTAGCTTGGAGGTAGAATGCCTCTGGGTTCCATCCCCAGTACTAAAAAAAAAAAAAAAAAAAAAAAAGATGGTTTTATTAGGTTTTTCTTTTAATTCATCACATATCTAGCAAAAACAAGATTTTTTGTTTGCTTGTTTTTGCTTGAGGAGCTGGGGATCAAACCCAGGGCCTCGTACCTGCTAGGCCAGCCCATCCCCAGCTATTGAAGGCCCATTTTTCTGAGATCCCTTTTGGGGAGAATGTGTAAGACAGTGTAAGGGAAGAATTCTTAGCAGATTCATTAATTAGGATTTTTTTACACTTTTGTAATGCTTCCTTTTCATTAAAGTCATTAGTGATAATTTGGGGAAATTGCATCTTGGAAAGTAATGTGCCTAAAATTTCTTATCTTTGTCTCAGATCAACTCGTTCTCAGACACTGATTTTTCTAATCTCTTCATGGAATGAGTCTTAAGTGATCAGATAATTATCCCTCCCAAACCCCTGAGTTTATCTCCTTGGAATGATGTCTAGTAAGTTTTCTGTGCATTTAGTTACGGAAGACTTTCATCCCTGTGGAGCAGACACACACTGTGGTCCAGGGGGCCTGCACACCTTGCCTGGGTATCTTCATCCTCCGCCGCCTCTTTCTGACCCATATCCCCAGGGACTCTGCACCCAGATGCTGCGATCCCCTCTTACCGGCTTCCTCTGCACCTTCTGGCTTCTCCTGCAATCCTTTGCCACAGGGGAATCTGTTTTCAAAATGGTGATTTCAGTCTTGCCAGTTTTTGCTCCCCGTGAGTATGCATTCTCCGTCAGTGGCTTCCTGATCTTCCCGATGCCTTAGGACAAGTCGGAAGTCCCGTACGCCTCCCGAGCCCCCGGCCTCTCCTGCCTGCGTGGCCACCTCATTTCCTGCCACTCCGTGTCTCCTGGGCGTTCCTGTCTCCTGGGCCAGCCAGGCCCTCTCTTGCCGGTACCTTTGACAAGCTCTTCATCTGTCTGGGATGTTCCTGTCTCTCTGCTAAGCTCAGTCCTTTCATCCATCAGAGCCCAGTGTTGTCTCTTGAGGAAGCTTCTCTGGCTCCCCGACGTGCGCTGGCTCTACGTGCACCCCGCAGCACGGTCCTGTCCACTCGCTGCTTCTCAGAGCGCTGCTCTTCTCTCGTAGCGCCCTGGAAATTCCTCGTGCGTGGGGACCGCGACGTCTGAGCACACTGGTCCCTGCACGGCATGTGGCGGATACACAGCGCTTTGCTTCTGTCCCTGTTTAAATACAGACATACAACAACGAGCCTTGCCGTACCTCCACTGTATTTCTCTAATATTTTTACACTGAACACTGAAAAGGCATAATCACATAGAGGTGTGTGTGTGTGAGCGAGACAGAGATAGAGCCTCAGGACAGGCTACCTCCAAGTATTTTATTTTTTTCATTTGGAAACTGTCTCCCTAAGTTGCTAAGGGCTTCCCTAAGTTGCCGAGGCTGGTCTTGAACCTGCGATTCTCCTGTCTCAGCCTCCAAGGACTGATTACAGGCGTGCACCACCACGCTGGCTGGCCGTCTTGCTAGTAAAGCGGCATCTTTGAAGGGTTTTGAATGCTCAGCAACCTCGACTCCCATTACTCTAGCAGGAGAAAGCTGTGGCTTGCCTGACTGGTCTGCAGCCAGGCTGACTGCCACCATGGTCCTGATGGCTGTGGATGTGGAAGCGCTGAAGACCCGGGACAGGTGAGCGTTTCATCGCGAAGAAAGGCTGCTTGGCTTTGTGACGGACGTTCGGACCGCTCAGAGATCGGCAGAGAGTCGCTCACCAAGGATTAAGAGGCCGAGCTGGAGCAGTAGTGACATACCAAAGGAATGTTTAAGGTTAACCACGAAGACAGGGACAGGCAGCTTAGGCCTTTTAAGTTGTTAAATTAAATATTAAATTAAATTTAACAATTTAATGTTAAATTAGAGAAGGGAATCATACAGTAATCATGGCTTCTATCAATATTAGAAGAGATAGAATATTGCTTGCATAAGATTGAGGAAGACATTACTGGATTTGACTCCCTTTTAAGAGGCATAATTTTAAAACATGGCAATATAGATAAAATTTTTTTTGTGATGCTAAGTATTGAACCCAGGGATAGTCTACCTTTCAGCTACATGCTCAGCCCTATTTTATTTTTTATTTGAAAACAGAGCCTCACTAAGTTGATGAGAGCCTTGCTGTTGCTGAGGCTGGCCATGAACCTGCGAGCCTCCTGTCTCAGCCTCCCAAACACTGGGATCACAGGTGTGTGCCACCACGCACAGCTAACCTTACATATTTTAGGGATATGAGCAGATGGATTCTAGCAGATTATAATTATTGCAGGAAGCAGATTTTTAAGGCATACAGGTAATTGGATTTACATCAAATCTCTTTTCTTTTTTTCTTTTTCTTTTTTGTGGTGCTGGGGTTTGAATTCAGGGGCATTCTATCTCTGAGCTACACCCCCAGCCCAATTTTTTTTTAATTCTTTATTTTGAAACAGGGTCTCACTCTGTTGCGGATAGCCTCGCTAAGTAGCTGAGGCTGCCCACAAACCCAGATCCTCCTGTCCCAGCTTTCCAAGTTCTGGGATTACCAGCATGCACCGTCATGCCCGGCTGCACATTAAATCTCTTTTCTAAACAGTGTTTTAGTACTAAAATTGGTTATTGCAGGTTTGCATAGCTCTTTCGGGATTTTTGTTTGTATTTTTTTAACACGTCTCATTTCTTTGTCTAACATATGTTTTTTGTGTTTAATTGTTTTGTATTCTGGAAGCAAGGTCTTAGCAGTTCAACTTACAGATAAATGGGGTGCAAGCTTCTGTTCCACTGGGGCCTAGGTTTGGAGGCTGTATCCTCCCTCTGCTTTCTTTAGTGAATCACTACACGCAAGGAAGCACAGAACGAAGGATCCACCCCGTAGGATTGGGTGTGTGGGTCATCCCTAGGAGCACCTGTCTAATCCACCCCGTAGGTTTGGGTGTGTGGGTCATCCCTAGGAGCACCTGTCTAATCCTCTGTCAGCTAGCTACTTGCACAGTACCAATGGGAAACCATTGGCTTATGCTTCTGAGAGGTTGACGTAGACACGTCCTTTGCTGTCTAGTGAAAAGCAGAGAGCACAGAATGTGCTGAGGATATTCCTAGCCCCTCTGCTGGATGTCCTGATGAAGTGTGGTACCAATGCCTACATGCCCGTGCTGAGGACGGACCGAGGCCTCCAGCTGCTGCTGAAGCTGTTGCAGGGTTGCGGGGTGAGAGGTGCCGCTCCCCGAGATGGTGAGGAGGCGTGGACTCTGGGTGTCTCGCTTGACATGTGGCTGGTGTTTAGAACCAGATGAAATTCTCGACTTTAAAAAAAAACAGTTCCTTCTTGCTGAGTAGTCCCGGGCTCTTAACCTTCCAGGGCTCAGAGAGCTCCGAGCGCATTCTTCCCAGCCCTCCCCAGCACATTCAGTGCGCGGGAGCATGTCCCTGTCCCATCCCACCCAGACCCGTACCTCCTGGGTGAGTCACAGGATAGTGACGGCCTCCCCGTGGTAGGATGACGTCGAGCCTCTGGTGGGGTTCATTTTCGGTAATCGATGGCCCTCAGGTCCCACGCAGTTGGGCCAGGATGTCTGATGTGTTCTGTGCCAGAGAATGTGTCTGTCATGGCGGTGATATACTGTCCCCTTGCAGATGAGGTGTTGGTGCTTCTCCAGAGCTTTGCCATGTCTGCCGCAGAGAGCGTCACTGGATTTATTCTCAGAAGACTCACCATGAGCGAGCTGCACCGTGTAAGCACTCGGGCACCTGCCTGGCTGACGACACCTCATTTCCCTCCATTCCTCTCCCAGTCACTGTGTTAAAATGCAGCAAAAAAATTCACTTTATTTTATTTACTTATTTTGCAGTATTGGGGGTTGAACCCAGGGGCATTCTACCTCCAAGCTACACCTCCAGCCCTATTTCTTATTCTTTATTTTGAAAGAGGATCTCACTAAGTTGCAGAGGGCCTCACTGAGTAGCCGAGGCTGGCCGCGAACCACGATCCTCCTGTCTCAGCCTCCCGAATGCTGGGATTATAAGTGTGCACCACCATGCCTGGCAAAAAAAAATCACTTCAATGGAACAGTTTCTCAGGAAGCCACAGACCCGGGTCCTGTGGGGTCCCCTGGTTTCCCTTCCATCTGTAGTACGGGCCGTGGAGTGGGCTAGGGGTCAAGTTCTTCCAGGCTTCAGTTTCTTCATTGGAGGAAAGGAGATTAGCTCGTACGTTGATCTCCCGCAGGGGCTTGGAAGATTTTGAGGTGCGGCCGAGGGTTTTAACGTCCGTCTCAGGTTTCAGATCTGGACCACTGCCGCTTGTACCTGATGGTGTTGACTGAGCTTGTACATCTCCACCCGGAGGCGGAGCGGAAAGGGGCAAACCCCGTTTGCAGAGTTATCACTCCTCTGATAAATGCGTCTCTTCAGCATCTTCAAGAAGCAGACAGTGGACAGGTAATCCTCTTGGACTCCAGCTTTGTGTGTAGGGCAGATAAGGCATGCAGAATATACATATTTGGTCATTACCCAGTATTTGGAAATCATAGAAGGTTATCTGCTGACATTTAATTATTAAAATAGTGCTTATAGCCGGGCATGGTGGCACATACCTGTAATCCCAATACTTGAGTTGAGAAGCTGAGACAAGAAGACCCAGGTTTCAGGCCAGCACATCGTAACCTAGTGAGACCCTGTCTCAAAAAATTGAAAAGGCTGGGGGTGTAGCTCAGAGGGAGACTGCCCTGGGTCCAATCCCTAGTAACACACAGGGTGACAATACTGTGGGCTTGGGACCACGGCTTCTGTCATAGTGCTAAGCATGTGCCGGGTGTGCTGGCTTATCTTTTAAAATTGCTCGGACACACACAGGGCGTGTGGACTCGTCTCTTGCCCACATGTGTCCAGTACAGGACCCTTCACTCAGCCACGTCAGAGCCCTCCACCCGAGGGCATTGTCTGGGGATTCCCTTGCGCCCTGCTTCTTGGTTAGAGGCAATGTTTTTCTCTTGACCTGTGAATTGAGGCTATCTTAGTTAAAATTCCGATTTTCTACATATAGAGTTCCAAGCGTTTTTCATAAAATAACCCATGTGTGTAGTACTTACCGTAACCCCACAGAGGATTCGATTTTTGTCCCCATTTTACACATGGGAAAACTCAGACACAAGGTGTCCACACTCAGGCTGGTGGTAGTACAGAGTCAGGACTCAGACCCTGGCCCTGTGGACTCTGCGCCTGCTTCCTGGCTGCTGGGCTGTGTGACTATTAGCTGATTGGAGGAATGACTGGTGTGTGTGTGTGTGTGTGTGTGTGTGTGTGTGTGTGTGTCACTAGGGATTGAACCCAGGGGCATTCTACCTCTGAGATACACCCGCAGTCCTATTTTGTTTTTTATTTTGAAACAGGTCCTCACTAAGTAGCTGAGGCTGGCCACAAACCTGCGATCCTCCTGTCTCAGCCTCCCGAGTGCTGAGATTAGAGGCCTGTGCCACCAGCACCTGGCTGGCTGTAACCTTTTTAAAAACGCACTTCACTGTACAGTAAAATAAGACTCTGCCCTCGAATCTTGTAGGTCAGGGTGTGTGTGCAAAAAGGACGACAGGTGCTTGTTCACACACAGCTGGTGTGTCACAGATGAGTTCCGGGCCCCAGGTGTCCAATGGAATGTTCATGTGAATTTCCTGATCTGCAATGTTATAGCACGTTGCCACTTTGAATTGGTGGCTGCTACCTGCAGATCAGTGACTGGTGATGTTGGATCTGAGTTTCCACTGCCGTGCAGCAGGCAGCAGGCGGGAAGGGAGGTTGGGACAGCACAGCCTGGCAGTGAGCATGTCTGTTCAGAGGTCGCTCTGTCCTCCCAGGAGCCAACGCTCGGTCGTCAGATCCAGAAGGTGGTCAGCATGGCCGCGGTGGCCTGGGCGTGCGAGGCCGTTGACCTGCAGCCTGATCTGCAGCTGGGAGCCCAGGATGACACCGGGCCCACCGACAGGTTCCTTTCCGCTCTCCCGCTCAATCAGACGCTGCAGAAGCCCTGTGCGGAGCAGCAGGGCGGGTAAGTGCCGGGCCTTCTCGTGTCTGAGGGTTAGGGACGATTGATTACTCCACGGTGCCGTGGCACTGTGGAGCTGGGGAGGGGAGGCCCCATTAAGATGAGAACGGGTGATTTCCTAATCATCTCTGACATCAGGAGCCTGGTGACATTTCTGCATCTGGTTCCCAGTGAAATGTCATAAAAGTTGAAAACGGAGGAATGTGAGGCTGCATTACTTTTATGTTTTAGGTAGGATATTTGATGATGACCATTTCTATCAGTTTTCTTGGTTTTCTGTTGCTATAAGAAAACACCTGAGACTGGGTAACTTATAAAGAAAAGAGGTGTATTTGGCTGGGGGTCTGGAGACTGGAATGTTTCAAAGCAAAGCATGGTGCCACCTCTGCTCGGCTTCTCGGGGGCCTCACACTGCTCACCCACATGGTGAGTTCGCTCTGTACGAACTTGCACTTGGGTCGCTAGTTCAGTCACCCGAGAGCAGAACTCGCTCAAGGCCACTAGAGAGCATTTGGCTGCTCAGGAGGGCTCTGCCCAGAGCCCGGACACTTCCCCGCAGGGCCCACCTCCAGTTGTCAAGGAGCCAGGCCGCCACAGGGCACCACAGCATCTCTCTCCCCTTTGTCAGGACAGCACCCTGCATGCAAAAGAAACAGATGACGTCTCAGGCGCTCAGCGGGCCCCGTAACCCCGTTTCTTATTTCAGCTCTTTGGAAGCGCCGTCATCTTCCCAGGGATGGGGGCGGGTCGTCTCTCAGTACGTCCACGATCAGTGGGTCTGCCTCTCCTTCCTGCTGAAGAAGTACCAGGCCCTCATCCCGGCCTGGGAGGGCGACTCCCGCAAGGTCTTGCTGCCGGCCGTGCAGTTGCCGGTGCAGACTCTGCGGTCGGCGCTCGCCGCCCTCCCCCTGCTCCCCTCTGACCAGGTCTTACCCGTGTTCCGCTGCTTGAGGATCCTGGTTCCCAAGGTGAGTTGGGTGGGACGTGAAGCCAGCTGCACCCCGGGGGCAGCAAGCCATGCTCCCGAAACCAAGTGACGAGTGTGTGTGTGTGTGTGTGTGTGTGTGTGTGTGTATGTGTTCTCTCCCCGCCAGCTCCTGACCTCCGCGGAATCGCTCTGCATAGAGTCTTTCGACATGGCTTGGAAAACCATCTCTTCCTTAAGCAACACGCAGCTGACATTCTGGCCCAATTTAAAGGCTTTTGTTCAGTTTGTTTTTGATAACGAAGTTCTCACCACGGCCGCCAAAGTCAAGGGTCAGGCCTATTTCAAAATAAAAGAGGTAACTCCTTTTGTTTTGCGTGCGTCTCACTTGGGGCCTGAGAGGAGGACGAGTTATGTCTGCAGTGAGGTGCCTGATCCGGGCTCCGCACTCACTCAGCGGGCTCACGTGCTAGACCGCACGGTCCTGGAGCCCGGTGGGGCCGTGCGCACGGACCGGGCCTCCGAGCCTCCCTCGCGGGCGCCTTCTGTTAAGTACACACAGCGCTGGAAATCTTGAATTAGCTGGCCACTTAAGAACTGGGAAATCTGCATGAGAGCTTGGATTTTCCCTCTCGAGACAGATTGGGCGAGCTGGCGACTGTCTTGCTGCTGGACAGCAGCGCCTGGCAGGACAGGTGTGCTCTTCCCCGTCCTCCCTCCAGTCATCCTGGTTGCACACGCCAAGCCATTTGTCCATGCGCTTCCGCTGGGCCCTTCCTTCCATCCATCCATCCGTCCGTCCATCCATCCATCCGTCCTTCTTTGCTCCCTCCCTTTCTCTCTTTTACACATACACGCGCGTGCACACACATACACAACACACACACACTCATCATCGCTCCTAAACAACACTTACATTTATATTTTATTAGGCATTGTGGGTAGTCTGGTGATGATTTGAAGTATACAAGAGGATGTATGTAGGTAATATGCAAACACCGTGCACTTTCATGAGGGGCCCGAGCATCTGGGGAGTGTGGTACCCAAGGGAGCCTAGAACCAACCCCCGGGAGGCCCAGGAGCCCGTGTTCGCAGTGAGCCATGCACACAGCAGGGAGCGGGACCTGATGGCATTCCTCATGCCTGGGAATTGAGGTGTGTACCTTCTGATCCAGCGAGTAGGAGGCAGGTCCTTCTGTTACCGTGTCCTGTGTGCCCTGCTGTTCCTCTGCCCCTTAGCACACACTAGGTCTCAGCTGGCTCAGGCTAGAGGAGGCCACTGGCGAAACGCAAGAAAACCCAAAGTGCACAGTGCGGGCAGGGTCTGTCTCCCTGCAGATGTCATCGTCAGTAAATTTTGTTTGTCTTTATAACTGAGAGGTGAAAGTTAACATTCTGAAGTTAGAAGCTTGCAGTGTATTCTCCAAGTGCTGGCCTCTAAACTGTCAGGATGACTGTGGTTACACCGGAAATGCCTTCGGGTCACTCAAGCCACTGTTCTCGGCAGCACTAATGTTTCCTTTTCTTTTTTTGCGGTACTGGGGATGGAACCCAGGGCGTTCTCCAAGCTACACTCCCAGCCCTGTTTTATCTTTTATTCTTTGTTTTGAAACAGGGTTTCACTAAGTTGTGGAGGGCCTCACTAAGCATCTGAGGCCGGCTTTGGACCTGCGATCCTCTTGTCTCAGCCTCCCAAGTACTGGGATTACGAGCGTGCGTCCCCACTCCTGGTAGCACTGTGCTTTCAAAAGCCGAATTGGTCAAAGGATGAAAATGACCATCGTATGTCTTTCCAGATTATGTACAAAGTAATTGAAATGTCCGCCATAAAAACCGGGGTCTTCAACACACTGATCAGCTACTGCTGCCGGTCTTGGGTGGAGTCTGAGTCCAGCGAGTCCCAGGGGTCTTTCTCAAGTGCTCAAGATTACAGTGAACTCGTCCTGGAGGCCTGCGTGTTTGGAACTGTGTTTAGACGTGATCAAAGGTAAAAATAAAATGCTTATAGTAAGTACCTGTTGGAGTAGAAATATGTCTTTATGTTGAGGCTTTTGATTAGAAGACTATAAAGTATTCATGTATGGTCATTAGCATGCCTGTAATCCCAGTACTTGAGAGGCTGAGACAGGAGGGTCACAGGTTCAGGGCCAGCCTCCACAACTTAGCAAGACCCTGTTTCAAAACAAAAATTAAAAAGTGCTGTGGGTGTAACTCGAGGTAGAACACGGGTTCGATCCATAGTACCGGTAAATAAATAAATATATGCATAGGTTCTTATGTACTGTCAAGTATTACTTTATACAATTATAAAGTATTACAAAGTTGCTTTTATTCCCCACCCTCACTTAAACTTGTTTTTTTTCTTCTTCAAATTTTCTCATGAGAAGACTTACTCAGGACGTACAGACCTTCATAGAGAATCTTGGACAAGACTGTGCAGCCAACGTTATTCTGGAAAGGTAAATGAGGTAGATTTGGTGTATATCAAAGTAAGTGAGGTATTCTGAATCTAATATGAGAGGACAGAGAGCCTGTTTGTAAACTTAATAAACACGTCATAACAATATCTAATCTATTAGGAGATACTGAACGAGGCTTCAAAAGTACATCAGAAATTGCAGTCGTTGGGCTGGGGTGTAGCTCAGTGCTAGAGCGCTTGCCACACGTGTGAGGCCCTGGGTGTGATCCCAGCACCGCAAAAGAGAGACAGAGAGGGAGATTGTTTTCCTTGCTAATATAGTCACAACTTTTGCTATTCACTAAAATTTAATAAACTTTTAAAAATGGAGTGTGGAGTCCAGTATAAACAAGGAGATGACCCTGGAGAATAAAAAGGCCCTCTCCCTGTTGTGAGAGAAGTGGCTGGTCATCGGTGTAAACAACATGTTCGTCAACCGTTTGCTTTTTTCTTGGTTGTAAAATTCATCATTTAATTAAGATTCATCACTTTAACAAGTCAGTATGTTATACAAAAAAAGAACATAGAATTACTTTCAGAATAGGCCCTACAGTTTTGTTTTGTTTTTCTAACCACTTTTTGAGGTGTGATTGACCAGTTAACGACTATACCTGTCGATGTAGACAGCTCAGTGAGTGCATAGGCTGCATAAGGTTTTGGTTTCTAGGATAAGACTGTTCTTACCTAACTTGTAACTGATTTTTTTTGAAGCCTGTCAAATACCTTTTTTTCAAACTTTGTATAGCTTTTAAAAATGTGTATGTTATAAAGAGGCTAAAAGAGTATCGGATCACTCGCTCCGATTTTAGAGTTCAGGACTACAGGTGATCCTTGCTTGTTGTTACTACAAAAGTGTTTATCATTCTAAGCGCACCAGCGATGTTTAGAGTCACCCGCCACTCTTCATTAGATATAGACATTATTTTTATGGTCAATTGCTTTGAATATATATTTTTAATTTTTTGGCTAGTTTCAAGTAGTGATAAAAGTGAAATTTTCTAGTAGGCAGTTGCCAAATATTTATTTGATTTCTACTAGAAGAATGTTCTGTTGTTAAATTAGAATGGCATTCTAACGTGTGTGTGTGTGTGTGTGTGTGTGTGTGTGTGTGTGTATAAATTAGAATAATTTATATATAGAGATATTACATACATATCAATATATAAATGTTATACTTTAAATTGTCCGGTTAAAATGACATGTCGGGATCTCGGTTAACAATTCCACTTAATTTATCCTCCACATTCGGCACTGGAAACGCTGGGGCGCTGGGGCACACTGCTTCCAGAACGTTCCCCAGCTGGAGCGTGTGCGTTTGTGGTGCCTGGTGAAGGGAGCCATGGAGTCGTTGCTCCTGAGCGCATGGGAGTAGTTCACGAGCCAGAGCCAGGGCTGTTCTCTCCTCAGATAGGAGGCTGTGGACCAGGACCAGTAGTTGTGGGCTGCGTTACTCTAGAAGTCGGGGTGGAGCCGTGCTCGTCTGCACTCTGTGTGCCGCTCTCCTTTGGATGTCTTCCTGTGTGATCTGCTCTTCATTCTGAATTGAGTAGTATTGTCACCAGGCATGATGGTTCACGCTTGTAGTCCCAGTACTTTAGAGGCAGAGACAAGAGCATCACAAGTTCGAGGACAGCCTCAGCAATGTAGCCAGACCTTCAGCAACCTCGTGAGACTCTGCTTCCAAATAAAAATAAAATCGGGATTGGGTGCAGCTCACGTAGAATGCCCCTGGGTTCAAGCCCCAGTACCAAAACAAAAAAAAGAAAAGATTGTCACTAAGTATGTACCTATCAGACAACTTTGGGGAATATTTGATATTTATCATGGCATTTTGAAACTAATAATTGATATTATTTCTGTTTTAAAAATGTATATTAACAGTTTGTCACTTTATATTTTTTAGTACCAAAAGAGAAGACTATTACGTAAGAATTTGTGCCATCAAGTTTCTGTGTTTATTAGACTGCTCAAACGTGTCCCACAAATTGTTTATGGAAGATCTTGTAGTCAAGCTATTGGAGAAAGTAAATATACTTTATTTTATTTATTATTAATATTACTGGGGATTGAACCTAAGAGTTTTCTACCTCTGAGCTACACTCCAGCCCTATTTTATATTTTATTTTGAAACAGAGTCTCACTAAATTGCAGAAGGCCTCACTAAGTTTTGAGGCTGGCCGCGAACCTGCAATCCTCCTGTCTCAGCCTCCCAAGTACCGGGGTTCCAGGTGTGTGCCACCGCTCCTCAGCAGTGGAAACCTTTTAAATGTGAAGTTGCGACTGAATTTGTTCTCAGTACAAGTGTCCATTTAACAGAGCCCCCCCTTCCCTGCAGGATGAGCTGGTGTCCCAGGCCAAAACCCGCTACCGCGAGAACTCAGAGCAGCACCGAGTGAAGAACCGCGTGTGGCAGGCCCTGCTTGTCCTGGCCCCCAGCCTGGACCAGGTAGAACACGTAGTGCTTTACGCCTCCGAAACTGATGCTCGGGTAGAGACTTTTAAAAGTTGACACGGTCATCTGCTTAAAATTTACAATTCCATTGGACAGCAGCTATGGAGATGTCTTTAATAGAATACTCAGTTAAATGTAGAAATGAACTAGAACCACTTGAACATGGCCACATTTTGTATTTCTTCTTTTTCTTTTTCCTTTGTGATACTGGGATTGAACCCAGGGGCATTCTACCTCCGAGCTTTACCCCCAGCCCTATTTTATTTTTATTTTTATTTTTTTTTCTATTTTTATTTATTTATTTTATTTTTTTGTTTTGAAGTAGGGTCTCACAGCAATGTAGTCTCACTACATTACTTGGGCTGTCCTCGAACCTGCGATCTTCCTGTCTCATCCTCCCAGGTACTGGGATTACAGGTGTGCGCCACCACACCTGGCTTCTCTTCAGTATTTTCATGCGGCATTAGGACTGTTTCAAGTCTCAGTGCCATTTGGTTAGGAAATCTAACCGCCTTGGTCCACACGTTCCATGGAGCAGATTTTTGGGGCTGAGTTGTGTTCCTCAGCCAGGCAAGGCGCAGTGTTCGGGATGGGATCGTGTTTTCCTGGGGGATTTTCTCCTGCTCAGCCTTGGGTAGCAGGGACAGGTGAGCACCGTGCAGAGGCCCAGCTCCTCCACCACAGCCCGTGTCCACAGGTTCCTCTGCCCTCCAGAAGGAGTTGAGGACACCCAAGCACTATCCAGTTTCTCTAACCGTCTTTGCTTAATGCACCTGTTAAGGAAATCCTGGTCCATCAAGAGGAAGTGATGGTGGCTCGGGCAACTAAAAGAAGAAGCCGGGCGTGGCAGCGCACGCTTGTCATCCCCGCGCCTGGGAGGCGGAGACAGGAGGATCACAGTTCGCAGCCAGCCTCGGCTACTTAGTGAGGCCCTTTGCAACTTAGTGAGATCTAGTTTCAAAATAAAGAATAAAAAATAGGGCTGGAGGTGTAGCTCAGAGGTAGAATGTCCTTAAGTTTCATTCCTAATACCAAAAAAAAAATTATGCATGCAAAAATCCCCCCAGATGTTAAAATTTAGTCCCTCCCCCTACCCTCTTTCAGGATTTGAGAGAATTGTAAAAATCTGTCCATCTCTTTATTACAATAAAGGAGGCCTTATATTCCATATGTGAGGGAGAGCTTCTGCGACAGTGGGAGTGTGTGGATGGACCTAAGGACACGCTGAAGAGCTGCCGCTGGGTCTGGCCTGGGTGGGGCTGAGGGGGCTATGTACTCCTCACATAGGTCTTGGAATATTATTTGTTTTTTAATACTGTATAGATTATACTTCTGCATAAAATGCATTAAAGAAAGATGTTTTAGAATGCGTACTTGCTTACCACGAGCGTTTGTTTTCTTGGAATGGAGAGTGCTACCCCTCAAGGCGGTACGGGGGTCTCAGAGCAGGTGGGCCTCTCAGCAGGAAGAAGGCCAGTGTTTCTGTCATGGAAGCTCCATTGCTGAGAGTTTCAGATGGTTACAGCTTCAGGTTTCATTTAGCCTTCGTGACAGTCTGCCACGTTGGGCCGTGAAGACTCCCGTTTTGCCCACAGGACAGTTCAGGTCAGAGGCTGGGTAAACCACTCGAGTGGCAGGCACAGCTGCTGGAGGGAATACTCTGTGTGTGTGATGCTGGGAAGTGGACCCAGAGGCGTTCTGCCGCTGAGCTCCACCTCCAGACCGATTTTAGTTCTTATTTGGAAACAGGGTCTCACTAGGTTGCTGAGAGCCTTGCTAAATTGCTGAGGCTGTCCTTGAACCTGCAATCCTCCAGTCTCAGCCTCTCAAATACTAGGATTACAAGGTGTGCCACCAGGTCCAACTTGTTGCAGGGAATCAAAGTCAAGTCTAACTCCAAAGTCCATGCTCCAGGGTACAGCAGTCTCTGGGCTTAAGATGAGGTCCTCTGCTCTTCTACAAAACAGAACTTCTTTTAATATATATAAGTTTTTCTTCATTAAAATAATGAAATGCAAGCTGGGCATGGTGGCGCATGCTTGTAATCCCAGCATTCAGGAGGCTGAGACAGGAGGATAGCAGTTCAAGGCCAGCCTCAGCTACTTAAGCCCTTTGCAACTCAGGGACCCTGTTTCAAAATAAAGAATAAAAAAATAGGGCTGGGGGGTGTAGCTTGGAGGTAGAAGGGTTTCCAGGAACCCCAGTACCACAAAAAAAATAAAAATAAAAATAAAACCCAAAACAAAAAGAACGCTGCAGCATTATATTTAAGTCAGCACTTTTTAGGTTTTTTTTTTTTGTTTGTTTGTTTTTTTTTTGCAGTACTGGGAATGGAGCCCAGGGGCATTCTACCTCCAAGCAACATCCACAGCTCTATATTTTATTCTTTATTTTGAAACAGGGTCTCACTGAGTACAAAGGGCCTCACAAAGTAGTAGCTGAGGCTGGCTGTGAACCGTGATCTTCCTGTCTGAACCTCCCAAATGCTGGGATTACAAGTGTGCGGCACCACGCCTGGCTTAACGGGGACTTTTTAAAACATTAAAATTGATAACATTATTTATGAACTGAACTTGATTTTCCCCCCTCCTTTTCAGAACTTCTTGAATGGAATTATTGACAAGATTTTCCAGGCTGGTTTCACTAACAACCAAGCATCCATAAAATATTTAATAGAATGGATTATTATATTGATTCTTCACAAATTCCCTCAGTTTCTTCCCAAGTTCTGGGACTGTTTTTCTTATGTAAGTAAAGAGATGTTTAGTCCTTTCTCAACTAGGATATGCTTCTGACTGGGCCAAGAGATTTGTTTCTCATTTCCCTAACATCCTGGCATAGTGGACGGTTCGGAGTCTGGCGCGTTCGCCCGACTCTGCCTCTGGCGCTCGCTGTGCGTGGCGCTCCTGTGCGGCTTCGTGCTTCCACCTGACTGTTGGCCTCGGCTGCGCAGAGCACCTCCCCTTCCTTGCACTGATGCTCAGTCTCCAGCTGCCCTGGGCTGCTCCGGCGAGGAGACCGCCTCCATCCTCCATCTTCCCGGAATCCAGCCGCGTGCCTCGCAGCGCCCTAATGAATGTCCCTTTGTGTGACTCTCTGTTTCAGGGTGAAGAAAAACTCAAAACAAGCATTTGTACATTCTTATCCATTTTGACACATTTGGACATCATCACCCAGAATATTCCAGAAAAGGTGAGTTTGGGCAGTTTGTAAGGAGAGTTTGACGGCTTTATGTGTTCATGCCAGTTGTTTAAACTTAGAGCGTTCCTTGTGTGTTCTTGCTTTTCCTGTAATTCTCCCTTCCTTCTCCCAGCTGCTGGTGTGCATTGGCCACGTGTACACAGTCGGATGCTACCATCCATGCGCACACTGAGCACCCGCTGAATGCAGACACACTAGTGGTGGGTGCGTGCTGAGATTGCGCCTGCGAGCTGCGTCAGTGCTTGTAGAGGCTGCGGCTCCGTAGGGACTAGGTCTGGCGTTTCGTGCCGCTCTTCTCTCTTATGCCCCCTCAGGGTACTTGGCTGTCGTGGGCCACTTTGCTGGTTCCCACTTTCTAGACTACTTCAAACACTTAGGCCGGCGTCCTTCGGAGCTGCGCACATTTCTCGGGCCTTCCTCCCAGCCCGGCGAGCCTCTCTTCGCCTCCCCGCACGGTCAGGGCCAGTGGCCGCTGTCCGCCAGGCTTGGGGCTCCTCTCTTTCAGAGGCCGGCGCTGAGACAAGCCCTCCAGGTCGCGCTGCGCTGGTGTCTCAGCCACAACTTCAGCACTCGGCTGTACGCGCTCGTCGCACTCAAGAAGGTGTGGAAGGTGTGCACGGCGCTGCGTGTGGAGGAGTGTGACGCGTGGGCTGCCGTCGTCGAGTGCAGCCTCGGGCAGGCGGAGGGCGTGCACGGAGCCGGGTGAGGACCTCCTGGCCTCGGCACCTGCTCCCGGGCCCGTTCCACTGCGTGTGGGTGAGGGACGTGTAGAGGTGCAGGAGGGAGACTGAGGCCAGCACAGTAAGGGCTGGAGAGCAGCTCCTGGGACAGGAAGCGGGAGCGGGAGGAGGGAGACGGTGGGGGTGAGTACGCTCCAGTCACAGCTCGGTGCACCTGCCCCAGCAAGGTCAGGCGGTGAGGTTAGTAATCGCTGTGATGTCATCTCTCAAATCCACTTCCCAGGCGTAATCCTAGGCGTAATCCCAGGTGTAATCCCAGATATAATCCTGACATAATCCTTGGGCTTTGCAAATATCCTTAGGATTTCTTCCTGGTGTATGTATGAACTCAGAAATAGTTATCATTTCTAATATTTGGCAGATGTGCGGTAGAATTTATTTACTTGTGTAGAACTATACACTAATATTTTTCAGGGTCACCTTTATAGCACCATGCAGCAATCCAGAGGCTGTACCTCATCATTTTCCCACATGTAATTGAATGAACTTGTATTTCTATTTTGTGTGTGTACGTGCATGTGCAATACTGGAGACTGAACCCAGAGTCATTCTAACTCCCAGCTACGCCCTAGCCCTATTTTATTTTAAAACAGGGTCTCACTGAATTGCCATGGGCCTTGCTAAATTTCTCAGTCTGGCTTCGAACCTGTGATCCTCCTGTCTCAGACTCCCAAGTACTGGGATTATAGGCATGGTGGTGCACCCCTGGCTCTTGTGTTGCTATTTTGATAGAACACGGTCTCCCTGTGTGGTGTGTTTTACGGTGCAAGATGAGTGACCAGGGTCACGAGGAACCGTCAGTCATAGACTTCCAGCCTTTGCAGCATGGAAGGAGGCTGGAGGGACTTGCCATGGGGACAGCCCTCTCTGGTTAGGTCATGCTGATAGTTTTTGTTTAAGATTACACCTAGAAGCCCCTGAGTAGGCAAGTAGGTAGAGAGGAGGGGAGGATGTTTGGTTAATGAAAGTAGGTGCAGGTTGGCTTCAAAGTAGAAAAAGTGACATGAGGAATGATTTCCTCTCCTGGAGAAAAGGCCGACTGCCCGACAGAGACCCTGGGCTCCTCCGGCCCGGCGGTTGCTGTCTCGGCTCGTGGCAGCGGTGTCCCCAGCAGCGTGCCGGATCGTGCCAGCCTGAACTTCTTACGCAGCCACACTCTGCTAGACAGTTGCTGTCCTCAAAGCCTGGAGACCTGGCTTTTATTCTTCTTATGAAATCATGGGTTTTAGTACAACTTGGCAACGGTTAATCAATCTCCCTGCTCACCTCTGAGTTGCATTTTTTTCACAGGTGGAGTTTTGTGGATCGGGGTGAGCTCAGCAGTAGAGCACTTGCCTAGTGTGCCTGAGGCCCTGGGCTGCAGCACCCCCACACACACACACGCATTGATCTCCTGCGTGCGTGTGCACATGTGCACATCGTGGAGGAACCCCCAGCTGTCTTTCCCTCCGCGTCGCGCAGCCCCCGTAAGCTGCTCGGTTGACGCTTGTGTCAGATTGCTCGACCATTCCTCTCTGCCTCACGATACGCTCTTCGCCCCTAGGAACGCCGGGAAGAACTGGCTGCGCATCCAGGAGCATTTTTTCTTCACGACATTCCGTCCTCTTGAGGATTACTGTCTGGAGGTGAGCGGGGGGTGGCTTGTAAGTGCTTTCGGAGGTGAGCGGGAAGGTGGCCTGTAAGTGCTGTCTCGAGCCCAGGCCCCGGTCTGGCAGCCGCTGAGGAGTTGAGAGCAGGTCTAGACGCCGCCCTCAGATGTAAAGTTCTGAGTTTGACTTTGTCCCTTACCGCAGAAGACGTACAGTTCTAAGCAGTGGAAATCGGCGAGTTGTTTTCTCTTTCTGTTTCTACAGGCAGGGTCCAGCTTGTAAACCTTAGAAGGGAATATTGAACTCTCAGGAATATTTAACTCCAGACACAAATCAGAACAGATTTCTAAAAGGAAATGCTGGAGGGACATTTGTGCCAGTGAGAAAGCTCGCTCTCAAAGAATTTTTAAAAAATCTATTCTTTTGTTGATGGGATTTTCTTTTAGGTTCTGGGTAATCAAAATTGTCTAGCAGATGATAAACCACTGATAATCAGGTGTATGACTATCAATATATATTCATTCAGTATGTGAATCACTAAAATGTACACAAAGCATAATCCTCTCATCATGTGCTGCCTTTGGACTTAAAACATTCTACTTAAGACATTTTTTTTTTTTTTGGTGGTACTGGGGATGGAACCCCAGGGGCTTTCTACCTCCGGGCTATACTCCCAGACCTATTTTATATGTTATTTGGAAACAGGGTCTCACTAAGTAGCTGAGTAGCTGAGACTGGCTTCAAACCTGTGCGATCCTCCTGTCTCAGCCTCCCAAGTGCAGGGATTACAAGTGTGCGTGACCACGCCCGGCTTCTACTTAGGACTTTTAAAGAACTAGTGAGCATCAGGAGTTTCAGCTGCTGTGCATTTTTTTATATTTTTTATATTTTTTATTTTTGGTGGTACTGGGGTTCCTGGAAGCCCTTCTGCCTCCAGGCTACACTCCCAAACCTATTTTTTATATTTTTCTATTTTGGAAACAGGGTCTCTTAAGCCAGCGCAGCTGGCTTTGAACCTGCGTGATCCTCCTGTCTCCGCCTCCCAAGTGCGGGGATTTCAAGCATGCGCCGCCACGCCCAGCCAGTCTTTTTTTTTAAACATTTTGGTAGATGACTCACAAGCTAACCTTTGGAAAACACAGGTCTGCATGCTGTGCGGTCCGCATCACAGGGCATGGATGATGTCTCCTGCTGCGTGGCTGCCGGCCCCAGGGTTCTCACGTCAACCTGCCCCTTAGCACCCAGCGCGCTCCCTGCCGCCTTGCACAGGCCCCCTTCCTCTTCACTTCTCAGTTCCCGGCAGTGGCGCTGGCTCCCTCCCCTCGGCCCGCCCCGCCTGCCTGCCTCGCATCCTTCCTGTTCAGTATTTCTATTAGTGACGCAGGTCAGAACTCCATTCCTAAAGCAGTCCAGGGGAGTTAGTGGTTCGCAAGCAGGGTGTCTCTGTTTCGAGTTGTTCTCGGTCCCCACTTAGTAAACATTTGGCTGTGATAATTATGCCGCTTAAATTTGCACAAATACGAGAAAACCCTGTCATTCCCAAACCTTTCATGAAGACGTGTGCACGTCGAAAGCTTCTTGGCCTTCTTGGGGCCGAGCAGTCTGTGGCGCTCAGCTTCTTCCTCGCAGGTAAGAACAGGAGAGTTGCCTGCTCGGGTGACGCTGCGCACAGGGCGCGCCCCGCGCAGCTCCGGGCGCACCGTGGCGTGCTGCTGGCATCCTCGCTCATCCGTGAGGGACTGGAAGCGCGGAAGGGCCACATGGCTTGCCTAACGTGCGGCTGCTTACCATATGGCAGTCCAGAATCAGGCACCGAATTTATCTAACGGCAGAGAGTAAGACGCGGCATCAGAGAGCTTGAACCGTCACGGATGGAGCTCTGGTTAGCCATACCTCCCCTTTATCCAGATGCCTCTCATTAGTAATTATCCATTTCAAAACACCTTTTCCTTTTCTTAAGAGCACAGTGGTTTATCACATAAGGCTAGAAGTTCCAGAGCAGAGTTAGAGATTGGTTCACTAAAAGAAGCTCCTAACTTCGTAGAGAAGATGAGAAAGAGATATGAACGCCTCAAGATGTGAGAGTGTGTCATCTGATCAGATAGGATGGCTTCCGAAAATATATCCGCAAGAATCAAGTTGTCCTGTTAGGCAGGCATGGTGGCTCACGCCTGTGATCCCAGTACTTGGGAGGCTGAGACTGGAGAGGACTACAGATTCAAGAGCAGCCTCAGCAACTTACCAGGGCTCTCAGAAACCTAGTTAGACACTGTTTCAAAATAAAAAATAAAAGCCGGGCGTGGTGACGCACACCAGCATTCGGGAGGCTGAGACCGGAGGATTGGAGTTCGTGGCCAGCCTCAGCTACCTAGTGAGGCCCTCTGCAACTCAGTGAGACCCAGTTTCAAAATAAAGAATAAAAAATTGGGCAGGGGGTGTAGCTCGGAGGTCAAATGCCTCTGGGTTCCATCCCCAGACCCACTAAATAAATTAATTAATTAAAATAAAAAATATAACAGGGCTGGAGGTATAGCCCAGAGGTAGCACACCCTCTCACACACACACAAGCTGTAGTGTTAACATTTACCATGTCTTTTTTTTTTAAGGGAAACAATTTAGAGTTGGCAATTCTCTTTTCAGACCATATTTTTCGTGCTCCCGCGGCTCTCGGGCCTCGCAGAGGAGGAGTGGGTTGCTGTTGGCAAATTTGCCAGTTTCACGGACATCCCTTCAGATGCAACATCCCAGTGGTACCTTTCTGGAACTCCACTAAGCACGCTTCACCCCGGGGCCTGGACCCAGCGGGACGCAGGTAGAGACCCTTCCCTTGGCTCTTCAAGACCCCGTCGCTGGCGAGGCTTGCCTCTCAGTTACGTGGACCAGCGGGTCGGTACATCAGTTTTTCATTGATGTGGGGCACTCTCCCTCTTCACTTAAAGAAGAACCCTGAGAAACTGGTTTTGTTTTGACAAGGACTTTTAGTTGAAAATTAGCCTTCCTTTAAAAAGCCAGACAGCTCGATCTGCTTTCTATAAAGAAGTTTCTCTTTTAAGTTGTATTGCAATTAATATTGATTGCTTTTTGACTGTGTATTTCTGAATAAATTTTTGAGCTGGGTATGGTGGTGCATACATGTAGTCCCAGTATCTGGGAGGCTGAGACAGGGATCGCAGGTTCGAGGCCAGCCTTGGCAACTTAAGCTGTCAGCAACAGAGTGAGACCCTGTTTCAAAAACAAAAAATGAGAAGACGGATGGGGGTGTAACTTAGGGGTAGAATGCCTCTGGGTTCAACCCCAATACCAAAACAAGGAATGAAAGAAAAGAGAAAAAATGGGGCTTGAAGGTATAGCTCAAAGGTAGAATACCTCTGAGTTCAACCCCCAGTAAAATAGATAAACACTATCATTTTTATTTAGATTCTGTTTTTCTATTTATTTATTCATTTATTTTTGTGTTACTGGGAATGGAACCTGGGGGCCTTCTACCTCTGAGCTACACCCACAAACCTATTTTATTTCTTATTTGGAAACAGGGTTGCGCTAAGTTGCTGAGAGCCTCACTAAATTGCTGAGGCTGGCTTCGAACCTGCGATCCTCCTGTCTCAGCCGCCCAAGTACTGGGATGACAAGCGTGTGCCACCACGCCCGCTCACATCTTCTGTTTTTATGAAATGTCCTAACATATTGGTTAGTAGAGCTGAATTTGAAAACTAAGAATGAATATTAAAAATGGTGATCGTGTTCACATCCAAGCAGCTTCTCGGTTGGCCAGTAGCCAGACCCCATTCTCACCTCTTCGCGTTACATGCGCAGAGGCTCGGCTCCAGCGCTGCGCGGCCTGGCTTTCCTCCCCAGGTCCCGACTCGGCCGAAGCCGACAGCGGGTCGGAGTGGGCCGACGTGCAGAGGAAGATTATCCCGTGGAGACTCGAGGCTCCGGACCCAGACCTGGAGGTCTTGTTTCAGGACCGCGCAGCCAAGCTTGGGAAGTCAGTCAGTAGGCTGATCGTAGTGGCCTCCCTCATTGATAAGCCCACCAACCTGGGAGGTAAGATCCCGGTTTTCCAGGTAGCTCGCTTAGCACCTTCAGAGGCCGAGAGTGTCAGAGCCCTGCCTTGCAGGCCGCCTCCCCACGCGGAGGCCTCTTCCTGAGCCTCCAAGGACTGGGGAGAGTGAGCTTGGCGGCCTCTGGACTCCGGCTCGCTCCGTGTAGGGCTGTGCAGGACCTGCGAGGTGTTCGGGGCCTCCGCGCTCGTGGTCGGCAGCCTGCGGTGTGTGGGGGACCGGCAGTTCCAGCACCTCAGCGTCTCGGCAGAGCAGTGGCTTCCGCTGGTGGAGGTGGGTGCGCTGTGACCGGTCAAAACTCATTTGCACAAATCTCGTGCCTTGCACTGCGGACTAGGTCTTCCATGGTAATTTATAAGAGTCTAGCCCTTTATGGTTTAAAAGTAACGAGTAAAATGGAAGCTGGGCGTGTTGGTGCAGGCCTGTGATCCTAGCACTTGGGAGGCTGAGACTGGAGGGTCACAGGTTTGAGGCCAGCCTCAGGAACTTAGCAAGGCCCTCTGCAACTTAGTGAGAACCTTTCATAAATGAAATAGGGCTGGGGGTGTAGCTCTGAGGCAGAATGCCCTGGGTTCAATCCCCAAACACACACACGCACGAGCCGCCTTCTGTTTCCAGTGCTTGCCATACTCGAGTTTCATCTTTAGAAACCATCAGTAAAGTAGTATTACCAGTGAAAATGAGCTCAGTACCGCTCCTCTTGCTTTAGGAATACCTTGTAAAGTCATACGATGTCGGGGAGGCCCCTTGTGATAGCAAATCATTCTATTGTTTTTCCTTTAAAAACACTTTTTTTTTTTTTTGGTGGTACTGGGGTTCCTGGAAGCCCTTCTACCTCCGGGCTACACTCCCAGACCTATTTTTTATTTTTGGAAACAGGGTCTCAAGCCAGCACGGGGCTGGCTTCGAACCTGCGCGATCCTCCTGTCTCCGCCTCCCAAGCGCGGGAATGACGAGCGTGCGCCACCACGCCCGGCCTTTAAAAACCCTTTACCCAGCTTACCTTTCTGCTCTCATTTTACTCCAAGCAGGCTTCTAAGCAAATGACTTCACACTCTGTTCTTTCCAAACTCATCCTAAGGTGAAGCCACCGCAGCTGATGGATTACCTGCAGCAGAAGAAGGCCGAGGGCTACACCGTCATCGGGGCGGAGCAGACCGCCAGGAGCGCGGACCTGGCGCAGTTCCGCTTTCCGGAGAAGTCGCTGCTCCTCCTGGGGTGAGAAGACCTTGGTGCCCAGCCCGAGCCCGCCTGCTTGTCGGCTCACTGGCCCACAGCTTCCCTGCGCTTGTCTCTTGACTTGGAATGTCTAGGGACACCCCCTAGCTTTCCTTTCATTTCAGCTGCTGGGAAGGTTGGGCGGACACCTGTAAATCCTTGTCGCGTCTTCCCTGGAACCAGACTTACTTCCTTTGTTAAGGTCTCTTTCAGTAACATTTGATCTAAGGGGAAATGGTTAACTGGGGGGTGTTAAGGTCTCCTCTGCTTCTTGTCCAGCAACGAGCGCGAGGGGATTCCAGCCCACCTGATCCAGCAGCTGGACGTCTGCGTGGAGATTCCGCAGCAGGGCGTCACCCGCTCCCTGAACGTCCACGTGAGCGGGGCCCTGCTGGTCTGGGAGTACACCAGGCAGCAGCTGCTCGGCCGGCCCAGCCCTCGGCGTGAAGTCTGGGCCTCCCTGAGTCACGGTGCTACTGAAACCGGGCACCATGCCGTTTACACCAATGAAACTGCCTGAGAGATTCGAGGTTCTTTGATCTTACAATACCAAAACTTTCTCATGTGCCTTATTAATAACTCTTGCCTCTTTTAATAAGCATTTCTAGCTAGATTTGCTTCTTTAATGAAATATTTTAAACAGTTGTGAAAATAAACAATGCATTTAAAAAAAAAAGTGTCCTTCCTGGAAACTAGCCCTGGGCTGAGAGCAAGGTGGATATAGAGATACCAGCCACGAGCACCAAACCCCGAGATGTGAGGAAGCAAGCGAGGCTGGGGGGGGGGGGGTTCTACAGCGGCACCCCGTTCTGCACGGCAACCCCGCTCTGGAAGCTGGTCTGGAAGCGTGCGGCCAGCTGCCCTGCAAAGATCTGAGCGGTGTTGAGGCCGGAGGACGACTTTGAAACATGAGCTGGCCTTAATGGCGGTTCATGTTAAGTTCTTTGGAATTTCTCCTGTACACCTTTGCTCAGTCACTATTGGTTACCAGTAGCCTACATTCTGGACACTGTACACAGGAGCCCCCAGGACTCCTCCCTCTGCCCATAGAACCCTTGAGTGTGATTTGCTCTCGGTCCTTTTGATTTTTTGCTATTTAGATTTTATTATTTTAACGGTAACCTTTTATCAGCATCCAGCAATGAACTTCAGCTACATCTGAGTTCCTTTTAGTAACATTTACATTTCAGAGTCCATATTCTATATATCTATTCTTTCTCCTAGAGTTCTATTTTGAAATAATTTTTGCTTCACTGGGTTTTCTTAAGTTCTTCATTTTACATATAAGTTCTTCATAAAATATGTGATTTGCAAATACTATCTCCAACTCTGTAATCTTTTCTTTTTTTTCATTCTTGGTATTTCTCAAAGTGAATCATATCATCCATGAATAGAGTCGTTTTACTTCTTTACCAATCTTTTATTCCTTTCTGACTGAACGAGCTAGGAATCCGGTCTTTGTCTTATCATTTAGGATGAGATTAGCTACAGGTTTTTTAACAGATGGTTATCATTTTGTATTTTAAGTTCAACCTGTAAGTTCAACTTCCTTCTAACCTCATTATCTATATTAGAAAGTAATTCCTGCTGGGTGTGGTGGCACATGCCTGTAATCCCAGGATTTGGAAGGTGGAGACAGGAGGACTGCAGGTTCAAGGACAGCCTCAGGGACTTAGACCCTCATCTAGGCAGCCAGACTCAGTTTCAAAATGAAAATAAAATAGGGCTGGGGGTGTAGCTCAGAGGTAGAGTGCCTTGGGTTCAATCCCCAGTACCACACACACATTAAAACAAACCTCAGGAACGTACAGCTTACTTATTTCAGTTTCTACCTCTACTATATCTCCTATAAGTAGTATTTGCCACTACTCATCTTCTACTTTAAAAAAATTAGAGAAAAAGCAATGCATTTTATAATAGGCTTTAATTTTCTTTTTCCTGAAATAGACTTATCTAAAAGTAAGCATACTTAAACCACTGTATCTCAGTTCTTCACTGTTGGAATGACAGGTCTGATAATTGACCGTTTCAGTCGTCAAGTCTCGTACACAGGAAACAGGCATTGATGTGTTCCATAGTCCAGACTCCTACTGTCCAGAACCAACAGCACTGTTTAATGTCCAGGAAGAATCATTTCAACCTTGCTGAAAAGTTCAGGAACAGCCTAGGAATTTGCAGTTGATTCTGAAGGCTGGAACTGTCCTGCTTCAAATTTTTCCTTGAATTTTAAGTAGTCTCTTCTTTTATCAAAATATTTTATCTGTTGAGATAAAAGGGTTTATCATGAGGCCCCGTTAATGCAGCTTAGATAAGCAAGAGCAGATTTAAAAATAGCACATTATTCAACATAAATTGTATAAAACAGCCAAGCATCGTGGCACACTGTAATCTCAGTACTTGGGAGGCTGAGACAGGAGGATCTCGGGTTTGCGGACAGCCTCAGCTACTTAGTGAGGCCCTCTGCAACTCAGTGAGACCCTGTTTCAAAATAAAGAATAAAAAATTGGGCAGGGGGTGTAGCTTGGAGGTCAAATGCCTCTGGGTTCCATTCCCAGACCCGCAAAAAAAAAAAAAAAAAAGTCCAATACATCTTAAAATCTTAAACCCACCAGCCATGATAAGTCACCTCTGTCACATCTCTCCTGCACAGAAACTTAAAGATACACTTAAGAACTATGATACAAGTAGGTACGTTGTAGTAAAACGTAAGCATCTTAAAAGCTTGGTTTTATTTGTATTTCTATATTCCTCTTTTGGTGGGGAACTTGAATTATCTTAAAGGGCACATCTCTTGATACAGTAAACACCTAAAGGTAGAAAATCAAGAACAGGGAGACAGTCACAAGACCCACCTAGACACTGCTACTGCCACTAAGAGCTGCAAAGTCCGAATCCCTCCCAGGGGTGGACTGCAGCCACCCAGTGTCCTGTCCTGACAGAGCCCTCATGTGAGTGACTCCTGTCTTCTTGCTCGCTTGGAACCCCTGTTCTCTACAATGACAGCTCAGTAAGAAGGAAAACGCCCCACTTTGGCCTAGCGGATCTATGGCACTTTCCCAGACAAGTGTCCCCGGTGCCTGATGGCTTCAGATCTGGGATTTCCACACAACATTCAACCTTTAACTTCATCAAAAACAGGACCTTGAGTCCACTTGTCAGTGCAAAGCTGATGTGGACTTGTTTACACACAGACCTGCTTTGCTCTGAAGCCAACAAACTGCTTCGTTGACAATTTACCTCAGCCCTATCTTCCCCAAAACTCTTTCCTTCATTCAGTGAGGTGACCTCTGTCCCTCTAAGGTGTGGTCTCCTCGGTTACCACACATTCATAAGCTTCACTGTCAAACCAGAGACTGATTCCTGGTGGGCTGGGCTCCATGGGATAGGATAGGTATTAGACAAAGGGGGCTGAGTAAAGAGACAGATGACGTCCTCTGCATCTTTGTGGCAAATTAATAGATCTGGACATCTCCTGTCCCATCTTCAACCACCAGACAGCTCCATTTAGGGGCCCTACTGACATGTCAGCCCCAACCTGGCAGAACAACCTGGACAACATTCCTTGATGTCCCCCGACACCTGGCTCTCTGGCAGAGAGAGGTACTGCACTCTGGTACAGAAGTACATATGGAATTCTGTAACATCCGACACAAGGCCAGACTCTTAGATCAGAGACCAACGGCAAATCCCCTCTCTACTCTGTGACTGGAGAGCCCAACGTGGGCAATGACTCCTCCATTCTGAGCCTTAGTTCCTGCCGTGTCAATCTAGATCCAGCAGGATGAAAACGGCAGCGGGTGACCGGCGGCCTTTCGCACTGATCGCACCCACAAGATGCTTCTGTTCTTCCCCAGCTGCTCACAGGCATCTCCCCGCTGGAGGAACCTTTCAGGTTCTTTGGTTTTGGGTACCGGGGATTGAGCTTTACCTCCGAGCTACACCCCCAGACCATTTTCTTAAAATTTTTTATGTTTTAATATTATTATTCATCTTTTGCGAGTCATTCTACCTCCGAGCTACACCCCCGGCCCTATTTTTCATTCTTTATTTTGAAAAGGGTCTCACTGTGTCGCAAAGGGCCTACGTAGCTGCGGCTGGCTGTGAACCCGAGATCCTCCCGTCTCGGCCTCCAAGTGCTGGGCTCACAGGCGTGCGCCACCTCGCCCGGCTCCAGCTCTTCTAAAAGAAAGACGCTGAACTGGCAACGCCCGAGACCAGAGGCCTGGCCAAAGGGGCCGGGCGAGGCCCACGGGGGCGGGAGGGCCGCGGGGCGCCCAGGCCTGCCTCCCGCCGCCCTCGCCCGGGCCCTGCCGCGGGCGGCCGCACCTCGCCACCTACCCACTGCGCGGGGCAGCTGGCCTCGAAGGCGCCCCGCAGCTGCCGGCAGCGCGCCGCGTCGTCGGCGTGCGCGTCCAGGCAGCGCCAGTACTCGTCGCGCGCGCCCCAGCACGCCTGCCGCTCCTTCCGGGACGGGGCCGCCATGCCGCGGGGCGCGGGGACCGCCGCGGCGGAACGGCCGCGCCCGGACTGGCCCTGCTCGGCCGCCGTTCCCGGGCGGACGAAGGCGCGCGGACTTCCGGTGCGCCGGGTTCCGGCCGGGGCGACTTCCGGTCTGCGGGCCGGGGAGCGGGCGGGGCGGCGGGCTCGGCGTCCGGGGCGGCGGGCTCGGCGTGGCGCACGCACCCGTGCTCTCGGTACCTGGGCGGTGAGACCCGAGGATCGCAGCTTCGAGGCCAGCGTGAGTCACGGCGACACCCAGGTTCAAAAGAAAAGGGCTGGGGCCGCGCGCCCGGCTTCAGAGGCCGTCTCCAGCATCTCGCACACACACGGGAAAGCAGCCTGCTTATCATAACGCACGCCCAGAGGCCGTCTCCAGCATCACACACACACACACACACACACACACACACACACACACACACACACAGGAAAGCAGCCTGCTTATCCTAACGCACACTAATTACATGGCCCCAAACCTGGCACACACACACACACACACACACACACACACACACACACACACACACAGGAAAGCAGCCTGCTTATCCTAACGCACACTAATTACATGGCCCCAAACCTGGCACACACACACACACACACACACACACACACACACACACACACAGGAAAGCAGCCTGCTTATCCTAACGCACACTAATTACATGGCCCCAAACCTGGCACACCAAACGCCTTAGAAATAACTCGTCCGGTGAAAAATATAGTTTAACATGACCCGAGGCTCCTTATATTTGCTGTTTACATGTCAGGTAACTGCATGTTTTGATGCAGAAATATTGATATATCTGGTTACGGATGTTATCCAGTTCTTGTTGGAATGTGGACAGTGTATATTGTTTGTTCCTTAGTACTGTTCTAAATACCCCCACCCCCAAAGCATGAATTCCAAATACTGCTGCCCCAGAGAATTTAAGATTAGTTATGTGGGCCAAGTGTTGTGAGGCACGCCTGTAAGCTCAATACTTGGAAGACTTGAAGACAGGAGAATCACAGGTTCAAGACCAGCCTCAGCAACTTACTGAGACTCAGCAACCTATGAAGACCGTTTCATACAATTATAAAATAAACGCAGGGATGTAGCTGGGATCTTGAATACCTCTGGATTCAATCCCTTGTACCACACACACAAAAAAAGATTCGTTTTGTGGGCCTGTATGAGAAACTATAACTTTGGGGTAAACAAGATGATTTTTTTCTTTTAGTCATAAAGAAAATTCACATAAAGAATAAATGATTTGTTTACACAGTATCATCATAAACTAAGTGGAAAAGATAAATCACAATGTGGAAGGAGTTTGCCAAAACAGCACACAGGTAGTACTCGGGATAGAGTCAAGCCACCTACAAATTCTATTAGAAACAGGAAACAGTACTTAAAAAGAGCAAACGTTGTCATAGCACTGAAGAGTAAATGCAGATAGCAATAACAACGTAGTTAATAACCCTGGAAACAAGCATGGAAATTCAAGTGGGATACCATTAGATGCCAGCAGTAGGCAAATAATGTGGCGGTTTGACAGAGTTTTAACAAGGGTGAAACAAAGAGCCGCGTTCTCCACTCTGGTTGTATAAAGTGATAGAATCCCTGGGGACCTGGCGTCAGCTAATAGAATTGAAAATACGTATCTGCTACAACTCAGCAGTCCTAAAGACTCCTGCACATGTGCATGTCTGTAATAGCTAAAACCACCCTACATCCCAAACGTCAGTAACGGAATGGGTAAATTACACTGTGATCATGCTCTGAAATGCCGGACAGCCGCACTGAAAAGGCGCAAACCCAGTAACGTGATGGGTCACAGTATCGAGTGAAAGAAGGAAGTCCAGCGAAGAGTCGATGCAGTGTGTGTTCTCCGTATCGTCTGAAGCCTGGCCAAACTCAACTACGGTGTTTAGGATACATCAGTGGTATACTCTAGAGAAAAGGAAGTAATTATCATGAATGTTTCCAAGGCAAGAAAGATGTGCTCATGGGAGGGCCCGTGGGCGGGGGCGGGGCTTCTGCATAGGGCCAGGACTGTTTCTGAACCTGAGTGTTTGCTGTATAATTATTTTTAAATAAACTATGTGTGTGTTTTATTGACTTTTCTGTGTGAAAGTGTGTTTCAGTTTTTAAATGCAGTGAGCAATTGCTGTGTAAAGTTCTTATTTAGTAGAACTGATTCACAGACATGTAAAATCAATAGTCATACAGGACATATTATAGAGATTTATATATATGTATATATATATATATATATATATATATTTTTTTTTTTTTGCAGTACTGGGGATGGAACCCAGGGCATTCGACCTTCGAGCTACACCCCCAGACCTATTTTTTATTCTTTATTTTGAAACAGGGTCTCACTGAATTTCAGAAGGCCTCACTATATAATTGCGATCCTTTTGTGTCAACCTCCCCAATGCTAGGATTACAAGCATGCATGAGTGATTACTGTATTTTTAATGAATGTAGCATCTTAGGTGCTGTTTAAGGTACAAAGCCAGTAGGATATTGTGCTAAATGCCACTTAGCTAGCTAAGCAAGTCCTAGTGGTCTGTAAAAAAAAAAGTCAAAGAGGTGCAGTGAATTGCACTAAAATTCTACACATTATCCCCAGGGAGACCTGGGGTTTCTCAGGAAATACTGGTTTAACCCACAGAGCAAAAATAGCTAGAAGAAAGGAATTTTGAGGTCTTGATAAGAAAAATATTAATGCAGGTTAACAATAGCAAAGGCCACATTTACCTTGCAAAGCGTTGGAGACTGCGGGTTTCTAAGATACCGTGGGTCCCCTAAGGTAACTGCAAGTGTGCTTTCTTGACACACAGGGCTGGGCTCTTTCCGCCCATGTTTGAAGGAGAGGGGGTAGAAAGTCTGTTAGCAGAGGTGGGAGGCAGGCGGGTGGCACCGGCTGGAGCATCCAGGGATCTGCAGGTGGGAGTTCTTGAGCCTGAGAGGAGCAGATCCCCAGCCAGAGGTGGGCGGGGCCAGACAGGCCCAGGAGCACCAGAAGCTCAAGCAGAGGCCTTGTTTTGCTGCTGCTGCCCACAGACTTTTATTTATAATCCGTACCGTTTCACAAAACAGCGATCACAGACACCTACTCGGGACTCAAACAGAACAGATGCCTTTGGCTCCGGTGCTGCTGCGGAGCTCCTTCTGAGGCTTCTCCTAGGCTGGGTCCTTGTCTTCTTCCTCTTGTTTACTAGAGGTCTGCTTCTAGATGCCGCACTTTTATTCTTCTTTCTCTGAATTCGCTTTTCCTCGGTGAGTTCATCCACTCAGAACTTTAGCCTTCCTATCAGAGTCTTGCAAGCTGGGTGTGGTGGCACACACCTTGAACAGCACCTAAGATGCTACATTCATTGAAAATCCATATTTGCTACAACTCAGCCATTCTAAAGACACCTGCACGTGTGCATATTTGTAATAACTAAAACCAGCACACATGCCGAACTTCAATAATTGAATGAGATCATCAGTAACCTAGCAAGACCCTGTTTAAAAAGAAAAAGTAGAATAGGGCTGGGGTGTGGCTTGGAGATAGAATGCTCCTGGGGGTGCAATCCCCAATACCATAAAAGAAAAAGGTTTGCAAGACTATGTGTTGGTCTTTAAAAGAAACTTCGTTCCCATGTTTCTTGTTCCTAGTGCCTAGTAGACATCTCCAGTACAGTAATTTCAAAACAGGACTCCCTTTTCCCTCTTCAGAACAGCTTCTCCTAAGCTGCGGCTTTTTTAATCAGATCTTCACCAGCTCTTTGTCGGCTGGTGAGGACCCTTCCGGTCTTCTTTTCCAGCTCTATGCTCCCGGAGTCTCTGCTTCTCAGTCAGTAGGCACCTGCAGGTGGCAGCCGCCATCTAGATGTTGGGGATGAAGACAAGGTAGATGTCAGCCCCAGGGAAGGTGACTGTAGTGAAGGGCGCACACCATCTTACCCGCCAACAAAGGGAAGTGGAGCTGTGACACAGTTGTGCACCAAATACGCTGGGAGCCCAGACTAGGAGTTACCCAGAGGCCAAGAGGATAGATAGTATCAGAGGCACAGAGTGCCGTGGGTAGCAACAGAGTTTCCAGAGCCGGCTGGGCCTGAATCCTACTCCCCCACTCCCCACACACGCACTCCTGTGTCAAGCTGTGTGTGTTCCTGAGGTTCCTGAGCCTTTGTACGCATTGGCTTTCTCAGCTGAGGAGAATAACATCAGGCTATTATTAATACTCCCTGTGATCCTGAGTGACAGGGACATTCTGCAAGCCTCAGACTGGCCACTCCCCGCTCCGGCCACCTCCTTCATGGGCTCTCACCATAACATAAGATTAGGCTGTTCCTCTGTTCCAGTCATCCACTTTCCAGCCACGAGAGACACGCGGTTCGAGCTTCTTGGTCCTCTAGATGTTCGATGTGTAGGGATGAAGTGGGTTAGGGTTAGGACACAGAGGCTTTCAGATATGCCATTTACTTATTTATTTACTTATTTTTCATAAATGCCTTTTTAACTTGGAGTCTGGATAATGAAACAGCTCTTGCCTCTAGACAAGAGGAAGTGAGTGAGATGACCCACCGAGGTCGCCAGGAGCTGTGCTGCGGGTGGCAGGGGACACTGGACACCAGGGCACACTGGTGCTTATTTGCATCTGGGAGACAGAACAATTTCACGAAAAGAAAAGTAGTAACTTTAGAGTTGAGCCTGGCTATGAATTTCAGAAGACAGGGCAGTTCTGATGGAAGGGCCAGCGGTGTCTCCCTCTGCTCTGCCTGCTGTAACAAACGTATCAGAACATTTAAAGGGTGGCCATAAACGTAAGTCCATTCCTCACAGCTCTGAGGCGGAGAAGCCCAGGCCAGCCTGGCGGGCTGGGTGTCCTGCGAGGACCGCTTCCTGGCCCATCGGTGTCCCTTTCCCCTCCCAAGGTAGAGGTCGGCAGCTCTCTGGGGTCCTCTGTACAGCACTAATGCACACGAGAGGGCTCCACCCTCGAAAACTGGGCCCTTCCAAAGGGCCTCCTGCGCGTACCCCGCACTGAGGTCAGCTGCACAAATACAGAGTCACAGCAAGTAGAAACGGCCAGGGCGAGGGGTGAGGTCTGACAACGGCAGATGAGATGGGCGGAAGTAACAGGAAAAGGCCGGCAGGGCTGTAGCCCAGGCGGAGCACGTGCCTGGTGTGCGTGAGCCCCGTTTCCCATCCCCGTGCCCGATTTTAAAAAGCGAGTTCTGAAGGACAGTCCCGTCACTGACCTAACGGATTCCATTTTCTCCCTCTGCCTCTGCCTCTTTTAGTTTTCCTCGCCCCTGGGCTGCTTCCTTCTACAATTACTTGAATCTGGGAACAATAGACCTGATTGATAATTATGACAAGGGACTATAATTATCTCCAGAACAGATCACCCCAGGTTGAGGTCACCCCACCTGAGTGCAAGCAGTCGCCCCATTCCAGAACAGAGGCCGCCCCCTAAGCTGGACTGATCATCTCACGATGGGAACAGAATCATCCCCTCAAGTGGCAATGACCTTCCAGAGCTTTCTAGAACCAGGGGTGAGATAATGACCAGCCAGGCCCTGGCCTGACCGGGATGACCCTCTTTGCCAGCTGCACAGACCCCCAGCCATGCAAGCCCCCAACCCTCTCCTCTGTTCCTCCTTTCTATAAAATCTCAAAATTTCTGTCAGCCCGTGAAGACAGATCTCTGGCCACTCCATCATCCTCCTGGTGTGGCCCTGCTGATTAAAGCTCCTTTCCTGCCACCCTCTTCCTGTCTCCTCTATTGAGTCTGGTCTGTTGGGACTACTGGGGCCTCTGCCCAAGGATTCCGGTGAGAGTTCCAGTGGCGTGAACACTCAGCTCTGTGCAGAGACACCAGGGTGGCAATAGAAAGCCACCAAGGTGACCAAGCAGAGAACATGACTGAGTACTGCCTTGTTCATTCTGGGCTGGCCCTAGAAATAGTTTCCATCTTGAGTCTGCCATTTAAACTCGAGCACGGTCACCTCCAGCCCCAGTCCTGCATGTTCAGTGGGCCTGAGACTGCTTCTCTAACTTGGCCATACATCATAGCCCTAGTCTGTCCCAGCAGGGACCCTCGTCCCAGGTGATGTTCAGGACCTAAGGGCTGTGCGTATCCAGCTGTATAACGGTGTCTAGTTCTCAACAATAACAGCAACAGCAGATATTCTTTTTTTTTTTTTTTGCGGGTCTGGGGATGGAACCCAGGAGCATTCAATCTCCGAGCTACACCCCCTGCCCTATTTTTTATTCTTTATTTTGAAACCAGGTCTTACTGAGTTGCAGAGGGCCTCACTAAGTAGCTGAGGCTGTCTGCGAACCGCGATCCTCCTGTCTCAGCCTCCCGAATGCTGGGATTACAAGTGTGCGCCATCACGCCCGGCAGCAGATATTCTTGATCACTTATGATGTAGTCAGTGCCTGTTTACATTCCTTATTTTGTTCAGACTCTTCATTTACCCTATGAGATGAGCACTGTGTGCTCCTGTAAGAATGTCAGATGAGCTCAGATCACCTTTCCAACCCTTGAAGGTCGACTGAAAAGCAGACAGAGGACGGACTCTATGAAATAGGTCCTCTATGACATTCTCAGGCAAATGCAACGCCTTTAGTGTCTATCTGGCTGGTGTGAAGGGTTCTAGAACTCACAAGATCAATTAGGGATCAATTTGCTGGCACATTCTTGAGATAAAATGAAAAGTTTTAAATGTGACACAGGGGAATAATGAAGTGGTATTTAGCCAAGAGATGTGGCTTCCTTTTTAAAAAAATGTAGGCAGCCGGGCGTGGTGGCGCACGCTTGTAATCCCCGCGCTTGGGAGGCGGAGACAGGAGGATCGCGCAGGTTCGAAGCCAGCCGCGTGCGCTGGCTTAGGAGACCCTGTTTCTAAATAAAAATATAAAAATAGGTCTGGGAGTGTAGCCCGGAGGTAGAAGGGCTTCCAGGAACCCCAGTACCACCAAAAAAAAAAAAAAAAATGTAGGCAAGAAATGTGGTGTCTCTCTGTCTCTCCCTCTCTTTCTCTCTCTCTGTCTACTGAGTAGACCTGAATTTCCCTAAAATTTAGCAGTGCTGGTATGAGCTTTTAGTCGCCTAGGCAGTAGAGCAGGTTTCCATGGAAATATGTGGGTCTGCATCAAAGAAATACCTTGATTCTAACGGTATAAAAGAACAACATCTAAGGACTATGGAAGCTCATTGCTAGCTGCAACTGACCTCGCCATGTGAGCTACCATTATGCTCCTATCTGTTAACAGTGGTGATGATTTCCATTAGAAAACAGCCATTTAGATATGAACATACCTGCAGTGGTTAACACTGTCTTCTTTCCTCCATAAGGTACAGATTTTTCAATCCCTACATGTGTTTTGAACGTGTGTGTGTGTGTGTGTGTGTGTGTGTGTGTGTGTGTGTGTGTTACTGGGGATTGAATCTGAGCTATTCCCACAGCCCTATATTTTCAATTTTATTTTGAAACAGGGTCTCTCTAGATTGATCAGAGTCTCACTACTTACTGAGTTTGTCCTCAAACCTCTTGTCTCAGCCTCCCAAGTACTAATATTAAAGGCATGCACCACCATTCCAGGCTAAATTTTCTTACCATCTCTTACTAATGGGCTCAGGAAGTGGGCCCTTAGCGAGGCTGTCATCCTGTAACAATGTTTTCTTAGTATGTAAGGCTAGAAGGGTCACAGAGGACCTGGTCGGCTTTGGGCTCCCCTGGACGCCCGGGGAGCTGAGAGCATTGACTAGGGCTGTGCTAATGGATGTTTCTAAGAAGCGAATTCACAGAATCAAAGAGTATGGAGGAAAGGTTTCCTTGAAGACTCATAGATTCACAGAAATAAACACGGTGTGAATGGCTTGCTTTGAATCCCATTGGCTACCATAGGAAACTGGGGCCATTAGCTTGTGTGAGACCCTGGAGAAAGGCCGCTGTGTATGTCCAGCCATCCTTTGGTATCCACGATCCCTTAGACACCAAGTTCTGGACGCTTGGGCCCCTTCTGTAAAAGATGTATTTGCATGTCGCCTGCACATTCTCTACCTGCCTCAGGTCATCTCTAGATTCGATGTCAATACTGGGTAAAGAGTTAGTATACATTTAGGGAGTGATGACCCCCTTCCCCCAGCCCAAAGCCCATACATATTCAGTATAGGCACACATTTTTGGTTTTGATTTGGGTACTTGGGATTGAACCCAGAGGCATTCTACCTCGGAGCTACACCCTGTCCAGCCCTTTTTGTTTTTACTTTTTTTCTTTGAAATTAGGCGTCTCTAAGTTGCTGGACTGAACCCCGGGTGGAGGGAGGCAGAGAGGGAGAGTGCAAGGGCTCTGTTCCCACACTGTACGGGCTGAAGACAGAGAGCCAGCAGGGGAGTCAGGGACACGGGCCCAGTCTCCAGGGCCATGCCCAGAGGACCCGCCTCCTCCAGCCACAGGGTACCACTTGATAAGTCATTCCCCACCACTGATGCGACTACAGCTTCAGGACTTAATTGTACCATTCCTCAGCATCAGTACTTGGGCTCCTTAAGGGAGCTCTGTATTTAAACCATGACTCTCACCTCTCACCCACCAGGGGCAGGGGCTGCTTCCCTGGGGGTTTGACTTGTCACACACAGCGGACTTTAAATGTGCTTCCAAGGGTTGGCTTGGTTCTTGCACTCCAGCGACCTCCAGCAGGAACAGCACCCTTGGCCACAGAACAAGCGTGTAGTCAGACCCAAGCCCCAGCCTGGTGTCTCAGTAAGACAGGCCCTGTCCACAGCGGTGCTGCTCATCTGAGCCGGCCTCCTGCGGCCCAGGAGCTGGAGAGTGCAAGGGGGGTTAAATGAGGCATTATCCTGACGATGGCTGAGGCCCTGCTCAGCGTCTGTGCCCCAAGTTCCCATGCCGAAATCCCAGCTCCCCGGTAATGGAACTGGGAGATGGAACCTCTTTAAGGGATTAGGTCACAAGGGCAGAGGCCTCACACCTGGAACTAGTGCCCTACCTTTTTGTGTGTGTGTGTGGTATTGGGGATGGAACCCAGGGGCTTTCTACCTCCGAGTGACACCCCTAGCCCTGTTTTTTTGTTCTTTATTTTGGAACAGGGTCTCACTGAGCTGAAAGGGGCCTCACTAAGTAGTTGAGGCTGTCCAAGAACAGCAATCTTCCTGTCTCAGCCTCCCAAATGCTGGGGTTAAGAGCGTGCGCCACCACGCCCGGCTTCTATTATTACTCATAAGCCACTCAGCGTGGGTGACGTGTTACAGCAGCTTGAGCTGACCGGCACAGCCGACCAAGAGGAGAGGCGCAGTTGTCCGTCCCATCCCCCCTCCTGTCAGGAGCTTGCTAGATGGCTGCTTGGTTACACTAATTCTGGCTAAGTAAGTTAGCGGGCTACAGGAGCTCCATGTGTATGACTCTCCAGATACCTATTTTGATTTTCAAGTAGGACTTGCCAAAGACGGCGTGCCATGCCTCTTAAGAACAGCCACATGGTGAGTGGGTAGGTAGACACGTAGCCACAGCTGCGCCAAGGAATCTCCTCTCCCCCACTCGGGGGGCTGCTCAGAGACCGGGCAGGGACTGGACCAAAAAGGAAAGCCAGCAAATTGCCATTATGCTGTGTATTGTTCAGCTGAATCTTGAGTTTTAGAGGTTTCGAGCACCTCTAAAGTGACTCCGGCAACCAGCATGCGCGACAACATTGCGTTAGTTTTTACTGTTAAATGTTGAGAAAAACTTCCAGATGCATCCGTGAGAATGAGAGGGTGGTCCAGGCAAACTGGTAAAGACCCTGATATCTTTTTTTTTTTTTTTTTTTTTTTTTTTTTTGTGTGTGTGTGTGTGTGTGTGTGTGTGTGTGGTACTGGGGTTCCTGGAAGCCCTTCTACTTCCGGGCTACACTCCCAAACCTATTTTTATACTTTTTAAATTTGGAAACAGGGTCTCTTAAGCCAGCGCGGCTGACTTCGAACCTGTGCTATCCTCCTGTCTCCGCCTCCCAAGCACGGGGATTACAAGCGTGCGCCACCACGCCTAGCCGACCCTGAGATCTTAATGCGCCCTTAGCGCGTTAAGGGAAATCTGAAGATCCATCCCTTCATTGAGAGTAAAGAAAAAGATAACCTGGCGCAGCCTTCAAGTGTCTCGTTTGGAAATATGTAATGCTTTCTGCAAACATCTATTATTAATTCTAATGTTAATAAAATCATCCACCGAGTTCCCATAAAAGTGAAAAGATTTCCTATTTTTAGTTCTGACTTCCTAGCTTGCTGGCTTCTCTTCAGCCACTCATGCTCAGCTGCCCTGCCAGAACGTGGCGGGGACTGCAGTGCCCTGCTTACTGATCCTCTCCTATTTGCTCCGTTGCTGACTTGACTGATGGGTCACCTCTCTCTTCTGAAAGCAGGCTGCTCTCTGCTGTCGTGAGAGGGTAGAGAGGCACCCGCTGCTCCCTCAGAGCCTGAACCATGCACTCTGTGAAGGAGAGACAGCGCCTGGTGGGATGTTTGGCACGCGTTCCTTATTCACAGTTTACCTGTCAGTCAGAAAGAGAGGTCAGTTGAAAGCATCCCTCCTAATGCAGACCCCTCCTGTCTCTCCAGCCTTCTGGTCTGGCATAGATATTAACACTCGTCCACACCTCATGCACTGTGCTTGTGCCTTTCTATGTATGCTCCCGTCTGTCTAGGTCGCTGCTAGCCATCCATCCACCCTCTAGCTCTCAAAATGCTCTCTGGCAGGGTTAGCGTCTTAGGTCTGTTTGGCTGCTATAGCAAAACGCCACAAACTGCCGGCTTATAAAAAACAAACATTTAAGCTGGGCGTGGTGGTGCACGCTTGTAATCCCAGCGTTCAGGAGGCCGAGACGGGAGGATCATGGTTCGTGAACAGCCTCAGCTATTTAGTGAGCCCCTCTGTAACTCAGTGAGATCCTGTTCCAAAATAAAGAATAACAAATAGAGCTGGGGGTGTAGCTTGGAGGTAGAATGCCCTTGGGTTCCATCCCCTGTACCACATACACACACACACAAAAAATTTATTTCTCACAATTCTGGGAAGTCCAAGCTCACAGCTCCTGTGGATTTAGTGTCTGCCAAGGGCTCATTTCCTGGTTCCCCTTGACCGCACGTTGTACAGAGGGTATGGGAAACCCCTGGGGCTCTGCTATGAGGGCGCTAACGCCTTTCTGTTGGTTCTTCTGTCTATCTTTATGCCTGCACCACACTATTTTGATTACTATAGCTTTGCAGCAAAATTTGAAATTGGGAATGGTGAGTCCTTTGACTTTGTTCTTTTTTTTTGGTACTGTTTTGGCCCTTTGTGTTTTTGCAACCTCTTGTGGATTTGAGAATCAGATATTTCAGTGCTGCAGAAAAAGACTGTTAAAATTTTGAGGGCATTGGGTTGACTGTGTAGGTGCAGGGATGGTACTGGCGAGTGAGTGTTAGTAAGTCTCCCTAACCATGAACATGGGATGCCTCTCCGTTTGTTTTGGGCTGCTGCCATTTTGTTCTCTATGTTTTGCAGTTTTCAGTATGCAAGTCTTTCACCTCTTTGGTTAAATTTATTCCTAGGTATTTTGTTCATTTAGATGTTATTAGATGAAATTGCATTCTCAATTTTCATTTTGAATTGCTGAATGCAGGTGCGTGGAAATACAATTGACTATTTGTGTGTTGACCTTATACATTGAAGTATTTTATTAACTCTTAATAGCTTTCTTGTGAATTTTTAAAGGAGTTCCTCTATATAGGATATGGTCATCTGCAAATAGAGATAGTTTCAATTTTTCTTTTTCAATTTAGATGCTTTTTACTTTATTTTATTTTTTTCTTGTCCAATAACTTTGGCTAGAATTTCCAGTACAATGTCGAATAGTGGTGGTGAAAGTAGGCATCCTCTCATTCCTGATCATTGAAGGAAGGTTTTTGTTCTTTTACTATTGACTATGATCTTTGCCATAGCTTATTTTTTTAAATTCCTTTAAATGAAGAAGTTCACTTTTATTCCTAGTTTTCTGAGTATTTTTTAAAAATCAGGAATGGGTATAGGATTTTTTCAAATATGTCTTGTGCGTCAATTGAGATGATCATGTAAATATTATTTACTTTGTTCTTTTAATGTAATATGTCACATTGGTTATTTTTCTTATAGTGAATCATCCTTGTATTTCTGGGATAAATCTCACTTGACCATAGTATGGAATTCTTTTACTATGATATTGTATTTGGTTTGTTAGCATTTTGTGAGGATTTCCCGATATGTATTTACGATATTTGTACTTTTTTGGTGATACCTTTATATGACGTTGGTTTTAATGATAAACTCACAGAACAAGTTAGCAAGTGTTTCTTACTAATCTCTTTTTCTTTTTGGAAGAACTTGAGAAGAATTAGTATGAATTCTTTTTGTTGAACTCACCAGTGAAGCCATCTGGTCTGGGAGTTTTTTTTTTGGAAGGTTTTTGATTACTGCATTTTTCCATTTCATTTTAGTAGTGTAATGTACTGAGGCACGACTGCTCATGTAGCATGTGCTTGTGATCCATTAGAAAGGCCTAGGATGAGTAACTGACATTTCGCCAACCTTCAACACTGAATTCAACACAAGAGCTTTTAACTTCAGGAGGATTTGCCCTGAAGGCTTGGATACAGAGGGCTCCGAGGGGAGAGCCTGAATATGCTGGGATTTTTGATAGAGCTTTGAGGTCTTTATTGGGGAGATAAATGCAATGATTCAGAGAGATCAAGGGAAACTTAGCAACACACAAGCCATCCCCAGGCTGAGCTGCACCAGTGCCCAGACGTTTCTTTTTTCAGTACTGAAGATTGAACCTAGGGGCATTCTAACTCTGAGCTACACCCCAGTCCTATTTTTTATTTCTTGTTTGGAAACAGGGTCTCACTAAGTTGCGGAGGGCCTCGCTAAGTAGCTGAGACCGAGTACGAACCTGTGATCTTCCTGTCTCAGCCTCCCAAGTACTGGGATTATAAGCGAGTGCCACCATGCTCGGCACCGGGCAATATTCTCATTTTGTGAAGGACCATTTCAGAGTCAGTCTCTCCTATGCCCCATTAGAAAGTCAAGCCCAAGCCAGTATCTCTCCAGTCCTCATCATGGACAACCATCACAGCAAGGATTCTGATAGAAAATGGGGAAACAGAGCCCTCTGTGTACTGGTGTATAAGAAGTCCAGGGGATACATACTTCACATTTAATAAGAAGAGCCTGATTCTCAGCCACTGTGTGCTAACATTTTTATGAACCTTATCATGTTGGTTGGGTGGGATAAGCCATCTTAATTCTGATTCGACAATCCTGGGAGAATTGTGTGATGGTGGACTCCAGGACGTTTCCAGTGCCCAAGTGGTCACCTTGCACTGTCGGGAAGAGTCAAGAGGGCACAGCTCTGTGAAGAATTGTGTTGAGCCATCTTAAACACTGACCAGAGGAGCCAAGTCAATAAACACCAATATCCTGTTGTTTGCCTGGGACTCTGTTGCATGCCGCGGGCCACAGAATGAGAAATAAAAGGAAGGAAATTAAATACTATCAAAAATGAAAAAAAAAAACTTAGAGAGGAGTAGTCTGTGAGAGCTTTCGATGCAATAATACTCTCAGGTGAGCAAGATTTTTTTGGGAGACAGCTAAGTATCCAAATGTGCTTTGGACTATAAAGTGGTGCTGATGGGAAGACGTGTTTTAACATGAAGGTCTGAAGAAGAACAGGAGGACCACTCCCAGAGGCCACTGGCTCACACCAGGGACTGAGGAAGGCGCTAGGCTGCACCTGGCTCTAAGAAGGACCACTTAGCAAAAGGCTGTGATTATTTTATGGTGATTAGTTTCTTTGGGTGATTTATTTAAACACACAGCAAGAGCCTAATTGTTTGGAAAGATGTGCTAATCGAAAGCACACAGTAAATGTGCCAAACACACCCGCATTCACATGCTGGGGCCTCCAGAAAGCCAACATATGGAGCCATACCTACTGAGCAGGACTACCTACTGAGCGCGCATCCTGCAAAACCCCAGAGAAGCAAGCTCTAGACACCCGGCAGCCCCACCCCCACCCCAGGGGATGCCAGAAATTCAGTGCCCTCACTGAGAGCAGGTAGCAGAGGAGAAGGGAGAACACTGGGTGGGAATTCTACCAGTGCCAGCTGGCCACGCCAGCCTGTGCTCTGCAGGGGCCAGGATGGAGAGCTGCCCCTTCAGCTTCTGCATCACAGCAGGTGCCATTGCACACTGGTCAGAGCCCAGAGCCGAGCCACGCCAGCAAACTGACACCCATCTCCTGGGGTCACCACGCCCCTCCTCACCCGAGCTTGCTGAGATGCATCCAGAAGAGAGGGTCAGGCACCACCCACTCGCCTCCCATCAAGGTGGAGAATTGTGGATTAAAGGAGTCTGAGGCCTCCACCCTTGCTGTGGGATCTTTTATAGAGCCTCTCGGGCTCTATAAAAGAGCTCTAAAGGCAACTAGAACTCTCTCGCACTCCTCCTCCCTTAGACCAGCACCCCTCACTTTCCTAAAGAAACGTCTCTTTGTCTCTGACTGGTGCTAAAGTTCTCTTCTGCCGTGGAAGCCAGGAGCACCGCGGGATGGTCCTGTTTTCCCATGATGATTCCCAGCCCTTTTTGTTTTTATTATTTTATTTAAGTTTTTGATACTGTGGATTGAACCCAAGGGCATTCTACCTCGGAGCTACACCTTCAGCTTTTTTAATTTTTTATTTTGATATCAGGGTCTGGCTAAGTTGTTGAGAGCCTTGCTGCTAAGTTGCTGAGGCTGTCCTTGAACCTGTCAGCCTTTCAAGAACTGGGATTATAGGTGTGACACCACACCTGGCTTCAACTTCACTCTTATTTATTATTATTATTATTATTATTATTATTATTGTTGTTGTTTTGTTTATGTGTGAATTTTGTTTTGTGTTTGTGTTGTGTTGTACTGTTGATTGAATTCAGGGGTACTTTTTACCTCTGAGCTACAATCTCAGCCCTTTTTATTTTTTACTTTGATATCAAGGTCTGGATAAGTTTCTGAGGGTCTTGCTAAATTGCTGAGGCTGGCTTGAAACCTGCGGTCCTCCTGTCAGCCTCCCAAGAACTGGGATTACAGGCTGCACCACCATGTATGGCTTTGACTTTACTCCTTAAAAGAGCCAATAAGATGGGTGTGGTGGCAGCCCTGCTTGTAATCCCAGTACTTGGGAGGCTGAGACAGGAGGATCACAAGTTCTAGGACAGCCTTAGCAAGTAGACTCTCATTAACCTAGCAAAACCCTGTTTCAAAATAAAAATAAAATGCTGGGCGTGTGGCTCACACTTGTAATCCCCACGCTTGGGAGGTGGAGACAGGAGGATCGTGCAGGTTCGAAGCCAGCCACGCTGGCTTAAGAGACCCTGTTTCCAAATAAAAATATAAGATAGGTCTGGAGTGTAGCCCAGAGGTAGAAGGGTTTCCAGGAACCCCAGTACCACACACAAAAATAATAATAATAATAAACAATAATAAAATAAAAATAGGACTGGCTGTGTAGCTCAGAGGTGATAAGTTGGGTCCCTCCTCCACGTGATCTCACAGTGGAACAGGAAGCAGAAGCCAGAAGCGGAGATATCGCGAGACTCCAGGTGCCTCGAGACTCCAAACATCACAATGCTACAGATGTCGCGAGAGAATCGGCATGCCTGTAGAACAGCGGTGCCTCTGATCTGCCACATGACTCAGCTGGCCGATCAGGACTATGCGCAGCTCTCTAGACGCGTGGTCTGTCGGTCCCTTCCCCCATGGCCAGCTGACTCTCAGGAGGGGCCGGGTCCGAATAAACCCGGTTGGTGTTTTTACCTCCCTCCTAAACTCCCTAACTCTATTTTCAACTGTTCATCTGGCTTATGCCCTGAGCGCCTGTCTGGCCTTGATACGAGTTGGGAAATGGGTTGCGGTGGCCCAAGTATGGTTAAGAACTTTTGTAAGCGGTCTGGTAAATGGCTGGAAGTCTTCATGTCCAGGTTTTTTTTCCCTGCATTCTGTCCCTCCAAATGCTCTCCCTCATCAGCCGCCATTTTGTGATGGCGCATAGTCGCTGCCTGGTGACGTCACAGTCGTCATCTTGGCCGCCATTTGTGACATTACACAGTTGCGATCCTGTGATGTTATGCAGTCACCATCTTGGCCTGCTCCAGCCTGCAATTTTGCTGAGTCACAGGCACAGTTGCCATCTTGTGGTGACACGTGGATGCCAGCATCTGACCCAGCTGGCTTGTAGGTGCTGCTTTCTGCTGACACTGATTTACAGGTTCTCTCCTCACCACCCCGGTCACCATCCTATCCCAGGATAGCCTCCCACTCTAACCCGCTCTGTTCCCCCTGCCATCCTCCCTTAAGGAACCAACTCAGGAGGCTTTTCAAAAAATTAAGAAAGGCTGAAGATGGTCCTCAAACTCCTATCTGAGATTTGGTTAACATGGCATTTAAGCTTTTAATTCCAGAGAGGAACAGGCGGAGATGGAGTGTACACTCCAACGTTTCCAAAAGGCAGATCCCTGGTAGCTGCCCTGCTGCTGGCGGTGGTGGCTCAGCCCTCTGGAGGGCCACCTAGGGTGGAGGACAGCAACGACGACTACCTCCAGGAGTCGGCCTCAAGTGTGGCAAGGCCAAGCCCACCAATCAGACTGTGCCCGGCGTGCGGCCAGGAGGGCCACTGGAACAGTGCCCTTGGAAAAGCGGTGAGCCCCAGGTGCCTCAGCACAGGGAGATCACCTTTCCAGACCAGGCCCTGCTGCTGGCCCTACTCAGCCTGGCCGAAGACTGACGGATCCTGGATCCCAACCTCCTTGCCAGCCCAGGGTAACTCTGCAGGCAGTGGGTAAGCCAGTCTCCTTTTTGTTTGCTTTCAGGTCCTAGTTTTCCTTTCCAATCTTGGTACAGGGGATTGACGGCAAGCTCTCATGCCCACGCACTACACGCCTTCTTTTACAGGACAAAATTGCTCTGCTTGAAGCTCAGCAGAGTCTACAAAGGGCTCCACTACAACAGCCTCATGAAAAATTGTCTTCCACAGTTTTGGGGCCACTAAGCTTCATTTTTCTCGTAATTCTCTTTAATGTTTTTATTTTAGCAGGTCCACTCGTTTACATAGTATGATGCTCTTCCTCTTCGGATGCCAGACAGCCATAAGTATTAAACTCCCTAAAACCCGTTACTGATGTTCCTGACCCAATAGCCTGTTTTCATTTGACCAGACTGACCCAAACCCACTCACTGCTCTCATGATTTGCCTTTTCTTTAATAACTCCTCGGCTGTTAAAGTCTCCTCTAATGCACATCACCAAGCTGTCCAGGGTAACCTCCAACTCACGCTGCAGCCATCCTCTCACCTGCCCACTTCCAGAGGACCCGACCTCTCCCGGCCAAGGGCCCCCCTACAATGCCCCCTGACAGCAGGAAGTAGCTTAAGACTCAGTCTGCACCCCAAAAGTCCAGGATGATAAGTTGGGTCCCTCCTCCGGGTGATCTCACAGTGGAACAAGAAGCAGAAGCCAGAAGCGGAGCTATCGCGAGACTCCAGGTGCCTTGAGACTCCAAACATGGAGATGCTGCAGATGTCGTGAGAGAATCGGCATGCCTGTAGAACATCGGTGCCTCCGATCCGCCACCTGACTCAGTTGGCTGATCAGGACTACTCACAACTCTCCAGATGCGTGGCCTGTAGGTCCCTTCCCTACTGGCTGACTCTCTGATAACCTGGTTGGCGTTTTTACCTCCCTCCTAAACTCCCTAACTCTATTTTCAACTATTCAAGAGGTAGAATGCCCTTGGGTTCAATCCCAGTAAACACACACACACACACACACACACACACACACACACACACACACCCTGTATAAAAACTTGATTTAATTGCTACCGAAACTGGCCTCTAGAGGGCAGATTATTCCCCAGAAAGAACAGGGTGGACCCTGCTTCCCAAAGCCACCAACCAGTCGCCTCCCGGGATTTTCTGACTGCAGGTCCCCTCCACATTTGCTGCAGGCAGTGTTCTCCAGGGCTCAAAACCTCTTCCCTTGCCATGGTGTGTGTGTGTGTGTGTGTGTGTGCGTGCACGCCACCGCATTGTCTTCCTCCGAGTCATGTGTGCAGGCTCACGTGTGCAGACCCCGAGGAAGACGATGCCTCCTCTCTCCTGCAACTGAAGGAGTTTTATTTGGCCAGAGAGAAAAATCGCTGCAGAGAGGCTTCTGCAGAACTACAATCGAAGCCTTTGCCCACCTTTCGAGAAATCAGTCCCAAAGGGTCCCGACACCCTAGCAGAGTCCCTAAGCGCTCCGACCGAGCCAGTCCATCGCGCGTGCGCGCATGTGTGTGTGTTTGGGTGTGTGTGTGTACTCTCAGCTCGTGTCCACCTCCCCAACCTAGGTTTATAATGTCTTGAAAGGAGTACAGAATTTTAAGCTTTTTTTTTGTGTGTGTGTGTGGTAATAGGCATGGAACCCAGAGGCTTTCTACCTCCGGGCTATACTCCCAGACCTATTTTTTATATTTTATTTGAAGACAGGGTCTCACTAAGTTGCTGAGAGCCTTACTCAGTAGCGAGGTTGGCTTTGAACCTGTGTGATTCTCCTGTCTCAGCCTTACAAGTGCGGGGATTACAAGCCTGCGCCACCCGGCGAGTTTTAAGCTTTTGATTTCATAAACATATCCTTTACCGTGTTTTATCTGGTAAAGTATGCATATCCTGACCCACATTAAGCATGCAGTTCTGAGCGTTAAGTACATTCATATCACTGTGCGAGCATCATCATCTTGGGTCTCCAGAAGTTTCCAAAACGAAAACCCTTAAAAACTAGCCCCTCTTAGCCAGCACAAGCTGTAACTGTAAATTGCAGCTTTGAGGACAGCCTCAAGCAAGTAGTGAGACTCTCGTCCACCTAGTCAGACCCTGTTTCCAAATAAAAATGAAATCGGATTGGGGGTGTAGCTTGGAGGTAGAATGCCCCTGGGTGGTAACAAACAAACATTAACCTCTCTCCCTCCTTCCCCAAGACCCTGGCAACGACCAGAGACCTGTCTCTATGAATTTGACTGCTTGGTATCTCACATAAGCAGAATCATACAATACTTATTCTTTGTGTCTTGTTTATTTCACATGGCAAAATGACTTAAAGCCTAAAACATCTGGGCTGCGGTACCACTGAGAACCCAGGGGTATTTTACCTCCAAGCTACATCCCCAGACCAATTTTCTTCCTTCCTTCCTTCCTTCCTTCCTTCCTTCCTTCCTTCCTTCCTTCCTCCCTTCCTTCCTTCCTTCCTTTCTTTTTCTTTCTTTCTTTCTTTTGCAGTACTGGAGATTGAGCCCAGGGACATTCCAACTCAGAGCTTCACCCCTAGTCCTATATTTTCTTCTTTACTTTTTGAAACAGAGACTCACTGAGTTGCAGAGGGCCTCACTAAGTAGCTGCGATCCTCCTGTCTCAGCCTCCTAAGAACTGGGGTTATAAGCATGCACCACCATGCCCAGCTCTATTCTTTTATTTTGAAACGCAGTTTCACTGAGTTGCAGAGGGCCTCACTAAGTCTCTGAGGCTGGCCACAAACCTGCAATCCTCCTGTCTTAGCTTCTCAAGTACTGGGCTTACAGGAGTGCGCCACCACACCCAGCTCGACAGCCTTTTATTTTGAGACAGGGTCTAACCTGCCCAGGAGACCTTGCAGCCCTCCTGCCTCAGCCTCTGGGATTGCAGCACGCACCGTTGCACCCAGCGCAGAATGCCCCCGTTTTTAAGGCAGAGGAGCATTCCATCGCATTGTAGGTCTGGATCCTTTGCCTCTGGTGATACATGTTTCTGTGAGCATGGCTCTGCTGATATCTCGTGGAATCCTGGCGTGCAGTTGTTTTGAATCATCACAGTCTCTTAGGCCACCTGGGAGGAGAAGATAAACGAACCCGAGGGCAGGGCTTCCCAGCTTTTCTATGTTTGGGTTTATGAAGAAAATAGTGGTCTGGCTGGGTTAAAGGAAGGGGCTGATGATGGAGGTGACTGGCCCAGGACCCTGCTGCCCTGGCCCCCTCCCCACACTCCCCTGGACACACTGGGCAGGGGCTCCCTGACAGCCAGGCCCCCCAGGTTTGGATCCCGGGCAGCACGTGGTCCCTGGAGCGCGGCTGAGCTGAGGCAGCCCAGGCGCCCTGCGTCTCTCCTGGCACCGTCTTTGGGTCCCTGGCTCCGTACAGTTCTCATTGAGATTCTCTGGGCCTCACAGCTCCCGACCATCCCTGAGCAGAGCAGCCCCACCCAAGGGGGCTCAGCACTCTGCCTAAATTAGCTCAGGGCTCGGAAGCAGACAGCCTGGGAACCCAGCCCGACGACTGCAGGGACCTAGGGGTCAGGGTGCGTGCGGCTTCAGGGCAGCTAGGAGAGAACAGGGTCAGTGATACAAGGAACCATCGACAAGGGAAAGAGAGGGCTCAGGGTGCAGAGCTGGGCAGAGGACAGACACCCGGGGGCGGCCCCGCCGCCGGTGAGCCGCCGCAGACCTGCAGCTTCTAGGGTGGCTCTGCGTGACAACGTGCCCGCCCAGACCTCACGCGACACTTCTTTTTCAAATATTTTATTAATCCGTTTGGCCAAACAGGTAATGGAAACAGAATAATAATTTGCTAAAAAGTTCAGGTCATGAATGCCCCTTTCCCCAGGAAACAAAAGACTCCATGGCCACAGATGGCACCATTGGATTACACAATATTTCAAAAGAATGTTTCCGTTTCGCAGGTAACAATGTAAACTTCAAAAATAGTAAACTCTAACCCCCAGTCCCTCTTTACAGATCTATCACAGATAGAATTTTCTGGCAGACCTAAATTGTGTAAGTAAACAGCCTGGTGCTTAAAAGTTTCATAAAAAGTTTGACAGGTTCAGTAAATAATGTTTTCGTCTTGGTCTAGAAGTAAAAGCCACCAGCAACTCCCCTCCCTCACCGTCTACCTCCAGCCACGCTCCGGAGACATGGGTCACCAGCTTTGTCATTTGTGTACACACACAGACACAGATAGTTTCATTTGTTTCCAAAGATTTCTACATCTAAATGATAAGACGGCGCCAGTGACTTATAATGTCACCTTGATTCACATAGATAAAGACAAAAATTCTGTAGAAGGCACTGTAAATTCCCCTGCGTAACCTGACAGACGGAGCGAGCAGGCCAGCGGAGCGGGCTTTCCTCTCCCTGTGACCTGGGTGGGCCTGGCCTCTGACAGGTCTCACATCTATTGTTCTTTTCTGCTTCAATCCCCCCCATCCCACCCATCCATCCATCCACCAGTTTGTCCGCCTGTCCGTCTGTCCATCCATCCATCCATCCATCCACCCATTCACCCACCCACCCATCCATCAACCCAACCATTCAACCTAAGTGAGTTGTCTTTTGGTTCATTGAAATTCCTTAAAATTAAAGAGTACAGCTCTGGTATAAAACAAAATATGACCTACTATAGCTGAAAAAGAATCACAGTGTACAATGTCATTTTCGGTCGCGAAGATCTGAAACATTTGCCCCGGCTGGTCAAGCTCACCCAGGGCATCTGAAACAATCCGCACGAGGCTTCGTCCCACCCGCTGTACATTCACTGAGAAAGCGCTGAGAGGTTCCCTCCTCCTCCCCATCGAATCGGTACCTTAAGTGGAAGGTCTGATGTGGAAAAATGCAAGCAAATTGGACATGCCAATAAATACCGCAGGACTTACTGCAGATTACCAAAACTGTACAGGTATGTACACCTTGCCCAACCGAGGCTCCTCCCGCAGGAACAGACCTCCAAGCCATGACCGCAGGGCTGTCCCCAGAGTCCCAGAGGAGAGGCCCTAGCGGGCAAAGGAAGGCCGAGCTCTTCTGCTCCGGTTCTGGGGCCCCGAGCCCAGGTCCGCGCCGCCCTCCGCTGTCTCCTCCTTCTTCCTCACTTTGAGGCGGGTAAGCAGCTTGATCAACCAGACGTCCCACTCCTCCGGCAGGAGCAGCAGGAGGAAGCCCAGGCCAATGATGATGATGGCGATGACTCGGACCCCATTGAAGACTATCTGACTCGTGTAGTGATCAACCACTGCGAGAGACAGAGCACCGGTTACTCGGGGCAGGGCGGCCCACGCTGGGCACGAAGCTGAGCGTCCTTCTCCTCGGGAAGGCTGGCCATCCTCCTGGACCACAGAGTCCTCCTCGGCGGGATTTTGTCTCAGGGGACCTGGGGTGGCCTCCAAATAAAAATCTGTATGGAGTGGGACTAATTTCACCTTCTCAAAATGGATTTGGCATCTGAGTGTTTTAATACTGATTTGTGTATGAGAAAAAAATATATGTGCATGGCAACATACCAAAGTTTAATTGGAAATAAAGCAAAGTTGAATTCACAATGCGTGTGTGTGTGTGTGTGTGTGTGTGTGTGTGTGTGTGTTAAAGACCACAATGATCTTCAAATGGTCAACAACGGTTTGAAGACCAAACTTGAACCGATTCTTCTAAGTTAATAAATACAAATTCCTGTTCTTTGGCGGGCTTCAGTTAGCACAAGGGTCTAATGCTGCTGGTGTTCTGTCTCCTCCTCTTCCTCTTCCCTCTCCTCCTACTCTCCCTGATTGAACCCAGGGACATTCTACCTCTGAGCTGCATTTGGAAACAGGGTCTTGCTAAGTTGCTGAGGCTGGTCTTGAACCTGTGGGCCTCCTATCTCAGCCTCTTCAGTACTGGGATTATAAGATTCACCACTGCGCCTGGCTGGTGTCCTTGCCTTCTATGAGGGGCTCTTAAAGGCCCAGAGGCTTGTGGCTACTGGGGACTCTTGTTGGGTGAAGGAACAAAATGAGGAGGGGCTGTGTCAGCGCCCAGGACCCCGGAGGTCCTCCCTGGCCGGGCCTAATGTCCTCGCCTCTTCGGTTGGTCAACGTGGTTTCACATCACACCCTGAGCATCCTCCTCCAGGAAGTCACTGACAGCAGTGAGTGTCTCCCTGCTGTATAACTATCTATGTGTTGACGGCCTGATGATATTCATCTCTGCTCCCAACACCAGGTAGGGCAGCTTTAGACATCCATGGCTTGGGTGGTACTCGAAAACCATCCATTAGGGAGAAAATACTGCAAATATACCACAACCAATATTTACCTGAAGGCCTTTTGTTTTCCTTGTTAAGCATGCATTGCAGGCCATGCACAGGAAGCATGCACGTGAGTGTGTGAGCATGCGTGTGAACATGTGTGGTGTGTAAGTCGATCTGAGCCTGTGTGCATGTGCGCGTGTCTGTGTGCATGTGTTTGCAACCAGCGGAGATGGAGAGCCAGGCAGGGAGGTTACCTGCATTGACCGGTACGCTGAGGACAATTCCGAGGGACATCAGCGTGGGGTACGTGACAGCAATGCCGAAGTTGAGTATAATATTGAATGCTGGAACGGAGAGGGGGGAGCACAGGAGTTACTCACGGCCGCCAGCACCGGCAAGGCTGCAGCGGGGGTTGCCACGGCCCCTTCCTTGACCTTGCCCCACAGGCATTCCGAGTTCTGGCCCCGTCTTCCCGGGAAGGCGCGCTTAGGTGCCGGTGAGGAGGCGCTGGCAGCGGCCACCGACCAGCTCTGCATCACTGGCATGCTCTGGGTGGCTGCACGGCAGGAGCTTCGGGGCACGGGTGTTTGGAGGAACTGGGCATTTTCTGCCTAGCAGTGAGGGTCACGATGCCAATGATGACACCAATCACAAGGTTAATCGACTATATTTGCTGAGCACTGACATGTAGGCCATGTTCCAAGAGCTCCATGGCCCAGCTGTTATTCACAGTAACGTGCCTGACCCCAGCTGACTGCTTGCTAGTGTGCGTGCGTGCGTGCGTGCGTGCGTGCAGGCGTGCGTGTGTGTTACTGAGCATTGAACCCAGAGACAGTCTACCTCTGAGCTATGCCTCCAGCTCTTTTTGTGTGTGTGTGTGGTACTGGGGATGGAACCCAGGGCCTTCTACCTCCAGGCTACACTCCCAGACCAATTTTTTTATATTTTATTTGGAAAGAGGGTCTCTTAAACCAGCTGAGGCTGACTTTGAACCTGCGCGGTCCTCCTGTCTCAGCCTCCCAAGCACGGGGATTACAAGCGTGCCCACCACGCCCGGCTTTTATTAGTTTTGATTTTGAAGAAGGGCATCACTAGGTTGCTGAGTCTTGCAACATGGCTGAGGCTGGCCTTGAACCTGCAGCCCTCCTGACTCAGCCTCCCAAGTACTGGGATTGTAGACATATGCCATCACACTATTTAGAGCATCAAAGACCATTGTTACTACCACAGTGTCCATGCTTTTGAAATGACTTACTTTAGGAAACGCAGAGATCTTAAAAAGCAGCAAAAACTTGGACCTAGCAAGGAGCACGGTTTCCCTTTCAGGACTGGTTTCCAAAGAGCCCCCCTCTGCCCATCACGATTTTTTTGAGGGCTCAGGACAGGGTGGTGACTACTTACTCAATAAGAGAACTGAAAATCCACAAAGGTTTCCCCATGGAATGTCGTTGAAGGAGCTCCAGTATTCCACTTTGGTGAAGTAGAGGATGACGGGGATACAGGTGATGAAGAGGATGTTGAACACGCCCAGAATGGACAGGAATAAGGCGGCCTCTCCGAACTTGGCACTGCCCAGCAACAGCTTGAACAGAACCTGCGGGAGAGAGTGGGCGTGAGGCCCCCTGGGCCCCCGCTTGGTGCGCAGAGCAGCGGGCTCTGGGGGGCCCTGCGCTCCCGGGACACTGTGCCTCGCCTGGACGTCAGCCCTGGGCCCTGGCCTGTGCATCCGCAGCCACAGGCTCACACCTTGGTGCCAGGCAAGGGACGGAGAGGCTGGCTACGTTCTCTGCTCCTCACTGGCAGCTACTTGACAAGCTAGTCCTGGCCAGCTGGAGAAGGGAAGATTTTCATTCTCTATTAGATATCGAAGGAGGAGGAGAGAGGTAGGAGGAGGCTTGGCAGAGCCGGGGCGGATGTGCTGGGGACCCTGGTGTGGAATGAAGCCGGTGCCTCTAGACTTGCCATTGGAAGAGTTTTCTGTTTCCAACATCCATTGTGTCCAGAACATTTCTAATCCTCCTAGCACAGCAGTAATGTTTTGTTTATTCAGCCCAGGGAGATGTTTGAAATAGACGTGGGTGCTGATTGCTGGCAGCCACAACAACCATGGGGTCGAGGAGTCATTGGACAGAGCTACTGTGCCAGATATCCAAGTCTCCAGCTCCAGCCAGGTGTGCTCTTGTCTGAGCAAACACGGCTCAGAGGGCCCTGGCTCCAGCTCCAGTTCCCCACAAAACAAAGAAGCCACAGATTGCAGACCAGCCAGCACCGTTCATTTTACCCCCAATCCTGCAAATGTGTGGGGGCGGACGGAAAGGTGCGGATGCCTGCACTGCCCATCCTGGGCAGCCCCAAAGCTTCCTAAAGCCCCTGCGCCGCCTGGCTCCCCAGAGCTCAGGGCCAGCGCCTGCCGAGGATGCAACCAGCCTGGAGGCGTGCCCCGCTCCTACCTTGTAGAGGGCTGACATGGACGCTGAGCCCACGACCAGGGCGATGCCGATGACCGAGTGGCTGTGGAAGCCGTCGGCGTAGGTCATCATCACGATGCCTGCGATGGCGAGGATGGCAGCCACGATCTGCAGGGACAGAAGAGAGCAGTGGTCAGGGCGGCCGGGCGGGATGTGCCGCGGGCTTCCACCAGGGGCCCCTTCAGACCTCCCTGGGAGGGGAGGGCAGGCGGGGCCACCCCACCGCTGCCTACAGGGGACTCCTGGCGAAGTCTGGCATGACCCAAGGACCCGGGACGGGTCAGGAGCGATGGCCCACGGTGGTCACCTTGATGATGAGTGACTTCCGGTGGCAGGTATTTGTCATGACAATCTTTGGTCTGTCCTGGAAAGGGTCTTATGTTCTTTCCCAACTTACTGAAAGTAACTCGTGTGACTCTGCTCCTGTTTTTATATCTAGACAGGAGGCAAGGGGTATGCCGGCAGTCGAGCCTGAGAGAGCGCCACTTGCCAGCCAGGGATTGGCGCAGCATCCTCCCTGGAGGTACAGCTCCTTCCCTGAGCTGCCTGCCGCCCCCACCCTAGGCCCCTCCCTGCTGTCCTTGCCCAAACACCAGCCTCTAGGGCTGGGCGGACGCTTCCTGAAGAGGGACATATGACTGTTGTTCGGAACTCAGCTGTGCCAGTAAGCAGGAGACGAGCGCTGAGCAGACATCGCAAGGACCCAGCTGAGGAGTGCCGAGCCGTGGGGGTGAGCAGGGCTGCTGTCCGTAGACAAACGTGTGCGGCAGGTTCAACCAAGAGGCCCGTCCCACTTACAGATTGTCCAAGACTAGCCACAGCTGTCTAAAACACCGCCTCATAGCTAAGTTTTACCTCGTTAGGGGTTTCTATACATTTTCTTAATTTATCCTTAAGTAGGTAGACATTATCACTGGTCTCATTTTTTTGAGGTACTGGGGATGGAACCCAGGGGCATTCTACCTCCAAGCTACACCTCCAGCCCTCCTTTTTATTCTTTATTTTGAAGCAGGGTCTCACTGAGTTGCAAAGGGCTTCACTAAGTAGCTGAGACTGTTCTCGAATCGCCATCCTCCAGTCTCAGCCTCCTGAATGCTGGGATTACAGTGCGCACCACCACGCCCGGCCAATCAGTGTCATTCTTATAGACGCGGAAGCCTAGGCTTGGGAGGTGGAGTCCACTACCCAGTCACTCAGCTAGCCTAAGGAGCGCGGTGCGGGAGACTTCAGGTCTGACGCAGCAGAGCCGGTGCTACACCTTTCAACAGGAAGGATAACTGTCCGGTCAGCTTTCGCCCCTGTGCTCTTAGATTTGAATTGAGGCTTCTTTAGCAGTTTAAAGATGCAGGTTTTGGGGTCATGAAAGGTGGCACGGTTGAAGCTCACGGAACATCTGAGTCACGCACACCTCGGGTGCTTCGGCAAGCTTCCTGCTGCGGCATCTCCAGATGACCCTACAGTGCCATGAAGCGCAGGCCTCGGGCAGAGGTGCCTGCAGGTGCTGGGGGCCTGCCCTCGCCTGCCTGCGCTTTCTGGCTGCTTCATTCTCGGGTTTCATATTCCAGTGCTACGTGGACAGAGTCAGCCGTCCTATCAGAAAAAGAAGCAGAGCTCACGCTAAACAGGCCCAACAGTGAGCTCACCCCTGGAGAGCAAGTCAAAAGCAGACGGCCCAGGGCGCTTCTACCCAGAGGCACGCACAGTGCAGAGGGGCGGGTGGCAGGGAGCCGGTTGACCCAGCTGGGTATCACAAGAAGAACTCAAGAAAGAAGGATGGGATGGAAGAGAGAAAGTGGCCAGATTACAGATGATCTGGGGCATTTAGATTCATGTTCAAATCGTCCCAACCTCAGGCAGACGTTCAAGGAATGAACAGCCGGCTAGGTTATTTTCTCTGATGACTTGGGAGGAGATTTCTCTGTACTGATTGATAAACCACTAAGAGCTTCCTTGAATGGGGCTCAGCAGCAGAGCTGGGCGGGGGCTGGGGTGGGAAGTAAGGGCGGGGCCACCTGCTTCAGGACAGCACAGGGCCTGTGGGCTCACTCTGACAGGTGGCCAGGACAGTGACCTGCGGGGGACAGGGCCACATGACCTCTGTCCTCGGCCACACATGGAAAGCGACCCCCGGAGAGCGCTGAGCGGCCCTCAAGGCTAGCTTGGCCGCTCACAGGATGCCTCGCTCGGCAGCCCTCCATGCCGGGAGGAGTGGGGTCGCCCCAGGGTTACACGGCACGTTTGCACTTCATGGAGCTGTCCACATGACAGGCCTGTCAGCGTCTTCCTGCAGCTACAGCCCTGACAATCTGCGCACTGCCCCGACCAGGCAGCTCTCCCATACAACGTGTCCTGCAGAGGTGAGGCTGAGCCGCGGCCCCGCTCCTTGCGCCTATATGGCGGCTGACTCGGGCTTGGTGCTCAGCCCCCGGGGGTGGGGAGCCACGTTAGCTTTGGAAGTTACCCAGAAAAAGGTGCTATCTGACCTTGAAGTCTGAGTTATCCACACACCAGTAAGTTAGGATTACATCCACCCAAGTGTTTAGCAAGGGGAAATCTGGTCCCATTGCCCTTGCAAATTCTCCAAGCTCTTTATATGAAAGGCGGGAAATCGCCCGAACCTACTTCTCAATCCCAGCCCAAAGCTGAAGGCCTTCAGCGCGTGGCTGCAGAGCATGCAGTGGTCGGTACCTGGGTGGATAAGCGGCCACAAGGCCAGACTGTACGCTATTTCAGACATGCTGGGGAACCCTTACTCATGGCTAACAAAGCAGAGAGCCGCAAACACCATACTGCCCTGCAAACTCTCGGGTCCCCCCCCCCCACTTCCTCCTGTTAACCTCGGAAAGATTGCAATCTACTTTGCAAGATGCAGAGTTAAACGCCGGGCGTGGTGGCGCACGCTTGTAATCCCCACGCTTGGGAGGCGGAGACAGGAGGATCGCACTGGTTCGGAGCCAGCCTTGCTGGTTTAAGAGACTCTGTTTCCATATAAAAATGTTAAAAAATAGGTCTGGGAGTGTAGCCCGTGGGAGTGTATGGTAGAAGGGCTTCCGGGAACCCCAGTACCACCAAAAAAAAAAAAAAAAAAAGATGCAGAGTTAACCTTGAAGCGTCTCTCTCCAGCATCAGGGTCTCACTGGACATTTGCTTGGGCCTGTGAACCTCAATGACAAGCTCCATGGACTGCCTTGGTTCTCGGCCTCATGAAAAGTCACGAAGCACACCTGAGTCCAGAGGGTCTTGGGGGCCTTTATGCCAGAAGCACCTGCCCTTCTTGCAGAGACTTATTAGATCATTTGTTTGCTGAAGGCATTTCTGGGTGGTAGCCCAGGGAGTGAGTTTTTATTCCAAAATTAACACCAAGCCTCCAAACAAATTCTCCCCCTACTGCCAGCTAAAAATATAGCCTAGCAGGTGACTCACATCCCCGGCGCTGTTTGAGTAACTTGGGTGGGCGTGACCCCCCCATTAGGGTGATGCCACTGCTCCCAGGGCAGTAAGGCAAGGATGGAAGAGGAGGGCCTGGAGCTACTGGGACCACGGCTGACTCCAGGAAACAGGCTCTTTACCTCAAGGTCAGAGGGCGGGAGCGCTGCACCTCATCTAGAGAGCCACAGTGTGGCCACAGCTCTTCTGTCAGGTTCCTGGCAAGGTGGCCAGAGCAGTAACAGCTCTCGGCCATCAGAGGGAGCAGCCTGAAGCCACTGAGATGTCCCTGGTGAAGACCACTTGGCTCGGGCGGGTCCCTCCATATTTCAGCTGGTATTCAATAGTACGTCTGTCATGAGGTCATACAACCGTAATAAAACCTGACTGGCTCTGAGTGGAATTTACCAAGTCTTGCTTGTGGCAATTTCCCTTCATCTGCAGAACCAAGGAAGGGAAATTCCTTCCAGACAGCCCGCCCGCAGCACAGATACGTCTGGCTCACTTGCACTGTGAACTCGCAGTCGAGGCAAGGGGCCAAGAATGCACACACTGCTGGATGCCCAAGGGTCCCTGGGCTTCAGATGCACCCTGGCCAGAGCGACGTGTTGGCAGGAAGCTCCGGGCTGCAGGGCACATTCACACCGCCTGTCACAGCCCGGAGAGCCACCCCGAGAGAGGGGAAAGAGACGCGGAGGGGGAGCACATCGCCATCCCCGGCCGGGGTCCCCGACCGGCACACACTTCAGGGAATGCTGGTTGAAAAGCTTGAAATGAAAGGCGCTGTGATGAATGCTTGTCTAGTAATGGTTTGCAAGCAAGAAGGTTTGCAAGGCACACTGCGAATGGAGCTCTCTGCCGGGCGCCTTTTCGGCTGCAAATCAGCAGGGCAGCGGTCAGCGGCGTAGGCGCACGGTCCAGCACATGGAGCTAAGCAAGCCAATGGGCAGGTTTCGGCTGGCGTGACCGAGTGAGGGAGGAAGACAGAGAAGAAGGAACTTACCCTCACTCCCATGAACCTGTCCCTGAGTACGATCCATGAAAGCAAGAACACAAAAGCTTTGTTGCAGCAGAACAACACGGAGACGTCCGTAGTGTTTATTTTCTTTATTGCATGTAAGTACAGGTAGTTTGTGAGTGTCCAAAGAACACCAAAAGGGGCTGCCTTGGTAAAAAACACCTTCAAGGTCAAGCCATTGTCTCCAAAAAATCGACAGCATTCCCTAAAACAAGGAAAGAGAGGCAGTGTTATTATATTCGTGGGATGAGACAGATAATTTCTTTTCCTATCTCCATTTTTAAAGGAAAATATGGGAAAGGGCAGGGTATTATAATTTATTATCAGTTTAAAATAAGCATCTTTCTATTAAAGCTCTTGAACCTGCTGCTTTAGTCTGTTGAAGAAAATGTTGTGCGGTGATCTGACATCATAGACTATCCCTTCTGTGCAGGGGAATTTAGGAAGTGATGGCTCTGCACAGAAGGAATGTGAGGATTATCTCACCTGGAGGCTCCATCCCTTAGCAGACCATGCTTAAAGAAAAAGGGGACAGTAGAGCATCATGGGTCTCAGTGCCCTCTTTCGGTTCCCCCAAACTTAGCCAAGGGAAGGGAAACCAAGCCTGGGCTGGGAAGTCCAGATGCCTGTTATCTTGACGGCCATGGTCTTTCCCTGATGGACTTTGCACCGGGACCAGGGGAAGCTATGCCACCACAGAAGGTTGCTTTTTATATGTCCAGAGAATGCTTGTTTCCCTGGAGGCCCCATTTTGTTTCCACAAACCCAGCCAAGTTAAGGGAAAAGTGAAGCCAGGCCCAGGCTGGACAGCCCAGACACCTGTTATTGTGACTTTCCTGTATGTGTGCAGAGTAAGCAAGTGGATACTGATGCTGTCATGGCTGCCACAGCCTGACACGTACAACCCTCTCTCAGAGGTGCCTAGGCGGAACTGAGGCACTATGGGAAGGGCATGCGTCACGCTCGCAGTGGGCTGCCATTGGACAAAAGGAGGTGCTGCTTGGGAAAGCACAGTGAGGGGTGGAGATGCAATCAATCCAGCTTGGTGCCACCAGACTGTCCCAGGAAACATTTCTCAATAAAGACTATGCCTCCTGCGCCATCTTTGGGTGTTTTCTTGGGTCTCTGGGTAACCTATCTCACTGCCCTGGCACAACTGGGCTGTGGCTATGGCACATAAAGATTGGCCGAGGGGAGCCCCGGGCAAGTACTCTTCCAAGCTCTGCCCGACTTGCTCCATAAAGAACAGTTCACATTGTGGCAAACGCAACTGGACAGCTTACTTCCTCTCGGAGATCTACACCTGACCCTGCAAAGCCTGATGATTGGAGAAATGGTGGTCGGGAAGGGAGGGGCACCCACACAAAGCTTGGCATTGACAGCCCGAGTTGCTAGGAAAGGTGAGCAGTGCGGGGCCTGGAAATGGAAACTATGAGTCGGGCTAATGGGGTAAGGCTTCATAAAAGACAGAAAGCTTGGGTTGGATCTTGAGGGGTAGGCAGGATTGATAGGTTGGGGTAGAGATAAGAGAAGAATCTGTATCTATGAAACAAGAACAAGGAGCTATAAAAAGAAAACAAGACTGGCAATTAAAACAGGATACAAATGTTAACCAAAGAATTGGAGTATAAAGTAAAAAAAATCAACCATAAATGGGTGTGAGAGAGACCATTAGAAGATCAAGCCAGAAAGTTCAATACTGAACTAAAAGGAGCTCCAGAAATAGGAAACAAGCAAAAACTGAAATGAAGGGAATAACAAAATAATTCAAGAAAGTGTTTTGGAACTCAAGGACATAAATCTTCATAATGTAAGGACCCATCAAGTACTGAGCGACACAAGGAAAAAAGAGCCATACTGCGGCTCCTACTCGGGAAGTAAAGGGACAGAGATAAATGCTCCCGAAAGTGATGCAGCACCGGACATCTCGGCAGCAGAGATGGAAGCCACACACAGGTATCACCCAACACCTTAATATTCTGGGAAACTTCTTTTCCCAGCCAGATTCTGCAGCCAGCGCACTCTTGATTCAAAGTGAGGGCAGAATGAAGATAGGTCCCGTGGTGTAGTACTAGACAACATGGCCTCCCACGCAACTGGGCCTTAAAAAGATGGTGGAACCAAGGAGGAGGGAGATGTGGTAGCAGGAAGCCGGGCTGCGGACAGGTGAGGAGGACCAGAGTCCCAGCAGGATGCTCTGCAGCCAGCCAGGGGGCAGAGGCTTGCTTCTGCGAGGGGAGTTTCCGGGTAAGCCTGTGAAGCAACAAGCAAGATCAAGAAAAACATTGGTGGGTTCGTGGGATGTTGGAATGTTTAGGAAAAAAAATAGCAACCATTAGATGGAAATCAAGACAAATGAGACCAAAAGGGCAAATATTGCTGGCAGGAGAGATGAGGGACCGTTCGCAAGAGGAGGCCGCCACTGAGCGGCAGGTGCATGCTCCTGATAGTGGAAGCGCTCTCAGCCTCAAAATGGGATGCAGTCAGAGGAAGAAGCAGCAGGTGAGGTGGGGCAGAAGCCAGCAGATGCCTGAATTCAAAAGCCCTGCAGGTAAGAATTTAATTTAGCCTATTGCATCTATTGGCCTAAATAGGGCAAAGTCCCGCCAGCCTGAGGGTTGCTGAGAGTAAACAAGTGTGGACCAGGAGTCACAGTTGTCTATGGTAATTCTTGTACTACTGCTCTGCAAAGTGAACACATGCATTAAATGGCTAAAAATACAAATTTATTAAAAAACACATGCGAGATAGCAGGCCACTGTGGTGGAGGCTGAAATGTAGGCGCTCGGAGACAGTTTTTTTTTTTTTTTTGGTGGTGCTGGGGTTCCTGGAAGCCCTTCTACCTCCGGGCTACACTCCCAGACCTATTTTAACATTTTTATTTGGAAACAGGGTCTCCTAAGCCAGCGCGCGCCGCTGGCTTCGAACCTACGCGATCCTCCTGTCTCTGCCTCCCAAGCGTGGGGATTACAAGCGTGCGCCACCACGCCCGTCACTCGGAGACAGTTTTGAGGAGTATGTTTGAAAACCAGAGGGAGAGAGAGAAAGAGAGAGAGAGAGAGACAGACACAGACAGATCACCCATCATTTGCGACCAGGAAGGCTGCACCCCCGGCAGATCAAGTGACTTGCTCATGTTCAAACAGGTGTTGCTGGGAGCTACATCTGTAGCCTGTGCTGTTCCTCAGTGAAAGCCCACCGTCCCCTCTCTCTTCTGGACCCTCAGTATCACCATCTCAGTGTGTCTACACCACTCTACCCTTGAACACCACCCCAAAAGCAAGCCCCTCAGCCAAGCATGCCGGCGCATGCCTGTAACCCCAGTACTTAAGAGGCAAGACAGAAGGATCTCGGGTTCAAGGCTAGCCTCAGTAACTTAGGGACTCCCTGTTTAAATAAATAAATAAATAAACTGGGCATAGTAACACACACTTATAGTCTCAGTACTTGGGAGGCTGAGATAGGATGATCACAGGTTCATGGCCAGCCTCAAATACTTAGTGAGGCCCTCCACAATTAGACCCTGTTTCAAAATAAAGACAAAAAAATAGAGCTGATGGTATAGCTCAGATGTAGTATGCCTCTGGGCTCAATCCCCAGTACCACAAAAATAAATTTTAAAAAAGGGCTGGGGACATAGCTCTGAGGTAGAATACTCCTGGGTTCAACACTTGGGTTTAATCTCGTGTAACATATACATACACACATACATACATATATACATACATACATACATACATACATAAATAGAGCTGGGGGTATAGCTTGGAAGTTGTATGACACTGGGCTCAATCCTCAGTACCACAAAAATAAATTTAAGAAAGGGTTGGGGACATAGCTCAGAGGTAGAATACTCCTGGGTTCAATCCCCAGTACCACACAGAAAACAAACAAACAAATAACAAAATACACACACAAAACAACTCAAAACACTAAAAACCCAAACCCAAACCCAAAGCAACATCACCCCACCCTTTCAGCTCTTCTTCCACACCAAACTTTTCAGAGTATCCACCGGCACCCAGCTCTCCGCACCCTCTCCTCTGTGCCTCCACAGCTGCTCGAACCCAGAGCCGGCTCCTCCGCTCTCCCAGACCCTCAGACAGGACAGCTCGCAGCTCCTGACCCAGCTGATCCCGATCCCGGCGGGCACTTGCTGGTGTTGCTCTTACCCCAGGAAGCCTCTGACACTGAAGGTCCCATTGGCTCTCAGCTCAGCACCTTCCCGGCCGCCCTCTGCCTTTCCACACGTTCCGGGCTCCTCCACAAGACTCCCCCAGGGGAACGCCAACTCCCCTCTCGCCCCTGTGCACAGTCACTGGGCAGTGTCGCCGCGCCATGCTTTCCAAGGCCCCGGCTCCTCTTCTGCAGTGACTCCTCTTTTACCTGATACCATCTTCGTCTCTGGCACCCGCATGTCTCATCCAGATTTCCCAAATGACCACCAACCTCGCGTCTTCGCCTCAGCCCCTTGGCGGTACCATGATTCTTGTTTCTACCCAGGCACTTGGCATCTCCTTTTTCTCTTCTCTTCACCCATCGCCAAGGCCCGCGGTGATTTCTCCTAAATATAGCACCCATGTCACTATCCCAGCCCAAGCCTCGTCCCCTCTCACTACTGCCACTGGCGTTGAATCGAGTCTACTATTTGTAGCTAAGGATGCTGTAGCCAGACAGTTGAAATTACTTCAGAATAAAGAGATGGAGATTTGCACCATTCTCTACACAACCCCAGGCCCCTCACCGGGCAGCTTACACAAGGAATGCGCTCCTGACGACACTGCGTGGTTCAGAGTTTACACATCTTTTCCCGTTTCCCCACAGGAGCTCCCTGTTTGTTTGCCAGCTAAATGTTAACACTACCGCCTGGCATTTGGGGCTTACTTGGCCTGCAAGAACGGGTATCGTGATTCCTGTTTAACTTTTAAAATCTTGGTGGTGTCACATCATTTGAAATTTTATGCGTAAATGAATCATTAGTCATATTTTTTATTTTGTTACTGCAGAATTGCATTAAAATGCAGCTGCTCTATATTTAATTTCTTTCTCAAGCAACTCCTTTATGCAACCAAGTCTGTATTCAAAAGTTCGTCTGTATTCAAAAGTTCATGTGCTCTATTTCCTTTTTTTAAATATTTATTTATTTATTTATTTTTGGTGGTACTAGGGGTGGAACCCAGAGGCTTTCTACCTCCGGACTATCCTCCCAGACCTATTTTATATTTTATTTGGAAACAGGGTCTAAGTAGCCAAGGCTGGCTTCAAACCTGTGCGATCCTCTCGTCTCAGCCTCCCAAGCGCAGGGATTACAAGTGTGCGCCACCACGCCCGCCCCCCCCCCCTTTTTAAATTGCAGTACTGGGGATGGAATCCAGGGGCGTTCTACCTCCGAGCTACACCCCCAGCCCTATTTTTTATTTTTTATTTTGAAACAGGGTCTCCCTGAGTTGCAAAGAGCCTCACCAAGTAGCTGAGGTTGTCTTCAAACCACAATCCTCCTTTCTCAGCCTCCCAAATGCTGGGATTACAAGCGTGCGCCACCACGCCCGGCTTCTTTTAAATTCTCTATGGTAGTAAAATACACATTCCAAGCCGGGCGTGGTGGCGCACGCTTGTAATCCTAGCATTTGGGAGGCTGAGACTGGAGGATCGCGGTTCGCGGACAGTCTCAGCTACTTAGTGAGGCCCTCCGCAACTCAGTGAGACCCTGTTTCAAAAGAAAGAATAAAAAATAGGGCACGGGGTGTAGCTTGGAGGTCAAATGCCCCTGGGTTCCATCCCCAAACCCGTAAAAAAAAATACACGTCCCAATGCCTGCTATGTGGCCTGATGCTGCCTCATGAGCTTTGCCTGTGACAGTCCACTTTACCTGGTAATACTAGACACATACCAGAGGTTTTCCTGCAGCAAAGAGACACTATACTACCATCTCTTGCAAGGTAGGATTTTTCTCCAGTAGCAGAGATGGGCTCTAGTGATAGTTGTTAGTGCTGAGCAGAACAGGTGGCGCGCGATGGCACCATCTGCTTTGAAAAGCGCACTCCTCCGCAGAGCAGAGGGCGCGCTGGGCCTTGTTGGACAGCTCCTGGAAGACACCAGCGATGGGCTTCCACTCCCAGCCGGCCCCCTCGCTGTGACTTCCACTCGAGCTACGCTGTGAGGAGACGATCCGGGATACATTTTTGTAACACATGACCTGACAGCGCTTCTATCCAGAGCGGAAAAGGCACAGAAGAGCTGTGGGCACCTTCCCTTGGTCTTTCTAAAGAAGCAGGAGTACAGACTTGGTGGGGACAGTGAGGCTCGCTGAACCCCACGGATGCGCCCACTGGGTGGCGTCAGCTAGCTCCTTTTCTTTGCTTCGCAGGAAAGAGTAGATTGAGCTCATGATGAGAAAACTTGTTCCCTACACCACCTTTGAGGGGCCTGGGATTCTATCGGTGTGGAGCGACGACTGGCAGAAATTCTAAATATTTATTGTGTCTGAAGGTCCCTGACGTGTAGAAAGTGCTCCAAATGTGGCATCTGCTGCCACCAGTGATGTCATCATACTCCTGGAACGTTCCTGGGCACTGAGGGTGACCACTCTCTGGCTAGAAGGCAGGGGCACCACGATTTCGACCACCGATGGACTCTTCGGCTGTGAGCGCCAGCACAGATCGCTGTGATAAGAGCCTCCAAGACTGCTCGACCTGGCCTGGAGTCTTGGTTACTTTCATTCTTCTTTCTTGAGAGGTCTCTGCCCTTTTAATGGCCCCCAAATCTCGCCGTCTTTAAGCGGTGGCCCACACTTCAGAGTCCGTGCATCTATTATCACAACCGTCTGCCTTGGGAGTGACTGGCTCCACCCAATGACCTCCTGGCTTGCAGAACTGTTTTGTCTTACATCCTCAGCTCCTTCCCCAAGCATGGTGCAGATTTAAACCCAGGGCCAATCAGCAGTGAGTCGCACTGTCTTTTATTCTTGGTTCTTTGTGGACAGAATGATGGTAATCATCCTGAAACACCTGTCTTTTGTGTACAAAGAACACTTTCTGCAAAGGGTGCTGGGGGCAGAGGTGGTGTGTTCCAAACAGGTCCTACCTTCAACCTTTGGCTTGGAGCCAACGTGTGTTGCCTCGGACTCAGTATGGCGGGACGACTGGACCTGGCCGTCCCTTGGGAAGTGTGCGTGGGTCCTGGATGGAATGATAAGAGCCCCTCCCTCTCGGCGTGGACTTTCAAGGCTGTTTCTGGGCGGCAGGAATTCTTCTTTTTCTCTGCTGTGGTGGCCCCACGATGGAACCCAACCCTTGGGGACTCTCTCTAGCCTGTCTGCACATGTCTTTAGCAAGGGAGTTCCGTAAGCACGTGCTGACCTGGGCCCCATAGCTCGCCATCACTTTTGGTGTGTGCACTGAGGTTGCACATCAGAAAGGATGGTGAAGGTGGCACGCTGCGACCTTTAGCCAAACCGCATCTGGGGACAGCGCCGGCCACACGGACCCAGAGAAGTCCCTTACATGGTTACACTCTTATAGAAGTCTTATGGAAGACGGGAGCAGTCTACACTCGTGGGAACCAGCTCTCTCGCAGTGATCCTCCTGTTCTCTCACTGCTGGTCAGGGAGACACCCCTGGGTGCTGGGGATCCCCCTGTGGGGATCTTCCTGGCATGGCCAGGTGGGCGTCCAGCTGGGCTCCAGGGGAAGCAGGCTCCGGCCTGGCCGGTGAGAGGACTCCTCTCCGAGGTGGCTGCGGCTGAGTGCAGAGGAGAGAAGAGCCCAGGTCTAGGGCCCACTGCCTGGATCCTGAGCTGGGATTCTGAGCAGGAACCCAGCTGTGGGCCCAGCTGGTGGTAGAGACTGGTGACAGCCTGTGGCGGCTGTAGCTTCTCTGGCTCTCTGCTATAGAGGGCCCTGTGCACCTGGGTTCAAGGTCGTCCAAAGGAGCCAGGAATGGTCTTTGTCCAGCCTGGCAGCTCGCTCCACAGGGCTGGGGCACAGGATCCTGTACCACATGATGCTTGGAAAAAGCCAGAGAGCTTAAGCTGGGTGGAGACTTCACAGCCACGGTGCTCCTTGGACCGGCCCGGGCTGGAGCTCTGACAGTAATTTGACACGATGCATAATAGATGCGAGAGTGGTTGGCTGCGCCTGCACAATGCGCCCTAATCCCATGGCAAAGTACACAGGCGTCTTTACACCGGCTTGATGGGATTGATTCTGATTCATAGGATCCGACAACACAGGATGTCTTTCCCAGTGAAAGGCCCGGCCCGGCTGAAGGTCACCCCCGGAGCCCGGGTCATTTACCACGTATCAGGGGCCCTTGTCCAGCTCAAGACAAACACAGGGCGGCCTCCTGTGTCTGCGTGTCTTTATTTCACGATGTGTGCCTAAGGAGACTATTTTAAAGGGCCAGCTCTTGGCTGGGGGTTGTGCTGGGGTGTTTTGAGAAGTTGGCTTCACCGCTTTGCTCAGCCCCTGCCTCTCAGTGGAGCGTGGTGGGCATGAGGGACTCGGGTTGAGATGACAGGCCCCTGCTCCTCTCTGCCAATGGGTACAAAGAGGAAAGGAGACCTTGGGCCCTCACGTCCTGGTCTCTCTACCTGCTCTAAGAAGGTCCTGTAGATTGGTTGCTGGTAACTTCAAGTTATATTCTCAAAAGTCTGGAAGCTGGAGGTCCAGGCGTGAGCAGGGCTGGCTTCCCCCGAGGCCTCTCCCCTTGGCTTGCCGACATCGCCTTTGCTCTGTGTCCACATGCTCATCCCTCTGTGCATATCTGTGGCCTAATCTCTTATTATAAGGACCCTTATTAGATTGGTTAGAGCCCACTCTCATGGCCTTACTTTTTATTTTCCATACCACAGCCTTGCACATTGCTAGGCAAACAGGCAAACACCCTACCACTGAGCTACACAGCCAGCCTACTTTTCTTTTTTTGGTGGTACTGGGGGGGGGGAACCCAGAGGCTTTCTACCTCCGGGCTATACTCCCAGACCTTTTTGTAAAATATTTTATTTGGAAATAGGGTCTCACTAAGTTGCTGAAAGCCTCATTCAGTAGCTGAGGCTGGCTTTGAACCCATGCGATCCTCCTGTCTCAGCCTCCCAAGCACAGGGATTACTAAGCGTGCGCCACCACGCTGGCAACCAGCCTACGTTTTAGCTTAACAATTTCTTTCTAGGCCCTATCTTTAAAAACAGTCACACTGTAGAGTATCAGGGTGTGTTAATCAGCTTTCTGCTGCTATAACAAAACACCTCAGAAAGTCAACTTAATGAGAAAAAAGTTTATCTTGGCTCACGGTTTCAGTCTATGGCTGGCTATGGCCTGTCTTGAAGCAGAACATCATGGTAAGAAGCAAAGTCATGACCTTCAAGGTGGCCAGATACACAGCGAGAAATAGAGGGAGGGGCTGGGGACATGATATACCCTCTAGGGACACTCTCAAAGTGACCTACTTCTTCCAGCCCAGTCCCACCTCCTACAAGTCCCCATCACCTATGGTAGCCCATTCAATTACGAGCCCATCAATGGGTTAGCCCATTGATGAGATCAGAGCACTCGTGGTCCAATCCCTTCCCCAAAGCCCCACCTCGGAACATGGCTACATCGGGACCAAGCCTTCCACACAGGACCTTGGGAGGGGGACACTGCAGATCTGAGCCAGAGCACAGTGGTTAGGGCTGCTGTGTGATCAGGGCACAGTGTAAGGACCCAGCCACCTGGGAAAGCGCTCAGCCTTCCCACCCTGCTACCAGAGGGCACGGGCCGGAGCATGGGTCGCCCTGCAGGGTCTGCAGCATTTTACAGGAATCCTGTAGCCCCAGCATGGGTATTTTGGTTGGGATGAAGATGTGACGTGGATAAACTAGGCAGGTCTGGAGTCGAGCCTGGATTCAAATCCTGCCTGTGATATCTCTCTGAACCTTATTTATTTATTTTTTCAAAGGAGGCCAGGTGTGTTCGCATGCCTGGAATGGTACTGATGCCCGGGGAGTGCTCAGAAACACAGCTGCTTGCAGCACAGGAAGCAAGATGGTGCTGATGCTGGAGGATATTATCTTTCAATTTATAATTCTTTTTGAAATTTGGATTTTATCTTTTAGTTGATGCATAATAATTATGTACATTTATGGAGCACAATGTGTTATTTCAAAAAATATATACAATGTGTGAGGATCAGATCAGATCTGGTAATTAGCATCTAGGGGAGGATGAGGTTGGTTATCAGGCGCAAAAATACAGTTGGCGAGGAGGAATAGGTTCCAGTGTTCTATGGCATGATAGCAGTTAGAGCGACTACATTAACTAGTTAATAATAACTAGTAGCCGGGCGTGGTGGCTCATGCTTGTAATCCCAGCATATGGGAGGCTGAGACCGGAGGATTACGGTTTACCAACAGCCCCAGCTACTTAGTGAGGCCCTCTGCAACTCAGTGAGACCCGGTTTCAAAATAAAGAATAAAAAATAGGGCAGGGTGTATAGCTTGGAGGTCGAATGCCCCTGGGTTCCATCCCCAGACCCGCCCCCCCCAAAAAAATAATTAGTACTATAGTAGTGCTCTACAGCATGATAGTAGAGTGACTATAGCTAAAAATAATTTATTGTGTGTTTCAAAATAGCTAGAAGAGCAGATTTTAAACATCCCCAATGCCCAGCCCTCTTCTGCTTCCACTCCACTCCCGTCTCAGAGGGCTGTAAAGCTCACTTAATTCGTTGTATGACTTCCGACCACCAGGACATCTTTTGACATTTTTCATTGGTTTCCAGTGAACAGACTGGCACAGCTTGATTCAGTTACAGAGTGAACCGGCTCCTGATCAATTGCAGAGGAAAGGTTAAAGTGGGGCCACCCGCTACTGTCATTACAGCTCCTTTCCTATTCTTAATGCGCTTTAGCCACTGCCAGTGCGAGGTAAGCAGGCGCTGAAGACAAAGAGTCTGGGTAGGAGGAAGCCTGCTGGTTGCCCGGAGCGATTTGGAGGCATCCTGGTCTGGATGGAGCCTAAGAGAAGGAAGCGGTGACCATCTCCTCTAGAGGCACAGCCACAGCAGCTAACGAGGGGTCGGGGCCTTTGAAATGTGGTTCCTGGGGGCCCAGGGGGGCCCAGGGGAGGCCCAGGTGGCTCCCGCCTCATGATCAAAGCCCCAGGGGAACAGATCTAGAGCCACCTCGAGCTGGGTGCCATCGGCATGGTCTTGTCAAGCGCCATCTGTGGGCTGGGAAGTGCTGGCCGATCCAGGTAAGTCTCTAGACCGTGTATGAGAAATAAAAATGCAAGCTTTGTTGACGTGGAGCAGAGCCAAGGAATGGCAACAGAAGCCATTGGACCAATTCACAGACTCACGTCTTTGTGGTTCCTGACTATGAATTGGTCTTTGGCCGTAATCTCTTGTCCTGTTCTAGACCCGTCTTGCAAGAGTGACTCACCCAGGCTCGTCCACAAGGGCAGGCTGGCTCCTCCCCATGCCGTCCCACGTCCACTGCCTGGCTCCTACTGCCACGCTCATGGGTTGTCTGCCTGGCACCCTGGGGACACTCTTGTCTGACTTGCTGGCCACGCAGTCAGCCTCTGAGACGCTCGCTCCCTGGGCACACTGCCTCCCAGTTATCTACCCTTTCCATCTGTGTTTTAAAATTTACACGAGTCTGTTATGAACTGAATGTTTGAGTCCCCCAAATTCACATGTAGAATCCTGACCCCAGTGTGATGATGCTGGGGATGGAGCCTTGGGAGGTGCTCTGGGTAGAGCTGCATGACTAGGGTTGGTGGTCTTATAAGAAAAGATAGGGGAGCTTTCTTTCTTTCTCTCTCTGCCCCATGAAGGTCTAGGAAGAAGACAGCACAGGGGGCCTGCAAACCAGGAGCAGCCTCTCACCAGAACCCAGAGCTGCCTGCACCAGTGTGGGCTTTGAGCCTCCAGTCCTGGGTGGAAGCAGTATGTGTCATTTAAGTTACTGGTCCATAGTCATTTGCCTTAGCAGCCCAAACTGATAGAGACAGAGTGCAACCAAGCCCGCAGAAAGTATCTCAGGACAAAGAGCACGGGTTCACTCTTTCTCCCACAGGCCACTTCTCAGCCACATCCCCCTCACTTCTCAGTGTCTTCCACCTGTCCGAAGACAAACACAAGACCAGGCATCTTGTGGTCCTAATTTCTGGCCACCGTTTCTTGCTGTGATTTTTTTTAGGCATGTCGTATTCACCTGGTTATGATAAAGAGACAAGAAAAGCCTATACTGAGAGTGACATCGGGTAGGAGAAACAGGACTACCCTCTGTCCTGTGTGGTCACTATAACTTTCAAGGCAGTGTCCCTGAGACTTGGGGCTAGAACACAGACCCACTTCCAAGGCTAGGGACTTCGCTCAGAATAAAGGAGAGGAGCAGGAGCAAGGAGAGTCTGGTCCATCCCTGTGCGGGACAATGGAGAGGACCTGCGTGGACCCAGGACTGACCAGCGTGTCTGACGAGTGGGTGCTTCCCACTTTGGGTAGAGATGTGGATGCACAGAATGCTGCTTACACGCTCCTACGCCTGCTGGCCAGGAACCACAGGATCCCTTCTGCTCGCTTGTCCCCTTCACAGCCCGCCCAACGTGGCAGGATTGGCCCGTGCCTGCGTCCCCGCAATTGCAGCCCATTGGGCCAAGCTCAAAAGTGTGGGAGGGCCACCTCTTTAGATAAAGAGGCCACAGACGGGTCCGTGAACTAATAGTGTGTCTGCAAAGGTGTTTTGGAAGCGCCGCTCCTCACTCGGCCACACCTGTCTGACTAGAGTGAGTCTCCCGTCTGCTCTGACTGCAGACCCTTCCTGTCCCCATCCTGGTCCTCGCTGAGGTTTCATTGGTAGCCATCCACTACTCTCTTATCTCTCTTATGACCATATTTTGGCAAGTACACCCAGTTCTAGACACTGTGAGGATGGCCAGCCAACAATTATTAAGTACCAGTGGGTTGGCATCACCCTCTGACTGTTAAAGTCACTGAATTAGGTGAAGGTCAAGAAATTACTGTTCATTCTTTGGGGAGATGGCGTCAGATGAAGTCAGTAGCAATATTTCAGTTTTCCTTTGTGTGCAAAGTCTCTCAGTGGTATGTTGGAACTTGAGACCCAGTTCGCTGATAAGCAAGACTTTTACTCTCGGACTTTTCATTGTTAAATAATAATATTAACAAATCACACTTAAAACTCCAGAACATCTTTTCCAATTTCCTGATGGGCCTCAAAATATCTCACCAGCAACCAACACCTGTGTAGTAAAAAATATAAAGAAGGGCCATTATTTCTATATGAATAGAAATAAAGGAAGGAATTCTCAATTAGCGAAGGCGGGGCCATTTACTAAAATGCCTGGGAATTAATCCACTGATCAATAAGACAGACCAGAGACATTTTCCATAGACTTGCAGTTTCCACAAGATTCAGCGACAAGCATTTCAAGGACATGTTTTAAAAACGACCTGAAAATAATGAACAATGTCTCTTCATTCTGCAAGTGCCCACACAGGGTGTGGTGCAGCCTCTCTGCTTGGCCCTTGCACCTGCAGGAACTCTTCTCAAGAGCAGAGGAAGCTGGATAGAAAGTCCTCCCCCATCTGCAGTCACCACTGGGGCCATTCCCAAGGCCAAACTGACTCATGTTTCCCCCACATCTTTAAATTTACAGCTAGTCTCCTCCTGACTATTTAAGGAAGCCTTTGATTTGAACCTCATCCACAATAAAATTCCACGAGGAATAGTGTAAAGAGCCCAAGAGGTGCACACTTAAGCTGCAGATTACAAGAAGTCATCCTGCGGGCATAGCGCGTTGCGGGAGAGGAGCCCCCTGCCCCCAAGGACGAGGGCACACGCTGCATGGACTTGGCCTTGGCCAACGCCGACCCTGTCACCAGTACCATGCAGATCTCTACCACGTTGGCACAGTGGACCCAGCCTGCTCTCCTGGGCTGCAATGACATCTGCCAGGCATCAGAACCACTGCACAGCACATCTGTCAAAGGCGGAACCTCTTATAGTTGGTCGGCTTTCTTCCTGGACTTTTCTCCTGCCTCCCCTCAGGGTGGCCATTCATCACAACCGGAAGAGCTGGGCAGCGCAGGCTGCTGTCCTGCGTCAGCTGCAAGCACAGCAACCGCCATAAACACACAGATTCTGCTGTTTTCAGTTCTGATGGATGGGACGGGCTGAGAGGTCCTTCGCAGAGTTTAGGTAATGGCGCTCACACTCTAGGCCCCTTTGTAAGGCCAGGGTGGTCTTCTGAGTCCCAGCAGGTGCACCAGGAGTGTGAGTCAGTTCCCCAGTGTGGGGGAAGTGGAGGGGAGCTGAAATAGTCGGCATGGCACAAATGAGTGGAAACAGGGTCCTCCCAAGAGAATGAAGGTCTTAAATGGTAGGTGTCAATCCCCACATGGTAAGGGGGATTCTGAAAACCAGACCCACTCTGATGTTTGGAAATAGAATGTATGTCCCCCTCTACCCTCACAGAAGCAAGGTAGCGAGGCAGGGCACGGGTCCTGGTTGCTCAGAAGGGGCCCCCGGGGGTGTGGCCTTGGGGGGATGTACAGCTCCCCTTCTCCTTGTTCTCTCTGGTTTCCTGACTCCATGATGTGAGAGCAGAGCCTGCGCGCTCCTTCTTCCCACTTCCCGCAGCCGCCATGTCCTGGGATCACGGATCCCAACCTCACATGGACCAAACCCCCAAATCCCCACGGAAAACCTGGAGCAAATAAGTCTTCCTTCTTCTAAGTCACACAGTCAGTCTTTTAGGTCATATCAGGGAGAGTGCTCACGGAGACACCCACCCTCATAGCTCCATGGAGAATGAGGAGTGATGGGCCCAGCCTGTGGGTGCTGATGGAGAAGTGGAGGCTGGTCGTGGGTGTGCTCTGCCTTCCCAAGTGGTGCTGGTTTCAGGAGTGTAGACAGGTGAGGGCCGGGGACACGTGGGGCGGGTAGACAGTGGCCAGGGTGATCCTTGGTCCACAAGTTGACCCTGCACCTGATCTTGCAGTCACTGGAAATTGGATCAGTGGTTGGTTAGCTCTGATCTACCCTGGCTTCTCCCCACCTGCCTGTGTCCTCAGGATCCATCAGAGTTTGAGACACATCCTAGGAGCACTCCTGCCAGGCATAGGGAGCACAGGCCCTCTATGGCTCCCATGAACAAGTCTATACCAGGAGGCAATCCTCTATCTGCTACAGGGCTCTGCCCAATTACTTATGGTGGGACTGTCATTGTCTCCAGAGCCATCCGGGGAAGGTCGGTCCCCAGGGAAGGTCATTTCCAGGGCTTTGGAATCGTCCTCTTCTGCGCTTTCCACACTCCCCCACCTTTAAGGGGCCTTGTGATCACAACTGGCCACCTGGGTCCCCCAGGATGCTCTCCTCCACCCCGCCCGGCACTCACTGCTGCTAAGACCCTTCGCCATGAGACACAGGCAGCCCTGTGCTGAGGAGCAGGGTGGGGCGTCTTCGGGAAGCGGGGTCACCGCTCTGCCTACCACAGGGGTGGCTCTTGTGCTACGGCCTCTGCTTCCTCCTTGATGTCTCTGAGTATTTTAAACATACTGAGGGGCACACAAAATACTGACTCTGCACCACAAAATACTGACTCTGCACACACAAAATACTGACTCTGCACACACAAAATACTAACTGCACACACAAAATACTGACTCTGCACACACAAAATACTGACTCTGCACACACAAAATACTAATTTCAGTGAGAATTCTGTCCTTCAGCATTCCTCCAGCTGTCTTTAAAATGCTCCTCTTAAAATTCTTCCCTCTCTTTGCAGCTCCCCATCCTCAGCAGAACCTACACAGGCCCTGGCTCCTTGTCCCTGCTAGGAGCTTCCCCTCCTTCCGCCATGTTCCTCGCTTCCTTGGAGGGAACCTGGTGGCCCTGCTCCCTGCAGGCAGCTCCCTGCTCGGGCTCTAGTTACTGTCCACAATTCTTTTTTGGCCAGCAATCATGTGTGTGTGTGTGTGTGTGTGTGTGTGTGTGTGAGAGAGAGAGAGAGAGAGAGAGAGAGAGAGAGAGAGAGAGAGCGCGCAGTATCCCCCGACTGGGCCGTGTGATCACAGCTGCACCTGCTCCAGGTGTGAACCGTAACCCAGAGCTGTGGCTACCCACGAATGTCCACAGTTCTTGTTCCAAAGCCAACCCATCAGGTCAAAGGCAATAGGTCTAACATAAATTAGCTCTGTGCTGGAACACAAAAAGCTCGATTGCATCTCGAGGACCGCGTTCTAATAACCCCCATCTCAGGTGGGTGGAGAGCGAGAGGGCAGCAGTGTGGGGGCAGAGGAGCCACGGCTCTGCTGCGCAGGAGTCTCACCCACTGCCCTCGGACCACCACCAGGACCCTGTTCTGGAGGCAACCCCTGAAAGGGGAATCACGCGGCTCTCTCCCCCAGAAGGAAAGGGAGCTGTGTTTCTCTCCTGCAAAAACAGCCAGCCCTCGAGTGGCCACGGCAACTGCCCCTTCCCGGACAGTCACCGCCATTCCCCAGCCCCATCAAGTGGAGCTCCAGGCGCTGCCAGGGCTTTGACATGTATTTTTCGTTAATGCATCAATTCTCAAATATCATCATATTTCTTATGATCATATCCAACAACCCGTGGTCAATTTTATTAACTCCATCTCAGTCTAAACACCTGGCCCAGATGCACAGCCAGAGAGCCAGCGCGAGCCGGGGCTGCCCCAGCTGGTCGGCGAGCACGTTCACACTGACGATGACTAGCGCCTGGCTTCTCACTCTACTTTTCCTTTCCCGTTACCTCCCGTTACGGAGTATCCGGAGAACTGCAGCAGTCATCGCAGCCTCCGGCATCTAATGTGACGCTGGGCACACAGTAAGTGCTAAGTAAGTATTTGTTGAAATCAACACCAAATGCAGGGCCCCGGGGCCACTCTGGGAGGAAGGAATCGGAACCAGCATTTATCCAAGTCCCGGGTGATGGTAACACTATCCCTGAGACCTGCTGTGAGACAGGACAACCAGTGCTAAGGAGCCTCCTGTGCAGAAGGGAGAGTACTTGGTCATCATGCCCACTCGTTTCAAGCATATACGTGTTTCCAAATGTCTCAGACATAGCTAAAAACCCCTGCAATCTGTCAACGTGAACTCGCCACCACTACAAGGGCTTGGATAAATGTGATTTAGTGGGATGGAAGCAGTGACTTCACCGGTTAAAGGCACTGGCCTCTAGACAAAGATATCACTGCATGCAGCGGTCTGACAGATGTAACCACATGCAAGGCCCCTCGCCCCATCCCCAGCACCATCTATGTATATATATTTTTTCCCACTGAAATATCCCCCTTTCAATACAAGCATCGATGTCTAGCCTTTCATTTAATATCCTTGTCTGTCTCCTTTGCTGAGTGCAAATACATGGCAATTTGTTGCAAAGTGAATGGCAGGTCTTGTCCAGAACCAAAACAAGCCAGTTATCTGTGACCCGAGGGAAGAGCTGGAGCCATCTGCAGACGGCTGTGCAGTCGGGCCAGCAGATTCAGTGGCCTTAACAACTAAAGGAGAGACGTCCCGCAATCCCACTTCAGTGCCTTCAAAGAGGGTTTAAAAGAGATTGGCTTGAATGTTAAAAGGCTGAAAGGAGACTTTGGAAAAACTGAAGAAAAAACCACCCTCTTGAATATTTATTTAAAAATAATTCTTTTTGAGATTATGAGGCAAAAATCAAGTCCAAAGTGAAGGATGGTGTATTGTGAGATCGTAATTTTGACATAAAAACCATATCCCTAAAATCACTCGGGTCACTTAAAAATTCATCTCACTAAGGTCTAATTTACACAAAATAAAACGCCCCTATCTTACGTACCTGTGAGCTTTGACAAATTGATCCAACCACGACACCACTGTCATGATCAGGAAAAAGAACATTTCTATCATTTAATTCATTCTAAGAGTCCATCGTTGCCAGTTATGAGCTAAAATTCTAAAAAAACCCTTATTCTCATAAGTTTTAGTTTCATTTTCAAAACTATTCTCATGAAATATTTTCTACTCTTAAGCAGATTAAGACATTTAACACATGAATAGACTTCATGTTTTTATTTTTATTTTAGTTTTTAATTTTTATTTATTTATTTATTTATTTTGCGCGTCTGGTGATGGAACCCAGGGGCATTTGACCTCCGAGCTACACCCCCTGCCCTATTTTTTATTCTTTATTTTGAAACGGGGTCTCACTGAGTTGCAGAGGGCCTCACTAAGTAGCCGAGGCTGTCCGCGAACCGTGATCCTCCAGGTCTCAGCCTCCCGAATGCTGGGATTCCAAGCATGCGCCACCGCGCCCGGCTTAGACTTCATGTTTTTATAAGGGCTTAGGTTTAATAAAGGTTTAGGTTTACAGAACCTAAAGCCCCCCCCCCCCCAAGAATTGACACCTGGAATTGTGGGCTTTACTTGCAACAAATGGTGAACCAGCAATGACTTGTTATTAACCAACCAGAGTCTGTCGTCTAAATTATGCGTCAGCCTTTGGGTTGCACAGGCTTGCTTTCCTGCGCTTCTTGTTTGGTTTGGTTTGGTTTGGTTTGGATTGTTTTTTTTTTTTTTTTTTTTTTTGGTGGTACTGGGGTTCCTGGAAACCCTTCTATCTCTAGGCTACACTCCCAGGCCTATTTTATACTTTTTATTTGGAAACAGGATCTCTAAAGCCAGCGTGACTGGCTTCGAACCTGCACGATCCTCCTGTCTCCGCCTCCCAAGTGCGGGGATTACAAGCGTGCGCCACCACGCCCGGCTCGGTTTGGTTTTTATAAGTGTACGTTGTGGACCCACCGTGTCGGAGTACATACAATGGTTTCCCTGCTCTCTTGGTTTCGGTTTCCCAGGTTCTGTTGGTTCATCCCTTCAGCCCTTCTGAGCCCACTAATCACTGATCTTTTGCTGTCTACAGTTTTGCCTTTTCCAGAACATCCCAGAGGCTGGAATCAAATAGCCTACACATACTCTTTTCAGACTGGCTTCTTTCACTTAGCAGTGTGCTTGTAAGCTTCCTTCAGATCCTCCAAGGACATCTCAGTTGTCTCTAATATTGGGCAAATATGAGTAAAGGGGCTACAAACATCCATGCGCAGGTGTCTGTGTGAATAGGCTCCCAGTTCACTGGGGCAGGCACCAAAGAGCACAGCTGCAGGGTCAAATGAGAAAAGCACATTTGACTTATAAGAAACTGCTCTGTCTAGTGGCTTTCACCAACAGTGGAGGAGCATTCTGGCTGCCCATGTCCTCGTCAGCACTTGGTGGTGTCAGTATTTTGAATTTTAGCCACAGTAATAGTAGGTGGAGTGTCTCACTGTGGTTGAACTTGCAATTCCCCGAGGACATGATGCGGGGCATCTTTTCGTATACTTACTTGCCATCTACCTGTCTTTTCTGATCATCTGCCCGCTTTTAAACTAGGTTTTCCTGCGTGTGGATTCCAAGAGTGTTTTGCATACTTCAGATAGACCAGTCCATCATGTGTTTTACAAACATTCACTCCCAGACTGTGGCTTGGCTTTTCATTCTCTTAACTATGTCTTCTACAGAGCAGAAGTATTTAATTAATAATGAGAATTAAAAATACATTGTACAAAACAAATGATCGTGGGATAGCAAAACATTAATTGCAGCTGTTGATCTTAGTTATTGACAAAAGCAAATTAGGGCAGAATCAAAGGACAAGTTTGGTGCTGAGCATTAGATGTGTCCTCTGGGGTGACAATTATAAAGATGTTAACTATGACCTGGATGGGGAGAGAGAGAGAGAGAAAGAGAGAGAGAGAGAGAGAGAGAGAGAGAGAGAGAGAGAGAGAGAGAGAGGGAGAGGGAGAGGGGGAGAGGGAGAGGGAGAGGGAGAGGGAGAGGGAGAGGGAGAGGGGAGGGGAGGGGAGGGGAGGGGAGGGGAGGGGAGGAGAGGAGAGGAGAGGGAGGGAGGGAGGGAGGGAGGGAAAGAGAGGAGGGAGGGAGAGAGAGAGGAGGGAGGGAGAGAGAGAGGAGGGAGGGAGGGAGGGAGGGAGGGAGGAGGAAGGAGGAGGAGAGGAGAGAGGGGGGGGAGGAAGGGGGGGGAGGAAGGAGGAGGAGAGGAGAGGAGAGGAGAGGAGAGGAGAGAGAAAGAGAAATATCAATCCTGGGGATTGAACCCAGGGGAATTCTACTTCTGTACTACACTCTCAACCCTTTAAAAATTTTTTTTGAGACAGGGTCTCTCCGATATCCTGAAGATTTCACTACGTTGCTAAGGCTGGCCGTAAAACTATGATCATCCTGTCTCAGCATCCCAAGTACTGAGATCCCAAGTACTGGGATTACAGGCATGCACCCATGCCTGGCTGACCTGGCATATTTTTATACATGAACCATACTAGCTTTGAGTTGACACCTTTTTTCATTAAGCACTCACTACCTGGTTAATAATTAGTTCATGAATTTTGTATAAATCAGTGTCACACTTCTTTGGCCCAAAGTCTTTCTTTTCCAACTGTTTAGAACACCAAGGAATGATATTCCCAAATCCTTTCCTTCCTTTCTGTTATATCTCATGATCATGTTGGCAAACCATTTTTATTACCCCGGGACAGAAGATATTGAAAGTGGCTAAGCGTACATGTCCTATCTCCTGCCTCGGACTGTAACTCCTCAGTGACCTTTGGCTCTTTTTCCTGTCCCTTTTGAAGACAGTTCTCATCATAATGTTCCTCCTCCTCCTCCTCCTCCTCCTCCTCCTCCTCCTCCTCCTCCTCTTCCTCCTCTCCTTTTCCTCCTTCTCTTTCTTCTTTATAGTACTATGAATTGAACCCAGGGGCATTTGACCTCTGAGCGACACCTCCAGCCCTGCTTTAGTTTTTATTTTGAAACAGAGTCTCACTAAGTTGCTGAGAGCCTTGCTCAGTTGTTGAAGCTGGCCTTGAACCTGTGATCCTCTATCTCAGCCTCCCAAGTACTAAGATTACAGGCATGTGTCACCATGCCTGGCACCACTTTCTCTTTTGGAAAGAATATTTTAGAAAGTTTGAATCTTGGGCTAATTATAAAACTGTTGTGAGATCCTCTTCACGCTTACTCATGTAAGTTCCTAAGGGTGAAGGTGCTGGGTCACAGCACTAGGCCTGTGATTTTGATCACATACCACTCCACCTATCAAACTTGCGCAAGGTCCACCCGTGCACACCACTCCAGCATCTCGTCAACTACGCGTTCCCTCGAGGCTTTGCTAACCGGTGTGTTAGCACACCTCCTTTTCATTGTTCTCTTTGTCACTTTGACAGGTAAACAATCCAGGTGTTTGTTAATTCATGATTTTCTCCTATGAGTGAGATTAAACATCTTTTTGTACACATAGGAGCCATTTCAATGTCTTTTTCTATGAACCACCTGTTCAAACTCTTTACAGGTTCTCTATTGTAAATTGATTGTTTTCTATACTGAGTAATTATAAGAGGCCTTAATGTATTAAAGAGATTAGTCCTTTGTCTAGCATATGAATTGCAAGTATCTTTTCCAATTTGCCAGTCTGTATTTTCACTTCACACCTGGTGATAATGATGATGATGAGGGTGATTTTGCCAACCAGTGGTCTTTAACTTCTCAAAATATGGAGTCCAACTTCCAATTGGCTGATCTCTTCTTTGATGACTTCTAGACTTTGTACCATCACGAGAAGGTACTAAAAGAAATGCCTTGTGTTTTTATCTGGTATTTGTAAGGTTTCAGGTTGCAACCATTTCATGTGGAACTATCTAGGCTTACAGTAGGAGGCAGGATGAAGTTTATTTTTTCTAGATGGTTCCCAGTTGTCTCAATATCAGTTACTACAGAGTTCATCTTTCCTCCACTGATTTGAGATTCCCCTGCCGTGAACGAGAGCTCTTTGTGTCTGAGGCCTGCCCAGGATGCTGCCTGATCTTCTCTCTGGCCATGTGCCTGCAGCACGCTGCCCTGATCACTAAGGTTTCAGGGTATATTTTAACCTCAAGAACAGCCATGCGTCCTTATTTCTCTTTCTCGTCCATTTCCTAAAACAAACCTTTCGTATTTTAATTGGGATACTGTTAAGGTTATAAATGGAAACAGGGAGGGTTGGCATTTTTATGTTGTCGAGTCGCTGGAGTTTTAAAGTTTTCTTCCTAGCAGTTCTATAAATGTTCTACACATTTGCACAGGGATTTAAATTGCTTTGTTGAGCTTGTAAATGCATTCTCCCCTTTCATAGATTTTACCTGGCCGTGGCTCCCGCTGTAGCCTATAGGGCTCAGCAGCCAAACTCAGATGTTCTCTTGGCTTAGTGTCCCCAGCCCGCTCACCATGCAGTTTCCATTCACAAATGTCAGGTGCCACTGTCTCCTTCTTAGCTCTCCCTGTCATCGGCCCTCACTGAGCCGTCTCTACACTGCTGGCCAAATAGTGTCACTCCTGCCACTTCCTCCAGCCCCAGAGCTCTGAGATCTTCCTAAGGAAGGTCAAAGGCTTCTCAGAGGACCAAAGCTCAGATGACTGAAATAGCCAGCGTGGTCGAGATGTGGCAACATCCCCTCCGGGGCTGCTGGCCCAGGGGAGACAGAAGGGCATTAGGAACTGCTCTCTATTTAAGATGGAAGCGTCAATAAGGGTTAGAAGACAATACTAGGCAAGAAGGTAGAGCCATGTGGAAGGAGGAGTCTCCATGCTTAGAGCTGGTGACAGGGGAGCTTGTTGGGGTGAGGAGAAGCCAGGTGCTGGTCTAAGGTGGATGAAGTAGGTGACTGGGGGCCCCAGTATACAGGAACACGGTGCCTACCCAACTTAGATGAGGACCGCCACTCCCAGCGGCCCCTGGTTTACCAGTTATCTGTGATTCCTGGCAGGTGCGTGGGAGTGGGTGATGGACACACTGGCTCAGGCTGGCTTCCTGGGGTTCACATGGAGCCTTAGCTTAGACTCCTCACACCGCCCCTCCTCCCAGACTGTTCGCCCTATGAAGGAGCGGGGCCATCTATACCCACATCTGAAAGCCACATGTGACTGCAACATCATGGAATTCCTCCATTCAGCAGCCTGTGCTCTGGACAGGCAGGGTGTGGGAAGTTGCCTCGCTTACCCAAAGGGTTGCAAGAAATGGGCTGTGATGCCTCTGTCTGGTACTTCTGGGGAAGATGTCCGGCTGTAGCCTTGACCAAGAGGGTCAGAATAGGACTGGGAGGGAGAAAACGGCCAGCCTGGCTCTTCTCGGATCTTCTCTCTTCCCTCTCTCTTCTCTCTCTCTCTCTCTCTCTCTCTCTCTCTCTCTCTCTCTCTCTCTCTTCTCTCTCTCTCTCTCTCTTTCTCCGTGTGTGTGTAAAACTGGGGATTGAACCTGGGGCACTCTACTTCTGAGCTATACCCTCAGCTCTATTTTATTTTTTATTCTGAAACAGGATCATGCTAGGTTGATGAGTCTCCCTACTTGCTGAGGTTGTCCTTGAACTTGCAATCTTTCTGTCTCAGCTTTCCAAATATGGGGATTACATGCTGGATGTCTGATTTCTCTTTTCTATTTAGATTTCCTGTGTGAGTTTTTAAAAATTAGAATAAATTGTTCCTTCACTAAACTCTCCCTCAAGCAAATAATGAACCAACCAAACAACTGGTCAACCAACCAACCGACTAGCACATTTGTCAAACAACAAAATTTAAAACATTGCTTTAGCACACATACCCCCATGCACACTCACACACACACATGCACAGAACACCCCCCCCCACACACACACACAAGGTTGCTTTCTCTCCTCCCCCCTTTTTTTACGGTACTTGGGATTGAACCCAAGGGCATTCTACCTCTGAGCTACACTCTCAGCCATATTTTTTATTCTTTACAGGGTCTCACCAAGTTGCAGAGGGTCTCACTACGTAGCTGAGGCTGTCCATGAACGTGCGATTCTCCCGTTTCAGCCTCCCAAGTACTAGTATCACAAGCGTGCGCCACCACTCCTGACTCCTTCCTTTTTTAAAATATCACATATTCAGGGCCCAGGCTGCCCATGTGACCTGGCTTTGGAACTGCTTAAAAAAACAATGTTGGTGTCACCAGCCGCCTTGTCTGGTTCACACGTAGGTTTCTACCTCTGTGAACCGGTGGCCAGCTGTTGACAGGTGAGGGTTTTGCTTCTTTGTGATAATCACAACTTGCCACATCTGTGGCCCCCTCTGTGCCTGGCCAGGCTCAGAGAACTGCGCCCCCATCTGGCCACCCCCTCCCTAACACACCACACACACACACACACACACACACACACACACACACACACACACACGGCAGGACGCACTCAGCCCTGCTCCGATGCTCCCGCTCTGCGGAGCCGTTTCCCGTTCTCGCCTTAACGCATCCTCCGGCTGGTCTTCTCTTACGTGTGGTTTTTACCAATGCTCTTTCCTCTGGCTGTTTGGTGCACAAAAAGATGTGACTTGGATTCTCAATGTGCTGTCAGTGGCCTGTGATGCTGCAGCTTGTGGACACAATTTGCATAAAAAATCCACTTCTTTAGAAGGGAGCAAATCGCTGCAGGAGGAGGTATCCAGGGCACGCCCGGACGTGTTTTTGTTCTTATCGTTTGGCAGTTCCGGAGCCGCTTTCTGGCCTTTAAATAATTTATCAGCACTTTTATTAGTCCTCTCTCTCCAGGTTGATGCTGTTTTCTGCTTTGCTGATAAAGGCTCTGCTTCTCTGAAAAAGGAGCCGGCGAGGCCACGGCTGAGGTGTGGGGAGCTGATGTCTGGTCTGAAGACACCGACCGTGTCTGGAGGGGCCGGGAGGCCTGCCTGGAGACGCCCGGCAGCCACCCGGGCATCTAACCCACAGCTCCGGGGCCAGTCAGGCTATGGAGAGCTTCCTGGAGGAACTGCAGCTTCTCTGGGCTAGGGCTCAGTCTGAGCCACCGTCCCCAGTGTCTAGCCACAGACGCCCCCGGCAGCCCAGGGCGACCCTGCCTGAGAGTTGAGGCACTGCTGGCCTTCCCTTCGGATGCAGTGGCAACTGCATTTTCAAAGTGGGTGGCCATGGCGCCTCCTACTGTCTGCCCTCTTCCTGAGATGGTCTAGCCACCCTCCAGTCCTGGGAGGTTGATGTCCTCCTCCCCGAGTCCGGGCAGGCTCCTGAATGCCATGGCAGAGAGGGTAAGGTGAGAGTGATATGTGTGTGAGTCCTGAGGCTAGAGGACGGAAGCTCTGTCACATCCACGGGACACACATCTTGGGAGCCCTGAGCTCCAAGGCAGTAGCCTGCCTGCCCTGGGCCGCCATGTTGTGAGGAAGCCCCGTTCACCCGAGGGGCCATGTGTAGGTGCCTGCGTGGACAGCCCCAGCCGAGGGAGCTGGTGACAGTCAGCTCAACAGCAGACACTGAAGGGAGCTGCCCGGGAGACAGCTGCCAGCTGCGCTGTCAAGGTGCCTCTCAGGACCTCCCTGGCACCGGCTCTGAATGCCAACCGCCCCATGTCAGCAGAGGACTGTTTCTGCCATGAAGTCTCAGGGCAGCCTGCTAAACAGCAGTAGCAACTGAGCTGGGGTCAAATCTCAAATCACAGAGCAGGTTAAAATGTTAGCAAAATTTTAAGACGCTAAATGCACAAATCTTTTTTTCTCTCTCTCTCCAGGTCTGGGATGAAACCCAGGGGCATTCGACCTTGGAGCTACACCCCTTGCCCTATTTTTATATTCTTTATTTTGAAACAGGGTCTCACTAAGTTCTGGGAGGGCCTCACTAAGTAGCTGAGGCTGGCTGTGAACCATGATCCTCCAGTCTCAGCCTCCCAGATGCTGGGATTAAAAGTGTATACCACCACTCCCAGCTGTACAAATTGTTTAAATTCCCATCTTGTAGGGCTCACTGAGTGTACAGGTTAAAAACATGGGAAAATTCAGCCAATGTACACATGGGATTAGAACTGCCTGGGGACAGGCTTTGACTCTCAGTTCAACCAGAGGGCTGGCAGGACATCTTTGTGCTGGAGACTTTCAGTTTCAGATTTTTTTTTTTTTTTTTTTTTTGATGATAGGAGTTGAGCCCAGGGGCATTCTACCTGTAAGCTATATACCTCCAGCTCTATTTTATTTTTTATTCTGAAATAGGCTCTCACTACGTGGCTGAGGCTGGCTTTGAACCTGTGATCCTCCTCTGTCAGCCTCCCAAGTACTGGCATTACAAGCATAAACTACCATGCTCAATTCAGATCTGATTTTTTTTAAAAAAAACTGTCTGACATGCAAACACTTTTTGTTTTCTGAAATTGCTTTAGAATCCAGAGTGCCTTCACTGGCTGGCAATTCTGGATGGTACAAGAACTGCCTGCAAGCCTGAGCACTGCCCAGTGTCCGTCTCAGCGGCTGCTCTGGTCCCAAGCATAAGTGGGCAAAACCACCACTGCCCCTGGAAGGCCTCTTCCTCCTCCCCTCAGCCCAGCAAGCACAGTGCCGGACACTTGTGACCCCTGGCCCCATGGTGTTTAAATGGCCATTTTATGCCTACATCCTACTTTAAAATATCATTATATTCAGACTAAAAGTAAAGCACGCTTATAATCCCAGTACCTGGGAGACTGAGACAGGAGGATCGCAGGTTTGTAGCCAGCCTTAGCTGCTCAGTGAGACCTCTGCAACTTAGTGAGACCCTGTTTCAAAATAAAAGAATAAAAAATAGGGCTGGGGGGGAGGAGCTCGGAGGTAGAATATCCCTGAGTTCAATCCTACATATTGCAAAAAATTAATAATAATAATAATAATAATAATAATAATAATAAATAAATCCTCATGGACAGGGGTGGGGTCTACATGCATGCTTGGGGATGTGGATTTTCAGTGGACTGACACTCGGGCCAGGCGGGAGGATGGAGCCGGTGTTAATCAGCGTGGTGCTGCCTGGCCTGAGTTAGCTGGTGCAACACTGGCAGCCCTGTAGAAGTCCGCACTCTGAGGCCTGGCACACAGGGGCTGGCCTCTGGTTCTTTTCGTTGGTTGGCACGTGGCACTTCACCCTTTGCTGCGTCTCATCTTGCTGTCCCTCGAAGCAGCTGGGGCTCCAGCAAAGGAAGAGGAGTTGCCAGTCCTGCAGGAAGAGGAGACTGGGAAGTGCCCACTTCTGCTTCTCTGTCTTGGCTGCCACCGCCGTCCCACAGTGCTCTGCAGAGAAGTCCCTGGAGGCTGGGAGACAGCCCCTCGCTGCCGCAGCCTTGACTGGAGCAGGAGAAGCAGGATCTTGGCTGGGGAGCTCCCCCGCCCTGCCTCGGGGGATGGTCTGGCTTTGCACTAACCAAGACAAAGGGCACCAAGAGGCTCTCTTACAAGTCCAGAGAGCTGGTGTGTTGACCAGGAAACCTACAGGGCTCAACCCTCCTCTCTAGGGAAGAGCTGTCAAACGTTGCCCATCTCCAAGCAGAGCTCCTCACGGTGTACATGCACACAAGTGCCTCAGTTTACCTGGTAGATCCCCCGTGCTCAGGACGTGGGAGAGGACATCATCAAGACACTCGACACTCCCTGGATTTACACACACCAATGTGCCTCCCACTTCAATACAACCAAACGCTTAAAAAGTAGCCATTAAGCGTTGGAGAGACCCACCTCGCTCTGATTCATAATAAAATATTAACCAGTCGACTTCCATTTTGTTGGGGGAGTACTTAAAACCTTTCTTTGAACAAATGATCTTCCATTTACTCCCCCTCCCCCGCGCTCGAGAATGACACTGTGTAAGGGCTGTAGTGATGTATTCCTGCAACAGGGGACCCTTAATATTTTCAGTGCTTTTAATTTGCTTTATGTTATAAATGAATAATGTATGTATGACCGAGAGTAACTCATTAAATGTAAGTGTCATAAAATAAGGCACTTAGGGAAGAACAGTGTGGAAGGATCCTGACGTCCTCCTGGATCTTGCATTAGGTACATGAATCATGTTTGTTTTCTCTTCACTTAATGCAGAAAACAGCCAAGAAGGTAAATGTAATTACTGTAATTCTATTTTGAAAGGTCCAGGAGGCAGGGGAATGGAGCTCGCACAAACATCAGAAAAGGCAGCTGATTCTGGCCAGTTCAATTTTGTGTCTTCTCTGAGGAACTTAACTAGACCATGTGGGGAATGGCCAGGAGTCATTGCTTACTCTGAGCCGCCTAGAGCTTTCCAAGGCCCTGTTTAGCGTGTCTGAGACACGGGGAAGTGACTTGACATGGGGTTCTCTCTTAGAACACCATGACTCAGCTGGAAAATGCAGCAAAGTTTCTCAGGCACCCTCAGCTGGAAGCCCCCTCCCCATCTTTCCAGACCAGACCTGCAGCAGATTGAGGAGTTGGCAGAGGGCAGCACTGGTGCCAGGAGACCTGTCACAAGACCCATTCTGGCGTATGCGTAAGGGAGATGCACCTGTGTTTTGGTCAAGTGGGTGCCGACTCTACAAAATGTTTATTATACAGATGCTGGCTATGTAGAAAGATGTGGTTGGGTTTCACTTTGATGTTGGGGCAGCACTTTCTAGTGATTGCTTTTCCCCACCCCTTGGCTTGAGGAAGGCCTTTGTGAACGGAGCTGTAATGGGACAACAGGAACAAATACAAGCGTTAGTGCATCCCTTTGCCCCACGGCTCAGTTAGAAATGAAATGACCAGAGAAAGACGGCACACGCCTCAAGGCCAGAAAGTGGTGGTGACCAGCGTCTGCACCAAAGGAATCATGGTTCCAGCAGCCAAGAGCAGTGATCACGTTACTTCAACACTGTCCAAGGGCCAAGTTCTACGTGAGGTGATTTGTGTTCCAAAATGTGAGGACTGCTGCGTACAAAGACATTACTGCTCCTGTTTTCAACATGAGAAAAATGTGATGTCAACCACTCAGCCAAGCATGGGAAGGAAGGATGGGGAGGGAATGGTGTGGGGATTGGGTGGGGCTAACTGGGCAATGTATGTCCACACAAGTTTTTTATCCTATTATGATGTATGAATACAGTGCACCAATAAAAAAATAAAGAGGATAAAGAGGGATGAGAGAGAGAACTTACCAAGAACCATGAAGCTTGTGAGCAATGGGTTTGAGACCCAGAACCAGCCTAACTCAAAGCCCAGGGTCCCTTTCTACCATACATGGCCTCCTTTCTACAACTCTGGCCTGGTGTGTATATGGCACATGTACCCAGATGCCCAGATGCTGTGTGTTGCAGGAGGAAGGGCAAGTGCTGTGGAAAGCCTCTAACACCTTTGCAGGGCAGGCTGGTCATTCCAGGCTAGGCAGAGTTGACGTCAGTTAGGCTGCACCAGTAGAAGACACACATGGCATGACAGGGGCACACCTGCTCTGGCCATCTACATGAGAGCAGCACGCTTTCCCCTTATTGCTTTTTAACTTTCAAAAAATAAGAAGATCATCAAGAGCTTGACAGGACATTGCTTTCTAGACAAATGTATCACCTCACATTTCTGTCTGGCTTTCAACTCACGGTCCGGAACGACATGACAACTGTACGCACCACATCAGCCCTCTGCGCTTTTCCTGTTAGACTTGTCTCAATGCTCATCTTGGCTGAGGAATGAGATCCTCCTACCCCAACAGCCTAAAATAATGACAGGGCACAGTGCTGGTCTACCTGTTGTGGGCTTCACACCACATATATGACTTATCTGAACTGAGTCTTCATGAGGAGAAAGACTCGGTCACCTCACTTTGTGAGGAGTTCCATATCACCAGTATCACCACCACCATAATCACCATCACCACCACCATCAGCAGCACCATTATCGACATCATCAGCACCATTATCATTACCATCATCACCACCATCATCATTATCAGAATTACATCATCATCATCTTATAACCTGTAGAGAACTGGAGCCATGATTGGTATAAGTTTTCAAGTCTATATTTGAAGTCCCAAAGATGGGTAAGAAACCCCTGGACCAAGCATAGTTTGAGCTATCACACTATCACACTTAAGTTCTAAACACATGAGCCAACAGGAACGTGGTACCCAGAGGAAGGGCACCCAACGCCATCAGAAACCCTCCGAATGAGTAGTAGAGTCGCCAAGTTTCAGATGAGAACTAAGACCTTCTAGCTGGCTTATCTATGACCATCAGCAACCCTTAGAATGAGTCATAGAGTCACCAATGTTCAGATAAGAGCTGAGACCTTCTAGTTGGCTTATCTATGGCCATGCAGTCAAGTAAAGACAGAGCTGAGTGTCCAGTCCAGGCACCTAATGTCACACCAGTGTCCTGTTGTTTACCACAGTGTCTCTAGCACAGGCTAGTACCTCTCTCCCACTGTTGCTCCATCCTGCTCAGACACTGCCTCCAGGTTCCTTCCTGAGAGAAAGGTCTGGGGCTGAAGAGATCAAGAATCTTATGTCCATTCTCCAAGCATCTGTGGCCTCTTTTTTGAGTGAGTTAGAACAGAGACTCCTCAAAGTCTCTTTCTGATATTTCTAGGTCTCTGTGCAGATGATCTTTTACTAGAGATGTTAAGGCCTTTAGGTTTTAGTGTACTTAAACTATGGGTTGGTTTACTGGCCTTGGCTCTTTGGCTCAACATCACTTGGAAAGTAAGAAATGGCTCAGGGTTACCCTGGTGGGGTCAGTCTCTTCGTCACATCCTACAAACCTGTACATACCCATACCGATTCTCCCCACCTTTTTTAATGCTACATGTGTGTACCTCCATCTGGATTACACAGATGCCAGAAACTCCTCAAGACCCACAGATGAGGGGCCCCCTTTTCTGGGAAGTTAACCTTGCTTTTCACCTTCTTAAGCCACTCTTATAAACTAACCTTCCAAATGTTCACAGAGACCTTAGTAATTTATGCTTAAAAAACCAGAAAATCCCTTCCTTATAATTCCAGCCTGGGGTATACTGATACCCACGCCCAAAGCCGTAACTCCACTGGAATGGCAGTTAGTTGAATATCTGCCATTCTTTAAATCCACACTTTAAACACAAACATAAGTATTGGAACTGACCTTTTGCAAAATCTCAATGCATTAAAACAACATTTCTGTGTCTGACTTAGACAGGCTCTGAATGTTTAGTTAAAATGTTCAAACTGTTGGACTTTGAAACCAGATCCCTGTTATCCGTTCAAGGATGAACAGAGGCCTCAGATAACTGGGGCAGGGGAGGGGTCTGAAGTTCAGAGAATGAAGCAGATGGGAAGGCAGTACAACAGTTCTGACTTGTCTCAGTGCCAACCTAAAGTCACTCGTAGAATACGAACACTCGGGACTCGTTCATGAGTCGTGTGGCTAGTACACAAGTTCACTGGGATGCGGCCAGCAGCTGTGTAGTGAGGTGTGGTGGTGGAGCTGGGGAGATGCTGGAACGGAAACAAAGGAGCTAACTATGGACCAGGGTGAGAGAATGGAGGGTGGTGGAGCTGGTGTACGCGCAGGAGGAGGCTGGGTATGTGGACGATGCTCGGCTTCATTCTGCATTGCTGCGGCCATGAATATTTAAGCCTATGCAGATTTTGCAGATGCTAGGGCCATTTTGACGTCTCACTTAGATGTGAAACATTGAATACGTGATCTACAGTGGTTGCCTCAGACATCGCTGCTCAGTTGGCTACCTGTGTGTGTATCTGTGTGCGTGTGCATGTGCACGTATGTGTGTGCACATAGGGGTGTGGAATTTTCTCTTAGCAGCAAATCTGACCACAATCTCGTGGCATGAGGAGGTTTATGCATAATTACCATGTTTTACTACTAAGCTAAAGATGTGGGCCAAGTTACGAACCACAGCCCCCAGTCTTGTGTTCGTTTCTTCTAAGTCAGTTACAAAAACATATAAATGACAAAGCCACCAGGTACAAGGTTCCCGATGACAGTTCTTGGGAGTCAGCTGGGAAAGCCCTGAGGCTGGGTAGGTACTGTGCATGGGAGGCTCTGCCCTCTCTCCGCCTCTCACCTCCAAGCTGGTGACTAGAATGGGGCTCACGGACCCCACCAGAGGCCAAGCAGCTCAGATCACTGGAGTCACTGGAATCTTGGAACCTGGGGTGGCTTCACCTGCTGTGTTTCAAATGGTTTTGAAGTCGCCATCTTTTGTGCTCAGCGGAGAAGTCAGCGAAAGCTTACAGTGGGAAGAAATGCCACAGTAATAGGGAATGAATGATCCACGGTCATCCAGGGTTAAGCCAGGGGCTCGAGTGTGCATGGGGCAGGAGCTGCCAGGGTGCCCACAGGCACAGGCAGCTGGGCTTCCCCGCTCAGCGCTGCTGGCTCCATCCGCCTCTGTAACACCCAATACCACCTGACACACCGTCCACCTGCTAGCTGCTCCTTGCCCACTGCAAGGCAAGCTCCAGAGGGAAGGGAATGCCATTTCCTTGGGTCACCGCTGCCTTCCTGGGGGCTGGAACCACATCTGGCACATAGAAACTGCTTAGCTTTTGCAGAATGATGAACTGTCTCCATCCTCCTAGCATGGAGGGGCCCTGCTGATGTGTGTCCAGAGGGGCCTCGCCCAGTGAAGAACTGTTGATAGGAACAACAGTTGGGGATGTGTCTGGGGCTCGGGTTAAGAAGTGGTGGAGAAGCCCACCAGCCCTCAGCAAATGGGGGGCCAGCTGGCGCGGGGCCGGGGAGACGCAGGTGTCAGGGAGAAGCAAGGGCACCGCTAACACACATCACTTTACCATCATCACTGTGCCCAAGAGTCTGTACCAATACTCCCTGGAAAGGAGACTTCCCAGCTATTTTCAGAATTCTGGAGTCTGCGGAAAACAACCACTGAAATGATTCTCATCAGCGCTGGAGTTTGCTGCAGGCCAAAGAGGAAGCCGGCTATTCAAAGCGAGAGACCTGGCTCGGGAACACTTTGAGATGTGCACACCAGGTCCCTGCTGCTGTTCGGGAGTGAGGCGCCCCACCCCCACCAAAGCAGATGTTTGACAGTCATCCCACTGTGTGTGTGCACGAAATGGGAACACATGCAGAGCCGGTTACATAAAGATCTCCGCGACTCCTACTGTGGAAAACAGTCTATCAGCCTCTACTAAAAAAACTCCTGGATCTACCATTGTCTAGAGAACAAAGCTTGGTCCCTTGACCTGGCCCCTAACACCCTTCCCATCTGGGTCTCCATGTGACTATAGAGACCTAACATCTTCTCTGTTCTGGCCTCGTACCCGAGCTTCGGCCATGACAGTCTGCACCCAGCGGTCACCCTCTTCTTCCTTTGCTCTATTCCGAGCTCCTGAGAGTCAGGGGTAACATCTGTGCCATGCACCTCTGCCACACGCCCTGGCTCACAGACACCAAGCAAGTGCTTGGTGAACAAGACCAATCGGCAGAAGGCTCCACCCATCTTCTTTCTCCACAGCGGCAAATTTCTAACATCCAACCTGACTGTCCCTTCGATTCACACCAGAAGTGAACCTCGTCTGCACGGCGGGGGAGGCTTGCCAGGGTCTGTCCCGTCTTCTCTCCACTCGCCGCCTCCGTCTCTCTTGGGAGAGCTCCCTCCCTCGGCTCCATCTTGGTCTGTGCTGAATGTTTTGACCTCCTCCTCCACACTTAGCCATCTGCTCGGCCTGGCTGGCTTCCTCATGGAACCCTTCCACTCTGGCCCAGGATGCGTGCACTGGGAATCTCACCCTGCCTCCCCTGCAGGCACCCTACCTTGTTTGACTCACTCCCTGACCAGGCTTTGGGCTGACTGAGGATGAGACCATTTGCCATGGCACCCCTAGAGAAGACGTACAACCACCACGATTGGACGAACTTCCGCACTGCGACTCCTCCACGGTGCTCCTCGGACTGTCGGCAGCGAGTGAACGTCGCAGGCCCAAGTGCCCGCGATGCGCGCAGTGAGCCCCTGCAGGAGGACCACACAGGGCGACCGACCTGCCCTTTCCCTGTCTGGGCCCACAGTGCTGTCCAGAGTCTCTGAGCAGACTACACAGGAAGCCCAGCAGAGGAAACACCTGTCTCAGCTATACCATCACTCGTTTTAGGTAGCTTCACATTAGCAGAAGGGCTCAGAGTTTGCTTTGGAAAACAGGCCACTTCTGCTGGAAATTTCTGGAAGACTTTCTGGCCAGATGGCAACTCCCCAGATCCATCCCCACCTGCTTTGTGCTGACCATGGCAGCCACTCGGGGCTGGGAAGGTATTGTCCTGTTCCTACAGAGTCTCTCCAGGCTGCAGAGCTGATCCGAGCTCCCCTGTGCACCTGCACCTCCACACTGGGGTCCCCGGCACCCTCTTTGGCCGGAGCCTTCCCCGAGTTCTGAGCTCTACTATGTCTTCAAAGCACGCTGTGGCCATCCAGCTGGGATAAGTGGCTCTCAGTAAGAAACAAGGTGGGGGTGCTCATCATTTGGGGGGGAGCTGACTGTGCTCCAGCTGAAAAGACCCCAAGGCAAAGCCCACGTCCCAGGAGGGCTGGGCCAAGACGTCTGTGCACTCTCGCCACAATTCCTGCCACGTCTGATGGCGGGAAGTCCCAGGCAGGGTTCTAGGATGTTCTGTGCAACCATCAAGGCTGCAAGTTGATTTCTCCAAGCCCAAATGCTAGTGTGGCTGGCACCATGGAGTTGGCTTTCCTGTGGTGTAAATAGGCCACCTCCAGGCAACATTTTTTCATAGCCGTGGGAGCTCACAATACCAGCTCCTGCTCGCACCATAGATAATAGCAGACTTCCATACATGGAGCCCCATCTGATCACACAGCGGGCTTTTGTGCAAGGTGCTTAGGTGCATGAGTCACCTATTTACAAATGGGCATCGGAGGCTCCGAGAGCGTCAATGACGTGCCGCGGAGCCTCCCCCCCAGGTGGCAGAGGACGGAGCTGGATCAGAGAGACTCTCATTAGCTCTCTGAAGCCAGGCAACGTCCAGGCTGCCTTCTGTGTTTGGTCACAAATGGCGGCAGATTTCTTTTCTTTTCTTTTTTTTCTTTTTAAATCATATAGCAGAGACTCAACAACTCCAGGGCCATTGAAGCCCACAGCTCAGCAGCAGCACCAGGCTGCCCTTGGTGCTCATTGAACCAAACAGCAGCAACACAAACCAGGGGACTCGGGGTCCTGTGGCCCAAGGGCTCTGTACCACAGCCTTCCTATCTCTGCTTCGGCCAACGGCTCCAGCTCCACCCCAGGAAGCAGCTTATCTGGGGAAGGCGTGGACAAAAGAAACTTCCATGGCCTGACATCCAGAGAGAAGCTGGTTTATCTGTCTAGCCTCCCTTTCTCTGCCTCCCTCTCTGGCCGCCTCCTGCCTCAGCTCCCTGCTCACACTTTTAGCCAAGGATTCAGCTCTTCTATCTCCGCTCGCAGGCATTCATTTTCATTAAAACATGAAGATGGAAGATATGATTTCAGTTTCCTTTGATTCTGGAAATACTAAAGGCTGTTTAAAATACTGCCATCTAAGCTAGGTGTGGTGGCACACACATGTAATCCCAGGATTTGGGAGGCTGAGACCAGGGGATCGCAGTTCGCAGACAGTCTCAGCTAATTAGTGAGGCCCTCCGCAACTCAGTGAGACCCTGTTTCAAAAATAAAGAATAAAAAATAGGGCAGGGGGTGTAGCTCGGAGGTCAAATGCCTCTGGGTTCCATCCCCAGACCCACAAAACAAAAAACAAAACTCCCATCTGAGCTGGGACAGAGTCCTGTTTTCCTAAGGAGGGTCTGCGTTGTTAAAATTCCTCCCTCCCCTTCTGGAGGAAGGGTCTCCTGTCTCCCTCCAGCCCTGTGTGTGCTTTCAGTTCATCTGCTACCTGGTCTACAAAGGAGCTGCCCTGCTCAGCCACTGGGCGACGGGCTTCCATTAGAAAGACTTTTATTAAGAAGTGGAGCTGAGTTTGTGATGGGATTGGACACGGTCTTAACTGCTTCCCTAATTAAGTTACAATTACTCTCCCTCCCCCATTGCTCTCCAGTGAATGCAGAAGTCAGCAGGATCCTTGATAAATTCTCTCTGGATGCTTTTTATAGGAAGACCACGGGCTAGAGTCAAGGTGGTGGTATCTTTCTATGTATAACCCATTCTGTTTAATGGCCTCCTGTTTCCCCCTTCCTTGGCCTTTCAACCACCACTGAGCTTAGTCTTGAGGCCTGAGGTTCGGCACAGTAGTTTAAGTGGTGTTGGGCCTGCCCTGCGTGGCCAACAGGCTCGTCCTAGGCTCCGGGCAGGCAGGGGCCACCACACACCTTGGGAACAGGGTCAGCGCTACTGCTGTAGGGCAGATCTCTTCCAGCGTGCATGGCTGGCTGGTGGCAGGAGGAAAGAGCATTCATCTTCTCTCCCATAAGTCCTTGGAGGAAAAGGGGGCATGACTCACATCTCGCCCTTCATGAGGGGCACTCTGTGCTAGCCAGTTAAAGAAAGGCAAAGTCCTACTTACAAGCCAAGTACACTCAGGGCTGCTTAACAGCTGAACGCATCATCTACGGAATACTTGCTTTTCCCTGTGACTAGAAGCAGCCCGTCAGTTCCTCCGCCTTTGGGCAATCTTGGACCTCATCGATGTTCCTGAACCCGTTTGTTTCTGTCTGGCTTTGGCTACTGTTCAGAAGTGGTGCGTTAAGTGCCTCCTGAACAATTTCTGGCTGGCCCACGAGCAACTGGTTTAAGTGAGCACCGAGGACACGCCGGTCCTGGGCTCCGGGCTCCGTGCCCTGCATGGCTCGTGCCCAGGATCTGCTCCAAAGCCTTTTTACTGAGGGACCACACAAGCCTAGTCGGGTGGCCCAGTGGACGGAGGCTGGTCCCAATAGCCGGGTGGCCCAGTGGACTGAGGCTGGTCCCAATAGTCGGGTGGCCCAGTGGACTGAGGCTGGTCCCAATAGCCGGGTGGCCCAGTGGACTGAGGCTGGTCCCAATAGCCGGGTGGCCCAGTGGACTGAGGCTGGTCCCAATAGTCGGGTGGCCCAGTGGACTGAGGCTGGTCCCAATAGTCGGGTGGCCCAGTGGACAGAGGCTGGTCCCAATAGCCGGGTGGCCCAGTGGACTGAGGCTGGTCCCAATAGCCGGGTGGCCCAGTGGACTGAGGCTGGTCCCAATAGTCGGGTGGCCCAGTGGACTGAGGCTGGTCCCAATAGTCGGGTGGCCCAGTGGACGGAGGCTGGTCCCAATAGCCGGGTGGCCCAGTGGACTGAGGCTGGTCCCAATAGCCGGCTGGCCCAGTGGACTGAGGCTGGTCCCAATAGCCGGGTGGCCCAGTGGACTGAGGCTGGTCCCAATAGCCGGGTGGCCCAGTGGACGGAGGCTGGTCCCAATACAGCCTTTTCCTCTAGAATTCACGCTCTGCTCCATAAGTTTGGCCTTAAAAGGTCAAATCCCCTCTGCATGTTAAAAAGAATGGCGCCCACATCTAACGCTAACATTTAAGAGTATGGTGCCCACATCTCCAGCTCTGGCGCTGCAGGGACATAATGGCGGACACCCAAGGAGAAATTCTCGTCTGAATCTAGACATCCATTCCCTTACCGCTTCGCTTCTTGGTCCCCCGATGATGGGTTTAGTTACTTTATGGCTTCTAAGAGGAGCTTGAGGACAGAGCTGAGTGGGGCTCAAGGGGACAGTCAATGGGGTGTGGCAATTTTATGGGTGCATGTGTTGGGTGGGCGGGCTGAGGACTGCAGGTTTGTAATTTTGATTTCGGCTCACCTACTGCTGGGATCGGTAAGGGCCAAGTTTCCAGGGCTACAGTGACACTTTGGCTGACAGTCTTTTTGTTTTATTTTGTTGTTGATAAGACAGATTTGGGGCAGCCCTAGACACAGCCCATGTGGGTCTCCACTCGGGGCATCCAGAGGTGCGCTAACAGCATAGATGGGATGAAGGTCAATGCCGACCATCTGACTCCCGAGCACTGGGAACTGCTGCGTGTTGAGTTGGGGATGAGGTCTGGGTTTCCTGCCTTATTTGGAAAGAGACATCATTTTAATGGACTCTCTATGAGAAAATATAGTCAACCAAATCCGGACAACTGCTTTGGTTTTGAACACCATGCTGCCAGAACACGCAGACCCACGCCATCCCAGGCATGAAGGAGGAGGAGATGTCTTAGGAATTAGAAAGGGATGTGTCTGAGAAGCTGCCAAGCCACCGGATTCTATGGGCTCTGTGGTCCTCACCCCACCCTGGCCTGGTGGGGAGCTCTCTTCTTGCCTGAGCTACCTCATTCTGCTCCCACTTTTACCCCTCCTGGGGCCCATCACTGGCCACCTCTGGAATAGACTGCCTACCGTTCCTATTTCAGACAGGTGCTGCTAGGGATTTGGGGCAGGAAGCAGGAGGCCTCACAGGCTCACCGGCGCGGATGGAGAGCACCCCGCTCCTGGCCCCATGAGGCACCAGGTGTTTTCAGGAGGTCTGCAGAGCAGCCTGGCCGCGTGGCCAGCTGCAGGTAGTGCCTACCTGAACCTCTGCTTCACGGACTGTTTCTCCGGGGACTTGCAGACGTGCCCCGCATAGTACAACGGGAAGAACAGAAAGTTCCAGTTGGTGGCAAACCAGGTCAGGGTGAATGGCGCGTCGAACGTCCTGAAGGTCAGCCTGGCCAGCTGCGTGGAGCCGGCCCAGGAGGCACACACGCACAGCACGACCGCCACACCCCAGAAGGTCTTCCTGAGCTGTGTCTGCGAGCAGGTCCAGCGGCGGCTCGTCCTCCCACCGGCCTCTCCCCCGGCCGGCGCCTGGGCCTCTGCCGGGCCCGGGGGGTCCCGGGGGCGCTCCTCCCCTGGGGAAGAGAAGACACATTAGCAGGCCTGTAGACTGGGGTGGGGAATAGGGAGGAGGACATCTGCCTGGGTTCTTGTGCTCCCAGGCCTGGGCTCCAGCTGTGGGTCAGGTCACAGGGAAACCCTGAGATGCAGAATCCCCGGCCCCTCCTGGACCCTGGGCCTGAACCTGATTCTGACGGGCGATCTACCTGTCTGGGTTTGAGAAACTCCTCCAGACACACACACAGAGGCCCAAGTGTCCTGCCTGCCAGGTGCTACCAGGAAGGCAGAGGTTCCCACCGGAGCAGGTGGCAGGTCTTGACTTCTAAAGGTCCCAGGACCTGGACAGGAGCCCCTCTCTGCTGCTGAGAGGCACAGATGCCAAGGCTGGCCTCTAATATATTCTGCAAGCTAAGCAACAACAGACCCCTGCTTCTTCCGTCTGCTCTAACTGGCCTCCTGCGTTTGGCCTCCAGTCTGTCCTGGAGGTTTACTTAAAAACCACAACCTATGGAGCTGGCCTGTGAGAGGCCAGGGCTGGGGCACTGCCCGGCAGGGCTGCGTCCCATCGGGATAGCAGGCTCAGCCCACCGCGGCACCCGAGAGCGTGAGAAAGCGGGCGCGTCTTTCCAGCATTGGCTTTTCATTGATAATTGTGCGTGCGCACCAGTCAGCTGGAAACAAACTGAGCAGAAGCCAGTGTCCGTGTGACCAGGGACAGATGTGGGTTCCCAGAAGGCAGCACTGTGCCCCTCATGCGCTCGGAACCGAGCCGAATGAGGCTCACGGGTGCTCAGAGGCGCTATTCACGACAGGGTACGGCACATGAAAGTCTCCCTACTCTAACTTAATGCTCATTCCAACGTTTTTTATTTTTTGTAGTACTGGGACTTGGACCAAGGGGCATTCTACTTCTGAGCTACATCTCCAGTCCTATATCCCCAGTCCTTTCTATGTTTTTGTTTGGAAACAAGGTCTCCCTGGTTTGCTGAAAGTCCGGCTATGTTTCTGAGGTAGATCTCGAACCTGTGATCCTCCTGTCTCAGCTTTCCAAGTGTTGGAATTACAGGCATGGACCACGACATCCGGCCATGCCAGCACCTTTAGTGATGTTAAATCAAATTTTGCATGCTTTATGAAGCATTATAATTGTTAGAGTCAAACACCTTGATTCCACACAGCCTCTCAGCCAGGTGTGGCAGCACACGCCTGTCAGCCTAGTGTTTTGTTGGTCGAGGCAGAAGGATGGCAGGTTTGAAGTCAGCTTTGGCAACTTAGGACGATTGTTAAAAAAAAAAAAAAAAGGCCAGGCATGGTGGTGAATGCCTGTAATCTCAGTACTTGGGAGGCTGAGACAGGAGGATCATAGGTTCAAGGCCAGCCTTAGAAACGGTGAGATCCTGTTTCAAAATAAAATAAAATAATAAAATAAAAGGGTGGGCTGTCACTTGGAGGTAGAATGTCCCTGAGTTTAATTCCCAGTACCACAATACATAAATAAATAAATTAATTAATGCTGGAGATGTAGAAAATTAGGGGACACAGAGGTAGCATGCTTCCCTAGGTTCAGTCCTCAGTACCACACACCACACCACTCACACAAGCATACTCAAACCCTGTTATCCATGCTGGCTCATCCTAATCGCCGGTCCAGACCATGTCTGTTTTAATCAAATAGAAACCTCAGCGTCACAAGGCTAGTCAAGGACAGGTACAAAACCTGGTCGACATCACACCTGCTTTGCGAATACAGAATCTTCCTCCTCTCCCTTTTCCTGTGTGTGCATGCGTGTACCTCGAGGCCTCCTGGAGAACCCAGTGTTTGCCTCCCGCCACCCAGACTCCTGACATGCTGTCTCTGCATGGACTGCGGGTAGGAGAAGCCCAAGAGGGCAGACAGGACGGAGGGTCAGCCTTTTGCTGCGTCCCCTCCCACCCAGACTCCTTAGCCTGGTTCCCGGTGAATTCTCGCAATTTAAGGTGAACTCAGCTCTGGACAGGGGCACACAGGATCCCATGTACTCAGCAGCTACCTGCCACGTCCCAGGATCCCCTGCAGCCCTTCATCACGAGGGCAACTGGGTTACTTTGATAACCTCTGAGAAGACATAACTGCGTGGACTGGGAGCCCTGGATGCAACGTCACGGCTGTTACCACCCATGCACTGCTGCCGCCGCCAGTGCCCAGGAGCCTCCGAGGCAGTGCGTAGGGACAAAAGAAAACAAGCCGTGGCAAAGCTGCTTTTGATCAAGGAAATTTGCATTTTGTACTGGGAATTTATTTCCTTGGGGAGGAAAGATCTGGGAGGTAAATGATGACTGCTTTTCCGGGGTGGGGGACGGGCGGGAATCCTCTGGAAGTTTCGCCCGAAGCAGTCTGACGGCATGTGGAGTGGGCCTCTGTCCAGCCCACTTTCTGGCTGTCGCAGGCTCTGCGTTGGCCTGTCCGCCTCACCTTCATTCCCCAAGGCCTGCAGATGGGTTAGTGAGGTCTCCTCGTGCAGCGATTGAGGGTAATCCCTGAATAACACAGGCTCGGTGTCAATGACGGCTCCTGAGAAACCTTAACTGGCTTGGAGAAGCGTGCAGCAGGCCGTCTGCACCCTGGGGAGGAGTCTGCTCAGGAGGGAGCGGGGCAGCCCCTTTCAGAGCTGGCCCTGCACACCTGTGAGCACCAGGGAGTCGCTGACATCCGCCGGCCCTGGTACTCGGCCGTCCAGCCTCCTGGGACCTTGCCGCATCCCGGGCATGAGTATGTCTCATCTCTGGACATACAGCAGGTGCGGACCAGCTGCAGCCCCGTGGTACTTTGGTGCTGCTTAACACCTGCAACCAAACCTCCACATGTGTGCACCCCTATTTTATGATATTTCTTTTGTTTCTCATTGTCAAACAGCATTTCTCCCTCCCATGACTTTAAAATAAGCTGGAGTTCAGGCTGCTGCAACTCACAAAGGCACCATGCTCTTTCAACAGGGCACTTTATATGCAGGCTGGCTCTCCCAAGAAAAGGGCTGCCCCTCCCTCTGCCTTCTGTGGACCTGTAAGAAGGGATGCCTGGCCCATCACACTCATGCCGGGGGGCTGCTGTCAGGGAGGGGCAACACCTCTGGTCTCTGATTTTGGAGGTGCAGAGCATAAGACAGAAACCAGCAGAAGAATAGAGGAAAATTATAGCATATGGCATGGGCTATTTTACAACTTATCTGAAAGGAAAAAAAAAAAATCCTTTTCTAACATACACCGTGAGTTCGCAGAGTCCTTGTGCACCACCAAGGCAGGACCCAACTTGCTCTATCCAGGACGGACGTGGGGCTGGTGTTCAACTTGACCTCCCGGCTTAATCTCCTACCCACGGGTAAGCGCTCCACACCGGCAGGAGGTGACGTGGCTCAGCTCATGCCCGGGCATTGAGGCTTTCACAGGGAAACACCCGGGACCTGCCCCGGGCAGAGCGCCAAAGCTGCGCAGCTCCCTTGAGGTCCTTTGCATTTTTTTTTTTTTGCCACCTCATAATTTTGGGCGCCATCCTCTGCTCGGTCACTTCCTGCTGCTGCTACAGATTCACAGAACAAGTTGGACCCACATAGTTAATCTTTACAGCTCAGTTTCCCAAACCACACGCACACACACATATCCAGGCACATGGGCACACACACACGCATGACAGATTCCCTGTCGCCCTGCACCTCAGCCTTTCGGAGCTTTGCCTTCTGAGTGCCACCCAAAGCGAAGGACTTTAATCAGAGAAACCTAGCTCTGCTGATGAGGAAGCTAGTTAGACTCGGAACTTTTCTGCTGAAAGAGACAATGGAAACTCTATTCTAGTCTCTTTCTTTGCAGAAAGAGAAAGCCAGGCTCCGCCGAGAGGGGTAGAGTCATTCTCAATATATTAATTAACCAGAGATGAAGCCCCCGGTCTTGCCACCTCATCCGGAGTTCTTCCTTCTAGACCTTTCCCCAAAGCTACAAGCTGTTTTAGCCCGGGGGAATGTATCGCTCGCCAAAAAGGCTTTTAAGAATTCAAACTCTTCTTGGCTCTCCCGACAGAGCTGTTCGGAAGCCCTTCCCACCTCGTCAAGCCTTCGGTCCTCCATCCGTCACTTTTGGCAGAAGGTTTCACTTCCTACGTGACAGAGATCAAAGCCTCCTGCGCAGTCCCTCGGCTTGCCTCCTCCGTAGCCCTGCACGCCTCTGCGCCTGCCCAGCATCTCCTGGCTCCTTTACAGGGTGAACCGCCCCCTTCCTCTTTCCCGAGCTCTCCTCCCTTGCCCCCGCCACATCCAGGCCAGTGCTATGGCAGTCGGCTTTCTTTCTGGCAACCTCAGACCTGCTCCAGAATCAGCCTCCATCCTGGAGTTCCCAGAAATGCTCGGCTCCCTCCGAAGATCGCTCTCTTCCCTTAAGACAGCATGGCTCCCAGCAGCACCCACAGCCGGGCACCTCACAGGGTCCCGCCATCGCACCCTCCCCACTAGACCCAGAGCACCCTGGCTTGCACACCAGCGCCCACTCAACTCTACTTCCACACAATCGCCTTCTTGGCAACCTCTCATGGCTCTCCTTCTTCCTTGGTTTCCTTCCTACAGTTTGCATGGCGCCATCTTCTCTGGTCCTCTGGCCCAGCCTCTCATATCTCCCAGACACCTGTGGCCACCAGGATTCTGCTCTTAACGGTTGTCCAGCATTCTCACTGCTGGACCCTAGAGCCTGACCACACACAACTTAGAGGAAGGATGATTTATTTGCTCGCAGTTTTTGGAGACTTAGAGGTTCAGTCCATGTCAGGACAGGTTTGCAGAGCTCGGGGCATGGTGGCAGCGGAGCAGAGAGAAGAGGAAGAGCACGAGACTCTGTTCTCAGGTCACGAAGGCCAGGAGCAGAGAGCGAGTGAGCAGGGGGCAAAGAGAACTATACATCGCCCCCATGGCCACACGCCAGGTAGCCCTCCTTAGCAACCAAGCCCCAACTTCAACATTGCTACCTGGTTTCTGTGAGGGCTAGGGCATTCTAAATCCAAACCATTACACCCATTCATTCCCGAATTCCCCGATTTGTCTCTTTCTCTTGGAACTTCCAGCCTGCTACCCAACTCCATTAGCAGGCACTGCGAGGCCATTTGGCCTCTGCATAAGGAAGGTGTGCACAACAAATGAGGACCCCGGGTCCAGGCTCAGCGGCGTGGGAAGCAGAGCCCCAGTGAGGACCACTGATCTGGGTTTGCACGTGCAGCCACATGCCAGCCTGTCTCCTTTGCTCAAGCAGATCCTTTCCTGTAGCTAAAAATACTGTTTTTACTGTACCCTCAATATGTTACACATGTGCGCGTACACACACACATACACATGTGCGCGCACACACACACACACACACAGACTTTGGTCATTTTTATTCTCTCCTAAATTCTTTATAAAAAAATACATAGCCAGGAGTGGTGTTGCACGCTTGTAATCCCAGCATTCAGGAGGCTGAGACAGGAGGATCACAGTTTGTGGACAGCCTCAGCTACATAGTGAAGCCCTTTGCAACTCAGTGAGACCCTGTTTCAAAATAAAGAATAAAAAATAGGGCTGGGGGTGTAGTTTGGAGGTAGAATGCCCCTGGGTTCCATCCTTATTACTGCAAAAAGAAAAGAAATACATATTGTAGGTGCGAATGGTGGCAAATGCATATAATCCTAGTAATTAGGAGGCTGAGACAGGAGAATTGCAGGTTCAAAGACAGCCTCAAGCCAGGTGTGGTGGTGCACACTTGTAATCCCGGAATTCAGGAGGCTGAGACCAGAAGATTGCGGTTCACAGACAGCCTCACCTACTTAGTGAGGACCTCCTCGACTTAGTGAGACCCTGTTTCAAAATGAATAAAAACAGGGTTGGGGGTATAGCTCGGAGGTTGAATGCCTCTGAGTTCCATCCCCAGATTCACAAAAAACAAAAACAAAAACAAAAAAAGACAACCTCAGCAAGTAGTAAGACTTTCATTAAAGTAGAAAGACCTTGTTTCAAAATAAAAATAAAATAGGGCTGGGGGTGTAGCTTGGAGATAGAATGCCCCTAAGTTCAATACCTAGCAGCACACACACACACACACACACACACACACACACACACAGAGCGAGAAAAGGAAAGAGAGAGAAAGAAAGAGAGAGAGGGAGAGGGAGAAAAAAGGAAGAAAGAAGGAAAGAAAGAAGGAAAGGAGAGAAAGGAAGACTTATTGTGGCCAGGCATGGTAGTGCACACCTGTAATCCCAGTACTTGGGAGGCTGAGACTGGAGGATTGTAGGTTTGAGGCCAGCCTTAGCAACCTAGCAAGGCCCTCAGCAACTTAGTGATACTCCATTTCAAAATAAAAAGTAAAACAGCTCTGGAGAAGAAAACCCCTGAGCTCACCTCAGTCTCACACACACACACACACACACACACACACACACACACACACACAGCAATACTATTACAGCTGATGAAAACAGGTCGCATGATCCAGTCTGAACACCACCGCAGTGTACAACAGTCTTGTCTCAGGCCCCATGTGTCTTCCTCCTCCTCTGGTTCCCCCTTCCTACCTGCTTCAGTCCACTTCCCCACGGAGTCCAGCGCTTCGGGGCCTCAGCTGGTCCATCTCAACCTCTCCCCTCGGCTCTGCTGCATGTGCAGTTAACCTGAGCTCCGGCTCCAGGCGCCTCTGGTAGGTGTCTAAGCGCCCTAGCTCTGCAGCCCTGTGGCCCTGGGCAGGAACCACGGCAACACCTCAGTGCGCCTCTCCCACGCTCCCAGGAGAGGCGCCTCCCCACACGCACGGTCACCGCGCCCGGTCACCGCCGCCACCGGGCGGCCACAGGACTGCGAGGAGGATGCTGTGGCCACATCCTGGCTTTGCAGGGAACAGTTGGCCTCTGTCTTCTTGGCAAAGAAGAAGGCGGTGTTAGCAAGGTGTACATGGCGGTGCTCTGAGCCCCAGCCAGAAGTAGGTCCACCCTCTGCTGAAAGGCCCCTTTTATTTATATTTCTCTTCTGGAATTAAAAAAAAAAATGCAATCCAACAGATCATCTCTACTCCTGTGCACTCCTGACACCTCGCACTGGTTGGGAAACCCTGCTGGGTCAAGGATTGTATTTCTCTACTCTTAGAAGCCCTCAGAGCATCTGGTTCGCAGGCTAGATAACATACTTAATCAATACACAGGTAACTCTGGGCAGGGATTTGTCTCACATTGGGCCAGCAGGGCTGGGTCTCCCGTGGATAATAGCTGAGATTCACAGGACGCGCCTTCCCCTAGGGACAGAGGTAAGTTAGCCACCCCTGCACTGTGGGTGGCTAGACCACCTGACTCCCCTGAACAGAGGCCTCAGAACATCGCCGACAGCCGCGGGTCCCGTGAGCCCTGGTGGGGGTCCGCACCATGGTGCCATATTGAGGGTTCATGAGATGCTGTGAGTCACTGTAACACAGTGGAGGTCTTTAGGGTTCAGGGCCAGGCAGATGTGAATGTGAAGCCAGGTGCCCTTGCTTTCTGACACCCGACCTGTATGAAGGATTCTCTGAGGCTCAGTCTCCTCGTCTGCAAAGTGGGAGAACAATACTTATACCCCTTGCTTTGGGAGGAACAGCGATCACAAAAAAACCCCCACTGCACACAATCTCAAACATGGTAGCCATTCAATAGCAAAATCATTATTTCATTTTTAAGGGAAACGTATCATCACCCCTCACTTTGATATGAGATAAATGATTTCCAGGGAATTTTAATTAGCCAAACATCATCCAGCCAGCCCGAGGGCTGAGCACCAAAGCCCATCCCCCTAATCCAAGCCTCCACTCTTCCCGCACAACTGACTGCTGTCCTCTCCGGGGAATTCATTCCCATTGAAAGTAATTGTACAGAACATGAATTAGCTGATTGTCAATGTGGCGATCTTAGTCAACTGTGTGATCAATACTCAAGACGTGCCACTACCAGAGATGTGCTCCTGATCAATAGTCAGCGTCTGCTTCTGCTAGGAAAGCCAGGAAGAGGATGGAAAAGCCAGACATGTCGTTAGCCATGGCGGAAGCCTCGACCTGGCTCTGAGCCACTTTGTAAGCATCGGCCCTAGCCGAGGCCCAGCCCCACCCTCCTCCTGCTTCCCGGCCAAGTCAGTGCACACACTTTTCCTCCACCCAAAATAGCCTCTTCTTCCCTCTGTGCCCGACATGCTTTCTCACATCCCCCTAGCCTCAGTGGAGACACCGCCTCCTCAGGAAGGCCTCCCTCAGAAAGGTCTGCTCCTCAGAGGGCTTCCTCCTCAGGAAAGTCTCCACAGAAAAGTCTCCTCTGCAGGAAGCCCTCCTCCTCATGAAAGCCTCTCAGAAAGGCCTTCTCTGCAGGAAGACCTCCTCCTCAGAAAGGTCTCTTTTACAGGAAGTCCTCCTCTTCAGAAAGATCTCCTCAAGAAGTAGGCCTCTGCCTCAGGAAGCTTCCTCCTTATAAAGATCTCCTCAGAAGGAACTTCTCCTCATGAAGGCCTCCTCGCAGTAAGTCCTCCTCCCCATCAGGAAATTCTCCTCCTCAGGAAGTCCTCTGCTTTATCCTCAGGGAGTCCTCCTCTTTCTTCTTAGGATATCCTCCTCCTCAGAAAGGACTTCTCATGAAGGCCTCTTTTTCAGGAAGTCCTTCTCCCCCTCAGAAAGTTCTCTTCCTCAAGAATTCCTCCTCCTCAGGAAGTCCTCTTCCTCAAGAATTCCTCCTCCTCAGGAAGTCCTCCTCCTCAGGAAGTCCTCTTCCTCAAGAATTCCTCCTCTTCCTCAGGAATTCTTCCTTCTCAGGAAGTTCTCTCCTCAGAAAAGACTTCTCATGAAGGCCTCTCCCTCAGGAAGCCCTCTTTCTCCTCAAGAAATCCTCTTCAGAAAGAACTTTTTCTCATGAAGGTCTCTTCCTCAGGAAATCCTCCTCCTCAGAAAGGACTTCTCATGAAGGCCTCTCCCTTAGAAGTCCTCCTCAGAGGGGCCTCCTCGCACAATGACCTTTTCCACAGAGAGCTTCCTCCTCATAAAGGTCTCCTCCCCAAGAAAGACTTTGCCTCAGACGGGCTTCCTTTGTATCCAGGCCTCCTGCTCAGAAAGCTCTCTTCAGACAGGCCTCCTCTCACATCAGCTTCTGCTCAGGAAGCTTCCTCCTCAGAAAGGCCTCCTTTTCAGGAGGTCCTTATCAGGAAAGCCTCTTCCTCAGGAAAGGCTTATCCTCATATAAGCCTCCTCTCACATCAGCCTCTTCCTCCAGAAGGCTCCTTTTTGAAAAAGGGCCTCCTCCTGAGAAGGCCTCTGCAGGAACACTACTCAGATTGCTCAATTTCCAGTTTTGCTGTGACACTTTGTTCTTATTTCTGTACCAGAACTTTCTACCTCTTATCTGACAATTTATCTCTATGTCTCTTTTCCACTAGACTGAAATTTCTGTGAGGGAGTAAATCTAACAGTGCTCAGTTTTGTATTCCCAGAGCCTTACGTCACAGGACACAGGGTAGCCCTCAAGTGAGGTCTTTATTGTGTAAACGACACCATCTTGTCCATCTTCCTGTGTTTGAGTGCACCCCCTTTTCTATTTTGGTTTTATATGCACCACATTCTGGAAACTTCTTGCCTCCTCCCTTAGATGACACACTCCACAAGCTCATAAATATTCCATGCTGCTTGTATTCTGCCCCCGTAGCCTGTCTGCCATTCACACAGCACCACGGTATGGGGACGACCTTGCCCTGTGTACCCCAAGGAAGAGAAAAAGGGTTCCACCTTCCCCAAACAAGCACACAAGATGCAAATGGCTTTAGAAGAACTAACACCAAACCAAACTGAACAAAACACCAAGAAAACACGCCAGGCGGAGAGAGCAAGTCCGGTGTGTGCCCGGATATCCCTGGGCAGGTTTTACCAGGCCCCACCAATGGACTTTGATGGACTTCCATGTAGATATCCTGTGCAGGAAGGGAGCGGGGCAGGGACTCTCTGGCAAGGCTGCAGCTCTGTGGGTGCTTCCAGAACCTTCCCACACATGCACTCGTTGACAGCAGCAAGAGTGTTTGCTGAAGGAGCAGCCAATCTGTGACTGCAGGACTGCGCGGAGCTGCATTAAGCACCTACTGTGTGCTAGGTATCTCCTCTCACTTCTACCCCACTTTCCTGCCCAGCAGTCAGCTCAGCAGGTCAAATCTCTTTCCATCAGAGGAACCCGAGGCTCGGGCTCATGGTTTGCACATGTCAGACTATATCGGCGCAGAGCCTTGTCTTGGCGCTCTTCCATTACCCTCCGACAGGTGCCTGGCAAAGCTGGCTAAAGCGAGCAAGCCCCTGGGAATACTTGCTGTCGGCATGAAAGGGAGGCTCGGCTCACCCGGCAGCAGCCCCAGGGCAGTGTGGGCGCCTCTTCCTGACTCCCGGGGGCACCTCCAGGCGTGGCCTGGGATGCCTGAGCCTGGCATGGCACTCATGGCTGTGCTTCTGAGCCCAGCACCCCATTGAGGGGCCTCACCACGCACAGCCAGCGCCTCTCCCAGGCCGCTCAGGCCTGTCCTGCCCAATGTGAGCTGGACGTGCCTCGGGGTCATGCTGCTGGACAGCAGAACCAACCTGCCCTCCTCGTAGGAGCAGGCGGGAGATTCCCCCCAAGGACCCCGCAAGTGAGCAGAAGCCCGGAAGCCCTGCGGGAAGCAGACATCTGGGCTCTTCTGCACCTCTCGGCTCCCCTGCCCCTGGGCAGAGCCGGGAAGGAGACCCAGGATGGCGAACGTCCCGCGAGAGATAGCGCTTTCACTAACTAATGTCTGGTGTGGACAACTCCCACAGTCTCTCCTAAGACTGCCAGGATGAGGGGAGGAGACAGTCCCAGGAAGAAGCAAAAAACTCAACCTTCTAAGGACAGCAAGTGAGAACACAACTTGCAGGCCAGCCCTGCAAACAGCAGCAGCTTGGGATCCCAGCGCCTGGCCCAGCCGCTTCGCGGCCACCAGCCGGAGGTCTTGGACCAGCTCTCCACCTGCCCGGGCCTCACAGTCCCCTCTGCAGGCCCAGCACGGCAACCCGCAGGCCCCTATGGACAAGGGGTAGGTGCTCCCAGCGATGCTGCTGTGCCCCCGCTGGTCCTCAGACTTTAAACAAACTAGAACTCACAGGTGGGGTGCAAGGTCCTCATAAACCCAGAGGGTCCTGGCCGCAGGGGAGCGCCAGTGGATGCTAGACTCCCTGGAGCCCACACCAGCCCTCTCTGTCTGTGCTGGGGATACGCCAGGGCTGATGGCAGATCCGGGGCCTGCCTAGGGGGCTGCCTTCCTCCCCAGCTGGCCGTCCTCACCCTTGGCGTCTGCGGCCCGGCTTGCCCAGCCCTGGGAGGGCCGGTCATTCCTCAGCTGCCACCCGGGGGAGTTAGGGACGAAGGCTGCGCCTCTGTGGGAAAGCGGGGTCCTCTTTCACACCAGCAGAAGGACAGCTGAGCCTGAGTAAGGCGCAATCCTCCTCCGTGGCTGTCCTCTCTCTCACATCCCCCAGTGGGGGCGGTTCCATGCAGAAGGGGTGTCAAGGAGGATGGGGACACTTTGTGGGGGCCTCTCACAGTGCCCCCAGCCAGGCCTGGGAAAGGGCATGTTTACAGACCCATGCAGGGGCTTCTCTGCAGAGCCCACGTCCCTGCCTGGTGGCCTCGGAGGCTTCGGAGGCTGCAGAGAGGTCCCTGCCTCCCCCAGCCCCCACCAGTGTGGGCAGCACCTCCAGTCGGCCTGAAAATGGGGTGCCAGGGGGGATGCTGCAGCCCCAGGTGGGCGCTGGTCAGCATCTCCGTCCTGCAGGGACCGCCCCGCCGAGCTGCGCCCAGCCCGTCCCCGGGCAGCAGCCGGGTGGGGGCTGCAGTGCAGACCGCGTCCGGGCACCCGGGCGAGGGCTGCGGGGCGCAGGGAGGGCGCCAGGCCCGCCGCGTTACCTTCCACCTTGGTGAGGGTCAGAACCGGGCTGTTGCAGGCGCTGAGCGGGGCCACCCGGGCTGAGTGCTTCTTCATGGTGAGCCGGCCGCCTGCAGGAGCGCCGCCGCCGATCGCTACATCCTGGGGCCGGGCGGCGCCTCCCCGCCGCGGCCTCCCGCTAGCCCCTCCGTGCCTGCCCGGCGCCCGGCCGGCTCGGTCCCCGGCTCACTGCGGCGGCCGCCCCACCGCCGCGCACATCCTCGGCCGCCGCGCCGCACTCCACGCGCGCTCAGCCTCCCCCGGGCTGCTGCCAAGTCCGCGTCACGCAGCAGTGCGCTCCCCACGCCCACCGGGCGCTCACCTGCTCCGCCCCCGCCCCGGGCACCCGGCGCTGCAGCCGCCTCCCAGGCCAGCCCTTTGCTAGGACCCCCAGCCCTTGAGCCCCAGGGTGGACAAGTTTAACCTGGGAGCTGTTTGACTTGGGATGGAGAGTCCACTTCCCCCTGCTGCAGTCCTGGAGGGTTGTACAAGAAAGGTAAAGAAAAGCATGCCTTGGTTTTTCGAGTCTAGGGACACAGTGTTTGGTGAGGTCCTAATCCTAAGGAGGGCTCCAAGTACATGCAAAGTAGGCAGAGATGAAAAGCAGCCGCAGGAAAGAAAGACTTGGGAGGCAGAGAAAGCTCGCTCTGCCAGGCTCCTGCTGGGGCTGCAGGGCTGGCCTGTATCTGTAGCAGCAGCTTCAAGGCTCCCACTCAGGGCCACCGCGAGCCACTGGGCGCTGGCTAAGGTGGTGATAGGTCTGCTGTGTCGCTGGCGGGGAGGAGATGCCCCAGTAACCACCAGGGAGCAACCCCCAGGTCCTGGGAGCGCTCGCCCGCTATTGTTAATCCAGAAAGGGCATCATTAAAAGAGGCTGCGAGCTACCCAGTAGGTAGGACTGAGAGATCCCACAGCCGCGGAACCCCAAAGGGCCAAGGTTCGGGATGTGATTCAGGTTTGTGCAAGCTGAGTTCTGGTCCCAGGGTCACGGAATTGATGGCTCAGATTCTGGTGCCCTCTGGGGTTTAGTGCTGGTTAAGTCTTGCCCAGAATTTCAGAACCTGTCTCACAGTTGGCATGCCACTGATTATATCATCCTAATCCCCAGAAAAAGTACCTCAGGGGAATGACACAGGTGCAGAGTGCCCCTACGACAGCAGGGTTTCTTGACATCTACCAGCTATTTCTGGTGACATCCACCTGCATGCCCCCTGGTGTCCGACAGAAGTGGCTTCTATGGTGGGGTTCTTGAACAGCCTGTTTGAATAGTCATGGAAAATAGGATGGCCACGCTGCCCAAAGGCCAGGGCCCCTCAGGTTGCTTTCCCATCAGACGACCAAGGAAATGTTTCCCCGCTCCCTGCAGAGCCCTCTAGTGGTGGCCGCCACGTCGTGCACCTCTCACAGGGACCTCGTTTCTGGAGCCAAGAGGATGCTAAGAATTAGAAGCCAGCTTTTCCTTCTTTGGAAATAGGCTTAAAGCAAAATAATTTTGCATTGCATGTTAAAGAGGACCTTATTTTAAAATTACAGAACAATACTTCTGGGTACCCTTTTATCAAGTTCATCAAAATAACTTGTTACAGCCGGGCATGGTGGTGCACACTTGTAATCCCCGCGCTTGGGAGGCTGAGAGACAGGAGGATCGCACGGGTTTGAAGCCAGCCTCAGCTACTGAGTGAGGCTTTCAGTAACTTAGTGAGACCCTGTTTCCAAATAAAAATATAAAAAAAGGTCTGGGAATATAGCCCGGAGTTAGAAAGCCTCTGGGTTCCACTCCTAGTACCACCAAAAACAAACAAACAAACAAACAAACAAACAAACAAAAAAGCACTTGTTACAGACATGACTAATATCACGCAAATATCACGCAAGTTCTAATCTCTTAGCACTTATTACGTACCAGATGTCAAGTGTCTTCTGGAAACCATTTTATTTTTGACCTGAGGAAATATCTATAAGGTGGTTGTTGCCTTGTTTCCTAGATGGGAAAACTCAGGCTCTGTTAGGGTTTTGATTTGGACTGTCCTCCAAAGCTCATGTGTTGTCAATGCAGGTGAAGCAATGGGCTCAGAGCTGGGCCCTCACCAGTGAAGCAATCCAGTAAGGGATGAATTTGTTTTTTTTTTTTTGTGTGTGTGTGGTACTGGAGGTGGAACCCAGGGGCCTTCTCCCGGCTACGCTCCCAGACCTATTTTATATTTTTATTTAGAAACAGGGTCTCTTAAGCCAGCAAGGCTGGCTTCGAACCTGTGCGATCCTCCTGTCTCAGCCTCCCAAGCGCAGGGATTATAAGCTGCGCCACCATGCTCGGCTCCAAATAAAATATTAAAAAAATAGGTCTGCTGCCAGGCATGGTGGCGCACGCTTGTAATCCCCGCGCTTGGGAGGCGGAGACAGGAGGATCACGCAGGTTCGAAGCCAGCCGCGCTGGTGTAAGAGACCCTGTTTCAAAAATATAAAATAGGTCTGGGAGTGTAGCCCGGAGGTAGAAGGGCTTCCAGGAACCCAGTACCACAACCAAAAAAAAAAAAAAATATATATATATATATATATATATATATATATATATATATATATATCTGGGAGTGTAGCCTGGAGGTAGAAGGGTTCCGTCCCCAGTACCATAAAAAATGCCCATTTATATTTCTTGCAATGTTCTGCAGCAGTCAAATAGTTAACAACTGAGTGTTGTTAAACACCTTATTGCTAAGTCCACTCATTAACGATTGCTACCTTGAACTTTTAATTTTCCCTGTGGGTTATCGCGGGAGCTTTGGGCACTTGTGAGATCATTACATCCTCATGTCTGCTAAGTCCTACTTATTGATCATCATCCCAGCCTCCTCCCCTTATGCTCCCAGATATTTTGACCTTTCATTTGTTATACCCAATTTTATCATCCCAGCAAAACACTAACCCTCATCCCTCCATCCTGAAATCCCTATAAAACTTCCCATGTGCTCTCAGATCAGGAGCTCTCTGCCTGTTTGACCACGTGAGTACTGCTATCCCTAAGGGAACACATCTTTTGGGAAGGAGGGTGTGATAGGGGTCCATATTTGAAGCATCACATAAAATTATCTAGAAAGTGAATGTTGAGCTAATTTATGAACACAGGCTGGTATTTTGAGAATTTCAATAATTTAAAATATTACTAGAAGTTAGGGGAGAAGGACCTAACTCAGAAATACCTAGAAAATTGCCTATACAGACTACTTAAGGACCCAGATCTCTAATTATAAAAAAACTTATTTATAAATTATTCTAAGAAAGAGAGATGAGATTTCTGAAATATCAATAGAAACAAGACTATACCAACATTATCCAGGCAAGGGGATGGATAATTTGGGCTCTGAACCCATTTCTCTTTGGAGGGTACTTGTTTGAGGTGATATATTTTTTGGGGGTTTTAAATTCAGGGGCATTCTACATCCCCAGCCCTATTTTTTTATTCTTTATTTTGAAACAAGATCTCACTTAGTCACAAAGGAAGCCTAAGTAGCTGAGGCTAGCCAAAAACCCAAGAGCCTCCTGTCTCATCCTCCCAGGTACTGGGATTACCAACGTCCACCACCATGCTCTGCTCTTGAGGTGATATCTTGAAGGATATAATTGGGTACCTGTCTTAAATTTAGTATTATAGGGGTTTATCTGAAAGGGGACCTGGGGTGATTTTCAGGTCACATCCACTAAACAGATCTGCCTGTAATCTTCTAAAAATGCGTGGTACGACCAACTGTTTGCTCATCAAAGCCCAGTGTTTGCTCAAGTCCATATGAGATGAAATGGTGAAACACCAGTCCTTTAGCTATAAACCCACTCTCTCGTTTGTCTCTCCATCAGTGTGACTGGGACAGGGGAGTAGACTGGTTTTACAACAGCTGCTCACAGTGTGGCATTATAGGCTTATGGAGAATGCTGGTTTCTGGTGGTTTTTTGTTTTTGTTTTTTTGTGGTACTGGGGATTGAACCTAGGGAAATTCTACCTCTGAGCTATACCCACAGCCCTATTGTTTTATTCTTTATTTTGAAACAGGGTCTCACTAAGTTGTGGAGGGCCTCACTAAGTAGCTGAGGTGGCTGCAAAACTGCACTTCTCCTGCCTCAGCCTCCCAAGTACTGGGATTACAAGGGTGCGCCACCACGCCCGGCTTGGTCTCTGTGTTCTTAGCATTACAGCCCGAACACTGAAGGGTTTGCTGAGTGGATGCAGAGGGTCACAGCCTTAAAGCAGAACCTACTCGCTGTTATAGCTTGGGTTTGGATGTGCTTTGGACGCATGCTCCAGTGCAGCAAAGTTCAGAAGTGGGGCGTGGTGGGTAGAGGAGGGTCATGGGGGCGTGGCCACCTCCTTTCCCTCTCTCTGCTACCAGCTGCCTTGTGTTGAGTAGCTCTCCCTGCCACCACGATGTATCTGCCTTGGAGCCTGTTGGCCATGGACGGAACCTCTGAAACCCTAAGCCCAAATCAAATTTTCCTTCTCTTAGTTGCTCTTGGCAGGTATTTCGGTCACAGTGCTGCACAACTAACCAATACACATACCCTTAGCCTGAGTCTTCCTCCCTGCCTCCTCCCGCTCCCCACATGCAGACAAGGAAGTAAAAGAGAAGTTCCAGCCGGGCGCGGTGGTGCATGCCTGTAATCCCTGCACTTGGGAGGCTGAGACAGGAGGATCACACAAGTTCGAAGCCAGCCTTAGCTACTTAGTGAGACCCTGTTTACAAATAAAATATAAAATAGGTCTGGGAGTAATGGGAGCATAGCCCGGAGGTAGAAAGCACCTGGGTTCCACCCCCAGTACCACCAAAAAAAAAAAAAAAAAAAAGAAGAAGAGGAATTCCAAAAAAAGAAAGGAGCCTAAATATATATAATTTCTCCTACTATATAGTGGGGCCATCTTCAGTTGCAGCTCCCAACACCTACCCATGGTTGTGTGTGTGTGTGTGGTACTGCGGACAGAACCCACTGGCCTTCTACCTCCTATTTTATACTTTATTTGGAAACAGGGTCTCACTAAGTTGCTGAGAGCCTCGCTAAGTAGCTGAGGTTGGCTTTGAACCTGCGTGTTCCTACTCTCTCAGCCTCCCAAGCGCTGGGATTACAAGTGTGCGCCACCACGCCCCATGGTTCTTAAGGAAGACAAACTAGAGAAGCCTGGAAAAATTGTCAGGAAGTAGGTGGCCATGTTGGACAGGGCCAATTCCTCCTGTCCTCAGGGCTTATCACTCTTCTTACTGGTCCAAGCTGTGGGTCTGTCTTCATCCCCGAATTGCCTGAATAACTCATTCTAGCCCTTCCTGGGCTGGCTCACCATTCCGCCATCCCTGGGGGCCATGGGTCTGTTCTTTCCTGTGTAGTGGTTTCCAGGGCTCTACGGTCCCACTGCACCATTCCATTTTCTGGGGTTAAGTGGTGCTTATGGTTCCCTTGAGACCAACGCGGCATAGACAATGCCTTACATGCCAGCCAGCAGCTTGGACTTGAGCGCTGACTCTGCCAACAAGGAGCAACCAACCTCAAGCCCCACCCATCTCTTCTGGTCTCAGGAGTTTCTAATTTGCACGGGAGAGGGGCCGACCCCATTGGCAGTTTTCAGTTGCATTTCTTGGTCTTTGCAAAGTGACTCTCCTTTTATCTGTTAGCGTTCTCTGTTAGATTTGTGTTTTTCCATAAAGGCAGCATGGCTAAAAGAAACTTTAGAAAACTATTGGGTACATAATCTTCTAGGTCCTGTTGGGCTTTAAAACCTGGGGATTATGAAATTATCCCCAAGATGCAACAATTATCACAGCCTCTGGAGATCTTAAGAGAATGCTCTCCTTGTTAATATCTTTTGTTAGTTAATTAGACTTTTGCTGTACCTGGTTGTCTAGCTTTATTAACATAGCCAGAAATATACCTTACATTCCTCAAAAATTATACCCAGAAAAATGAGGGTGCAGTGGCGCATGCTCGTAATCCCAGTACTTGGGAGGCTGAGACAGGAGGAGTGCATGTTCTCAGTCAGCCTCAGCTACTTAGTGAGGCTCTCTGCAACTTAGTGAGACCATGTTTCAAAATAAAAAATAATAAAATAAAATAAAATAAAGTAAAATAGGGCTGGGGAGCTGGGCGTAGTGACGTACCCTTGTAATCCCAGCATTTGGGGGAGGCTGATATTGGAGGATCGCAGTTCACGGACAACCTCAGGTACTTAGTGAGGCCCTCCGCAACTTAGTGAGACCCTGTTTCAAAATAAAGAATAAAAAATAGGGCTTAGGGTGTAGTTTGGAGGTAGAATGCCCCTGGGTTCAATCTCCAGTACTGCAAAAAAAAAAAAAAAATAGTGCCGGGATGTAGCTAAGAGATAGAATGCCCCCTGATTCAATCCTTAGCAACACACACACACACACACACACACACACACACACACACACACACAATGACATGTATTTTGCCATTTGTAAAGCATATGTCAATATAAAAATTGGGAAAAATACATTTCACTTCATAATCTTTGTACACAAACGTATATTCATGTACATAGATAATACTACATGTGTATAGAGGATACATGTTACATGTGCATATATATGGTTTATATATAATACATATATAACCAATTAAACTAGGTCATGAAATATTACCCTTACCACATGCAAGCATTTTCTTCTATTATATCTTAGCAATTCTCTTCTGTCCTATTTGTAAAATGCTAAGTGTGATCAACTAATTTGTTTTTATTATGAGCCCCTTCTGGATTATAATCCATGTTGTTTGAAAAATACTGTTAAAATTATATTCGTGGTAAGCTATGTGAAGAATTTGACTCTGTGTGTTCAAAATAAGTAACAAAAATTCTAAAATTCAGCTAGGGTTTTCAAGAGTCAAAAAACAGGCCACTTCAATGAATTCACTGTGAAATATCTGCACTGTTTCAAAGTCTGTCACAGTATTCAATAGTTAGGAATAACAAATTATTTTTGTGGTTACCAGGGCTTAAAAACAATCACTTAAAGTGGTTCTAGGAGCCAGACGTGAAGTTTCACCCAGACAGCTTGGAGTGAAGTGCTCAGGAGCTTCCAGAAGGCTATCAGACCGACTTCCCACAGGAGAGAAAGCCCTGGGGAAAGGAGAGCCCAGGACGCGGACCATCGACGGCTCCTTCCCCACCCAGCAGGAGCAGCAGATGTACTTAGCAAAATCTCCACCTGCTGAACACTGGACTGAGCACCTGTGGCCTGCCCTTGGCCACAGGCCCCTTTCTTCTTTCCTGAGCAGCTGGGTGACTCACTCACCAGGGTCCCTCCAGGCCTCCTCTTTCCGGGGGTTGGGGAGGTACAGGACTATCAGGAGGTGTGGCCCTGGGGTTGTGCGGGAGCCTGGAGCCGATCAAGCTAATAAACGCAGAGGCAGAGGCCGGAGCAGGTGTCTGCTGGCATCCTTCCTGAATCCTACTCAGAAGCCGTCTGTGCTCTGGGCTGACTCCGGGGGAGTGGTCGTCAGAGGCCCAGCCAGGTCTGCGGGCACCAAGCAGGGTCTGCTGCCCCAGGAGCTCTGGAAGAGGGGGACGGACCTGTGTAGGGGAGGGCTCCCTTCAGCAGCCCCTCCAAGGACCTTGTTGAGTGGCCAGAACAAGAACGGGGGTGTATAAGGAGTAACCCAGAACCTCATAGACAGGAGGCCGTACCATGTGACATCCCCTTCCCGGCCGGAGAAGCGAGCCTGGCAGCTCCACACACAGCTTCGGGTAGAGGTGGAAGGGCTGCTGCTTGGAGGTATCTCTGGGGCAACTTACTCGATCTCCCCACACTCGGCCATCACATCTTCAAAACGGAGATGGTGGTAATAGTGTCTACCTTTCAGTGCTTTGGTAAGATTAAAAGGATTAATATATGTAAAGGGGCCTCAGGACAGCACCCGGCGGATGGGAAGACCCCCCACCCATGGGCTGTTGATTTCATTCTCTCCCACTGGGTCAGCCCGGCGCGCCTCTCTGACTCCTCTAGCACGGCCTCTGTAGCAGGTGTTCAAAGCGGAAGAACAAAAGGGAGGAAAACGCAAACTCCAATATTCACAGGCCCCAGATTTCTAGCATGTTTTGGAACCGCTTGCACCCCCTCCCCCGGACGCTGCTTAGCCGTCTGCGTGGTCCAGGAGCAGGACACCATGCTGGCCGGCCTCCTTCCGCTGTAATCCTGTCTCTGCCTCCCGCCCTCCCCGGCCAGATCTCAGAGGAAGGCGCTGGACTCAAGGTGAAGAGAGATCTGATGTTATTTGGTTCAGAAATAGCTAGCTGCTGCTGGTGTCCGGGTGACTCATCGACCACAGCTGGGCTGCGCTTGGACTCCTTGGCTCTGCCCGCTCTGTGCAGAGGGGACGGTAAAACCGACCTAAACTGGATCCATGCAAAGACCAGGAGCCCACCCCACAGCTGCTCAAGGGGACTCAAGGGGACCCCACAGCTGTCTGGGTTAGGGAGGACATGGCAGTGGCTTCTCTTCCAGCTTATCCCTGGGTGCAAGGTGGTCCAGACCTGCATACGCCTCTCTGTCCACCCGTGAGCACTTTGGAGGCTCGGGACTGGGCACAGTTTGGGTGACTTGTGCACCTGCAGAGCCCCAGTCCCTCTCTGAAAGCCGCGGTCACCTCCTGTCTGGCTCTGCAAGAATTACCTGGGCACTTGCTTCGGCTGCCTATGAGCTAGAAACTCTTCGACCCAGGCACTCAGCAGGCTTTGCTGAGTGAAAGAAAGGCCCAGGGGAGGCGGATACAGGACCTGCTGGGACGGATGGGGTCAGCCTGTGGGGGCAGAGACCCCAGAGGCAGCTCTGCAGCTAAACTCAAAATGCACCTCAGAAAAAAAAGATGCACCTCGGAAACCAGGAGAGGCTGGCCTGTCCCCAGAGAAGCTCCGCACAGCGGGAATGCCTGGTGTCATGACGTGCACACAGCTCCAAGGAAATGATTGGGAAGCTGGGCGTGGTGACACACACCTGTAATCCCAGCATTTGGGAGGCTGAGACAGGAGGATCGCGATTCGCGGACAGCCTCAGCTACTTAGCGAGGTCCTTTGCAACTCAGTGAGACCCTGTCTCCTAATAAAGGATTAAAAAAATAGGGCTGGGGTGTAGCTTGGAGGTAGAATGCCCCTAGGTTCCATCCCCAGTACCAAAAAAAAAGAAAGAAAAAGAAAATAAAAAAGAAAAGAAAGAATTGGGCATTCAGGATGGCTGGCTTTCTCCTGGTTCTTCACACGACACACACTGATCTGTGCCGGGCTCTTGGAGCCACACGTGTGCATGCGAGGTCGCAGCGGTCACTAGAGGAATCGGTGTAGGACAAGGAGAAAGAAATGACCCACCGTGCAGCTAGATCTGAGCAGCACTTTTTGCTTTTTGCAAAATCAAGCAAAGCAAAGCTTGTGTAAGGCAGGGCCGATTTTCTACTATGGGATGACAGAGAAGGTCCCATGGATGCTGGGCAGAAGCAAAGAGAGGCCAGAGGCCTGCAGGTGCACCCTGCTCCCGACCGAGGGCGCCGGGTTGGATCACGTGGGGCAGCAGGTCAGTCCAAGAGTCCCCCAGAGCACGCGGGGGGGTTGGAGGGCCAGGTGTATGCGTGGACGTGTCTTGTTTGTAAAATGATACAGCTGCTGCCCGGGGGCGTGTGCCCACCTTCTAGCAGGTCGGCAGGGATTTGAACAAAGGTGGGTTGTACGCATCTGAGGAAGCACGGTGGAGGGTGCTCAGAGCTCCCGGCAAGAGCGCCAAGCACGCCCCTTGGTGTTCGCAGCCCTAAAGGGTTTAAAAATGTATCTCTTGCAAGCAGAGACGAAGGCTAATAAAAGCAGGCAAAGTCTTCATGACCAGGGATATATCCGGCAATAGCAAGACCGCTTTTTCTTTTAAAGTAGACCATTTATATTCTTTTCATGTAAAACTCCTGGGACCAAGCTTCTGAAGTCCTGGCCTCTCTCGTCTTCTCCGAGGTGCATTTATTATGACATCGGCAGTCAACACACACTCCACCTCCGTCTTGTAAACAGCCTGATGTCTTGCATTCTTTTTTGATTGCCACAGAACTTTCTGGAACATGCCGGTAATAAAGCCACGGAGAACATGAATGGAGCGGTGGGCACCGGTGCCGGTGGCTTCCTGCTGGAACGGAGGGATGCCTGCCCCAGGCTCTGGAGGAAGAGTCCTGGTCACCTCCCACAGGGTGCACGGCTGTCAGGGCTGAGCAGGAGCGGGGCTTCTCCTCTGGCGGCGTCTGCAGCGTGCCTCCATCTTGCCACCGTCTCTAGAGCAGGGCCCTGCCTTTTCCCATCTCCCCACTCCAGCTGAAAATGAGTTTGATTTCACCTCTAAGCACACATTCCTGGAAAGACTATTTTATTTTTTGAAATGGCCTCACCAAGTTGCTGGGGCTGGCCTCCAGCCTTTGGTCCTCCTTGTCTCAGCCACCCCAGTGCTTGGGTTACAGGTGTGCATCAGCATGCCTGGCTAAAACTGATCTTTATGTAAAGCTACAAGGATCAAAAAACCCAAAAAACAAACAAACAAAAACCCAGACTCAACAGCTACCCACTCGGGTCTCCTGTTCCTGCTCAGAGCTGGAGGCTGACCTTGGAAGAGCTCTCGCTAAGCTGAGTTTGCGGGGAGTACTTGCAGGAGCGGCTCAGAGTTCCGTTTTAACCTTGATTTCTCATTTAGAGCAAGCAGTCATTGAATGCGCTATTGATAGCAGGATTCTAATTTGGGATTCGTAGCAAGCTAAGACATCTAAGATAGGAAGGGCGGCTGCAGCTGGAAACCCCGTCTCCAGCAATAGCATCCTCAGAATCTAAGGCGCACCTCACCCATGGTACCCCAAGGTTGGCATGCCGCGTCAACAACGGCTGGGGCCAAACGAGCCACGAGGAACTGTTCTCAGGTGTCGAGGGTGGGCTGACATGTAAAATATGTCAATATGTTAGCCTGGGTTGTAGTGCCAGAATCCAGAATGCATCAGCATGCCTAGATATCAACCATTTTTAAAAATAATAGATACTCTTAAGAGGTGTGTGTGTGTGTGTGTGTGTGTGTGTGTGTGTGTGTGTTACTGGTGATTGAGCCCAGGTTCCTTCTACCTCTGAGCCATACCCTCAGCCCTATTTTGTTTTTTTATTTAGAAACAGAGTAAGTTTCTGAGAGCCCTTCTACGTTGCTGAGGCTGGATCCTGTCTCAAGTCCTGGGATTACAGGTGTGCACCACTGACTAAGAATCACTCTCACTACAGAGGTTCATCTACAACCCTGCCCAGAAACGACATGGGATGCTCTCCATCCCAATATACATTCATTCTTGGGAAACGTCTCGAGAAACTTAAGTAGGAGATGGAATGGTGCATGAACCTGGTCCGACTCTCGGCCCTGGGGCTCCTTCTGCACTTGGTGACAGTCCAGGCCACCAGCTGGTGGCCTTCAGGAAGAGCTGCGGATCCCACTGTACTTGGGAAAAGGAGATCCAGACGGCCGTGGCGAGCATGGGCTCTTGGGGGTGAAAAGGGTTTTGGAAATCATCTAGTATGTCACCCTCTATTTGTGCAGGAAGGAACAAAACTAAGAGGATGTTTGAGAAACAAAACCCGGCGGCTATTCTGGGCGCAGTAAATAGGATCAGCCTAAATATACCTCCCGAGGCGCACAGGCAGCGGAACCGAGAGGGTCTGTCTCCCAGCTGCAGCTGCTGGGAGAAGAGAGGGTTTCGGATTGGAGGCGCCCGCCCGCCTCTCCGGGCCCCTGCTCCAGGTACAGCAGGCCACCCCTTCCTGGACTTCAATTTTAAACTTTGGACAAAATTTGGGACATTCATTGTGATTTTAAATTGACTCTGTTTATAAAAGAAGGAATTGTGCTTCTAGGATTCTTCTCCCCCAAAGTCCCCCCAAATCTCTTGATTTTAGAAATACTTTTATTTCTTAATGTGCACGAATGTGCGTGCTTCCTAGCCTCAAGTCTCCCCCTCCTCTCCTCTCCTCTCCTCTCCTCTCCTCTCCTCTCCTCTCCTCTCCTCTCCTTTCCTTTCCTCTCCTCTCCTCTCTTTTTTCTTCTCTCCTCTCTCCTCTTTTTGTGGTTTTGTGAACTGAACCCAGGGACATTCTACCTCTGAGCTACACCCTCAGCCCTATTTTATTTTTTATTTTGAAGCAGGGTCTCACTAAGTTTCTAAGGGTCTTGCTATATTGCTGAGGCTGGCCTTGAACCTGCAATTCTTCTGTCTCAGCCTCCCCAGTACTGAAATTACAGACGCGCACCAGCATGCCTACATACGAACCATTTAAAAAAAATAATAGCTATTCTAACAGCTATGAGGTAATATCTCAATGTGGGATTAATTTGTACTTCTCTGTTGACCAAAGATGCTGAGAAAAATATATACAAATACATATTTTACATATATATTATTATTTTTACATATACATTATATTTATATATATAAATTTTTATTATATATATTTATATATATATTTATAAATATATATAATATTTACATATATATTATATATATATGTAAAATTGTTGCTCATTTCTATGTTTTCTTTGGAGAAATGTTTGTTTAGGGCATTCCCCACCCATCCCTAGTCCATCCATCTGGTATGCCCATCTCTAGTACACAGTCTGACCCTTCCTAGTCCATCCATCCCCGGTACAGTCCTCTTCTCACCCTCTGCTTCCGGATGCCACGGCTGAAAGAGGCTTTTCTCTGCCCTTCCCCGGCAGCAGTGGCTTCTGCCTTGGAGTCAGCTGGCCGTGGACTGACCACCTAAAACAGAGCCAAATAAACCTTCCCCCTCTGAGTTGTGTTTCTTGGGTATTTTGGTCATAGGGACGAAAAAGCTGACAAAAACACACCCCAAAGCCCATCAACTGTAAATGGGTGCATAAAATGCGGGGCATCCCTCCAATGAGCCTCCATTGCATGGGCTGTAAAAAGACTGAAGTTTCGACACATGCTACATTGCGGAGGGGCCTGGAAAACATCTTACTAAGCAAAGGAAGCCAGACACAGGTCACAGGCTTATTTTTCGTCACGTAAATGTAGAGAGTTAGGTAAATCTATTGAGATAGAAAGTATATTAATGGTTACTGGGGATAAAGAGAAAGAAGAATTTCAGGGAAACCGCTAGTGCATAGTTTTTTGTGGGTGATGAAATGTCTTAATAACTGTGAGCCGGGCGTGGTGGCACATGCTCGTAATCCCAGTATGTGGGAGGCTTAGGCAGGAGGACTGCTGGCCAACCTCAGCAACTTAGTGAGGCCTTCTGCAACTTAGATTTATTTAAACTTTTATTTCAAAATAAAAAATAAAATGGGGCTAGAGGTATAGCTCAGGTTCAATCCTCAGCATCAAAATTATAGCAATAATAAGAAAATAACTGTGGTGATGGTTACTGTGTGTGTGTGTGTGTGTGTGTGTGTGTGTGTGTGTGTGTGTGTGTTTATTGGGAATTGAGGAACTGAACCCAGGAACATTCTACCTCTAAGCTACAACTCCAACCCTATTTAATTTTGGGAAACAGGGTCTCACTAAGTTGCTGAAGCTGGCTGTGAACCTGCAATCTTTCTGTCTCTGCCTCTCAAGAACTGGGATTACAGAGTACACCTCCATGCTCAGCTTGTGGTGATGGTTTCTTAACTCGGTGAACACAGTTAAAAACAGAAACTTGCACATTAAAATAGGGGAGTTAGGTGGTCCTTGAATTAAATATCAGTAAAGCGGATCTATAATTTAATAATTGCTAAAACCTGAAAGTATGTTTTGAAATATGGTCACACAGATCCACTGGCATACATTCATTAAGTAGTGACGCTTTCTACAAAAATATTAATAGTGCTTGCTGTGCGAGGTGGCACTGTGCATGCCTTTAAACTGATTTATGCTGTCCTTTCTCCTGAACTGATTTTTTCGTTGAGTAAATGTGTACTAAGAATGTCTTGTTGGTTGGGGAAGGCTGCTGGGTGACAGGTGGGTCTTTCTACTCTGTTCTCAGCAAAAGGAGCCTCAGGCCTTTGGACACTGTTCACGGCCATTCCAGAGATTCCCATTCGCTGAGCCCCGCAGATGCCAACACGCCTTCCTGGGCTCGTCTTCACAGCGCTTGCGGGTGAGGGAAGGCTGGTGGCTTCTCAAAGCCATGAGCGTGTCATGATCACCGTTGGCGTGGTTGATGGAGGAATAAAGCTATCTGGTCTTGCTCAGAAGAAAACCCTGGGGGCTCCTCTGCTGTGTTGGTTTGGTTTTTCTGGTTGATTTTGTTTTGATTTTTGCAGATGTGTTATTGCTGCAAACACGCCCCCCCCCACTCAACCCCCCCGACGCTGCAGCTGTGAAAATGCTCTCCCCTGAGTCAAGGTCAGGGAGACCCAAGGGCAGCTCTGCATGCCCACCGTGGGAGGACGCAGCCCCGGCCGCTGTGGGCACGGGGGCCCAGCTCTCCCGGCTGCCCCTCTGTCCTGGGCTTCTGAGGTTGGGAGCTGCCGCCTTCTTCTGGCGCCTTCCTCCCCACGGCCACCAGGAAAGTCACTCTCCTGCTACGATCCGCCCCTATGTTTCCTGGTTCAACAGGTGCTTTGTGAGCGCTGATCCTGTGCTGGAGACTGACCAAGATTGCCCTTGGCCAACCATCCGAGGAGGAGCCTTGAACAAACACCGACATTGTTTCCAACAGCTCAGGGATGGCCCTGCCCAAAGAGTTTGCTCCTGGCTCTAGGAGCACCCAGAGGCAGCCATATCCCAGCCGCTGTGGGTGCAGAGCAGGGTGGGGGTAGGAGCCCAACTTTGATAAGTGTCAGTTAGCAAACCCAGGTGGGGCAGACAACCCCCCTTCCCACTTTTGTAATTTCCTTCCTTCCTTCCTTCCTTTCTTCCTTCCTTCCTTCCTTCCTTCCTTCCTTCTTCCTTCCTTCTTTCTTCCTTCCTCCTTCCTTCCCTCTTCCTTTTTTTCTTTTGTACTGGGGACTGAACGCAGAGGCATTCTATCTCTAAGCAACACCCCAGGTCCTCCCCTGTTTTTTGAAACAGGCTCTCACTAGGTTGCTGAGAGTATTGCTAAGTTGCTGAGGCTGTCCTCAGACCTGCCAGTTTTATAATTTTTCATCTCCTTGACTCTGCTCAAGCCCACCCCCCCTTTAAAACAGGCACACCTATCACCCCAGCAACTTGGGAGGCTGAGGAAGGAGGCCAGTCCGCGTAACTTAGCAACACCCTTTCTCAGAATAAAAAATTAAACTAAATAATAAAATAAAAAGCACTTGGGGTATAACTTAAGAGTAACACACTTCCTTAGCATGTGCAAAGCCCTGGGTTCAATCCCGAGGACCACTATATAGATAAGGAGAAAGTTAGATCAGTGCGGATGCTTCTGCTCAAGTCGGGCACAGCTGCGAGCACCTCAGTCCTGCTTTTGCCCCCCTAGCTCCCACGTGTCTACCCACCTTTGACTGACAGAGCAAGGAAGAAGATACTTGCATCTGCTTGGGGGTGGAGGAGGGACCCGTGCGCAGAGCCGGGCAGGGACCACAGAGAGATAGACATGAATGCTGAAGTCGCTGGGCCTCCTCAGCGCTGAGCATTGCTCCGGGGCTGGATAGGCCCTGTAAGGACTGAAAGAACTGACTAATCAGGGGGCACAAGAAAAGGGCTGGCTTACAAGAGTGGCCGAGGGAGTGCCCGGAGAAGCACGCAGGAGCCCCCTCCGTGTGGCCTTGATAAACCTAGACTTCTAAAAATAGTATTCCCTATTTCCTTCTTCTCCTTGTCAGAGTCATGCTTGGGAGCCAGAAGGGAGGAATTTGGCTGAATGAAGTCAAGTTTGAATGGAGCAAACGTACCACAGGAACCAGACAGAAACGTGGCGTGGGGAGGCACCGCCCTGGCTGGGAGGGGGGCAGGGGTCTGAATTCCGTGACAAAGGCCATCTTGGTACCTGCTCCTGGGGAGGCCCGGCCTGCAGCGCGGTGGGCCAGGCGCAGAGGCAGCCGTGGGCTCTGCCTGTGCACACCAGCATGCAGGGGGTGCTGGTCTCCCCGGCTCCCCACCTGCTGTAGGCAGTTAGGGGTTTTGGGGTTTGTTGCTGTTTTGTTTGGGTACTAGGAATTGAACCCAGGATATTCAACTTCTGAGCAACACTCCCAGCCCTATTTTTTTGTTTTGTTTTGTTTTTGTTTTTAATTTGGAAACTGTCTTGCTAAGTCGCTGAGCTACCTGTGATCCTTCTGTCTCAGCCTCCCAAGTGCTGGGCTCACAGGCGAGCGCCACCACACCGGCTTCCCTGCAGTTTTCAAGAGGCAGGCTGGGGAGCGCGGCAGTGCAGGCTCGGGGGTGTCTGGGCGCCCACGGCGAGGCTGGAAGGGAGTGCCAGAGTTCTGGTGGCCAGGAGTAGCCCTGGCATCTGTGTTCCTTTCAAACACGCAGAAACCTGTTATCTGTCTCTTTGGCAGAACTGGGTGCCGTGTGGGCCAGCAGGACAGGAAGTGGGAAAATGGGTTACACATCAGCAGAACTGGAACATTCCGAGGCCAGGATGTGCTGGAGAGGAGGCAGGCGCGCCCTGGATCACGGAGACTCCCCTGAGCCCCGCGGGTCTGGCTGTCCCTCTGTGCCCAGCAGCTGTGCCTGCCCACTCCCCGGGACGGGGCCCTCCCTTCTACCCCAGTCCAGGCTCTGCAACACGAGCGGCGCTTGCACACATGAGCCTGCGGCTTTCCCTTCGCCTCGGGGTTTGGGAGCATTCTGTGCAGAGTCTGACATGCGGCCAGAGTGTCTCACCGGCCACAGCCGGGCCTCCGCAGAGGTGCTGGAGAGACGATGGTGGAGACGGGCGGGGACCACCGCGGCCTCTCCCTCTCTATGATGGCACAGAATAAACCCGCAAAACCAACATCTTTAAGCAACTGAATATATTTTCATAACATATAGCACATAGCCTAGATAAATAATGTGGGTTTGAATTCAGCATCCCTTTGATTGTAGCTGATACACCTTTTAAACATTTTTGGGGGTAATTGCACCTAGGGGCATTCTGCCTCTGAGCTATGCCCACACTCTTATTTTATTTTTTATTTTGACACTGGGTGTTGCTAAGTTGATTCTGGTCTCGAGCCTGCGATCCTCCTGCCTCAGCCTCCCAAGCACTGGGATTATAGGTAGGTGCCACCATGCCCAACTATGTGCCCTGAATTTATAAAAGAAATAGACGAAGAAACTCGTTGGTGACCTTGTGGGGGCATTAGAAAGCCAGCACACTATTTTCAAGTCGGTTTTAGGAGAGGAGGATCTATTTTCAAGTCGGTTTTAGGAGAGGAGGATCTATTTTCAAGTCGGTTTTAGGAGAGGAGGATCTACTGCAGCATTCCTACGTGATCGCCCTACAGAGAAGTCAAACAGCTGATGAAAGGAAGCTTCTTTCTCAGAAGTTTCCCCACTCAGTGAAATAAAAATGAGAGAATTTCACTATTTTTGCCGACTGTGATATGTAAGTGGGATTAGGTCATTCATTAATGGTTGCTCTCGACAGACAGATAACCGGTCTGTATTTTGTGTTGAGAACCACGGATGAATTATAGTAGAAAAAATAAAACCAAAGAGACCAGAATAAGACCAGAATCCAGCCAAGTGTTTCCTATATCTGTTATCAATTCACAGGATATCGGCCGAGCGTAGAGGATATTCAAAGACGCCACGGAAATGTAGTCGGCAAAATTCAAATTTTGGAAGACTTTTATGACAAATAACTTTAACACGTAAGTTATGAATAAAAGGGATACCTACAGATTAAGAGACATTGTGGATACAAGCCAACTAAACACAACACACAAATTTTAATCTTATTTAGATTTTGGTGCAAACTATTAAAGAAGCATCCACGCGCTAGTTGGGGAATTCTATTGTGATGTTTCTATAATTTCTAATGGTATTGTGATAACATTTTTAAAGCATGCTTATATTTTAGAACTCCATCTAGAAATACTTCAAAGCAATGGCATGATCTCTGGGATTCTCTCGGAAGCCATCTGCTGGGATGGGAGGGAGGGCTGGAGATGGAGGGGGACTGTCATGGCACGCACGGTAAGGGGCACATGGGACCCGTGTAGCACCTTCACTACTTTGTGTTGATTTCTCCACGATAAAAGGCCAAGTAGTGCAGCCTCCACAAAGGCCCAGTAGTCTCCGGTGCCTGTTCTGCTTCCCTGCCCGGTATGTGAGGGTTTTATTTCTGGAAACACTTTATTCTGAGCCCCTGTGAACTTTATGGGATTCAACTCAGCTCTCTTTGTGGCAAACCATGGCCAGTGTGGGAACTAAGGAACAGAGGAAAATTAAGTCCCCAGGACTAGGGCTTAAAATAGTCAGTGACCTGATGCTTCTAAATTGAGTGCCACTGGCTCCCCTAAACAGGCACTTGGAGTGCAATGAAGGGACAGGTGTGCACATGTGTGTGTGTGTGTGTGTGTGTGTGTGTGCGCGCGCGCGCGCGCGTGCGACACCATGTGTATCCAAAGGTCTGGCGGGACACAGGCATCTTTCTGGAGTCACCAGCAAGGGAGACACCCCCCGTGTACAAGTGATGTCTCCCCTCCTTCTTTAAGGAGAGATTTGTGAAGACTGGAAAGCCAGGGCAGCCATCCCTCTGTCCTGATTCAATAAGCCCTAAGCCGACACCCAAGGAAATGGACCGAGTGCTTCCACACCAAGAAGAGAGAGTGTGAAGAGCCAGCCCATCCTTTAGAAAGGAGGGCAGCCAGCATCACCCAGGGGACCTCACTGAGGTCACCTGCAGAGCCCATACACCGCCGGACCTGGAGCTTCCAAACCACGCGCCACGTCTAAACCACCATGTCATACCTCGTCACAGTGCCCAGAGGCTGAGCGTGGACACGAAGCACTTCTCTATGGAAATCAGTGAAATAAGACCGGGGTGGAGCTGCACGCAGCCCTGCTGGGTGGTGAGAGCCTCAGAGACAACCCAGGTCACCGCACCTAGGGGAGGAGGGAGTCCAAACTTCTAGAATCCCCCAAAATAATTCTCCAAATACAGAATTCGGACTCTAGGGCCATTTTGGCATCAGGAAAGAGCTTACTCCTGAGGACCCTCAGGAGCATAGATTCCCAAACTTACTGGCTTACCAGCCTTGATCAGAAAAAACATTACTTCATGACCCCTTGGGTACTTCTACTAAAATATTATTTTTATTCAACACCCCCCAAGTAAGATCTGAGACTGTTAACCCCACCAGTATCCCCTCCTCTCCACCTGACTCTGGAAATCGATGTCTGAGTCTGAGACTTGGATGTCAGGGTTTCGGGAGCGTAGAACCTGGAGAATTTTTGTATCTCCCCTCCCTCATTCCTTCCCTTCTTCCTGGTTTCTTCTTGTGAATTTTGGGATTCAGTACGTTTGGGGCTGGGTGCAGGAACTTGCATTTTTCACGCCCTCCAGCCATGGAGGTGGTTCTGAAGAAGGATCCAGGACAGAGGGCTCCAACCCCGGCATCCACAGCTGCCCTGCGCTGGGTTCTTCTCTGCTGGGCTGGCAGTGTTGGAGGCATGGCTTTATAAAGAGTGACTGCCCCAAGGACTTCCCATGGGTCCTCTGGGGGAGGCTCGATGTCGGGTGGACCAGCTTGTTCTGCATGTTTACAGAAGAGGGGACCCCAGAGTCCTTCCAGCACCTCAAGTAAAAGAAGCACAAGTTTCCCTAACTGGATCTCTTCCCAAAATCACAGCAGCAAAGACTGGACAGACTTCTCCCTTGTCTTGGTGTTCCCACTTCACGAACCAGCTTTCTCGTCTCAAAAATTCAATGCCTTTAAACACTTGAAATCTCTGGCCATCAGCCATTGCTGTGAATGTCCCCCTTGGGTAAGACTGTAAAACTGCCATATGAAGTGGAAGAATGTCGAAAGGCTGAGTCGCTTGGCGGGAGTCCTTTCCTATGAGCCTCCACACAGGGCTCAGGAAGGAGAGGCTATCCCATGCTCATTCTCCTCCTGATGTCCGCCAGCACCTCCAGCAGGGGGCTCAGGTGGGTAAGCAGGGGCAGCTATATAGAAGCATGTTCACAGTGGGAACCTTATCAAGGGAGGGTAAGCCCAGAGCTACTGGAGGAGAGGGGCTTGCAGCGTGGAGGTCACGGAGACACTTGAAACCGCAAGGAGGCCACCGATTCTGCTCTGGGTGGAATGCAGACGATGCACACGGGCTATGCTCGGCCATCCGGCATCTTGGGGTCCTGACCAGTCTCCCCTCTTCCAGTCCAGCTGTCTTGCCATGCTGCTACCTGTGGGCTCTGCAGGCACCTGCTCTTCTGCCACCCAGGCCACGTCTGTCCTCTGCAGGTGGCAGAGCTCTTGTCCATGGCTCCTGGATACATGTAGAAACCATGGGCAGCCTTTCAGACCTGCTGGCTCCTCCAGACATCTGCAGTGTGGGGCTGTTTCTGCCAAGACATGCTTACGTAGGCTTTTGAGATAGTTCTAGCTAACCCTCTTCTCTGGCTTCAGTCCCCCTTTCCCAACCAAATGGTGAAGAAATGTTTTTTCTCACCTCTCCCGCACAAGAGGAAATTAGGATGGTATTTGAGAAAAAGAATTGATTATAAAATTAATTGTCCTCCTTCTTCTGGACAGAGAGTAAGAGAGAGAGAGAGAGAGAGAGAGAGAGAGAGAGAGAGAGAGAGAGAGAGAGAGAGAGAGAGGAGAGAGGAGAGAGGAGAGAGGAGAGAGGAGAGAGGAGAGAGGAGAGAGGAGAGAGGAGAGAGGAGAGAGGAGAGAGGAGAGAGGAGAGAGGAGAGAGAGGGTGCAGTTAGTAAAGATGATTCTTTTCATCAGAATGAAGAGGATTCTTCTCAAAGTAGATTCTGCCAGAGCACCCTTGATTGGAGAGAGAGAGAGATCTGGAGAAAACAGTGCATGGGAATGAGAGCATTTAAATGGAAAGTTTATTGGAAAGGGTAACTATGGAGACAGCCCCACTTCAGACACACAACCCGGGCCTGAGAGAAAACCGCAATGCACAGAAGAGTTCTGCAAAGCACCGGAGAGTGGGCGGCAGCACCCCCACCGCCCGTTCCCTGGTCCTTCAGGCGGCGCCATGCCCCCAGCCCCTGCCAGGCCTAACCCCTGCTGGACACTGGTCTCAGCCTTCTCTTCCTTCTGCTGTCTGCCAGTGTCCTCGGTGGCGGTGGCGGGAGGAAGTGATGAGCAGGGACTGCGCTCAGGAAGCTAGGCTGTACGGTGGCTCCCCGCCCCTTGCTCTCTCTCTCTGTGTTGACTTTGGGGGCCCAAACCTCTGTGTTGGGGTGAGGATTCTGTAAGTGCTGCAGGGTACTTGCAGTGCCTTGACCTTCACCATTGCCCAAGTTTCAACAACCAAAATTGTCTCCAGACATTATAAATGTCCCCTGAAAGAGAACAAGCTTCTCTTTCCTTCATTGAGAACTATGACGTCCAAATCCGGGTCACCTCTGTCCTCGAGCATTTGTTCAAACTGTGTCTCTGGTTTCTCCCCGAAGGTTTGATTCAGTAGGTTTGGAAGCCGGGGCTTGCGTTCAAGTAGCATCCAAGTCCTTCTTTTATTATTAGTGCACTGTAATCACGATGAGTGACAGAAACCTCACCCCGCTCGCTCCTCCTCCCCGTGCAGGACATTGAGCTGGGCATGGATAACCTTGTGACTGGACATCATGACCTTGTGACTGGACATCATGATCAGTGTAGTGCTTCCTCCTCCAGTGTCCCTCCCTGGGCCCCTCCCTCCCTCACTAGGGTTTCTTCTTCTTTGTCTAGAATCCCCCCCTTTTTTTCTGAGGTACTAGGGATGGAACCCAGGGCCACTCTATCTCCAAGCTATACGCCCTGCCCTATTTTTTACTCTTTATTCTGAAACAGGGTCTCACTGAGTTGCAAAGGGCCTCCCTAAGTAGCTGAGGCTGCCCACGAACCGCGATCCTCCTGTCTCAGCCTCCCAAATGCTGGGATTCCAAGCGTGCGCCACCACGCCCGGCTAATGTCTAGAGTCCCTTTTGTATCCCGATTTCTTCCCAGCTTCCACATGTGAAGGAAAACATCTGACCTTTCCCCTTTTTTGTGACTGACTAATCTCACTTAACCTAATATTCTCCAGTTCCAGGCATTGTCTTACAAGTGACACACTTTTGTTCTTTATGGCTGGGTAGAATTCCATCGTGTGTCTATTCCATAATTTTGTAATCTGTTCATCTGTTGATGGACATGTAGGCCGGTTCCCTATTTCTTAACACCAGGGAATCCTAGAGGACAGTAGTTCCCTAGATACAGTTCTAGACCACAGCAGCAGCATTACCCAAGAACTCCATAGAATGAAAACCCCAGACTCCACCACCTAGTTCTGACTAGAAGTTCTGAGGGGAGAGGGGACGGTTGGCCATGTATGCGCCACAAGTCCTCCAGGGGTTCTGGGGCAGGAGGGCCACCTCCCTGGTCGCTTGGTCTTGTGACTTGCATCAGGCTCCTAGGTATTGCTGATGCTGGCTGGAGGACCAGGCTCTGAGGACCCTGGTTAGCACTGGGTGAGCTCAACAAAGATGAAAAACACAGTCTCAAGGCTGTGAGACACTTAACCTAATTATATTATTGTGGCACCTATGGAAACTTCTCCCAAGTGAGCTAACTGTGAGTCGCAAATTAAATTTCTTAATGGCGCTTTTGGCTTCCCCCAGCAAGGCGCTGGGCTTGCCAGGATGCTGAGAGGCGGTCTGTCCCTGCAGCAGGGCCACGTCAAAGTGACCGGGGAGGAAAGGGGCCTCTCTCTTGTCACCATAAGAGCCTGTTGTGTATTGCTGCCTTAGACTGCCTGAGGCTGGGTCAGGCCACCTGCCCCGCTTCTGCTATTAGGAAACCAAACGTGTTTTTCACCTCTGGGCCTCTGGCAGCTTTGGGTCTGCATGGACCGATTTCTGGGGCCTGAGAGTCTCCAGGACCCAAGATATGCTCGGGGCTGCAGCGAGGGGCAGGAGATTCACAGAGACGGAGTACTTGGTTGTGTGCCCTGGAAGTGGGAGGACCCTGGGAGGGCAGTGTCACTGGTCACTTAGGGTTGTCTGGAGGTGGAACGGGGATTCCACTCCCCAGGGTCCACCTGCCAGCCTCCTTGGTGCTCAGAGCCCCTGAGGATGTCTGGCCAGCACGCACACTGCAGTGGGGCAGTTCTGACCTCTGTGCTGAGGCTGGGTGTCAATTCCTGTCCAGGAGGCGGGTTGGCAAGGTGGAAAAGCTTCGTTTGGGGCATTAGCTGGATTAAACTCACACGCCAGCTCTCACCTACTGGCAGGCATCCACACCTCTCAGAGCTACCGCGCCCCCTTTGCAGTGGGGACAGGACAGCTGCCCACTTCGTGATGCTCCAGGGAGGATTAGCTAGAAGTAGCTCAGGCAAAGCCCGAGCACAGTGCCCAGCACAGGGGCTCATGGCTGGCCACTCTGACAGTTCTGTTGACTTGTCTCAGGGTGGGAGCTGGAGAAGATGCGTAAATACCCAGCTGGAAGAATGTGGCTTGTGGTGGCTCTGGACCGTCCCACTGGACCACGGGAAGCCAGCAGCCTGTGAGCCTGGACTCTGTGAAATGGAGCCCTGGTTGCCTCCTGCAGTGGGACTGTGGGCTCATGGCTAACGAGGCCTCCAAGATAGGCAGGATGTCCCTGGCCTGTGCACTAGTCCAGGGCAGCCACATCTGGGAACCCCAGGAAGGCAAAATAGTTTTGGTGCAGAGACCAGTGCTCCTCTCTCTGCCTACTGTGAGAAAACCACAGAATGTCAGAGCCCAGAGGACATGACGGGAACTCCGAGGCCAAGGCCAGGTTGTTAGCTGCTTGCAGAGCTGAGATGAGGAGCCAAGGTCTCCTGACATCAGATCCTACACCATGATGGTTAATTTTATGATGTTAACTTGACTGGGCTCAGGGATGCCCAGTTAGCTGGTGCATTATTTCTGGGTGTGTCTGCATGGAGATTTCCAGAAGAGACAAACACCTGAGTTTGTGAACTAAGTAAAGAAGATCCATGTGGGTGGGCACTGCCAACTCCACCAGGGCCCGACACAGGACGAAGGTGGAGGAAGGGAGGGTTTTACACTCCCTCTCCCCTCTCTCTTCTCTCTCCTCTCCTCGCCTCTTCTCTCTCTCTCTCTCTCCACCCCCCTCTCTCTTCTGTCTTCTCCTGACCTTGGACAGAGAGATCCAGACTCTTGGGCCTTTGGACTTGAGCCAAGAGCGATGCCATCCGCTCCCAGTGGCTCAGCCCCTCTTTTTCAAACTGAATCACACCGCCAGCTTTCCCAGTCAGTTCTCCAGCTTGCAGGCAGCAGCCCTTAGGACGTCTTGGCCTCTGTAATTACAAGAGCTGATTCCTATAGTACACCCCCTGTTAGATACACCTGCATATCTCATATCTACCCCTTCGAGTGTGTTTCTCTGGAAGACCCTGGCTAACCCGCATCTAAGCCACAGGCATGTGCGAGGGGCCACCCAGTGTCAGCTGGGTTTTCTGGGGGAGGCCACTGTCACGCCTGCCTCGGGTGGTGGCCGTGGCTGATAATCTGGAATAGACGCCTGCCCAGAGGCAGTTGGGTCTACATGCCTTTGCTGAGACTGGAACCCTGAGGTAGGATGCAGAGTCTGGGGTCCTGGGGGTGGAGCTAAGTTCCACCAGTCTGGGGGAGGCGGCCCTGCTCATGCCTTAGGTTGTACCCACGGAGGTCCTGTCTCCTCTCCCCTGAACTGGCTGCCAACAATCCCAAGGACTGATTCCATGAAACATCTCAAGTCTACTCTGTAAAATTTCCTTTAAGTTCCTGGCAGTCAGAGTCCTGGTGCAGGTCTCAGGACTAGTGCGTGCAGACATGGGCCACAGGCCTCCTCCCCTGAGCTGAGGGGCACACAGGGGAGATGTGCCTCTGTGACGAGCCCTTTGTCTCAGGGGAGAAGGAAGGTGACTGCCCCAGGCAACCCCAGAGTGGGGCTATTGGCCAAGTGTCTGCCCTCCACGCCCCACAGCTGGCTTCCCTCTTTACGTTTAGGTTTCTGAAACCAAGACGCCATCTCCCTGGCCTGGAGGCCCATCTTCATGGCCCAGGCTCTCTGTCCCAGCATGGCATGGCACACACAGCCCTGAGCCTGGCATTTCCTGGCAGGCAGGCAGCGGCAGAAATATGGACATGATGTTCCACAAGCCAAAAGCCATTAACAGCCACTGCTGTTAAGTAGCGGTGACCCCCTGGCCGGCCGCCCTGTCCTGTCCAGCGTGGAATGGCTGCTCAGAGAGGCTCGCTGCTGCTTAACAGGCAGCGTGCAATGGCTCCTGGGGTGGTCTGAGCTCGATTCTGCTCCTTTGCCTCATGCACGGTGGTGAGAGAGGAGGAAGCACCCCGGGGGTCACAGAGAGGCATCTGCGACTGGCAATGGGCACAGGGCTCAGGGATCATCCTGTCATCACAGGCCTGCAGAGCTTGTCTGAAGGCCATGCTCCGGTCCTAAGGTACAGGCAAAGCCTTGGCACTGCCACCTGCTCCTGAGGTCCTCGACTTCCAAGGACCATGTGTCCAGTGCCGGGGCTGGTGCACGGACCCAGGACGAATCCAGGCTGTTGTTGGCGCCTATGAGTAACATCTCCATACAGGGCCATGTCAGTTTGCCCAGGTGTTAGTGGCCCCTTTTGCACTACCATGGTACGGCGAAGCTGAGTCGTGGTGGCAGGAACCAGATGCCCCTCAAAGTAAATTATTTGCTCTCTGACCCCTTCTAGAACAAACGTACCAACTTGAACAGCAGGGCAGCCACCTTGGGGGACCTTGGGCAGATTGGCCACACCTGCTTTGGCTCGCTCACCTGTAGAATGGGATGAGCACCATCTGCTTGGCAGGTTGCTCCGGGAAGGGAAGCTGCCGTTTCTTGGCACCTTGATGTTTCCACACTGACCCTTCCCTCTGCTGGCTGTGGGCAAGGCTGCACCGGCTTCTCTGCCTACTGGGAGAGTGGCTATGATGTGACACTAGAGGTGAAGTGCTCAGAGAAGTTACAGACTCCTGTAGCTGTAAGACATTGTCATGGCCTTGCTCCTGAGATGAGAAACCCAGAGCTGCCACCAGGGTGAGTGAACACACTTTGGGGCTGTGGACTCGGGCGGATGCGCTGAAGCTGTGTGTGTGCCCTAAGGTAAGGCGCGAGGGCCATAGCTAATGGTATTGCACCAAGTACTGTACATCTCCCAGAAGAGGAGATTTGGGGTGCTCTCACACACACACACACAACAGTGAGATGATGGATATACTGATTGACCAAGCTAAAGAAATCATTTTACTGTGTTATGTATTTCAAGACATCATGATATGTCTTAAATGCATAGAATTGAAAAATAGAAGCTCGCCAAGTACTGTGTGTGTTAAGTCCCTCTCACTGTAAACTACATTATGGTGTGAGCCTACAGAGCCACCAATGACAGTATCTTAGCATGGGCTTAGGGTTGTAGTTTCATGGTAGAAGCTTGGCCAGTATGCTCAAGGCCCAAGGTTCAATCCCCAGCAATGCAAAAATACATACACACATATGTAAATATATGAGTAAATACATAAACAAAACAAAGTCTGTGGCTGCCAGTGCATAGTCTCTCTAAAAAAAAAAAAAAAAAACCACATTAAGGCCGGGCGTGGTGGTGCACGCTTGTAATCCCTGCACTTAGGAGGCGGAGACAGGAGGACCGCGCAGGTTCGAAGCCAGCCGTGCTGGCGTAAGAGACCCTGTTTCAAAAATATAAAATAGGTCTGGGAGTGTAGCCCGGAGGTAGAAGGACTTCCAGGAATCCCAGTACCACAAAAAAAAAGCATATTAAAAATAAAGAAAGACAGGTGTGGTGGTGCACACCTATAATCCCAGCATTCTGGAGGCTGAGACCGGAGGATCGCGGTACGTGGACAGCCTTAGCTATTTAGTGAGGCCCTCTGCAACTCACTGAGACCCTGTTTCAAAATAGAGAATAAAAAATAGGGCTGGGGGTGTAGCTCGGAGGTCGAATGCCCCTGGGTTCCATCCCCAGACCCACAAAAAAAAAAAAAGAAAAAAGAAAAAAGAAAAATAAATAAACCCTTCACAGTTCAATCTTGGAATTTGTCTCAAAAGCCCATGTGGAGCCACCAGGAAGAGGATGGGACTTGGATAACTGTTCATACCATGAAACAAAACCAAACCAGAGACGGCGCCCTTCCGGTGGTGAAAGCCACGTTCAGGACTTCGAGGTAGAGGCGGTAGGTATCCTGAGTGCTGCGGAGTCTAAACTTATCCACAATGTGTGCGGGTTTTTCTTTTCATTTTTGCATACCAGTCATACCTGAATAAAGCTAATACTATGCACTGGCAGTCAGCCACAGACTTTGTTTATGTATTTACTCATGCATTTACATATGTGTGTATGTGATGGTCCAGCACGCTCGGCAAGGATTCTGTGCACACACCATTTCGACTGCCCAGAGGACTCGGGGAGGATGGGGACTCCCAGGTGCTCATGGCTTAAATCAAGCTTCTTCTGTGCAAAACTTCTCAGGGCAGGCCTGTGCGATGACAGACAAAGGCAATCGCATCATCCTTAGTTTTTAGAGAAAGCAAGGAACCCGAGTTCGGGATGCCCAGTCAGGGGTAAGGAAATAGCCAAGAGCTTTCCCTGGCCGGACTTGTGTTAGGAACCCCCTGCTGGGGGTATTCATCTACGTTGACTCTACCGTCCACCATCTACCAAATCTTCCGTGAGGTTTGCTGAGGGCTGAACGAATGGGGAGGGGGCACGTTGGCGAGTATTTGGAGATGCTATCGCTCCATCTCTTTTATTCATTGAAAAAGGGCAATTTTGAAGCCAGGCATGGTGGCGCACGCTTGTAATTCCAGGATTGGGGAGGCTGAGACAGGAGGATTGCGGTTTGCAGACAGCTTCAGCTACTTACTGAGGCCCTTTGCAACTCAGTGAGACCCTGTTTCAAAATATAGAATAAAAATAGGGCTGGGGGTGTAGTTTGGAGGTAGAATGCCCCTGGGTTCCATCCCCAGTACCGCAAAAAATTTAAAAAAAAAATAAAAAAAGAGAGAGAAAGAAAAAGGACAATTTTTAGGTAAGAGGATAATATAAAAACGGTGCCTCCTATATTACATTTCAAAATTCCATTTCCATTTTATGTATTTATTTGTTTGCTTGTTTATTTATTTTAGCACTGGGGGTTAAAACCAGAGGCATTTTACCTTCAAGCTATACTCCAGTCCCTCCCTTCCTCTCTCTCTCTCTCTCTCTCTCTCTCTCTCTCTCTCTCTCTCTCTCTCATCTTTTACTTTGAAACAGGATCTCACCAGATTGCCAAGAATCTTGCTATAGTACTGAGGACATCCTTGAACCTGGGATCCTCTTGTCTCAAGTACTGGGTGAATAACAGACGTGCACCGTCATGCCCATCTCGGAGGATGTTTTAAAAGCATGAAGTCTCTTGAATATATAACCTTGTTGCTGGTGTGTGATGTTGATTTGAGCTTCTCGTGGCTTTAGAATCTTGACCTAGAAGAGCTATCAGAGATTACACATGACATTTCTGAAAAATGTGTACTAGTGTCTCAAAAGAGGGAGAACTACGCACGCGCAGCTCAGGTAGGAAGACAGTAAGAGTCTGATCTAGTGACTGCCAGCTTACCAGGAGCGGCCTCCTTGGGCATCCTCTCAGGGGTGCAGGGGCATGGGGAGGGCCCTCTTCAGCCTCTGGTCCTCAAGGGCGCTCTACCTAAACGCCAAGGGCAGCTGTGGTAGAGAGCTGCCCTTTCCTGGCCCTCACTACATGACCAGCACTGCTGGCCCTGTTTTGCAAAACTCAGACCTCAGTCCTCACAGCAGCTTTGGGAAAGAGGCGCCAGACATGCTAGAAATAAGAGGAAACTGAACCAGCACCTTGCGGGGCAGATTCACCCGGTGCCGGGGCAGGAACTCCAGCCAGGGCTGCGCCCCTCTCCAGCCCCAAGTTCAAGTTCACTTCCTGAGTGATGGACAATTCCCAGGACAAAGCCACATTAATCAACTCTGGGTTTCTTCACAACAGGTTGGAAGTGGGCTCGTACTAACCTCTCCTCTGCTGGAAGGTACCAGGGAATCCTGGGCCTCCTGCTCTGCCAGGGTGGCTGGTGTAAGTCCTCAACATCCCCAAGCCCCTTCACAAGATTCACTGATAGCCAGAGGGAGGGAAGGCAACCTGGTCAGGAGCGCGACTCCACTCCGCTGCCCCCCTGGCTGCCGAGGCGGATCCTACCCGGGCTGGTCTTATGACACTGCCAATATCCCCTGGCTTTGAACCGGACCGGAGTGGCAGTTTCATGTGGCCTGAAGTGTTTTTGGTGTAGCTACTGACACAAAATGTTGGCAGGCTGGGTCTGTCTCCAGAGCATGTGGATGTGGTCTTGCAGGAAAGAATCCCTGGATGACAAGTGTTTCCTTGTGTCTTCAAAGGCCTGCAGTATTTCTGGGGGTCATATCTATCATCTATATATAATCTATCTCTCTCTCTATCTACCTATGTACCTATCATCTATCTATATATTATGTATCATCTGTCTGTCTGTCTGTCTGTCTGTCTGTCTGTCTGCCTATCTATCCATCATCTATCATCTATCTTCGTTCCGAGGATTGAGGCCAGGGGCATTCAACCACTGAGCTACACCCCCAGCCCTATTTCTTTCTCCTCTTTCCTCCCCTTCTCTTTCTAAATGAGACTGAGTCTCACTAAGTTACTGTGCACTGACCTCAAACCTGCGACCCTCCCGTCTCAGCCTCCCAAGTGCTGGGGTTGCAGGTGTGCACCACCATGCCCGGCCAGAATCTTCTTACTTTTTTTTTTTCTCATTCCTTACAGTTAGATAAACCCACCACCACCGTCCACCCTGCCCCAGATAGACCAGCTCTGCACCCTTCACCTCATCGGCTCTCGGTGCCTGGGACAGGGACCCACTCACAAACCCCGTAAGTCCATTCACACTGGTTCAAATGCCCTCCCGGTTGGTGGAGACCGGAGACGGCTCCTTGCTTTCTCTGCGCTCTCCTTCTAGCCTTTGAATACCTCTCAGAGAGCTTTCCCCAGGCCTAGAACTGCACCCAAATCCTTTTTATCTTGAGGGCGTGATGCCCTCTGCTGTTACCTCACAAACCCTCAACCTTCTCTTATCTCCTGAGGAGAGGAGGCTCATGGCTCCCCTCACCTGCTGCCCCCACAATCACAGGACATCTGATGCAAAGACAAAAACGTCTAAGTCCTGAGAACTCACATATACACGAAAAACACATACACAAGTCCTGAGAAACTCATCTACAGCAGAGAGGGAAGTTCTCTCTGAGAACAAGACTCCAGATTAGAATCAGAAACCACCACGAGGAACATAGGCAATGCAGAATGAAGAAAAAACATTTTTTACATTTGAAGATAAAAGTTCTTATATGTAAGCAATGCGAATATATCAACCATAAAAAATTGCACCACAAAATCAGTGAGCAAAGGATTCGAAAAGTTCACTCAGAAATGGAAACACGAAAATGTCTAAAACCACATGTAAGTGTTTAAATCGCAATTCACACATTTTCTCTTCCAAACAGAACCTCAGCGATGAGATGGCGTGTTGGTGCGTGACCGTCCCAGGGTGTGAGGAGGTCAGTGTCTTCTTGCACCTCGCTAGGAACTTGCCCCTAACTTGAAATTCTGCACATTTTTAGACTCTGGAATCCCACTCCTAGAAATTTTCTCAAAAGGCTAATTATGGATGTATACAAAGGCTCGTCACAGCAGTGTGTATACAAGTGAAATGTTATAAACAACCTAAATATACAACTCAAGGATGTAATTTAAATTAGAAGTGTGCTCGGCAGCCATTGCAAATGGTGTTCAAGCGGGATATTATATAATAAGAGAAAATGTTCAAAACATATGGTTTTTTTTTTTTTCAGCAAATAAGGCAATTAAAAGATAGGTTGTACAGCCGGGAGCTTTTCTGAAAAATGATAAACAGGAAGAAATACTGAAAAAAGACGAGAGCAGCTGTGTCTGGGCGAAGAGGCGGTAGGCGCGTCTTCCGTGCTCGTCTCTTGTTTAAATTTCCTTTATTGATCATGAGTCAGTTGTTTGATAAGCAAAAAGTTAAGAGATGGAGGGGGAGATGGAGAAAGAGACAGAGAGAGGAGGAAGAGGGAAGAAGGAGGAGAGAGGAGATGGGTAGATGCTGGAGAGAGGGGGAAGGAGAGAGGAAAGAGGAGGAAGAGGGGAAGGTGCAGATGGCAGGAGACCTCATCTCCGGAACGATCCTGCCTTCCACCCGGCTAGCTGAGGCAGCGCCCCGTTCTAGAAGCCTCCCCTCCGGTCACTGCCATCCCACCTCTGTGTTTAGGTCCTGTCGGCCACGTTTCCCCATCTCAACTGCTTCCAGGGCTGCAGGAGCCCCCTCTGCCCCACTCTCCCTCCTTTATACATAGTCTAGAATCAACAAAAACCTTGTTTTCACCGGGGAACCTGATGATTACCACTCATGTGCTGAGCAGTCCTTGCTAAAAAGAGCCGAGTGATGTGTTTGTTCTAAGTTTGGCTAACTGCTCAGTGCCTGGCTCCTAGAAACAGCCACCTGCCAAGCGCTTTCTAGTCTTGGGTCTATTCAAAGCGAGTCCCCTCCCGTCTCGTACTCCCTCCCGTCAGGACAAAGACACCCAGTAGACCGGCGGAGGACAGGACATCGTAGAATTTGCTAGCGTCTCGGCTGTTGTGCCGTGCTTCTAACTCTGATGCCGGGGTGCTGAATCTTTCCCCGTCTCTACCGCTGGGAGCCTAGACCCCTGCGCACAAGTCATGGTCCTTCACCCTAGTTACAGCCCCAGAATGCTCTGAGCTTGGTCTGCGTGTTCAGCACAGTGCCCAGGAGAGCGTGTAGGGCTGGAGGTGGCAGGAGGGTGGCTCCCACGGCTGGGGACAGATTTGTGCGGGCGCTGCTATAGCGCCCCAGCTTTCTCATGAACGCCAGACTCAGCTCCGAGGTCAAGCCGCTTTTGTGGTATAGAAACAGAAGCTCGCACATACAAATGTCCAGTGGTTACCCCTATTCTCGGATCTTAAAGCCTTTCTTAAGCATTTAAATAAACACTTTATTTTGAAATAACATTCACACAGAGAAAGGACAGGTTGTTAAGGATTCACAGGAGGTGCACAACACCACGGGGTCCAGGAGCCCCCCTCCCCAGCCCCGTGTGTGTGTCTTTGTAACTACTCCTGGTTTCCTGATTTTTTCCAGAGCCAACTGGAAAAAGCTTGTGACATCAGCAATTAGCTTCGCCTCATTTTAGAAGCTTCTAGAAGTTTCCTTTTTTTTTCTTTTTTTAGATTTTCCTTTTCTTTCTGGCCTCCATTTTCTCCAGGTTTGGTTTTGCCTCTTTGCAGACCCTCCACCTCTTCCCTGCTGGTAACCTTCCTGCTGTGCAGAGCCCGCTCCCTCTTGGATCTGCAGGGTGCCTGGGCCACTGCAGGGAGCAAGGGATGGATGGTCTCGCTCGCACGCTGGAGGTGACCAGGCACAGCTGATTCATGTCACGGCGAGGATCTTGGCTAAGAAGCACGTCTGTGTGTTTGCATACATATACGTGATGGGGAAGTGATGCGTATTTCGACATTTTGAGTGCATTCTTAGGCAGCATAGACTCTTTTCACATCTGTGCTTACAAATCCGCACTGATGTGAACTTACCTCCGGTCTACGCTTTTCAAAGAAAGTCTGTAGCACCGTACTTGCGATGCATTTAGCGTCGTAAACTTGTGCGTCAAAATACCCAAGTTATCCTCCCCAAAGGAGCCTTTTAAATAAGCCCATCATGTTATGAAAGTGTTTTACATTTTAAAGAATCTCCTTGTTCTCCAATTTTTCTTTCACCTAGAGCCAAGAACATCTGCCCTTTGAGCTCCAGCAAATGATAGCATCATGCAGTCTGCCGGAACTGTGCCCAGGAGATGGCTTCAAATGCAAAATAAGCCTGAAAAGGTCTCCCCCACGCAGCGGCGACGGGCGCCCTTGTGAGAGACGCTGAACTCGAGGCCCACAAAGGGCGGGGAGAGGCACATCCTGGTATCGGCAGAATGCACGCCAGGACATGAGAGACACGTTCACACACAAAATTAGATGAAATAATGGATGCGAGTGTGCTTTATAAACCCGAAGAGCTATGCAAATGTAAAACATGGTTATTAAACAGCTTTGAATCACAGTTATTAACAATTGGTAAGAGAGTCTGGGAAAGCGGTGAATTGCAGTCGGGGGCATCTGAGCAGGTGCCATGGGGGAATTTTAAAGACAAGTAGGCAGCAGAGGAGAGGGGCAAAGGACTGAGCCGCACGACCCGCCTGGAGCCCAGGGCTGCACCGGGCGGGCGAGGAGGCGCCAGCCCACAAGGCCCGGTGCTGTGACCTTCCAGGCATTGCATTTTTTGAAATGATAAAAGTATAGAAATGAAGAGCGGATGGAGGTTGCAGGAGCTCAGGGAAGGCTTCTGCGGCAGGAGGGAGGTGGCGCCACGTTGGAGACTGGCGCCTCTGCTGTGCTTGACTGTGGTGAGGAACACACTCTGCTTTCGGGACAGAATCATGCAGGGCTGGTGACGCGCATGGCTCGTGGAGCGGGGGGCATCTGAGTGAGATCAGCGGACTGTGTCAAAGTCTGTGTCCCAGTCCTGATATACAGTCCTTCTACAGGAGGTTACCCCTGGGAACTGGACCAAGGATCCACGCAGGACCTTTAATGACTTGTGTGTGTTTGGATACACCAGTAACAATTTCCTCTTTTTTTATTTCAATACTGGGGATGGAACCCAGAGGCATTCTACCTCCGAGCTCCACCCCCTGCCCAATTTTTTATTCTTTATTTTGAAACAGGGTCTCACTGAATTGCAGAGGGCCTCACTAAGTAGCTGAGGCTGTCCGTGAACCGCAATCCTCCGGTGTCAGCCTCCTGAATGCTGGGATTACAAGTGTGTGCCACCGCGCCCGGCATACATCATTAACAATTTCAACTAAACAAAAGCACAAGTCAGGCTTTGACAGGTGCAGATGAGTGGGGTGTGGGTCAGGGGTGGGAAGAGGAGCAGGTGAGGTGGGGCACTCAGGTGGAGGCTTAGGCACGGATGACGCCCCAGCAGAAGGAGCCGCTGTGTCACACTTTCCAGTATCATAACTGACACATCGCCACCTCCCTTCATCTGGATGTTTGAACAGCATCCCTTATTCCTAATGAGCATGATGTGGAGTGTACAGACATATAAAAGAAAAAAAAAAAGGCCAGGCGCTATAATCCCAGTGCTTGGGAGGCTGAAACAGGAGGCTCACAGGTCAGAAGCCAGCCTCAGCTACTTAGCAGGATACTCAGCAACTTGGCGAGTCCCTGTTTCAAAATAAAAAAAATTTAAGGGCCAGGGGTATAGCTTAAAGGTAGAATGCCCCTAGGTTCAATCCCCAGCAAAGAAGGGAAGGAGAAAGGGAGGAAGGAAGGAAGGAAGGGAAAAAAGAAGGAAAGAAAAAGGTCACCTGGTCATTTGTAAAGGTTTCCTGATGTATTAGTACAACTATACGAATGCTTCTCACTAACCTGCAAAAAAAAAAAGTGTGCCGGGCGTGGTGGCGCAGCTTGTAATCCCTACGCTTGGGAGGCAGAGACAGGAGGATCTCACAGGTTCAAAGCCAGCCTCTCTGGCTTAAGAAATCCTGTTTCCAAATAAAATATAAAAATAGGTCTGGGAGTGTAGCCCGGAGGTAGAAGGGTTCCATCCCCAGTACCACCAAAAAAACAAAAACAAACAAACAAAAAAACACGTGTGTTACTGGAGATGGAACCCAGAAGCTTTCTATCTGCAACAATATCTCAGCTTTACTTTATTTTTTATTTGGAAACAGGGTCTAAGTTGTAGCGATCATGTTAAAGCCAGTTATTAAGCTACTTTGATTATTAACACTTGATTACTAAGTTTACTAAGCATTTGGCATTTTTAGGTTTCTCTTTTAAAAATGCACTAAACTTGTTCAGCATTAGGAAAGTAATCTATCATCCTTCTAACCAATGCTAACAAGATGACCAGAAATCAGAAATAAACTGTCATGTGTTTTTTTCTATTGAAGATCTATGAACGGGGCTTAAAAGTTTAAGTTCCTAAGTATTTAAAAATATACAATGCACATAGTTGCAGCCATATACTAAAAACTGATTAAAATTATATTAAGGCATGTAAAAATAAAACATTTCAAGGCATGTGGTAGGATTGATTAGATTTAGCAATTATTAGTAAATGCTTGATGGGCTCTTGATTATGAACCAAGTTGACCAGAATTTTAAGCAGGACTGAATGAAGAAATGTTGACCAGCCTGGAGTTTCTAGTGGGTCTGGGTACGACTGAAGACACGGCGGGGCTGGGGCTGCCCCTCTCTGGCTAAGGGGAAGACAGGGCTGAGCTTCAACCTGCTTTCTGCAGAATAAGGCTAATGACCTCTATGCATCTGTCTATATCTAGATACCGCCAGTGCTGGCCAACCCTTGCACACCTGTGAAAGCATGCTTCAGACGCGCAGAGCAACTTGGCTGCTTTGGGTAAGAACATCGTGTGTCCATGAGTGTTCGACACGGCTGCCCTTGGCCCTGGCCGGGTAACTGCATCGTGGACCAGCGGCTGAGGGAACTGGGCTTCCTGGGGGATTCCCCTTTCTTCACAGAGGTTTCAAGCACAGTTCCTGGATTAGGACAAAAGCCCCGGAGAAGCTAGCTGATCTGTTACTGTCACTCCCAGAACAATATAAACTACCGTGGTTTATTTATTTTTTGAGAGGTAATTCATTTTTATAAGTATCTTCTGTTTGGTCATATTAAAATTAGTAACAGCAGATTATATATATATATTTTTGGTGGTACTGGGAATGGAACCCAGGGGCCTTCTACCTCCAGGCTACACTCCCAGACCTATTTTATATTTTATTTGGAAACAGGGTCTATTAAACCAGCCGAGGCTGGCTTCAAACCTGTGTGCTCCTCCTGTCTCAGCCTCCCAAGTGCGGGGATGACAAGCGTGCGCCACCACGCCCGGCACAGCAGATAATACTTTTAATGTGCTTTGTTAGATTAGATTGGCATACAAACATAGCTTATGGATTCAGTAGCATTTTAGCAGAATTGTTAGTAAATATTTGGCTTTTACCCATATTTATTTTTGTTTTTAATTATGTTTATTTACTTAGTGGTACTGGGGATGGAACCCAGAGTTACAAGTTACACCTCAGCCCATTTATATTTCTTATTTGAAAACAGGGTCTCACTACTTGCTATGCTTTATGAGACTTGGAATTTGTTTTCATTCCATACGAGATGGAAGCTGGGTAATGATAAGCGTCATTCTACCTGTCACCTTAGCTTTATCTCTAAGAAACACAGAGGAAATCCATTACATCACTCCAGCTGTGGAGTCCTGCCCTCTGCTGGAAGATAAGAATCCAGGCAAATGATGAATTCCATCAGGCCTCTGCTGCCCTCTGCTGGACAATCGTAGTCCTAGCAGATGGTGAATTCCATCAGGCCTCTGCTGCCCTCTGGTGGAAATCACTATCCTAGCAATTGGTGAATTCCATCAGCGTGACCTTTCTTCTACACCCCACACCTCCAGCTCCCCACATGCCTGCCAAAGCACTTCCAGGTGCTTGCACATTCCGGTGGGGCTTCTATTGGTTGAAGGCTTGAGAGGTGTGGGGCTGGTGCCACTTGCAAAGACAGCCCTCCAGCGACAGGCTAAGCCACAGGGAAAATGGTCTCTAAGTTACGGGAGGCTGCACTGGGGCAGGGGGTGTGCACAGGGGAACACTGGCTGCGCCTGTTCCTGCCTAGTGGGAGTCTGTTTTTATATAACGGGCGCTCCTCACTATTTTCAGCTTCTCATCTGCTACCTCTTGGCTCTCTGCTTATTTCCCCACACAAGTTAGTTCAGATAAAGCATTAATAGTCTAGTAGGAACGTCTAGGAGAGGATTTATTCTTCCAGGGTTGCTTGGGAGATTATCTAGTGACTAGTAAAAGGCAGATGTATAAAACAGCAGAGCTGTTAAGGTACTTTACTAGATTAGATTGGGATAAGAAAATAGTTTATAGTTAATAGCTTATTAACAGGGCTCCTTTCAGCTCAGGGAGGGATGGAAGAGGGCTCATCCCTGCTTGAGAAGCTCTTGTGACGCTGCTGCTGAACACTGGGTAGACTTTGCGCACCGCCCCGTGGACCTCTCCGTCAGTTGCCGCAGGGGGCCCTGAGTCAGCTCCTGGCACAGCTAATCTGATATTTCCATCGCTGATGTCTTCATGACATTGGCACAGCTAAGACATTTTTGTAAAAAGTCACCCCGAATCAAGAAGTCCTGCGGGCTGTGGAGAGGAGATGGGCTTGTGATCAGGGCAGGCGAGACAGTGTCTGTGGGAGATGGCACGACTCTTTGCAAGTCTTTACTTAAATTCCCTTGACAGTTATCATGCACGCCACCCCTGTCATGTGGCTTTTGCAAATCTCGAGGATAGAGCTCGGTCCCTGGATGTCCTGCAGAGGGTACAAGTGGGTCCCTCACCTGCCTTGTCTGGGTGGGCTCGCAGAAGGCCTGCTGGGCGCCCGGGACCTCATCCATCTGTCCTCTGCAGCAACCCCAACCTGGGTGATAGGACTTAGGAACTTCCTCAAACTACCTTTATATTACCACCTTGCTTCAGTTAAAAATAAATATTAGCTGGGAGAGATGGCACATGCCTGTAATCTTAGGGCTTGGGAGACTGAGACAGGATGATCACAGATTTGCAACCAACCTCACCAACTAAGCAAGGCCCTTTGCAACTTAATGAGACCCTGTTTCCAAATAAAACATAAGTAAAATAGGGCTAGGGGGTGTAGCTTGGAGGTAGAATGCCCTGGGATCAATGCCCAGCAACACACACACACACACACACACACACACACACACACACACACACACACCCCACAGAATAAATATTGGTCACTTTTAATCTTCAAACGAGCCATAACTTAGGAGACTTGGCACTACTTCCAGTTTTTCCATATAGTAGAATGTGACCTAGAGCAAGTCACTTAACCTTTTCAGCTTCCGTCTCCACGTGCTAAAAATGGAAATAAGAATTCCGCTGTGTCCCTCATGTGACTGCTAAGAGGCACACACTCTCTGCCAGGGTCAGATACTAAACGTCTGAGTCTTCTCAAGTCACAGATGATCTCGGTTGCTCCCTCCTCTTCCTTCCCCTTCTCCTTCCTCTTTCTTCTCTTTTTAAGATTAGGAAGCAAATTTTTACCTTTCTGGATCTATTGACCAGAAAAACTGGTCACCAGCCAAATTTGGGGCTCTGGACATAGTTTTCTGACCCCTGAATCATTATCATTATTTTTGGTACTAGTAATTGAATCCAGGGTGTTCTACCTCTGAGCTACATCTGCAGCCCTTTTTATTTTTAATTTTGAAACAGGGTCTCACTAAGTTGCTGATGTTGGCCTCAAACCTGTGATCCTCCTGACTCAGCCTCCCAAGTAAATTACAGGCCTGTGCCTGTAACCAGCTGCTATTCTTTAACTTAAATGGGAGTGACAATGCTAGCCAGCAATTTCAGTAGTGTTTGGGTTTTCCATGTTTTCTCTGCAACCTGGAATAATTAAATTGACTCTGGTTTAGAGGCAGATTAGGGCTCTTCCTGCATATTTTAGCTGTCTGTGTTGTCCTGTCTATTCTACTCAGGTGAACTATATATACATGAAAATCTTCAAAGCAGAGCTGTCTGGGGTCAGCATGTGGAGTCAGCTCTCAGAGCTGAGGGTCGCGCCCCATGCCCTCTGGTAGGGATGTGCCTGGGTAATGGATGCTCAGTACCTACTTCCAGAAGAACCCCAAAATTCTGGAGCCTGGGCCAGATGGGTGGAACAAGAAAGACTTATCAATTAGCCTTTTTTCTCTGAATTTGTTTTCAAGGTAAAAAATAAGAGTAGATAATAAAGACAGAATGCATATTGGGAAAATTCCCTTAGCACTCTGATTTCTTGTCTGAGGACCACTGTCCACAAAATGCACAGGGCTCCGTGGAGAAGTCGCCATTTCAGGGCTGGGGCTAAAACTGAACAGGGTGAGCCTAGAATATCTCCTTGCTCTGAGGGTGAGTACCTCAAGAAGGATGGGAACATGATATTAGAGTTAGATATACAATGTCTCCTAAATATATTTATTAATATTCAGGGTTGATAGAGTGGAATCGTGAGAGTTGTAACCCTAGCAGTGGATAAGCTCATTGGATTTACCTTGGTGGTGGCCCAGCTGGGAGGGTGTGGCTGGGGAGGGCGGGGCCCTCGGGGTGCAGCCTTGGGGTAGGTATGGCTCCTCTCCCCCTGCTCGCTCTGACTCCTGCCTCCATGCCTGAGATCCACGGTTTCCGGCCTCACATGGACTGAACCCAAAACCATAAGAAGTAAATCTCTTCCCTCTAAGTTACATGGTCAGTCTTTTAGATCGCAGCCACAAGAGTGTCGGCAGGATCACATGTCCAAAGGACCCAATGGTCAGCTTCAAAGGTGCTCCACTTGGCCAAATTTGGACAATTTGAGCATCAAAAAAATAATAATAATGATAGCAAGTTGTAACTCCTATCGTAAAACAAAAACACACAAGCCCGCATGGACTCACACAAATAAGTAAGTGGTGGATAGGCTGGCTTTCTTTAAAGCAGAGGTCTGGTTATGGAGAGGAGATGAAGATGTGGCTGGAAAAGCGTCACTGGACGAAGACCGTGAGACTGCTTCAGGCAAGGCTCGTCAGTGCAGACAACTGGAGGAGGGCTGTGGGAAGGCAGGGTCAACCTGGCCTCCAGGTGTCTTCCTGGAGGTAGAACGCCCCTGGCACAGTCCCCAGTACCAACAAGTAAAAATAAAATCATAGCCGGGCATGGTGGTGCACGCTTGTAATCCCAGCGTTCGGGAGGCTGAGACCGGAGGATCGCGGTTCACAGACAGCCTCAGCTACTTAGTGAGGCCCTCTGCAACTCAGTGAGACCCGGTTTCAAAATAAAAGAATAAAAATAGGGCAGGGGGTAGAGCTAGGAGGTCAAATGCCCCTGGGTTCCACCCCCAAACCCGCCAAAAATAAAATAAAAATAAAATCATGATCATCTTCTTAAAACATACTTAGACATTGTAGAGGTAAGAAGTTGGCTCTGTGATAAGAGAAGAAACCCCTTAGCCAAGAGATCAAAGCAATGTCACCATACTGGCCTCACACACCGCCTCCTGCTCAGACACATCAGGGACAAAGAGCTCCTGTTTTCTATAAAAATGCACAGTGGAAATCTAGTGATAAGCCGGGCATGGTGGTGCACAGTTGTAATCCCAGTACCTGGAAGCTGAGACAGGAGGATTGCAGGTTTGAGGTCAGCCTCAGCAACGTAGCAAGACCCTGTTTCAAAACAAAAAGTAAGAAGGGCTGAGGGTATATCTTGTAGGTAGAAGGTTCCTATGTTTAATCCCCAGTACAAAAAAAGAGAAAATCACCATAAACAGGCCAGTTTATATAAAAGATAATCACAGTGAATATAGTTTATTTTCTTCAAATTTAAAAGGCCAGGAAGCAATATTTTATTTACTTAGTTTTGCAGTGCTGGAGATCATACTCGGGGTCTCATGCATGCTAACCACATGCCTTATCACTGAGTTATATCCCCAGCCTAAAAAAAAAAAAAAAAAAAAAAAAAAAAAAAAAAAAAAAGGAAAAACTTCAGGAACTATATGTCTTTCACATATATTTTTGGTTTTATTTTTTAAGTACCGGGGATGGAACCCAGGGGCATTCTACCTCTGAGCTACACCCTCAACCCTATGTTTTATTCTTAATTTTGAAACAGGGTCTCACTGAGTTGCACAGGGCCTCACTAAGTACCTGAGGCTGTCTGTGAGCCATGATTCTCCTGTCTCAGCCTCCCGAATGCTGGGATTACAGACATGAGCCACTACACCTGGACATTTTGAAGTGCACATTTCCCCAATCTCAACTCCAAACTCCATATATTTCCATCAGTAACAAATAAACATGCCCCCAGGGGTGTGGGGCTCAGTGGTAGAGTACTTGTCTAGGTTAGACTTCTAGCACCTCAAGAAAAATAAACCAACAAAACCCCTTGGATCCCCTTCCAGGGAGCGGTGGAAACCTATCAGGACATGTAGCGTTGTGCTGAGCCACCCCGCGGGTCACAGGACTGCGGTGTGCATTGCTCATGAGCTCACATTTGATGATGTCATGCTGGTAGTTTGAAATCAGCGGTGGTGGGAGCGTTTGTTATGAAACTGGCAAATGACAAAACCCAGGTCCTTCTCCTCTCCTGGAGCGGCCGCTTTTAGGCTTTGACCAGCATGCACTGCACCTGGGCAGGTAAGCAAAGTCCTGAGTCAGAGCCTCCGTGAGGTGGTGAGAAGCCTCTCACACACCATGAAGACGCCATTCAGGGCGGCCTGTACCAGACACCTAAATGTCCTCCACCATGGTTGTAGCCTCTGACACTGCACTTATGGGCATTGGTTCCTGCCTTTTCTAGATTTTTTTTCCCCTCAAATTAAGAGACCAGAATCGTTAGCCTGGAGTGAGTGCATCCAGAGCTCCCCACACAACTTCCCTGGGAGGGCCGACAAGCCAAACGCAAACGTCGAGGGCATTTCCAGATGGCTGCCGGGTTTCCACTGGCTTCCTCCTCCTTCTTTGGTGTTCCAGCTCCAAAGCCCGGCGGTGCCCATTTTGATGACTGAAGCAGTTTAATCTGGGGCAGGGATAAATGTGGGAACCATCAGAGGCCCCCAGACTTCATTTCCCTCAGAAACTTGAAGCATGGCAGAGACTGTTATCCCTGGACCAGGGAGATGCGAACTGTAAGCTCCCCCGAACGATGAGGCCAAAGTGGGGAGGGGAGGAGTGATTTGTGATTCCTCCAGCAAATGGGGGTAGAAGGTCAGCTGTGATTTATGACTTACAAAGAGGGAAGGCAGCAGGGTCGTGTGCCTTGTTTTCGTGACAGGAAACATTACCTGAGTGTGGGCACAAGGCAGGCCACGACAGCTGCGGCGGGAAGGGAGAGGTCCCAGGTGCTGCGGAAAAGATGGTCCACCTCAGCCTGCCTGCTCTGCTCCAAGGCCGGGCAATCTTCATGACCGTCTCCTCGAGAACTTGAAGAACCAGCTTCCTCTGGATGGCTTATGTCTTGAGTCCCAGTCTGTCATTTCTTCTTTTTTCTTTCCTTAAAACCACTCTCAGCCAGGCATGGTGGTGCCCACCCAGTACTTGGGAGGCTGAGACAGTAGGATCTCAGGCTCATGTCCAGCCTCATCTGCTTAATGAGGCCCTCCGCAACTTAGTGAGACCTTGTTTAAGAATAAACCCGGGCGTGGTGGCGCACGCTTGTAATCCCCGCGCTTGGGAGGTGGAGACAGGAGGATTGCTCAAGTTCGAAGCCAGCCTTGCTGGCTTAAGAGACTCTGTTTCCAAATTAAAAAATATATAAAAATGGGTCTGGGAGTGTAGCCCAGAGGTAGAAGGGTTCCATCCCTGGTACCACCACCACCAAAAAAAAAAAAAAATAATAATAATAAAAAATAGGGGCTGGGGGTTTAGCTCAGAGGTGGAAGCCCCCTGGGTTCAATCCCCAGTACTGAAAAAAAAAATTACTCTCAACCCCTCCCATCTCAGCTAGTCCCCCTGGCTGCTGTAGGAACCCTGGTCTGCAGCACAGGAAGGGGCTGGCTTGTCATGGCCCCCCGGAGACAGCAGAGGGCGCCAGCGCCGGGGGCGTCTGCTCTGCAGCTGAGGCTCTTGAGATTTTACAGAGCCCAGAAGGCTCTTCACCAACAGATTCCAGCAAATCAATGTGGATGCCCAGCAGGAGCTGAATTCCAGCGGTTAAATACCCTCCCCCTAAAAAAGGACGTAACATGTCTTTCTTTCCTCTGATTGCAAAACACACCTGTAACAGACTGTCTACCTCCATCTTTCCTATGATACCGTTCTAAAAGCCCACCATCCGGTCAGCCACTGCCCGCTCGGCCAAGTGGAAACTGCATCTCTCAGCTGGGCATGAGGGCACACCCTTGTAATCCCACTACTTGGGAGACAGGAAGATTGCTGGTTCAAGGACAGCCTCAGCAAGTGGTGAGATTCCCATTAGCCTAGCTGGACCCTGTTTCAAAATAAAAATAAGAAAATGGGTCTGGATATGTAGCTTGGAGGTAGAATGCTCCTGGGTTAAAGCCCGAGTAACACACACACACACACACATAAATAAATAAACAAACAAATAAATAAATAAAGAGCCAACACCTGGAACTTCCACCTCATCGTAGAAACAAGGGTCTTTCTATATTTTCCAGTGTTGTTTTAAGGGATTGATGCCACTATTATATGTACAGACTTCAATGGATTTGATAGACATCCGATTTAAGTTGTTTAAAGTTTTTGTTATTATAGCCAAAACTCTCTGTCACTAGTATTATCTTCTTAGGCGAAGTTGCTAGAAGTGGAATAATGTGTCCACAGGCATGAATACAGATGGCTAAAAGCATGTCCTCCTCGGCTGTGGGTACAATTGTGTTTTAAAGCACCATCATCAGCAACCGCGTGTGTGTGTGTGTGTGTGTGTGTGTGTGTGTGTGTGTGTCTGCATGTGTATGTCACTGGGGATTGAACCCAGGGGCATTCTACCACCAAGCTCCATCCCCAGCCCTTTTTATTTTTAGGTTTGAAACAGGGTCTCGCGAGGTTTCTGGGAGTCTCACTAAGTGCTAAAGCTGATCTTGAGCCTGAGGTCCTCCCGCCTCAGCCTCCCAAGTGCTGGTATTACAGGCATGCGCCGCCACTCCTGGCTGCCAGCAGTTTTATTCTGAGAGTGTCGATTACAGGTATGTGGTTATTTGTGTTGCAGAGCTTTGATTACTAGAAAGACTGGATTCATTGTGTTCTCCTTTTTGCATTAATTACGTATTCCAAGCCCGAATCCATCCATCTGTTCGCTCAGTGTTTTCCTCCGGCACCCACTACATAGGAGATGCTAACACCTAGCACAGACCCCCCAAACTCCGTCTCAATGGCTTCTGCCGGGGCAGAGCCTCTCCAGGCTCAGCGGCCGCCCTGGCCGGAGCATCCCATCAGTGGCCTGGGCGCCCGGGGCCGTGGCCTCCCCGGTCGACTACCACGTTCTGTGAATTCCACCTTAGGAGTGCCTCTGAAGGCTTCTGCTTTATTTCCAGGGTCCTGCACACATATCCAGGCACCAAGAGCTCTTGCTAGGATTATGGGATCTAACGTGATCTTCCTACAAGTTTTCCAATCCATAGCTGGACGCGGAGACATTCTGTCATCGCTCAGCTTAGAAACATCCCTTTTCTCCTCCTTCCTCCGCTTCCCTACCCTGAGCTCCAAGCCCGAGCTCTGGAGCTCCACGCTTCCACTCTGTCCTCCACCTTCCCCAACATGCCCGGACCACGTGACCTTCTCTGAGCCCACCATGCTTTCCAACCCACACCACGCCGCCACAGCACCACCGGCCTCGTCCACTGCGTGTTCAAAGCCCAGCTCCAGCACTGTCATCCAAGACACTGCTGGATCCACAAAGCCCATGCCCGCTGCCCCGCAGCCTGAGGCCGCTGCGCCTGGCGCCCAGCCTCCGAGGCTCCCCGCCCGTGCCCCCTTCGAAAGTCAAACGCCAACTGGCTCACTTTTGTGTCTTGGTGCCTAGACCGGCCCTGCCACACGCTGGCTCCTCCATAAACGCTTATTTGACTGGAGAATGAAGGCGCTAACATTCAGGCGAGTGGAGGTACCAGCAGCCAGGTGAGGCCGTCAACCTGGGGGAAGGAAAGTAGCCGTGGACAGACGGAGGGAGGGAGCCGCCGCCAGCAACGCTCGAGCCCCCGGGGCTCCCCAGGCCCAGCTGCACCTGCACAGGGAACCTCTAGGCTGAGGCTGCACCTGCTCCCCAGTCTGCTTCCCTGATGCTAGCACCTCCCAGTGCGATGCTGAAGGGCTGGAGAAGAGGCCCGGATGCCCCCCTACACACGCTTTATTCCCACTGTCCTCTACCCGTCCCTCCTGCCCCAGGACAGAAGCACGACCCTGAGTAGGGAGTCTTGCTGTCCTTCCTGAGCCCGAGGCGATGTGGGGATTTCTTCCTCCTCACGGCCCTGGTGCGCCTCCTGCAATGAGGTTGCCCAAGGAAAGATGCTGGCAGTAGCTTCCTCTGCACAGTGGACGCCTCCAGGTGGGGGCAGCGGGGGCGGCAGAGCAGGGCCACTTTCACTGGTAGAATATCCACCCCCTGATGTTTGATGAGCCTTTCAAGCCCTTCTGGAGCGAGAGGCGCTATAAGGCCGCCTCAGAGCCCATGAGTGACCAGAGAGACTGCCTGTGTACCCGCCATGACGATGGCAATCACTCGGGGAGATTTATACTGGGGCTGTGAGAGAAACGGAGTCGGAGAAATAAAAAAAAAAAAAGCTCCGAAGCCAAGAGCAACCAGGGGCCTCGCCATCTCCCCACCCAACCCCGTGACAGAGCAACTGATTTCTCTGGACATAAACATGTGGGGCTATATGCGAAAGTGATCTGTATTTTAATTAAAGACTAGAAACGATGGGCCCTTCAGTAGCTCATTTCTGCAAGCAAGAGCATGTAAGCTGGCTCTGTGGTTTTCTTCTTGGGGAACTTATTCTTATCGCAAGCATCATTCATAGTTTGAAGAAAAAGAAGAGAACTTCGGGTCTGCTGATTGCACACAGTTCTATTGGGCGATTGCCCAAATAAGCCAGTCGGGGTTTCCAAAAGAGAAGGGAAGGGGAAGGGCTTTTCTGCTCACCTATTGTGTGTAAGTCTCGGCGAGCTGCCTGCGTAGACACTCTCATTTGTGAAACTTGTTTCAGAGTCAAAGAAACCAAGGTTTAGAGGATTTCAAGGAATTGAGAGATTGAGGCTTGTAGTCGGAAACCTATGTGCTTGGTCCCCAGTTCTGTGCAAACTGATGGTCTATGTTCTTTCTACCTTCCTGAGCTTAACATTTGAGCACGTGACAGGACCAGTTACCGCACTGTCTGCGCTACTGAACACGATACAGCGCCTCTCTTTCCTACCCAAGGGTCTCCCGTCCCTCCTATCCGAAGGGACCCACAGCACAAGAGCAGTGGTGCTGGGAACTCACAGATGCCAAAGAGGATTCAGAAAGTGCTCCCTTTACATGCAAAGCCGAAAGCTCTCAGTAAGCAAGAAAAAGCTCGTAGGCTAAGACTGTTAAGACCTACAGCAAGAACGAATCTTCTATCCATGGAAATGTAAAGAAGGAAAGAAAGTAAATTCCTACTATTTTGTTTGCTGTTGCATCTCCAACCGCAAGTTACAGCCACAGTGCCGGCTGGGAGCTTCATTAGGACGCAAAGGGCATTCTGCACCCGAGCAATCAGGGAGGTGCCAATCAAAACTGCATCAAGATTCTAATGCCAGTAAAATGGCAATTGCCAAGAATACGACCTTACGTGCCGGTGAGGGTGTGGGGAAACAGGAACTCTTAAACACTCTCGGCGGGGTTGTAAAGGAGCGCAACCACTGTGAGGACCAGGAGGGAGCTTCCCCAGAAGACTAGGACTAGAACCACCGCGCGGCCCAGCTAGACAACTCCTTTGGTGTACCTTTGCAAAGGAATTAAAGTCAGAATACTATGGCAAAACGTGCATATCCATGACTATAGCAGCTCAACAGCCAGTTATGGAGCCAGCCTAGGTGTCCATTAACAGATGACTGGGTAAAGGCAATGTGGTCTATACACACGATGGGATTTTACTCAGCCATAAAGAACAAAATTATGTGACTGCAGGAAAATGGATGGAACTGGAGAATGCTGTGTTCTGTGAGCTCAGCCGGTCTCAGGACGTCAAGGGTCATGTGTTTTCTCTCGTTTGTGGAAGCCAGAGAGAAACTGCAGATAAATGAGGAGTGGGGCCGATAGAGTAGTGGAAGGGGATTGGGGGAGAGGAGTGGGGAGAAAAAGAATTGATGAAGGAAACGGTTCAAAGAATGCTGTCCCTATACGAGGTATCACTTCCAACCTCAGTAACAAGTCTACAGGGGGGCAAGGAGGGAACACACCGAGTGCTGTGTACAAGCATGAGCGCTGTGTACATGCATGAGCGCTGTGTACACGCATGAGCGCTGTGTACACGCATGAGTGCTATGTACACGCATGAGCGCTGTGTACACGCATGAGCACTGTGTACATGCATGAGCGCTGTGTACATGCATGAGCGCTGTGTACATGCATGAGTGCTGTGTACATGCATGAGTGCTGGGTACATGCATGAGTGCTGGGTACATGCATGAGTGCTGTGTACATGCATGAGTGCTGTGTACATGCATGTATACATTACCTTGAGCCTCACTATGGTGTTCAATTACAATGGACCAATGAAAGCATGAAAATTAAAATTAAAAATTGCATGCCCATCTAGGGCCTGGCACTACCTGTGACTTGGGGTACATGCTGGGGGAACATATTCTGGAACATATCTCCCAAAGATAAGAGGAGAGACTGCTGTGCTTGAAGCATAGATTGGATTATTGTCCCTGATTCTGCAGTCCCTAGAAATAAGATCCTGCGTCCACGTTTTTGACGTATAACGTTGTGGTGCCTTCTACACTGTGGGGGGAGCGTCCTTTACTATTCTGTTCATCAAATCTGATGGTGACCGGCAGCCTGACCTGCAGGTGTGTGGCCAGGCCCTGCCTAGACCTGCCAATCAGCAGATGTGTGCACCTGAGGGTGATGTTTTGGGTGTGAGATACTGAGGCTTTGAGGTAGATTATTACATACTATGACTGTGTTAATATTGCCAGAGGACAAAACTACAACACTTTAGAGATCTTAATTGGCTTTATTTTGTTTCTAGAACTGGGCAACTCTTCATCTTGTAAGGGAATGCATGTTCCCAATCAGGCAGAGGAGGCTGACTTTATAGATAAAAAAAAAAGGGCTGTGGAGAGCAGAGACAAGAGCCAGCAAGTAGGTTGGTCAGTACAAAGCTGCTTCCTCCTACAGCAGAGACAGGGAGACAGAATAAGAGAGAAATAACTGATGGGCTAACACCATTTTTCCCCCAGGTTATCTGAGTGAGTGAAGATGCTTAAGAAAGGGCGTTATGAGCTGGGTGTGGAGGCTGAGACAGGAGGATGACAGGTTCAAAAGCAGCCTCAGCAGTTTAGTGAGGCTCTCGGCAACTTGGTGAGACCCTGCTTCCAAATAAAACAGAAGCCTGGCAATAGATGGCCCCTAGGCTCCACCCCCAGTACCTCAACTAAAAGGAAAGAGAAGGAAAGGGCGTCACGGTCCAGGAACGGATGTGGGCTTCCGCAGGAGGCTGAATTCAAGTGCCTGCCGTCGTTTGAAATTCATACTCTGTGTGGCCGTCCATATTTTACATCTTTTAATCAGCAACTCTCTACATTAGTGGGCATTCACTACTGCCTTCAAATCTTGCTTGTAGACAACATAATTCCTTCCTTCCTCCCTCCCTCCTTTCTCTCCTTTCTTTCTCCCTTCCTCCCTCCTTCCCTTTCTCTCTTTTTTCTTCTTGTGGCTCTAGGGATTGAACTCAGAAATATTCTACCTCTCAGCTACCCCCCCCAGGCCTTTATTTATTTATTTACTTATTTATTTTGCTTTCAAAACAGGATCTTGCTAGATTGCTGAGTCTCACTGCTTGCTGAGGCTGCAAACCTGTGGTCCTCCTGTCTCCTAAGTGCTGAGGTTACAGGCATGCTTCACCACGCCCAGCTCCCAGCCCTCTTTTATATTTTCAGTTTTGAAACGAGATCCCACTAAGTCACTGAGGACTGAGACAAGCGGCAGAGGCTAGCCTCGAACTTGAAATCTCCCTCTCTCAGCCTCCCAACTACTGGGATTACAGACATGGGCCACCACACTTGGCTTGTGCCTTAGGGACACCGCGTGCCTTCCAAGTCGTCGCAGGTGGCAATTTTACCTGGTCAATTTTACCTGGTCTTTCACCACTGCACAGCATGGGTGCCATATTCCTACCTTCTGAAAAACGTTCCCTCTTTGCCCAACTCCCCAGAAGTGAACCCAACACTGTCCAAGTCCAGTGTCAGTTATGGGGATGGGCAGGGCTACACCAAGGAAGTGATATTCCTCAAATCTTACTGGTCGACCAGGACGAAGCCTTGGTTTCTGCTCATGGTCCACGTTTGTGATGGGTCAGCTGTGACTTGGCTCCAGGCTGACTCCGTTCTGAACCTTTCCATTTGGAGATGGAACCTTTGCATCAGGCAGGCTGCTGACCTCAGGGCCGAGGAGAAGATAACATGGCGGGCCACTGGCAGGCCAACCATGGTCCTGCCCGAGAGTGTCACATCACTTCCATGCACAGGACGCTGGCCAGAGCAAACCCAGGAGCAAATTCAGGTCGGTAAGGGGGAAGTATAATCCTTCCCCAAGAAGATGTAATGGATATTTGGAGAGGACCATGCAGATGAGTCCTGAGAGGGTGTTTCTGTTAACAGTGAAGAACAGGCGGCCGTTGGGTAGAGCAAGCTTGGTCTGCCCAGGTAAAAGGGTCTTGCGTAGAGGTCTGAATCTATTTCAGCTTGGATTTGAGTTATTAGAAGAGTATGAGAACCCCACAAATGTAAGGTCTGCTCCTGTGGCGTGGGCCGTCCCAGGGAAGCCATGCCCCCGGCTGGGACCCAGCTGACCATACTCATGCTGTATTGTTGGGGAGCCCCGTGGCGGGGAGGCAGGGTCTTCCCGAGATCTGGTTTCTGTACCACCCTGACCACCAGGCCACCTCCCCCAAACCCAGCCGCTCTAGGACCCTGGCCTCCTAGGGTGGCCCTGAAAGCCAGATGGAGCTGTGATTGGAGGCAGATGCTGGGAATTTTAAATGAATAATGATGGGACCGAACTGGCAGTGTGACATCAGGGACACATCAGGAGAGGCTGGGGTGGGGGTCGCCGGGCAAACAAAGCGTGTTCCTCTGCCAATCACCTTCCCACGGGCAGGTGGCAGACCCCAGCTCACACAGAGCGGAGGCTGCCTTCTGGATTTTGCCTGCGATGATATGCATACTCTTTTATTGCCTTCTCTATTCCCTTCTATAAATAGCACGTCTAATATCATATGTCTATTTTATGGATTTTACCCCCAAAAAACACTTGAACATCTGTGTAGGTTTTATTCTGTAGCAAGCCAGCCTGAGAGGCAGGTAACCCCCAGGCCGGTGGGTTTCCCCACGATCACCCTGTCCCCTTTCCTTCTCACGCTCATTTGGCTTCTATTTCCGTAACAAGTAGATAAATGAGCCTGTTTGGCCATCTGTGTGTGTTTCTTGCCAAATGCGTTTTCAGAAGTTCTGACTTCAGCTGCTGCGGTTTGGAATCTGTGTGGAAAGCCGGCAGCTGCTGGGGCAGCGTGACTCAGGCACCGGCTTGGGGTCCGTCGTTGCGGGAAGAGGGCCAGAGTGGTCCTGCCGCAGGTAGCCGCACACCCGGGTGACAGCCAGGTGCCTGGGGCCTTGGCCCTGCTCCCTCCCACCTCCAGGGCAAAAGAACACGTGAAATGCTGATGCTGTCCTGTTTATCTTCCACCACAGGAGGAAAGAACTCCTCCGTTTACAGATTAAGGAAGCACAGACGCTGGAAGGCTGGCTCGTACACAACGCCGGGCGTTGTGGGAAAAAATTTCCCTCTCTTTTCTTATTTGTATGTTTGGGACACATTTCCCAGTCTTGCTTTTTATGTTTTTATTATTATTATTATTGTTGTTGTTGTTGTTGTTGTTGTTATTATTTCTATCACTATTGTGGTGCTGGGGATTGAACCCAGGGCATTCTACCTCTGAGCTATACTCCCAGCCCTTTTTATTTTTTATTTATTTTTGTGCTACTGGGGATGAAATCCAGGGGCATTCTACCTTTGAGCTCCACCCCTAGCCCTATTTTTCAAAATGCCCCACTAAGTAGTAGCTGAGGCTGTCCTCGAACCAATATCCTCCTGTTTCAGCCTCCCAAACGCTGGAATTACAAGCGTGTACCACCACGCCTGGCTTATTTTTTAGTTTGAAACAGGGTCTCACTAAGTTGCTGAGGCTGGCCATGAACCTGTGAACTTCCTGTCTCAGCCTCCCAGGTACTCTGATTCTAGGGGTTCATCACTAAACCCGGCTTCTGTCTTCTTTAAACCAAGAAATCAGCACACACACACACACACACACACACACACACACACACACACACACAGAGCAAGAAAACCACAGTGGTCAAACCTGATCCCATTATGAATGCCGCCAGAGATCCCAGGCTCAAGTTTTCTCTCTTTTCTTTCTTTCTTTTCTTTTCTTTTCTTTCCTTTTTTTTTTTTTTTTTTTTTTGGTGGTACTGGGGTTCCTGGAAGCCCTTCTACCTCTGGGCTACACTCCCAGACCTATTTTTACATTTTTATTTGGAAACAGGGTCTCCTAAGCCAGCACACACAGCTGGCTTCAAACCTGCGCGATCCTCCTGTCTGCCCAGCGGGGCTTAAGTTTTCTAGTACACAACAGAAGACCAGGCTTCAAGACTCAACTCTGACCAGTCAGGATCCTCCTGAGGACCTCCAGGGAGTGGCGGCCACGGGAGGGCCTTCCTTTTCCCCATGTGGATGGGGGAAGAGTCCGTTCTTCTGTGTAGACATGGATTGCCCACCTTCTGAAGGGCTGTAGGCCTCCTCCGGGACCTTCCACAGCACTATGTGTGGGGCCGGGTTGGCACCTGCTCCTCCCAAGGGAAGGTCTTTCTCTCGTCCATGGGGCAGCATGAGTCTCCTCCAACCTCGGCCTGGCTCCTTGAATCTGAGGCATAAGATTCACTGGACCTATTTTCTGCCTATCTCGACAGCAAAAATCAAATCCTGTGGCCACGTTTAATGGATTCTTAGAAAGGAAGAGCCTCAATTTTAGTTTCTTTTCTAGCCCTTATTTGACCTCTGGGCCCTCCAGTACACTTTCTGTCCCAGTGATGTGGAAAGAGGAGGTGCCATGACTTAGCTAAATGTCTACACGGCGCTTCCAAACTCCACCATCCTGCCGGAGGGTTCTTGGGCACAGAAAGATCTAAAGAAAATCTCTGTGTATCCTCCCAGGCTCTTACAGGGCAGGCTGGGTTCGATCTAAGTCATTCATGACATTTTTTTTTTTTTTTTTGGTGGTACTGGGGGTGGAACCCAGAGGCTTTCTACCTCTGGGCTACACTCCCAGACCTTTTTTCTATATTTTATTTGGAAACAGGGTCTCACTAAGTTGCTGAGAGCCTCACTAAGTAACTGAGGCTGGCTTCGAACCCGTGCGATCCTCCTGTCTCAGCCTCCCAAACGTGGGGATTACAAGCGTGCGCCACCACGCCCAGCCATTCGTGACATTTAAGGAGTGCTTACTGCATGCAGAGAACCACCATGCGCATTGGCTTTAAAACCTCATTAAAACTCATAGTAAAAGCAGAAAGGGTTTCCTAACTTCCCATGTTACATTAATTCATTAGAGACTAACTGCAGACACCGTCGATGAGTGCCGGGCGCAGTCCTGTGTAAAACTGCCTTCGGGCTCTAAGTTCTGTGCTGTATGTGAACTATAGGTGAACTTTGTGTTTAGACTTGGGACCATCCCAAACACATCTCATCATGTGGACGTAACTATCCAAAGAAAATTTAAAGACGTCTCAATCCAAGACACTCCCTGTTGCAAGCCCTTTGGATAAGGGGTTCTCGGCCCATCTTGACTTACACACTCACACGCCTGATTTTCGACGAGCACCGTGGACCACAGCTTCTCCCCTGCCTTAGCACCCGCCGCTCTGGCGCTCCTTCATATGTTCCCCTCAGGCCGCCTTGGCTCTCCCTTCTCAGCCGGCCCGTGCCAGGGCCTGTCACAGTAAGCATGGCATGGCACACCTGGGCACCTGGCTGGGCATTCTTCCTCCTCCTCTGCCCTCACCGGGCGAGCCTCAGTGGCCGCCTGCTCCCCAGCCCAGGGCCTTCAGCAACACTGCTACAGCTCCCCTGTTCTGCTGTTCACTTTTTTGGGGTAATTTCCTGTCTAATTCTGTGTGTGTGTGTGTGTGTGTGTGTGTGTGTGTGTGTGTGTGTGTGTTACTGCGGATTGAGCTGCCCAGGGGTATTCTAACTCTGAGATATACCCCTAGCCCATTTTTATTTTTGATTTGAAACAAGGGTCTTGATAGTTTGCTGAGAGCTTTACTATGTTTCAGAGGCTGGTCTCCAACCTGTGATCCTCCTGTCTCCGCCTCCCAGGGACTGGGATGACAGGTGTACACCACCATACCCAACCTAATAGTGAAATCCAATGAGAAAAGGACAGCCCCTTGGAAAAGCTGGACGACTGTGAACTCAGGACCCCTCCCTTGGAAGTGAAAATCGGAGTCACCCTGTGACCTAAAGCTCCCCCACAGCGGAGGGTCGGCATAAAGCCCCAGGCAGAGCAAGGGAAGAGTGGGGACTGCCAGCCGTGCCCTTGTCACTGGGTATGCAATGAGGAGAGGCGTCTTCGCTGCTTGTCTATTATCTGCATGTATGGCTACACGTGTGTACACGTGTGTACATCGGTGTGTGTATGTGGGTAGATGGTGTGAGAGAACCACCGGGCTCCCCATCACCCGAGCCTTGGCTGCTCTTCCTGCGCTCTCTGGAGAAAACTCTCCGTTTGCAGTTGGTGTGAGTGTTGTAGGAGCCGGCGCCCCGCCTCTCTGACCTGAAGCCCTCCTCGCACCCTGCCGCCATGGCCTTCAGGGGAGACAGAGTGGGGCTTGCAAATCAGAGACCCTCAGACCTGGGGCTCAGTATGAGCTCACGGTGCCACCAAGGCCCAGGCCGCTCCCAACTGGGAAATGATCCCTCAATCACATGCTGTTTCTATGGAAACTGCTAAGGGGAAGGCTTACAGGGACAATCAAGCATCAGCTGGGAGTTGCCGGGGCACCCACGACAGCCCTCTGGCAGCCTCTCCAGAGACTGGCCCTCACTGAGAAATTGCCCCTCTTGTTCGCTGCCATCGCTCGGGTTTGCACGGAGCATGAAGTCAGAGGACTTAAAGGGCGAGTTGATTTCCTGTGAGTTCCAGCTGGACTAGAAAGGGAGCGATTATAGCGTTGATCTCTCTCCAGGAGGGGAGCAGGGAAGGAGCCGCGGAGACTCCTCACCTGTCTTCAAGATAATAGGCCCCTAAGTTTCCCTCCAGATTGAAGTTATTGGTGGAAACAGAGTGCAGTTCTGGGCAGTGGCTCAGTGCCTAGGGTGAAGGCAAACCTGCCCTGCCAGGAAGCCCGGCTCAGCGGATCACAGTGTGCACGGAGAGCGGCCGGCACCTGCGTGCATAGCGCTGGCGCCCGCGCCCGGGAACTCTGCTCTCCAGCTGCCGCCTGGGTGGTCCGCTGCGCTGGCCTCCTGTCTGCCTCTGGCAAAAACATCCTGCAGCTGCAGACGCCCCCTCTGACACAGCTCCGGTTTCCCTTGCACGTCCGGCCTGTTTTGGTCAATTTGCCACCAGGTGCACATAGTAAATGGTAAGTAGAGGAACTGTCTCTCTTGCTTCCTGAGACTTTTTTGCTGAACCAGGGATTGAATCCAGGGGCATTCTACCTTTGAGCCACACCCGCAGCCCTGTTTTTAATTCTTTATTTTGACACACGGTCTCATTAAGTTGCTGGTGGCCTCACTAAGTAGCTGAGGCTGGAGGCAAACCTACAATCCTCCTATCTCAGCCTCCCAAGTACTGGGATTATAAGTGTGCACCACCATGCCCGGCTTGTCCAGGACATATTTAGGAGCTGGGGGAGTGTGTGCTAGCAGCCCGGGGCTGGAGAAGGAAGGACAGACTTCCTTCAGTCATCTCAGAGAAGTGGGCAGCTTGCAGCCCCTCCCAGGGCCTCTCCCTGGGACACGGCCCCATGAAGGAGCTGGCGATCCGGGGATGGCCCCTGGTGAATGCCGGGTGGGACTCTAAGCAATGTCAAGAAGCCACAGAAAGAAGAGGGCTGGGCCTCTGTCCAAGAAACACGTGCCAGTGGGCAGAGCGCACAACTGAGAACGACAGCCCAGGAGGGTCCAGAGGGGAGGAAGGACAGGTCAGGTTATCAGGGTGGATGCTCACGGTCATTTCCTTGTGTAGAGCAGCTTTGTAGATATACTAATCTCATCCAAACAGGCTGAGGATGAGTCAGATGATAAACTCAAAATCTGGGTCCAGTTTGTACTCTCTCAAATATATGCATCATGAAAAGATGGTCTTGGGAGGCAGGATGGAAAAAATTCTCATCTGATGTCATCAGTCTTGTCCTTGGCAACCGGCCGGTTGCGGCGTATCGTCGCCGAGGGTTACCAGACACGTTCTATGCTAACTTCACGGGCAAACCCGAGACACTTCACAAATGGAAAACTGAGACCCAAAGATGTTACAAGCGTTTCTCACAACCCAGTAACTCTAAGGGGGGAAGAGAGAGCTGAGACTTCGGACTTGATTCCCAGGGAAGGGAACTCAAGTGCGGGTGGGAATAGCCTTGAAGCATCGACGGGGGAAACCGATCCTCTGCAGACAGAGGGTGCTGCGGACCCAGCCCATTGGTGAGCACCGGCATTGCTTTGGGGACCAGGGTACAGCGTTCGCAGTACCAGCGTGCAGAGCGCGGGCCTCGCAGGTGCTCACGGTGGTGGGGTCCCTCAACCATACAGTAGCACAGGATCAGAGCTCTTCAGGGGATGGGAGAGAGGGCACTCAGGAGTAGAGTGGCCGCCAGCTCCCTCCCAGTGCCTTCCCTAGCTGCCTGGATGATAGCACAGATGTGTCCGCAAAGGAACTTGGCAGGGGGCAAGCAGAGGAGAACTCCCAGGCAGTCCTGGAGCCCAGAGAATGTTTGTAGAGCTGAAACCTGCAGGAAAAGCTCCGAGCCCACACACAGGCGTGGCCACTTTCGTGCTCCTGAAAGTGGGATCTTGCAACCAGAATGGCGGATCCTGCGGCCGTGGCACAGGGCCGCGCAGTAACAGCTCTTGCCTGGCATGAATGGCGTAAGAGCCTTGCTTCTCACTAACAAAGAAAGCCCAGGGAAGCCTCGCTGCGGGAGCTCAGAGCAGGCTGCTAAGGGTGCTTGGGGAACGCAGCTCTAAGTACCAAGTGAGGCAGGCTGAGCTCAACGTGGCCCTGTGGCCCAAGGAATGTAACACTAGGGCACCGTTTCAGATAGACCCGGGAATTGTGCAAATACAGGATGCAGAAAGTAAAAAAAAAAAAAAAAAGGCAAGGTATCCAATAATGCAGAGGAAAGAATCCTATTTAAGCCCAAACACCACCCTCCAGGGGCTCCACCTATTAGTAGATATACAGAACTGATGTAAATAAATGCAGAGAAAAAAAGCCTGGAGGATCACGAGCAACATTAATAAGAGCAGGTATTTCTGAGGATGGGGAGGGGTTTGGTCATGAAAAAGGAAGAAGGGACTTTGGGGATTTTTTCTCTGTATTTTTGGACCAGGGGAATCTCTTATGACACACACACATTCACCTAGTATTTGTGCACTTAAAAATAAAACAAGTCTAGTCGGGTGCAGTGGTATATGCCTGTAATCTCATTACTTGAGAAGCCAAGACAGGAGGGTCGCAGGTTCCAGCCCAGTGCCAAGTACTTAGCAAGACCCTGTTTTAAATTTTTAAAATGTAGCCAGGCGTGGTGGCACATTTGGGAGGCTGAGACAGGAGGATAACGGTTCATAGACAGCCTCAGCTACTTAGTGAGGCCCTCTGCAACTCAGTGAGACCCTGTTTCAAAATAAAGAATAAAAAATAGGGCTGGGTGTAGCTTGAAGGTAGAATGCCCCTGGGTTCCATCCCCAGTACTGCAATCAATCAATCAATCAATCAATCAGCTGTGGTGAAATAGGACGGGGGATGTAGCTTGGAGGTAGAATGCCCCTGTCTTCAGTTCCCAGTACCACCAGTCAATCAATCATCATAAACAAACTTAATTAGAAGTCATTATCGGACCCTGAACTTTCTTGTACCTGGACGATGTGACCGCGTGGTTCAGCAATAAAACTTGGAGAAGGATCTCTCTCTGTGTGCTAGCTCTGCATGCGCCCTGCGCCCACCCCCACACTGTGGCTGTGTGCATTTTTCCTAACTCCTGCCCACCCTAAGGCCAAGCTGGCCTCTTTGCTGATGCAGGAGAGTGGAACGGGCAGGGCACATGCCTGCGCGCACCTGTGCCTCCAGCCCGGCGCAGAGCCTGGGCACGGTGCCGAGCGAGGGCCTGGTGTGAGGCCAGCTGACCTTGCCGGCCACGCCGAGGGGCCGCAGCCCGGGCTGGCCCTCTGCGATGGACAGCGTACTGCAGAACCGGCAGGCTCAGCCTGCTCTATAATGCAGCAGCCGCCCGGCGTCCGGTACAGCACTCTACCTTCCCACCTACTGAAAAATACATACACTCTACAAAGGAAGGCCTGCCTTCAAAAGGAGCTCACAGAAGCCCGGCCATTACGGCTCTTCTTCTCACCTCCGTCGCTGCTGATGGCCTCTAGTAAATCGCCGCCTCGCCGCTCCCTTCCTCCGTGTGTGCACTCTGCATGAGCCCCAGGGAAAGAGGGAGGAGGCAGACACGTGGGGCCTCAGAGGGAAGGCTGCCGATTAGCTTCTGCATGGGCCGAGAAGCCACTAGAAGTTTTGTTTGGGTACTAAAGAGTGAACCCAGGGGCATTCTACCTCTGAGCCACACCCCTCAGCGCTATTTTTCTTTTATTATTTTATTTTATTTTGAAGCAGAGTTTCCCTAAGTTGCTGAGGCTGGCCTCAAACCTGGGATCCTCCTGTTTCAGTCTCCAAAGTACTAGGATTACAGGCAGGTGCCACCACTCCCCAATCACTAGGAGGTTCTTAAGGAGAGTGCAACGCCATTTGTTTTACACTCTGGTGCGGCACTAACAGAATGACCTAAGCCTGGAGCAGCAGAAGGGCCTGGGCAAGGCTGAGAATCCCAGTCACCTTCCATGCCAGCCTGGCCAGCTTGCTCAAATCCTAGGGGATTTCAGGACGGGACTCTGACTCTGGGCAATCCTATGACCCTCTCTCAGCAAGAAAATGCCATCCTGGCTGGCCAGGTGATGCCTACTCCGACATTTGGGACCTGGCTGCAGAATTTGGCGGTAACTAACACACACACCCTGCTTTCACAAGTACTTAAATAATGTCAGGATGACCAACAGGACCAGCACGTGGCAGGCATATTTGGGGAGCTCTGAGACCAGCAAGAACTTGTGAGTTTCTACAACTGTGAGTTAGAAGAGGGACCCCTCCCCCAGCCCACAGGAGCCTGGCGCAACCCCGTGTGGGGGCAGCAGGAGGGGTGGAGGGTGCTGCTGCGGGAGAGAGCAGGCTGTCCACCCCTGTGTCCACTCCAGGCATCTCACACGATGTACATGACAGCACCCTGGCTGTCATGACGTGTGTGAGGGCTTTCCAGGGGTGACAGCTAATCGCTCTTCATCTAAGATGGGTATTTGCAACCAGATCAATTTTTTTTACTATCTATAAATACACTCCAGCCAAGACAGCCCAGCAATCAGGCAACCCAAGATTATTAATCATGGGTAATCAAGCTGACATGTCGGTGTTAGGTGAATGATTATGTAAGGCACACAAATGATCCCTTTCTTCAAAACAAGGCAAGCACACTTCTCTTGAAATATTAGCATCTGTCCAGTGCTGACCAGGTCCAGCACTGTGCTTCCTAGGGCCCCCTAGCCCAGCACTGTGCTCCCCAGGACCCTCTGCCTCCAGTACTGTGCTCCCCAAGATCCAAAGTCCTCCCACCCCCTTTCAGGTCTCTGCTTCATTAACACTGTATCAGAAATACCTAGAAGTGTCAAGCTCCTCTCCCCACCCCCTAGTCCTCACATCCCACTTGCCGGTGGGGGGCTGTTGACTTTGTTCATCAAAGTCCATGTGTTGGAAATTTCATCCCTGACACAGAAGGGCTGGAGACTGAACCCACACAGCTAAGAGCCCGTGACTAGAGCTCTCTTCTCTTTCCTCTTTGCTCTTCCTTCTTTTCTTCTTCTTTTCCTTCTCTCCTCTCCCCTCCCCTCCCTTTTCCTCTCCTCTCCTCTCCTCTCTCTCTATTTCAAAAATATCAGTCCTGAATTGTGAGCCAAACAAATTTTTACTCTGGTGTTGTTGGTGTTGGTGGTTTTTTTTTTTTTTGGGTTTTTATTTTTGTACTTGAGATTGAACTCAGAGGCATTCTACCTCTAAGCTAGATCCCCAGCCCTATTTGATCTTTTATTTTGAAAGTTTCTGAGGGTCTTCCTGAGTTGCTGAGACTGGTCTCAAACCTACGATCTTCCTGTCTCTGCCTTTCAAGTAGTGGGGTGACAGGCATGCGCCACCTTACCTGGCTCTTCTGTATTGACCGCCCAGGATTGTGAGGTTTTCTTATAGTAGTGCAGAATAGAACACAACACCTCTTGGCCTGGCTTCTCAGTGCTGGGTGCTGGGGACCTATCATAGGGTGGCAGTGTGCTCGCCCCTGCCCCTGTTCCTATACCTACTGGGGAAGAACTTTATTGGGTTCAATGTGTTATCTCTGTCCATGTCTGTTGACTGCCCGGATATATCTGTTGAGTGAATTAGTCCTCAAGACAGATCTAGGCATTGTGGCTACATCTGTACCTGAATAAGGACCAATGGAGTACATGGCCATGGGGACCCTCTAATTAAGTGTGACCTTCAGAGATAAATATGTAAACTCAGAATGCAGGTATGTAGACGAGACAGGAGAAGAAACAAGATGGATGGTCGCGATCTGGACATCCTCGGCATAGCCACGGCACGCGATCTGGACATCCTCGGCAGAGCCACGGCTCGCGATCTGGACATCCTCGGCATAGCCATGGCACGCGATCTGGACATCCTCGGCATAGCCACGGCACGCGATCTGGACATCCTCAGAATAGCCACAGCACGCAAAGCCACCCTCTCACTGTGGCTGACAGTCCCAGGTCATGTGCAGAAACCCATCAAAGGACAATTCCTTCCACTCAGCTCCACTGCCCAAAGCCCCCTCCCTCAAGTCAGCAGCCTCGCTCTCCCTGCACTCTGGATACCTTTTTGCTCAGGTCCATAAATTGTGCCTTGTGGAGTACAATAAAATTTTATTGACTAGAAAGAGCGTCTTTTAATTCTCATAACTTACACGATAGCCGGTAATTCTGGGAGTGGTCCAAGGCCACTGTTAAATCCTGCGAGGAGGCGAAGAACTTGGGAGCATATATTCAAGGCACCTGCTTTTTCTCTCCCAAGGCTTCACCTGTACCAGGAGAAATGGCCCAGTCATACATCCGCGCGACCCAGGATGGTTAGTATTCCTAGAGTGGCATTTATGGTGATTCTTCACAGCAAGAGTCTCTTAAGGGGTCACTTGTGTCCATTTCTCAAGTGTTCTACTCTTGCTCAAGGTGGAATCACAAGGACTTGGTGGTTTAAGGATGGTTCCTTGCTCACTTACACACTCTCAGGGCTGAGGTTGGGTGTGGACACAGCAGAGGGTGAGGAGACCATGGCCATCGCCGTCAGGAGGACCCCAGGGGAGAAGCTTTCTGAGAACAGCTCTAGATCTGCCGGCCCTTGACTGCTGTGTTTTCCAGAGGGCCCAAGCTCCTCGCTCCTGGCACACAGGTCTCAGGAAGTACTTGTTGAGTGAATAAAGAAAGTGTTTCAGCCAGGCATGGTGGCACATGCCTGTAATCCTAGGACTTGGGAGGCTGAGATGGGAGGATCATAGCTTTAAGGACAGCCTCAGCAATTTAGCAAGACCCTGTTTCAAAACCAAAAATAAACTAGGGCTGGGGGTGTAGCTTGGAGTAGAGTGCCTCTGGGCTCAACCTTCAGTACCAAAATAAATAAATAAATAAGAAAAGAAAAAAGAGAAAGAAAGCCGCATTCCAATTCACAATAGCTAAATTACTCAGCCTAGGTGTCTGTCAACAGATGAATGGATTACAAAACTGTGGTATATACACGGCGTGGAGTTTTGCTCAGCCATAAAGAAGAACAAAATTATGTCGTTTGCAGGAAAATGGATGGAACTAGAGAATCGTGTGCTAGGCGAGGTCGGCGGCTCGGAGAGTGAAGATTGTATGTTTTTTCTCCTATGTGGAAGCCAGAGAGAAAACAGAAAAGGGACTTCAGCCCAGTGAGAGACCAGCTAACGGAAGGGGATGGGCGAGCGGAGGAGGGAGGAAGGGGGAAGGGAGACCTGATGAGGGGAACAAGTTAAACAATCTCTGTGTGCACACAAAATTATCAACACCCATGTCAATAACCAGTGCACGGGCAGGAGGAGAGGAGGGAAGGGATCCCAATGGAAATACACCAAGTACGGCATACACGTACGTTCCTATCTCTCTGAACCTCATTATGATGTATAATTACAAGATGCCAATAAAAGTATATTTTAAAAAAAGAAGAAAAAGAAAACAAGCATTCAACAGCACCCGGCGGGTGCTCAGGTGAGGCTCGGGTGTGAGACAAATGGCATTTCTCCAGGTGCCCATCGCCTGTGCTGTCCACTCTCTGGTCCCTCCACACATGGGGCAGGGATCTCGCAGCCCCTTTGAAAGGACACCCTGAGTGTCCAGTCACGTCAGTGTACACAGCAAGCCAGACTTCCTGTGGTCTCGGGATCCTGTCAGCTACCTGGACACAGCCATTGTCTCTGTTTCTATTTCCTCATCCCCCAAGCAGGACGTGGAAGGGAAGGTCTCAGGTCCTCGGGCCCTGGCAGTCTCCATCAATAACTGCAAACCTGGACAGCTGAGAAGACTGGCCACTGGCTCTTTTAGGCAGTTGTCACAATAAATGACTAAAATGAACAGACTGGCCACGCAGTCACACAAAAACACCGGTTACAACAGCACCAGGAAGCTGCAGGAAACAGATGCGTTCTTTACATACAGAAAGTACAGATGTTAACTAACATAGATCTTTACAACGATGCTGTGGGCCTGCTTAGGTAAAAACAATATGCATGGAAGCAATCTAAAAAGTTAATTAAAAAGAAACCGGGGCCACACCCAGCCTCCTGGTACACTGGTCTGCCGCAGAGAGGAGCAGTCAGGGTGTGACTGTCCCGGGTGCTGCGGCCGTGTCCTGCATGTGCCGGAGATCAGCCCACCTGATCGGAAACTGGCACAAATACCGGCGATACGGACTTTGCTCTTCAAAGTCTGGACTGTGCGGTTAGCACGCGCACGAAGAGATCCTCGGTGCAGAGAGAGCATAAAGCCTGCAGACGTTGCCGGGGAAGAGACGTGTGAGAGGACTAAAGCCAGAGAGGTGGCGTGCCGGGTCCTTCCCTGCCGCCCCTGGGGGGAAACGGATTGCTGGGTCTTCTGCGTTTCTACAGACCTGTGCTCCTCCTCCCATGAGAGCCCTGCCTGTGCCCGCTGCTGCTCCAGTGAGAGCCCTTGTGCACCTCATGTAGCCAAGGACCGCTCATCCGTTAACGCTGAGTCTGCCGCTACCGGCCAAGCATTAGAGGAGGGAGGCGGCCACGCCCCTCGCCTCTGAAGCCTGCACATCTCTGACTGCATCTGGCCCGCAGCTGGTGCTGTGAATGTGTCCATGCATGAGTTACAAGAGGGATCCAGAGACCAGAAGGCAGGGACGTAAGGACATCCATCGCTCCTGAACGTTGGCTGTGCCTAGAACTTTCCACAGGGGATCCTGCGTTCACATGGCTTCCTGTAACGCGTCTGAGACCCCTCAGCCCCATGTGGGCTGGGGGGGTTCAGACGGCAGAGGTTCATTTGTCTCCCAGTATCACAGGTTGTTAATTATCCTTAAAATGTTTAGGCTCCTCTGAGAGCCTGGAGATTTTTGCCTTGTGGGTAAACGTTGCTTTGTCAGAGGGCTCTCACTGGCCGAAGATCAAGCCCAGAATTTGGGAGCCAGCAAGGCCCACCTCTGGTGGTCACGCCGGGATTCAAAGGCTTTACACTGAGACCCAAGCGCTTCATGTGCAAGTAAACAGCGGTGTGAACCGTCTGCATCATAAACCCGCTGCTGCTCAACAAAACACGTCTAAAGGCAGCCTTAGACCCAGGGCCGCTTCACCCCTCCTAGCAGATGGATGAGCAGCATGGCTAGGACTCGGCTAGGAGTGTTTGCTGGTTTGGCCCGGGGCGGTACTTGTGTCTGCGGTCTTCTCGCCCTGCTGGGATGTTCTAAGACATCCTCCCTCCCAGGTGTGGCAGTTGGTGCTGGCTAGGAGCTGGGCCTCTCTCTGGTGTCCTCCCATCCTCAGGAGGACGGCTTTGCTGCTTCTCATGGGGTCTCCGGGTCTGAGAGCCTGAGAGCAGAAGGTGTAAAGTTGCTCGACGTCACCTCCGGCTTACTGGTGGAATGCAGTCCTCAGACCAAGCAAAGCCGGGCGTGGTGGTGCACACGTGTAATTCTAGCACTTGAGAGGCTGAGGCTGGAGGATCAGCAACTTTAGCAATCCATTACAAAACTGCTTCACACTAAAAAAAAAAAAAAAAAAAAAAAAAAAAAAAAAATGTGCCCAGCATGGTGATGCACACCTGTAATCCAGGAGTTGGGAGGCTGAGATAGGAGGATCGCAGGTTTGTGGCCAGACTGTTATTTAGTGACGCTCTCTACAACTTAGTGAGACCCTGTTTCAAAGTAAGGAATTAAAAATTGGGCTAGGGGTATAGCTCAGAGGTAGAATGCTTCTGATATCTACAATATCACAAGAATAAATAAATAAGCCATAAAACGGGGTAGTTCCCAGACTCCCTGCTGTGCCCCCACATCTCAGGTAACTAGCCAGGTGTGACCACGCCCAGCTCCCCACTGATGTCCAAGCCAGAGAAGAACAGCACCCCCAGGTGGTGCCAAGCTGCAACTAGGATGGATGGACTTGGGTCTTGCCCCTGGACCAGAATGGCTCTACCCTTCTGCACTCTACAACATCACTGATGTTTGATACAACTGCAACCCAGAAATTGGAAAAAAAAACACACTGGTGTTGGGGAAGTGTATGGGAAGTACTGACTTATTAACTCACTGTTTTAATTTACACTTATTGGATTGGCTTAAACTGAAGTCCACGCATCTAAATGCATTCTTCTAGAGAAAAGGTCAGTTTTTTTTTTTTTAAATAAATGTTATGCCTAGCCGGGCATGGTGGCGCACACTTGTAATCCCCGCGCTTGGGAGGCAGAGACAGGAGGATCGCGCAGGTTCGAAGCCAGCCGCGTGCACTGGCTTAGGAGACCCTGTTTCCAAATAAAAATGTAAAAATAGGTCTGGGAGTGTAGCTCGGAGGTAGAAGGGCTTCCAGGAACCCCAGTACCACCAAAAAGAATAAAAAAAAAAAGTTATGCCTAGGTAGGGCTGTAGGAAATGACTATGCTAAGGTGCGCTCAAACTGGGAACGAAAAACACCTCCTTCCCAAAAGGTGTTTGCACGGTACTCCTGGGAGGAAGATGAGATCTGTCTATGAGCACACACAGCAAGCTCAGATATTGATATGACATACAGTATTCAAAAAACAACAGTAGAGGAGAAAATGTGTGCAGATCAATTTCCCCTCCCAAGTCCTCAGCCTTCTAGACCTGACAAATGGGAAGACCAAACCAGAAATGAATTGCTTTAAAACAGCATTGGCGATCAGTGCGGAATTCAGCATCCCTTCCCACTTTCTCCTTTCCACGCCCCTGCAGTGAGCACTGAGGTTATTTAGTAAACTTCTCAAAGACGCATACCAACCACGCTGGCACTCCTTCCCCATCCTGGCTTGTCTAAGCCTGTGCTATGCGGGAGCCTCGGGGCGAGCAGCCACTACATCCCACCTCTCCCTTTCTCAGCTGTTCTAACATCAATCGAGTCTTCTGCAGTTTGCTACTGAATCTTTAAATGCCCTCCCTTGGCTCCCTTCGCCTGTCTGCTGCTTACAGGCTATAAATGCACGAAGATCCCTTATGGCCTTGGGCTGCTGTTAGGGAAGAAAAAATCTTAGGAACAAGAAATCTGTATCCCCAGACCCCGCAGTGCCTGAAGGAAAAGGAAGTCACGTGCACCGTGCATCTGCTTGAACCAGAGTTCCAAGGCAGTTCAATGAAACAATTCTCATGTGTTTGACTCGATGTGATAGCGAACACCAAAATATTATACAGAAAGATACCATGTGTGATTAAGTTTGTGAGGGTGCAGCACGGCCCCCGGGGGAGGACCTAGCTGTGTTGTGTGACAGCCAGACCTGCTGAGGGAAACAGCAAGGAGGTGCATACAGTCTTGGAGCAGAATTCAGTGAATTCACTGAATCGTGGACCAGAGGATCCATAAAAGATCCCAGGGGGAACTTCCTACATCTCTACTAAGTAAATAAAAATTAACACAGAGTAGGTTATTTTTCCTGCCTTGGTAAATATTAAATTTGCTCCTGTATATTCCACCAACCAAGTGCATGAACTATGTTCTGAAAGCTATAAAGCCTTGTTGAAAGAAGTGAAATAATGTTTAAATGAACAGACAAGCCCTCTGCTATTGTTTGGATCAGAAATGTCTCCCACAGATGTGTCTGTTAAAGGCTTGGTGCTCCTGGGGGCTGATGGGAACGTTAGAGGTGGGGCCTTGCGGGAGGTCTTCTGGTTGTCGGGGGCGTGCTCTCGAAGGGGACTGTGGGGTCCCAGTCTCTTCTCCTCTCTCCTTCACAGGCAGTCATAAGGCGAATGGATTTTCCTCACAGCGCACTCTTGGCATGACCTTCTGCCTCACCACAGGCCCCAAACCTTTTATCATTATAAGAATAAACCTTTTATCATTATAAGTTGATGACCCCAGGGATCCCTGACTTCTAAAGGCCCCGCCACCTCCCAGTGGCTCCACCCTGGGGAGCCAGCTGTTGCCATCTGGACTTTTAGGGGTCACTTCAGATCCCAACTAGAGCAAGATTTATCCAGACTCTATAAAGAATTACAAATCAATACGCAAAACACAGCTCAACAGGAAAGCAGGTGGACACAATGAGCAGTTTACCAAAGAGGACATTTGGGTGACTAGCAAACACGTGAAAATACGACCACCCTCACACAGGCAAGAATTGCCCATAAAAAGCCATCTACTTTATACAGAACCGTCTACTTTATAAGAATCGAACTGGAAAACTACTTAAAATCGTCAACACCAGATGTTCCCAAGGATTTGGAATAATGAACCTATTAGATACTGCTTATACATTTCTAGTGTAAATTTAATTTGGCACACGTTGGTATGCCACTTGGCAATATTTCTTTAGCACCAAATCTGCTCGTAAATCTAACCCCAGAACTTCACGTTGCCATAGACACCCTGCAGAAATTATTTTACAGGCAGAATTCCACAAAAAATGTTTTCTGTGCTTTTTTTTATGTAGCAAAACACTGGAATTAAACTAAATGTCCATCAAGAGGAAAAGCATGAATAAAACCATATTATTCAGCCACAATGGACCAGAATACCATAAAACAGATAAAAATCTGCGTATCAACAGGATCAAATATGAAAATAATATTAGTTGAACACGGATGTTGCTGAATGTTAGCGCAGTTTTGAGGCACTTTGTGATACATGTTGAAAAGACACCTAAATGTTATACAATGTTCATGGATAGAAAGGTGTGTGATAAAACATAATATCTGTATGGAAATGTGAAACACTCAAATTTACAATTTCCTCTGCCATTGGAGAGGGTCACAACTGTGTCAAGAATATCTATGTCTTAAAGATATCTTGAAGTGAAGCCACAGAGGTGGCTCTCGATCAAATAGGCAGTGAGTGTCTGAGCACTGATCCTGTTACTGCTGACTCTTCTCTGTTGCTCTGCGTCCTCAGCTTGTGGCTACAAGCACAAGTTCTAAAGACACCCTGCCCTGTTGAAACCCTGACTCTTGTACTTTATAGCTTGGTGACCTTCAGCAAATTACCAAAGGTCTCTCCCTTTTGCTTTCGTTATCTGCAAAACAAGTGTGATCTGCAGGCGAGGGCAGGGATGAGACTCAAATGGACCCACAAGCTTTTTTTCTTTAAAAATGAAAGCAAGCTAAGCATGTTGGGTGCACACTTGTAATCTCAGTACTTGGAAGGCGGAGAGAGTAGGATCATGGGTTCAAGGCCAGCTTCAGCAACTTAGCAAGGTCCTCAGCAACTCAGTAAGACCTTGTTTCAAAACATAAAAAATAAAATGGGGCTGGGGTATAGCTCAGAGATAGAATGCCCATAGGTCCAATTCCCAGTACCACACACACATACACACACACAAAATAAGCAATCTAAATTAAGATACGGTACCGGCAGCAGCAGGATATTAGCATTTCATAGAGCTGGATGGCTCTTATAGTGTATCTTTCATAACAAAAATCAATAATTGTAAGCATGTAACTTAGACTTAGGGAAGTAATTACCAGGAATGTCAACAACCAGAATAGTTCAGAAGTTTCCAGTGAAGTGTGAGACTTGCGGTGGGCGGGTGGGGGCGGGGGCCGCTCTCCATTGCAGGATCTCTTTCCCCCTCTCACTAGCTACTGAACACACCCACAGCATCACCATGAAAATAGAACCCTCAAGCAAAGTAAACAAAGAAGGGAGGGAAAAATCACATGAACAACACAAAACACACGGGTGAGGGTACACTCTGGAAGTGAAGTTAAGAAGCACGGTGTTAGGATGCTGGGATGACACATATTTAATCTCTTCTTTCATTTCTGAGTGCTCTGGTATGTGGCTATATTACTCCTACAATAAAATTATTTTTTAAAATTAGCAATAGATCAAAGAAGACATGCTTTTTTGTTGTTTGTTTTTCTCCTGGGGAAAAGACATTGATTATGGCTGTCTTGGATTCTTTCTTTTTCTTCTTTTGGTTCTTTTAACATCAGCAGTTGTCAGACTTTTGTACCTTAGCCACCATCATCATATGTAGATTCTTATCTTGTGGTCACAAGAGTCTGTCTGTCTGTCTGTCTGTCTGTCTGTCTGTCTGTTGGTCTCTCTCTCTCTCTCTCTGGTGCAGGTGTATTGTACCCCAGAGTTACCTCCCCAGGCCTTTTTATTTGGAAACAGGATCTTACTACATTGTAGAGGATCTCACTAAGTTGCTGAGGCTGACCTCCAGCCTGGGATCCTCCTGTCTCAGCCTCCCAAGTTCTACAATTACAGGCATTCGAGAGCCTCTCTGGAGAGGTACAATTAACTTCCTGAATACCACCAAGTGGGCACCACATCTTCTGAATGTGTTAACCAGGCCTGTTTCTCTTACAACTTTGATCCTAAATCAAATACTTGCTTTGATACCAGTGATTTGCTATAGATTGATGTTGAAGACCCAATAGATGATTTACTGTCCATTTCCTTGGGCTCTGTCAGCAACGGGAATTTGCCGGAGAGAAGCAGAATCCCCGGAGGGCTGCAGGCAGGCACGGGTGATTTACTGGTGGCTGCTCCATCTGCAGCCACTGAGGTGGACACACATGTGCACGGGGTGGGTGGGTGTGGATGGTGAAAAACCGCAGGACCCAGAGGGCTTCCCCCCGACATCCATCGGCCACTCCACCACAGGCCTTCCAAAAGGCAGCTCATTCTCATCCGCCTCCTGTCACTGGGAGCCCAGAGAGTACATGCATGCTCTGGGGCCATATGCCAAATGGTGTCTTGGAGAATGAACTCTGTTCATTCTTTTATTCCATTTAAGGACAAACCTAGGCTCCACACGGTGAATTCCAGGACACCGAGGCAGGGCTGATGGGGATCTGTGCCCTGCTTTGGAAGCCATTCTCTGCCTTACCATTGCAGGCTTTTATTCTGTTCAGAAGAAATAAATTAATTCAAGTTTTTTTTTTAAATTCTGTAACCCTGAAAGAATTGCTGCTAATTACCAACTCTCCAGCTCATGTTCCTAGGAGTTATTGAAAGAGAAAGCAGGAACTTCAAAAGAGTAGTCTGATTTCAAGCTAACTTTCAGCAAGCGAATCCTCCAACTGCCAGTTAAGAATCCAGGAGAAGTACAATTCTAACAAAGAAAAAGAAGAAAGGAAGGGGGAGGGAGGAAGCATCATGCTTCAACTGAATATTACATTTTTAATTTCAGGAAGAACAAGGACTTTATAATAATAGTGTGTGTGCCCATGGTTTTATCTAGATTCCTAAGTACAAACAGTAATTTCGTTATGATGAAAATGGACTTATGTCCTTCAAGGTTAATTCATCCAAGGATAAATAAATAAGAACCATGGAACGTGAAATCTTCAAAAGCCAAGAAATGATGACTAGGAACCCAAAACATTAAATATTAGGTCATGATGACTAAACCCTCAGCACAGTGAAGTCCCCAAGAATAAAAATAAGACAGTTACTCCTTCCAGGCTTCGATTTTATGGTTTTGCATGGGAGGAATCACAAGCAGGAACTCACCTGCCTGGCTTTGGCATGGCCCCAGAGGCACAGATTCTTATCCTCAACGCTGTAGTTTAAGGTCATCAGAGTAAACACACATGCTCATGCCTGGAGGCTTCTTGAAGCGACAGATATTAGACCTCATCATGAATCCGCTGGCCCTGAGTGAATCGGAAAATGCCAACGGATTCACACCTGTTCCCTTGGCACTCTGGATTTCATATTTGTAATAGTAACAGTCTCCCCAGCAGGTGACTCTGAGTGCTGAACTTGGTGGCGAATGTGTTCTTTCTGGGACTTGGATTTCTGAGGCAGGTCAATCCATGGGCGTTGGGTTGGGAGGGAGCGAGGGTGATGGTCTATCCCGTATGTTCAATTGACTGGGCTGGGATGCCTAGCTATTTACTTGATGACAAGTATTCAGAAAAAGTAAAATCCACAAGCAACTGCAAACAGAGTTGTCAGCAGCATGTAGCGGGAAACTCTGCCCTGCCTTGTAACACAGTTCTGAAAGCTCGACACCAGAAAGACGGCCTTCATTTCCCACTCTGTTTTTTTTCTTTTAAACATTGCATTGAGCTAGGCATGATGGTGCACACTTGTAATTCCAGTACCCGGGAGGCCAAGACAGGAGGATCGAAGAGTTTGAGGCCAGTCTCAGCAACTTAGCAAGACTCTCTGCCACTTAGTGAGACCCTGTTTAAAAATAAAAAAATAAAAAATAAAGTGGGGCTGGAGGTGTAGTTTGGTGATAGAATGTCCCTGGGTTCAGCTTCCAGGATCAAAAAAACAAACAAAGAAAAGAAAACAACCACAAGAGTAAAACATCGCGTTGAATGGGTTGGCCCCATTGGCTTTTGTCAATAGGCAGGATTTGGGGGAAATTATAGAAAGAAACCCACAGTGATAGCAATGTTAGCACCGAATAAAAGTAGAGTGAGGTTAAAAAAAAGAACAAAAATACTACTTAGAATATTAGAACATTTACGTTATGTAATCACGTAAGGGAGTAACACAATATCCCCCCAAACTGTGAGTTTACCCTTTACCCACCTCCCAAAGGAAGAGAAGCCCGGGGTTCAGTCTGCAGACTGATTGAAGGTTTTGTTTCTACCCTCCCCCCTTATCCATCACAAACTGAGAATAGAAACCAACCAGGCAGTGCCTGGCATCTAAAGTCACAGTTTAGAGTTGACTGAGAGCAGATGTGACAGAGGGTTGCTGAGGGGCAGAGTGACAGCCAGCTGTGATGGGTAGTGCGAGCGCCATTCCAAGGAATAGATGGACGTGGCCAAAGACTGCTCCTCAGGAGGGACCTGCCTGGCAGCGCACGTGCCTCTAAGTCACCTCCCTCAACTCAGTGTTTTCCCATGGACCTCCCTCAACTCAGTGTTTTCTTCCTCCAGAGCACTTATCTTTTAACTATATGATTGTCCTTTGTATTAAGTTTGTCGGTTATTGCCGAGATCAGAGGTCAGCAAAGTGCAGCCATGCAGCCCAGTCCGTTATTGATCAACACCCAGCCCCACACCGCATCCCCCCGGAGCGCCAGGCCCCTTCCTGCTTGGCGCTCCACCTCTGCTGGCTCTGGAGCAACCACAGCAGAGTCGAGTGGTTATGGCAGAAACTGTGTGGCTCACGACGCTGCCGACGCACTCTCTGGCTCTTGCAGAAGGCTGGCCTGCCCTGGGCCAGAACAGAAGCTCTGTCAGGGTACTGTGAGAAATGGTTAGATCTTTTCTATCAAAGGAATCGCTTGACTTGGGATCCATGCTGTAAAACTGCCATGGCATAACTCTACATGTGCTTGTATTTTTGTAAAGAGAGCATTTCCTGGAGATTGTGAGTGTCAACCCCTCTCCCGGCCTCCTCATCAGCCAATGGCATAAAGATTGTGAGTCTGTTCCCACCAATGGGAGCATAGGACAGAAGCTGATGCTAAAAATAAACACCCAGCAAGATTCCTCCATATTGTTCCTGCACACCTGACTTTACTGGCGGCAGGATCCTTTTGCAAAAGTGAAATTTGGCCCGGCGTGGTGGCGCACGCTTGTAATCCCCGCACTTGGGAGGTGGAGACAGGAGGATCGCGCAGGTTCAAAGCCAGCCTTGCTGGCTTAAGAGACCCTGTTTCCAAATAAAATATAAAATAGGTCTGGGAGTGCAGCCCGGAGGTAGAAGGGTTCCATTCCAGTACCACCAAAAAAAAAAAAAGTAAAATTCGCCTTGTCCAGCTGCTTTCAAATATGTGTTTTTTATTTATTTTTATTTTTTTTAACAACACCATAAGAATTTACTTCTGACACCAGGAGATGAATTGCTCATCAGTAAATCATAAATACTGAATAAACATTTGCAGAAGAAATTGCTGAACAGTGCCTTTAGGGAGAAGGTACTCTGTTTCGTAGCTTTCGTCGATAAAATGAGGCAAACAGTCACCAGACCCCACACTAGCACATGGGACTTGGAAAGTTCTAAGCACCAGCAGTGAAGACCTGCAGGTTCACACTGATTAAGGAAACACTGGACGTGCCCAGTCAGGAGCAGATGATTTATGTACTCCTGCGTCAGGCGGGCTGTTGGCATAGCAACAGAGATAACTGGTGACGCTGGGACCAAAGGGTTACAGACACGGACACTTAAAAGGGCAATGAGAAACACCATGTATACCTGACCCAGTTGCTGAAGAAGCTAGACCTGGACTTATGATATCCTGTTCTGTGATGTCACACTAGACCAGCCTGTTTTTGTGAAGATGAGCAAGACCTAAATATAAGACCTGTGGTCCAGGGGAGGGGCAGCATCTCTCTCTAGCACTCCACCGCCCTTCTCTTAAGTGTGGTGCTGTTCCTTTTACATCTCAGTATACCTCCTCAGCTTTGTAACTGAGATTTCTTGCTCCTTATTTCTGCACTGAGCTGAGAAACAGGACCCACGGTGACACCCAGACCATAAAAGGATGTTCATGAGAGCTTCTCCCAACTCTTCAAGTTCACGGTTTTGTTTTACACCGCCCCCCAACCCCTGCTTGTCCATCACAAACTGAGAACAGGGCTCAGGGATTTGTTCTGTGGAACAGGTCAGCAAAGACTGCTTTTGGTGGCTGGGAAACTGAGGAGCCATCCAGATCCCATGGCTCCTGCCTTCCCCAGAAAAACTGTAATTCTAGCCTGTCCTCGTAGGTAGAATTGTAGTTGAAACTTTCTGTGCTTGATTCACAGAAATGTTTTCAGGGGGAAAGAGTATCCAGGAACAGATGTTTCCTAACTGGAGCAGAGAGGGGCCTGACACCAATACACTCAGCCCTTTCCTATATATTGAATACAAAAGAAGAACCAGGAAAATGCTTGAGTTCTGTTTCTTCTAGGGTTCTGAGGAGACTTCAAGACTCACAGAGCCATGCAGTTGTCCTGGGACTTAACAGCAGAGAGGACCCATACACCTCTTCTAATCACTGAGCTAACCTCCCAGACAAAGACGGTGTCAACCAAAAACTTCCCCTAAGCAAAGACATCGGGCGGGAAGCAGGGCTGTGAGTGGCCTGTCCTCTGTCCCTCTGTCCTGAGTTCTGCCTTGATGCATCTCAGTCTCTCCACAGAAACCACAGAACCTTATTGTCAGATGTTTGCCTCAACCCCACTTTACTGGCTCTGAGCTTCAGAGACGGGAAGCACAGTTCCTATAATCAGAGCCAGAGGCCACTGTTTATCCATTGACCTAGCAACAGCATAGATAGACGTCCAAAGGAGCATGTGCGTGTGCACAATGCTAGCATTGCCTAATGCTCAAAAATAACACTAATGAAATGATTGTAGCCGGGCATGGTGGCGCAGGCTCCTGGTCCCAGTGCTTGGGAGGCCGAGACGGGAGCATCGCAGGTTTGCGGCCAGCCTCCGTACTTAGTGAGGCCCCCCACAACTTAGTAAGACCCTGTTTCAAAATAAAGAATAAAAAATTGAGCTGGGGGTGTATCTCAAAGGTAGAATGCCCCTGGGTTCAATCCCCAGTACTGAAAAAAAAAGAAAGAAAAGAAAAGAAAGAAGAAATAATCTTGTAGGTTCTGCCATCATACCTGGCTTTGTATTAATTCATCATCTTTAGCAGCAGTGGCAGCACCCGTTACTTTAGCAGAGCTTTATCTTTATTTCTTTGGGCGAAAGAGTAGGAATTCGATCTGCAGGGAGTGGAGGACCAGGAAGCAGTAGAGTGAGGCTGTCAGGTGGCTTGGCATCTGACTGCGCCATCTTGACGGGTCTCGGTTTCTCCATAAGATGAGGTAGAATTAAGAAAGAAAACGCTTCTTTAGGAGTCTTGTTTAGTTTTGGAGCATGCCGATGACCTCCATTTTCACCCCCAGAGATCGCCAGGTGTCATGTGTAGTTTGGGTCTGTGTTTACAGGAGATGGAAGGGGTCCGCCTCTTGCGGTGTGTGTTACAGTCCTGGAGGAAGAAAGGGGCAATGCGAACTTTCCTGTAACATTTTATTTTTTCTGAAAGACCTCATGGATTTTCACTTTTCTTATTTTATTCCTTTAATCAAGACTTTAAAAATATTTAACTCTTGCTTAAGATTTCTTTCTTTGGGTCCTTGTAAATAAATCCCTTTCATCTAAAGATGATTGCTTCTGTGATCAATGAATTTCCATCTTAATACATATTGAACACGTTGTCAATTTGCAAGTGAGAGGATCATTTGGGAGCTCTAAGATAGAAAGGCCATTTGAAAATAAGAAATGAAAAATTATAGTGACTCATGCACTCAGGGCATAAAGGAGCTGCATTTATCAGAAAATTACCTTATTTCTAACTGAGAAAGCTATTTTCCCTTCAGGTATAAATGGCAGCTCCTAGAATTTTGGCAAATATGGTTAGAAAAAACAATTTACCTTCATAAAGGACTAAAATGTGTTATCTCCCCCTTTTCTGTGACGTCTCTAAATTTTTTCTTTCCAGAACTAATTTTTAATTATAGTATTAATGCAAGACTTCATTCTTCTTATTAAAAAAAGAGGCCATCACGATATATTTCATACCACACTTCCAAGCCTACTTCCCTCAAACATCCCCAATTATAACCAATTATGATATTTTGAGGATTTTTACCCACCTTTAAAAAATACTTTTTCTGGGAGTAGTGGTGTATGCTGTTAATCCCAGTACTTGGGAGGCTGAGACAGAAGAATCACAGGTTCGAAGACAGTCTCAGCAAATAAGGAGACTTTCATCAACCTAGTGAGACCCTGCTTCAAACTGAAAATAAAATAGGGCTGGGGGTATAGTTTGGAAGAGAATCCCTCTGAGTTCAATCTTGGGTACTAAAAATTAAAAAAAATACCACTTCTCTGTTCATATAGATATACATACAGAAAATGTATTGCACTATTCTGTGTAAATATTGCATTTCACCCTGAACTTTGTTTTTTAACAGAAAATTTTTTGAGATATATTTATTTAGTCAAGCAGCAGCTAGAAAATAGATAGAAATGATTGTATTCACTCCATCTGGGTGCTGTTGAGCACTGTCTACTTTTTATGTATTTATCTTGTTGGGTATTGGGTCGTTCCAGGTGTTTTTCTGTTGCGGTGATGTCCAGGGTCTTGCGTGTCTCTGGGACGGACTCTGGAAAGCCCAGTGGGGAACGGCTGGGGGAGGCAGGGCCAGGGCGTTCTCAGGCTCTGAAGGTCACCGTGACCTTGCCTTTTGTTCTCCCAGGAGTTCAGTGAGCACCATTAGCCTTAGTTCTCCTTAGCCTGGGGCATTTTGCCTTCTTCCACATTCTTTGCATTCTTTGACATCTGACCTAAGAGAGACCATGCTTCCCTGCTGCTGTGATCTGCCTGCCCTCCATACTGGTGAGGGGAACATCTCACCCTTGACTGGCCATTCTGATGTTTCTTTTCTAACCTATTAAATGTGTGTGTTTCTCATTCTTCATTTTCCGTCTTTGTACTATTATCAGTGTGTGTGTGTATGTGTGTGTGTTTTACTGGAAATTGAACCCAGGAGCATTCTGCCTCTGAGCGACACCCCCCAGCCCCATTTTATCTTTTATTTTGAAACAGGGTCTTATTAAGTCATGAAGGGCCTCACTACGTTGCTGGGGATGGCTGTGAGCCTGTGTCCTCCTGCCTCAGCCTCCAGAGCACTTGTGCCACTCTACCTTGCCTATCTGTTTCTTATTACTGTTGTTTAAGAGTTCTTTATATAGACTCCCGCCAGCTTGGGACTAGACTCCTGCTGTCTTTTGTCACACCGATGTTTTAAATGCTAATGTAGCTGTGGTTGTTAGCAATAATTTCCCTTTCTGAATTTTGCATTTGTCTGTGTGTCTGTTTAATCATCTGTGCCTCTTCCAAGCTTCTGCAGAGATACATGTCTTTTTTTTTTTCCTTTTTTTTTTTGTGGTACTGGGGATGGAACTCAGGGGCATTCTATCTCCAAGCTACACCCCCAGCCCTATTTGTTATTCTTTACTTTGAAACAGGGTTTCACTGAGTTGCAGAGGGCCTCACTAAGTAGCTGAGGCTGTCTGCAAACCGCGTCCTCCTGTCTCGGCCTCCCTAATGCTGTGATTACAAGCGTGCGCCACCATGCCAAGCAGAGATACATGTCTTTCTAGTAAACTAAATATTTCAATTTTGTTGTTATTATTGTCGTCACTAGTTCATTGGACTTTGAATATTGGTTGTAGAAGCACAGGCTCACCCACTGGTGATCCCATCTATTGAAACATCTGGTCTTCCGCTAGTAGAAAAGCTATCAACCACATTCTATGTCACTATCTTTATTATTATTATCTCAGTACCCGGGAGGCTGAGACAGGAGGTTCAAAGTTTGAAGGGTAGCCTGTAAAACTTAGTAAGGTCCTGTATCAGAATAAAAAAGTAAAGAGGGATGGGGGTGTGGCTGGTAGAGAGAGTGCCCTGGGTTCAATCCCAGCACCCACAAACAAACAAAAAATAACCCCAAACAACATGGCTATATACATGGTGTGCAATCCCTCTGCAGTTCTATCATCTTCCTTGAGCGATTCTTTTCCAGGGATTGGGGAAAAAATTCTTAAGGTTTAGGACCTGGAAATAGTTGGCTCCTCATGGTAATAACAGAACTGACACCTACCTGCTAGGTTTATTAAGAGGTCTAGACAAAAGATGGAAGATACAAAAGACTTAGAGCCTTATGAAGCACAACCTAAGTGGAAACTTCTTTTAGTGTGTCTGGTGGTAATGATGACAACCATTCATTCAAGATCGCAGATCCAGTGTCTGATATTTGTGCTCTGCAGAGATACAAAGAAAGAACTGTGGCCCCATTTTCACTTCCTAAAATGCATTCAGTGCGGGCTCGCTTGCTTATCAAGTGGAGTTTAAGGAGAAAGATACTGCTTCCCATTATGAGCTTTCCCTGTTTTATTAAAAAAATGTTCATGGGCTAATTTAAAATTTGATATGTCGCAAAGCATGATAAGATTGCCAAATGCACAGCTACTCTGAGGAGGGCTAATAATTTGTTTGCTGCTCACTTGGTCTAATAGGTAAAGTATGGGCACCACCCCTGAAAAGAAATGGCTTTTCTATTTTCCATAGGGATGACAGGACCAACTTTTTGTGGTCAACTCTCTCTCTCTCTCTCTTTTCCTTTTTTTTCTTGTGTGGTATTGGAGATGGAACCCAGGGGCTTTCTAACTCTGGGCTACACTCCCAGACCTACTTTTTTAAATATATTTTTATATGGAAACAGGGTCTCACTAAGTTGCTGAGAGCCTCACTAAGTAGCTGAGGCTGGCTTCGAACTGGGCGATCCTCCTGTCTCAGCCTCCCAAGTTCTGGGATTACAAGTGGGTGCCATAAAACCCAGCTCAAGGGTCTCTTTTCAAGAAGCCATTGTTGATAAGAATCGAGCTCTCTCTTCCCTCTTTCTTTCTTTTGTACTGAGTATCAAACCTATGGGCACTCTATCTCTGAGCTACACCCCCAGCCCTTTTTAGTTTGAGACAAGGTCTTGCTGGGCTGAGAAGGATCTTGCTAAGTTGCTGAGACCATCTTTGAACCTGCGATCCTCCTGTCTCAGCCTTCCGAGTAGCGGGACTGCAGGTCTGCGCCACCACGGCTGGCTAAGGATTGTGTTCTCTTTATGCTCCAGCCTCTTGTCTAGGAAGTGTTGTTTCTTCTCTTTGTCTCTTTATAAATTGAAGTGCAACCCCCCTGGGGAATGTCACTGTCACTATCAAGCAGTGCCAGCCTTTCTCCCCAGATGCCAATTACGGCAGGGAGGAAGCAGAGCTGGCGGTGAAGAGAGAAATTAGTTCCCCAACAGCTCCACACCCACTCTGACCTGTCCCCACCGGCTCTGACAAAAGCTGAAATGCCCAGTCTTACTTACAAGCTTGATAATGTGCTAATTCACTTTTCCACCCTCAAAATCAGAAACAGCTGGATCCTTAGATTTCCATGTGTAGCAAATTCAGACCTTTCTTAGCTTCCGCTCCATACCCGTGTTTGGTCACCAAGGAGCACTCAACGGTTGCCTTTGTAGTTTAATCCAGAAATCAATAGCATCCCTAGCACACAGTGCTAGCGTCTAAAACCACCTCCGTGTGCTTCAGTGGGAGTCAGGGTCTCTTTCCTAACGATTCTCTGTGGCAGCTCTTACAGGTCTCACACACACACACACACACACACACACACACACACACACACACGTCCGATAAAGACATTTCAGCAGCGGTGCTAGCCAGAATTCTGTCATTTGCCTTTGCCTAACATGGGAAATAAAGGATACTTTTATACAAATGCCCTCCCCACTCTAAATCTAAAGCAAAGTGAAGGGGAAAGGCAAGAGGGTAATTTCACCCTTAGCTTCCTGTTGGGCTGCGTGTGCGCTTACTGAAACAGGAAGTTGTTTTCCACCAACAACATGCAAAGCAGTCCCTGTTTCTAACTCTCGGCACACGCGCATCTTTGCTTCATTAGAGCCGTCACTGTTCACACTGCTCATTTTCAACTTTTAAAATATTTTTCAAATTAGTTTCGTGTTAGTAGGAATTGAGCCCAGAGGTGTTCCATCTCTGGGCGACACCCCCAGACTTTTTACTTTTGTTTTGAAACAGAGTCTTGCCAGGTTGCCGAGGCTGCCCTCAAACTTGGGATTGCAGTCGTGTACCACCACACCCAGATAGATATTAGCTGTTTTTTTACATCCTGCCTCCAGAACGGAGGTAGTGGTCACATGTCACAGGTGGCTGCTTAAATTTAAATTAATCGGAATTAAATAAAATTTAAAATTTAGTTTCTCCACCATGACGACCACATTTAATCAAGCGATAGTCACGTCTCCCACGCTGGGCAGTGCAGAGTCCATCACTGCAGAGAGCCCTTCCAGAGCAGGGCCGCTCTGTAATCAAGCATGATTTCCTGGGAGAAATTCTTTCCTAAGTGGAAAATCACAGCCCCAGTCAGGCACAGCAACTCCTCCAGAGACCCTCCTGCTCTCCCCGGCCACATGACATTTTGACCAATGCTTGTTTGTGTCTGTGCCATATCGGGTATGATAGTCATTAAGCATTGGAACACAGAGGAAAGTCCAACAGGAGTTCTTCCCCAAAGGAGTTCCCAGCCTAAGGCAGGAAGGAGAAATATAGGAACTATAATTAGATGGTGTCTTATTCCCAACACGCAGAACACAAAGCACTAGTATTCCAACCCATAGAGCATGAGAAAAATCCCTGTGTAAGATAAAAATCAAATCATGGTCTACGCTGAGTGTAGGACGCCATGGGAACAGTTTGATGGTATCAGAACCACAGATCTCACGCTGCACAGCGTGGGGAAGGGTGGGTTTGCAATCTCAAAATGCCAAGGGAAAAAAGCAAACCGTGGAAGTGTTTATAGTGCAAGACACTGAAATATAAAGACAGCATGGTTTTATATTATTTATGGGAACATAGATCTATTAATAATGTTTAGCTTTTTAATTAAAATCCACGGGAAGCAAACGGGAACACACGAGCAGGTGTCTTTACCACTTGGAACACTGCAATTCTCCAAGTATGAGAAGGAAGTGAAGAAGCGTAGACAAGAAAGAACCGGGGTTCTGCCGCAAAGGAAGAAAACAAGCACGTTTGGGTATAAAAGAGGGACAACCGTGAGGGCAGGACAACCAGGAAAGGCATAAAGCAGGGCCTGAGGAGACTCTTCTCCAAAGAAAACACAGCAGTGGCCCTCGGGTTTGTGAACAGATGCCCGCAGCACTAGTCATCATCAGAGAAAGGGATTCCCAAATGAGGGAGCACCCATACCTGTTAACACAGATGCTAACAAGAAGCCAAGCGTCCTCCAGGGTGCGGAGAAAAGGAAACCGTTTTGACACGGTGGGTGGGGATGCCCATTAGCACAGCCATTATGAAAACGGGCACGGAGATGTTCAATTAGAAAGAGAACTACCGGGCGGCCCGGCAAGCCCTCTTCTGGGCGTATGAAGGCCCACGGGAAATGCAATCAGACCTTGTGGAGGTGTCTGTGTTCCAGGCTCACTGTGGTATTTCTGCAGGAGCCATCCTCCCAGCAGAGCGCCTGGGCCCCTAGCCTGCTGCCCACATGCCCCCCTCCTCCTCTGCATTCCCCCGAAGCTCCAGTGGCCAGCGCCAAGGAGTGTTTCGGCCGCTCCTCGGCTTCTACCAGGCATAGGACGCCGGTAGATAACTCTGCCCGCCGGTGGGCTGCCGCCCAGCCTTCTCTACTGAGGCCCCTCTAGTCTGGGCAGGGGTCGCCACTGCATGTGCCTCCCTCCTCACTCTCCGGGGCCCCTCGCGTCTTCCAGCCTTTCATCATAGTTCAGTAATTCTACAGGACACTCGTCTGTTGAAACCATCCCGTGGGCTCTGTCTCCTGCTTGAACCAGACCGGCGAAATAGCTTCTGAATTACACTTGGAGATAACAGCGGTTATTTCGGTGCTATTTGTCTGCCCACAGGACGGCGAGCTCCTTGAAAGGACGAACTATCTTGTACTTCAGAAACGCAGTGGAGGGGGCGAGGCAAGGCGGGAGAAGTGGTTCCCAGGTGCTAGTCAGGGAGGGCTGGCCAGGACACTGTGCTTGGCAAAACCTGGCCCTGGGCATTGAGTCAGGGGAGAGGACCAGCCCTCCCAGTCCCCCTGGGAGCAGGGCACCCTGCCATGACCTGGGCCTGGCTCACAACCTCCTTTAGAGCCAATGCTTGACACCGCCGTGTTGCAAAAAGCCAGAGAGGTTTTTATGGGCTGGAGCCATGACCCTATGGAGTTAAAACAGCTCAGAAAAATGTGTCTGAGTTCTTGGATTAACTGTGCTTTTCTAGGAATAGAAATCACCAAGAAGCTAAGTGATCGGACACGCTCCCTGAGCGCCTGGGGTTTCTACAGTGTTCTATAAGTTCACATGTTGAAGGGCACGGCCTTTCTATTTCACTGAAAAACAGTCACACTCAAAACGAAAACCAGTGCTGGGGCCTCAGCAGATAGAGGAAAGATCTTGAGAAGACAGAGCAGAGCCACAACCCCAGGAAGGTGGCAGAGCTGAGACGAGGCCAGGTGCCTCGAACCCCGGCCCTCCAGTTACCAGTGTTTGACTTGCCACAAGTGCCTTCGCCACGCTGAGCTTGGGGAACTGCTCACCTTTTGAAATGGGCAGAAACTGGGTATCTGTTTTCTGTATCAAGTGGGAGAATACAAGGAAGAGCCACACACCACAGCCGGAAGGACTAGTTAATGACTGCAGGGTAGGACCTCCCCAGATGCGCCAAGATGCTGTCCTATGGGTAAACTAGGGTCTGTTCCAGGGCGCTGCAGAGGGAAGCTCTGGCCACCGGCTTGGGGGTGCCCCAGTTTCCCCCACATTCTTATCCTCCTCCCTGGAACCCTCCCGGCTCTTCATCATCTGCATTCACATTTGATGGGCTTGGCACTAAGAATTAAGAATATACGTGTGTGTTTGTGTGTCTGTCTGCAGAGTCCACTACATTGTCTCCTCCCCAGCCTCGCTCCTGTCTCAGGCCGTGGTCCTGACTCTTGGACTCTTCAAGGCTTCTAGACGGTGGGCAATGGAGGCCGGCTGCTTTTTGTGGGATGTGAGCTGTTTACCAGGGACAAGCAGAGCCGTTGGCGTATCTCTTCCCATTTGCTGCTGGACAGCAAGAGCCTCCATTTCTCAGGACAGCAGAATGTATTTGGTTTTTTGGGTTTTTTTTTTTTTTTTTTTGGTGGTACTGGGGTTCCTGGAAGCCCTTCTACCTTTGGGCTACACTCCCAGACCTATTTTACATATTTTTTAAAATTTGGAAACAGGGTCTCTTAAGCTAGTTACATAGTAACTGGCTTCAAACCTGTGCGATTCTCCTGTCTCTGCCTCCCAAGAGCATGGATTACAAGCATGCGCTACCACGCCCGGCTCAGCAGAATGTATTTGAAAGTGAGATTCGGAGGGCGATGCCCAGCCGATTGCATCCAGGATCCAAGCAGCTCTCATCCAAGGTCAATGATCATCGGCACATGTGGGGGGCTCACACTGCATTTGCAATAGAGGCACCCCATTACTCTGCAGGCAGACACCGCAGCCAGACACAGATGTCTCCTGCTCCACTCCTGGGCTCTTCTGTCGCTCCCTCCCCCCAGACCACTCTTTCTCACTAAGAAACACTCAGCCAGGTAAGGTGGTCCAAGCCTAGAGTCCTGGTACTTGAGAGACCGAGACAGGAGGATTGCAGGTTGGAGGCCAGCCTCGGCAACTTAGCGAGATCCTTACAACTTTGCAAGACTCTGTTTCATAATAAAAAAACAAAAAAGGCCCGAGGTGCAGCCTAGACATAGAATACCTCCGGGTTCAGTCCTCAGAACAAAACCGAGCAGAAACACTGCACACAGGTCCTCATTGCACAAACCAGACCACGAGATCTGGCTCTTCCCCTACAAAAATGTATATGTCAGTGTTTGATCAGAGAAAGTTCTAGGTACATTCTCAATATTGCATTGTAGAAAATGTGAGTCCCATGTCTGCTGATTGTGATGCTGCTGCTCCTGTGCTACTGGTGGTGGTGATGGTGGTGATGTTGGTGGTGATGATGGTGATGGTGGTGATGATGGTGGTGGTGATGGTGATGGTGATGATGTTGGTGGTGATGGTGGTGATGATGGTGGTGATGGTGGTGATGGTGGTGATGATGGTGGTGATGATGGTGGTGATGGTGATGATGGTGGTGGTCATGGTGGTGATGATGTTGGTGGTGATGGTGGTGATGATGGTGGTGATGGTGGTGGTCATGGTGGTGATGATGGTGGTGATGATGGTGATGATGGTGATGATGGTGGTGGTCATGGTGGTGATGATGTTGGTGGTGATGGTGGTGATGATGGTGGTGATGGTGGTGGTCATGGTGGTGATGATGGTGGTGATGATGGTGATGATGGTGATGATGGTGGTGGTCATGGTGGTGATGATGTTGGTGGTCATGGTGGTGATGATGGTGGTGATGGTGGTGGTCATGGTGGTGATGATGGTGGTGATGATGGTGATGATGGTGGTGATGATGGTGGTGATGTTGGTGGTGATGGTGGTGACGGTGGTGATGACAGTGGTGATGACAGTGGTGATGGTGGTGATGATGATGGTAGTGGTGATGATGGTGATGTGGTGATGACAGTGGTGATGGTGGTGATGATAATGATGATGGTGATGGTGATAGTGGTGATGATGGTGATGGTGGTGATGGTGATGGTGGTGCTGATGGTGGTGATGGTGGTGCTGATGGTGGTGATGATGATAGTGATGGTGGTGATGATGATGGTGATGGTGATGGTAATGATGGTGGTAGTGGTAATAGTAATGGTGGTGATGGCAGTGGTAATGGTGGTGTTGACAGTGGTGGTTGGGATGATGATTATGATGATGGTAGCAATGTTAATGGTGATGCCTGTGATGGTGATGATGATGTTGGTGGTGGTAACAGTGGTGTTGATGGTGGTGGTGATGATGGTGATATGGTGATGGTGGTGATATGGTGATGTTGATGATGATGATGACGATGGTGATGATGTTGGTAACAGTGGTGTTGATGGCGGCAGTGGTGGTCTTGATGGTGGTGTCTATGGTGGTGATGGTGATGATCATGGTTAACTGAGCATTTGCAATGTGGCTGAAATCATGCTGTGCCCTGTGCACAGGATATGTAGTTTGTTTAATCCTCCCATGGACTCTAAGAATAGATCACTCTCAGTCTTTACAAATGTGACATCTGAGGCGTGTGGAGATCAACTTAGTAAAATTTGCACAGGAAGTGGAAGTGCTGGGGCTCAGACCCAGGTGAGCTCCTCCCGAGTCTACATTCTTCCCACTGAGTTATCAGGAATTTTAAGCTTGCGAGCTCTTTTTTATGGGGGGGAGCATGCTTTGTAGACTTGTAAGAACCTTAGAAATCACCTGCTCAAAACTCCTCCATCTTAGAGATGGGGAAATTGAAGCCACAGAACCCCCTACTCCTGAGATATGTGGGAGTTAGCAGTTGATCCTGGGCTCCAGCTCAGCTGCTTAATTCCCATTAAGTGCCTTTTAATTTGCACCAGTCTCTCCAGACACAGAACTTGACTGCGCTGCGGAATGAGGAGAAAGGAGGGCAGAGAGGCCTCGTGATCTCCCAGGCAGAGTGAGATGGTCAGGTAAGGCCAAGGGCGCGTCTGTCCTGGTTGCTGGGCAACCAGTCCCCTGACATTCTGGAAAACGGGGAGGACCCCCTGATGCACCCCACTCTCCTCCCAATTTATAGACAAGTAGGACAGAGCTGGACTAACATCTCGGATGTTTGCTGGACCAAGTATAAATCTCATCTGAACTCTTATGTGGTCAACCATGTTGATAGCCTTCCTCAGCCTCAGTTTTTTCCTCTGGAAAATGGGGCTCATAAGAGTATATACTTCAAACTGTTCTTGGAAAGTTTCAAAGATCATGTACTTAGCCTGGCCCAGGATGAAGGCTCGCAGAGTTGATTTATCTCATTAATATCACATGTACTCTCTTCTGCCCCGCCCCGTCTCTGCATGGTGTCATGAACGGGCAAGATGACTCGCCCACAGTGGCAGATGTTTTGCCTCTGCCCGGGACTTGGCCTCTGGCTCTGCTTCTCAGACCTCACGGTGGCAATTAAATACCCTTCCACCGTGGCCCCGCAGAAGCACAGTTACTTTATGTTTTTCACTCTGGTAACCAGGCAACCGACAGTCAGCTCTCACGGTGACAGCGCCCCGAACACTCCACTCCGATCCGTTTGCAGGTGGCGGCTGAGTCATCCGGCTTCTCGCGGGGGACAGGGAGGGACTGTGGTTTCCAGCAGAACCATTAGCCATTCCCCAGGTATCAGCTGAGCTGAGGGCAGATGTGAAGACCACCCCACGCCCACTCCAAGAGCACTGCCCTGGGAAGAGCCAGCACCGGGCTTCCCGAGAGTGGGTCGGGTCCTAACTCTGTCCCACCAATCCAGGGCATCTCAGTGGCCTGGGTCTCTGCTTCCTTGCCTGTAACTGAGCATGTCAGAGTAGGGGGTCCTTCTAAAGGCCATTAGCAGAGGGAACTCTCCAGGGAAAGGGGCATCAGATAATCCTTTTCAGAAAGAAAGCAGAATTTTTATCAATCTCTTAAAAGCAAAGTTGTGATTTTTTTTTTTTTTAATTTAGTTGGCTGGGGCCCTGGATGGTTAAAGGAGAAAAATCTTCAAATGTAGCACACATGGATGTCTCTTCCGAGGCTGAGCTGTGCCCTCAACCACTGGCCCAGGAAACACTACGTTGTGGTCACTGGGAGTTATGTAAGCACCGTTGCACATTACCACTCCAAAACGTGTTCGCTGTAGAACTCAGCAGGCACCCCGTGACCAGCTTCTCCCTGTGCCCCCGTGTCCCTGAACACCAACTGTTACAGTTGAAGGAACAATTAAGGAAATAGAAAACTGAATGTCAGCCGGGCGTGGCGGCGCACGCTCGCAATCCCAGCATTCGGGAGGCTGAGACAGGAGGATGGTGGTTCGCGGACAGCCTCAGCTACTTAGTGAGGCCCTCTGCAAAGTGAGACCTGTTTCAAAAATAAAGAATAAAAACTAGGGCTGGGGGCGTAGCTCGGAGATAGAATGGCCCTCGATTCCATCCCAGACCCTAAAAAAAAAAAAAAAAAAAAAACCAGAAAATTGAATGTCCATTTCCCAGTGTTCACTCTGCTAGGGAGTGACAGCGTCCATTTGAACGTAGATCAGCCCACTTCAAGTCCTCACCTTTAAAGCCTGTCTTTGCTTATATGCCTCTAACCCTAAAGTAAAACTTGAGCATGTGCCTCCAGAATATGCTTGTCAATTTTCAGTGAGTTATGTACTCATGAATGAATACTATAATACCCATTGTAAAACTGCTGAAATATATTTTAAAGGATGAGAGAGCTGCGGACAAAATAAATGAAAGTTAGCCAGACATATGGTACATGTCTATAATCCTGGTACTTAGGAGGCTGAGACAGGAGAATCACAGGTTTGCATCTAGCTTTGATAACTTAGCAAGGCCCTCTGCAACTTAGTGAGACCCTGTTTCAAAATAAAAAAATAAATAAAACAAAATAGGGCTGTGGATGTAGCTCAGAGGTAGAACGCCCCTGGACTCTATCGCCAGTACCACACCCAAAAGAGCATGGCTGAGATGCCCGGTCCATCTCAGCCTCTCGTGGAGGTCCCCTATGCTCCTCTGGTGCCAAGAAGTCCATGTGTAATTCATGACCTTCAACAAATGGACTGACCCAGTACCAAACGGTAAGGCTTATAATGTTTGCAGTGCTAGTAAAGCTCAAGTTCTTTTAATTTTTTCAGACCAAAAAAAAAAAGGAAATTCTATCTTCCCCATGCCAATGGGTCCTGGAATGCACCCCTGGGATGCTCTTTCTATTCTTGGGGACCATGGCTCTTGACCACTAGGTCCTGCTGGTTCCCCATCTACCCTGCCGTGTTCCTTTGACAACCAGGTGGGGAACTGAGCTGAAATCCTGCTTTAAAATCAAGGAGAGAATTCTAGTGAGACAGAGCAGAAGAAACATATGTTTCACCCTAACTCCTCTAGAGATAAATCTCACTTAAGGTAAAAGGATCCCAAGAGCAGAACTTCATTAGGAGGAGAGAGAGAAAGAAAGAGAGAGAGAGAAAGAGAGAGGGGGAGGGAGGGAGGGAGAAGAGAGGAGAGGAGAGGAGAGGAGAGGAGAGGAGAGGAGAGGGGAAGAAGAAGAAGAAGAAGAAGAAGAAGAAGAAGAAGAAGAAGAAGAAGGAGGAGGAGGAGGAGGAGGAGGAGGAGGAGGAGGAGGAGGAGGAGGAGGAGGAGGAGGAGAAAAAGAAAAGAGAGAGAGAAGAGTAACTCAAAGAGACAACAGATATCAATGTGACTTTAGAAGCAGAAGATGGGTAAGCGGCATCAGATGTAGGAGACCACAGGAAGCTAGGAGTCTGGTGGAGAGAAGAGAGAGTAAAACAGGGCAGGTTCTTGTAAGTGGGAACCCGGGGTAAAAAAGAGGCAAATAAAACACTAAAAACTTTAAAGAACATTTTTAAAGGTACATGCATTATTTGGGCTTAATAAATTAAGAGAAGATCCCCAAATGAAAAAAAAAATGGCAGCTAGCATTATACAAACATTTTACATGTATTAACCCATTTTCTCTTTCTAACTTTCCTGATAAATGCTGTTATTATAGTACCCATTTTTAAAATTAGATTTGCTTCAGGTTCAGATACCTCAAGCGGACTACCCACAATGGCACAGTAGGAAGCAGGGACTACCAAATTTTAACCGGTGCACCTGCCGCCAGAGCCCCCAGCCTTGAATCTCTCTGCTCTGCTGAAAAGGAAGGCATGTAAAGGCACGCTACAGACATTTGTTTGATTGGAAGTCCATCCACCTCCGCTGGGAGTTCTGCAAATGGGACCAAGAGCATCCCAGAGGGTTCTGGATCTATATCCACACATAGACTGGCAGGCAGCTGTGGTTCCAATACTCTCTGCCGTATTCTTTTGTATATATTTATGATCTGGATTGTAAATGTCTCTCAGTGCTCTCTGTGTTGCAGGCGTGGTCTAGGCTGGTGGTACTGCTGGACAGAAGGGGACACTTCGTGAAGTGGGGCTAGCGGAGAGAAGTTGGGTCATTGAAGGTGTGCTCTTCAAGGACATTGGGACCTTAGCCCTTTCTCCATCTCTGCTTCCCAGCCGCATGGGTGAGCAGCCTCCTCTGCCACAGGCTCCCAGTGCCACGATGTACCCAAAGTGACCCCACCAAGCTACCGTGCACCGGAGCCTCTGAAACCATGAGCCGAAATGGACCTTTCTTTGTCTATCACAGCAACAGAAAGCTGAGTAGCAGATGTATAATTTCAGCTTAAAGAATTATCCAACATGACCATTAAAACGTCTCAATAAAGCACCCCAGGATGTCTAAAGAAAGGCAAATTGCTGAAAATGTGTTCTCATTAGCTGACACCATGTGCTGGTGCTGGTAATTAGACTAGAGAGAGAGGAAGAACTGTGTAGGTCCCGGGGGTGGGGGGAGGACGGAGGTGTTCAAGAATCAAAGTAGAATTTTTTTTCTCAATGGTCATGAAAATAGTGTACACCTACACTACCTATTAAGAAAATAAAGCTTAAAGCCAACCTTCAGGGCCTCTAAATTTGGAACCAGCGGATAGATTTCAGGTACATATTGAATAAAAGTTAATCTCAGATGTTAAGGGCGGAATGATTGCACAATTTATGTAATATTCAACTTATATAAAGAAGCCACACGGAGCTCACATAGGAACCGCATGAAGAGTCTCACTCTGCTCGGTTTTTCTCCTTCCATGGATCGTTCTTTCAGAGGGAAAGACTCAGCTGGAATCAGAAGAAACGGCTCATGTGTCGCAGGAGGGTCTTATTCATTCCCTAGGCAAGGGACCTTGGAGAATTCACAGTGAACTTTTTCCATCCTCCAAGTGCCATTGAGTGGACCTTCCCCCAGGAGCCCAGGCAACATTAATCCAGCTGTATGACATACCTTACTTTTCAAAACACCCACTGCTCTTCTTGAGCTTTGTATTTTTAACCTAAGTCCCCAGAGAGGCAGGCGGTGCCCAGATAGAGTTGCCCACTGCAGGGTTTAGCCTCCATTAATATTCGCATCTTAGTGCCAGACCACATGGTACGATTTTGGTTAAGAGCGCGCTGATTCCCAATCTAAAGGAAACCCACGCACGTGCCCCCTGGGCCTTTTTAATTTCCTCCTCCAATCTCGGTTGAGAGAAGTGGGGCTTGTATATTGCTTTTAAAGTGACGGAAGCAGCGGGGGTTTTGCTTTAATTTGAAGCAATGTATATTGGACACTGGCCCTCTTGCGTTCTGCGGATGTTGTGGTTTCTGAAGGAGGCTCTGGGAATGACTGCTGCGGGGGACAGGAGGAGGGCAGAGACCTTGAACTTTGTATGTGAACTAAGAGGGAGATGAGGGCAGGAACCTCTGCAGCGACTCCATAAGAACGGAATGGATGCTGAGGAATGGAGTGCCCCAAAATACGGCTTTGCAAGTCCCGTCTCCTGGAGCTGGCTGTGCTCCTATGGAGGTATTGAACAGCAGAGTCAGCTTATGGATGTTCTGTGGAATTACTCAAATTTTCAAAATTAAGCTTGTACAAAAGGTATTATTGAGGCATTCAATTCTGTTCTAAATGAAACTATCACTGTCCTCCTGAAACGGGGCACGGGTTCCCAAGACCAGTCAAAGCGCAAGTAAGAAAGGAAGCCTAAAGGACTTCTTTGGGATTGATCAGGCTTCTGCCAAGTTTTTCATTTCAGTGTAATAAGTTTCATGATTGTCAAAAATACCGTATTGTTAGCCAGGCATGGTGGCACATGCTTGTAATCCCAGCATATGGAAGGAAGAAACAGGAGGATCATGGGGTTTGCAGCCAGCCTCAGCTACTTAGTGAGGCCCTCTGCAACTTCGTGAGATCCTGTATCAAAATAAAGAATAAAATAGGGCTGGGAGTGTAGCTTAGAGGTAGAATGCACCTGGGTTTCATCCCCAGTATCTCACATACACACACACAAAAATAAAAATAAAAATAGGGCTGGGAGTGTAGCTCAAAGGTAGAATGCCCCTGGGTTCCATCCCCAGTATTGGAATCAAAAAAAAAAAAACAACCTATTGTTGAGAGGTGTGGGCCTGGCAACCTCAGGGGAGACACAGCTGGTTCTGAGCCGTCTTTATTGTCCTTTGTGCACTGCCACTCGGTGGGCTGCAGGACTTCCTGGCCCGCCTGCCCCTCGCACCTCCCGTTCCTGGCCTCGCCTGCCCATTCAGGCCGTGGGTCGGCTCCAGAACTCCCCGACTCCCAGGTCAGGCTGAGTCCTCTTGCTGCTGCCGTGGTCCTGGCACACAAGGCTCCCCATCTCAGTCCGGCCTGAGCACGGTGTTGGTGATTGCTAGCGCCTCCCTCTCTGCTATAGTCCCGTGTTGAAGGCTCGGTGCCCAGCCTGCGGTGCTGTGGGAGGTGGCGGGGCCTTCAGCATGGAGGGAGGGACCTGGCCCACTCTGCTTCCCGGACTCCAGGAGGTGGACCAGTCTCCCGCGCCGCTCACTCCTGCTGATGCACAGAGCCTCCACGGGTCTAAAGCAACAAAGTCAACCTCTAGAACAGCTAGGATAAACCTTTCCTCCTTATACGCTGATTGTCTCGGGGACTTTGTTCCAGCAGCAGAAAGCTAACGATTGTACTCACTAGAAAACAAGCTCTGGTTGAGCAGGAACGTGACGCTAGCTCACTATTGACTCTCCAGGTCCTGGCCCAGCATCTTGCTCAACACAGATCCTCTGCGCAGAAGCAGCTGATGGAGAGGTTTATTGTGCAATTGTGTTTTCCTGGCACTCTTAAAGGGACAGAATTGCACAGGCGGAGACCAGAAGAGTGATGGCTGTGGGTAATAGGCGTGCCACAAGGCTGGCACTGTGGCTAGGAAGCAGGTGTACATCCTGACGGCAGCCCTGGTTCCCGTAACCTACATGTGACATGACCTCGAGCCCCGCCTCCTCACAGAAGCCACGTAGGGCTGGTGGCCTCTGAGTGAAGTCATCCAGGTCAGTTTCCCAGTTAAACTATAGATATGCGAGGAGTTCCCTGCAGGACACTGTGAAGCAGACACACCATCTCCCTGCTCTCTTTCTGCATCTTCATATCCAGTTTTTGTTTATTTTAAAATAAAGTGGGAGCCGGGCGTGGTGGCACATGCTTGTAATCCCCGCACTTGGGAGGCGGAGACAGGAGGATCGCGCAGGATCGAAGCCAGCTGCGCTGGCTTAAGAGACACTGTTTCTAAATAAAAATATAACATAAGTCTGGGAGTGTGGCCCGGAAGTAAAAGCCGGGCATGGTGGCTCATGCTTGTAATCCTAGTACTTGGGAGGCTGAGACAGGAGGACCATGGTTCGAGGCCAGCCTCAGCTACTTAGTAAGACCCTCCACAACTTAATGAAACCCTGTTTCAAAATAAAGAATAAAAAATAGGGCTGAGGGTATATCTTGGAGGTACCATGCCCCTGGGTTCCATCCCCAGTGTCACACGTGCAAAAAAAAGAAAAAAAAAGTATGAAAATACAGTTTTCCCCACCCTTTGAGGATTACATGTTTGTGAATCTGCCTACTTACTAAAACTTACTTGTGACCTCCAGGTCAATTCCCACAGTGGCTTCATGGTCCTTCGTGGACACACTCAGAGTGGCAAAAAAATTGGATCTCACACACACGCCCGCAGCCAAGGCTCGGCAAGCAACACCCTGCTTTCTTGGGTCAGTTCTCAGACCTGCAGACAGGACTTCCTCCCTGGCCTACGCAGTGGCACGCTGGCCACGGTTCTGAGCTTTTTGCTGACTTCACTGTTTAAAATAGTACCGAGCTTAGTGCCGGCTCTGTCCAGGCTCCCCGGGGCGGGCAGGCTGGGAGAAGCCTCAGGATGGAGAATCTGCACGTGGCGGAGAAGCCGCACGCAGGAGCGAGTCCACGGTGAATCAGCAGGATGGTACACAAGGTGACCACGCAGAACTCAAAAGGTGAGGTCTACGGATGGACAAGAATGGGACTGGAGGCTCTTGGCACCCAGCCCTGCCTGGGAGCGGTGCTTCAGCGGAGCCAGTTTTGTGTTTGGGGCAACATCAAAGACCAGAACCACTGTGAATCGTGAGCATTAGCGGCACCATTTATCTGCTGAGCGTTGACACCCTGGCACTAGTGGTATACGTTGCTGGGTTAAGTTTCCCAGGCCAAGTTTCTCCCCCAAAGTTGGGAACCTAAGCACACACCCCATCGTCTCCTTCCCCAGAGCCAGGCACTGGAGGTACCACTGCTGCTCACAACAGCACGATATTCAAAAAAGAAAAAAATGGTAATGGCAGAAGTGAAGAAAGGGATATAAACTCAGATAAAGACAACCACTCTTTTCAAAAAAAAACATCAATTTTACACCGTTCCCTAGGACAATGTCTATAAAATTTTAAAGACATAAAAATTTTATTTTTTGATTTCAGAATATTATGCACGTTACTATTTTTGCTTGATTGATTTGGGTCAGCGTAAGTATTTTGAGCGAGGGAATACATATTCTTAAATTTATCTTCTGCCAGGTCTAAAAGAAGATTGAATCCCAAATGACTTAAAAGCTACTTAATGAGGCCCTTTGCAACTCAGTGAGATCCTATTTCAAAATAAAGAATAAAAAATAGAGCTGGGGGTGTAGCTTGAAGGTAGAATGCCCCTGAGTCCCATCCCTAGTACTGTAAAAAAAAAAAAAATAAAATAAAAAATAAAGGATTCCCCAGGCTGACTTCCTGGGTTCAAATCCTATCTCTTACTTTTCCCAGCTATGTGAGTTAGGAGGGAAAAAATTAGCTGACCTATGTTTTAGTTTCTTTAATTTTAAAATAAGGCGGATGAGTTAGGCATAATGGTGTACACCTGTAATTCCAGTACTTGGGAGGCTGAAATGGGAGGATCATAGGTTCATGGCCAGCTTCAGCAACTTAGTGAAACCCTATTTAAAAACAAACAAACAAAAAAAGGAGTGGGAGTATAGCTCAGAGGTAGAATGCCCCCTGGTTCCATCCCCAATACCAATAATAATACTAATAGTATTAGTAGTAGTAGTAGTCATTGTAGTATAAAGAGAAAGAATTGTATTACCTAGTAGATTTGTGATGAGGATTACATTTGCTAATGGAAAAAAATTAAAAATAAAAACTCTAAGACATTGCTAAGCCCACACCAAGTTCCCAGTGAATGTTAGCTGTTATCATCTAATGATAATTATGATAGCTGGCAGTACAATGTAAAATGGCCTCAGCGTTTCCACTTGTTTCCTACATTTCTTGAAATCACGGGCATAAACAAAATTTGGTGTTCTATAGATGTGAGGATGAAAACATAATTTCATTCCATTTGGAAACTCTCGGCTCCTTGCAAGCTGAGAATACACTGCTGGGCCTCTGCCTTTGGTCACACGCCTTGCGTTTTCCCAGGAGGGCCAAAGAATCTCCCTGGAAAGCACTGTGCCCAGCACACCTGCAGGGAGTGCCTGGAAAGCGTCCTCCAGTGCTGAGGGTGGGAAGCCACAGGCCTGGCATGGTGGGACTAAAGGAGAGAGCAGGCCGGAGTCCCAGCTGGCCACAGGCTGTCTTCACTCTTAAAGCAGTTCTGGGTTTGCCCTGAGTTTTCAATTCCAGTGCACTATAAAGATATCGAGGAACTGGGCGTGGTGGCGCACGCTTATAATCCCAGCATTCGGGAGGCTGAGACTGAGGATGGCACTTTGCACACAGCCTCAGCTACTCAGTGAGGCCCTCCGCAACTTAGTGAGACCCTGTTTCAAAAAAATAAAGAATAAAAAATAGGGCAGGGGGTGTAGCTCGGAAGTAGAATGGCCCTGGGTTCCATCTTCCAGACTGAAGAAAAAAACATTTGAGGACCAGGCTGGCTTCCTCTTAGGTCCCTGGAACCTAACCCAGGATCTGGCACGTACAGAGTACGAAAGAAGCCCTTGCTGACTGGAGGGTCTGCAGGGCCCTCCGCACCCCTCCCAAGGACCAGCATCCTTCCACCTCCCGCGGAAGAGCGTACGCCCCTCACAATGAGGCCGCTGTGATCACCCCAGGGCAGCGAGGTTTGAAATCCATCTTGGAGCCTCACGCTGAGATGAACATCTTGAACCAACCCGAGCTGAACACATGGCATTAGCTGGGTGAGATTTGTCGGCAGGGAGACAAATTTTAAGGAAGCTGATAATATAATCGATAGGATGGGGTCCTCGATGCCTTCTCTACCCAATAATGTTTACCCCTTCTTTCCTCTAAGTTCATCATATGTTTGCCTCACTCATTTTTTCTTTTCCTTTTCTTTCTCTTTCTTTCTTTCTTTCTTTCTTTCTTTCTTTCTTTCTTTCTTTCTTTCTTTCTTTCTTTCGGATGGAACCCAGAGGCATTCTCCCTCCAAGCTACACCCCTAGCCCTATTCTTTTTATTCTTTATTTTGAAACAGGGTCTCACTGAGTTGCAAAGGGCCTCACTAAGAAGTTGAGGCTGTCCACGAACCCAGATCCTCCTGTCTCAGCCTCCCCAGTGCTGGGATTATAAGCGTGCCCACCATGCCAGGCTCTCACTGATTTTCCTTATCATAACCCATGACAATTGCTAGCTTCTGTGTCTGATTAACTTTTATGATGCCTTGTTTAAAAATTCTATAAAAGTAAGGTGCTGGCTGAAAGGTTCAGAAGGTAAAGAAAACTGTCAAGATACCCCCTCCCTAGCTGACCCTAAATATTAAATATTAAAATAACCTTGGACCCAGAATTGTTCACGTGAGAGAATTCCGCGAGCAGCAGCTGTGGCACCTGGCACATCACAGCGTGGGAAAGCCAGGCTGGCACGCAGGAGGAGCTCAGACGCCCAGCGTCCCGCCCGCCCCTCTGGGCGTAGTTGTGCCGTAGGAGGGGGCGCCAGGTGGGCATCAGGCGGGCAAGAGGCAGGCTTGCGTGGACTCAGCTCTCCAACCCCCTTAGCCCCACTAGGTCACTTGATGTTGACGGCAGGCAGACGCAGCTTACTAGAGCCCAAGCACCTGCTCACTGCAGCAAGCTGGTCCAGGAGCCCAGGGACAGCCTCAGGAAGGAGCTGCCGCCGCCAGGGTGTGCTGGACAGCGCCTGCTGCCACGTGGCTCCCACCTGCTGGCACCCGCCCCTGTCCTGGCTTTACACAAAGCCCAGGCTGTCCAACGTCCATCCCCCTCATCAAGGTCCCTGCGAGATGAACGCCCTTCATCCATGTGTGGAAACCAAGATCAGCCGCCCGCCATGAGGACAAAATGTCCTTCCTCTTCTGATCCAGCTTCCTGGCAGGCTTGGGTCCTCGGTCGTCAGCGTCATTACCCTGTGCTTGTTTTTATTAGCCCCGTGGCCTTTTAAACTCAAATTTCTTTTTCTAATCATTTGGGAGGAGGAAATTAAAAATCTCCAACTGTGAAGAGCGACCCGAGTGTCCACGTGGAGTCAGTTCTTCTGTCGCACAGATAAGGAGACTGAGGTCCTGAGGCCAGGCGTGCTACCGCCGTGTGCAGAGGGGAACGGACTCAGCATCGCAGCCCAGGTCCTCTAGGCCACCGTCTGGGGCCTTTGCTCTGAACTCTGCCGTGCAGGGCATCTATGCAGCATCACACAGCGACCAGCCTCCTTCCTCACACCTCCTGAATGAAGCGCACAGGAATGGCATGCCATAAACACGAGTGAGCAGAGGCAAGAGCTCAGGAACTGGGTTCCGGGATGTGAACTTATTGGTAAGCCCACAGTTAGGGGCAGCCCCTGGGGGCCCTGGAGCAGCTGCAGCCCAGCACCGTGGAGGAGGTTTGATCCCAGAGGCCCAGCTGTTTACAGTCTCTGTCTTATTCCCTTACAGCAAGGGCTAGCTTTACAGCCAAGTTCTTTGGAAGACAAATCTGTTTGATCCCCAATACCTGCAGAAGAGGGCCAATAAGCCACCATTAACATGGCTTTAGGAAGGCTTCTTTACGTAATGAGAAAATGGTGCCACTGGGCTGGGCTGACGCAACACACAATGGCTTATATTGACCGGGACCATGCAGGTAGATCCTGGCCGACAGTCCTGGCCGGCTGGACACCTCTGCCGGCCCCTGTGAGCCCAGGCGCTGAGCTCCATCCTGGTCCCCTTCCCTGTCTCCTTGTTACCCCTCAACACTTGCTCTTGTAGGGTTGCAAACGCCTGTTTGCCCCAGCCCCTGGGAGCAGCGTCCCCAGAGCCTGGCACAGGGGCGTCCCAGCTGTCTGCAGAAACACTGCACCGGATGCATGGACTTCCTTGGGGACACCCGACAGTACGGCTCAGAGGGAAACCTCAGCGTCGCTCTCCCTTCTCGTCTCCGCACCTGCGTAACCCACACAAGTTGCTCCTCCCACTTCCCACGTCCTGTCTGAGCATATCAAGCAAAGCGCGCCCGCTGACCCTGTCCCGGTGCCCTCACTTGGTGGCTGTGAACTTGGCTGGAAGTCTTGTAAGACGTGCCTCTGCATCCAGAGCTTAGTCAGCCTTCAACACAGCGGGCAGCTTAACAATAATGAAAGAACTGGCCTGCTGCTAGGGCTTCGGTGCTAGGATAGGCTCGCCCCTGTAATTATGCAAGCAGTTGGCCCCAGACGCTTCCTGGGTGATTAGGATATTCGTGTAATTTCTCAGTTCACAGCAACAGTGCTGGAAATATATGTGCATAGTGACCCCTGGTAAGCAGCAGGAACGTAGGACTTCACTATTGCAGCCTGAAGAAGAAACTCCAGCAGCAGGGATGGTACTGTGCAGGGTACCCCTGCCCGGCTGACACCAGGACGGTACTGTGCAGCGTACCCCTGCCCGGCTGACACCAGGACGGTACTGTGCAGCGTACCCCTGCCCGGCTGACACCAGGACGGTACTGTGCAGCGTACCCCTGCCCGGCTGACACCAGGACGGTACTGTGCAGCGTACCCCTGCCCGGCTGACACCAGGACGGTACTGTGCAGCGTACCCCTGCCCGGCTGACACCAGGACGGTACTGTGCAGCGTACCCCTGCCCGGCTGACACCAGGACGGTACTGTGCAGCGTACCCCTGCCCGGCTGACACCAGGACGGTACTGTGCAGCGTACCCCTGCCCGGCTGACACCAGGACGGTACTGTGCAGCGTACCCCTGCCCGGCTGACACCAGGACGGTACTGTGCAGCGTACCCCTGCCCGGCTGACACCAGAACGGGGTGCTATGGCCCTAGGGCAGGTGAGAGCTGGTACAGGGAGCCCACTGGGGCCCTCCCTGTGAACTGTCCTCCACGGGGCAAAGCTGCGGCTGCAGAATCCCACAGGCATATGGTGGTAGGTGATTTGTCCAACCCGCCAATAAAGTTGCAAGAAGCAGCTATTGCGGGAAGAGAAAGGAACCTACAGCTACCGAGGCAAGAGCCCAGCTCTCCCTCACCCCAAATAGTGAAAATCCCACAAGAGAGGCAGGATGGGGGCCGTGGGGTGGGCATATGCCTCGCAGACCCGCGGGGAGGCAGGCGACCTCGACTCTGTGGTGGAGCCCCTTTTACCCAGGGATGGGGAAACATCAGCCTCTTTAACAAGGGAACCCCCAGAAAGCTCTCACCAGACTGGCTTCTGTATTCGCCATCAACTCACTGCCAGATTTATTGTTAAAGTGTTAGCAAACCAAGACCCTTAGCAACGTATCAAGGCCTTGTTTCAAAATTAAAAAAAAAATTTTAAAAAGCTGAAGGTGTAGCTCAGAGGTAGAAGCCCCTGGGTTCAATCTCTAGCATCCTCCGCTCAAAAAAAAAAAAAAAAATTAGCAAATCACCTCTGGATGAAAGATACCTTTAATACCTTATCCTAATTATGCCATGAAGTACTGTTTATGTTTTCAATGGGTGGGAATGCACATACACTCATAACAGGCCATCCACTGAGGAAACAAGGTGTGTGTGTGTGTGTGTGTGTGTGTGTGTGCGTGTGTATGCACGCGCGCGCGTGTGTGTGTTAGTGGGTAGTGGGTAGTAGGGGCCTTCTACCTCTGAGCTATATCCCCAGCCCAATTTTATTTTTATTTTTATTATTCTTTTTAAATTTAGAGACAAGGTCTTGCTTAGTTGCTAAGAGCCTCACTAAGTTGCTGAGGCTGACTTTGAACCCGTGATCCTCCTGTCTCAGCTTCCCAGGTACTGGGATTACAGGTGCATGCCACCACATCTGGCTGAAAGCAAAGGCTTGTCTGCAGCTATCCATAACCTAAAGCTGAAAGTTGTGAAGGTCCTGTAGACCACTGGGGCCACTGGCCAGTGGACGCGGTGCTAGATACACAGAAAGACGCTACTGTATTTCCATCCGCCATTTTCCAAAATAAAGCACACACAAAATAATAAAATAAATAAATAAAAATTAAGAAGTACAATTAAATGTGACTTGAGTTTAATATTGGAATGTGAGGATTTGTATATTTTCTTGCAGGTAAGTTTACATCATTTGAAACTTGGCTACAAGGAGAATATGTTATATTGAGAATAAAAAGCAGGGTACTTAAAACACTGTGCCGCCTGGCTGGGGTGCAGCCGAGGTCTCCACAGCACCTTCCTGCAGCCAGAGGTGCCCCCCATTGTGACCTCGAGTTCCAGGGCTCTGCCTTGGAAGCTGTAACTCTCACAGACTTGGCACAAAACATGATATTATTCTAGACTCTGTGGGCACTTGGGAGGCCCCCGCCCATGGCCAATGCAGTCCAGATGGGGCCCCTGACCCTGGGGACCATCTTTTTCCCTTAAGAAGCATTTGTTGCCAGAGACAGGAAGGATGGAGTGCTGAGGACACAGAGCCACAGGAGCGCAGGCTCCCTCAGAGCCCCCGGGGAGCGCGGTGTCAGGGAGGGCCGGGAGCAGCTGGCCCTCCTGGTGGCTCCGGGTCAGCGCTCTCTGCAGTAGATTTTCAGCTCTGCCACTAGCAACCCAACCAAAGGCCCCGCCGCCCAAATCTTACTTTTCTCATCTCTAAAACAAGGCAGCCGCAGCAGCCATCAGCCCGGAGTGACAATTAAATTATATAATGCCTCTATTCATCACGACGCCTCGCTCAATAACCCGGCTTGCCCGAGTAATGTGTTTAAATGGAGAAGCGAGAAAAGCACTTCCATTGTCCATCTGGGCCGCTGCTCGGAACTCGCTCTAATAGTTCCAGTGGCGAGGATAACAGCCGCTGTTCATCAGGCTCTGATGTGCCCGGCTCTGTCCTGAATACTGTGCACAATTTGGCTTATCTACTCCTCAAAACGGCCACCCAATGTAGTTATCAGCATCACCCGCGTGTGCAGGCTGAGGCGCAGAGCGTCTCCAGCTAAGGCCAGGGAGCTGGGATCCAACCGTGACCATGCCTTCCCTTTGCACTCCCACCTCGGAATGGAATGAACATAGCTTTTATTTAGCAGGTGTTAATAGTATCTGGGGCATCCTGCACATGCAAGCCCTCGGGCGGTGAGGACGACATGCCTGGGCTGTACTGGGCCCCTTCCAAGATCTCTGAGCTGACCCAGCCTGCAAGGCTGCACTGTTCATGGAGGCAAGCAGGAAGACCTGGGCTGCTTCTGATAGCTGCACTTGTTATCACGAACTTGAACTGAATGTCACCCGCTTCTCTTACTGCTACCACCATAGGACAGCAGGGTCCTGTGTGCACCTGCCGGGCAGTGGTTCACCCCGCTGCTCAGTTTTAGTCCGAGAACCGTGATGGGATGGCCCCGGCAGGGGGCTTGCCTGTTTCTCTGGACTTCCGATTCTCCCTGCACAGAGCTGATGATTCTGTGCTTGGGGAAGCGGGTGTAGACATCAGTGTCATTCCGATTCAAATTCCCTACAGTTGCTCATGGCTCCTGGGGTCGGGAAAGTCATGAAGAGGTGGCCACACGCGTACAGGTGAAAACAAACAAATTTCCTAATAGACGGGCCCAGGAAAGATGATTCTGTGGGTTCAAGAATCTAACACAGTCCCAAGTACAGACCGTCACATAGCTGGAACTAACATACCAAAGAGCCACTCCTGGTGGTGCAAACAGAGGAACTCGGTTTCTCTGGCGTGGAGGCTGGAGGTCTGAGGGCCAGGTGTCAGCAACATGGCTTCTTTGAGGCCCCTCCACCGGCCTATAGATGGCTCCTCTCTGTCCTCCTTGGGTCTCCCCTCCACGTCTCTGTGCCTGGCTTTGCTGCTTCTATTAAGATACCAGTCAGACCTCACTTTGACTTCATTACTTCTTTAAAGGCCTTATCTCCCCAAATAGTCACTTTCTGGAGTCCTGGGATTTGAGCTTCCGCATATGGGTTCAGGGGGACACGTTTCAGTTCATAGCATTCCACCACTGTCCCCTTAAATCCATGCCCTACTTTCAAGCAAAATATGTTCACCCCATCCAGAAGCCCTAGCTAGCTCTAAGTTCCAAATCTCATCCCCTCCCCAATCATCTATCTTAGCTGGGAGTGAGATGGAGGGCTGATTCCCCTCCCTCCTTTTTGGGCAATGGAAGTCTGAAGTGTGGAGCCCCTTCTAAAGGGCAGACTGGGCACCCCCAACTCTTCCCTCTCCCTGGACCCTGGAGGTGGCTGAGAACTAGCCAGGCACCTGCTGGGCAGAAGGACACAGGACAGGTGTACACAGCTGGCCAGGTGCCACTGCAGTAGATGCCAGCAGTGTCGTCTGCCTGTCGTCACACCCTCTTCCTTACCCGGCGTTGTTGAGAGGCAGCAAACTGCCCTTTGAGAAGTGTACTTGAACATGAGAAATTTTACCTCCAAGATATACCCCCAAACCTATATTATTTTTATTTTGGAACAGGATCTCGCTAGGTTGATGAGAGTCTCACTAAGTAGCTGAGGGTATTCTCAAATCTGGGATCCTCCTGTCTCAGCCTCCCAAGTACTGGGATTACAGGTATGCACCACCACACCCAACTTCCAGGTCTTCTTTAGAGAGAGGATATCCAAGGAGACATAAGCAGAAGCCACCAGGCGTACTTCCCTGGAAGTACTTAGCACAGAGAGGAGAGTACCTCCCCATGCTCCACTCATGTCTCCTGTCCAGACCGCAGATGTGGGGACCAAATACCAGGGGCCAACCCTTGCCACCGGGACTCAAGACAAGAGGCGCTTGCCTTCCTCAGTACCTGGTACCACTCCAGGGGCCCTGGACCACACATTTCTGGAATTCACCTTAAGGAAGAGAAGGACAGAGACTTAGTGGTGTGGCAATATCACAATTTCAGGCCCGTGTGGAGAGAGTTATTCTAGAGAGCCCTGCCTTCTGACACCAGGCCCGGCGCACCGCGCTGTATCTACATTCGGAGCTTAATTACCGGCGGCTTCTGGGTGACAGTTTTCCTTTGAAGAGGCAGGAGAGCTTTACAGAGACGTCACACAAGTAATCTTTCTCTCACTGTCAAGCAGGGGTACCGGGGCACCAGGAGAGAGGCAGGAGGTGGCCCTAGAGCGGCAGGAAGGGCCCCAGGGAGAAAAAAGGAACGGGAAGAGCTAAGCAGAGAGGTGAAGCTAGGGTCCCTGCCGCTCCTGCAGCCGCGCTGCCTGGTGAAGCCTTGACGGAGCTCTCTGGACAGAGCCTGGGCGGCTGAACAGGTGGCCGCCACGTGGCACTCTATCCCAGCTCAGTAAGAGGAACCTTCAATAGACCAGCCATCCCTGCAGCTCCTCGGGATGGAGTGGGGCCGGTGGGGGGAAATATTCCATGGGAAATGTATCAAAGTGGGCATGGTGGAGCATCTGAAACCCAAGAGGAGAACGGCAAGGGGGTAGGGGGGTTGATAACATTTGAAAGGTTTTGTTTGGCTTGCAATGTGCATTCTTTATGTTATGGGTTGAATTATGCCCCTTAAAATAGGTTGAAAGCTCAACCCCCAGGGCCTCCAACTGTGACCTTCTTAGGACACAGGCTCATGAATATGCAATTAGTGAAGATGAGGTCTGTGTCCATCAGCATTCTCGCAGCCATAATCTAAATAGCTGACCACATAACGTAGAGGAAAGAAGATTTATTTTCTTCTGGTTTCGGGCTCAGTCTGTGTGAGGTCGGGGACCGTGAGTTCAGGACATGGCGGCCGGAGGCGGAGAGAGGAAGAGCACAGCCATGTGCTCTTTACATCACGGAGGCCAGAAGCAAGACAGCACGCAAGGGGAGGAGAAACCATATTTAATCTCAAAGGGCACACCCCCAGGGACCGCCACCAGCCACACTCTACCGTCTATAGGTTCCAACCCAGGTAACTCTGTTACAATTGATGTATCAGCTGCTGGGATTACAACCCTCAGGACTCCACTATATCAGCCCTGAATAGTAATAAGTAAACTCTTTAGGGAACGTTTTTATCTAACTGTAACAAGGTTGTACCAGAGAGGGTCAGCCTCTAATCCAAGGAGACTGGTGTGAACATAGCGGCTCAGGGGAGACACAACGTGAAGGGTAAGGATAGAGCCCAGATAAGAGCCATGAGCCTGCAAGCCACAGGAACCAGGGACAGCCGGCATCTCCCCGAAGCCAAGCCGGAAGCCTGGGACAGGTCCTCCCTCCCAGCCCTCCAGAGGAACCCACCCTGCCGACACCTTGCTCCTGGGCTTTTCACCTCTAAATGCATGAGACACTTTGCAGTGATCATTCTCACTCCCGCAACCTCAAATACCCGATGAGCACAACTAAGAGGAAGAAAGAAGCATTTGTTCACAGTTCTGGAGATGTCAGTCCATGCTAGGCTTGGTCATGTCTGCGGAGCTCAGCGATTGCTATGGAAAGCAGAGAGAGTAAGGGGAGGGGGTGAGGGACACAGGGTCCCCAAGGCCACATCCCCAGTGACCTGCCTGCCTACCTCACCACCCAGTAATGCATCTACGTGTCAATGGGCTTATTCACTGGTAAGATTAGAATCCTCACGATCCAACCTCTGAGCACTTTTGCATTAATATGTGAGCTCTTCCAGGAGATTTTCTATATCCAAACCATAATAAGAAGATAGATTTTATTATTTTATTTTATTTATTTATTTATTTATTTTTTTGTGGTACTGGGGTTTCTGGAAGCCCTTCTACCTCCGGGCTACACTCCCAGACCTATTTTATACTTTATGTTTGGAAACAGGGTCTCCTAAGCCACCGCGCGCGCGGCTGGCTTCGAACCTGCGCGATCCTCCTGTCTCTGCCTCCCAAGCGCAGGGATTACAAGCGTGCGCCACCACGCCCGGCTAGATTTTATTATTTTAAACCACACAGTTCATGATCCTTTGTTTAACGGGAGCCTGAGCAAAATAATACACCCTGTATTCCTAAGACTTTCCATGCAGTGGTAAAATTGTACTTTCAGTTTGGAGGCACCCTCCTACACCTTTAAAATAAATTAAAAAAAAATCCCACAACTTATAATAAAAGCACTGGAGAACTTGTTGTTTTCACAAGCAATTAAACCCATCTTAGGCCTCAGAATAAATCCACGCCTTCCCATACTTCAAGGTGGAAAAATTTATTCAGACATAAACTATTGTTTCTCAAGACGAAATCTACTTTTTAAAAAGATTCTCTAATACAAAGTCAGCCCATATGGGGTTTTTGGTATGAAATGTCTTCTCTGGGGTTCCATGTTGGTCTCAACTCATGAAACGCCGTCCTAATGGATCTTACAAAATAACCACTGCAGTGAGGTCTACACTGACTGGAAGACTTTAGTACACACACTTGAACACGAGGTTTGCAGGTCTGAGCACAGCCTGGAGGACTACCCAAGACCCTCAGCAACTTATAGAAACCCTGTTTCAAAATAAAAAAACTAAAATAGGGCTGGAGGAATAGCTCAGAGGTAGAATGTCCCAGTACCAAAAAATGCATAGAAAGAAGTCATATATATATATATATATATATATATATATATATATATCACATATATAAAAAGTATAGAAAGATGCCATATGTATGGGATATATAGATATTATATATTAAATATCTGGGATATATTATGTTATTATATGTATGTGTGTATATATATGTATATATATACATATATATATTTTTTTCTTTCTATATTTTTTTTGTGGGTCTGCAAATGAAACCCAGGGGCATTCAACCTCTGAGCTACACCCCAGCCCTATTTTTAATTCTTTATTTTGAAACAGGGTCTCACTGAGTTGCAGAGGGCCTCAGCAAGTAGCTGAGGCTGGCCACAAACTGCAATCTCGGCCTTCCGAATGCACCACCACAGCTGGCTATTTGTATGCTATATATTTATATATATATATATATTCGAGAAAGAAAAGAAGACATAGCCTGGGGCCAGAAGAAGTGGTAGCTGGTGCTGGCCTCCTGTCCCCACAGGGCTCGGCAGCCGGGCACCTCAGATGGGGTCCCCTCACTGTTAAAGAGACTGCAGCCAGGCACCAAATGTGCTGTTGCTCGCCCAAAACCGTGAGCCTTTCTGCTAAGCTAGTCACCGCTCCTTCATGACCAGGCTTCCCAAAGAAGTACATTCATCCCTCTCATACCAAAAACGTAACATCCTGTTACTGCCACTCTTTACCCCAAGGCTCAGACCTGAGGGTGTCCTGGAGAGGGCCGAGCACATCTTCAAACTGCAGTGTGTAGGTTCTGAGAGGCCAGACTCTTTAAGCTCAATGTAGGCTCCTTCAACAGACAAGAGTCAAAGTCTCCGATTCACCTGACTCACTTCACCGCACACTTTCTGCAAAGCAGCCCCCCATAGAGACCAAGAGTCCCCTGCACTGGATTCTGCAGCACTTCCTGTGAGGTGCATGGAGTCCAATAAATGGTAAGTGTGTATCCAGATGTTCATGGGAGCCGATGTTTGTCACAGTGCTGTGTATAGGAGAACTGGAAATCAAATCCATGAAATGCCCAGCAATTAGGACTTGGAAAAGCCTACTTTGATAGGGCCTGTAAGGCAGCCACATAATATCACATTGCACTCTTGGGAGCAGTCGAGGACACACAGAAACTGCCATAATAGTGTGCTAAACTTAAGTGAGCCCGAGCCCACAGTATAGAAATCGCAGGCTTTTCATAGAATAGCTGTGAGGATACACAAACGTCAAATGTGAGCATGGTTTTCTGCATGGCGGAAATGTAGACATCTTGATTTGTCCTGCATATGCTTTAGTTATTGAACGAAGTGGGTTTCTCTCATCACAAATGAGTGAATGAGCACGTGAACGGCCCTTGGAGGATTTCAGAAAGGATCTCTTTGCTCCTACATTCTGACTGCAACTCATCAGAAGGTTCTTCTGTCCCAAACACCACCCATTAGGTGCCCAGCACTGTCTTCATCCAGTCAGAACACACCTAACGCTCCCGGAAGGGGACAAGCTGGCACCATGTCTATCCATCCACAGCCATCACGTGCCAGAAGCCGGTCTCTGAGCTCGCTGCGATTGGCAGGTGAGGGCTTTGGGGTGCGATTCAGCGGGTGGGGAGGAGGCCAAGAACCCGCCTTTCTACCAAGCCCTAAGTGATACCCAGCTGCTGGTTTTGGACCATCAGAGGACACGAGGACACGGGGAGCCTGCAGAGGTGCGCAGGGAAGGACGTGTCACTAGAGACAGCAACCAGGATTGCTGCACCCCAGCCAGGAAGCAGCTGAGGCCCTCGGAGACGGAGGGAATGCTCCCGCCAAGGTCAGGGTGGAAGGAAGCTGGGGCTCCTGAGCGGCCCTCGGGAGACACACCTCCTTGCTGGCCCTTCCTGCGGTGCCCAGGGCGCGGGCGGGCTGCCTGGTCATTCCTGGAAACCTGACTGACTTCCCTGACAAAACAGCTAACCAGGACCAGTAGTGGGATTCATAACGAGGAGATCTGTCAGTGAGGTATTAAAAATGACCTGACTCAAGAAAGGAGAAAAACATACAGCATGGCCCGGCAGTTGCAAGGTGAGACGGAATGAACTCTTTTCTCGGCAGGTACCCAAGGCAGAGCCAGGGCCATCTGCCAGCCAGCCCAGAAGGATGCCCGGCCAGACAGCGGGCAGATGATCTTTAAGGTCTTTTCCACCTGCAAACGCTGTGTTTTAAAGTGGCAGGACTGACCTCCTGGGCAGGAAAGCAGTGCTGTGTCTTGGAGGATAAAAAGAAAGAGTGCTCGGTGCCGGGTCTCTCCCTGCATGGCGGAGCAGGGGCTCCAGGGCCAGGCACCAGCGCTTACCCGGGAAGGGCTAGCAAGCTCTGTGAGCCAAGAGGCCAATATCCCAAGGACAAAAGACACAACTTAGGTGGTGGGGAGCGAGCCCAGGTCAGGACCTAGATTTTGAGCATCTGGTTGGGCCCCCAGCCCCAGAGGTGAGTCTGCAGGAGGCAAGGACATGGGTAAGCACAATTCCCTGAAGTGGGACGGAGTATGGAGGATGCTCACCCCCTCCCCTGTGGGACACCGCATGATAATCCTGGTGTGGTGGAAACCCAGGGCAAAGGAAGTTACTGAGCCAGGCCTCAGAATTCAGGTCTCATCTGAAAAATTGAAATCAGAAGCTGGGCTGAGTAGGTGCACTGGTGCATGGCTGTAATCCCAGTATGTGGGAGGCTGAGACAGAAGGATCACAGATTCGAGGCCAGTCTCAGCAACTTAATAAGACCCTTAGCAACTTAGAAAGATCCTGTTTCAAAATTAAAAGTAATTAAGAGGGCTTGGGGTATAGATCAGAAGCAGAATGCCCCTGGGTCCAATCCCAAGTACCAAAATAACAACAACAACAACAGCAACAACAAAAAGTAATAATATCATGAATAGCTGGTAGACGAGACATCGGACTCTTTGAGACTCCGTGGCGTAGCCAAGGCTGCATAGCGTAGTGGGAATACTAGCTCTGCCCCCGATGGAGCAAGCCTGGGAGGTCACTTACCCTCCTTGAGAATCAGTGGAGTAACCTAGACCGGAGAAAGTTCCATCACTCGGCTCTCCTCTATCAATACATGTTCTATTACTTCCTGAAACGTTTACAGTTTACCTTTATTCCTACCCATTTAGCCTCAGAACCTGGTAGATGCTCACAGGGGCCAGATCCTAGCTTGCAGTTGTCCCGCCCCTGCCCCCATCCCCCGCAGGCCCTCTCCACACTGAAATGTTTTCCCCAGGCCTGGAGAAAATGCAAAGGTCACTGGGGAGAGATTTCCATCATGCATACTTATTGCTTTTTCTCTTTTCTGTAGCAGCAGCGGTTAAGGGCAAACCGTCGTTAAGTATTTTGAAATATCTGGTTGTCAAACTAGTCATTCCTGGAATGGAAGATAAGATCAAGCTGCCTGCTCTGACAAAATGCCCACATCGGCGATCAGTAACTTTCATGCAAGACAACTGACTCTACCTCCTACCCGGGAAGAAGCCGAGGGCTTAGAAAACTAGCACGAGCTTCCGCGTTCGCCACACGCAAACATCATTAAAACCTACTCGGTGTTCCTTCACTCCAGCCTCTGGGGAGGACAGGATGGAAAGTTAATCATTCTCCTTGAACCATGGACTTTTTCATTATTTTTGTTCTTTTCTGAGGTACCTGATTATATCCGCAGCACAAAAGGAAAAAAAAAACATAATATAAACAACGTCGTTGGAAATAGTTTTCTATTTTCTATCATGGAAAAACGGCTAAGGTTGGGGCAGAGCTCAAGGGTTTGCTTAGCATTCAAAGGTCAGTTCAAACTTGAGCAAAGTCGACGGTTCTTTGCTTATAGGTTGCTTCCTTTATATTTTGTAACCGGGACCCAATCTTTAACGTACTCTTTCCTCTAAGGCTTACAAGATAACATCAGATTTAAGTTCCATGGTACAGCTAGCATTTGGTAGATTTGGTACGGGTACTTGGGAGGCTGATAAAGGAGGACTGAAGATTTAAGGACAGCCTCAGCCATATAGGAAGACTAAGCAACCGAGTGAGACCTTGTTTCAAATAACAAAATATAAGGGCTAGAGGTGTGGCTTGGAAGTAGAACATCCTCGAATTCAATCCCCAGTAACACACACACACACACACACACACACACACACATCAAAAAAAGAAGGAAAAGAAAACAAAATCAATATCAATGGTGTAACAATATTCGTTTGTGTTTTTCAATTCTAAAGACGTCTGCAAGTACCATCGCTCTCAGCACATCCTGAACTCTTGCACCAAAACTCCCTCTCTGGCCGGGCGTGGTGGCCACGCTTGTAATCCCCACGCTTGGGAGGCTGAGACAGGAGGATCACACGGGTTCGAAGCCAGCCTCAGCTACTTAGTGAGGCTTTCAGCAACTTAGTGAGACCCTGTTTCCAAATAAAATATTTTTAAAAAGGTCTGGGAGTATAGCCCGGAGGTAGAAAGCCTCTGGGTTCCACCCCCAGTACCACCAAAAAAAAAAAAAGACTCCCTCTCTCCTGCCCAAGATCCTAACGTTCAGAGTCGGCATGCATGGCACTTGGCTGACCTGCAGGAGCATGTTCCGCCCTGCGAGGACACTCTGCCTCAGCCTCCCAAGTACTGGGTTTACCAGTGTGTGCCACCACACCTGGCTCTGTTTGCACATGTGTGTGTATGTGCGTGCGCTGCTGGGGATTGAACCCAGGGTTATTATACCTCCAAGATACCCCCTCAGTCCTGTTCATTTTTATTTTGAAACAGGGTCTCGCTAGGTTGATAAGAGTCTCACCACTTGCTGAGGACATCCTTGCCCTGCGATCCTCCTCTCAGCCCCCAGGACTGGGATTCCAGGCATGCAATCCTGTAATCCCATCATGCCCGGCTCTGTTTGCATTTTTAAAGATTTCTTTCGGATTTCGGAACTTCCCAACCCTTCCTCTATCTCTCCAACTTGTCCCTTTTTCTTTCTACCGAGCCTTCTTTTTTCTCCCGTCCTGCATCATTCTCCTAAAGGGTCCTGGGCCTCTGGTCGCTCTCTCCCGGTTCTACCCTGTGAAGCCACAGGCCCCACTGCTGTCCTGCACAGGTGGGCCTCGCCACTCCCACAGGGTGAGCTGCACTAGACAGCTGTGTCGGCCCAGCAACGGTGATGGCCGCTCCCGAGGGCGGCGGACAGCGGGGCTGTGGTGGATGCCTGGGCCCTGCGACGCCCCTCCGGGGTGTGACTTGAAGGATCCCTGCGCACCTTGCCAGCGCCCCTCCAGCCTGTCATTTCCAGGCGCACAAGGGCAGCTTTGGCGCTGCCTTTCCAGTTCCCACGAGAGGGCAAAGGCTTGCCCTTCATCAGAAGCGTCAAGCCGTCAAGAACCCCAGCTATCGTTCAGCACTGCTCTTTCTTTATTTATTCTATGCCTCACCTAGGTCTAAAATTGAAGTTACTCTTCATTCCTCGTCCCCCATCAAAGCCAATGTGCCTACACGTATTACTGGTGTCTCCTTCTGGAAGTTGCCCACATCTCTTTTGCCTGGGCAGTCCTAGCATCGTTAGCAGATGCCCGGCCCCTGTGGACCACTGTCTTCACACCTGGTCAGCTTCACTCCGGGGCTCCAACCTCTTCTTCTTTCTGAGCTCACCCTTCACAATATGACCACGGCCTTAATCCTCCTGCTCTCTCTTCATGGTGCTCCATTGTTCAAAGCCTTTTAACGACTCCAGTGCTGGAAGTCACAGCCTTCCATGTGGGAGGACCGTGATTTCAAAGAGGGTGGCAGAAAGTCAATATTCCTCTCCCTTATCTTCTTGGAAGGCAGCCAAAAGCGACACAAAGAATGAAGGGAAAGCTTGATTTGGGGCGAAGCTAAGTATTAAAATCCCCAGTTCCCAGAATGAGGAGAAAGTCCACCCAGTTCTACCACGATGAACGGGGCATCATGGGAAGGAGGTGGACAGCTCACAGAGGCTCCGGGAGCACTTCTCAGGTAAAGAGCGAGTCTCGAGCTGCACACCCCAGTGCTCTGTCCCCTACCATGGGGCAGCGCAGCAGACAGGGATCTGCTGTGACAGCAGGAAGGAAGGAGGCAGGAGGGTGGGGAGCACCAGGAAGGAGTCTGCACAATGGACTGGGAGCACTCAGGGAGGTGTCTGTACAGTGATTGGGGAGCACCCAGAAAGGAGTCCACACAGTAATTGGATAGAACTCAGAAAGGAATCTGCACAATGGATGGGGAGCACTTCAGAAGGAGTCTGCAAAATTGGTGGGAGCACTCAGAAAGGAGTCCCCATGCCAGAAGCCACATATCCCCTGGCAGAGGTGGAAGAGAGACTTTCCCTGTCAAATCCACCCAGCTTTGCCCCATTAGATAGAAAGAAATAAAAACTAAGTGCATTCAACAGGAAGCCCTGGGTGCTTAGGGCTTTCCACCTGTCCCGGGCACAGCCCCCAGCTCAACCCTGTTCTCACTAATCTCAGGAGCGGGAAGAAGATGGGGCAGAATAAGGTGTCAGGACGAGGAGTCACAGGGGAGCGTCCCAGCGAGCGGGTGGGCATCACGAGCGTTTCCCATGCATTTAAAACACCCCAACAGGCTGGGCATGGGGGCGCACGCTTGTAATCCCAGCATTTGGGAGGCGGAGACCGGAGGGTCGCAGTTCACGGACAGCCTCAGCTAATTAGTGAGGCCTTCACAACCCAGGGAATCCAAAAATAAAAAAAAGACTAAACAATAGGGCTGGGAGTGTAGCCCAGAGGTAGAATGCCCCTGGGTTTCATCCCCAGTACTACAAAAAAAAAAAAAAAAAAAAAGAAAGAAAGAAAGAAAGAGAGGAAAGACAGACCCCAACATGATAAGGGCCTCCCTGGAAAAGTCCCATCTCTGAGCTTTTAAGAAGCAGAAGGGGAAAAAAAAAAAACTACTGAATTACAGAAATAAAGCTGTAAGATACATCAGGAGAAATAAGAAATCATTATTACTGAAAGCATGGGTAACAGTGGTTAAAAAAAAAAGAAAAAGAAAAAAATCAAACAAAATGGAAAGAAAATACGGGAAGAAGTGACGAGGATGAGGCCAAATGAGAGCGTGGAGATGGCAGGAAGAGGGTCATCCGCGCTGCACTCCCAGAGGGTGCCGGCAGGAGCGGGCACAGTAAATAATTCAAGTCCATTTAAAAGGAGCCTCATGTCTACGCGCCGAAAGCTTACGGCACAGCCCAGGAGAGACCGACACAGAAGAGTCAACTCGGACATCCTGGTGCAACCACTGCAGTTCAAGGAGAAAGACTAAAAAGAAAAACGCTCTTTGGGTTGGCCAGGCACGGCGGCACACACCTGTAATCCCAGTACATGGGCGGCTGAGACAGGAGGATTGCAGGTTCGAGGGCAGCCTCAGCACGTAGGGAGACGTTCAGTAACTTAGTGAGAGCCTGCTTCAAAATGAAGGACAAAAAACAGGGCAGGAGTTGTGGCTCAGAAGTAGAATGCCCCTGGGTTCAATCCCCAGTACTGCAAAATAATAAACAATAAATAAACAATAAATAAATAATAAAAATAAAAATAGAGCTGGGTGTGTAGCCCAAAGGTAGAATACTCCTGAGTTCAATCTCCTGCCCCTCTCTCTCTTTCTCTCTCTCTCTCTCTCTCTCTCTCTCTCTCTCTCTCTCTCTCTCACACACACACACACACACACACACACACACACACACACACAGTTCTTTGGAGATTCTGAACACAGGAATAAACTCAGGCTGGTCACAGACTTCTCAGCAGCAACGTTCAGTGCTAGAAGACAGTAAAACAGGCACAAAGTCTTTAGGAAAAGAAAGTGAGACCAACTTAACGCTTGATGCCTCGCCCAGACCACAGAGGAAAAGACAATCAATCCAGACGACCTGGAGCTCCTCCACTGCACCGAGGCAGAAAGGGGCGCAAGGTGTCCACCTCCAGCTCCATGCAGAGGCCTGGACAGAGACGTAAACTGAAAACTGGAGCCGCAGTGCACTGGGAACTGTCAAGAGTCAGATCCCAGGACGGCACTCTGCGTCAGAACTTGCAGTGAGCTCACACCCGTGCTGGGGCCTTACATACATCTGTGAAAGCAATCATGTCTAGAAAGAGGTTCAGAGCACATTTAGAAACAAGTAATCAGCTCAGGAAGCTTGCAAAGAGACTCTGGAGGAAGCACTGGAGAAAAATAAAAGGAGAGAAATGAAAATTGGAGCTGAATTAAAAAGCATAACCCTTGATACTTGGTGAAGTTTCACAAGATATTTGTACCTGGAGAAAAAGAGATTATTACCAAAAAAGCTCAACATTTTACCTCTCATCGAGGCTCATCTTTTTACTCTTTTTTCTCTCGTTCCATTATTTAAACTTTTCATCTTAACAGGTATATGCGACCAACCCACACACATATAGATAGAGTTCCAGTGTATAAATAATAAATGTAAATATAGATTTATTCTATTTCTGCAATGGAACGCTGGACATTCTGGAAATTTAAGAAGTTATCCTGAACTATAATATTCAGGTAACTCTTGTATCATTATTTCTAACCCTTAGATGAACTGGACCTTGTCAGTCATTCACTTTTTTAGATTAGGGACATAATATTGCACAGTAGAAACAACGAGAAAAACAAACTTTGAAGAACTCGAAAAAGATGCATAAATACACTGGCCAGGTCTACGTGCATATAGTTAATGAAACATGATTTGTTTATTGGCTAGTGGAGCTTAAAAAATAATTAAGAATTTAATAGAACTATGGGAGAATTGTGTGGAATATTACTTTTCAATTTTGGGGAATAACTAATGGCAAGATTCTACCACCACTTTCTCTTGAGAAAATTGCCAAGTTTCCCCTGGATGACCGATCATTGGTGGAGACCTACGGACAACTCTTTAAATCACTTTTTAAAACAAACAAGGTAAATAGTCATTTTTGTTTTACAGGAAAGGTTTGTCTTCAGCATTTAATGAGAGCATGATTTATTGCAAACACCCATTTTTTCCACTAGAATCACTGCAGGGTGATGTCTGGGTTCTAAAACAAAGTCTCTGTTCCCTTGTCAGTAGACACCGGGCTGTCTCTGTTTTTTTGGCTGCTGTGAAGAGCAGGAAATGCAGCCACTTGAGACAGCCGGACCTGGAGGACATTTACAATCCATCAAGAGAGGGGTCACGGAAGGACAGTTACTGCGGGATTCCCTGCAGGAAGCGAGAAGAGCCTCACAGTAGAGCTGGCGTGGCTGCCGGGCGGAGCGGGAGGACAGGCGGGAGTGTTACTAGCAGGTACCAGGTTCCAGCCACACGGATGAACCAGCCCTGAGCTGCGTTTAGCCTCACGGTGCCTACCGTCAATGACGCTGCTTCCGCGCTTCTAAAAGAGAGGGCAGACTTAGTGAGGCCCTCTGCAACTTAGTGAGACCCTGTTCCACAATAAAGAATGAAAAATAGGGCTGGTGGTGTAGCTTGGAGGTAGAATGCTCCTGGGTTCAATCTCCAATACCACGCACACAAAAAAAGAGGGCAGACCTCACGTTAAAGCTTTATCCACAAAACAAGCAAACAGAACCCGAGACTGCACCAGGAGAAACTGTCCAGGAGATGGGCAGCCCATTCTTTGACTGAGGGGAGGGCCACACAGGTGGGCATATCTGTCCAAACTCACCGCTGACATTCAACTTGTGTGGGCTTTTTATGTCAACTATATCTTCATGAAGCGAGCCTCAGAGTCCAGTGACTGTATTCCTCTAATATAATTAAAAGAAAAGCCTTATTTGAGTGCAATTTTTAAAGAAAATTTCTTTAAAGAATGTGTATATGTATGTGTGTGTGCATATGCGTGTGTGTGTGTGTGTGTGTGTGAGAGAGAGAGAGAGAGAGAGAGAGAGAGAGAGAGAGAGAGAGAGAGAGAGAGAGAGAGAAACCCAGGGATATTCTACCTCTGATCTACACTCCCAGTTCTATTTTATTTCATTTTTTAATTTTAAAACTGTCTCATTAAGTTGTTGAAGGCCTTGCTAAATTGCTGAGACTGGGCTCAAACTAGCCATCCTCTCGTCTCAGCCTTCCAAGTACTCAGACTGCAGGCACAGGCCACCATGTCCAACTCCCTTAAAGGAATATTTTCTTCTTTTTGTGGTACTAGGAATTGAATCCAAAGGCATTTGGCCTCTGAGCTACACTCTCAACCCTACTTCATTTTAAAACAGGCTCTCTCTAAGTTGCTGAGGACCTAAGTTGCCAAGGCTGGCCTCAAACTTGCAATCTTCCTGCCTCAGCCTCCCCAGTACTGGGGTGACAGGTATTTACTGAAAATACTTTATCAAGGGATTCTATAACTATTGTGCCCAAGAAGAGAGCAGTATCACCTGGGCAGAACCTCAACGTGGCCACAGCAGGGTTGTTACAATTATGTGGGTGTTTATGTTGTTTCATTGGTTTTAAAAGTCTCATAAAATTTTAACTCATCAAGTGTTTAATTGATTCTGCAATGTGCTTCGGGGCACAGACTATGGGTCAGCCTCTGTCCCAGGCGTCCAGTGTGAGCAGCAACCAGACCCTGCTTTTCTGGAGCTTTCTCAACTGCCACTGGTCCAATTGGAAGAATTCACAGTAAATAAGTGATTAGCTAATGACAGGTGTTAAGTAGTAGCTTTGAAGACACACCCTTTGCTTCTCTCCAGCAAATTTTATTATGAAATTATAAAGCTATACGCTCATTCTCGTGACAAAGTTACAGTGCATGATCACATCGGCTCAGGTGGAATGGGTTTCTAGAAAAAGGGTCTCAGTGTGCAGCAAAGAATAACAACACTGCAGTAGCATCACAGAGTAGCAGAAAATACCATAGTTACAAAGCAAGAGACAGGCACACTCACAGGGACTCGCACCTAAGTTACCACCATAGAAGGTTGTGAGAACAGTTCATTCCCCTGATAGTGCCCACTGCCTACGAGAAACAGAAGCAGGACTTCCAGGAAGATGGTGACCGAGGGAAACAGTACGTAGCGGTCCTGCTGACACCTGATCTCCGTTGTCTTAAAAACAGAGTTCTACAAAGCCAGAAAATACCATAACTAGAAAAATCACACGATAAGTACAAGGCAATCAGAGAGCAGAAAAGAAGCCACCCGCCTAGTGGCTGCGGGCACCGCAGTGGTCCATCTTGCCTCACTGCATCTGACTCCAGAGATGAACTATGGAAAACAACCAAGGACCTGAATAAGCAGGTGCAGATCATCAGAACTGTAAGCCATCAGTTCCTCCTGCGCAAACACTGGCTACAACTTCTAGCAGTGGCGGCCAAGCTCACCACACCTCCAGAGATCCAGAGCAGCGCTTAACAACACCATAAAAGAAACCTGCCCACCTTGTGGGCGTGGGCACTACAGCAAAGCCATCTTACCTTACTGCACCCGGCTCCAGGGACAAACAAGGACCTGAAGTAAGCAGCTGCACATCATCCGAATTTTAAGTCATCAGTTCCTCCTGCGCAAACACCGGCTACAACTTCTAGCAATGGCGGCTGAACTCACCACACCCTCCAGAGATCCAGAATGGTGCTCAACAACACCAGAAAAGCAACCCACCCACCTCACAGCCATGGGCACCACACCGGTACCATCTTGCCTCACTGCACCTGACTCCAGAGACAGACAAACAAACAAAACAAACAAACAAACAAACAACCCAACCAAGGACCTGAAGAAAGCAGCTGCAGATCACTGGAGTTGTAAATCATCAGTTTCTCCTGTGTAAACACCAGCTACAACTTCCAGCAGTGGCGGCCACGCTCACCATGCCCTCCAGAGATCCAGAACAGCCCTGAGCGAAACAGGCCACTAAAATTTGAGATACTTTTTAAAGAATTGTGTAGTGGACTAACCTGGTATGGCAGCCAGCATGATCTCAAGCCACTTGCCCAAACCATGACTGCCGGCTCCAGCTCCGCAGCCCCAGGAAATTCCCAAAAGTAATCCAAGAACTTGAAGTGTAGAAAGTGGCGGCAGCGCTCCAACATCTTAAGCGACCAGCACCACACTTCAGGGACAGAGAAAAAGATCCCAAAGCCCATGTGCTCACCAGAAGCCGGCACCCGCAGCTGTGTTACCCAGAGACCCGGCCCACAGGACAGCAAGGTAACCCTGTTGCATTACTCGGCAGATGACTGCGAGAGCAACCGTGGGATCCCAGGCGGGTTAAGACCGGGCGGCCCATCCGGAGGTAGTCCAGTCAGAACCTCCAGAGACACAGGAAAGGCCCAGAGTACTCAGGGTGGGATCCCTGGACAAGCTCACAGGGGTTTGCTCCAAGACTACCAGCTGGACCAGATTATCTTTATTGGTTTCTGCAGGGGCAGAAATCTACAGAGAGCCAGCACTGAACAATTTTTTCCCTAACCAAGAAGGTTTATGAAAAAACCAAAAAGGTTACATCTTGAATTTCAAGCGTTGATATCCTAAACATTCTTCAACCATTAAGTTTGCATCCTGCTACTTTCTCTACCCTGGGTAGAGCTTTTAGCAAAGATGTCACTTCCGAAAGTGCCCTCGATCTCTCATTCTACTGTGAGGCTCTTCCTCACCAGAGCAGCATCCCAATTCAACACAAAGCCTTTTCTGTCTTTTTGCTTTCTATGAGACTTGGAGCAGTGTCTCCTTTTGAAGTGGGAGAGGGATTTGGTGCAAATGTAAACTGCCAGGTGAAAGGAGGCAGAGATTAAGGGCTGAGTGGCAGGCTTTGCTATCACAGAGCGACTGAGTCTATAAGAACAGAGGCACTGCACGAGACTGGAGAGGGAAACCACTGAGCGCTCCCACAGTCTCGCCCATTTTGATCTAAGAGGTGGACCCCTGGAAGCCAGGAGGAAGGACAGAGCATATAAGCAAGAGGGGAATGCTCAGGAGAGATGTACAATACACAGGAAGACAGGATGCCATGTCCATAAGACCAGGCACCGATGCGCAGCCTGCACCAGGAGCAAGGGAATTCTTAAAAATGGGCTGATATGCAAATTAAGGCTTGCCTATGCCTATAAAGGTAAGGCAAAGGGTCCTCAATCTAGACATATTTTTATTTTATAACTACAAAAAGTTAAACCCAATATTTCTGTCTTGGCTTCCTAAGTACTAAGATTACAGATAGGCACCACCATGCCCAGTGGTTTAACTTTTTGTATGCACCACCATGCCCAGTGGTTTAACTTTTTGTAGATTAAAAAATAAAAATATGTCTAGATCGGGACTATAGGTGTGTGCCACCATGCCCCATTGGGTTAGGTTTTATTAATGAGACACTCCCTTAGAGATACCACTCTCTTCACATCTACCTGAACTGGTGGGCGCTATGGCTCTTAGGCTGAACACCCAAGAGCTTAGACAGATTGCTTCTGTGAACTTGGGGGTTTCTCCTATAGGAACCAGAGAGATTACACACAGAGCATGCGGGAGAGCAGGTGGGGCTGAGAGCACATCCTGACCCTTTGAATTCTAGTCCGTGTTGCTTCTGCCGGGCCCCTTGTTAGAGAAGATCGTCTCAAGCCAGCTTTCTCAGGCACTGGAAAGAAAGAGAATGCCCGCGGCATAAAACATTAGGGGAGAAATGTGCCGTTTTAGTAGCTTATCTCATTAGCCCAGTCAAAAAATCTTTGTTGTTGCATGATTTCAAGGGAAAAAAAATTAATGTTCTGGGATACATCAAATGAACAAATTAGAACTCTGATTGTAGCAGCAGAGCTCAAGTGTCCAGAGGAAGAGGAAAAAGAATTCTGGCTAGCCATTATGGTCCTTATGATAAAATACGGTGCCATATTATTTATATAGCATAAGGTTTAGTTTAATGGCTGAGCAATATTGGGTCTAATTACTTCCAATATATTTAGTTAGAGAAAAACCACAAATAGAGCTGGAGTGTACTTATGAGATTTACCTAAGACAAGAGAAGTGTGGATTGGGGCCAATTCGATGGATGGCTTGATATGTGGATGTCTGGTCTCCCATCTCATCATGTGCTCATTCTTTCTCCAATGGGTCCCTTCCCTCGTGGTCCCATCTGGGACACCAAAATGACATGGGTGGTCTCTCCCTATTGGGATTTTGTCCAGTGGCTTTCTACAAATAAAACCCAAGGACTCGAGGAGGGTATACACATGTGGAAATCTATTTTAAATTAAGGAAAGACAGAAGACAAAAATCAGCTCTCCTTACATGGAGGAGGGGGTCCCTAAAAGACAGTAATCATAGAGGTTCTTGGTGTTTGTTCTCATGGTGCTGGGATTGAACCCAGAGCCTCAGGCATGCCAGGCAAGTGCTCTACCACTGAGCCACACCCCAGCCCATCATAGAGGCTCTTGAGGTGGCCTTTTATATCTTTTTGTAGCCCACCCATCTGCTCTTTTGTGATTGGTCAGAATTGGGTCTTGGGGAACCAATGACTTTTGCACAATTTCAACCCTTAATTTGAATCCTTATCTCATGGGGCGATGGGCTCTCTTCTCCTGGCTCTCTTAGTCTGTTTACCTCCTATCTTTGTTTACGCAGGTTGTCTTCAGAATGCCTCCCGCAGAAAGTGATATACACAGCCTCTTGGAACCCTTCCTGTTCCCAGGTCCTCTGCCTGGCCTCCGAGTCTTTTAGGACACACAGCTACACCATGTTTTTAGTGTATGTACACCTTGGCAGTGAATATATTTACTGCCCTTTAGAAGCGGCGGACTTTTTGATGGTTGAATGAATAAATGATGATGGATGGATGGATTCATGAATAAGTGAATGTGCATTCTCAGAAGGCTCCATTACTTCATCTGCTCCTGATCTGTTCACAAATGGCCCCCTTCCCTGGCATGAGAAGTGTCTGGAATTCCAGGCCTTGGTTTTCTGGAACCCTCCTGGCCTGGGGAGGCTGCTTCACTGAGAAGGTGGTGGCGGAGGCTCCTTGTCTCCTTGCTCCTACCTTCTGGCCACTACACTGAAACTCCACCAGGTATTTCAGGAGGATGGCCAGGCACGATGTCAGTCATAGGCAGAACGGCCACAGTACTGCGCTTCCTGGGGTGTTAGAAAGAAATTCTAATGGATTAGACTTACATTTTATTTACATGTGACTTTGGAAACACACTTAGTACATAAAATCAGGTAAACCTATGCAAGATTTTTAGGTTTCATATTTAGTAAACAAAATAAGCCCTTGGCTTGGCATTGTCTTAACTATCTCTTTGTGTGTGTGTGTGTGTGTGTGTGTGTGTGTGTGTGTGTGTGTGTGTTACTGGGGATTGAACCCAGGAGCATTCTTCCTCTGAGCTGCACTTCCAGTCCTATTTTATCTTATTTTTGAAACGAAGTTTCACGAGGTTTGATGAGAGTTTCACTACTTGCTGAGGCTATCCTCAAACTTGTGATCCTCCTGTCCCAGCTTCCCATATACTGAGATTACAAGCATACACCACCAAGTCTGGCTTTTTTTGTCTAATTTTAAAAGAAAAACATAGAAGGTGGGACTTTCAGTCCTTCCTAGGTATTGCATGCCAATGCAATGTACCTCTGCCAGAAAAAACACCGATTGAACTCCCACACTTGCACAGCACAAACAGAATGAGGCACAAGACCCAACTGTTTGTACCTACCATCAGGACTGTATTTCTTTTTAAAAAGAGGACATCTTATACATTCATTGAAAATGAGCTGGCTCCATTTCAAAAATCAAAAATAAGAAGACAAAGTCGACACGCATTAAGAATAACTTTCCTTCCAACCCTTCTGAATAAACTTGGCGGATGTACTCAAATGGTTGGAAGCAGAACATCGTTCCGAGTGGATGGCAAAGAGGATAAAAATCACTTCCTAGCAGATTCTGATCTAGTAAAGTAGCTGATGCATAGCAGATTGACAAGGAGAAAAATTTGAATGTCACAGAAAAACATTTGGCGGAATCAGAAAACTGCTCGAAGGAGCTGCATTGAGTCTCTGTGTCTTGGGCGCCCAAAAAGGCCCACTGCCCTTGACATTGCAAACCTCCCGACTGGAGAAATATGTTTCCTATGATCTCAAGCGTCATAAATTAAGCCTACTTCAAGGTGCATACGAGAAAGATTTTTGCCCACAATTGAGGCACAATTGTTCAAAAACGCACCACCATCATCCAGCAAAAGAACAATCGGGTTCCTAGGCACAAACTTTCCTTTCTAGGCTCAGTTATAAGGTAATAAAATAAAACTGGCTTCTTCTCTTAACCCATTCCCCATTCACCACTGAAATCAACCAACAGATGCCATGTTTAAGAAAATGGTCCAAAAGATGTTATGTTTAAAAAAATGAACCAAAAGATGTCATGTTTAAAAAAAAATGAGCCAAAAGATGTCATGTTTGAAATAATGAACCAAATGATGTCATGAAGAAAAAAAGTCTAAGCAAGTATAGTGACACACCCCTGTAATCCCAGTCCCTGAGAGGCTGAGAGAGGAGGATCACAGGTTTAAGGCCAGCCTCAGCAACTTAGCAAGACCCTCACCAACTTTGTGAGACCATGTTTTAAAAATAAATCAATAAATAAAAAGGGCTGGCAGTATAGCTCAAAGGTAGAACACCCACTCCTAGGGTCAACCCCAGTACAAAAAAAAAAAAAAAAAAAAAAAAATCTAGCTCTTTCCTGGGCATGAGACAAGCATATCCTTGACCCAGCTGGTCTGACTAAATCCACCTCTTTCTGGACCCCTCCAGTGATGGGCCCCATGGCCTTCTTTATTATCCTAGCACTCAGGGGCTGATTTCTTTCTTCCATTTAAGCATCTTTCAGCACATAGATCATTGCTTTGTCCTACACGGACCTGAATGGAAATGTCTCAGGAGTCTTAACCGTAGAGGAACCCGCAGCAGCAGCACGGAATTAAACATGGCTTCTGCTCATGTAAGAAGAAGGGCTGTTGCGTTGGACCACGCTGTCTTGGGGGCTTGAAGGAGGCGCTGCAGCGTGACCTCGATCCAGGAGGAGAAAAGCACCCAGTCCTGGAAATTGCCAGGGATGTCTCTGTTTGTTCTGCATCCCAGCCAAGGTCTTCTCTGTGAAGAATGGCTTCCTCTGCCTCTGCTTCCATGGGGAGACAAAGAAGCCCCTCTGTGCATCTCTGCTCAAGAGACCACCCCCTACCGGTCCACCACCTCTGGGTTTTGCATATTTGTTGACAGGATCTTGCCGTGTTACCCAGGCTGGCTTCAAACTCAAGTGATCTTCCTGCCTCAGCCTCCCGCGTAGCTGGAACTACAGGCACCGCCCGCCCAGCTGCACGGGTCTGCTTCTATTCTTCAATCCAAAAGGAGACACTGGTTGAGGCTCTCGGAGGAGGAGTCTAATTTGTGTTCCCAGCACAGAGGTGGTGCCCGTTTGCTGTTTCAGCCTTGGCCCCAGGACCTGGGGTCACTGTCAACTAACAGGACCTTCCAAAGATGTCTTTTGTCTTCGTTCTCCTGACCACAGGGCACAGGCTAGTTTCCCCTCTTCCTCCCCGCTGTTCTACAGATGAGAAACCAGAGGCTCTTCGCGGTGGGGAACTTGTCTCACATCTATGAAGGGACATACGTGGACGAGAACACAGCTCCCTGGTGTTCCCACTCCTCTGCTCCTCCTGGTCACACTGAAGAACTCAAGAGTGCCCCTCCATCGCACGCTGCAATCCCGGTCACCCCCCAACAAGGCTCGGGAGCTGCTCAGCAGCGTCCACGGCTCACACGCAGACAGACTCATTTTTTAATGCTACTAACCTGAATTTTTCTAGCTGCTTGAGGAAAAGACCCCCATCCCCCAGGTGGAGTGTTTTAGACTAGGCACTGTTTAAGGGGACCCTGGCCAGACTTCTGAAGGACAGTGACACACCCCTTGCCTGTGCTTGAGAGCCTGCGAGACACAGCATCCCTGGAGGTGAGGCCATGCCCTTGGCAACCAGATGGCCGGGTTCTGAGTGAGCGGGGGGCACGGGGTTTCCTTAGAAGGTGACAGGGCTGCATTTTAATTGTCAAAACTCAGACAACATTTACTAAGTCGCTGGCATGTATTTATCCTCAGGAACCACACTTCAGCGCTGACACATTAGAAAGTGTCTTCTACAGCTCACCGCAGCCTCCGCCACCCTCCAACTCCTTCCTGGCAAAGTTTCCCAACTCAGGTTTCAAATGCCAGACTCATTTCCAGAAGGAAGGTTTGCAGTGGAATCCTCGGTGCGTCGCCGCGGGTCACCTCTGAGCTGCTGGCCTTGTTTCTGCCGCGCACCCCGAGTTCCACCAGGGAGCCACCGCTCCGGCCACACGGGCACCACCGCATGCAGCCGAGGCGTGGGGATCAGAACAAAGTAACACAGAGGCAGGAATCCATTCCCCATAAACCCCTCACTCACAGCCGTGGGCCCTCTGCAAAACCCTTGCGCCCGGAGAAGCCCGACTCCTGCGGCGACCGCGTCCCAGGTGTGATCGGCAGCGCCCTGCACTTTCTCAACTTCACCTCAAAGTCTCCACCCAGAAAGGGAGCTTTTGCTCAGCAACCTGCATTCTGCTGACCCAGGCTCGCACTGCAGATGACAGGCAGGAGTGGGCTGCGGGTGGGGGGCGCTGGGGGACGAGCCCACCCCTCCACTGTACCAATGACCTACAACTAATCCCACCAGCATCCTAAACACCAATCCCTTCTATCTCAGCATACGGGCACCACGTGGTGTTCTATCTACTCCAAATACAGGGGTGCCTCACTGTAAACAGGACCCCGCAAAGCCATCTCTACAGTGTGATTGTACTGTTGAGAGTACACTGTTTGGAAATTACCCGGCAGGGAGACCCTGTGAGAAGCAAGGCTTCCCCGCGGGATGCCAGCCCTTCCTCTCACCGTCTTTTACCTTGTTGCTAGCCCAGGGTCCCGTCAAGGGTGCTTTAGAGGCGGGTACACTGGCACAGTGAGCTTCCATCGCTGGCCTCTGTATTCTGGCAGAGGACAAGGTCTCCAAAATAGGTTTGCTAAGTGCGCAAAGGAAAACAAAGGGCAGGCTGACGGCGCCCCTCCGTCCTGCAGACGGGCCTGAGCTGGGTCTCCGAGGTGGACCACTTCAGCTTCCCTGTGCAAAGGAGCCGTCAGCTCCCTGCGGTGCCAGACGCCTGGAGCAGCCCTGCCTGGGCCTCCTCTTCCCCTCCACAGCCCTCTCCCTCACACGGGGCATCCACAGCAGAGAAGCAAGCTCAGAAGACATATCAGCCAGCCACTCTCCTCTGCTCTGGCCAAAGATAGGAAGGGAAAAGAGGTTCTTAAGAGAAACTCTGCAGATAGTTCTGAATTCTAGCGCACTGATTTACAGAGACCTGGTGAGGTGGAACCGCTCTGGCCACAGAAGCAGCAGGCTAGCGGGAGTCGTCAGAAGGCTGTTAACTTTCTAATCTGGCCCGTCATGCAACCCAAGGAGTGGCCCGGGAAGTCAGAGGGGAGGGGAAGGTCAGGAGTTCTGAAGCTGGGCCTGCTCGCCTACCACTACTGCTCAGCAGAGTAGAGGTTACTCGGGGTGCAAATTTGGGGTTCGAGCTACATGAGTGGGTATCAACCAATGGCAGCCTCCCAACAGACTTTTGGGAATGTCAAGATACTCTGGGTTGTCCTAACTGGGGGGGAGGAGGCATGCTACTGACGTCTAATAGAGAACAGGGATATTGCTAAACCCCCTGCAATGCACAGGCCAGTCCCCACAGCAAAGAATGACCTGGTAGAGGGTGTCAGTAGTGCTGAGGGTTGAAAATCATGGGCTAAACCAAAGCTTTTCATCAAGAATTCTATCCTAAGTCTGGCGTGGTAGTACACGCCTAAAATCCCAGTGTTTGGGAGGCTGAGATGGGAGAACCGCGGCTTTGAAGCCAGCCTCAGAAACTTAGTGAGGCTCTCAGCCATTTAGCAGCACCCTGTTTCCAAATAAAATATCAGGTTCGAGGTGTAATTTGGAGATCGACCCCTGGGGTCGATCCCCGACATCACGAAAAGAAAAGACTTTGGTTTTAGTCACTGGTTCAGGAAACACATCGGAAATAACAAGGGAATTTCAAAATAACAGGACGTCAGCATAAAAAAATTAAATGATACAAGTCACTACAGAGGTACGGCCAGCGGTTATGCCTGTCTCCTGGAGGCCACGAGTTCCCGCAGCTTTCATCTGCTCCCATGCCAAATACTGAGCAGCTGCTGTGGGCAGGTGGTCGCTGGGCTCTGGGTGCCCTGGCGCTGGAGTCTCAAGGAGCCCCCAAGAATATGGCCAGGTGGTTTACTTCAGAAACCGGAGCATGGAGCTTGAGACTTGAGCCACTGAAAAGCCCAGCCCTATTTCCCTCCTTGTTTATAGTTTAACTCCCACACAAGCCATCTTTGGCAGGCCGCAGAACCTTTGGTATTTTTTTTTTTAATTCCTTACAAAACGTCTCTCAACCAGAGTGAAACTTGTGGACCTCACTCCTGGGGTTCCTAGTCATGAGCAGCGATCAAGTCTGCACTGACCACAATTACCTGGCTTATCTTCACTGTCCCAACCCTACAGAGGAAGAGGACACAGATAAATCTTGGTCGCTCCAATGATTTCTGTGGCTGTGCCAGCAGCACCATACCTCTGGAATCATCTAGAAACTTCTGGTAACTCTTGGCAGCTCCTACAGCCAGGGCACAGACAAGTCACTTTGAAAGATGACTGGCAGGTGGCATCGTGTTAGGATGAGACGTGGGGCCTGCCTGAGTTGCTCTGGAGAACCGTGAGGAGAATATGTGCTTTATAATCAACGCTTCTCCCAATCCGTTAAGTTCAATAATCAAGCCACAAAGAAACCAGACTGATACCAGCAGATGGATGGGGCTTTCTGTGTCATTATTTCTTTTTTTTTTTTAAGTTGGGTAGAAATGGAAAACAACAAAATTGCTGCCCTAAAACCTCTTCTACCCCATGAATAAAACATTCGCTCCTCTAAATTTAAACTTAAAACTCAATTAATTCATCAAAATGTCAGTTGTCACCTGAAGCATTCTGTAGCAAGGAAACACCTTGGAATAAAGAAGGCTCCTCACCGGAAGACAGAGCAGAGTGCTGGTCTTACTCAGATCACAAGAGCCGCCGTAGCCGCTTCTGCTAGTATTTATTCTTTCCGCGACATCTCAGAGAGGGGGTATGTAGGAATACGGCTGGTGGTTCAAAGGACCCACACCCATTTTCTGTGTGATCTTTCCTTAGTCTAAATCATAGAGTCTGTTTGTATCAGTGATCTCACTTTGAGTGTCTCACTAGCCCCCAAACCTTCACGATCATTGCCACAGAGCACAGGAAGCCAGGTGCCAACAGGACTCTTAGGACTTCAGGGTCCACAGAGATGATGCCAGGGAGATGTAACGGGTGTCATTGTCATTAGTGATGAGGAGATCAGAGGTGGAAGTAAGAAATAGAAAAAACTGTATTTTCTAACAGAAATGCAAAGGGCAGAAATAAGCGGAGTGTCCTGCGCATACCCATAAGAAAAATGGTCTCCAGTGGGTTTGAATTCTTGTGATCCTATGCTCGGTGTTTTTCAGCCCAAAGACAGCTTGGTCCCTTGTCTTCTTTCTGCAACCTAATGCCAGTATATCAGGGAATATTCTAGCAGCAGTCAGGAAGGGGCCTAGATCATCTTAAAGATTTAAGTTAAACAAAACCACCGCAGTGCTTTAAAGACCAGGAAGGACATAGAAACTAAACACTCAAATGCTATATTTCTTCCTCCAAATACTGTCAAACTAATAAACTCACTGCCAGCAGGCTACCGACCTTTGGCTCAGATTTGAAGGTTTTAGGAATAATCTAAAGATAGACATATTTTAGTGATGAATATGATTAAATTGCAAAAGCTTGTTTTTTTAACTAAGGACCAATCGAGTATGTTGCAATTTCAAGCCATAAAATATATTTTTTTTTATTCCAAAAGCAGCCGGGCGTAGTGGCGCACACTTGTAATCCCCGTGCTTGGGAGGCAGAGACAGGAGGATCACCCAGGTTCGAAGCCAGCCGCGCTGGCTTAAGAGACCCTATCTCCACATTAAAAAAAAAAAAAAGTATAAAAATAGGTCTGGGAGTGTAGCCTGTGGGAGCGTAGCCAGAGGTAGAAGGGCTTCCAGGAACCCCCCCAAAGCAAGCTGGGCATGGTGATGCCTGCTTGTAATCCCAGTACTTGGGAAGCTGAGACAGGAGGATGGTAGGTTTGTGGCCAGCTTCAGCTACTTAGTGGGGCCCTCTGAAACTTAATGAGACCCTGTCTCAAAACAAGGAATAAAAAGTAGGGCTGGGGAGCTGGGCATGGTGGCATACACTTGTAATTACAACATTTGGGAGGCTGAGACAGAAGGATGGCGTGTTCACAAACAGCCTCAGATACTTAGTGAGGCCCCGTTTCAAAATAAAGAATAAAAAGTAGGGCTGGGGGTGTTGCTTGGAGGTAGAATGCTCCTGGGCTCCATTCTCAGTATTGAAAAACAAACAAACAAACAAAATTTCCAAAGCACAAGCTGCTACCGAGATACTGTAGTCTCTGAGAATGAGCCAGCGCCCATCTCTTAGACCTCCGAGGTGGTGAACCAGATCTCCTTTTGCACAGTCCAACCGGGAGGAGGAGACCAGCTAATGACAATCACACTTTTCAGCATCTGGAGTTAGTTGTAACCAACCTCTCTCTTCCAAAGGGAGTCAGAGAAGGGTCCACCAAACCAGTCCTGGCCGCAGAGGCATGTCTGCCTTGCCACGGCTGCCGCCGGCTGCTGCTCATGGAAGCAGCAGAAACTTTCAGCCGCTCCACCTGGCACCAAGCGCTCATTTGCATGCACCTGAGCCAATGTCTAGAAGGTTCCATATGGAACCTCCCCCCGGAGGACCCTTGAAGTCCTGCGGCCAAGGGAGGGATGGAGATCTGAATAACCGAATTGCCCTCCATCACCGGGGCCTAGGAAGACGAAGCAGAGGACAAACCCGGGCTGCCTGAGTCTGTGCTCCTCCAGAGAGCCCCTCCAGGGCCCAGGACACCTGTACCCAAGGATCACCGAGGTCCTGATGCTGCGGTTCCCGCCCTTTGCCGCCAGAGGGGTGCTTCCCGCATCGAGACATTTCCAGAGAAGAGAACCGGGGTATAGCGGGACGAAGCGGCGCAGGGGGGCCACAAGAGCCCTGGTAACGGGTCGGGCGCCCCGGAGGTGCGGGAGCTCCGTCTCCGAGGCCTCCGCCCCAAAGTTGCGGGCGCAGCGCGCGCCCCCGGGACCGCGGCGGCCGCGGCAGGGGCCGGCCGGCCCGCGGGCACGGAAATGACGCGGGGTGCTTACTTTTGTAGCTCGCTGCCCAGGGCTGGTAGCCATAGTAGCCGGTGATGCGCAGGATGCGCTCCTCGATGGACGTGAGCCCCGCCGGCCCGCTGGTGAGGTCCTCCACCGAGCGCGACCATTTCAGGTCCTCCTTGATGGCCTCGTCCACCACCAGGTACTTGAGCTGCCGCAGCTGGGGGCTGATGTCCGACAGTCTCCGGGGGCTGACGTCCGGTGACCTCCTCATGCCACTGCGCCCGGGCGCGCGCGCCCCGCAGGTGGGCGGCCGGGGCGGGGGGAGAGGAGAGAGGGCGGGGGTCCCGGTGAGCCGCGCGGCCGCGCTGCGCGCCCCCCGGCCGCCCGGGCGTCGGGTCGGCCCTCCCGGCGCCCGCGCCCGGCTCCGGGCGCCCCGGGCAGGGTGTGCGCGGAGCCCAGCGCCGAGGCGGAGGGCGCCCAAACTTCCCGAGCGGCCCGCCGCCCTGCGCCCGCGCCCCGCGCCCGGCCACTCACATGGCGATGCTCTTGCCCCCGGGCGCGCCGCCGGGGAACTCGCGGATCCCCATGGGCAGCTGCGGACTGCGGCCCGGACTCCAGGCGGAGCGGCCGCGGGCGAGCTCGGCACCGCGCACGGCGGGGCGGGTCCCCGCGCCCCCGCCCGCCAGACCCCGGCCGCCCGGCCGCAGAGCGCCTCCCCTCGGCCCGCACCCGGGCGGCGGGCGCCGGGGGGCCGGCTCGGGAGCCAGGCGGGGGCGCTGCGCCGCACCCGGGGCCCCGCCGAGCCGCCCGCGCCCGCCAGGCTCCGCCCGCCGCCACCCAGGGGGCCCCCGCCCTGGGGAGGCCCGGCCGCCGCTCCAGGCTGGACTTACGAGCTCTCCTCCCTCTCCCTCTCCTCTCTCTCTCCTCTCTCCTCTCTCCTCTCTCCTCTCTCCTCTCTCCTCTCTCCTCTCTCCTCTCTCCTCTCTCCTCTCTCCTCTCTCCTCTCTCCTCTCTCCTCTCTCCTCTCTCCTCTCTCCTCTCTCTCTCTCTCTCTCTCTCTCTCTCTCTCTCTCTCTCTCTCTCCCTCTCCTCTCCTCTCTCCTCTCCTCTCCCTCTCCTCTCTCTCCTCTCCCTCTCCTTTCTCTTCTCTCTCCTCTCTCTCCTTTCTCTCCTCTCCCTCTCCCTCTCCCTTTCTCTTCTCTTCTCTTCTTTCTCTCTCTCTCCACCTCTCCCTCTCCTCTCTCTCTTTCTCCTCTCTCTCCCTCCCTCCCCTCCTTCTCTCTCTCCACCTCTCTTGTTTCTCTCCTCTTTCTCTCCACCTTCCCCCCCTCTCTCCTTTCTCCCCCCCCCCAGTCTGTCTCCACCCACCCATCATGAGCAAAACTACACGGAAAGAAACACACCTGCTGAGCATGCCGAATAAATTAGTGGCATTTCCTAAGCAAATCCGTTGCGCGGAGTGCGAAGGTTTATCATGCCGCTCAGGCCTGGCCTTACAGAGCGCAGACTATTGAAGGACCAGACAGTCACTGACCAGGTTCTCTCTGCGTAGATCCCAGCCGCCCCACTTTGCTGCTGGGGACCCAGGGGCGTCTGCCTCTGAGCTACACTCACAGCCCTATTTTATTTATTTATTTTTATTTGGAGATAGAGTCTCGCAGTTGCAGAGGCTGGCTGCAAACCTGTGGTCCTCCTGTCTCAGCCTTCCAAGTACTGGGATTACAACAAAGACCCCCATTTTATTTAGCCTTCGGGGTTTGCCCCTTTCCATCAGACCTTCTCTCTAGATTTTTGAATCAATTTCCATCCATTATTTTCCATAGGGACACGTTTGGAAAATACAGAAATATGTGAAAAAATACCAATTGTCAGGCTGAAGGTGACTACTTTGAATTGTAAATGCACTCCCTTTCGGTCTTTTTTTCCCCAAGGCAAAAATACATTTTTTTCTCACAGCCAGGATTGAGTTGAATACTCACTTTATGCATTACTTTTTTCATATATATAATTAATATATGATGCTCCCCAGAAAACTAGGAATGGAGGGGAACTCCCCCAACTTGATAAGGAGCATTTAAAAGGCTTAAGATCGCACCTGTCGCAACCAGCAGCATCCTTAGTGTTGAGAAGATTTCCTGCTAAAATAAGGGGGTGCAATTATGTCCCCTCTCAGCATAGTGCAGGAAGAGAAGGCCCAGTCGACAAGAGCCTAGTCGTCTCTGCTCTCCCCCTGTGGATCTTCTGCTTGGCTTTCCTGAACTTCCAGGAAGCCTTTCTTGATTCTCGCCAGAATGGATCAGGTCAGTTCTATACAACCCTCTAATCCGCAGTGGGGGCTCTGCACCCCTCATCGGGGCCTTAATATGTGTTATTTAACCAATGTCCATCCCACCTCCTTCACTGAGTTCAAACTTATGAGGAAGAGCTTGCTTTCTTCCACCAAGACACTCATATCTAACATGATGCCTGTTTGGGTTCTGCTCAAATAAATAAGCGCAGATATAGAGTATTGTTAGTATCATTCTCCCAGGCGTGGTAGCACATGCCTGTAATCCCAGTACTTAGGAGGCTGAGACGGGAGGATTGCAGGTTCAAGGACAGCCTCAGCAATGTAGCAAGACTCCCAGAAACCTAGTGAAACCCTGTTTCAATATAAAAAACAAACAGGGCTGAGTGTGTATCTTAGCTTCTACATCTAATCTGGGTTCAAACTCCAGTATCAAGAAATGAAGAAAGAAGGAAGAAACAAAGGAAAGGAAGGAAGGAAGGAAACTGCAGCTAGACAATAAGAAATGAGAAGAATAAACTGCAGGCAGTTTTGCAGAGTTTCCTTAGACTTCCTGTTCTGATTTCTAGGTTGACAGTAGATTCTCCATCATGGAGTGACAGGGAGAGACTTCTTTCCTCCCGGCTTATGTCTTCTGGGGCTCTTGCTTCAGCCTTTCTTCAAGCTCCCATTTTTCAAGCGGGACAGGATGTAGAGCAGCCGGGTGTTCTGGGTTTTGAGCCAGCCCTCAATTCAAGCGCCCTGTTCCATTGTTCTGGGTTTTGAGCCAGCCCCCAATTCAAGCGCCCTGTTCCATTGTTCTCAAAAAAGGATGCTCCTGTTGTCAGGAAATATGTCCTAGTTTGGGGGTTCAGAGAGTACAGATGCTGTGAGCTGGGCCCAGTGGGCTTCTGGGGGTTAGAGAGAGTGAGGGTGGACGCCCACGTGATTACCTTGTCTGCCGAATGCTCACCTCCTTTAATCGGGCTCTGCCATCCCTTTTCCAGGTCCTCTAGCATCCAATGGCTAAGTGAATCTTCTTCACGTATTAACCCATATTATGGAGTGTGGAATAGCTTTCTAATGCTGCATGCTGTTGCTAGGAAAGGGGGCCTTTCGCAGACCCTGTACACACTTGGCCAGACCGGCTTGCAAGTTTAGTGTGACCATTGCAAAGGTAACACTATATGTATGAAAGGGTGTCTCGGAGCACCCCCTCTGTGTGGACATGTGTTGGACAAAGTGAGTTCGAGAGAGAATCCAACTAGGAGAAGACGCGGATACAGTCTAGATACTTGGAGGCTTTTGGGAGAGACTTCTAATTTCCTCTCATGGTTTTGGGCTTCTAGACTCCAAAGAGTAAGGTATAGGACTTAAAGGCTCTGAAGAAATCAAGAAATTAACCTTCTCAGATGAACAGACACATGTGGTCTTCTTGATAATTGCTTTTAAATCAGAGAGGGGGGAGGGAGGGAGGGAGGGAGGGAGGGAGGGAGGGAGGGAGGGAGGAGAGAGAGAGAGAGAGAGAGAGAGAGAGAGAGAGAGAGAGAGAGAATGAGAATTAATGGGTGTGGAATTTTAAAAAGACACATGTCTTTTATGTCTCTATGTCTAGAGGAGAATTCCAGGCATAGGTACTGGCACACAGAACCAACGAGTTCATCACCACACCCCTCCCTTCGCCACTCAAGAATATCCCATTGCCTGTGTGTTGGGTGGGATTAGAAATTTAGAAATGCTGGTGATAAGTAAATAGCTCCCTGGTCCTGGATGCTGGTTCTGTTAACTTCCAAATACTGCAACTGCCTCTTGATAAAAGTGAGAATTGTATTAGATGACCTCTTCTGATTCTCTTTCCATGATTCTATGCAGTTATTTAAATTTTGCATTTGTTTTCAGCTTGCCTACTCAAAGCCTTTTAATAAGAAAGTCTTGCAGGAATGTTTACAGTCTTCTTTGCTGGAGAGATTTCATCACTGCAGGGGTAGGTGAACACTTGGCTCTATGATTTTGGCCAGCCCATCCATCCATCCATCCATCCATCCACCCACCCATTCATCCATCCATCCACCCACCCACCCATCCATCCATCCACCCACCCATCCACACATCTATCCATCCACCCACCCATCCACCCACCCATCCATCCATCTACCCATCCATCCATCCACCCACCCATCCATCCATCCATCCACCCACCCACCCATCCATTCATCCACCTACCCATTCATCCATTCATCCACCCACCCATTCATCCATCCATCCACCCACCCACCCATCCATCCATCCATCCACCCATCCACCAACCCATCCATCCATCTACCCATCCATCCATACACCCATCCATCCACCCACCCACCCATCCATCCACCCACCCATCCACCCACCCATCCATCCATCCACCCATTCATCCATCCATCCACCCACCCACCCACCCATCCATCCATCCATCCACCCATCCACCAACCCATCCATCCATCTACCCATCCATCCATACACCCATCCATCCACCCACCCACCCATCCATCCACCCACCCATCCACCCATCCATCCATCCATCCATCCATCCATCCATCCATCCATCCACCCACCCATCCATCCACCCACCCATCCATCCATCCTTGGCAGGCCAGGCAGACAGGTGCAGCCAGCATGCACCCTCCAGCTGGGGAGGAGGCTACAGCTGTTGAGTGAAAGCAAAGTCAGGGCCAGAAAGAGAAGATTCTGAGGGTCAATCAGAGAAGAGGCCAAACTGGAGCTTCAGATAAAGAGAACTAGAGCAGGACTTGGGCGTTGGAATGTGGGGCTGTGAGATCCGAGGGTGAAACACCAGTAGGTTCCAACAGAAAATCAGGAGGGTGTCTGCTGGGGCAGGAACAGGTCCTCCTACTTCCTAGGGCTCGGGTGAGCACAAGCCTGGTTTTGTTGTGGTTTCCACTACCTTTACCTCTTGGCTGGTGTGTGCTTACTTGCTGGCAGTACTGATGAATCTTCTTTCATGCACTACACTCTCAGTGACCTATTTTAAAAACAATGTGTTTAAAATGGTGTCGTGCGCAGTGACGACTTGTCGCACGCAGTGACGACTCTTACACGATCTTCCTCAAGCAGTTTTATTACCCCAGGTTCTTGTACAGTTACCATTCCTCTTTAATGCTCTCTCAACGCCCTCTCAGGTAAAAACAACATCAGTCTTCTATCCTCTCCCTCATCACTCCACCAACCCTCTTCCGTGGCACTCTACGTCTCTGCTGCAGCACACACCGGTCACAGTGGTGGCTTTGTGAACATGTCCGTCCCAGCTCGGAGCCCAGAGCAGTCCGCCAAGAAACTGCTCTTCCTGTCCACCAACCCTCTACTCTTTCTCCTTCCTCCCGCTAGGGCATGCGCGCTTTTTAACCTTCTCCTGGGCGGGCAGGTGGTAGCACGAGGCGTTGCGTCACTAATTATCCGTAAGGCGCCTGATAGGGCTCACTGCGCAGGCTCAGGGCACCGCCAGCCTCGTGAGCCTCGTGACTTGGCTGCAAGCCCAGGCGCCATCTTGAGTCCACGCTGGCAACAAGCCTGGGTGCCACCTCGGTCCTGCCGAGTGGTCCCCGACATATCTCCCTTTTTGTTTTATTAAAATAAGGCTCGAGATCGTGCCTGTCTTAGGTTGCCGACCCTCAAGGACCATTCTTACCCGTCATTGGGAGAACAATAGCATGATTGTTTCCCTGTCTTAGGTTGAAAGGTCCCGGGGACGATCTTACCCGTCACTGACTACCGATCCAGCATACTGAGCCATACATGGGGAGATAAGCCAGCTTCTAGGGCTGCCAGAGCTTGCACCAATATGCGCTGTTGTTGCAGTGCGCGTTGTCGAGTTCGCCTGATATATCCAACCATGAAACATCATGCTACCACCAGCAAGAATGCCCAGAACGCCATGCCACCCCAGTCTTTTAAAAAACCCAATGTTCCGTGTATTAAGTCCATTCATTGTTGTACTGCGGCGACTTCCACGCGGGTAGAATTAATCGCAGCGATGGATGCTCATAGCTCAATCATGGTGTGTTCAAATTCACGGCTCCAAGTTCCTAGAAGCGTCTTGCTTAATTGACGAAACAAATTGCCTGCATGGGAGAAATTCTGATACTGCACATACGTTATACATATAGTCCAGATAATTGAGCTTGCTGAGCCATGCCAGCAGCCACATGTGAGGATAGAGCATTCATAGTGGCTGCAATAACTGCCACGGCCACAAAGGCCACAATTACAGCAATAAGAGCAGAAATTCCAAAGTCTCCAAGGGTGCATAGAAGCATAGCAGAAAGTCAGAAAACAGGTATCAATAAAACAACCTAAACTATCATTAACCAAGGTAAAGGAAGAGGGAAAGTAGAAATAATTCCCCAAAGATCTTAAAGAAAACAACTCATCTCTACGGTACCGAGCAGCAGTTTACAACTCTTACGTTAGGAACTAATCTTCTGACCTATCCTTTACACATTAGGCGCCTTTTCCAACTAACCTCAGGTGTCTTCCATCTATGGTGGCGGATTAGGAGAGGGAGTCGAATCAGGACCAGCCCGATTCTCTAACTTGCTTACACTAAAAAATATCCTCCTTAATGGAGCCCCCTTTGATCGGGGAAAATACAGCGCTGTCCCTCGCTTTTCCGCGAGCCTCGCTTATCCGCGAGCCTTATTTAAAAAATATCCTCCTTAATGGAGCCCCCTTTGATCGGGGAAAATACAGCGCTGTCCCTCGCTTTTCCGCGAGCCTCGCTTATCCGCGAGCCTTATTTAAAAAATATCCTCCTTAATGGAGCCCCCTTTGATCGGGGAAAATACAGCGCTGTCCCTCGCTTTTCCGCGAGCCTCGCTTATCCGCGAGCCTTATTTACTAAATATCCTCCTTAATGGAGCCCCCTTTGATCGGGGAAAATATCCTCCTTAATGGAGCCCCCTTTGATCGGGGAAAACACTAAAAAATATCCTCCTTAATGGAGCCTCCTCCTCCCTTTTCGGAGTCAAAGGAGTACTTACCAGCCGGCTGCCTGGGACTGCCGAGGTTCTGATCAAAGCGAAGTTCCCCGTACGGGCCACCACTTGTCGTGCGCAGTGACGACTTGTCGCACGCAGTGACGACTCTTACACGATCTTCCTCAAGCAGTTTTATTACCCCAGGTTCTTGTACAGTTACCATTCCTCTTTAATGCTCTCTCAACGCCCTCTCAGGTAAAAACAACATCAGTCTTCTATCCTCTCCCTCATCACTCCACCAACCCTCTTCCGTGGCACTCTACGTCTCTGCTGCAGCACACACCGGTCACAGTGGTGGCTTTGTGAACATGTCCGTCCCAGCTCGGAGCCCAGAGCAGTCCGCCAAGAAACTGCTCTTCCTGTCCACCAACCCTCTTCTCCTTCTCCTTTCTCCCCGCTAGGGCATGCGCGCTTTTTAACCTTCTCCTGGGCGGGCAGGTGGTAGCACGAGGCGTTGCGTCACTAATTATCCGTAAGGCGCCTGATAGGGCTCACTGCGCAGGCTCAGGGCACCGCCAGCCTCGTGAGCCTCGTGACTTGGCTGCAAGCCCAGGCGCCATCTTGAGTCCACGCTGGCAACAAGCCTGGGTGCCACCTCGGTCCTGCCGAGTGGTCCCCAACAAAATGGCAGTCATAACCAACTCTCAGTCATTGAGAAGGGTAGGAAAGAGACAATGTGTGTGTAATGGGATTTTCTTGCGTTATTTAAAACCAACAGTTTTAATTAACATCCCACTAAGTCATCCGGCGGAATTAATGATAAATAATTGGATGCTTCTATCTTATAACTTTATCTCTCTTCCCTGTCCCTTGCCCACCCAATAGAGATTTAATGGAAGGACGATTGGCTTTGATAATTTCCAATCAATGTGTCTTTTTATTCTCTCCCCTCTAAACAACTTCTCTGGCAGCCATTCTGCGAGCGCCCCAGAGGAGGGCCAGAGCCAAGGTCACACTGAGAAGCAGCAGCAGACTGCAGGGAGGTCTTGTCCACATAGACACAAGACAGACGCCGCCCATCTGGGTTTCGGGAGACAGACAGGCAGAGACAAAAGAGCGCGAGAGAAGGCCGTGGTGTCCATTTCCTCCTAGGTGTGAGTCTGTGTGTTCAAGGGTGACCTCAAGTGCCCAAGACATCTCCTGGCAGGTGTGGGGGACACCAACGGCCTGGTGTCCTGGGGTAACTTTTGCACTTATTTTCTGCTTGCTCACCCAGTGCCTTTTGATAAAACAAAGAGTCTCGCAGGAATGTTTGCGGGCTTCATTGCTGCTGATGCTTCATCATGGCGCGAGTGATGGGTACTTGGCTCCATGATTCTTTTTTCCCAGCCTCTTAACTGCTACAAGGCCAGGCGGTCTGGTGCCCTGCCTGGCGTTCTAGCAATTGGTTTTCTGGGAAAGAGTGTTGCCCATACCTTGGGACCAGAGGGAAGGTAAGACCCTGGGTGCTGGGACTGTATCACTGGGATCATGCCGCCCCTCACCTGTGCCGAGCCTACTCTGCAGGGATGCTCCAGCCCTCTCCCACAGTCCTGAGGTGCCAGCTGGGGCGAAACCGCAGCCCAGACCTGGCCCCCTGAGGTCCCCTCCCGTGCGTCCACGCTTCCCCACAGGAGGGGGCTGCTCGCCCGCCTCTCCATCCTGCCTCCCACTGCAGGTTGGTTTCTTCTGGCTGTAGAACTCCTAAATAACAACAAAAGGTGTGTTTATTATCATGAACCTTATAAAGGTAAGGAGAAAAAGGGCAACTTGTGTGTGATCAACGTAATAATTAAGTTCAGGATCTAAGTACATGCAGAGAAACGTCAGTCTATGCCTATACCTATGCCAAGTATTCGTCAACTGCAGAGCATAACCCTGGGTCCTGTCTCATCAGGCACTGGCAAACCTTCGTTCCAGAGTGTCAGGGAAGTGCTCCTGCCCTGGCCTTCTCCTCTCTGTCTCAAATGCAGGTTCCTTTCCTGAACTCCATTCCTGTCCACTTAGCCTGCTAATCTCCCCCGGTCGCCCGCCACCTGGTGCCTCACAGGTCACCGGCAAGGTGATCACCATCACAGAGGTTCCTGGGAGGGCCGTGCAGTCGCCGGGAGCTTAGACTCCAGCATGCCGAGCCACGGCAGCGAGCTGCATGGCTACTGCCTCCCGTGTCTCGTTCCTAGGTTTGGCTTGTAACAGAGCTTTTCTTCTCTCCGGGGGAGGTGCTCTACAAGACTCGTAGCTGCTACTAGAAAAGCAAAGAGCTTCTATCCTGTGCAGCGCTTGCAAACATCTTTTCCATTTCTTAAAAGCCACTTGTCCTCTCAGTGCCAGAGTAAATGTGCCCACCCCAGGGCACCGAGACTGAGCGTCGCAGGGCCTCCCAGGGCTCGCTGCTTTCTGCCCACCGGGTGAGAGTCGTTTTCCAGTGCTGCCTCCGCTGTCTCTGCCAGAGCTCGGGGCCTCAGGTCTGATTTCACTACACAACCTGCGACGAAAGCATGTATAGCAGAGAGCCGCGTATACCATGGGCTACACGCATGCATGCATAACATGCACGCCCATAACACATGTGCTTGTACAACATGCAATGAACACGTGTGTACCAGACCCCGTGTGCGCCATGGACTACACGCCTGCATGTGTAACATACGCAACTGTCCTTTTCAACGTCAGCCTGGAGGTTATCTCTCCGCGCGCTCCTGCTGCAACTGCTCTAAAGATTTTTCAGGACTTTGCTTTCAAAAATGGCCTTTAGAATCTGTAGCACAAATTTTTCAATATCGTCTGTATTGACAACCAGTATTCACGGAGGCGGCTCTGGGTTTGGAAGGTGGCCAAGAGTCATTTGGAGCAACTCGGGCTAAAATGTGGTTGATTAAGCTGAAGGAAAATCAATTGGGGTTTTCTTTTTTTCCCCTCCCCTGCTCCCCTCCCCATCACCCTCTCTTGGATAATTGTTCAGAGAAAGAAGAAATCAATGGGCTCCGGCAGTCTTGTTCCTTGCACAGGATTTTGAGTTTTTGCAAAAGAATCCTGCTGCGCTCTTTGCGGGCGGAGGATGGGCTCTGCACGCACGGGCCATGGCGTCCAAGGAACAGACTGCAATGGGTCACTGAGCGACTCTCCACACTGCCTCCCAGCGTCCCCGGGGTCGTCAAGACGTTTCCATTGTCACGACGCTCATGGAGTTCCTGTTTTCACAACATCATCTAAGGAATAAAATAAACCCCAAACATCCAGTTTGTAGAAGACCCTTGTGTTAGGGCTCCCCCGAGAAATGTAAGGAACGAATGTATGTGTATAAAATGATGGAATATGGAAATAGACATGTGTCTGTGTGAGGCACACGATACTTCATATGTGAACATGAAAATCTCTTAAACAAAGATATTTCCTCTAAGGATCGGCTTATGCTGTTCTGAGTGCTGGCAAGCCCAGAGTTGCAGAGCTGATGTTTTAGTTTGCATCTGAGGACCTGCAGGCTAGAGAATTGTCCCTCACCTGGGAAAGGTTGGGGCTTGGATCTCCCCGGACCTTCCGCTGACTGGACGAGTCCCACCCACGTTGCAGAGGCAATCTGCTTACTTAGAGCTCACTGAATTAAGCCAATTGTGCTGGCGCATACCTGTAATCCAAGTACTTGGGAGGCTGAGACAGGGGAATCACAGGTTCGAGGCCAGCCTCAGCAACTTAGCAGGACCACGTTTCTAAATAATAATAATAATAATAATAATAATAATAATAATAATAATAATAAAGGGCCAGAAGTAGAAGGCCTCTGGGTTCAATCTTCGGTACAAGAGAGAAAAAGAGGGGTGGGAGAGACTAACTCTCAATTACTTTAAACCACACTTTTGTGTGTGTGTGGTACTGGAGATGGAACCCATGGGCCTTCTAACTCCATGCTACACCTCCAGCCCTATTTCATATTTTATTTGGAAACAGGGTCTCACTAAGTTGCTGAGAGCCTCACTAAGTTGCTGAGGCTGGCTCACACCTGCGATCCTCTTGTCTCAGCCTCCCTACTGCTGGAATTACAAGCCTGTGCCACCACGCCCGGCTCTTCACACCTCACTTAAAGCTGGATGTGGTGGCACAGACTTATAATTCCAGTACTTGGGAGGCTGAGACAGGAGGATCGCAGGCTTTGGTTCATCCTCAGCAATTAAGCAAGGCCCTCTGCAACTTAGTGAGACCCTGTTTCAAAATAAAGAATAAAAAAATAGGACTGGGGGTGTAGCTCGAAGGTAGGATTCCCTGGGTTCAATCCCCAGTACTGCAAAAAGGAAATAAATTAAATAAATAATTAATTAAATAAGAATTCATCTTGTCCAAATATATCTCCTACCTCACCAGGTAAAATAACCACCACAAGTTCACTCCTTGCCCACTGGCGCCCATGTGCGTCTCCTGAAACCATCCTTAGTTTATAAATGAGAGCATTAACAGACCACCCTTCTGCCCAACTGATAACTGCCTTGAGTACAAATGAAACTCACTCTTCCCCCAGATGAGAAGGCAAAGTGTGTGGACGCTTCCCACCTTCTCCATACCCTGTGAGTAAATATTATGGCCAAGCACAGCAGCCTCAAATGCTCTGCCACCAATCTCCGTTCACACCTGTCACTTCAGTCCTATGGCCTAGAGTCAAGCTGTACCCAAATACCATGCTATAAAGTACCAATCCATATCCTATAATTTACATACTATGACTGAAAGTCAAACGGTAGCCAAAAACTATGCTATATAATATCACCTCTTGCCCCGTAGCTTAAATGCAACCGCATAAAATTAAACACCCAAATTCTATGCTATAAAGTCCCGATTCACCTTACGTGATAGGTAAGAAAGGGAGAGAACAGACATATTTTAACCTGTGCAAGCACAAGCAAATTTGTAACCAAACAAGAAGAAAATGCTCGTGCCAGCTGTAGTCCGGGTTTTCTTGCCTGGCCTGAGTCCTAGCTGGTCTTCATCACTACCTTCCCCACCACTCACTCCTATTTATTCCCTTTGCTGTCAGTAATAACCTTGCCTGGTTGGGGTTCTTTACCTGGAAAAGGCCCAAACCTGCATCCCTGAAAAGTCGGGGCCACTAGGAGTTCCACCTGGGTCTCCGTAGTTTTCTACTGACTGTAATCGCAGAGCTGTAAACACTCGGAGAGACCCTCACGGATGTCCTTACTCCAGGATATTCTTCTGCGCCTCCCTGAGGGTCAGCAGCCCAGTTTCCCTTGACCATCAAGACTATTCCTACGCAGCACAGGAAATTCTTGTTTTCCTGTTGACTCTGAGGCTGCAGGAGCCCACAGTCACCTGGCAGCCTTTTATCTCCTAGTTTAGCAAAATTATTGCTGCGTTTCCCATTAGAAGCACCTCACTCTTTTTTTTTTTTTTTTTTTTTTTGTATGGTGCTGGGGATGGAACCCAGGGGCCCTCTACCTCCGGGCTATACTCCCAGACCTATTTTCTATTTTATTTGGAAACAGGGTCTTCACTAAGTTGCTGAGAGCCTCACTAAGTAGCTGAGGCTGGCTTCGAACCTGTGTGATCCTCCTGTCTCAGCCTCCCAAGCGCGGGGGTTACAAGCATTTGCCACCATGCCGGGCACACCTCACTCTTTGAAGCTAAGACCTCGAGGCCAGCAGAATATAGGAACCAAAGACTTAGCTACTAGGTTGCCAGGGATAGTAAGAGTGGTGCACATTTGTCTACACCCTTTGGGTCCTGAGCCTGTGAATCCATCCTAGCTATGGGAGAAATGGCAGCCTGTAATGTGTGCCAGTTCACAGCACATATGACCTCCTGGAGATCCTTGTCCCCTTAGAGTAAGGCATCACCACTCGGCTGGCACTGAGCCCAAGCTTCAAGAGGCAATGGCACTACTGTACCCGGCCAGCTGCTCCAGGATGATGTGGACCACAGGAACACTGTGGACGCCACAACCCAGGCCTGCAGCGATTCACTCTCTGAAAGGCAACTTTGCTACTCAGAAGCAATGCTGTGTGGAACACAGTGAAGACAGAGAAGGCATTTTGCAGATAATAGTGTTGGAAGAACTTAACCGCATGCAGGAAAAGGCAAGGCTGTATCCAGAGTAAGTGCCTGTTCTAGTAAGACCAGAAGTTCCCTCCTTAAATTATTAAAGTGGTTCCGCTATCGAGCTGCTGCCTGGCAGGTGGCTGGTCACCTCGGGGGCACAGGGCCATGTTGGAGGGCTCAGTGTTGGTTCCTGCTGCTGTTGGATTTACCAAAGCTGACCTTGGTAAGGGGAACTTATATTGTGGAACACACCACAGTCTCCATCTTTGCGCTGTGCCCCCTCTGTCAATGAACCCGTTGGGCAGTAACCAAAGCGGATGGGGAAAGAGGCTGGGGAATCGATGGCTAAAACTTAGCCTCCCCCAGATGGCATTCTGGGCTGGCATCCTGCAGTCTCGGCCCTGTAGCTGGAGAAAGCAAGTGTCCCTGCTAGACACAGGACCTTCCCCGTCTATTCAGCACTTCTGGAACTTGGGACCTCTGAGCCCGACTCTCTCTTTCCTACCTTGTTCGGTAACATAGAAGTAAACTGATAATCTCGCTGTACTGTGAGCTTGACAAAAATTTTCAAAGTATCATATACATGGTTAGTGCCAGACACATGCTAGTGACCATCTCCTTTTTTTTAAAAAACAGAGCTTGCATCTTTACATCGTTATCTACTTTTATTGCTTTGGACATTATTATTAAGGATGGATCTATGTTCATATATATGTTGATTTCATATCTATATACACACATATATGAAATGTCAAAGTCTGACATGTTACAGTCTGACGTCAAGGACACCTGGCCGCTGCTGCCCAAACTGGCCTCTCTTGGTTACTCGGAGAAGCAGCAGCCTCGTGCCACCAAATGCCAACGTTTCTAAATGTCTTCCAACTTTTTTGTGTGTATGTGTGACAATCAAAGAGATTCATTTGACATTTTTTACTGATACACTACTTTTAATACACCAGCTGTCTCCTTGGCACATCAACTTCCCTTTATGCAGAACTGATGCAAATTTCTCATTTTGATTAACAGTTACTCATCTGTACCCTGACACGCGACACCGTGCGTTCACGTTTGCCCTAACTTAAAAAAGTACACGGGCCACGGTGTCAGCTGGAATTTTCCATGTGCATTGGCAGGAGGAGAGGCTCCCCACTGAAAGAGTCTGGAGTTTCCCTACCGCTAAACCTGCTAATTACCTCAACCCAGCACTTTCATTCCTTAGAACTCTGGGAAAAGGAGTGAAATTCTTAAAATTCACGTTACCCTGCACAGTTGGGCAACGGCTTAGTAGATGTGTTCAGGAGCGCCCTCTCCCTCTGCCCTCGGCAGCTTGCTGGGAGGGGCGTCTTTCCCAAGCCGACAGCCAATGTCTCCGTCACCAGAAGTCTGCAACCAAACGCCGTCATGTCTGGTCCCTCTTTCTCTGCTTCTCAAGACCACAAAAGAGGAGTCATTGGCTCTTGTAGTTACTTCTGGGGCAAATCAGAGAACTAAGGCTCCCAGGCTTGGTGCTACCTGGATTAATCTTGGTTAGATGCTCCTCGGATGCTGGGGGTGGAGAACAGCCGACCAGCACTGAGAGTGGACACAATCATGTCGTAGGAGTGAGCCGGCCCACTCTGCTGAGTTATAGAAAATCAGCGCCCTCAGCCTACAAGTAGCCGGGGCAGAGGAAGGGCGCAGATTTAAGAGTACTTGAGAGGCTGAGGCAGGAGGACCAAAAGTTTGAGGGTAGCCTCAGCAACTCGGAGAGACCTGTAGCAACTTAATGAGGACTTCTAAATAAAAAATAACAAGGGCTGGGGGGTATGTGGGAGGTAGAATGACCCTGGGCTCCATGCCCAGTACCCAAAACAAACTAAAACCGAGGAAAGGAAAGCCCACTTTTCCTGTGTAGATGGAATGAGCAGAGAGTCAATATCTGACCTTCCAACACATGCCCCTCAACCCAAGCTGCTCCGGCGGGCGAGCGGGCATCCCGGGCTGCGCACGTCCAGAGCATGCGCAGATGATGGTCCACAGCAACCTTAACAGCGGCATCATAATCCTGGTATTCAGCTGGGCGTGGTGGCTCACACCTGTAATCCCAGTGCTTGGGAGGCTGAGACAGGAGGATCACAGGTTTGAAGATAGCCTCAGCAAGCAGTGAGACTCTCATCTACCCCGTGAGACCCTGTTTCAAAAATATAAATATCAGCCGGGCGTGGTGGCGCACGCGTGTAATCCCAGCATTCAGGAGACTGAGAACAGAGGATCTCGGTTCGCAGACAGCCTCGGCTATTTAGTGAGGCCCTCTGCAACTCAGTGAGACCCGGGTTCAAAATAAAGAATAAAAAATTGAACAGGGCTGTAGCTCGGAGGTCGAATGCCCCTGGGTTCCATCCTCAGACCCGTAAATAAATAAATAAATAAATAAATAAATAAATAAATAAATAAATAAAATAGGGCTGTGGGTATAGCTCGGAGATAGAATGCCCAAGTTCAATCCCAGTAACATGCACACACACCCTGATATTCCCCTCTGCTACACTCTTCCAAGAGTCTCTCCTTTTTACTTTATTTATTTATTTTTATTTTTATTTTTTGTGTACTGGGGATGAAACCCAGGGGCATGCTACCTCCGAGCTACACCACCAGCCCTATTTTTTTATTCTTTATTTTGAAACAGGGTCTCACTGAGTTGCAAAGGGCCTCACTAAGTAGCTGAAGTTGGCCTCAACCCTCGATCCTCCTGTCTCAGCCTCCCAAATGCTGGGATGACAAGTGTGTGCTGCCACGCCCGGCTCTCTCCTTAATTAACAGCCACGCCATACTCCAGAAAGCTCCAGCTAATGCCCTCCAAGTCAGTGCTGAGCCCCTTTCTCTTACACCCACGTGCACACGATGGGTGAGTCATGGTGGTCCCAGGAGCTCACTACTTCTCTCACCACAACCACTGTCTAACCACAGCGCTCTCCTCCTCGCCGCTCTGCCCTCGCCCCGCCCCGAGGCCATCTCCAGCCCAGCGTCCAGTGTAACCCTCTCAGATGATGGAACTCCCTGCTCAGAATCCCCCAACGGCTCCCATGTCCATCAAAGTCAAAGCCCAAGACGTCAACACAGTCCCCAAGCCCTGCTCTTCCTGACCTTCTTACCTGGGCTGCCCTGCATCCACGGCGGCCAGGCGCAAACCCTGGCTCTGCCCACATGGACAGTCTGCACGGGATGCCCCTGGCTTCTGCCAGGCCTTCGCTGACCGTCCCCCCGTCCCCTGAGTTGTCTTCTCTGGGCGTCAGATTCTCAGAGCTGGCCCCTTAGTGCTCTCCGACCCATCTCTTTCCCCTTTTCTTTGTTCCCCCATTTAAAATGCTTGTCTATTTTGTTTAGCCACTGGAACGTGGGCCGCACGTCTGCAGGTCTTTGTCATGGTCCCTGCGCTGTCCCCAGTTTTCCAGCAATGACCAGTAAAAGGTAGGCACTTGATACATATTTGTGGAATTAAAATTCTCCAATGGACAGCCCGGCCCCAAACTGCCCTCTGCACGCTAGCCCTGGGGACAGAGCCCCTGATCCGTGCTTGAACAACTGCCCGGCAGCTGCACGGAGACCCCCAACCTCTGGTCTGCATTAGCACAAATCGAGGCTCGGTCGTGAGTGAACCGGAGCCACTGGGCACCTCGTACATTTAAATGAAAAAGTAATTTTAAAAGGATTCAGTTGGAAACAATTTCTTGACACTGGCTTCGGGCATCCCAGAAATGCTTGGCGAGTTTTCCATGCTTCTCTCTTGTACCCAACATCTCCCTGGCATGACATTAAAAGAAAGCAGTGCCTCTCTTCCAAGGCTACAGCCAGGCAACCGCACGCCGCGTCTTTCCCTTCGCTGCTCGCCCCCTCGCCCGCGGAGCTGCAGCACCCCGCAAGATCCCTGCTGAAGCCTCACCCGACCCCGCTGCACAGTCTGGGGAAGAGAAGGCTGTTGCGCGCCCTCCTCGGGACTCTGGAATCAAAAGCACTTTTGAACAAGACAACAACATGCATTGTTCATGTGAAGAGCTCACGTAGATCTGGTGCAGGGCATAGACTGGGGTTCTTAGAGCTTATAGACTATTGAAAACGTACCTGAGCACAGAACGTTCTCACTGTGTCTGGAGGTGTAGGGTGCAGTGTGGGGAGGGGACCCGCAGGTAAGGATGGGATCTGTCCGTGGTCACGGGCACAGATGCCGCAGCAGGTCCTGAGTTACGGTGTCTTTTTTCTTTTTCTTTTTTTTTCTTCTGTGTGTGTGTGTGTGTGTGTGTGTGTGTGTGTGTGTGTGTGTGTTGCTTACTGGGGATTGAACCCAGGGGCATTCTATCTCTGAGCTTTACCTCCAGGCTATTGTTGTTTGTTTACTTTTCCTTTTTGAAACAGGGTCTCACTAAGTTGCTGAGAGCCTCGCTAAGTAGCTGAGGCTGGCTTCGGACCTGCGCGATCCTCCTGTCTCAGCCTCCCAAGAGCTGGGATTACAAGCGTGCGCCACCACGCCCGGCTATGTTCTTCCCATTCTTCAGGTATTACAGGAAACACTTGTTTTCAATTCATACCACTTATCAATACCTGAAATAATAGCAAATATTATGTGTTGTAGACTTACTTGGGTATTGTTTCTCTAAGAGGATGGGGACCTTGTTACATGTTTTTAATACAAACTGTGTCTCCCTGGTGTGTAAAACTACTGGGCGCATAGTGTTGAGCTCACTTTTGTTTAACATGTGGGTCCACGAACAAGGCATAAAAAGAGTCACAGCCTCCTGGCTGGATGGAAGAGAGAGATCTAATCACTATGTGATGTTATTTCATAAAACTAAGCACAAATATACATTTCTAGCCGGGGCAGTGTGCACCTCTCCAATCTCAGTAACCTGCAAAACCAAGACAGGAGGATCGAATGTTTGAAGCCAGCCTCAGCAACTTAGCGAGACCCTGCTTCAAAATAAAAAGCAAAAAGGGGCTGGAGGTGTAGCTCAGAGGTAGAATGCCCCTGAGCTCAAGGCACCCACTGTATTGAGAAGAAGAGGGAGAAAGGAGAGGAGTGAGACTGATGTCTAAAACAAGTTACTGTCTTGGAACATGTCACTGAACGTGTTCACTCATCTACTGGAAAGCACGGTCCAGATGAGCGGGAGACGTGGCACGGTCCAGATGAGCGGGAGACGCCAAGGGGCTGATGGGAAAGTCCGGTGGAGGAGCGGCTTTTCAGGACTGTTGATTCCGGAGCTCAGCGATGTCATCAAGTTCTGTGTTCTTTCCAGCTCTGTTCTGTTCTACCACGAGCTAGCTTTCCCCCAAGACTGGCTTATATTGTACTGACCACCAGTTTTACAGTCTTCTTTGTTTACCAAAAGGAAGAAAGTAAGCTGGCTCCTCAGTGCTCTAGCCAAGAACCCTGACCCTCGTACATTCTTTACGACCAGGGGCCACCCTGAACCAATGGCCCTGTACGGTTGCAGTGTGCAGGCCGCTCACGGCACCCCAGGCTCCTGACGCGCAGACAGGACTGGGTGACATTCGACTTTCCCAAAGTACGGGGCCATCAGAGGGACGTGAGTACTTAAAGCAAGTCCGAGCGAAGAGACAAAGGCCAGATGGCCCGGAAGCCAGGAGGCAAGCAGGGTGCACATCACACCTGCAAAAAGACAGCGGTCAGACCCGCAGCAGCCCCCCGTGCCACGGGAGAACTCCACTCCAGGGTCTGCGGGAAAAGACGCTGAGCCTGGAACTCCAGGGCCAGTCACGTTATTACACAAGCATGAGGTGGAAGTCAGGATGGCGTCGCCCACGGCAGAAATGATGTTGACGAACTGCGAATTCACACTGAGAAGTCGCTCGGAAAGGTCCTGAGGGCGAAGGGCTGATTTCAAGGAAGTTGCGAAAGACAGGAGCCCTCATGAACAGCCAATGCTCAGTTCAAACAACGACCTGTCACGATGGGCGGAAAAGAGTCACACTGTGACACTAGCCTCCCAGCTGGCCCCAAGGGGAGGGCCAGCAGTAGCGCTCCGGCTGCTGTGAGACTCTATCAATAGGCAAGGGTGCGAGTGATGACTTATTTCAAAACTGAAAGCACATCACATCCAAATACACCTGCTGAACAGGTAAAAAGATACGGAGAAGCTAGTCTTGCAAGGGTCTGGACAGGGAGAGGTGAAGACAGGGAAGATGATACAGTGAATTTACCGTTAATTGAAACCCTTTTAAAAGGAGAGGAGGGAGCAAAAGAAAAGAGGTAAAAAATAACATGTTAAGTAGGAAAAATAAAATGAAAAGAATAAGTTACAGCACATCGATACTAAAAAGAAATACGAAGAAATAAAATTTGCATACTAAGAGGTGGGCTAAAAATCGAACATAGTCCAGATGTGCCCTATGTATAAGCTATCTCAAAACAAGCCTATCAGAAACATCCTTAAGGATGGAATTGTTGACATACAGGAAAAAAACAGCTATCCTCTGCAAGTTGTAAAAAAAAATAGCTATAGTAATAAACAGAGAACATATAATTAAAAGAGGAGGCAGTAAATGGGTCCACAAAGCTAATTTCATTTTAGGGAAATTCAATTCATTGAAGAGGATTTAAAGGTGATGATCCTTGGTTATTTAGCAGCACAAATAGAGATATGTACGACAAAATAGATCGAAATTATGAATTGCAGGGCAGAAGGAAATTGGCAAGTTCATAATCATAATGGAATTCTAAAAATTTTTCTCTTCTAGAGATTGAATTAAAGGGTCTAAAAGTCAGGATATAATTAAGTTAACAAGTTTTAATGCATAACTACAAGCTTACAGATACACTCAGATATGCATGTACATATGTATGTTTTGTGTGTATGTGCATACATGCACACGTGTACACACACAAATATTTAACTTTACACCAGGCATGGTGGCAACACGCTTGTATCCCAGGACTTAGAAAGCTGAGACAGGAGGATCTCAGGTTCCAGGACAACCTTAAGTCATGATACTCTCAACCTAGTGAGACCCTGTTTCAAAATAAAAATTAAGCCGGGCGTGGTGGCGCACGCTTGTAATCCCCGTGCTTGGGAGGCGGAGACAGGAGGATCGCGCTGGTTCGGAGCCAGCCTTGCTGGCTTAAGAGACCCTGTTTCCACATAAAAAAGTAAAAAATAGGTCTGGGAGTGTAGCCTGTGGGAGTGTATCCCGGAGGTAGAAAGGCTTCCAGGAACCCCAGTACCACCAAAAAATAAAAAATTAAAAAATTTTAAAAATTTTTAAAAAAATAAAAATTAAAAATAGGGCTGTGGGTGTAGCTCAGAGATAGAATGCCCTGGGTTCAATCCCCAGTAACAAACACACACACACACACACACACACACACACACACACACACAATTGAATTACCCCCAAAACAAAAATATAATTTTCCATGATAACCATAGATTGTCAACACAAACTCTCCATACGTTAAATCATAAAAAACTATAAACTTAAAAGCCATAAATAATATGACACATTTTATGACCATAATAAGATAATATAAATTAATAATAAAAGGATACCTATCCTTTTGAAAACTACCTATACCTTGGAAAAATTTTTATATAATCTTCTAACTCACTCTCCTTTTAAAATAAAAATCAAAACTGAAATTATAAGCAAAAGTGAATGATATTAAGAGTCTCACAAGACGAAATGGGCACATCTTTCAACACACTGCACAGGGAGATTTGCTGAGGCTTGTAAACTGGTACGGTTTCTACAGTGAGTACCCCCTGGAAAAGCTCGTGTATTAACAATATAAAAATGTTCAGAGGTGAAAGAACTGAATAGCGAGGGTTCTAATCTCAGCCTCCCAAGTACTGGGATTGCAAGCACGCGCCACTTAGCGAGGTCCTCCGTAACTCGGCGAGACCCTATTTCAAAATAAAGAATAAAAAATAGGACTGGGAGTAACTTGAAAGTAGAATACCTCTGGGTTCAATCCCCAGTACAAGAAAATAAGAGCATATAGTGGCCAAGCGTGGTGGCGCATGCATGCAGTGCCCGCTGCTCAGGAGCCCGAGGCTGGAGGACGACTTGAGCCGGAGTTAAGAAGAAGGAGACTTCGTCCTGGCTGGGGAAGAAGAGACCAAGCCCAGACCTGGCAGGCAGAGCATGAGGACTGGAGACGTAGACACAAAGGTTAAGAAAGAACTGGAAATGGCGGCACAGGGACGGACAGCAAGCCCCACTGCCCGTCCCGCGATGCACGATGACGTGTATCCACCATTATCACATCTCCGAGAGCAAAGCAGGGCACCGGAAGCTTCCGAGAGGCACGTGGGTAGACCGGACCAGAGAAGAAGAAAACCCTCCTGATAGAGGCGAGCACGCATGCACACACACGCACAGGAAAAGTCAGGGGCACAGAGTCCTCGTCCCCAGGCAGACACGGAGTGAGTGTCTTTGGTCGCTGGCATGCGTGTAGCAAAACCAGGACAGGATCGGGAGTGGGGATCAGTCCTCTCTTTGGCTGTTGTTTTGGCTACCTGTGTTGGGATCCTGGGCATGTTTCTTAACTGCTTTGTGTATAAAAATATTTCTTCGCAGACTTAGGAAACTTTAACATGATACTTTAACATGATAAATATACATAGGTGATGTATGTATGCGTCTGTGTGGGGTGCTGAAGCCCTATTTATTTATTTTGGAAACAGGGCACTAGGTTGCTGGGAGTCACCCAGTCGCTCAGGCTAGATTGGAACCTGCAATCCTCCTGCCTCAGCCTCCCAAGTACTGAGATTACAGCTGTGTGTCACCAAACCTGACTTGTTTGATGCTTTTAAGGTAAGTAGTCTGTTCTTATGTATCCTAAGGGGTTTATTCCAAGATCCTTGATGGATGCTGGAAACATCAGTTTTTGTTGTTGTTGTTGTTGTTTGGTGCTACTGGGGTTCCCGGAAGCCCTTCCACCTCCGGGCTACACTCCCAGACCTATTTTTATATTTTTATTTGGAAACAATGTCTCCTAAGCCAGCAAGGCTGGCTTTGAGCCTGCGCGATCCTCCTGTCTCCGCCTCCCAAGTACGGGGATTACAAACGTGCGCCACCACGCCCGGCCTGGAAACATCCGTTTTAAACCCATTATATACCTGTTTTTCCTATACATAAGTACCTACGATAATGCTTAATCTAGAAATTAGGCGCAGTACGAGATTGGCAATAATGTCTTTCTGGTATTCATGTATATTTTCTACCCAGCCCTACTCCTGCTCTGTATAACTACTCTGCAAAAGGCTTCAGCTGCTCAGGGTCTCTTATGCCAGCTGATGCCATGCTGAAGCCCTTGCACGGGCTCCATGCTTTGAGCTGCAAAACACTGGCCAGTTGGAACACGCTTTTTATTCCTGCCTTCCAGCCACAGCTGGCACGCGTTCCTGCCCTGACTGGGCACGTATAGCTGCGGTGCTGATGACATTTGCAGGGAAAGCGGCAAGGATTCCTTTTTCTTTCTTTCTTCTTTCTTTTCTTTTCTTTTCTTTTCTTTTCTTTTCTTTTCTTTTGCAGTACTGGGGATGGAACCCAAGGATGTTCTACCTCTGAGCTACAGCCCCAGCCCTATTTTTTATTCTTTATGTTTGAAACAGGGTCTCACTAAGTAGCTGAGGCTGTCCGCGAACCGTGATCCTCCTGTCTCAGCCTCCCAAATGCCAGGATCACAAGTGTGCGCCACCACGTTCGGCTTAAGGATTCCTTTTTCCTTCTTCACAATTTCATGGGTAGAAGCTCATTCTTACCGTGGATCTCTGTAACCTCGCCATAAGGTTTCTTCTTTCCTTAGTAGAGAACTTGTACCTTTTCAGTGGAAGGGAACACTTGATGGCTTACCCTTTGACACATCCAGATTGCCAGCATCACCACTGTTGTTCCCTAGGGTGTTTATTTGCTTATTTATTTATTTATTTGGTACTAGGGGTTGAACCCAGGGGCATTCTACTTCTGAGCTATACCCCCAAGATTTTTTTTTTAAATTTGGAAACAGGGTCTTGCTAAGTTGCTGAGAATCTCACTAAGTTTCTGAGGCTGACCTCAAACCTACAATCCTCCTGTCTTAGCCTCCAAAGTACTAGGATTACAAGAGTGTGCCACCACGTTTGGCTGTTTTGGGACCATTTTTAAGTAAAATAAGAGTTACTTGAATGCAAACACTGATACCGTGATAACTGATCTGATAACCAAGATGGCTTCTCAGTGGCTAACGGACAGGTCGATATTGCTGTGTCTATAGCTGTGTGTCTTCTCTCTGGATACCCTCTTCAAATTTTTTCGGCTGCATTTTCTGCAATTGAAAACCCCATCCTGTTTTTATCCAGTTATCTGCTTTGTTCATCTAAAGTACCCAAGTTCCATGTATTGATCTTGAGATTACACAGCTTTAACTCGGTACCAACCTCGTATAAGTGGACCTTGGCTCTCTGGAGACCATTGGCCGGTGGCCGCAGCAGGCCACCTCGAGCTCCCATCAGCAGCCTGAGGCAGCAACGCCTGCCTTAGCAACCATCTCCGTAACAGAGAGTAAGACCCAGGGATCTCTGAAGTCTTACCCTTGGAGTAGACACGCTACCCAGTACAGGTCACTGCAGCTGGGGCTCCAAAGAGGCCACCTCTGGGACCTCCAGGCCCAAACTAGATATGGCGGTTCCCTGGTCCCATGCTCTATACACTTCTTTCCCTCCTTATACTATATCTTCTTGCACTTTAGATTCTTGCATGAGAATGGTTTCCTTCTTACCTGCAGACCCAACCTACCTAGCAAAGCAGATAGTCAGTGTGGATTCCTTGTACAAAGGGACCGTTCACATCCTTTCATCCCCCGACTCAGAATGGCGAGCCATTTAAGCAAATGAATTGCTGACCTCTGGAATTTCCCATTCGTTAGTTTGGGTTCTTGGTGGATCTTGGTGGATCGCAGCTAACTGAAGCCTTGGGAGGGAGATTGTGGGTAACGGGGGACTACGGCACCCATAAAATACGAGCAGTTATTAGGAAGCATCATGAATAATACCACGAGGAGCTTGCCAGGAAAAGACTCACTTGCCACAAGTGCAGATGGCCCTCATTAAAAACAAAAAAACTCCAAAGTCTCTCCGAGAGGAGGCCTCGCTCTTTCAGCCCACGTCAGCCATGGTGAGACTGTCCCCTTCCCTCTTCCCAGTGTCCTCTGGGCTCATCGCCTCGCCCTGGGCAGCTCCTTCTCCTCGGCTTCCAACCTCAGATTAGCTCCCGAGCAAAGCCAGCCAGCATCACTCGCGTGTCCTTAAAGAAGTGTGAAGACCAGGGATGACCTGGAAGGGGCTGAAAGTGAGACTGGAGATGAGGAAGAAAGCCAGTGAAGAGCCTTTGAAGAGCAGACCACAGCGACCGCCGCCGGGACGCGTCACTTCTAAATAAAATGCTGTTTAAAATCTGTGGCCGTGCAGGGCTTCTATCAGAAATAAAGACGAATAGCTGCTTATCCTGACGCCGATCAAGTACTTCTCTGCTTACTCCACTTTGCAGGAACGGTGGCTAGGTCAAAGTAGGGGAACTGCCTTTCAATGCAGGGTTCCCTGTTCTGGGGTAGGGAGACAGGTGTTTGACAGTCTAATGTAGAGGAAAGAAAGACATACAACCGCATCGTACGATGCTTGGTACTGTCATTTTAAGGGGGTTGTAGATGTCTCAGGAAGGTCTGCTGGGCTCGCGAGCTCTTACACCATCTTCCACTGGCTGTGACGGAGCCCAGCTTAGCTCTCTAGTGCAAAGGGGCTCTGTCGTCTGGCCACGGCAGGACACCAAGAGACAGTTGGCCAAGCAGTAGTTCCTTCCTACAGGCTGTGTTGGAGAAAGAAGTTGGCTTCTCTGAAGGTCGCTGGGCTTGCACGGGTTCTGTGGGCCGGGTGTCCTCACTGACGATGAGGCGGTGGGGTGAAGGAACCTGTCCACCGGGCCAGGGCCGTGAGGTAGGCACCCAGCAGCGGTGACCAGTGGAGGGGACGTGGGAGCCTCTCCGGTTCCTGCTCAGGCTCTCCCAGAGACACCCATTTGCATTTCTACCTCAGTGTCTGGATGGAGTCGCACATGATAAATTCTTTCCTGTGTTAACTGGTGCTGGTTTGTTTACGTTCCTTTGAAACAAAAGGCCCGATTAGTGGAACCAGTGTGTGGCTCATTCTCCCATCTCCACTGCAAGATTTTCAAACAGAATCATTTCGCTTTCATACGTGCATTCGACTAATGTTTATAAAACCCCCTTATGAACTTCCTGAAGGGGCCTGGACTGGGCCGATGAACGTGAGAGCTGACGTGTGTATGTATGTTAGAGTTCCCGCTACAGCCAGGTGGGCAGGGAAGGTGTCTCTGTAAAGACACGGGAGCAGACGCCGGAAGGAGGCGAGGGAACACACATCGATGGTGCAGACAGAGCTTTGCATGATGCAGCGTCTCTGAGACCGGAATGTTTAGCATTTGAGAACAGAAGGCTCCGTGCAGTGAACGAGGACAGGAAGTGGGGAGTGGGGTTGGAAGGGAAGCCACGAGCCACCTCATGGGGGTGCTGGATCTGGATTCCAGCGTGGCTGGAAGACTCGGGGGTCCTGGAGAAGCCCAGTGCGGAGGAGGTCCGATTGGTGTTCCAGCAGGATGCTTCTGGCTAGGTTGTGGAGGACTGAGCAGAACGGGAACAGGAAGCAAGCTGGAAGAAGAGAGCCCGGGCTGGCTGCTCCCGCAGGATCCAAGCAAGACGGCGAGCTGGCTCTCACCGAGATGACGCTGGTGTAGGAGGTGAGAAGCGGGTGGGTTTGGGATGCGTTCCAGAGACGAAGCTCACCGGATTTGCTGCGCATCGGATGTGATATCGGAGAGAAGAAGGAGATTTGAGAATGACTCCAAGAATTTGGCCCGGGTAACTGGCAGAACGCAATTGCCATTGCCTGGGATGGGAGAGACGGGAGAGAAGCACTTGGGTACCAAAAGCAAGGAATGAAATGTGAAGCCAGCCTTCGGCGTAAAGCAGAGGGGTCAAAGCGGCTACTGATGTGCCAGGGGGCCCCCAGAGGAGAGTAAACGGAGACCTCATAGCTGTCGGCATCCAGGTGGCCCCGTGCCTACAGGACTGTGTGAGGCTGCCTGGGAGTGAGTCTAGACAGGGAAGAGGTGCCAGTACCAGGTGCCGGGTCCCCTCCTCATATGCAGATATAGAAAGCAGAGGAGCATCCAGCAGAGGGAGCCCAGGAGAAGCTTTTGCAAGGCGGGGAAGACAAGGAGCATGTGCCTCCTACGTTGCCAAGGAGAGAGAAATTAAATGGGCCTGGAGGGTCATTGTAGGGGGAGAGATTTCATGTGATTGTGTTACTTTGCCCTGGTTTTCTTCTACTTTTTTTTTCTTTTGCAGTGCTGAGGATCAACTTTAGGCCTTCCCACAAGCTGGCCAAGAGCTCTACCACTGATCTCTACCCTCGGAGCCTCTTTGGCACATTTTCGTTGTCTGGAAGACACTTGTGTGTCCTCCTTAGGCCACAGCTGGTCAGGAGCAAAGGGCCGAGTGTCTTGTGCAGGAGGAATACTCAATAAATGGCCACTATCTGGAGCCCAGCCACCAGAGCCCTTTCCGCAGAGTGCGGGAGTCTAAAAGCTCAGCCTAGACTCAGCACCTGCCACACACACGTTAGCATATACCAGGAGTGCTAGTAAGAAATATGGAACTGGCCTTATTCCAGGTTCCTGGCACCAAGCTTCTAAACCCTTAGTGTTCCCTGGGCGGGTCTCCGCTTCATGATTAAGGTGTCAGGAACATCTCCTGTTATGATAAGCCCCTTCCAAGGGTACTGGAGCTTTTGCTAATGAGGTAACTCTGGATGGACCCCAGACGGCTTCTGCGTGGGACCTGATCATCAGGGGAGCCAACCAGGGGCCAGAGCACGGGTGATCTCAGCAGCTCTGCCCTCTGTATGTGGGAGGAACGGGTGAGCCCTCAGTCACCAAAGGCCGGTGACTTAACCAGCCATCTCTTGTGACGGAACCCCCAAAAGAACCACAAATGGCAGGACACCGGGGGTCCTGGGACAGCTGAAGAGGGCATGGAAGGGGCCTACTGATGCCTCCCCAATTTTTTACACCCCCCCCCCCGCATCTCTTCCACTCCTCTGTTCCTGAATTGTGTTGTTATAAACCTTGAGAGTAAATATTTCCCTCAGTCTGGGAGCTGCTTTTGCAGTTTATCAAGTCCGAGGAAAAGTCGTGGAAACCCTGGCCTTATACCCAGGTTAGACAGCAATGTGGGCGCCTTGCAATGCCCTTGGGAGTGAGGGTAGTGCCATGGGACCGAGCCCCCAAGCCAGTGGAATCCAAAGCTAGCTCGAGGTAGTTGAACCGAGCTGTAGATCACCCAGTAGGAGTCAGAAAATTAGCTGGTGTGAGGGCAAAACCTACTCACAAATGGCACCAGAAATACCGTGAGGCTAGGCATGGGGTGTACACCTGTAAGCCACAGCACTTGGGAGGCTGAGATAGGAGGATCACAGCTTTGAGGTTAGCCTCAGAAACTTAGAGAGACCCTAGCAACTTAGCAAGACCCTGTTCCCAAATAAAAGTTAAAAAGGACTGAGGGTGTGTACAGAGGTAAAGCGTTCCTAAATTCAGTCCTAGCACCACAATAAAAAAAAATACTATAAATCAACTCAGAGCAGAACATAAGTGAATCCTACTTTGCAGAAATACTGAGATCTGCGATGAGAAAATAAATTTTCAGTCTCCAAAGCTTACAAGAGTTTCAGGTCTGGCACGGTTAAGAAACTCATGAAAAGAAAGGGGGGAAAATCAGAAAACCAACCCAGTAGAATATTGGCAAAGAATAGGAATCAGCCATTCATAGAACTGAAGAGCTGACAAGTATTTAAAGACAAGCTCATATGTGCTAAAAATTAGAGATGCAAAACGCAAACCCAGGCGGCGGTAGCCTGATACCACTGTTTTTTAGAGTTGGGTGATAGCGCTCTGTAGAGAGGAGACAGTGAGGCCCCTCGTGGGCTGCCGGAGAGAATTCGAAGGATTGCGGCCTTCACAAAACACAACTGACCAGGGACGACAATTCACAGCGAAGGCAGACACCTGACCCTCTCTACCCACCACCTCTGTCCTGGGAACGCACGTCCGACGTGTCGTCACGCAGCTGTACAAAAAAAGCCAGGTGCGGACATTCCAGCCACATGGCCGCTGGCGCAGCTGAGAGCAGGTGCTCAGCTCCCATCCGGCCTCGGCGGCTGGCTGGGTGACATGTCACACGCGTGCCAAGGACAATTAGGAGCAGTACAGGAGTCGAAGACAACCTGGATGACTTGCCAAAACAAAGAAAAACAAGCATACGCGTTTTCTGGTATTATAACATCTTTTAAATTATAGGTAAGTCAATAGCATTCATCAACTATATGGAAGTATGACTATATATTAGATAAGCATCAGCTACATTAGGAAGATATGCAAAGCTATCAGGCTATACCCAGGGCCAGCAAGTACAATACTTAAACATAGGTGTGGCGTGGACCAGCCTCTCCTGGGGTTCCTCCTGAAGTGCTGCGCCCCAAGTTCCAAACTCCTGGTATCCCAGATGCACAGACAAATGAGCAGGGAGAAGGTGCAGCAGAGCAGAGCGAATCTGTGTTGGGGCGTGCGTGCTGAGCAGGTGATGAGGACGAGCAGGAGGGCTTGCGTGCAGCGAGGTCAGCGCCACCTTCCCCGAGGTGAGATGGTAGGAAGTGGGAGCCCTAGGGAGAGCCCGCAAGGCCGCCTCGTAGAACAGCACAGGCGGCACACATACTGTGAACATACGGATCACAACCCAATGCCACACCAAACACAGAGGCGTCATCAAAAGTAGATTTGTAGTTCTTCGGGTGCAAGAGCTGATTCTCTCTATAAACTTCACCTCTCTGTTCTTCATTTGTTCATCAGCTGAAAATTCATCTACCCATCCACCCACCCATCTACCCATCCATCCACCCATCTACCCACCCATCCACCCACTCATCCATCCATCCATCCATCCACCCATCCATCCATCCACCCACTCATCCATCCATCCATCCATCCACCCATCCATCCATCCACCCACCCATCCACCCATCCATCCATCCACTCACCCATCCATCCATCCATCCATCCACCCATCCATCCATCCATCCATCCATCCATCCACCCATCCATCCATCCACTCACCCATCCATCCATCCACCCACCCATCCATCCGTCCATCCACCCATCCACCCATCCATCCACCCACTCATCCATCCATCCATCCATCCATCCATCCATCCATCCACCCATCCACCCATCCATCCACTCATCCATCCATCCATCCATCCACCCATCCATCCATCCACTCACCCATCCATCCATCCACCCACCCATCCATCCGTCCATCCACCCATCCACCCATCCATCCACCCACTCATCCATCATCCATCCATCCACCCATCCATCTACTCATCCATCCATCCATCCATCCATCCATCCATCCACCCATCCATCCATTTAGCCTTCTGTCCATCCATTTATCCATCCCCTTGGCAAGTATTTACTGGGCGGCCAACATGTGCCTGGAGCTACCCTGGAGACACTGAGGTGAGACTCGTTGAGACAATAGAAGCCCATGCTGCTGTCCTGGGGATGGGGCTCTAGCAGCATGCCTTGCAGCAGCTTTGGGGTGAATCCTAGTATCCCCAAGAAAGGCTCTGGGGGCTTTGCCTGTGGCTGGGACCTGGGTCAAGGCTTCCCTTGGTGTGCACAGTGAATTAATCCCACAGTGCTGAATTCAGCTCGGGAGCAGCCTGGGCACCCTGCCGCTCCTCACTGGCCACCCTCCTCGTCTCTGCAGGCTCCTTTTCCATAGAGACTCTGCTGCTCTGACACACCTAAGACATCTGCTACTGCTGGAGGCAATAACCCCAGTCGCCAGCTACCTCTACTCTGGGGCCTCAGTGGCTTCAGCATAGCGGCCAGTTCTGTTCATGAGCAGCCCCTGGAGACCAGGTAAGCACGGTCACGCCACAAACTCCAGGAGCCATGAAAACCACAGGGCCTTGCTGGAGCAGGCGTGTCCGGAGACATGGACAATGAGACCTCTCCCCCTACTGGCCTCCCAAGGATCTGCCCGAGCAACTGTCTCCATCTGGGAGGTGGCCAGGCTGTCTTCTGCCAGGCTGTGGGATAGTGACCTCTGCCCTCATGTTGGTGGTCAAGTCTTTTGGTAACTTGGGCCATTATCCATTGCCCTCTGGAACTCGTGGGCAGAAGGGCCACAGGACGCCTGCCCCTCACTCTCACAGAGATATTTGGGTCTCAGCCGATGTGCCATGGGGCTCTGTTCCAGCGGAATCAGCCGTGGTCTCAGCTGGAGCAGCATTGGCTGGAAGAGTGAGCTTCATGGTCCAGCCCCCGCACCCCAACTGTACTTCAACACCTCTCTGTCCCCTAGAAAGTTCAATTCAAGTGTGGCCCTGCCATCTGGGGAAACGGCGGCCCCCGGTCCTAGCTGGCTCATCGTACTCTCACAGAGACTCATCCTGGAGGGTTCTGCGGGGTCCCAGCGATTGCTGAAGTCTCACCTCGGCAAGAAGCTCTATTGGGTAGACGACGGCAGTGCTCTACAGAAGCGTGCGCCTGGGGGGCCTAGGCATCAGCACTCAGGGAGAAAGTGGCGGCTGCATCCGGTCCCCCGCGCCTCTGAAATCACCGTTGCCCTGGTAACTGGCAACCTCCTAATCACCAGTGATAACCCTGACTTCTCAAGCCATTTCTGTTTGCCCTCTGTGGCATTCAACCCCGGAGACACTCCTCCCTTCTGAAAATTCCCCAGCGATCTCAGGCTCTGTATCATTTTCAATGGACTATATTTCTTAGAGCAGTTTCCCGTTCAAAGTGAAACGGGACAAAGGGACAGAGATTTTTCGGATATGCGCTGCCCTCCCCCCCACACAGTGGAGTAGCGTCTCCTGTTAATCAGTATCTCACATCACAGCCACATGCTTGTGGAAACCGATGGACCTACACTGACAGATCGTTATGGGTTGACTTTAGAATGTGTCCCCCACAAAGCTCATGTGTTGAAAAGCACGGTCCCCAGTACAGAAAGGCCAGAGGTGGAGCTGGGCCAGAAGGCTGGTCACCAGGGGTGTGGCCTCGGGGACTCTATATGCCCCCAATGCCCTCCCTTCCCTCTCTCTCTGCTTCTGGATTCCAGGACTGAGACAGGTTCTTCTCCGCCAGGCGCCTTGCCTCCGCGGTTTCTGGCTGAAGCCAGCCCACCATGGACTGAACCTCTGAGATTGTGCGCCCCACTGTGCGCCCCATTAGCCTTTCCTCCTCCGAGCTGTTTTTATCAGACATTCTGGCCATCGCAACAGAAAAGCTGACCACAGCACACATCATTGTCACCCAGAGCGCCCAGGTCCATTCGAATTGACTGTTGATGACGAGCTTCCCAGGGTTCAAATGACTACACGAGGAGCCACTGTACAGTAACTATCGGAAGGCATATATGGCGGCCAGCACCCTGGGATGACTCCGCGCCTGGCAAAGCACAGGAAGTTATTTCCGCTGGCGACTCTACTGGTGTTGTTGCAGACACCATTAGAAGGTGTAACAATGGCAATTGCAACGTGACTCTGGTGAAGAGGTTTGTGCGTATGTCTGCAGAAAAGACTAGAAAGGAAATAAGATTGTGTCCAAGGATCCCTGCTGACCTATGCCTATAATTCCAGTACTTGGGAGGCTGAGACAGGAGGATTGCAGGCTTGAGGTCAGCCTTAGTAACTTAGTGAAACCCTGTTTCAAAATAAAATAATAAACCGGGTGTGGTGGCTCACGCTTGCAATCTCAGCACTTGGGAGGCTGAGACAGGAGGATCACAGTTCACGGACAGCCTCAGCTACTTAGGCCCTTTTCACCTCAGTGAAACTTTGTTTCAAAATAAAAAATAAAAAAAAATAGGGCTGGGGGTATAGCTCAGAGGTAGAATTCCCCTGGGTTCCATCCCCAGTATTGCAAAAAATAAATAAAATAAAATAATATAAAATAAAACAATAGCATAGGGCTGAGGGTGTAGCTCAGAGGTAGAATGCCCCTGGGTTCAGTCCTGAGACCAAAAAAAAAAAAAAAAAAAAGATTCTGTAAAAGGCTATGTATGTAAGGACTGGGTACCCATTGTTTTTCATGGTTTTGTTTATTTTTGTCTGTTTCTGTGTTCTGAGAAGTTTTGCATTTCCAGAAAAATAAAAATCAAGTGGAAGGTGTCTAGTGTCCCCATACACCACTTCTATGCACCCCACTGCCTGTTCCCTGTCATTTATACCTTTCTGGCTTTGGAACTCCAGGGCCGCTTCAGTTTACTCCAGTAAACCCCGCTTCAGCTGGCCTGCAGGGGAGGGAGCCAGCTGCTCCCCCGAGGCTGGGCTATGGCCATGAGACCAGGGAGGTCTTGTGACGGACAACATGCTCACCCGACGGCCGGTCCTCGGTCCGGTCCAGGGTGTGAGGATGGCGGCAGTGGATCCTACAGAGGGGTGCTCAGGTCAGCCGCACCGGGGCCCCACTGTCTTTAATGCTGAGAGGCCTTTTACCAACAGCTGCTCTGAATCAGAACTTCTCTCAAAGCAAATGATGCGCCCGCTTCGCTGAGGGTTGACGCATGCGCTGGGCTCCCTTCCCAGGGAGCACCGAGGGGCCTCAGTGCCCCAGATAATAGCTACAACTCTAACTCATTTACCTGGAGAAGCCCCAAAAGACAAGACCCGATTCAGTTCTTCTCAAAAGTTTCCATTTCCTTGGAGAAAGAAGTTCATGGCTAAAGATTAAACTCTTTTTTCTCTTAGTAACTTATAAGAGATCCGACTCCAGGCAGGCTCACAATTGCCAGGAGATGCCGTCTTCTCTCTAAGCAAGAGAAGGGTTTGTTTTCCCAGACATTATCTAATTAATTCGTCTTCCATGGATTAAAATACTTTTCGGATGCAGACACGCTGTGCGTTTTTAAAAATATATTATAATTGTAATTAAAACGATCACAAATTGTTCTTTTTCCAAATTGGTGTGTGTATTAGTTACACCAAGTGGCGGGTTCCAGCGTGGCCTAGTTGAGCACACATAAAGCATATGCTGATCAATTTCTCTCCCCAGTATCCCCTCCACCCTCTTCCCCTCCATAGCCCCCACTTCCTTCCTTTCCCCTTCCTGATCCACTTTTTGGTTTCATGAGTTTCTTTTTGTTGTTACTCTTTTGTGTTACAAAATACATGACACTTTTCTCTCTGACGTATTTCCCTCCTAAGCGTGGTCCCCAGTTCCACGCATTTCCCTGCACGTGACGTAACCGCATCCTTCTTCCTGGCTGAAGAAAGCTCCATTGCATACGTGGCCCCCGTTTCCTACCTCGCATCTGTGAAGGGGTCTCTAACACCACTACACTAAGCATCAGCATGCGTGCGTTCCTAAAGCATGTTGGCTTTGATTATTTTGGATAAAAGAGTGGGCTAGAGCTGGAGCGTGTGGCCGGCCGGTTTTGGTTTCCCAGGAGTCCTCCTGGGTGGTCAGTGGCCATCCTAACCTGCATCCCCACCAACAGGTCCGAGAGTGCTTCCCCAGCTCCATGCCAGGAAGCTGGCTTTCCTATTTTGCAAACAAAAAAATCCTAACTGGAGGTACCTAGGGGAAGCAGGAATTTCAAAGACTAAGGTTTTAAGAGCGTTCATAGCCAGTGGAGGCCACGGCTTCACGTAACTCCCTCTTGTTTCTCTGTTCTCCAGTGGCGAGCGCGCGTCTCTGGAATCCGGTTGCTAAGTGGAGTTGAACTGGTGTGAATGAGACGGAAGAGCCAGCCACGTCCCGAGGATGTGAAGGGGCGACCCTCTTCAACAGAAGCTTCTTTTCTTCCTCGTTGGCCTTCATACCAGGTGCTTTACACTAATTTAGACCCCTAAGCCCATTTTAATGAAGGTGTTGTTAACATAATCCTGTTTTTATGGGAATGTGAATTGCAGACATTCTTTAAAAATCTGTTCTAAACCCAACCTGCCCAGCACAACTCCCTTCCTCCCTTCCTTGGAGTCACTGGGCAAAAACGCAAATGCCTGAATTATCCTACAATTCCGAAGTAACGAAACTTTAGGATGATTTATAAAAATCAGTAGAGTGAGCCGTGCGCGGTGGGCACGCTTGTCATCCCCGCGCTTGGGAGGCAGAGACAGGGGGATCGCGCAGGTTCGGAGCCAGCCGCGTGCGCTGGCTTAGGAGACCCTGTTTTCAAATAAAAATGTGAAAATAGGTCTGGGAGTGTAGCCCGGAGGTAGAAGGGCTTCCAGGAACCCCAGTACCACCAAAAACAAACAAACAAACAAACAAAAAAAACCAAAAACAAAAATCAGAAGAGTAACACACCTGTCTTAGCCCCAGTTGGGGTAAATACTATTTCTAGCTCCTGAGAGCTCTCTTCTCTTCTCTTCTCTTCTCTTCTCTTCTCTTCTCTTCTCTTCTCTTCTCTTCTCTTCTCTTCTCCTCTCCTCTCCTCTCCTCTCCTCTTTCCTCTCCTCTCCCCTCCTCTCCTCTCTCCTCCTCCTCTTCCTCCTCCTCCTCCTCCTCCTCCTCCTCCTCCTCCTTCTTCTTCTTCTTCTTCTTCTTCTTCTTCTTCTTCTTCTTCTTCTTCCTCTCTCCTCTCTCTCTCTCTCTCTCTCTCTCTCTCTCTCTCTCTCTCTCTCTCTCTCTCTGGCTGTCCCTGCAGCTGCTGTAGAGGTCCACAGAGGACAATCTGCTCCTGGCACGACAGGGCAGAGCCCTCTTGAACCCGAGCCGGAGCCTGCTGGGAGACATGGTTTGCTCTTGAGCTCAGGGGACACCACTCAGAGTCACCCAGGCAGTGACCAGAAGGCTTCTAATATCTTCCCTCTGCTTTAAAATGCACAGCTCCCCTGCAGGCGCCTCCTTTCCCCAGCAGGTCAGCCTCGGGCTGGGTGGCCCAGCCCCGTTCCATCCTTCACGTCCCAGAGCTTGGCCTCGCGGTCTGCCTCCAGCTCAGTGACACTGGTCCCCCTTGCGGTCCTGGGGCTCAGCACTACACTCCTCTCTCTTTCTGCATGCCTGACCTCAGACAGCTGCAGTGGACAAAAGAGGAGACCCGGGCCCTGTGCTGGGCTGCAGCACACCGCCCTTCGTGTGGTGCGGGTGCTCCTACTGTGGCCCCTTTCAAGCCACCAATGGGTCAGCTCTGCCTCCAAAATCCCCTTACTCAGCAGTGTGCCCAGACTCACCACCTCCTCACCTCTACTGGTGCCGGCCGGGTGCGCTCACACACAGGGGTAAAGTTCAGGGAGGCTGTGTCCGGAGGACGCGGTTCATTGCTCTGGATTCCTGATCTTTTTATTTCCCCTGGGTCTCCTGAAACCTCTGGGCTCTGGGGCCGGGGACGAGTTTAAATCTGCCTGGTGAAAAGAGCTTCTGCAAATCCTGAATGCATTTGTTGAAAGAGCCGGGGCACATTCCCCGAGGGCAGCCCTCAGTGTTCTGCAGGTGATCGGTCTCTACCATTCCCTAAGACGGGAGGCAGGCTGGGACAGTGGGTGCTAATCCACACAGAGACATGGGCTGAGCTGGACACGCTTTCAGATGATCTTAATACCACCACTGAGAAGAGGAATCGCAGATGCCTCACGCTGGGGTCCCTGATGCAAGACTTGGCCATGTTAGGAAGCAAACCCCAAGCAACCCTCCTGGCCTGGTCTCTGCAAAGGTGTCCTGGGTATCCTCACAACTCCAACAGTGGTGACCACTGACCTGCCCGGTGGGGAGAGGTTCAGATAGCCGACCTTGGGACCACACAGCCTGGGTTCAGACCTGAAGGAACCGCCTTCGTGACCTCGGGGTTGGACTCTTTGTGCCCTCAGGTTCGCTGTTGGTAGGCCTGGTGACAGTAACAGTGCCAGTTCCAGCTGCAGCTCTGAGAAAGTCTCCACAGCCCCAGCCGAGACCTGTCTGCCGACAGCATGGCTGCCAGGGTAGCTCCAGTTGTAAATAAAGAGCCTCGTCTTTTTGTGCAGAGATCTGGATCCATGTGCACTGGTACGGAGTCTAAGAATATAACCAAGCAAGCCCACAGCTTTCTCCTCTGCAAATACTAGTTTGGTGTGTGTGTGTATGCACGCATGCGTGCGCACGCACACTTGTGCGTGTGTTGGGCGAAGTGGTGGGGGTCGGAAAGGTTTAGTGAAATTACAACAGTCACAGCTGCTTTGTAAAGAGTGCTTTTCACAAACCTGAAAATAACGCCATCAGCTTAGGTCGCCCTGACAGTCTCTGGGGTTCCCCAGGGCCCAAGTCCCCCCAAGTCCACAGAGGAGATGGGAACCGCCTTGTGAGTCAGCGTTAGAGGAGAAGAAAGCTGGGTGAGCTAGAGATGACGAGGCTGAGTAGCCATTAAGGAGGGCCTCTGTTTTGGGCTGATCTTGGTCCCTGCTGCAGAGGGGCTGACCGGCAGGCTCCAGAGCATGACCAGGCAAGTGCCCATCTCTGAGCGGCCCGTAGCTTAGGGAGAAAGTCCCTGCCTGCCTGCATTATTACGGCGGCTTACGTTGCATCTCCCTGACATGCCGCCTTACGTTCAATTTCTCAAAAACCCACTTGCTGAGCCAGGTGTGGTGGTGCGTATCTGTGACCCCAGTACTTGAAAGGTTGAGGCAGGAGGATCGCAGGTTCAAGGACAGCCTCAGCAACATAGAGAAACCCTGTTTCAAAACAAAAAATACATAAGTATAAATTTAAATTAAAATGGGCTGAGGACATAGCTCAGAAGTAAAATATCCCCGGGTTCCATCCTCAGCATCATAAAATCAACCACCCAACCAAACAAATAAACACCTCACTTTTTGTTGTTATTGTTTTATTTTGATAAATGCGTTTTGGTGGACTGGTCATGTAGCCCGATGTCTTCACCCAACTGTGTGCTTCCGTCCCCTAGAAAGTACCTGAAAAGCCGGGCGTGGTGGCACACACTTGTAAACCCAGCATTCGGGAGGCCGAGACAGGAGGATCGCAGTTTGCTGACAGCCTTGGTTACTTACTTAGTGAGGCCCTCTGCAACTCAGTGAGACCCTGTTTCAAAATAAAGACTAAAAAATAGCGCTGAGGGTGTAGCTCGGAGATAGAATGCCCCTGGGTTCCATCCCTAGTACCACACACAAAAAAAGTACTTTCAAGACTCACCCCACCCCAAACATTTAGGGAAGGACTCTGGAAAATACTCACCTTGTTAAGGCAGGGGACCCTGTTCAAAGTCGGCCAAAAGACACGTGGCTCAGTGGGCCAACTGCATTATGACAAATGGCTCGGGGAGAGTTTGTAAAGAGGAGCCACCGTGTAGGGGACTGAATAACAGACCTTAGCGAGGGCCCGTAAGCTGTGCGTGAGGCCCGGCCGCCGCCGGCCTGGCGGGTGGAGGATGGCCTGGCCAGCTGACTTTGAGACGAGGATTCTGGATTCTGCAGCACCTGGCAAGTGGAGGGAGGAGCATGGAACAGCCAAGGGCCTGCGCAGAGCTCTCCTGACTGCTTGGGTGGGTTTCAGTTCTCCACCCACAGGCCACAGGGCCTCGTTCCATCCACCACACTGAACACCCCGCTTCCTCCGCCTTGGCGCTCGGCTGAGAAACACGCTGTCTAACTATATTCTCCTCTGGACGCAAAAGGTATGAATTAGACTTTTGCGTATCTATTTATATCGTGTTCAAATTCTTTAATTTTTTTAAAAGGGGAAGGTTTTCAAGAAGAATCAAGAAGGTTAAACTTCATATCTAACTATTACTTACCATTACATTTCAGGGGAGGGCTTTCCTACTACTGTCTGTAAACTTTGAAATCAATGGCCACTGAAAATTTGCCGGTCCTAAAGTCATCTGTCTGGCCTATCTAGACATCTGTGTCGCGCTCCAGTGCGGCCACTAGAGGGAGCACGTGTTACCGAAGGCACCTGGTCCTCCCATCCCGGCGCCTGGGAGGAGGACGCTCACCCTTAACATGTGGGAGGGTGCACCGTGTGTCCTTCTTGGCATCTGCTTTGCAAAAATACTGAGAAAATGGAGAAGAACGAGGTCTCTGAGGGACCAGTGCTCACTGGCAGTGTGCTGTGTTCCTGGAAACCCCAGCATCCCCAAAGTAAGAGCCAGGCTTGATCCTGGTCGGAAGTCCTAGGGCAACGCCCAGCCTCAAGAAGCGCAGCCTGCCTCCAGTGCTCCTTCTCTGGGCGGAGAACGGAGCTGTGGATTCTGATGCTGAATGCAGACGAGCTGGCCTAATGTGCAAAGAGGGGCGGGGAATCCAGAAGAGAGCACAGCGGCTGGCCGGAGTCAAATTCCTCCTGATGCCCTCGGGTGCCAGGGAGCCTGGCTTTTCAGTCATACATAACAAGCTGAAAGGGTTTTCCCATGAGAGGAGCGGCAGGGGAGTGTGCCTCGTTGCTTCTTAAAAGAGGTGCCTGAGAAATACTGCCTACACTCATTTGGCAAAGTTGATAAGTAATTTATTTCTCCCTAGAAGGAAATAGAATGTCCAAGTTACATGATCACGTTTGCATCTCTTTTCTGGTAAGGAGGAACTTTCTTTCTCTAGGTTCCAATTAGACCGCAGAGGGCTTGAGAACTCCTCTGAAGGACTCTGCTGGCTTGGGAACGGAGCCAAGGCAGTCCGTTTTAAGGGCGGTTTACCTATTGGAGGCATTTCTCCGGCAGTGTGGACTGAATGTCCACTGCATGTAAGAGGATAGGGTGCCTTCAGAGCCGGAAGACAAACAATTCAGTGATGTAGGCACAGTGTGGAACAGGGCAGCAGCTCAATAAGTGATATGTAAATGAAGAAATGAAGACATTATTTATTTTTTTATTTATTCATATTTGGTATGGTTCTGGGGGTGGAGCCCAGGGTTTTTTTTTTTTTTTTTTTTTTTTTTTTTTTTTTTTTTACCTCCAGGCTATACTCCCAGACCTATTTTATACTTTATTTGAAAACAGGGTCTCACTAAGTTGCTGAGAGCCTAAGGAGCTGAGGCTGGCTTCGAACCTGTGTGACCCTCCTGCCTCAGCCTCCCAAGCGCGAGGATTACAAGCGTGTGCCTCCATGCCCAGCTGAAAGAATACTTTAAAAGAAGAAGACCCAGGGAGTTGAGGAGACACAGAGAAGGGGCGATGGCCTGGTGGGAGAGGTGGACATGGCATCTCAGAGATGCCAGGTCAGGGCTCAGAGATGCCAAAGGGGGGTCAGGGCTAATGGATTTGGGGGACAGGGGCATTCTGGGCAAAGAGCGAAGTGTGTCCAAAGTCACCGAGAATGAGGCAGTAGGTGTGCTGGGAACGCTGCTGGGAGCGCAGTCTCACCAGAACAGAGAGCTAAGCAAGAGACCGCAGGAGTCTCAAGGAGAAAAATGACCTTAAAGGTAATTTTGATACCTGTTCACGTTAATCATGGTCACAACCAACACTGCTACTCAAGGTCTTCATGCAAACGAAAATACTTAGAGTCACAGCCATGAAAGGAAGGCACTCTGAATTCTTATTTTCCTCGTTCTGCAAATGAGGAAACTAAGGTGTAAAGAATTCAAGACATATTTACAAAATGCCTTGGCTTCAACGCACTCTTACTAGTACTTAAAAATATTTTTAAAAATGGCAGCACCTTGGGGGCGGGGGCTGTAGACGAGAGAGGTGTTGCTTGTGCTGAATGAGATGAGTCAGACCCGGGAGGTCGAGGCTTGTATGTCTCTCCTCGTCTGTCTAGAGAAGAAAGAAGATAAAGAAAGATAAGAAATGAAGGAGGAGGAGGAGGGGAAGAAGAGGAGGAGGAGGAAAGAAACTCACAAAACTCACAAAATGGAAGAGAGGCTCATCGAGTGGGGGAGGAGACTGGGGAGGGAGGAGGGAAGAGAAAGGGGGGTCCCGGAAGAAAAGGACCAAACTGTGCTGTGGAAATATCTGAATATATCGCTACGAATCCACGATCATGGATAATGACAGTGCACCAACCAAAACAAATAAGAAAGCAAACAGATGTCCTACAGTCTTTCATGAGCTGTCTCTTGGGGTGACAGTCAAAGGCTGAGATGGATAGACCACTTTTTTAATCAAGTTTAGCTTTATTAGTGTTTACCAATAAATACCAGGGGAAAAGTTAAGTCATTGGAAGACTTGTTATAGTTAGAGATATAAAGTCCCCTAAACAGCTCATTTGTTAATGTTCAGGGTTGATATAATTGAGTCGTGGGGGTCGTAACCCCCAAAGTGGAGAACTTTATCACAATGGGTCTCCCTGGGTGGTACCGGGTAGGACTGTAGGGTGTGGCTGGAGGAGGTGACCCCTGGGGTGCAGCCTTGGAGTTTTATATATGTTTCCTCCTCCTGTGGCTCCTTTACTAATTCCCACCTCCATGATGTGAGCACAGTCCACCTCTCTCTGCCTTCCTTCCACCACCATGTCCTGAGATCTGTGGTCCCTGACCTCACACAGACAAAACTCGAAACCATAAAAAACCCCTCCTTTCCTCTAAATTATATGGTCAATATTTTAGATTTTAGCTGCAAAAATGCTGGCAGATACAGGACTTTTGCATCTTAGACTAAGCCATTACAACTTGAATCAAAATAGAAGAGGTATAACATTTCATATGACTTAATTTACTCAATTGTAAGTTCTAGTAGCCAAGCCAAAGAAAACCTAGTTAAAAATCATCAACGTTAAAAGTAGAGGCTTGAGACTGAGAAAATTAATATTTGTACTTCAAGCAACTGCTTAACTCTTAGGAAAAGTATTTACCTTTATATAACATAAAGTTATACCCGTGCTCAAAAAATGAATTAATTTTCAGATAAGCCAATAAAAATGTACTATAAAAGAGCCAGGTGTGATGGTACACACCTGTAACCTCATTACTTGGGAGGCTGAGTCAGGAGAGTTGTAGATTATAGGCCAGCCCCAGCAAGTAGTGAGACTCTGATCAACCTAGTAAGACCCTGTTTCAAAATAAAAATAAAATAGGGCTGGGAGTGTAGCTTGGAGGTAGAATGCCCCTGGATTCAATCTCTAGTATCACAGAAGAAGAAGAAGAAGAAGAAGAAGAAGAAGAAGAAGAAGGAGGAGGAGGAGGAGGAGGAGGAGGAGGAGGAGGAGGAGGAGGAGGAGGAGGAGGAGGAGGAGGAAAGAAAAAAGGAAGGAAGGAAGGAAGGAAGGAAGGAAGGAAGGGCATAGAAAACCAGTTCAAGACTACTTTTAGAGTTTTTCCTGTAATTAAATACCTGTAATGTCCACAGCACAGTTGTGCTAGGGCAGTGGGATAGGTTGCCAAGAAACCAAGAAAGACACCCAAAGACGGCGGGGGTGAACACATTGGAGAATGCTCAGGGGAAGCACAGGGTGGCGGGCCGGTTGAGCGCACCTCCGTCGCTCACGGTGTCTGCTGCGCCACCTGGAGATTACGCCTCCGATCCTCGTGGCACGTTGGCGTGGGGTGGCTGCCTGGATGAGCGCGTCTGTCTACGAGTGCTCTGGTCGGCACTGTTATCCCAGAGAGAGGTCTGATGGTCAGCTGCAGAAGCGGCGGCATCAACCGTTGGCTTAGTTTGCTTTGTTTCTTGTGTGACCAGCACCCCAAAGAGCAGGTGTGTTGCACGTGTGCAAGAAAACAGCTTTCTCTGAATAACTCTCACTCACTCCAGTTCGCGGCACAGAAGGCTGGCGTCCTTCCACATCATCTTCATCTGGGCATGGGCTTGGGACAGGTCTCATTGTTCTGTAGGCTTGGCTAGGCCCTCGTGAAATGAAAGGGTGTTTTGGGGACATGGCATTACTGTCGCTTTTGTCTTTAAGGATTATACAATGGTATTGCCATTTAAAATTTTTTATTTTTATGCTATGCTCTTTGGAAAGTCCCGGAACATTCTGCATAAGAGCAATTAAAAAATAAAGACACACATTCCCCTTGAGTAATAAATCATTCACAGATTAATGTTTCCCTTGTAAGTGAGCCCAAGTTTAGTATCTTCGATTCTGTTTCTGCTCTAAGGAAGCTAAGGAACCTGGGCTAGGCAGCCAGGTTCAGAGGTGGGAGGAGGTAGATCATTGGGGTGTGGCTTTGGAGACTGGATATGTCTGTCTGTCTGTCTGTCTGTCTGTCTGTCTGTCTCTCTCTGTCTCTCTCCTCTCTGGCCACCAGAGGTAAGAGTGGTTTTTTTCTTCCTCTGCCATACACTGACGTGCTACTGCTGTGACCCCTACCTTGGAGCAGCCGATCATGGGCTGACTTCTGCAACCGTGAGACCCAAATAAAACTTTATTCTTCTAAGCTGTGCTCGTCAGGTACTTTGGTCACAGAGACAAAAGAACAAAACATAAAAAAAAAAAGCTGACTAAATCATTAGAGGTGGGGAGGAGTATGCAAAAATGTCTGAACTTATATTTTGTGGCCTTCCAGAACTCAGCACTTCCCACAAGTCTAAAGTTTCTCTCATTCTAGAATATTCAATTTTTTTTTTTTTTTTTTTTTGGTGATACTGGGGATGGAACACTTCTACCTCCAGGCTACACTCCCAGACCTATTTTTTATATTTTATTTGGAAACAGGGTCCCTTAAGCCAGCGCGGCTGGCTTAGAACCTGCGCGATCCTCCTGTCTCTGCCTCCCAAGCGCGGGGATTACAAGCATGCGCCGCCACGTCTGGCTTTGTTCAACTCTTTTTTATTTTTTGAGATTAAATTTTCTAACATACTAAATGAAATTTTAAAGCATTGATGAGCTTTTTAAAACTGATGTGGGCGTTGATAGAGTTAGCCAACGCTTCTCCAGTCTCCAAACTAGAAACTCAGACCCTCAAAATTTAAACTAGGGAAGCCTAATTTATGAAAGTGTATTACATCCAATTTAGAGAAGGACTATAAATTTAAATGAATTTAGTTAATTAGAATTTTGATTTAAGTTTGTTCATTTCATTAATAAACATAAGTAAAATTTCAGTTTAAAATTACTTTTTCTCCTTAGTGGTGCAAAAATTAGCAAAAAGTAAGGCTGTGAGATACTGTCGTAGACAATGAAGTGAGGCTATGGCTGGGGGAGGGAGCTAACGCTCACACAGTGGGGACGCAGGCGGGCTAGGACCCTGCCCACACCGCCTGCGGCTCTGTCTTATTGCTGACTGGCCTGGGAGCGTGAGCCTCCCTGCTACCAACCCTGACCTCCACAGGCTGCCCCTGCCTCCGTGACCTTTTACCAGTTGATCACGGCAAATGGTGAATCCTGAGCCCACTGCCTGGTGGCCGGCTCACAATGACCCACACGTGCTAACACGGTCACGGGGCTCCGTGGAGCATCTCCGCTGGCCTGGCTGCTTCGTGGCGTGAACACGCCCACCTGTCAAGGTGGGTCAGTCCCCGGTGCCGCCTGGTCAAAGGCTGCCCACAGGACTGTCAGGCGTCTTCCCTGACCTCTGTACGACCACTTATTCTCCTCTCCAAACCGTAGAGAGAACATGTCACAGCCGAGCCCAGCGTCCCCCCGCAGCCTCCTTCGTCCTATCTGCCCCTTTGTTTTCCTGACGTGCTGTCCTCTGTCCATCACTTACTGGTGAAATGCTGTCCAACTGTAAGGTTACACTCAGGTGTCATCTGTGGTAGGAATCCTTGCCCCATGCCCCCTTCCTGTCACCAATTTGCAATTGAGACCTCCGCCCACACGTCCTAGGAGCTCACTGGCAGCCCCCCCACCTCTGCTCTTCTCTGTCCCCCCTCCCTTCCTCTCACATATCGACAGATTCTCTGCAGGGAGGACAGAGCCTTGTGGAGAGTACTGGCCTCAGTTTCTCCTGCAGAGCCAAGGACTGGGGAAGCGTCGACCGACTCCATCAACCACTACATTACTTTAAAAGCGCTCATAAATGCTTTTGTTTATTTGTCTGTTTGTTTGTTTGTTTGTTTGTTTGTTTATTGTGGGTCTGGAGATGGAACCCAGGGGCATCCGACCTCTGAGCTACAACCCCCTTGGTTGAAGAAAATTGTCAATGAAAATCAGAAAACATTTTGATGTGAATGCAAATTACAACACAGTGTTTGAAAGTGTGTGAGGTGAGACCTGGCTGCCCCTGCCAGGGCTGTGGCTCCTGGTCTGGCAGCTGCCCAGGTGCCTCCCAGCTTCATGCCAGACCCTTGGAAATTACAGTAACATGATTATTTTAGAAAGGGAAATGGTAGCAAGATAGTGAAAGACCATGGAAAACAGAAAAATGAGACCGAAATTCAGTGAAACCAAAATCTGGTTCTTTGAGATCACCACGGTTGATAGCCAGAATAATACAAATTACTAATATCAGGAAAGAAAAAATAAAGACACCACTACAGACCCTACAGACATTAAAAACACTGCTAAAGGAATACTATGGATAACCATATGCTCATAATTCAAAACCTAAAGGAAGTGGAAGTCAGCCAACCAACTTGGTAAATTATGTTGCTAGCGGTACATTAATGGTAGGTGTACATTTTGCTCTGTATTATATCACTGTTTGGGTATTACTTAACAACGTAAAAAAAGTGAGAAAAACTGAGACCTTCAGTGTAGTACCAGAAAAGATATAGAATTAAAAATGAAAATGAGTCATAGAAAAACGACTTCAGGATTCTGCATTCCAAAAACAAGAACCCAAATGGCATGGATGCTTGGAATGACTTTTCTCCTTCCTCCTAGTCCCGAGCAGGGCTGCAGTGTGGCTTGCTGGCACAGGCTGGGGTTCAAGCAAGGCTTCAGCTTCTCTTGCCCCAGGGCCTGCTCATATTCTCCCCAGCTTCATGGGCCCCTGGAGGCTAGACTACTGTAAAATCAACGGTTTAACCTGTGGTGCTAAGGCGTATCCAGTGTTCACATTTTAGCATCATTGGCTCTGCCCTGCCTTATCTTTTTTCAGACAGATCTCACTTAATGTCTGCTTTCTCTGCAATTTCCAACATGCTTTAGAGTAGAAAACAAAAAGGCAAATTTCAGGAGATTTTGTAGCGAGGAAAATGATTAAGGTTTTACTCCACAGTAATTAGTTTTTTTTCCCCCACATTAGACTTTCTTTGCTTGGACCAGAAAGTGCAGTTGGAAATTAAACAGTGATTTAATCAGTTCTCCTGAGAGTTCAGTCAGCATTACGCTTCTTGAGTTACCAGTGGAGAAGTCGAGGTGCAGCCTGCATGCTAAGGGCACTCTGGCAATCTAATAATTATTCATTCACAATAGCATGGCTGTATTTTATTCCAGTAAGTAAATTCTCGAAGGTCATTCATTCCTGGGCCCTGATTAATAATACTATTGACATACACACGAACAGAAACCCCAGCTCAATGCAAGGAGCACGAAATTGGAGCTTGCAGGTTTTTAAAAAGATGTCTAAAGGCATACTGTAAAAATTCATAACAGGAAAGCACTCAATGAAGTTCACGGTCTTTCACTGCTAAGACTACGCCTTATTACCGTCTGCCGTCTATTTCCTGACTGAACGTTTGCATCATTGCTGTTGATTTCCCCTAGTGAAACTCTGGGAATAGAAAACCATGTTTTGAAATCCAAAATGTGAAAGCACTATGAAAATGAAGAGCTGCCGACTCCGTCCATTTTTCCTCCATCATCCAAGAAGACATCGGGACCAGTTGATAACTGGAAAAGAGCATCAGGGTGCATGCGGCTAGAGGACAGGCAGGCAGACGCCCTGAGCCAGAGCCAATTCGTAGATCCAGATCTGGAGCGCCAGAGGTCCTGTCGGAGTCGCCGGTGATCTTCTGGGGAGACCTCTGCAATTATCTTCAAGATGTTAGATCTATGCCTGGCGTGGTGGCGCACGCTTGTAATCCCCGCGCTTGGGAGGCTGAGACAGGAGGATCGCACGGGTTCGAAGCCAGCCTCAGCTACTCAGTGAGGCTTCCAGCAACTTAGTGAGACCCTGTTTCCAAATAAAATATTTTTTAAAAGGTCTGGGCATATAGCCCGGAGGTAGAAAGCCTCTGGGTTCCACCCCCAGTACCACCAAAAAAAAAAAAAAAAAAAAAGATGTTATATCTAGATGAGTGAGCTTAACTTTTATAAAATTCCCAAGCAATGCATGTGCTTATTGGATGCAAAATGTTCAGCGGTTTCTGCTAGAAGCAGTCAATTCAGGGGCGGAGCTGAGAGGCTGGGGGTCAGCACGGTGCAGCTCGCTGCCCTCGGTGTTACTAGCTGCAGCCTGGGCCTGGATCCGGAGACGAAGCCAAGGAGGAGCTCGGGCCGGCAGCCTCGCCTGTGCTCCGCTCCTGCCTCCCAGACTGTGCTATTTCCTGGCACCCCAGCCAATCTTCAACTGCCTCTGGAGACACAAGAGGCACCTCTGCCTCCCACACGGAAACCCAAAAACAGCAGAGCACATCTCCCCCTGAAGCAGCCCTCACCCAGGTGCCAGTGGGACTTGGTATACCAGTACTCCAAATTATCCTTTCTGGTGGGATAATTCTGAGATGTATGCTGTATACCAATTCCCAGAGGCCCCCCACGCAGGAGAAGCCCCCCACCAGGTCCACTGGGTTACTGGCTTAATAATGCGCTTTGCTGATCACCTTCTGAGCCCTACTGGCTGCCCCTGAGCCTCCCAAGCAAACCATTTACTCTTGAACCCTTATCTCAAGAGTCTTCTGGTTGGGGAAACCGGGCTGAAACCAGCCCAGCTCTGACCGCAACCCCTTAGCTCTAGCAGTCTTAAACAACCACCATATTTTCTGGCCCCTCTTTTTGAAGAATGCGTTTCCAAATGCTCAGGGGTTTCCAAAGGTCTCAGCGGAAGCAAAATGGTCACTAAGGCACCCACAAGAGGCCACAGAGGCAAGATTGGCTTCCTTGCTGTTCCTCCATTGTGAGCACCCTTGGGATCCGGGGGTCCTGGTGCCGAGCTCACTGTGTACAACTGACTTGGGGAATTATTAGTGCGCGTATCCTCAGACTCCTTCACTGCTTGTGTTTCTGTCTCTGTCACCTAGAGTATTGTTAGGTTGACACCAAATTATTTTTATAATAGGTTTACACAGTCATGAAAGATATAATTCCTCAAGTATTCAACATATTGTGATTTTAAAACATTCCTGTCACATTTATTTTTCATATCCTGAGAGTCACAATACAAAACGATTTATACTGTCACCCAGTTTCTTCCATTTTGTTATAAATTTTTTCAAATGTACAGAAAAGATAAAATAATTTTATATTGAACACCCAGCTACGCACCACCTAGATTCAACAACTAACGTTTCTATATCTGGTTTATTATATATTTCTCCGTCTCTGCACCACCCGAATCAGCCAGCAAACCGTCTAATTTCTGAGCATTTCAAAATAAGTTAAAGACATCAGAATCAGACACTTCTCAAATTTAAAAAAAACCTTCAGTATTTGAATGATTATCTAGAATTCAATATTTGCTTATAGATTTCTCTTTTGAGTTAAGTTGGTATCAATAAAATGCAGAACACTTTTAGGTATATCGCGTGAATCTCAAAAGCTTATCAAATCAAGAACATCACTTTTATCATGAGAGGTGACTTCATCTCCTCCGTTTCCTCAAAGCTGTGAGTCTTCTCTTCCCTCCCCCTTCCTTCCTTCCTTCCTTCCTTCCTTCCTTCCTTCCTTCCTTCCCTCCCTCTCTCCCTCTCTCCTCTCCCTCTCCCTCTCCCTCTCCCTCTCCCTCTCCCTCTCCCTCTCCCTCTCCCTCTCCTTCTCTCCTCTCTCCTCTCTCTCCTCTCTCTCCCTCTTCCCCTCCCTCCCCTCCTCCGTCTCTCCTTTTTTACGTGGTATTGGGAACTGAACCCAGAGGCTTTTTACCTCTAAGCTACACCCCCCCAACCCTATTTATATTTTTGTTTTGAAACCATCTGGCCAAGTTGGTCCTGAGGCTGGTCCTGAATCCGAGATATTCTTGTCTCAGCCTCTCAAATACTAGGATTTCAGATGTGTGCCTCCACACCCAGCTTCACTGCACATTATTTCAGCCTGTTAAGAAAATTCCTATAAACAAAGTCACACTAGGCACATTCTTTCACTCGGCATAATGATTCTAACATTTACCTATATTGTCGTGTGTGCCACCGTAGACAAAATATCATAGGAACGGGTTTTCAGCACTGTGAAGAAAATATCATAGTAATAGTTACCACGTAGGAATTGCCTTTTGTTTGTCATTGATAAACTTTACAACAGGCTTATGAAGCTGATCTTGTTCCTAATTTAAAGGTGAGGAAACTGGAATCCAGAGAAATAAACTGACCTATGTTAGGGTCCGAAATTGCACCCCTTAGAAAAATATTGTGCCCAAAGCAGCCCTTCCAAGGGCTTAGTCGGATCAGAGCCGATTTCTAGCACAATGGGAAGTTTGCAGGTACACGCCGCTGCTCAGCCGCACAAATATCTGGGCCCCATCGACTTCGAGCAATAATTGAAAATTTGCTTTCAGCCTGCAGTATCTTTGATACGGCTGCTGGCACTTTGAACAGTGAATGAAAGTTACAGCTGGGGAGAAGGGCAGAGAGAAAGCGTATTTATGCAGGAGACTTTACCTCTTTATTCGGAAAGAGATGCTACACTTGGGAGTTCCCGGTTCCGTGCCATCGGCTCGCGAAGACCTGCGTGCCTAGCAATGAGTTTCAAATCCTTGCTGGATCGCACCTAAGTTATTCGCCGGTGCGTCTATCTTCTCCACCTTTGTGGAGTGGGGCTGATCCTTCGGGCACCTCGGCCCCCCCAGGGGCCTCCCACGCGGCCCATTACATTTATGGTAAGTCATAAGTGTGCAGCGTTGCACTGAATGTATTATGAAGAAATCATATTATATTGACACAGGCTATTTGGGAACCCCAAGGAAGAATAACTCTCGGGGAAAAAATAGAGCTGCTCTTACGTTTTACTGCATTGGCACTGAAGGGATCGTAAATCCTGCGAAATCCCCCGCTTTCCCTCCCCAAATTACGGAGTGCTCCTGGCTCTGCGCCAACACACAAATGGGTTGGAACTGCCACACCCCAAAATAAAACGGCATCCGGAGGCCGAGGCAGGAAACAGGGTGTGCTTGTCACTTGGCCCTGTTCTGCCCCAGCAGGGGCCTTCCTTAGATGGCTGCGCCTTCATCTTGGATTTACAGTCTCTAGCACTAGAACAATTTTCTAGAGCAATTTTCACTTCTTCCTAAAGTACCCAGTGTCAGGTATTCAGTCACAGTGGCACAAAGCACGCTAAGAAGGCGTGGAAATCGTGTTGGTAAAGCTGTTAAAAATGATGATAGTATTGTCTGGTAATGTTAACATCAGTGTGTGTGTGTGTGTGTGTGTGTGTGTGTGTGTGTGTGTGTTTATACTGGGGATTGGATCCAGGGGCATTCTACCTCCGAACTGCAACCCCAGCCCTATTTTATTTTGAAACAGGGTCTCACTAGGTTGATGAGAGTCTCACTACTTGCCGGGGTTGTCCTTGGACCTGCGAATCTCCTGTCTCAGCCTCCCAAGTACTGGGATTGCAGGTATAATCCCACCACGCCCAGCTCAGAGAAAATTATTTGAGGTAAACCACTGCCGAGTGTTCTGAGTGCAAAAGTATCCCGTAGACATCATTCGAACGAGATGAATAAACACACATGTAGTCTGTAAGTATGAACTCTGGCTTGCGGATTCGGCTATAATGCATACAGGAATTCATCAGAGGAAGTAAGCATAAAATTTATGGACTAGGGGTTGGACTTAGGGGAATTCTGCCTCCAAGCTATACCTCCCAGCACTTTTTATTTTTTATTTTGAAACAGAACCCCACTAGGTTGTCGAAAGTCTTGCTAAGTTGCTAAGGCTGGCCGTGAACCTGTGATCCTCCTGTCTCAGCCTCTCAAATACTGGAATTACAGGCATGGGCCACCACACCCGGCTGTAATATTTAAAATGACAGTGGGGCATGGTGGCACATGCCAGTACTCCGGGCACTTTGGAGACTAAGACCAGAGGATCACAAGTTAAAAAATAAGCCTCAGCAAGTAGTGAGACTCTCAGAAACCTAGTGAGACTCTGTTTCAAAATAAAATTAAAATAGAGCTGGAGGCTCTATTTTATCATACTGGGGGGCTCAACCCCAGTATGACAAAAATCTATATAATAACACAGGACTGAGCTACATTTCTTCACACGGCTTTTTGTGATTTTAAAAATCCATTTCATGGCTTTATCTCTGACACATTGATCCTCTAGCCGGCACAAACAGAACTGAGCTTCACTCCTAAATTTTCGTCTAGGCCGTTATCATTTATTATTTCACAGTGTCACAGACACCACAATGGTCTGCTTTGGGAAAATGTGCCCTTGCTGCAGGCACAGAGCTATAATCAGAGGGCTGCTGCTATTTTTTTTCTAATCCTGAAAACGATTACAGGGTGATTTACATTTTATTTTCACCTCCTCTCCGCTTATAGATGCAGAATGGAAGCAACTGAAAAGCAAGACAGACCCGCGGGACGCCGAGTTTGCGGCGCCTTGCCTGGTAGGCTCATGCAGACCGCAGATCCCTTCCTAAGCTCTGAGCCGGGCTGCGGCCTAACGCTCTTGGAAATGGCCAATTCCATTCGGGGAGTAAAGAACGGAATAGTGAGGTCGCTGCAGAGACGGCTGCAGAATGAAACCCAGAAGCAAGAAACACGACGTGTGTGTGGCTGGGACCGGCAGCATCTCTCCCAGAGCAGAGGCTGCTACCCCAAAGAGCTTCCGTCTCTCCTTCTCTTGCAGGTCTTTGGTGCCCACGGACGCCACGCCTGAGTGGCTCAGGTCTCACTGCTCTGTGAATGTGGCTCTCGTGTATACAGGGATTCAGGCCCTACGTGCTCTGTGGTCTTGTCTCGCCGGCCCTAGAACTTCCTATTATTACTGTAATTTATCGCCACTTCAAATTCAGTCCAAAAAAAAAGTGCTTGTCTGGAGATAAAAAAAAATAAAAAGCAAAAATTCTCAATTCAACAATGAGAAAACATAAAATTTAAAAATGTACCTTGATTCTATTTTAAAAACTACATGAGCAGTCAAAATATGAGGATGCCTTAACCTGTGCCCCGCTACTTAAAAACTGTCAGCTCTGAAGGTTTTTTTAATGTGCATGGTAAAAAGAAGAGTACATTAAACTCGCCTCCAGCTAAAAAATACACCCTGAGTATTCAGGGGAAAGTTGGTATAGAAGAAATCATTAAAAGATTTATCTACATTATTAATAGGAGCTCTTTGGCATGGCAGTATATACTCAATATCATCTATCTTAAGTGCAATATACTGGAATAGGAACCAGCAAATGTCCAATAACTCAGTGTGATCTTAATTAGCCTGAGTCATATTCTGAAATTGAGGCATAAAGTCACTAAAGATACAGTGTTTTCTGTTCACGATGAGAAAAGAAGGTGCTGTTCAATACATGGCGATCAATGTTGATCAAACGTGACAGCTGTGGGCGATCCTGCGAGATTTATGTGAATCAATCTATTCTCACAGGAATTCTGTGACTTGGAAACAATGACCCCTTTAGATTATAGGCGAGGATACTAGAATATGGGAAGGTTGACCAAGATTCCAAAGCCACATGTGACGGGGCCAGGTGTGCATCCAGATGGTTAGGTCAAGATGTCAGATGTTGAATTTCTGTGTGTGTTAGGCAGGTTTCCGCTGCTGTGGCAAAATACCCAAGAAAGGCAACCTGGACGAGGAAAGGTTTATTTTGGTTCATGGTTTCAGTCCCTGATTGACTGGCTCTACCACTCTGAACCTACAGTTAGGCAGAATATCATGGCAGAAAGGTGTGGTGGTGAAGAAAGATGCCCAATTCATGGCAACCAGGAAGGGGAGAGAGTGGGGGGGGGGAGATAGAGTCATGTTACTTTTTTATTTTTCATAATACTGCAGATTGAACCCAGAAGGATTTTACTTTTGCACTACTCCTCCAGCCCAATTTTATCTTTTTATTTTGAAACAAGGTCTTACTAAGTTGCGGAGGGCCTCATTATGTTTCCAAGGCTGACTTTGAACCTGAGGTCCTCCTGTCTCGGCCTCCCAACTATCAGGGTTATAGATATGTGCCTCTAGGGCACGCCCCCATGACCTACGTCCTCCAGTGAGGTCCTACCTCCTGCAGTTCTCATGGCCAATAATGCCCTCAAATACGACTATCTCACTGGGTGAATCCGCTTCCCAAGCCCCTCTTCTGGACACTGCTGCCTTGGGGAGCAGCCCTTCCGCACGTGAGTTCCTGGGGGACATTTCAGACCCAAACCATACCAATGCTTCATCTGTCGCTTGAGATAAAATCACAGGTTCTGACTTCCACTAATAGTGGGATAACACATCTGATTACCCTCCTGAAACAATAAATACCAACGCTGGAATGCAATAGTGAAAGCAAGTCCTAGAAGACACTCATGTGTAGAGAGAAGCAGGCCCATAACAGAGAGGGGGTGGCCAAAGGCTTCCTCGTCTTTGAGATACACATCGGGGCAGATGCAGCTCTGGGTCTGCATGGCCGGTAACTGGCAGATTGGACAGAGCATATGTCCTGGCCTGAGGGGTCAGCAGGTGCAAACTGATGGGGAAAAGCCCAGGGAAAAAATCTACACCCCCTCACAGTGGGTCTCCTATTAACAGAACAACTGTAAAGACCCAGAAGTATCTCTCTCCCTCCTGAGATGGCTCACATTTTCCTTTAAATATGTATTTCCTATCTTCCTAAATAAACCTCTGTCAAGAAAGAAAGAAAGAAAGAAAGAAAGAAAGAAAGAAAGACAGACAGACAGACAGACAGACTGACTATAGAAAGGGGCTTTTGGATTTAAAATGTCCCCCAGATCCACGCTGGAGGCAGGGCATGGCTTTAGATAGGTCCTGGGAGTATGACCTTGGGGTCTGTACAAGCCACTCACCCTCCCCTTCTCTCAACTCCCTGCCAAAGTGCCCTGGGAAAGTCCAGCTGTGGCGGAAGCCCCCCAAGTGGACAAAGACCTCAGAACCTCTCCAGGTTGTTTCTCTAAGGGTTGTGGGACAGGTGTTCAGACCACAGCACTGAAGGCTGCTGGGAGCACCCCCACCTGGGCAGACACCGAACTGCTGGTCTGTGGGTGAACTGGAGCCCATGCTGATGGCTGAGTCGCCTGACCAGTGGTCCCAGGAGACGGCGTCTGGGTTTGTGTCCAGTCCCGTTACAGAGATGAGAACAAAAAATTCAAGGTTTTCATTAGATGCCAGAAGGGTCGTGCCTTAGGGGTAAAGATCCCATCTCAGGACTAAGGTAGATTTGCCCTCCTCTCCCACGAGAGACAAAGATGAGCTGGACCTGCCCATCCAAGTCCTAAACCTCTACATGGAGGTCTGAGAGGGACCTTCAGGGGCCCAGCGGGACCTGCAGCAGGTGCTGGGGGTCTGGGCAGCTGGCCAAGACCAGGGGCGTGGCAGTGAGCTTTCATTGCCGCAGCAGGCACCTGAGATGACTGGCTTACAAAGAGAAGAGGGGCCAGGCATGGTAGCACACACTTGGAATCCCAGCACTCGGGAGTGACTGGAGGATTGAAGGTTCAAAGCCAGCCTCAGCAGCTTAGGGAGGCGCTCAACAACTTGGTGAAACCCTGTTTCAAAATAAAAAAAATAAAAGAGATCGGAGAGTGTAGCCTGGAGGTAGAAAGCCCCTGGGTTCCATCCACAGTATCACCGAAAGGGGGGGGGGAGAGAAGAGGGTTGACTGGCTCACAGTGTTGGGTCTCATTCCAGGCCACGACTGGTCGGCCCTGTTTCTCTTGGGCGGGTGGTAGGGCAGCCACTCAGCAGGCACAGCAGGAACACGGCAGAGACAAACTTAAAGCGTTTGAAACGCAGCAAGACAGGCCTGGGTCCCTCTCTCCCTTCCGAGGCCCGCCCCCAATGACCCGGGACCTCCCGCAAGGCCCCGCCTCTTAAAGGCCCCACCACCTCTCCATAGCACCAGTCTGGGGAACAAGCTTTTAACACATGGGCCTTGGGGGTCATTGAGCAGGCAGGACAAAGCGGAGCCTGGGTGGTGAGCAGTGTTCCCTTCCAAAGGGTCACAGCCCCCCTGCCTAAGGGTCTGCACGGTGACCCGCCAGCAGGACTGCAACTTACAGGAGACCCCGGCCCAAACTGCCTTTGCCAACATGGCGTCTCAGCTGTGCTTGGGCACGGCCGCCCCCAGGCATCCGCCGGCGCCCACTCTCACTCGCGTCCCTCTTCAGATGAACAAAGCTCGTCTTACACCAGGACTCTCTGTTCGCTCCCTGGGCTGTTTATATTTGATGCACCGTGACCGCCACGCACGCCTGGAATCCCCAACGCTCTCGTTCTTTGAAAACGAACATAATTAAGTTTTAAGTTATTAGTCTCACGTAATGGAGTGTGACTATCTTCCTTCTGTGTGTGTGTGTGTGTGTGTGTGTGTGTGTGTGTGTGTGTGTGTGTTTTCCCCTAGACCTTCTTTTAACCCTCAAGAAGCAGCGTGGATTCTAACCACAGGCCCTGGGGTGAGGATGCTGACAGCGACCGGCTGCGGCCGACTCCTGGGCTCGCGGGATGGGCCTGTTCTTAGTCACCTTGCTTGCTTATCTGTCTTATTTTCTTGCTATTTATATATGAAGCAATGGCTACCTGGCTGCCCAAAGAGGAGAAAAAAGGCCCACGCTCCCACCAGCCTGGCTTTGCGGGGGTGAGGGGTGGGGAGGGGCTCGGCGGTGGGCCTCCCTGGGCACCTTCCCGGGCACCTCTCAGGCCAGCTGGATGCCTCCGTCCTTCCATGCCAGCCTCTGATGACACCACATAAAGATCACTTGTAGCCGGGCGTGGTGGCACATGCTACCATGGAGGGAGGGAGGGAGGGAGGGAGGAAGGAAGGAAGGAAGGAGGGAGGAAGAGGACAGAACCAGCGAGACAGTGAAGACAAAGGTGTCATTGGCCGGGGCCCTCTGAGCAGGAAGCGGGGACCCCGCGCAGGAACCTCGCTCCACCTCGCCCCGTGTCTCCACTCTGCCCAGCTGCCCCCTTCTTCCCGCCTTCCCAGGCTGCTTGTTCAGCAGGGAAGCTCCTCCGGCTCCGCGGGCAGCAGAGTCCACAGCGCCCTTGGAGAAGGAGTTCTCAGGTGATACTACGCGGGCAGAGAGGAGCCGCAGGCGATCTGGCACGCTAAATATAGAGCGACACTTGTAAAAATGCAGTCGTCCTGGCTGCTCCCAGCCTGCGCGGACCTGCCTGCCAGTCACTGGCAAGGGCGAGTGATCCGCTTCCTCTGGGCCCTCTGAGGATGCTACGCCCTGTATGGAATAAAACGGAGCATTGGTAGCAACCCATGGAAAGTTACCCCCGCCGATGCCTGGCAGACACGTGGCTTTCCAGCGGAATACCCTCCAGGTGCATGCCACCGAATCGATGACTATTTCCCAACAGCCCTGAAAGGGCAGGGCCTAGGCTGGCTTCATGGACCAGGAAACAAGACAGGAAGTTGGTGCGGCACCCCTGGGCAGCACGGCCTTCTGCAGGTGTCTGGGGGAGAGGGTGTCTAGGAGAGGAGGTCACATGAAATCGACTGTCGCAAAAGGATAGGGCATGACAGAGAAAGAGCAGGCTGTCCTTAATTTAGGAATTGTCTGGAAGCCGGAAAAGCGAATTCGTCACTCGCTAAAGCTACGCTGGTCCATGAAGTATCGCCTGGCCCATGTAGGTAATGGCATAAAATGGAAATTGGTAGAGTCCTCTCCCTTCCCCCTCTTTGCAGTACTAGGGATGGAACCCAGGGGCATTCTACCTCCAAGCTACACCCCCAGCCTGATAGGGCCTCACTAAGTAGCTGCGGCTGCCTGGGAACCGTGATCCTCCTGTCTCAGCCTCCCGAATGCTGGGGTTACAAGTGTGTGCCACCACGCCTAGCTGGGAGTTAACTCTTTGCGATTGACAGCTCTTACCCCCTGACCCCTCATGCGACTCTTACTCCAAAAGCCAGGGAGCACTGGTGGATGAGTCAAAGCCAAGGGTTAGCCTCCTCAAACATCTCCACAGTGAGCGGGACAAGGAGGAGGAAAACAACCTGACGGAATACTACCGTCCTCAGCATCTTCACCCAGTGCATTAATCAGCTTTTTGCTACTGTGACCAAACACCTGACAAGACAACCTAAAGAAGGGAAGATTTATTTTGGCTCATGGTTCTAGAAGCTTTAGCTGATAGGCTCTATTGTAACCAGGTCCCACCTCCTACAGTTCCCACCACAAACAGGTCTCACCCACTACAGTTTCCACAGCAACCAGGTCCCATCCCCTACAGTTCCTACCCTTGACAGTTCCCATCCCAATCAGGTCCCACCATTTACAGTTTCCACTGCAACCAGGTCCCACCCCCTACAGTTCCTATCCTTGACAGTTCCCACCCCAATCAGGTCCCACCATTTACAGTTTCCACTGCAACCAGGTCCAACTCTTGACAGTTCCCACTGCAACCAGGTCCCACCCCCTACAGTTCCTATCCTTGACAGTTCCCACCCCAATCAGGTCCCACCATTTACAGTTCCCACTGCAACAAGGTCCAACCCTTGACAGTTCCCACTGAAACCAAGTCCCACCCCCTACAGTTCCCACTGCAACCAAGTCCCACCCCCTACAGTTCCCACTGCAACCAAGTCCCACCCCCTACAGTTCTCACTGTAACCAGGTCCTACCTTTGGCAGTTCCCACTGCAACCAAGTCCCACCCTCTGCAGTTCCCACTGCAACCAGGTCCCACCTTCTACTATTCCCACTACCTCTCAGTAGTAGTCCACTCAGTCATGAATTCCTCACCCACTGGTTAGATCAGAACTCTCCCAAGCCATCACCTTCCCACAGTTCCACCTCTCAACATGGCTATCGTAGGAAGTAAGCTTTCAATACAGGAGACTTTGGAAGACATTTCATAGTCAAACCATAACTTCTGGGAAGTGGTTCTTTGGGACACAGAATTTCCATTTCATAGGCCTATGTTCTTGGAAAGTTCTATGCACACGGAAGCCCGGCAGGCATCCTAGGTAGTGTTGACTGACCCACGAGCCCCAAGTCTACGCTGGCAGTTCTGTTGACCAGGACATGTCCTCCGCCTCTTCTCAGTCTGCTGAGGTCCTTCTTTGAAGAAGACCAGAGGAAAGAGGGGAGGAATGGAGCTCTTGCCAGCCGTCCCCTCCCGCAGCATGGGACCTGATCTCCCCAGAGAGCTGAGTGGCCTGGGGAAATTAAGACACTGTCTTCCTCATTCCACACACCTCATCTTTTTTCACTTTATTTTTAAGAGTTTTATTTCTTCTGTCTAGTCTCTGAAAATCTCTAAGTGTAACTTTAAAGCCTCAGTTAAAAGATGATAGGGTCTTGGTGATGGGAATTGAGAAATATACCCTGCCTAAGTTCCCTTTAGGGCTGTTCAAATCCTTATGAGTGTAAAGCCTTGAGTTCTTCATATTCCATATTAAAATAATAACAATAATGCTGAAAAGTCTTACATTTGGTTAGAATTTTCTTTAAAAACCAACAGTTAAATTCCTAGAACCCCCGAAGCACATTTGAATCAAAATACAGTTAAAGAACCATTCTATCGCCCCTGATTTCTATTTCTGAGACAGTAGTGAGGACACGATGGATGGTGTACAGCTAGATGTAGAACAGCCCCTTGAGGAACTCATCGGTTGGTGTTTGGAGTTGATACCGTTGAGTCTTGAGGTTGTAATCCTAGTAGTAGATAAATTCATACCTGGCAGCCCAGTAGGGTGTGGCTGGATCCCTGGGGATGTAGCGCTGGAGATTATATCTAGTTCCTCCTCCTCCTGCCCTCTCTCTCTTGCTTCTGGTCTCCATGATGTGAGGGGGACAGCCCACATACTCTCCCTCTGTCCATCTCCCACTGCCATGCCAAGATCCATGGTCTCACATGGACTGAACCCAAAACTGTAAGAAAATAAACCTTCTTCCGTCTAAGTTACATGGTCAGTCTTTTAGATGACAGCTAAAATACTGACCGGAACAGATGGTTACCATGATAGACAGCCTCTAGAAAGGCCTCGAGGATCCCTGGCTCTGGGCATTCATGCCTCGGCACACTCCTCCTTCCTTGAGTGTGAGCGGGACTGGGACTGGCTTCTGATGAACAGAATATGGCGAAAATGATGGGACGCAGCTTCTGAAGTTAGGTTACATGAAGATGGTAGCTTCCATACTGCACATCTCTCTATTATCTATAATCTATCTATCTGTCTGTCTATCTATCTATCTATCTATCTATCTATCTATCTATCTATCTGTCTCTACCCCTATCTCATCCTCACTCTGAGGAAGCCAAGCTGCCATGCTATTGAGAGACCTACACAGAAGAAACTGGAACCTACCACCAGCGACTGCATGATGCAGCTTGGGAGTGGAACCTCTCCCAACAAACTCAGAAGAGACCACAGCCCCAGCCAGCATCCCTGAAAAAGACTCAGGGGCAGAGACCCCTCAGCAAAGGGTGGACTGTCCCTCACATCGAGGCCATGCCTTGAGTTCATTCTTTTCTTCCCCAGGCACCTGCTGTTCAATCGGCTTCTACTGACATTAAACAAAATGTAATGCTTTTGAAATTCTGCTGCTGCATTCCAGCCGCAAATGAAGGGCCCCACTGCCTTGGGAGAGAGTGCAGCCATAAACTGGATCGAGCTTAGCTTTTAATCATGAAGTGAAAGCCGCCCACTCGATGCACAGTAAAAAGCCTGCTCCTATTATGCTTGTCTCTGCAGAGGCATGATTTTAACTACTACAGGACCCCATCAAATTGGCCCCTTACGCTTAAAAGACTTTTTATTTCTCGTTCCCACTTCTGATAATTGGGGTGAAAAGGTTGGTGGGCCAAAGGAAAACGGAGGGGTTCTATTATTTCAAATGGCACTCCAGCAAAATTACACGGATATTAGGCGTGTGGATCTGCTGAGTTTGGCCAGCACATGAAAAATGCAATGTCCTCCCAAAACGATCTATTGCACTTGAAACACACTGATGTACAAAACAAAAAATGTTTATGCTGAGCAAGTCCAGCCTGTACAATATCCTTTACAAACCAAGGGTAACTTGTAAAGACGCAGAACTTGTTGATTTGATTTTGCTGGTACTATATACTAAACAGGTGATAGAATTTCATTCCAATCCAGTCCATCGCCTGCAAATAACAGAGTAACCTCCGCAGAGGAATGCAGAGACGGAAGTCAACCTACCAATCGATCAGATACAAAGAAATACCTCCAAGCACAGTTTCGATGCTTACAGGAAAAGGTATTCGATAGTCCAAATGGATACTTAATGCTCCTTAAAAATAAGCTTCCAAGTGGCTAAGCAAAACGAAAGAGCAATGTTATCGAAAACAACATATTATTGTGTTAACAGAGCCCCTCTAGGGAGTCCAACAACTAGGGGCCAGCCACTCATCCCCAAACAAACCACATGGGGAAGAGATGGCGGCGCAAAGAAACGGGACGCGAATCAGTGCAGCTATCTCAGGAAGGCGTTCCTGGGGTCTGGCTTCCGGGGCCGACAGTGACTGTGAGGTTTTAGTGGCAGGAGGACGGGGCCAGGCTCGGGGCTCGAGCAGCTGGGGGCTTTGCGGGCACAGCTGGCAGGCAGGCGAGCCGGCCAGGGGCAGCCTCCTCCCTCACATCTCAGGGCCGAATCTGTGTCAGGGTAAGAAAGCTGCCGTTGCCCTGAGCATGGTTTTGGCTCTTGTCTCCAGACATTCATCTGTCGGACTTGTTCCTAGAATCCAAGGTGATTGCAGAAGGGTGGCTCAGGGGAACTGAGAAGGAAGAAGGCACAGCAGGAGGCGAGATGGAGAGGAAATGCGCCCGCCCCGCAGTGGGATTGATTGATCCTTGAACATGCTGGACCCATCTCCACCCTGCTCCTTCCTGCAGACCAGAGTGGACCAACGTTCCAGCTTTCCTGTTGGCTCTATCTTCCTAGTGACCAGCGCCAACGCCATGCTCTCCCTGGCCTGCACCTTAGCTAACAAGGGTGCTCTTCGCACTTAGGGAAGCGCAAGGGGGTTGAAGCCGCTGTCGGGAGCCAGAAGGAAGGCCAGCTCCGACCCCTGCTACGCAGCAGCAGCCCGGGTCCAACAACCGCAGATCGCTCCCCTGCACTTCCTGCTCCGGAGTCGGCATCCAAATACACCGGAGGAAATTCACTACTGATCCCGCCGGAAGGATTCTCACGGCCTGATGAGGCTTTTAGAAAGATCTCATAAAGTTTGTCATTCAGACAGACTGTGCCCGTTCCAGGGGTGGAGCCGCACTTCCAGGGCCTTGTGCCCCGTGGGGGAGCTCGGCAGGAATGCTCTCCACAGAGGGACAGCTGGTCCCCCAGGCAGCCCATCCATCCGCTGGTCGGCTGCTTCTTCAAGTTCTTGCTGCATTTTCCACATTTTTAGCAGTGACGATAATGGACATTGCAAAGAGAAAAAGCAATAAGAAAAGAGTAATAGCCTGTATTAGGTCTGTCCGTGCAATGATGCAACATGGCGATTATTAGAAATGTAGAGAAGAACAAAATGGAGTTTTAGGGGAGAATGGTGAAGGTATACAATAGTAACTTACTTTACAATGTACACCTGTTCTTACACGTACACACACAAATACATACACATATGTATATGTATATATGTGTGTATAGTGTATACTATTTGTACATGGTATACATATACAATAGAAATAAAGATGCTTAGCTTTGCATATGTGAAACTTATGTAAATATATATATATTTGTTTGTTTGTTTGTTTGTTTTTGTGGTACTGGGGTAGAACCCAGAGGCTTTCTTCCTCTGGTCTATACTTCCAAACCTATTTTCTATTTTATTTGGAAACAGGGTCTCATAAGTTGCTGAGAGCCTCACTAAGTAGCTGAGGCTGGCTTCGAACCTGTGCGATCCTCCTGCCTCAGCCTCCCAAGCGCGGGGATTATAAGCGTGCGCCACCACGCCCGGTGATAAGATATATATTTTAAAGTTGATGTGTTTTTCTGGTAAGTCATCCTGAGAAATCTGGGCTGTGGAGAAAGGCCAAGTTTTTCCATGATACACCCTCTGTAGGCTCTAGTTTTAATATGTTATTTTAATATATTTGTAAATGCAACTTATGATAAATACAGTTTTCTGTTGACCAGTGGCTTGGGGTAGGCAAATTATGAACTGGAAAAAAATTTATCTACCTTAATGTATGGACCTAAAAAGCTTAATATAATCACAGTTTGTAATGTAAAAAAAAAGTAGTGTTCAACTAAATTTGGCCTAGGAGAGCCTCTGTACTTATATATTCCAGTGTGAGCTTGGTAAAGTGTACTCTAACTCAGCAGAAAAACATTTGGGGTTTCTAGCTAGGAATGTGTGTTTTGGACAAACAGCGGGGCTCAGCCCTGCACGGCAGCGGGGCTTCGGTTAAAGCAAGTCCAGGGCAGACACGGGGGCATCGCCCGGCCAGGGTCTCTGGGTTCACTCCCTGTCCTCTCGCAGCGGGCCCCAGCCACGCGGCCGACTGGATGCTCACAGAGCCTGGGCTGCTTCCTGGGGCTGCCTGATCAGAGCATCTCTGCTCAGACTCAGTAAAATTTAATTTTACTGACAAACATGGTAAAATTTAATTTTACCACAAAGAATCCTTCACTCCAGGTTACACAAATTAATTTCTCCTCTAACATCGGGAGATGAAAAGAGAAGAAAGCAAGGAAGAGGGAGGAGGCGAGGAGGGGACCCAGGGAGGGAGGAGCGGGGAGGCGGTGGCGGCCACACTTCGGGACTGCGAGAACCACTTCGTCTCAAGACGCGAGTGCAATGATAATTTCCCCTTCAGAAACACAGCCCAGCGGCCGTCATCCCTCGGCGGTCACAGGCGCTAAGGTAACTTCTGCCGAGACAGCTCTGCCTCTCTTCAGGTTAGCGCCATGGATCGTGTAGCCAGGGAAACCAAGAAGTCGGTGATAATTGTGTAATATACTCCTTTCTGTTTTGTTTGAATCCATCCCCATAGTAACACAGATTTAATTGCAACCGAGTGGAGGAGTCCCGGGGTGCCGGGTGAAGAGTGGCTTTATGTTACCTTCTGATTATAAGCGATTCGGGGCTAGTTTTAGAGCCCTTTCTTAACAGAGCCCTCCTTGAGCCAAAACCACTTCACCTGGTAACACCAGGTGCCAGCACCCAGCCTCCCTGCCCCGCGGTGGCTGGGGTCGGGGTAGGAATCAAGGCCGGTTAATGTGCCGCCAGCCTCCCACCAGCGAGAACTGTCCATCAACACCTCCCCTCCCCTGCCCTGGCCTGCCTTTAATCTGAGGACCACCAGTGGGCGTCATTTATTTACTTATGGTAATATTTAATAAATAAACATTTATATTTCAGACTGGAACCTTCTGGCCCTGAGCAGCCCCAGGCTGCTCCATCAGCGATCCCGTGTTCAGCTACCAGCAACGAGTCCTTTGCCACAGCTCCCACAAAAACACGGTCCCAGCTGGGCTCGGGCCTGTGATCCCAGGAGAGCCGCCGGTGTGAAGTCAGACCCAGCAGCTTAGCGAGCCCCAGGCCCGGTGGCGCACTCTCGTAATCCCAGTACTTGGGAGGCTGAGATGGGAGAATCACAGTTCATGGGCAGCCTCAGCTACTTACTGAGGCCCTCTGCAACTCAGTGAGACCTGGTTTCAAAATAAAGAATAAAGATATAGGGCTGGGGGTGTAGCTCGGAGGTAGAATGCCCCTGGGTTCCATCCCCAGGACCACACATACACAAATAATTTAAAATCGAGCTGAGGGTGTAGCTCGGAGGTAGAAAGCCCTGTTTCAATTTACCTGGTACTACTATACTACTACTACTATTACTACTACTACTACTACTACTAATAATAATAATGATAATAATGATAATAATATAAAAGGGGAAAAGAAAAGAACAAAGAAAAAAGCACAGTCCAGTAACCGAGCCTCCAGCCCGTGGCTCCGCCAACGCAGTGCGAAGCTCGGTCAACAGGGCAGCTTTACTTTTCTTTCCTGGGGCTCCGTGGGCCCGAGAGCAGCTTAAATGTCAGCGAGAGGCAGCGGAGCCAAGGGCCGAGCACAGAGGCGAAGGGGGTGAGGAATCGTTCCATCGCCCGTGAAACAAAATAACCCAGCGCGGCTGTGCTTCCTTCTGCCTGGCTAGAGCCAGGCTGGCGGGGTCTCCTCGGGCAAACAGCCCTGCGGCCGGCGGCCGGCCCTGAGATCCTGCGCTTCCCAGCCCTGGCTGCCCAGGTGGGCCGAATGCAGTGGGCAGGTGAGCCCGCTGTAAGGAGCCCGCGGCTCCTCATGCCGGGGCTGCCCACGCAGGCACCATGGGCTGTCTTGACACATCTCAGGATCCTCCAGGCACTTTGATGTCCAGCGTGACCTCTGTTCCATGCCTCGGGATTGGAGAGTGTGACTGGGAGCAGGTCATCCAGGGGAAGAAGGAAGCCAGGATGCCCCCGGCCCTGTGTGCGAAGCAGCCTTTGGGGTCCGGCAGGCCTGGGGCACTTGATCTCAAGCCCCGACCGCACAGAGATGGCCGACAGCTGCTCCACACTAACGTCAACTTGAAAGCCTCAACGAATATCAAATGTAATCTTGTCTCTGTGCGATGGTAATTCCAAGAATTTTTTTTATTACTATTATTGGTACTAGGGATTAAACTGAGGGGCATTCTACCTGTGAACTTTTAATGCTGCGACCTCCCCAAAGCGCACTTAGGGTCAGAGCTGTTGCCCGCCATGGCAGAGACCAGAGAGCTGATGTGTGTCTCTGGTGACCACAGGACCGAGGCAGAGCTGGAGACAGACACTTTGGAACCCACAGGTGCAGCGCTGGTTCCTTAGCCACAGGCTGGCCACCTTGGTCTTTGGGTTCTTTGATTTCTCCATTGTCTGGGTTTTGTTGTTACTGTTGTTTTTGTTTGTGTATTTTGTTATTACTGTGTGTGTGTGTGTTCCTGGGGGTTGAACCCAAGAGCACCCTACTCTGAGCTCTACCTCCAGCCCTTTTTATTTTTCATTTTGAAACAGGGTCTCCCTCGGTTGCTGAATATCTCGTTATGCTGCTGAGTCTGTCCTCAAACCTGTCATCCTCCTGTCTTAGCCTCCCTTATCCCGGGATTACAGACAAGCACCACCCTGCCTGGCTTCTCGGTTGTCTTTCCCCCACCCCCAGGCCCTGCCTGGCCTCTGCAGTGAAGGCAGAGGCCGCCCCAGCAGCATGCTCAAGGTCTTTGGTTACGTGGTGAAGCTTGTCACTGTGTTTCGTAAATAGATCCCTGTTGGTCTTCCAGGGCTATTAATGCAGAGCTTAACTCAGCCTCTCTCCTGCCCTGGGTGCCCAGGCCTGGGAAATCCTGTTTTACTTGAGTATTTATTTTTTGTAAGACTCAGAGTCAGGCGTGGTGGCGCACCCTTGTAATCCCAGCATTTGGGAGGCTGAGACAGGAGGATCACAGGTTCTCAGCCAGCCTCAGCTACAACGCCACCAGGTCTAGTATATCTTTTTTTTTTTTTTTTGGTGGTACTGGGGTTCCTGGAAGCCCTTTTACCTCCAGGCTATACTCCCAGACCTATTTTATATTTTTATTTGGAAACAGGGTCTCTTAAACCAGCGCGACTGGCTTTGAACCTGTGCGATCCTCCCGTCTCCGCCTCTCAAGCACAGGGATTACAAGCGTGCGCCCCCACGCCCGGCCCTATTATATCATTTTTTTTTTTTTTTTTGCTGGTACTGGGGTTCCTGGAAGCCCTTCTACCTCCGGGCTACACTCCCAGACCTATTTTTACATTTTCATTTTGGAAACAGGGTCTCCTAAGCCAGCGCGCACGGCTGGCTTCGAACCTGCGCGATCCTCCTGTCTCCGCCTCCCAAGCGCGGGGATTACAAGCGTGCGCCACCACGCCCGGCTCCTATTATATCATTTTAATTCTGCGACCTCCCCAAAGCGCACTTAGGGTCAGAGCTGTTGCCCTTTGCAACTCAGTGAGATTTTGTTTCAAAATAAAGAATAAAAAATAGATAGGCTGGGGGTGTAGCTCAGAGGTAGTATGTCCCTTGGGTTCTATCCCTAGTACCCGGGGGGGGGGGAGACCCAAAAAAAGCAATTTCCCATGAGTTGGGTGTTTTGAACAGGCTTTTTTGGAGGGCTTTTGAATACGAGTTACTATATTTTTATTATATTGAAATATCCATACTATATGAAATTAGAATCTTGCAGGTTGGGAAGAAAACCTGGTTTCCCCAGGCTCCTGGTGCCCATGCAGGGGGCTCCTACAGGGAAATACAGCTTCCACTCGCCCTCCTCCGCACTGAGCCCCGTCACCCGCCCGCCCCTATGGCTCACCCGGAGCCTCCCCTCCGTCAGTTTATCCCCCTTTTGCAGACACTACAGCCTCTTCCCTTGACTGGCTCCTTCTTGAGCATTTAACATATTCAAGTATCTTCCATTAAGGTGATCCCCGCGCTTGGGAGGCTGAGACAGGAGGATCACGCAGGTTTGAAGCCAGCCTCAGCAACTTAGTGAGACCCTGTTTCAAATATAATAGACAATAGGGCTGGGAGTATAGCCCGGAGGTAGAAGGCCCCTGAGTTTCATCCCCAGTAAAACACACACACACACACACACACACACACACACACACACACACACACACACACACAATAAACCTCTCACTTCAACCTTACCCCTCCCTCCAGCAAGACCCTGGCTTTGACCAAACCCGCCTTTCCCCAGCAATCTCCTTCCTGGGTGTGGGCTTCCCCCTCCGACTTCCCCCACAGATAAGAGGGGACCACCAAGCTGGGCACCAAGTATTCTACACCTGAACTTTTGGAGGACATTTAAGACCCAAACCACAACACTGTCTCTCCTGCCAGACTGTCAGAACTCTGGCTGCCCTCCGTGTGTTCTTGCTGGCAGCAAACACGAGGTTCTTGGGGGAATGGCACAGTGTACTTGGATCCAGAAGCCGTGCAGCAGGCCAGCCCCCGTGTGTACCGAGGTGGGGAGTCCTGCATGACTCTCATGTTGACCTGCACTCGCCCTGCCATTGGGCTAAGAACATGACCACAGCAAGTCCGCCATGAGTAAGAGATGGGTTGTCATGTCCCTGAAGGGTGGGGCCGTTTCTTTCATCTCAGATCATAAAGGGTGATCAGGCTGTTCGGGGACTCTGAGCGCCACAGGGTTCCCTGGGGAGGGTGCAGGAGCCGCAGGTGCCTCTATACGGATGGAGAGACAGATGGTGCTATTTTAAGACTGCCTGAGGGGTCGGAAGGTAACTTCTGCCAGCTGGCATCTTGAAGCTCCTTGTCTACTTCTTACTATAATTAAAATTATAACAGGTAAAGCGTGCTAATCGGAAACTTGAGAAGGGCTGGATCACAGCTATCTCTCCCTTGTTTTCTGAAGGTTGGGAAACCAGAGCAATGGTTTTATCAGAGCCACGGCAACATAAGAGCAAGCTCCGTGTGAAGCAGAAAGAGGGCTCGCTTCCCGTGGATGTGCCGTGCTTCCGGGCGGTGAGCACCACCGAAAAGTGTTTTTACTCACTTCCTTTTTAAAATTGCGCTTTGGAAAGCTGAGGTGGCAGCTGGACAGAGCGGCCCACGCCTGTGAGCCCAGTACTCTAGAAGGATTGTAGGACAAAGGCCAGGCTCAGCAACTTAGAGAGATTCTGTTTTGGAATAAAAACTATAAAGAGCTGGGTGTGTTGCTCATTGGTAGAGAACCCCTGGGTTCAATCATCAGTAAACAGTGAGAGAGAGAGAGAGAGAGAGAGAGAGAGAGAGAGAGAGAGAGAGAGAGAAGGGGAGGGGAGGGGAGGAGAGGGGAGGGGAGGGGGAGAGGAAAAAGAAAGATGAGAAAGTGAAGGAGGAAGAAGATGAGGAAGATAAGAAAGAGGAGGAGGAGGAAGAGGAGGAGGAGGAGGAGGAGGAGGAGGAAGCAAGCTGCTGAGGTTGTCCAATACATCTTAGATATGTGAGATACAAAAATTGTCTTCAGAGCCAGGCGTGGTGGTGCACGCTTGTCATCCCAGAATTCAAGAGGCTGAGACAGGAGGATCCGGTTCACAGACAGCCTCAGCTAGTTAGTGAGGACCTCTGCAACTTAGTGAGACCCTGTCTCAAAATAAAGAATAAAAAATAGGGCAGGGAGTGTAGCTCAGAGGTCGAATGCCCCTGGGTTCCATCCCCAGACACCCCCCCCACAAAAAATGTGTCTTTAGTGAACCATTTCATGTTTATCTTATACAAAAGGCTTAGATGTACCCAGTTTCCACGCTGTAAGCATTCCCAGACACTGCTTCCTGATATCTCATGGCACTTTTCCAGAAAAGTTCCCCCTTTTCTTCCACTCGACTTCCTCTTGGTTTTGAACAGGTCCCTTTACAAATGTCTTGGGGGCAGCATGGCTAGGGGCACAAACCACAGAGCTAGGACATCTTAAGAGGAGGGCCTGGTGAGAGGTAGGCCAGGGAGCACCACCCTTGGGTGAAGTTAATGCTGTCTTGCTTTCAGCTAAAAGCACCCACACTACATCTAACATGGCCACACTACCTCAGCCCACCTCCCCTCAGGAGGACCCCAGTGACCCCCAGTTCCTCCTGGGATGAGCTGTTTGTGGAGGCACGAGTTGCAGAAGACAGCTGCTGGGTGAGCTGCCCAACATAAGGAGGTCCTGTCCTGCCATCAGTGAGTATGACCTGCCCACAAGCAGATGCTGAGGGCCACCTCCAGGCGGCAACCTGCAAGCGTGGAGACTCCATTAGAGTGTCGCTGAACATTGGCCACCATGCTGCAAGGTCTTTCCCATTCTCCCCTCCTATGGTTCTTCGTAGGGTCCTGTGTACATCATCTAACCATTACCTTAATGGTTTCTATACAACAATGCACAGACAGATGGGCAGATAGATACTACATACACAGGACATGTCTGACATAGTAACACACGGGGTTGCAAACAGCTGTGGTTTTTATTTATTTCTGCTGCCTAACTTAGGTTTCTCAGATTAGTGTAATATAATCTGTTCATTTGGGGCTCTTATGTCCAAGTTCTGTGCTTTAGTACCAGGTGGCTATAAATTGCCATGTGCTTCTTTCCAAACAAAATGCCTTTACCTTTTTATAAACCCTATCGTCCATTGCTTTTCCTCTTCTGAGGACATTTGTACAAACATTCGGGATATCTGATAACATTCTCTTAGGAGAGGATAGAAACATCTACTGTAATAGGGTGCTATGGCCACCCACTCTTAATATTTATTATTCCTCTTATTGTGGCAATTCTGGATTCTCAAGTATAAAGAGAAATTGAAAGAAAAACTATACTGTTGGGCCGAGGACAGTTGGAATCTGGTGCCCTAACCCATATTGTACAGGATATGAACATATTTATACTTGATATGTTGTACACAGTTAATGGCAACCTATTCATTATAAATAGTAGGTTTAACTTAGTCTACAAAAATAATCATATTTAGGATGGATGGACACATGCAAACCAGTCCACTTAGACCTATTTATAAAATGTATCTCTGGCTTTCTTTTTTGTGGGGATTTTTTTTTTTTTTGCTTTTAAAATATAAATGTTGCTATTTAGCCATCAGCTAAATGATTTGAATGCAAACTCCAAAGTCCCCAGTTAAAGGTATAAAATCTGCTTCTACCCACCCCAGCACAACTGCTTCAAGTGTTTTTCTCCTATGAGTAAAGATAATTTTGTCACTTATGAACCACAGGCACAGCTCTCGCCTCCCCATGTGATAGAAGACACCCTCCAGAGTCAAAGCTTCCTTTGTGCCATTTTTAACACATTGCAGACAGTAGACAGATCTTGGGAGAGCAGCCATCACCCTCATCTTCCTGTAGAAGCAGGCAGGGCTACGCCTCTCCCCGCCCCAGTCCTCCTGCTCCGGGCTCAGCGCTCGGCGGGGCCATCGGCGCAGGCAGCCGGCTGCTCGGCCACGAAAGGCTCGTCCTGCTTCTGGTCCTCCTTCATGCCGGCGGCCTGGTCTGTGATGGAGGAGAAGGACAGCTGGTCGTGTTCAATGATGTGCACTTGGTCTTCATCCTTGTCCTTCTTCACATAGAACATTTTCCTGAACTTCTTCAGCTCGTGGAGTTCGCAGAAGGTTTCCAGGACGACCAACATGGCGATGAGGCCGAGGAGCAGGTAACCTGCAAGGGGACAGGACAGCATCCCAGGGCGATTTAGTCACAGGAAATCAAGAAACCCGGGGCCGACCTCCTTCCCTCGCCAACAGAGACGTGAGTGAACACAGTCACTGTCTTATTTCTAAGGTCTGGGGAAGTTTCTAGTTCTTGGCTCAAAGAGGGCATGGTGGTAGAGGCCTGTAATCCCAGTACTTGGGAGCCTGAGACAGGAGGATCGCAGGTTCGAAGCCAGCCTCAGCAACTTAGCGAGGCCCTCAGCAACGTAGTGAGACCCTGTTTCAAGCTAAAAATAAAATAAAGTAGGGCAGGGACGTTGAGAAAAGGTTTCAATCTATCCAGGGCATGTTTTTTTTTTGTTGTTTGTTTGTTTGTTTGTTTTTGTGTGTGTGTGTGGTTTTTTTGGTGGTGGTACTGGGGTTCCTGGAAACCCTTCTACTTCAGGGCTAACCTCCCAGACCTACTTTTTTATATTTTTATTTGGAAACAGGGTCTCCTAAGCCAGCACGGCTCCACCTGTCTCTGCCTCCCAAGCGCAGGGATTACAAGCGTGCGCCACCTCGCCTGGTGTTATCCTGGGCATGTTTTTAAGTCTTCCATATTCTTATCATCACTACTACAGAACGAGAAGTTTAGTAATAGAAATTACTTTTAAAGCTAACTTAAATCCCTTGAAGAGTTGATGTCGGTATTGAATAGGCATTTGTGTGTGGCTACTTGTACGGAAACCCAACTCCAGCAGCAAAATGAAGCTTTCTTTCTGTGATAGTCGGTTTCTGGACACATGGGCCACTCACTGGACAAATGCTTGTTTCTTTGCTGGGAATTGTACCCAGCGGTGTTCTACCTCTGGGCTAGATTCCTATTCCTTTCTTAAAAAGTTCCTGAAACAGGGTTTCAGGTCTCACCACGTTGCTGAGGGTGGCCTCAAACCTGCAGAAGGCCTCCTAAGTACTAGAATTACAGGTGTGGGCCACCCCGCCGGGCTCTTGTTTCTTACTTGTAAAGGATAACAGGGTGAGTCCTTCAAATTTGTGATGGGAAAATGGCCATTTTAAGTTAATTCCAACATTTTTAAAGTCAACTTCTAGAAAGCAAACAATCAAAAAATATGGAAAGAAACAGGAAAAAGATAAAATGGAAACTTCTAGGATAAAAAAAATATTCTAATTTTATGGCCCAGCAAAACATGTGGGGAAGATTTTCAGTGAATACATGAACTGGGAAAGCGAGAATGGGTGGCCCAGTCAGAATCTGAATGCAGAGCTTTGGGACCTTTGGGATGTGACTGCAGGCTTGGATAATAATACAGGGCATCCAATGTATTTCAGAAATGCAAGGACATCGTTCATGAGGCTGACTGAGAATGCCCTGTTCTTCATCATTATTTAGTGAGACTCTCAAATGCTTACCAAAAAAAAATGCTAAAAACTGAGTTTCCAGCAAAAGCTATGGGATTTTATCCTACCTACAATTAACACACCTTTGGAACACTGGCTTGTTAGATACTCAAGTTCTTAACACTCAGACCATACTCCCCCTGAGGAGAAAGCCCCAAACACGTGGTCTCTGTCCTAAGAAGCAGATGTTTCGCAAGGACTTAGTGTTCTGGGAAGAACTAGGAAGCCAACTCGCTGGACACAGTGAGAATATAGTTTACCTAGAGAAATGCGGATAGCCGCCCAACATGGCTTTAGAAGCATTCTGCTTCCCTAAGTCATGAAAAAAAAATGAAAACGAAAATTAGATAATTAGCTGCTACATGGGGGAGAATGTAAGATAAGATCGTGTTTGTTCTGCTCTTGAAGCCACACAGGGAATAAAAGGCTCCTATAATCCTCTGGCCGAGCCACCCCGGGAGAACTGAAACCTCCACCCAGATAAAGCAGGTGCCTCCCAGGCTCCTCACACCCTCTGGAAAGGCCCGGGCCACACAAAGGGCGCATTCACTTGGGGCCAGCAACCCCACTTCTTGGAACTATTATCAGAGAACAAACGACATAAACGCACAGCGATACTCACTGCCAGGTTACTTAGAATACGCCCAATTGAGACGCGGCCCGACCAGCCAGCAGCAGAGGCGAGGCTGGGTGGTGGCGGCCACCTGGTAAAAATAGACTCTAAAAACGGTACTTCGGAAATACCAAATCCTCCGCGTGGAAACTTGCTTTTTGTTTTTGCCTTTGCTTGTGTTTTAGGGGACGAGGACTGGACCCAGGGGTGCTCTACCCCAGCCCTTTCGTATTGTTTTATTTGGAAACAGGGTCTCACTGAGTTGCTGAGAGCCTTTGCTAAGTTGCTGAGGCTGGCTTCACGCCTACAAGTCTCCCGTCTGAGCCTCCCAAGTGTTGGGATGACAGGCCTGGGCCACCATCCCTGGCTCTTCCTTCTGGAACCTTTTGACCAACATCCACTGCGCCCGCAAGGAGCCAGGCACCAAGGGAGGCACAGAGGAGCCATCGGTGACGTCTTGGTTCGTGACGCGCCCATGTTTTAGCGGAAATGTTCAAATACACGCAGTTCCATTAAGCATTTCCTGGAGTTAAGATGACAAGACAGGGCCAGAACCCAGCACCTGAGTATCGACTCCCATCTCCTAGAAGCCAGGGCTGAGCAGAGGCGTACTATGAATAACTCTCCAGGAGGCAGAAATAAAAACCACGTGTGTCTGGCACCTGCGAGTCCCTCCCTGCGTCCTGAAAACCACAGCAAAGGCTCCCAGAATGCACCAGCCACTTCTCAAAATGGATGACGAAGGCTGCCCCAATATTATGTTTTGGTGGCGCACGCTTGTCATCCCAGTACTTGGGAGGCTGAGACAGGAAGCTCACGGGTTCGAAGCCAGCCTCGGCTACCCAGTAAGGCTCTCAGCAACCTAGAGAAACCTTGTTTCCAAATAAAAAATAAAATAGGACTGGCGGATTTAGCCTAAAGGTAGAATTCCCCTGGGTTCCATCTCCAGTACCACAAAAAGCAAAAAAGAAAACAAAACAAAATGTTTAAAGATTATAAGTGGCTGGCCTTTTGAATTCTCATGCCTACTTTATTTTTGACATATAAAATTCTGAAAACAGAAGCCGGGCGTGGCGGCGCACGCTTGTCATCCCCGCGCTTGGGAGGCGGAGACAGGAGGATCGCGTAGGTTCGAAGCCACTGCGCTGGCTTAAGAGACCCTGTTTCCAAATGAAAAAAGTGTAAAAATAGGTCTGGGAGCGTAGCCCGGAGGTAGAAGGGTTTCCAGGAACCCCAGTACCAGCAAAAAAAAAAAAAAAAAAATCTGAAAACGGTTAATATTAGGTACCTTCTTCGAAGAACGAACCAGATGAAGAAACAAGGTAAATGGACATTTTGAAAATTTCTGGCAGATGAGAGAACTGTTCAAAGCCTCGTTTCCCAGTACTTAATCAGGTAGAACAGGTACTTTCTTAAAAGTTTGTTATCAAGTACTCTGTACGGCTGTGCGTGTGTGTGGGGGGGGCTTGTTTTACCTCCAACCTATACCCCCAGCCCTACTTTTTTTTAAAATTTGTAAACGGGGTCTCACTAAATTGCAGAGGTCCTTGATAAATTTCTAAGGCTGGCCTCAAACCTGCGATCCTCCTTCCTCAGCCTCCTAAATGCTGGGATTATAGGAGCGCACCACCATGCTGGCTTGAATAGCCAATTTTCACATTGCCGTTTATAATGCCTATCACATTATTAGTAAGAAATTGACCAGTAGTTTTAAGATACCTGGGAAAAATAACTAAATAGTAACCTGTTTTTCATAAAGAGGTTTTTCGGGGGGGGGGCTTTTAAAAATTATTTGTTTGTATGTTTTGTGGTACTGGGGACAAAACCAGGGGACAGTCTACCTCTGAGTTACACCCTCCGCCTTTTTCAGTTCTTTTTATTTTGAAACAGGGTCTCCCTAACTGGTGGAGGCTGTCCTCAAACCCCTGTCTCAGCCTCCCAAGTGCTGGGATTCCAGGTGTGCGCCCTCCCCCCGCCACCTGGCTCTGCAGGAAGAGTTCGGAGGAACGCGCGGCCACAAGGTAACTTGTCAACAGGGAGGTCAAGGGGTGCCTACAGATGACTCTGTTTTGTAGACAGAAGGAGGGAGCACGGACGGCAAACGGAGCGGCCCGGACTCACACGTGATGCCGATCTTGTAGAGCTCTCTGAACTTCTGGTTGTAGCCCTCCCCGGGGACGTAATCGCCCAGGCCGATGGTGCTCAGGGAGATGAAACAGAAGTAGAAGGACTCCAGGAAGTTCCAGTCGTCCTCCAGGACGGAGAACACGGCGGCCGGGATGAGGAAGAAGCAGGACATGGTGAGGGTGCCCAGCACCACGGCGTGCACGATGGCCACCGCCTGCTTGGAGAAGCCCCAGCGCACGTGGACGTACAGGACCGGCCTGCGGGTGACGTGCACGGTGACGCGCTGGACCACGGCGGTCAGGAAGAGCAGGGTGAAGGGGATGCCGATGATGGAGTAGACGATGCAGAAAGCCTTGCCGCCGTCCGACAGGGGCACCGTGTGGCCGTAACCTGCGGGCGAGAGGCTGTGAGCGGGTGGGCGAGCCTGCGGGGGCAGTGCCGGGGCACTGAGCCCAGGGGCGGGCTGCCTCTGAGCTGCACCCCAGCCCTGCTTTATTTTTTGTTTTCTGAAACAGGGTCTCACTCGATTGCCGTGAGCCCCGCTACTTGAGTCTATGACCTTTCTGTTTCAGCATCTCATTCTTTTTATTTTTAGGTTGTGGGTGTTGGGGATTGAGCTCAGGGCCTCAAATGTCCTCTACCAGGGATCCATCTCCCTAGCCCTGGGAAAAAAGCTTTTAAACAACCCCATGTCTACTGTCTACCTGTGTGTGTGTGTGTGTGTGTGTGTGTGTGTGTGTGCGCGCCTGCGCGCGCGGTACTGGGGATGGAGCCCGGGGGCATTCTACTTCTGAGTTCCACCCCCAGCCCTATATATTCTTTATTTTGAAGCAGGGCCTCACTGAGTTGCAGAGGGCCTCACTAAGTAGCTGAGGCTGTCCGTGAATCACAACCCGCCTGTCTCAGCCTCCCGAATGCTGGGATTACAAGTGTGCGCCACCACGCCCGGCTCTACTGTCCACCTTAACCTCCCTCAAAAGAGGAGGGCCGTGGGGCTTCAGGTCTGACCTTTCAAGGCTGAGAGAAGTTAAGAGTGGAGAGCGAGCACTCGGGAAGTCGGCCTCCACAGCTCAAGCTCTTCCCACAAACTGGCGTCTGGTTTAGGGCTGAAGAGCAAGATTCTTCCACCCCAGGCCAGGAAAACTCAGTGGGGGACCCCCACTTCACCAGGGCCCACCCCCTTGCACCCCCAGTAGGATCCACAGGCGTCTCTAAAGGCTAGTCTACATGCACATTCAAAGCTAGTCACTTCCGGAATATTCTAACCCGAATGACTAACAAATAAAGGTGTGTTGGCCGATAAGAGCTGGGGTGGGTGGGAGGACTCAGTCAAGATACGGACCTCAAACAAACCCGAGGGTGGGCCCCGGGACTGGGACCGAAGCTCAGCCAGTCAGAGGGAAGCCACTCCTTTAGGATGGCTCACCCAATTATAGGGCTAAATGGCGCCCGCAAGAAAACATTCCCCCCTTTTGCGTTCCCAAACATTCAAAGATGCCATAGGCTCCCCAAAGCAGCACCGAAGCGAGTACATCAGGACCAGTGGCAGCGACGCGCGTGGGTTTTACTTCCCGGGAGGTTTGAGGCATTCCCCGATCGCCAGACAAGAGAGGGGCGGACAGACAGCCAGTCTGGGAGGGAGATGGCAGCCGAGCACAAGGTTGGCAGGGCTGGCGGCGCGGCCATTCTTAACACCTCGTGAGCGCTCACCCAGGAGCGCAGCGTGCCCCGACAAGTCAGCCCAGGTGTATTTTTAATGGCATTGGATTTGGAAAAACCTACCCGCGAAAACCACTGAAATGTACTTTCAAAAGTGGATCTTGTAACTATCTCTTGTTTAAAGTATACAACTCCAAAAAGTCTTGTTTCGTGCCTAGGGGCCAGGTCCACGTGACTTTTAAAAGGCTTCTTTGAGTATTTGTACTGGGGTTTGCAGCCAGGGACACTCTACCTCTGAGCTACATCCCCGCCCTCAGCCTATTTATTTGTTTGCTTACTTATGTATTTATTTTTGCAATGCTGGAGATGGAAAGGAGGGGCATTCTATTGCTGAACTACACCCTCAGCCCTATATTTATTCTTTATTTTGAAACAGGGTCTCGCTGACTTGCAAAAGACCTCACTAAGCAGATGAGGCTGTCTGCAAACCGTGATCCTCCCGTCTCAGCCTCCTGGATGCTGGGATTACAGGCGTGCGCCACCACGCCCGACTTTTTATTTTTTATTTTGAAACAAGGTCTCGCTGAGGTACTCAGACTGGCCTTGAACCTGCAACCCTCCTGTCTCAGTCTCCCAAGTACTAAAATTATAGACGTGTGCTGCCGTGCCTGGCTTTTGATTATTCTAATAGACTGTCCCAGAAAGTGCAGTTTATGAATGAACCACAGCAAGTCCTAGGAAGCCTCTGAAATCTATGCAAACATGTCTGTCCAACCATAGATGATTTATTTTTCCTATGGAAAAAAAAAAAAAAAACAAAGAAAGCCTACATTCCCCAAAGAGGAACCATGTCCCCACATGGTTAGACACCATTGCCCTGAGCCACCACTTCTGAATCTCTCTCATCCCTGCACACCCCACGGTTCCGGGGATGCAACGACTCATTCTGAGCATGGTATTTAAAGAGAGGGGTACAGAAAAACACAAGGGCTGGCAGCGGCGTGTCAAACGATGCCCACGCAGCCCACAGGGCAGGAAAACGTGCACGTCTAGTTCTGAGGGAAAAGTATCAGACTCATTCTGAGTGAAGCGGCCCCCATCTCGGGAACACCAAGGGCTAATCGGGCTACCACAATAGAGCACCTGGAAAGCTCTTCACAGATGGAGCTACGGTCCTGAGACTGAGTACCGGGGGTGATGTCACTCACGGGGCTGGCTGCGATGTAGGGCACAAGAAATAAAAAGATAAAAAGGAGACCTATAGGAACAGAAAGGAAATGTAAAAGTGTCATTTTTATTTTATTTTATTTTGCGGCACTGGGGATGGAAGCCAGAGGCATTCTACCTCTGTGCTACACCCCCAGCCTTCTTTTCTTTATTTTTGGGGGTCTGGGGACGGAACCCAGGGGCATTCGACCTCTGAGCGACACCCCCGGCCCTATTTTTTTATTCTTTATTTTGAAACCAGGTCTCACTGAGTTGTGGAGGGCCTCACTAAGTAGCCGAGGCTGTCCGCGAACTCTGATCCTCTGGTCTCAGTCTCCCGAGTGCTGGGATTACAAGTGTGCGCCATTACGCCCGACCCCCAGCCCTATTTTCTATTCTTTAGTTTGAAACAGGATCTCAGTTGCAAAGGGCCTCATTAAGTAGCTGAGCTGTCCTTGAACTGCGATCCTCCTGTCTCAGCCGTTGAATACTGGGATTATAAGCATGTACCACCACACCTAGCTAAATTATAACTTTCATATAAAAACCTAATGCTAAAGTGTCTCCACCGTTACTTCCCAAACCAGTTCTCTTTCCCAGACCTGACTCTCCCAAATTCCTGGGAAATCTGTAGATCCTAGGGTTAACTGAAAGAAACTATAATTGTCCTGGGCATTGTTAACAAGACAGGTAGGATACCTTGAGAAACCTATAATTTAGGACACTCTCCAGCTTATCTGTTAATCAGATAATAAAGACCTCGATCAGCCTGAGGACTCTAAGGATTACCAGACCACCATAAGTGTCTCGGGATTACCGAACAGCAGGTCATCCTCACTAAAGCTGACTGGATCCCCAGACCACCAGAAACTGCCTCAGGGACTCCCGAGCCGAGTAGATCATCCTGCCCACCCCTCACGAAAGTCCCCATAAGAAAAGAGTCCTGCACTCCCCAAAAGGGCTCTCTCTCTCTCTCTCTCTGGAGATGGCCCACATTCTCCCTTGATTATATATTTCCTACATTACTAAATGAACTCTGTCTACATCTCTGCATGTACCGAAATTCTTTTCCGTCACATTAGCTAAGGACCCTGCCGATCCCGAGTTCCTGAGTTGGGGAGTGGGCCCGTCACCCCAAAAGATGATCAAGAAGAGACTGCAAAGGGTAGGTTTAACTTTGGCAGGGGTTTTACGGAGGAAACATAAGATTAGCTTAATCTGTTGGCAATAGTCCACGATTGTATTACTTTTTTTTGGAAGTAACATTTTTATAAGTTAGCTTTTCTAAAAGTATCCCACACCTAATTCACAGAGCCCACCTCTCTTCTGTACCATCTGTTCCAATAAAATATAGTTTAGGTTCTAGTGTGTGTGTGTGTATGGGGGAGGTGGAGGGAGAGGGAAATAAATTTCTAGTTTCAAAACATTTTAGGAGCCAGCATGGTGCATACTCCTATAATCCCGGCATTTGGAGAGAAGGGTCACAGGTTCAAGGGTAGCCTCGGCAGCTTAGTGAAACTCTCAGCAGCCTAGCACAATCCCATTCCAAAACCAAAATAATAAAGAGGGCTACGGAGTCTAGCTCAGGGGTAGAATACCCCTGGGTTCAACCCTTAGTGCGACAACAATGACAGGTTTAATTTTTCTTCTCAAAATTTAATCTCTCTTATTAGAATGTTAGCTAAGTCTCATTTCCTAAAATCTTATCTCCAAGTGAGGAGGGAGAAGAGAAGTAGGCAGGTAGGGAAGAGGCCTCCATAGACAAACTTAATCTCCTGAGGGGCAATGAACACTAATTAACTTCCAAGGCTCCTAAAAAGAGACCAGCCGTTCCAAGGTTCAGAGATAAGAATGACCAAAGCTTCACAAAACCATCTGTTTACTAATCAGCAAACCCAGGAGACATCACTGGGGCAAGTCTGATACCTCTACTGAAAGGAGACCCCTCAAAGGACATGCAAATACCCTATGCAAATTTTAAGAACTGCCTCCCAGACTCCGAGTAATAGAAGACATGCAGAGATATATAAACTCCTAGACCAGTCACCAGGACGGTTACCCACTCTGGGAACCCCTCCCCGTTGGGGGCTTCTCTCTCTCTTGCAGGTCGCGTTAGCTTTGAGAGAAGGTGGGGTGCAATTGAAGGCACTTGGCCCGGGCTACACTCGGGTAGTGACCTGAAGGCCTCCACTGGACATCAAGGCCGACCAGGGCCCCTAGGGGTGACCTGCACTTCTTTTCTGGCAGATCGCGTGGACTCTGGGAGAAAGCAGCTTGCAACTGAAGGCATTCGGCTTGGGCTCCCCTCAAGTATTGTCCTGAAGGCAGCTGCTAGAGTCCCGACAGCCCTTGAGGGTGTTCGGCCACTTTTCCCTATGCCCTGCTGCTTCCAATAAACCCTTTACTCCCTTCCTGCCATCTGCGGGTGTCATTCTTCGCTTGCCGCAAACAAGAATCTGGTAAGGAAACGCCTAGTTTCTTCTCAAGAAACCCCGTTTCATCTTAAGGAAATGCCGTGTTTCTTCTCAAGAAACCCGTTTCACAAGCAATAAAGATGATAATCACAAGACTCTGGCCTCCCTGCAAAATGTCATTTTCATGCCATAACAGAATCCCACTAAGCAATTAAAAATCACCAATGTGCACCCGGGCGTGGTGGCGTACGCTTGTCATCCCAGCATTCGGGAGGCTGAGACCAGAGGATCGCGGTTCTCGGACAACCTCAGTTATTTAGTGAGGCCCTCCGCAACTTGGTGAAACCCTATTTCAAAATAAAGAATTAAAAAAAAAAAATAGGGTAGAGGGTGTAGCTCAGAGGTCGAATGCCCCTGGGTTCCATCCCCAGTTCTGCAAAACGAAACAAAACAACAACAACAAAATCACCAATGTGCAATATTTATGGGAGGCCATGTTTTTTCCTGATGTTTACATAATTGCTAATAGAAAATAAAAGGTAAAAGGTACACCTCATCTGTGTTTGCCACACTGAGAAACTCATCCTGGGCACGGTCCACACAATTATTCTTTCCAATAGCTGCCGGGGTGTGCCAGGTGGAAAATCTCTGGCCTATTGAATACTAATGAAATGCTAAATAGCTCACTGGCATGAAGCCAATTGATTCTCCAGATAAATCATGAAGCAAAGCTTATTTTTCAAATCTTCTAATCACATTAGAATCCATTACAAGCAAAATTTAATAAACCTGGCACATTTGGGGCCCTTTAAATTTTTCTAAGGCTTCTCATATACTTTAGGGGCCCAAAAGACTGCGCCTAACAAAGTCTGCTGAAACTGACTTCCATATTTAGCCAGTCTCCTAGGATGACATTCCTACCTATTGATGTTTTAGTGTCTCCGCCCTCCCCTGTTGGTTCCGTGGGATGGCTTTTGTACTTGTGGGGAATGAAGGCGGTCATGGACAACGTGTAGCTTTATGGATGGCAGGCCCCTATAAAACTTGGCTGTATTAACCACAACAGCCCTGACAGTGTGTGCGTGTGAAGCCCCAGTGTGGGGTCATGCCACGCTAAACATGAGACCTCGGTTTTTCCGGTATGGAAGTCCTGCTGAATGAGGTCCAAAGTAGAGAACTTTTGTGGGCCGCTTTAGTCCAGGAAAACAAGTCACTGATGTGAGACTTCTTCAGCTGTACTGGGTGCTTAGTTAGTTAGTTAGTTAGTTAGTTAGTTTGTTTGTTAGTTTATTTGTTAGTTAGTTAGTTTGTTAGTTTGTTAGTTTGTTAGTTTGTTTGTTTGTTTGGTGCAACAACAGGAATGGGATTAGCTGCAATGCTTCCTTGTCTGGAAACAGGCTTGCCAGCCCCGGTGTCTGACTAAAGCTCTCCGGGGCCCCATTGGTGGTGAGGGCTGACCTGGGAGTCCAAGGTCCCGAGAACCGGGGGCTCAGACCCTGGAGGGCAGGAGAGGGAGGAGTAAGCCCGCTCAAGAGGGAGACTGCACCCTTCCTCGGCCATCTGTTCTCTGGCCCTCGGCACATCGGGTGGTGCCAATGCCCCTGGGGAGGGCAGATCTCCTTCCTCAGTCTCCTCAGTCTAGCCTCATCTCTTCAGACAGATCCTCCCAAACGCACCCAGAAATAACGCTTAACCAGCCAGCTGGGCAGCCCTGAGCCCAGGCATGTCGACAGACAAACTGAACCACTAGTTGTAAACTGTAGCTTTTCTTAGGTAGGTTGAGGGCCACAGGTCAGGAGAGAGAGCTGCCCAAGAGAAACCTTGTTACTCACGAGGCCAAGAGTGTGGGAGAGCACGCAGGGCTGCCCATCAGTCGGGAGACAAAGGGGTCAGGGAGGGTCTGCTGCGGCCTCTGCAAGGCCAGGGTGAAGCAGGGCCCAAAGGGTAGGGTGGACTGGTCTAAAATTCCATGGGCACAGGGATACAGGGGTGTCTCCAGTAGTCTGGTGCCTGCACTATTTGGGGGGGGCAGAGTTTGGTGGGGGCAGAGTCAGTGACCCAGAAAGAGAGAGAGAGAGAGAGGGAGAGAGAGAGAGAGAGAGAGAGAGAGAGAGAGAGAGAGAGAGAGAGAGAGAGAAGCGTACCAGACAAAGAAGGTAGTCAGTAGATATGGGTCTGGGAAAAGCACACGTTCAGGTACAGCCTTCACCGTGTCCAGGAGCTGATTTAGTCTGGAAGGCAGTTTGTCTGCACCATCAATGCCCCAAGATGCCAAAGTCCCAGAATAAAAAGACACCAAAGACGGAGGAAGCAGGCCCATCCACCTGCCTGGGGCAGCACCCAGCCGGGGCGCTCACTCTAGTAACCACACCAGGAAGGTCCAGCAGTCCAGCATTCTAGGCGGGAATGGAGATGCCCCACTTGAAAGCACTTGGGAAGAGGCCCGGGAGTCTGGCCACGGTGATGATGGTGTGAATCCTAGGAGCTCCCGCACCTTGAAACTGATCCACATGTGTAGCTGGTGAGCACTCGCCTGCCCCAGGACCTGGAGTAACGGTTCCGTCTCCTGCTCCGGGCATGGACCTTGCTGCTCAGCCAACCCGCAGGCGGCCCATTTAAAAACTGACATTTTTCTGTCCTCTTTTCTCTCTCCTCCCTCCCCTTCTCCGCCTGGTAACCATCAGCATGTTCTTGTCATTTACTAACCACAGGAATGAAGCCCGGGGCCAGCAGGCCCGAGGAATGTTATCTCTGGGACACCCTTGGGACAGCGAGAGTATGTTTTCTGACAAACGCACCTGGAGGTGAGCTCCGCCTAGTTACGATTCTTATTGTCACTATTCTTCCATGTTGAGAGTGGGAAAATCAGATTATCCCCAGGTGCCAGCTCCCTATTATCTCCCATGTGCTAGAAAATCAATAAAACTTAATTCAGTTTTTTCCTTTTTCCGTCTGGGATCATTTGCTCTGGCGTGATTGGGACGAGAAGCCACATTTCGGTGACACTGGGAAGGGCATTCTGACAGGAGTGTGAAGTTGAAGCAGTAGGTCTGCGAGGAGCCGGGTGCCGGGCCGTGCGCCTCGCGGGCACAGCCCCCTTCGCCTCCGCGGCAGCCCTTGGGGACGGGCTGCGTGCCTCTTCCGCACAGAGGAAGAGACCAGGGTCGCTTGGCTTATGAAAGACCTCAGCACAGGAGGGGCAGGGTTTAAACCGTGTGCTCACGAGTCTTTAATTTATTTTTGTTTTTATTCTGCGGTACTTACTAAGGGTTGAACCCAGGAGCACTCTATCTCCAAGCTACACCTCCAGCCCTATTTTATTATTATTACTATTTTGAAACAAAGTCTCACTACTTTGCTAAGGCTGTTCTCAAACTCGCAGTCCTCTTGGGTCAGCTTCCCAAGTATTGGGATTACAAGCATGTGTCACCACGCCCGTCTTTTACCAGTCTTTTGAATCTGGCCATGAATGGGGTTGAATTGCGGCAACGAGAAGAAAGGGGAGGGGGTAAAAGAGGGTAGGACCCAGCAATGGAGAGAGAAAAAGCTGGAGGAATCCCTGGATGTTGCCAGAATAGAGAGATCCTGTGAGGTAGGTGGGGCCCAAGACAGCAACCCAGGGACTCGGCAGAGCGGGCTGGGCGTCACTGGATCTTGTCCTCGCCTTCCTGACCCGGTGGCTCTTGGAACACCGATGCCTCCCCAGGTCCGAGTCTGACACCTGCCTGGCCCTCCTGCTTCTGACTCATCGCTGCCGGCCTTGGGGTCATCCCTAGGGTTTCTGTTCACCTTTGACCTAAGCTGTGTGAAATGCCCAGGGCATCCCTGGCTCGCCGGCCTCCGTTCCATGAGGTTGGAGCTTGCTCAGAGCCAGATAGACACATCCTGTTTCTCTGGCTGCCATTTCTTCAGCTGAATGATCACCATCAGCCCAAGTCCCCATCGCCAGTTGGTCCCAAGCAAAAGCCTGACTCTGCCATCTCCCACCTTCAACCCTATCACTCACGACGGGGCTTCCAAACAAGATGCAAGACTGCGACCTTCTCTCTGCAGATTCCCCAACGCCCCTCCTCACTGTCCCAGGTCATGACACACCTGGGCTCCTGGCTGTGAATCATGTGTGGCTCTTAATCTCCCATACACCTCGCCTTTGCTGAGCATGTGGCTCGGCTCCTGGTGGGCAGAGCTTTCCCAACCTCATGGCCAGTGTCTGCACCAGGCTCCTGTCGCAGGAGAGGAACCATACCGCACAGACACCCCCGGGGCCTCCGGCGCCACTGCCGCTCCGCTAGCCACCGCGCGGCTGTTGGCGACCCGCATATGTCCAGGCTCCCGCCGTGTCTGTCCCGCCAGGCTCCCTTTCCTCCCTGGAATGTCGAGGACAGTCCGAACCTGACCTCAACCCTGATTACTGCAGAAGACCGCAGAGCTGAGGACAATCACCTTCTGTTGGAGGATGCCTGGTTTTTATTTTCATCTTTTTCTTTAAAAGTTTTCCCAAACCTGGTACAGAGCTGCACGCCTATAATCACAGGACTTGGAAGGCTGAGACAAGAGGATGCCAGGTTCAAGAATGTGCACAGTAACTTAGCGAGATCCTGTTTCAAAATAAAAAAATAAAAAAGATCTGGGGGTGTGGCTCAGTGGTAGAACACCCCCTGGCTTCAATCTCCAGTACCAGGAAAAGAAGGAGAAGGAGGAAGTGGGGGAGGGGAGGGGGAGGGGGAGGATCGTTTTCCACTCTCACTCATTCCTGACCCTTAGAAATTCTAATAATAGGACAAGAATGAAAAAAAAAAAAATTGAAAAAAGCCAACAGAGACAACAGATTCAATTTTTCCTAAAGCACTGATGCCTTAAAATAGGCTTCCTGATCTGTTAACCAAAGCCATGCTTCCTCTAACTTCCTCTTCCCTGGGGTTTGCCTTCCAGTTTGACATAATTATCCCACGGCCATCGCTGCCCTGAGGTCTAAACGTTATGATATTGTAAAGGCTTCCCAGGCGAGGCGCTTTTAGAATAGACTTTGCTCTCTTTTACGGTGCATGCTGTAGGCATTTCCCGGAGGCACGGGAGCTGTGCACACAACCCTGGATTTGAACTCTTCCACTGGGAATAGCCGGGTACCAGGCTGCGTGGAAGGTCATCAGCATAGGTGTTAGGGGATGCTGGGTAACCAGGACTGGGGGATGCTGGGTAACCAGGAGACACTGTTTACTTGTGGCAGAATTTCCACCATGCCTCTGCCCACCCAAACCGCAAGTAATCGACACTGCTCTGGCTGGGCCCCAAACCTCAGACTTTCAACCAGAAGGCAGGGTCCTCCTCCGCCCTCCCCGGGGCAGTGTTAACAGCAGCGTGGCTACGCCCCTTTTTTGCCACCCTATTCAAAACTCTTGCTGTCAGCCACGTCCATGCTGGGCCTCCCCAGGACTGCTGGCAATTAAAAATAAGCTAACAAAATCCAGGGCTGCCAAGGTGACTGACCATTTGGTGATCCCCGAGGCCCCTGGTCCATGGATTGACTTTTCGCCGCACCCAGTCAAAACCATTAATAACATACTCTCATTCTCACGGCCGGGGAACTTGGCTATTTGCACAGCACAAATTATTAGCTTCAGATTAGATAGAGCTGATATTTTTAGAAGGAAAAAAAAAAGAAGTCGAAAATAGGGCAGCTGTGTCCACATAAAAGTGAATTTGTACGGAACACATCTTCAGAGAAAAGTTAACCTGGGAAATAAGACAGTGCCCGGGGCCGAGGGACAGAAAGCACAGTCGCCCCAGCTGGGAAGCACCTGTGCCCACCGGGCAGGAGACAAAGCCCTGCGTTCCTGCCCCAGCAGGTGCCACGGTGCAAGGGACGTGGTGGGTAGGCCTCGTCTGGCCTCTTGAGTGCACGGTGCAGTTGGCTGAGCTGAGACGCCGGCAGGATTAATAGTGTTCCCTCTGCCTGGGCTCAAGGGGACTGGACTGGAAGATCGTCTCAGCAGTGAAGTTTCTGAATAGTACCCTCCCCCTACCTCTGTGTTTAATGGGAAACGGAGAATTACTTGCTAGGGAGAAAGCTGCCGCTCTTAGCATTCGGTGGACACCTGGGGAGGAGCCCAGCCCCGGTGTGTGAGGATGGTGGGCATTTTTCTTTGGAGACACAGATTAGAGCTGAGAAAATGAGTGGAGGTCAGCGCAGGGGCCAGAAACAAGGCGTGGTCTTTTCTTTCTCTAAAAAGCGTTTTGAGAATGTAGGCAGAAGAGACGTCCTTCTAGGGATCGGCTTCCATGTCCTCCTGGCGTTTCCGGCAAGTCTTTTGGAAGTGCTGGTAGCGCGGCTCACTCCCTGCAGATCCAAGTTCTGCCTGCTTAGAGGTCATGTTGGACTCAAGCGACCCCATCTCCACGTCTCCGTGTCTCCACAGAGGCTCGCGGAGCCTGTGCAACCCTGGAGCCCCTGGACCTAGAGGTTTCCTGGTAGGTTGCCAAGACCTTCAGGAGTGTGAGCAACCTTTCTTTTCACCTTTCAAACACTTCCAGGTAGAATGGACCTCACAGACAGACCCGCCCAGGCAACACGCCCAGGGAAGACGTGCACCAGCGCAGCCCGTACCTGTACGGGTTCAACCTGGACTCCTTTCTTGAGCTCACACCTTTCAAATAAAGTAGCAAGAAGAAAGAGAGACTCTGACAGTGTGAGGATGGGTGTGGTTTTAGGAAGTTTCACGCTAGACGGGGAGTGCTGGTTTACGCCTGTAATCCTAATACTTGGGAGGATGAGATGCACGATCAAGCCCAGCTCAGCAACTCAGCGAGACCCTGCTTCAGATAAATAAAATAAAATAAAATAAAATAAAATAAAATAAAATAAAATAGGGCTGGGGGTGTGGCTCAGAGGTTTCCATCCCCAGTACCACAAAAATAAACAAATAAGGTTTCACGCTGGTGAAGAAGACAGAACAGGTTGCAGATGTCATAAGGTTGCATGCGTACCACATGGTACATCTCCTGGGAGGGGTTGTGAGTTTCTGCCTCAAGAAAGGACTTGTGAGCAGGGCGTGGTGGCCCACGCTTGTAATCCCCGCACTTTGGAGGCGGAGACAGGAGGATGGCGCAGGTCCAAAGCCAGCCTTCCTGGTTTAAGAGACCCTGTTTCCAAATAAAATATAAAATAGGTCTAGGAGTGTAGCCCGGAGGTAGAAGGGTTCCATCCCCAGTACCACCAAAAAAGAAAAAGAAAAAATAAAGGACTCGTGAGACTCATTGTCTTTGAGGAGAGACGAAAACTACTAAGGGATTAAAGAGAAGCCAGACATCCTTGGTCGGAGCCCTTTGCACTTGGAAATTATCTTAAATGAGTGCAAAACGCAAGAAATTGTCCTCACCTAGGGGTTTCTTTGCAAGACAAGAAAGAGAGTAAAACTTTCTTAATTCACACCCCTGCAACTCAGTTAGGTACTAAGGTTACTGAGGTCTCACTATGAGTTGAGGTTTTATTGCGACAAGATTGAATGTATTTCCAGCCGATGAATACTACAAACACGGCCAGAGCTCCTGGTACACTTGAGGCTTACGGACATTACTTACAGGAGCTGTTTTTCAGTTGTACCCCGAGGAGGAACCACGGGTTTCCTGGGTGAACTCACCTCCCCACCGCGTTTTCCCAGGTGCCCCAGAAGACCCAAAGCCCCCGCAGAGGAAGTCATGCTCCCATACACGCACCAGCCTCTAGCGGGTCCAGCTGTGAAGCCGGTGCATAGCCCAGGGTGGCCTGCATTACCCACTGTGCCTGGGAGGCTGCACCGAGGTCCCCTGGGGTCACCTGGGGCTCACAGGAAGGTGTGCTGTGGCCTCCCCCACGCCCAGCACGCCGCCTCCACCCCCTGGTCCACAGTCAGGACACTCTCCAGCGCAAGCCCCCCTATGTGAATGGCTCCGATTCCCCGATGTGCAAGCCAGGCCATACGCCACTGGGCAGGTTCCAGCGCCCTCTGTGGCTCCCTACTACCTGCAGACTCCACTTTTATACCCCATCTCCACCTGAGCCTCCTGCGGCACTTGCCCACACGAAGCTCTTGGTTCTGTGAGACTGGCTTCCCCGCTCTCTTTCTATAGACTGGTGCGCTCCTGTCCCCAGGTGTTGATGCTGAGCAGAGGTCCCGGGCCTCTTTCCTCCGCCCCACCCAGCCTCCCCCATGCTGGTAGTCTAATCTTAGCCGTCGCCTCTGCGAAGCTTCGCCGACCACCAAAGCCCATGCCCATCTCTACCTCCGAGTCCTACAGATGTTCCCGGGACCCCACAATCCCACGGTGAGGCCTCAACACACCCACAGCTGTCCCGGAGTGCCACATGGCACTTGCGTCCCCAGCCGGCCGTGGGCTTTCTGAGGTCCCCAGGGGTACCCCGCATGGCATTTCCCATGCATCCTAACAGTAGGGCCATCCTTGGGCAAAATCCCAGGACCCAGGATCACAGAGCGATCGGGCTAGAAGAGGATTCGACTGAGCCCCTGCCTCGTCTGGACACCAAGGATGGCCTTCTGTGTGGACGGCTTGCTCGGAGGCAGCCCAGCTTGAAGGTTCTGGGCCGAGGCAGGAGAAGTATAGGACACAGGCAGAAAGGGGACCAGCAGGGAAGGAAAGGGAGGCTGCAGGTTTCAGCCCAAACCACTCTGGCTCTCGCTGCATGCAGGAGTTCTGTGTCCTCCCAAGCTGAATCCCCAAAGGCCCTGTAAGTCCAGTTGGTCCGGTGTTGATATTTTGTTGACCTACAGAGTGCATTTTAGCCTGATAAGAGATGTCCAGAAAAGATATCGTTAAAAGACCAGCAGCAACCGGGCGTGGTGGCGCACGCTTGTAATCCCCACGCTTGGGAGGCTGAGACAGGAGGATCGTGCAGGTTTGAAGCCAGCCTCAGCTACTGAGTGAGGCTCTCGGCTACTTAGTGAGACTCTGTCTCCAAATAAAGTATAAAAAATAGGTCTGGGAGTATAGCCCAGAGGTTGAAAAGCCCCTGGGTTCCACCCTCAGTACCACACACACACAAAAAAAAACAAAGTTCAGCAGCACCTGAACAGACCCAGTGTCATCCATCAACCAGATGATGCAGGAATGAAGATGTGGGAAGGAATGGACCAGCCCCGGCTCTGTGCACCTGCCCACTCTCCGCCACGGGGTCTCCTGTAAGAGCCAGGAAGCCCTGACCGCCTCCGCCACTCTGCAGGTGGCTGCGATCTCTCTTGGTCCTCTCCTTCCTTCCTTCCTTCCTTCCTTCCTTCCTTCCTTCCTTCCTTCCTTCCTCCCTCCCTCCCTCCCTCCCTCCCTCCTTCCTTCCTTCCTTCCTTCCTTCCTCCCTTCTTCCTTCCTTCCTTCCAGGCTGGGATTGAACCTAGGGACATTCCACCTCTGAGCTACACCCCCAGCCCTATTTTTTTATTTTTATTTGAAAACAGAGTCTCACGAAGTTGCTGACAACCTCACTAAGTTGCTGAGGCTGGCCTCAACACTGTGATCCTCCTATCTCAGCCTTCCAAGTACTGGGAAGACAGGACTTCATCGCCATGTCTGGCTTGCATTCTTAAATAAGCCTCTGTCTATGTCTCTGACTGACTGGAGCTGAAATTCTTTTCCAGCACAAAAGCCAGGGACCCCGCCGGTCCTGCATTCAGTTCCCTGTCTCCCCACACTGGAAACTCCCGCAGACCTTCCAGGAACTGTCCTGGTACCCATGCCCCGTGTACACCTGCTCTTCATGTTTATTTAGTAGGGCGTTTGGCACGGTTACACATGGACAGTCTCCCTAAAAATAAACAGCGCTGGAGCCCAGCTGTCACCTCAGGCCGGACTACTGACCTCTGGCCTCACCTGCCTTCCCGGAGCAAGTGGTGGATTAAGGACAGCACTGGGGGCAGGAGAGGGACAGGCTGGGCCGCAGGAGGATTCCGCAGATACAGACTCCACCAGCAGCTTGGACACAGAAGAATACCACAACACAAACCCATGCCCAAAACACAGTTTTGAACATAGCAAACTTGGGTGGGCGAGTCCAAACGTGTCCCCGGCCGCCTCACTTCACCCCCACACATAGATGCCCAGCCAGGCACGGCGGCAGCGCACGCCTGTCATCCAGTACTTGGGAGGCTGAGGCAGGAGGATTGCAGGTACGAGGCCAGCCTCGGCAATTTAGCAAGACTCTCAGTAAAATTTGGCAAGATCTTATTTCAAAAAACATGTTGGGAGTATAATCTGGAGGTAGATCACCCCTGGTTCACTCACAAAAATAAATACACACACACACACACACACGCAAAATAAAAACAGAGAAATGTGTAGCTAGATTTGCCCAAAGAACACATGTAGGCTCAGGTCTGGTCCCACACACTGCTGCCAGAAGTTTTTTGGGGTTTGCTTTTTCCCCTCTCCTCCCTTTTCTGATTTTGAATTTCCGTGTCTCCCTCTCTTTCGCGTTCATGGGTTGGTTCCTGCACCGGCTGCTTGGCGGCGGCGGGGAGGTGAGCTGGAGGCACCGGCTCACCCACTCGAGCTGGCTCCCGCCCAGGGGTGGCGCGCACAGTGGGCGCACCCAGGGGAGCCGCCTGCCCTGCGGCCACAGACCCTCTGCTGGGACAGGAGCGTAGCTTCCGAAAGCCTCTCCAGCCCCTTTAATTAACTTAATCCACCCAACCATGGTCTCTAAATAATTGAGTGCCCTGGTTACCAGTGCTCCGGCGCTGGGAGGATTTCACTCCCAAGAACGTTCTGACCTTTAAATTGGGGGCTCAAGCGTCCCACTTTCCCTTCTGTTACCCACCAGCCAAGGCTACATCAGGACACAATATTTGAGGAAAAAAATAGGGTGCTCGGAACATCAGGACAGAAGGCAGCCGTGTTTATACGAAAGGCATAATTTCAAAGTACATGAGCCAATTTAAAAGTCCACGAAGGAGGAGAATCCAGACCTCCCCCAGGGTCACGGCTGACTCCTCATCGAGTACATACAAACTCTGAAACTGTACACGTGCTTATCTGAAGCCGATCTCCCCCTACAGTGTCTCATTGCCCCCCCCCCTTCTCGGTACTAGGGATAGAACCCAGGGGCTTTCTACCTCCGGGCTATACTCCTAGACCCATTTTATATTTTATTTGGAAACAGGGTCTAAGTTGCAGAGGGCCTCACTAAGTAGCTGAGGCTGGCTTCAAACCTGCGCCATCCTCCTGTCTCAGCCTCCCAAGTACTGGGATTACAAATGTGTGCTACCAGGCACGGCATGTTTGACTTTCTTACAAAAAGAAAAAAAGTTTGTTTCATTTACTTCCTAAAAATGGAATCCACCTAGATTCACCCCATGGTAGCTTTATTTAAGATTAGTTACTCCTAAAAGTATTCAAGGAATATTTATTTATCGTTGTACTTTGATCTATATAAATGTAAGTTTTTATATTGAACCACTTATCAAATTCTAAACAGCCCACTGTTAAATTTGTAAAATATAAAGCCAGCCCATCTGCCGCTGGGTTTTTCTTTCCACGCAGTCTTACGTAATGTCAAATGAGAAAACAGTCCAGTCCAGATTCTCTTCCTTAGCATAGAAGTTGAAGCATTCTCAACTCTTTTGACCTTATTCATCACACGGCAGTCTTAGCCTGGACGCCCGCTGTCCCCCCGCAGTCCCCCCTATGCTTTCCCGCGGCCCCTGCAAGGCCGCATGCCGCAGCCGTGCTACAGGAGCGGGCGCTCAGACACCCGAGGCACGGCCCGCCTTGAGGTCTGGCGGGCGCACTGTGCGGCCGAAGGCGCTGCCATCTATGCCCGAGGTGGGCCCCGCGACACTCCCTCACACCCGCCCAGAGGGCCCCAGCTCCACACCCAGGGCTGAGTGCCAGACACCACACCACCCTGCTCCTCCCTCCCTGCACCCACCGCCAGCACTCGGGCCGGAAACCCTGGCCATCTTCCCCTGCAGCCCACCCTGCAGGTCCACCACCAGCACAAACCCACGCCTGACCAGCACATACCCTCGCCTGACCACATCTCACCACCCGCTCCCACTGCCCTGGGCTCCCAGGCTGAACCCAGGTCCCCTCCTTCTCCTCCTCCTCCTCCTCCTCCTCCTCCTCCTCCTCCTCCTTCTCCTCCTCCTCTTCTCCTTGTTCTTTTTTGTGGCACTGGGTATTGAACCCAGGGGGCTGCTACCTCTGAGACATAACCCCAGACCTATTTTATCTTTTATTTTGAAACAGGGTCTCACTAGGTTGCTGAGACTGGCTTGAACGCTGTGGTCCTCCTGTCTCAGCCTCCAAGAACTGAGATGGCAGGCGTGTCCCACTCTTAGCCTCTTTTGGTCCCTCTGATTTTACCCCCATCCTCTTATACCTGCCAGGGCAAACCTGCTCAGACAATGGGTCAGGTCATAGCACCTCTTCCTTCAAATTCCACCACATTCTGAGAATCCAACTGCACCACAAGGCCTGGGACATGGGACACTTTTCTGCTGCCCGCGGTCCCCTTACTCAGCTCTAGCCATCCATCCAGACCTGATCTAGAACACAGCTCCCAGATAACCACGCCGTGCCCTCCCCAGCCTTCAGCTCTTCCAATTGTTGCCTTTTGGTAATTCCTATGGGCTGACCCACCAAAAGCTGGAACCTTAGAGACAGCCCGTCCCCAGCTCACACCAGCCCAGCACCTGTCTGAGGACCATCTTAGCTCCGGCCACGATGGCTTTTTCCCTGTCTACGTGTCACTTACAGGGAGATGTGCTGGGAGGCTTCTGCAACCCTGAGGGCCGCCAGCCCAAGCGCACACCAGCCCAGCCCGGCCTCCTGTGTCTCCCTCCTCATCCCACTTATGGTGCCCTCCAGGCTGAGCTGCTGTCCCTGAGAGCCGTGACACCAAGGCTGCTGACACTACCAGTGGCCGGCAGACAGAGGGCAGCAATGAGCTGCCAGGAGAGCAGCGAGGAGGAGGGCTGCCGGCGTCAAGAGCTGAGAGCTGCTGCGTCCAGTCCACAGAGCTCTTAACACGGGAGCCGCGTTGTGCCTATCCCTGGTTTCTACCTGGAACAGAGCAGGCTGAGCTGGTGGCGTAAGACCTGGTAACACAGGGCTGCAGCTACTGAGCAGGGCATGGTGGCTATGGCTGGTGATGCTGAAGGCTGCTGGGAGCTGCCATCTCCTGATGCTGGAACCAGCTCCAGCTGTTGGAAACTGGTTGCTGGAAGTGCTACTGGGTCTGGGGGCCAGGAGTGCAGGGTCAGAGCCCGGAGCTGCTGTTCAAAGCTCAGGGCCGCCAACACTCAGGAAGCCACACTTCCCCATCTGTGACTTGTGTCTGAATTGAGCACGGGTGACAGTCTGGCTACAAACGCACGGACAAGGAGCAAACTTTAGAGACGGAGCCTCCAGCTGTGTCCAGCGTGCACTGCCCTGGGCATCCTCAGGGCCTGCAGGGGCCTGGGCTGGCTTCTTCCTCTCCTGAACTGTCAGCCATGATTTCTATCAAGTCTGCCCTGCCTGGGACTCTGAATCCCCGGTGAACTTTTTACCTAGAGCCCCCACCATGCTGAGACAAGACAAGGGCCCAGCACTGGCTGGGCTGTACCCAAGTGCCTGCTGCGGACACATCAAGATGGTCCTTCAGCGGCAGCCGAAGAGGACATGCGGCCACCCCGATGACTCTGCCCGGAGCCTCCACTCTTGATGCCTCTGCCCATCGTGGGCTGTTCTCAATCTGGTCCACGAGGAGCACCTGCCTCGCCCATAGCAGCTAGGCAGGCAGATCCCATAGACCTGCACACAGAAGTGGGGGGGGCTTGCAAGTTACCTGGAGGGGGTCCAGGAGAGCTGTTCCCAGGAACCACTGGTCCATCGGGTGCGCTAAGCTGAGGGCGGCTGACGCTCAGAGCTGTAAAAGCACAGGAAGCCAGGCTGCCCGTTCATGATTTCTATCTGAGGAGCAAAGCAGTCCTCAGCCACTTGGTAACGGTACTAGTATCTACGTCCCCGAAGCCTTTGGAAGGCAGGCTTCTATTTTACAAAGCAAGTCGGCCCCAGTGGGAACTACAATGCAGAAGCAGACAGCAGCGAGCCCAAGACCACCGGCAGCGTCCAATCGAATCCCATCAAACCCATCAATACAGCCACGGCGTCTGTTTTGCCCACTGAAGAACTACAATGTGAACACCCTCAGAAGGCATCAGCTCAGCCTGTGAAACTGCCCGGTCTTTTGAGGAACACAAACTCCACAGCTCTGCCGCCCCACCGTCTGCCTTCCCCGTGACCTCTGTCCACGGCGCACCCACTCTGAAGACCGTCAAGAGCAAGGGTTCTACCTGGAACAAATGAAGAAAGTCAAAGCCAAACTGAGCCCCGGGGAGAGATGGCTGAGAGGAGCCCTCAGATGCCGGGAGGCTCCGACCGAGATGACCTTCACCTCTGGTTGAAGGGCAAAGTAAGCAGAGCAGAGGTCCGGGAGAAGTCCAGCCCCGAGGGGCCTCGTAGATTCGACTGTAATCAGCACTGACGGATGCCGCTGGAAACAAGAGCGGGCACGGTGTAACTCTAAGGGTGCCAGGAGCCTGGGGCGGAGCTGGGGTGTCTGACCCTGCAGCCGCCCTCGCGGGGTCGGGCTGTTGGGACTTGACTTCCCTCTGTATCAGAACAACGGAGCCCTTCACGAGCTCCGACCGGACCTGACCTGTCTCTCCCTCTCTGCAGAAGCTGCCCCCACACGCGAGAGCCGGACAGCTCGTCCCCAAGGCCCGAGTTCCCGCCAGGTGAACAATGGAAGGGTCTCTTCTTCATGAAAATTGGTTTGTTATGTCATAAAAAGTGAAGATGTAATTTTTTTTTTTTTTTTTTTTGGTGGTACTGGGGGTGGAACCCAGAGGCTTTCTACCTCTGGGCTATACTTCCAGACCTTTTTTTAATATTTTATTTGGAAACAGGGTCTCACTAAGTTGCTGAGAGCCTCACTAAGTAGCTGAGGCTGGCTTTGAACCCGTGCGATCCTCCTGTCACAGCCTCCCAAGCGCGGGGATTACAAGTGTGCGCCACCACGCCCGGCTCAAAGACGTAATTTCTTTGGGGAAACAGCCACTCCAAAGACTGCTTACAGAGCTACGAGAGACTCGGAGAGCAGCGAGTTTGTAGCTTAGGGGAAAAAAAATCAAAAGTCTTCAAAATACTAATGAACTAATAATGTTCTGTAGGCAGGTGTGAGTTGAGATGTTTAAACACCAAATAAATAAATTGTTTGCCTTGAGCAGCACTGGGTAGAAATACTTTCAGAATTTATTATACATCTTCCTTCATAAGTAGAGCCATACTAAAGTCTATTTCTGTTTTTCTTCCTTTCTTAATTTTATTTGATCCTATTTTCTTTTGTACTAGGGATTGAACCCTGGGGCATTCTACCTCCAAGCTACACCACTAGCCTTATTTATTTATTATTTATTTATTTATTATTTTGGAACAGGGTCTAAGTTGCCGAGGCTGGCCGAGAACCCGCGCTCCTCTACCAACCCCGCGGGCCCTGTCAGCCTTCCGTGCCCGGCCGTGTCCTACTGCTCGGGCCCTCCCCCAGGTCGGGCCGTCCGTCTGCCTCATGCTTGGCAGGCTCCGTGTAGATGTCGCCATGTTGTTTTCAGTGTGAGGGTGGACGAGTTGAAGCCATGGCGCTCCGAGGCCGAGCCCTTGGCGTCTGAGGCAACGCCAGGAGCCACAGCAAAGCCAACCGCCTGTCCTCATGCGTCTCCGAGGAAGCAGGCCGCGAGAGACACCCCTGACTCTGATGAAGGAGACCCCACCCAGGGAGCCCACCCCAGAGCCCAGGAAGGGGTGTCCTGACCCACTCTGAAGCCCCCATGCCGGGGCGGACTTTAAACACGCGTGTGCTCCCCCTGGTCAGACTTAGCCATGAACTGGGCAAAGTAGAAGGAAAAAAAGAAAAAGGATCTATTCTTCCCCAAAAGGGGAAGTAAAGAGGTGATAAATTGTTCAAAATAATTTGGAATCCTTGGCAGAGTTGAGAATAAAGAAATCATGCCAACCTAAGGCTTTTTCCAAACAGACCATGCAGACTTTACTGGGTTCCTTCCAGAAATGGAAACACGGGCTTTGGGGGTGAAAGGTTCTCGACACACTCGTGACTCCGTATTAGAGCGATGACTACCAAGATGGCATCTTCGTGGTGCCCACTGTCACCATTCCAGGCGAGTCCAGATTAACGAGATTGACCGTACCCACTAACTCGCTGGTAATTATCTCAGCCAGTGCCGGCCACAGGGCTAGAAGGGTTAAAAACAGTAATGACTTCATAATATCCACCGAAAGAGGGGCAGTTTCAATACATTCACGTTTCCTACTCTTCCAGAAAAATGGTTTCCTAGTAATGAAGCGTACCAGCTTTAAGAGTTATCTGAACTCCTGCCAGGAGGCCAGCTTTGGGACCATAAGGAATGCGTAACGTGTCCAGGAACGGCTCGGTGCAAAACCACCAAGGAGGACCCTCTGCCCCAGAGCCACTGTGCTCACAGCGTTCACTGACCTGCTGATTTTACCAGCCCAGAGTCCGCCTTTCTCTGGTCTGTCCCGGAGTGCCCCTTGAACTGGTTTCCTAAATGAAGCCTTGTTTTGCATGAATCCAGACTTTCTCAGAACCACAATGCCCTCTGAATACCAATAACAAGACATCCAGCCCTACCCCATTTATTTGTTTTACAGCAACTACAATTTTTCCTAATTAAAAGGGGGAAGGGATTCACGTCTCAGATAGACAAGTCTTTCCCAGAGGAGATAAACTATGAACTAATTTGGGACATTTAATTAAGTACAGATGATACTGCGATGGTATATGAGCTTCGCCGGTGAGAAGAAGGCACACCCAGAAAAAACAAACATGCCCTTTCCCTCCTGGCAGTCCCCGCTCTCCTGTCCCCCTGCCCGGCCCCCAAGCAGGGCTAGTGACCGCTCACACCAAGCTCAAAACGCTGACCCAGCAGCGGGGCCATCTGTGAACTCGCCAGAGACCGGTAGGAAATCCTTCTAGTGGACAGCGTATGATGTTCAGACATAATCCAGAGAGAGAAGTGAGGAGCAGAACTGGATAAAGACGGCAAAGGCAGTGAACGGGGAAGTGAAAATTCAAGGGCCACGGTGGCAAAGGGACAGGCATTCTTTGGAGAGTGAGGTAACAGGTTTGTCTTGTTTCGGGCTACTTTTAGCACACTTTTTTTCTTTTTCTTTTTAATATTCCAATGTAAGCTACGAGAATTCTTCTTCTGTTTGTTCCAGGATAAACTCACATCCGTTTAGTAATTCACCCCAGGCACATGAATAATTGCTTACGTAATCTGCCTGGGCACTGTGTTATTTATTACCTATTACGGGGTAATTGCCAACACAATCCACGGGGTATGGCTCAAAGGGTGTATAAACAAATCGAGCCTGGGCGGAGGAGAGAAAGTGGAGAGGGAGGAAGGACCGAGTCACGGGGCGGCGCTGAGCCACCTGTACAGGTTAAGGAGAAGGAGGCTGCAGGGTGTTCCTGGAAGTGAATCACAGGCCCAGGTTCCTAAACCATGCGGGGAACTAGGGAGTATGTGACCTTGTGCTTGCCAGCACAGCTGGATATCTGGGATACGGAGAGGGACTTGTGCCGAATGCCCTTGGCGATTCTTCCTGGCACCTAGCGCCAATCCGGCTCTCCACCCAGGCATGTGCCTCCTCAGGCAAGGCTGGGGGGGAGGGAGATGTCCTTCTGGGTCTAACCCAGGGACATGGCCCCCTGGGGCGTGTGTGCATCTCCCTGGCACCCGAGGACCAGGCTTTACTCCTGAGCGCCCTCAGGAGTGGTTTTCGAAGTTGACTCCTTCACCCTTTAGTTGAAATAGGGCGCCCCATTTTGTGGGACCTTAGACAAGCGGCTCCTTTTCCTCTTCTCCCTCCCTCCCCCTGCGCTGAAAGAAACTCGCTGGGCCTGTCTGCCCAGAGGTCACCGAGACCGGGGTGATGTCACCTGGCTACCCCCAGACTGGCTCCAAGCCACAGAAACACCCCCACACCTATGCATGGGGCCAGAGGAGAGGGCTGGGGGTCCCGAGGTGGCCCCCGGGGTGGCCCGCTAGGGTGTCCCCAGGCCCTGTGGGAGGGGAGGGGTCGGGAGAAGGAGCGCGCCCCGCACCTGGAGGGAGAGCCGCTCCATCTCCTGCTGCACAGGCCCCTGGAGCACAGGCTCACCTGCGGGGCTGGCCGGGGCCGGGGGCCGGGGGCCGGGGGCCGGGGGCCGGGGGCAGGGGCCGGGGTCAGGGACCAGGGGCCGGGGCCAGGGGCCAGGGGCCGGGGGCAGGGACCAGGGACCAGGGGCCGGGGGCAGGGACCAGGGACCAGGGGCCGGGGGCAGGAACCAGGGGCCAGGGACCGGGGGCCGGGGGCCGGGACCAGGGGCCGGGGGCCGGGGCCAGGGGCCGGGGGCAGGGCCCTACCCGTGGTGGACAGCACGGTGCTGGCGAAGAAGAGCGCCGAGGTGAAGTCCCAGTTCCAGTTGCTCGAGGCGTTGCCGAGCACCGACACGCCGTAGTTGCTGGCCTCCAGCACGCGGCCCAGGAACCGCTCGAGCTGCGGCTCGGACAGGCACTGGTGCTCCTCCAGGAAGCGCCGCTTGAGCTTGCGCAGCTCCTGGCGCAGCAGGTCCTCGTAGGGCAGCTCCACGGACGAGAAGACCACGGCGCCGAACACCAGGTAGAGCAGGTAGCCGAGCACCAGCAGCGCGAAGCACCAGGCCGAGCGGTGCCGCTCCACCAGGCGCACGCACGAGCTGCCGGCCAGCGACTGCAGCATCGCGTCCCGGCGCCGCCGCGCGGGAGCCGGAGCCGAGCCGAGCCGGGCCGAGCCGGGCCGGGCCGCCGAGCGGGCGGGGACCTGGGCGGCGGGGCCGGGGGAGGGAGCGCGGAGCCGCGAGCCGGCGGGTCTGCGCGGGCGGGCCGCGCGGGCTGTGTAGGAGTGCGCGGCGCGGCCCCCGGCCCCGCGACTTCCGCCGGCCACGGCCGGAGAGATCCGCCAGCCACGAGTCCTGCGCCTGCTCCTATTGGCCGCGCGCTCCAGCCATCGGGTGCCCGCGATGGAGGTGGTGGGGCAGGACGCCGCGCTGAAAGGCACCTTGAGTCTCCTCCGAAGAGTCCTCCCTCTCCCTCTCCCTCCCTCCCTCCCTCCCTCCCTCCCTCCCTCCCTCCCTCTCCTCTCTCTGTCTCTCTCTGTCTCTCCCTCTCTCCTCCCTCTCTCTGTCTCTGTCTCTGTCTCTGTCTCTCCCCTCTCTCTCTCTCCTTTCCCCCCCTCCTCTCTCGTCTCTCCTCTCTCTTTCTCCCTCTCTCTCTCCTCTCTTCTCTCTCTCCCTCTCTCCCTCTCTCCCTCTCTCTTCTCTCTTCTCTCTCCTCTCTCCTCTCTCTTTCTCTACTGGGGATGGAACCCATTCTACCTCCGAGTTACATCCCCAGCCCTGTTTTTTTTCTTTATTTTGAAACATAGTCTCACTGAGTTGCAAAGGGTCTCACTAAGTAGCTGAGGCTGTCTGCGAACCCAGATCCTCCTGTCTCAGCCTCCCAGATGCTGGGATTGCAAGCACGCACCCACGCTGGGAGGGCGCAGGAGGGCTCCTGAGAGGTCCCCCAAGTCGGCGGCCCGGGTCCTGGACAGCAGTACTCGGGTCCTTGGGTGACCAGAGACGCAAGGTGCCGATTACCAGAGGAAACGGAGCTTCCCAAGTTCTATGTCCAGGTGATGTGGGTGTGGAGGGAGACAGTGTGCACACAGAGTGCTATCAGGCCTTCTGTAATCCCTGTACGTGGGAGGCTGAGACAGGAGGTTGGAGGCCAGCCTCAGCAGTGTATCAAGACCTGCCCCTCTCTCTCTCTCAGAGAGAGTGTTTTACGCATGGTGGCGTAAACCTGAAATACCAGTACTTGGAGGCAGAGCAGGAGGATTGAAGGTTCAAGGCCAGCCTGGACACTTTAGCAGAATCCTCAGTGACTTAGGTAGACCCTGTTTCAAAATAAAAAATAAAATAGCTCATAAAACCCTGAGTTCAGTCCCCAGTACTGCACACATTAAATAAATAAATAAATAAATAAATAAATAAATAAATAGAATTAGGGCTGAGAATATAGTTCAGAGGTAGAATGCTCCTGGGTTCAATTCCTAGTAACACACAGATAGATAGATAGATAGATAGATAGATAGATAGATAGATAGATAGATAGATGGATGATAGATAGATACAGAGGTAGAATGCCCCTAAGTTCAATTCCCAATCTCACATGCACACACACACTAAATAAATAGATAAATAATAAATAAATAAATAAACTGTTCTGGGGCTGTAGCTCAGAGGTAGAATGTCCCTGGATTCAATTCCTAGTAATTTATACACACACACACACACACACACACACACACAGAGAGAGAGAGAGAGAGAGAGAGAGAGAGAGAGAGAGAGAGAGAGAGAATTTAAAAATAGGGCTGGAGATGCAGCTCAGAAGCAGAATGCCCCTGGGTTCAATCCCCAGTATCAAAAGGAAAATAAAGAAAAAGAAAAAGAAAGAGTGCGCCCTTCCTGGAAAGGCAGCTTGCTTGTGTGCGTCAAGACCCTAAAAGCTGAGTGCCCTTACTCAGTGATTTCTCTTAAGATACCAAGAGGCAAAGATTTATCCACAGGCTGACGATGAACAGACACGTCCTCCACGTACGTGCATCTGAGTGCGTGTGCCACGCGTGCACACTGGTAAAGGCTCGGGAGCACACTGCATGTTAGGAACTGGGGGAATGGCGGACTGAGTTGAGATGATGGCCCCGGGGCTGCGCGCTCCTGGACCGCAGAGTGGGGTTCATACGCTACTGTGCGAGCAGGCGGTGTGCCAGCTGAGTGCGCCCGGGGACCCAGGTGGCGCCAGGAAGCCTTCGGCAGGGCAGCTTGATGCTGCAGGCCAGGGTCCGCCTTTCCCGGGTCCACTTGCTCACAGACCAGGCTCAGGCCCGGGCACCTGAGGTTCCGCTCAGCCTGCTGAGGCGGGGCCTGTGCCCCACATGCGGCCCACAGCTGTGCAGCTTGCTGCGATTGTCTGCACTGCTTCTGAGTTGCTGTCTCAGGACATCCCCCTGGATCCTGGAATCATTTATTTCCTTCTTTTCCTGTGCTACTTCTCTCTCTCTCTCTCTCTCTCTCTCTCTCTCTCTCTCTCTCTCTCTCTCTTTTTGGTACTGGGGATGGAACCTAGGAGTATTCTACCTCCAAGCTACACCTCCAGTCCTATTTTTTTATTCTCCATTTTGAAACAGGGTCTCACTGTGTTGTAAAGGGCCTCACTAAGTAGCCGAGGCTGGCCACGAACCCGGATCCTCCTGTGTCCGCCTCCCAAGTACTGGGATGACAAGCGTGCGCCACCACGCCCTGCGTCCTGGGCCACTTTCATTTAAAGTCTCTGTCTTTCAAAACTCCGTTCAAATCAGCCCTGCAGGTGGGCCTCTTCAACTACCTGAGTGCATGAAGATGCATCTCTCCTTCCTCTGACTTCCTGCTTCACGGGGTCTGTCTGCCTCTCCAGGCCCCGAGCATAGACCTCGTAGTGTTACTACTTTTACAAGCAGCCTTTTCCCCCATGCATTGCACACTCTGGTGTCTCCATCTCCCCCTCTTCTCTTAGCATCTGTCACATGATATCTGCGCAGAAAATAACTTTGATGGATGGTCTGGTTAATGAATGAGGAGGCAGAAAGGAAGGTCAGGGACATTTGAAGCAGGAGACAGACTCCGACCTCTGCTGCTGTCTTGGTACTAAAAACACACGGGAGTGAATTCCGCCAGTTATCCGAGTAAGTCTGGAAGAGGATTCCCCTCTCGGCAGCCAAGGTGACGCCAGCCTTGTCCCCAGACCCGTGACCCTCAGCAGGTACGCGATGAGAACTCTGCATGGTCTTAAGCCACTGGGTTTGTGACCATTTCTTCAAGCATCGGGATAAACCGAGTATAATTCAGAGTTGAGCTGGAGTTGGGGGTGAATGTCCTGAATTCAAAGACAAGTGTGTGCAGCCGTGCTCATGGTTCACGACATCCTGTGGCCCTTCTGAGTCCGTGATCTTAGACACAAACGGGATGGTGCTAACGAGAACTCACTGAGCTTAGGAGGGATGGACAGGTGTAGGGGTTTCATTGGTCAAACTAAGATAATGTGGAAAGTGCTTTCTAAGATGTGCTGTCGAGCTATTAGTTATTTTGAAAGAAAAGGCTGTTTCTGTACCCCCCACAATAATTTTTCTTGTGGTCCTGGGGGTGGAACTCATGGGCCTTCTACCTCCAGGCTATACCCTCAGACTTATTTTTTATATTTTGTTTGAAAACGGGGTCTCACTAAGTTGCTGAGAGCCTCACTTGGAATCTGCACGATCCTCCTGTCTCAACCTCCCAAGTACTGGGATTACACGCATGCACCACCAACTCCTGCTCCACAATAATTATTTAATAATAACCAAGAAGCTCGGCATGGTGGCGCACGCTTGTAATCCCAGTACTTGGAAGGCTGAGACAGGAAGATCACAGGTTTGTGGCCAGCCTCAGCTACTTAGTGAGGCCCTCCACAACTGAGTGAGACCTCGTTTCAAAAATAAAGACTAAAAGCTGGTGTGATGGCACATGCTTGTAATCCCAGCATTTGGGAAGCTGAGACAGGAGGATCAGAGTTTGCAGCCAGCCTTGGCTGCTACTTAGTGAAGCCCTTTGCAACTCAGTGAGACCCTGTTTCCAAATAAAGAATAAAAAAGCTGGGCGTGGTGGCGCACGCTTGTAATCCCCGCGCTTGGGAGGCCGAGACAGGAGGATCGCGCAGCTTTGAAGCCAGCTGGGCTGGCTTAAGAGACCCTGTTTCCAAATAAAAATATAAAATAGGTCTGGGAGTGTAGCCCAGAGGTAGAAGGACTTCCAGGAACCCCAGTACCACCAAAAGAAAAAAAAAAGAATAAAAAATAGGACTGGGGGTGTAGCTCAGCGGTAGAATCCCCCTAGGTTCCATCCCCAGTACCACACACACAAAAAGAGAGAGAGAGAGAGAGAGAGAGAGAGAGAGAGAGAGAGAGAGAGAGAGAGAGAAGAAAAAATAGCGATAGGGTATGTGTAGCTTGGAGATAGCCTGCCCTGGGTTCAATCCCCAGTACCGTAGTAACAATAATAATAATAAAACAACAACCACCACCACAAGGAGCAGAGAGGTCCTTCCATTTCCTGTTCTTCCTGTTCCTATAAGCCTCTTTCCTACAAAGGCTTCTCAAGTAACGTCGTATATCTGGACCAGATCAGGTGTGCTCAGCTTACTCAGACATAACCCCCACTGGAGAAGAGAGGATGGGCTCTCAGACTTGCCAAGGACTTAGAACGTTACGTACCTGGTGAAGCGCGGAAGTCGGGTCGGGTCTAGGCCGGCTGGCCCAGCGTCACCCTTCTGAGGAGTGGGGGGCACCAGCAGTAAACTAATACTAAGAATAAGAATGCTTATGACCTCTTTAGACACTGGGTGAAATTTAAATCTTATCTCATTTAAAGCTTCGGCAAGTCAGGCAGAGTGGCGTAGGCCTGCAATCCCAGTACTTGGGAGACTGAGACAGGAGGATCACAGGTTCGAAGGCAGCCTTAGCAACTTCGTGAGACCCTCGGCAACTTAAAGAGACCCTATTTCAAAATTTAAAAAAATAATAATAATGATAAAAGGATCTGGGGTGTAGCTCAGAGGTTGAATGCTACTAGATAGTCAGCCTCTGGTTTAAAAATATGAATGTATTGTCGCCATAAGCCAAACACCAGCGTTAATCTATCTTTATTACTATTCTCTGGTGGGAAAGTTGGGGGGGTGCTAGAAGTCTTCATTCCAGACGAGCCATTAACCGTATTCAGAGACTGCTGTTTCTTCTAAATGCATTTACTCTTCCCTGGCTTGACTTTCACTCTGTGCTTTGAAGCTGGCAGATCATTTTCTCCTAAGTGACTCATTGATGGAACGACTGTGGGGGACAGGCATGTGACCCCATCCCTGCAGAGGGGTGAGCTAAAGTCAGGACTCAACGGTGTCTGTCCTCCCATGGCAGAGAGAAGGCTGTCCCTTGAGCTGCAAAGTCGCGGAGCACACGTTGGCCCACAAGGAGCCACGAGACGTCGATGGTGCCTTTTGGCATCTATTTAAAAGTGAAACCTCAGGGCTTAGCAACAATAGCTTCCTGCCATTAGTACTTTGCCCAGGATTTTCGCATCACCCGGAAATATATTTATGGAAAACCACCTGAGTGTAGGTGGGAGATAATCGATAATGCGGATGATGAGTAACGGTGACCGCGCTCAAAGCTCTGTGCGGGCTGGGTGTCTGTTAAGACCGCGGGATAGCCGTCGCTAAAAGCTAAGGCCTGCCGGGCGCTGTTGCGCACGCCAGTCATCCCAGTACTTGGGAGGTGGAGACTAGAGGGTCGCAGGTTCAAGACCAGCTTCAGCTACTTAGCGAGTTTAGACCCTGTTTCAAAAATAAAAGAATAAAATCGGGCTAGGGGTGTAGCTTGGAGGTAAAATGCTTCTGGGTTCCACCCCCAGTACCACAAACAACAAGAAAAAAAAAAAAAAAAGACCTGGTGGCCCCAGCCAGAGGTTGTAAGAGTATTATCGTCCCGAGAGACCAATGGCCTTTTCAATCCAGCTTTTGAAACAGTAGAAATCTCTGCGAGTGAACAACTCTTACAATAAACCTGGCGCTTCCGTGTCTCAGGGAAAGGGGAAAGGAGAGGGCTTTGGTAGCTGCTTCTGATCTTATCCAGTGTACTTGGCCAGATTATAAGAAGTAAAAAGCCCTGAGTGTCCATGCCTTTCAGTGACACGGATAGCTACCAGGGACTCCTTGTTTGTGCTGTTTGGTTTGGCCTGGTGCTGGGGATTGAACCCAGAAGGTTTCTACCTCTGAGCTACACTCTCAGCCCTTTGCCTTTTTATTTTGAAACAGCCTGGCTCGGCCGAGAGTCTGCATTGCCGAGGCTGTTCACACCCAGAAAGAGTCCCTTTTTTAGGACAGGTCTGCAGATCTTAGAGCCTGGGATTGGGGCTGATAAACTAGAGAAAGCGTCCTGGGTCTGACTCCCCCCAACCTGCCTCTGTGTCCCCCTTGGCTCAAGCCAGCCACCCATCCCAGGAGGGCGGGCACTTGAGTTCAGGACTTCCCCAAGCCCCATTCAGACGCATGCGCAGTGTCCCCCAGGCCCTGACAGCCCTAGAGTGCACCCTCCGCACAGGACTGTCAAGGGCCTGTGGACTTCTTCATCTTTGCACCACAGAAACCTCCCCTTTTTTGTGGGGAAAATCTCTAGCATTTTGTGGAGAGACACTGTACCCGGATGGGGCTGGGGCCCGCGTGTGTCTGCCTGATGCCCGCTGCAGTCCTCGGTACTGCAGTCCTCGGTACCCAAGAAACAAGGAAGATGACGCAGAGACCAGGGTTGACGACTCAGAAGTTAAAACCACAAAGGCCAGAGCTGAGAGCCAAGACGATTGTTCCTGGGAATCGAGCCGAGTGCAGACCAATCATTTTTTTCCCCTTCCGTTTTCCCCTTTGAGAACAGGTATCCTTCTAATGATGTCCACACCTGTACCGCTGTTGCATTCTGGGGGAAGATAGTTTCTTAAGTCCACAGATGGAGAAAAATTTTGGCCCAGATGAACCTTGCCCAGAGTCTCAACCATATGACTTATTTAAGACTTTTTTTCCTATACCAGGGGTTGAACCCAGGGGCATTTTACCCCCATGTTACACCCCAGCCCTATTTTTTATTCTTTATTTTGAAACAGGGTCTCACTAAGTTGCGGAGGGCCTCACTAAGTACCTGAAGCTGCCCACAAACCTGTGATCCTCCTGTCTCAGCCTCCCAAGTGCTGGGATGACAAGCGCGTGCCACCACGCCTGGCTGGGATCCGGGACTTCTCACCGATGCTGTGGTGGGCTGTGACTTTGGGGGCTGTTGGGTGGGAATGAACATCCTTTGTATGCTGGACAGATGTGGATCGTGCAGATGAGCAGGTGGGCTGTGGGGCCTAGGTATGAATCCTACCTGTCTGACCACAGGCAAGGAGTTGAGACCTGACAACCGCGAGGGCATTAAGCCTGAAAGCAGGCTTAATGAGGAGTGTTTCAGAAAAGGACACTCCAACCAAGAACTTGACCAAAATTTCATGGCAGATCCGGAGCCAGAAGCACCTAGCTAAGGTTTGTGAGCCTCAGAGACAGCGTGGGGTGATTAGCATTTGCTATTCTAAGTTGCTAAGTTTGGGGGCAATTTGCCTTGCCATAACCAGTAACTAATATCACCACTTAATAACTATTTAAAAAGTAACAGAAGCACAGTCTAAATGTCCATCTATCCATGGATGAGTGTGATGTGTCCTGCATTTGCATTACTTATCCTAATAAGGTGTGTGTGTGTGTGTGTGTGTGTGCGCGTGTGCGTGTGTGCGTGCGTGTGTGTGTGCGCGTGTGCGTGTGTGCGTGCGTGTGTGTGATGCCTGACATTGAATCCGGGGGCATTCTACCTCCAAGATACACCCCAGCCCTTTTTAATCTCTTTTTGTTGTTGTTAAATAAATTTTTATTGGTGCATTGTAGTCATACATTTTAATGGGATAAAAAACTTGTGGAGATATACACGCACACATCATCCAATCAGCCCCTACCCAGTCCCCAACCCTTCCCTCCCCCTCCCTCCTTCCCATGCTTGGTTTCCTGATTAACTTTGATATGTTTGTTTGTTTGTTTTTCTTCCATATAGGGTCAAGTTATTTTTGGCAAGGTTTCCAAGAACATTTGGTGAATGAAATAATAATCTTTTCACTAAATATTATTGAAAAATAATAACTACATGAAAAAGAATAAAATTGGGCCCTTACCTAACACCATATACAAATATTAACTCAAAATAGATAAAAGACCTAAATGTAAATCTTAAGACAATAAACTTTTAGAAGAAAACCTGGGTCATAAAACTTCACAACACTGAAATTGGCAGTGATTTCTTGGATACGATTCCAAAGGCACAGGCAACAAAAGAATAAACAAACAAACTTCATAAAAAATAGAAAAATATTGTACATCCAAAGACAATGTAAACAGAATTAAAAGCTACTGATAGGATGGGATAAGATATTTCCAAATTCTATATCTGAAGGTATATTAATATTCCAAATAGAAATCCTAAAAATCAGCAACAATAAAAGCAAACAATACAATTTAGAAATATGTAAAAAACTCAAATAGATAATGAATCTCCAAAGATTGTTATATGACCAATAAACACATGAATATCACTCATCATTATCATAATATAACTAATCATTAAGGAAATACAAATAAAAACTATAGTAAAATACTACTTCACACTTGTTAGGATGGCTACTTAACATGAGTTACCTTGCTCCAGCCCTTTACCTTGAGTTTGTTACTATCTTTACCTGTAAAGTGTGTTTCTTGTAAGCAGCAGATGGATGGATTCTTGTTTTTAATCCATTTTGCCACTTTATGTCTTTTTATTGGGGAATTGAGGCCATTTACATTCAGTGTGATTATTGAGAGATAACTTTTAATTCCTAACATGTTAAGATTTTATTTCTGTTTGGAATACTGTTTATTCTTCTTTGCTTTGTTGTCTGCTGGATGGAAAATCTTGTTTCTCTGGTTCTGGTGTGTATTACCTATTTCTTCTTTGTAGTTGATCTCTGTGAGTATTTTCTCTAGCGCTGGTTTTGAAGACATAAATTCCTTCAGTTTCTGTTTGTCATGGAAGCGTTTTCTTTCCCCATCTAATTTGATAGTTTTGCTGGGTAGGAAATTTTTGGCTGGAAGTTGTTTTCTTTCAGAGTTTGGAATATGTTACCCCAAGCCCTTCTGGCTTTCATGACTTGCTTTGGGAAGTCTGGAGTGATTCTAATTGGTTTGCCTCTGAATGTCACTTGGCCTTTTGTTTTTGTTGCCTTTAAGATTCTCTGCTTGGCTTCTACATTGGTTATTTTGACAATTATGTGGCGTGGGGAAACTTTTCTCTGATCCTGTCTAAAGAGAGTTCTTTAAGTTTCCTGGACCTGTGTATTGACCTCTTGCTCTATGTTTGGAAAATTCTCTGCCACCATTTATTTGAAGAGATTATTGACCCCTTTGGTTTCACCTTCTTTTTCCTCTTCTATTCTGATTATTCTTAGGTTAGCTCTCTTAAAATAGGCCCATATTTCTTCAATGTCAGATTCCTGCTGTCTGATTTTTTTCTAAGTTATAAATTATGCATTTGTTTTTGGAGTGATCATCTTCTAGGAGTGAGATTCTATTCTCCATGTGGTCTAATCGATTGTTTATAGTTTGAATTGATGCCTTTACTTCAATGATTGCATCCTTTATGTCTTTTAGACTCTCTCTAAATTCTTTTCCAAAGTCCTGTATTATTTCTACAGTTATATTCCTGATTTGATCTTCTGGAGATCTCTGAATTTCTGTGTTATCAGGTTCTGATATTATGGGGTTGTGGGTGTTCATTGCTCTATTGTTGTTCCTCTTTCCCATGATTTCAGAAGTTTGTGCCTTCTCTGGGTTCTTCCCTGGGTCACCACGACTTCACTTAGGGTGCTCTGGATCTCAAGTTTGTGGTAATCTCAGCCGCCACTACTCCTTTACTGGGTTGTATCACAAAGTCTCAGACCCAGGGAGTTAATCGAGGCTGTGGGAGACCGTGGTGGTGCCAAGCTGGGCGTTTTCCCATGGGGAGCTGCGACTGGGTGGGGTATCTTTGCCACCACTACTCTTTCACTGGGTTGGACTGCAAAATCTCAGACCTAGGGAGATAATCAAACCTGTGCAAGACCTGGGGGTGCAGTGCTGGGATTTCTCCTGTAGGGGCCGCAATTTCACTTACAGTTATTGTGTGAGTTGATCTGGACCTGTCGTGGGCAATATTTGCCACTGCTGGCAATGTGGCGCCATTGCCATGCCCCTCGGCTGTGAGGCTGGCGTATTTCTTTTCTGGTTTTGAGCTCCTTTATGAGACCCTGGAAGGCGTGATGAGCTTGGCCACTGGGAGTTTTAGATGTTCTTTGTGATGAAAGGACTGCTGAATTAATTACACCCGAATGATCCACAGCTGCTCACTTCAGCTCCTTGTTTACCTTTCCTCTCTGGAGCCTGGTGCTGTGAGGCAGGATGGCGCCAGTGTGGCTCCGCAGTGCAGGCTGGTTTCTTTTCTGGTCTCTGGTTGTCCTTCTAGTCTTCTTTTTCTCTGTCCCTTGTGTTTACATTTTTTATTTCTCTGCTGATAGTGTTTTCTGGCTATGAAAAGCACTGCTTTTGTGGCAATTGAGATTGAGTGTTATTATGACTCGTAAACGCTGCTTTTCTCGGTCGCCATCTTCAGGGAAGTCCTTTTTTTAAATTTAGAAACAGTCTTGCTAATTTACTGAGGGTCTCACATGGGTACATGTGATGTATCCCTATGATGGAATATTATTTAGTTGTGAAAATGGGTGAAGTAGCGATAGCTGCTATGACGTAGATTTACCTCATTGGAAATAACGCAGAAACCAGGCCACACACGACATCGCTCTGTTTATATAACGTGTCCAGGGCAGTAAATCCACAGAGACAGAGAGTGAACTAGTAGCTGTCAGGACTTGGGAGGAAGGGCTTGGGGAACAGGAGGCAAATATAACTATAATACCCTAAAATGTATCATTTTCTTAAAAGGGTACATTTTATGATATATACATTTTGTCTCAGTGTCATTTTTGATACTTTCATTGGCGCACTGTAGTCTCACATCATACTGTAGTTCACAGTGACCGCTACACCCCTGCACACAGCACTTGGTGGGCTTTCCCTGGCCCCCCAGCCCCTTCCCCATACAGGGTATTGAGATTGCTATTCTCACATATGTACGTGATGTCAATGAAACTAATTCCTTCATGATCCTCCCTCTCTCTCCCCTCCCTGGCTCCACTGAGGTGTCTCCTCCATTATCTGAAACCTCTCTGGTATCCAGGTTACTCCCTAGAAGAAGGGAAGGAGAGAATGGAAGATAAGAAGAGTCTTTTGGTAGATGCAAGAGATAGAGTTGAGTTAGAATTGAGGATTTTTTTTTTTTTTAGAGAGGCAGAAATAGCAGCAACATAATAGTGGGAGGGTAGGAAAGAGAAGTGTTAAAAGTGTGGAAGACTCTGTTTTTCTTGGTAACATTTAACCAACAGAGGCGAAGACTCAAGTTAATTGAAAATAATTTCTACTGCATGGATTTTAACACCTTTGGAGATGGAAGCACAGGGGCCATGCTGGTGTTCATTATTAAAGATGGACGAGACAGTCTCTGAAATCAGGGCATTTAAAATTCATGTTGGAGGAAAAAGGTTCACAAACAGGTTTTGCCACATGTCACGCCGCTGAGTGCTGAGCTGCAGGACTCAGGCTGTAAGTCTGGGGAACCTCAGACAGGGCTGAGAGTAGATGGAGTCCATTTGCAATACTTATGGTTCTAATGAGGTGTGTGTGTGTGTGTGTGTGTGTGTGTTACTGGGAATTGAACCAAGGCATCCTACCTCCAAGCCACAACCCCAGTTCTATTTGATTTATTTAATTTTAATTTTATTTATTTTATTGCGGGTCTGGGGATGGAACTCAGGAGCACTTGATCCCCGAGCTACTCCCCCTGCCCCATTTTTTATTCTTTATTTTGAAACAGGGTCTGACTGTGTTGCAAAGGGCCCCACTAAGCAGCTGAGGCTATCCGCAAACCACGATCCTCTAGTCTCAGCCTCCCAAATGCTGGGATTACAAGTGTGCACCACCACACCCAGCTTACTTTTATTTTGAAACAGGGTCTCACTAGGTTGCCGAGGGTCTCCGCTATTTACCGAGGCTCTCCTCCACCATGTGATGGTCCTCCTGTCTCTGCTTCCCAAGTACTGGGATCACAGGCATGCACCACCACCATCTTTTATTATTATCTCCTGAGCCTGTGCTAAGTTGTTTTTGCTGGTGAAGCTAGGAAATGAAGTATCTCCCCAGAGATAATACTGAAAGCCCACTCTGTTAGCCCGATGTGATGACCAGGAAATCAAACTTTGAAACTATTGTTCCATCTTGAAATGATTTCCCCTTCTTTGGAACCGCAGAAAAACAGTGGTCTGCCTCCAGCGCAGACACATTCGCCTGTGAAGGAAATTGCTTTGCTTTCTGAGAGTTGAGAATGTGGAAGCATTTGTACTAATACGTGCCATCCCATTTTAGTTTACTGCGGAGGATGAATGGCTCCCTCAGTGTGGGCTCTCCTTTGAGAAAAGCAAGTCATCTCTTGGTCTCCCTCGCTGCCTTGTGTCCTGGAGTTTTTGCAGTAACCCTGAAGGGAGGTGCAGTAGAAAAGTGCTTCTCCACATTTCAGTAGCATAATCTGTATTATGTTCTCGGAGTTTAATGTATTTCTGAATACTTAAAATGGTGGATGGAGAACAGCACTGGGGACTTGAAAAGGGGCGGGCATTAGAAGGACACACAATCACACTTGGAATTCTACTTCTTGGTTTTCAAGTGGGGCCAGCATGCGGCTAGTGACGTATTAGTGTTATTCTCCAACCCTTTTTTATTACGAGAAATGACACAGGCGTCGTTATCCTGTGACTAGACAAGTGAATAAATAAAACCGGAAGGCAGCGATAAGCTACAATCACCATGGTAACCCAGCGAGGAGCCTATGGGAGCCTCTGGTGGGTCCGCCGGGGACCCCGGTGCATGACGGTGGGGCGTAGCCGTCTAGCAGGGGAGGCACCGCAGAAAGCCCAAGCTCCTCTCTGATTAGAATGCTTTTGGGCCCTCGCTGGGGTAAAAGAAAGCCTTAAAGGAGGCAAAACATTAGAACACAAAAGAGAAGTTTGCTCTCCTGGGCTCGCCCCGTAGCTCACTGAATGGTGAAGCTCACTGAATGGTGAATCACTTTGCCCTTTATAGACCTTCCTCTCAATTAATCATCCCAATATATATATATATATATATATATATATATATATATATATATATACACACACACACACATATATATATTCATATATATATTATATATATTTATAATATATATTTTTTTGCAGGTCTGGGGATGGAACCCAGGGCACTCTACCTCCGAGCTACACCCCCCCACCCTATTTTTTATTCTTTATTTTTTAACAGGGTCTCACTAAGTTACAGAGGGCTTCTCTAAGTAGCTGAGGCTGTCCGCGAACCTCCATCCTCCCGAGTCAGCCTCCGGAATGCTGGGATAACAAGCGTGCGCCACCACGCCCGGCTCCCAGTTACATTTAGTAAGAATATTGAGTCTTTTCTATGACACCCTACACTCTGTATTAAACATAGGACAAGACTGTGTGTCGTTAAGTCCTAGAAGTCTCGTGATCCCTGTGTTTTGTGTTCCGCACTCAAGTCCGTCTGCCTCCAGGAAAGAGAGGCTGTCTCCTGCACCGTAAATGTCCAGCCTCCATTGCTGCACTGGAGACATGGTCTGGATTCAGGAAATGCATGTGGAGCAAGCAGCAGTGCAGCTTGTCCCAGGCACCAGGCAAAATCAGGATTTCCCCCTCTGGCCTTTGAAGTAACTATTCTTAGTAATAAATTAGAATAATAATCACCAAGTACCAGCAAATCTAATGTTGCCCGGGATCATCATTTTTTGCTTATCAGAAATATCTCATGTTTGGAGCGGCAGTTATTAAAGTCTGTAAATCAAGGAGACTGGAAGAACTGCAACTACTGGCCCAGCCTGATCCTGGCGCTGTCTTCCTGTGGCGGCCCCTGTGTTCCTCACTTTGGCTAGGGTCGCGTTCTGACGGCCAGGGTCAAGAAGATATACAGGGAGCCGCTAGCCACGGGCGCATCGCAACGAGATTTCCTGCTTCCAGAGCCTGTGCAGAAATTCCGTGGGTTTTTAAATATGTGTAACGTCGCCTTTACTGCCATTATCACATAATCCCATGGATTTAACAGGGCAATGCTAAGGAAGCATGCAAGGTGCCGGGGAGTGTTTTCAAGGTGTTTTATCATGGGTCCTCCATGCACGGTGCGAGTCCCAGAAAGAGCTTCATAGGAGCTGCAACCCCACAGGCCCACCTGTTGTACCTGAGCAGCCTCCTCCTGAATCCAAGGGTCCCCGAAGGCTTGGGGCCCAGGCTGTGACACTCTACTGAGGCACCTGAACCTTTAGGAGGTGGGGCCTAGCGGGAGGAGGTTAGGTCATTGGGGGTGTGCCCGTGGAGGGGATATTGAGAGCCAGGCTCCTTCCTTTCTCTACTTCCCAACCACTATCACGGCTACCATGATGTACCACGGGCCCAAAGCCATGGGCCAACTGACTGTGGACTGAAACTTGAAAACTGTGACCCAGAATGGCTCCTTCCTTTCCTTACCTGGTGTATACCCGACATTTGTCGCAGCGATGCAGAACTTAGACACCCAGTGGTGCCTGGCAACTTGGCAAAGGCCGGATGCCTGGGAGCTGACCGTCGGCCTCCAGGGGCCAGGGCGGCCAGGATTTTAGGAAGCAAGTCTCACCTCTCGGCGTGTTTTGCGTTGTTCTGGTTCCCCGGCGAGCTCATCCGAGAGGAGAGGGACAAAGATGCCGCAGGGAGACGCCGGCATCTGACCCCATAGGCAGGGAAATCTCTTCCCTTGGGAGGATGAGACAGGAAGATCTCAGGCTCAAGGCCACCCTCAACAACTTAGCAAGGCCCTCAGCACCTTAGACCCTCAGCAACCCTCAGCGAGACCCTGTTTCAAAACAAAAATAAATAAAACGGGGCTGGGGGTATAGCTCAGAGGTAGAACACCCCTGAGTTCAATCTCAAGTACTCTCTCCAAATAAAAAAAGGATGGAACAAAGGAAACATTATCTGTCATATCCCAATATTTGTCTTCTCTCTCTTCTTTAGTAGGAGAACTTATGAACAGAGAGAATGACTTGGTTTCCGAGTGTCTCATGCATCTGGGTGCTGTGCTGAGAAAATATATCAAAATCAGATTTTAAAGTAAGATTTTTATTAGTCCTTGACTATATCAGAATTGAAAAACTTTCTCTTATACCGGGTTGAATTTCTGACTCATTCTGAGCATTGCTCCATGATTGGCCAAGGAAGAAATTTCCTGTGTTCGACAGCTGGAAGAGGAAAGGTTCCTGCTCTGTCCCAGGGAAGGTGGGGTGGGCGCTGGAGCGGTCGGTTAGCTTCTAGGGTAGTGGGAAGAGCTGGTGCTGATGCACAGGTGCTGGTTAGGGTTCATTCAGCAAACCATTCTGGTTTTATCTTTTTGTTGAAACTTCTAAACACACACACACACACACACACACACACACACACACACACCACTGTTTTACTGCAGAGGGTCATGGAACCAAGTCCCAGTGGGTGGCTGTGAGTACCTGGGGTTTGCAGGTAGGGAGCCAGCCCTTCTCTTTCCCTGCTGCTTGCTGGGAGGCAGATGGCGAACAGCTTGGCAAGGAAGCCGGGCTCCCAGCCCTGTGAAATCTGCTCTTGAAATATCCATTTCTGGGTTTCTGTTATGTAAGGGAACACTGCATTTTATCTTGCCTAATGCATTTTCTTTTTACTATCTGGATGGTCAAATCTGACCCTAAAAAACGCGAGGGCACTGGCAATTTGGGGCCAAGGTGGCTGCACCGCCGTCTCCTTCTTTGAAAGCTATTAGTTTGGGAAATTTCAAAACGACGTTTTTTGTTTTTTCTTTTTTTCTTTTTTTTAATTGTTGTTGCATGAACAGAAGCTGCGTGTGTTGGAAGAGAAACCCGTGTGGACACCTGTTCAGGCTGCAGGCTCATTAAGTAAGGGCTGTACCTTGAACATGGTATAAACGCAATCATTTTTCATTTGTTTCTATACCCTTTATATTTAAAAAGGACAATTAGGTGGTTTGTTCAGTAAGACAAATGACGATTATTGATTTGCCATCTGTAGGAATCCAAATTTCCATTGGGTCTGATTAAAGAGACGTTCGTGTGTACCCAGACGAATTTTTAAAGTGTGCAATTCATTTCGATGAGTCTATTATTTATGTAAGATTTTAAAAAAGAGAGAGAAACTACTGAAGAAGAAAGGCATTCATCGGAGCAATTTGAACAATTTTAAGGAATACTCATTGTTCTTATGCAAGCTCAATAAATCACTTCAAGCAGGTTTAGAACATGAAGCAAACGAGCCTTCCCTTAAATGGTCGAATGATCACAGAGCTCTGAGCAAACAGGACGACCTGCTCAACAGATAGCGCTGGGAACACGGGGCGTCCGCAAGCTCAGGAGGCGGGTGAACCCTTATCTTACAGGACACACAAAACTGTCTCCGATGATTAAAAATGGATTAAAGAGCTAAGTGTAAACTCTAGAGCTATAAAACCCAAAAGAAAAGCATAGGAAGAAGCTTCATGACATTGAATTTGGCCCTGATTTCTTGGCTATGATGTCAAGAGCAGAATCAGACAGATATAAATTTTAAAAATCCGCAGGACTATATTAAACCTTAAGATTTCTGTACATCAAAGGACATAATCAACATAAGAAGAACAGCAATCCACGGAAGGTTAGAAAATGCTTTCAAATCGCATATGTGTTAAGTGGTTAATAAAATGTAAAAAGAACTCCCAAGACTCAACAATAGCACCACCACCAACAACAAAAAATCCCAGCCGGGCGTGGTGGCCCATGCCTGTCATCTCAGTGCTTGGGAGGCTGAGACAGGAGAATCGCAATTTTGTGGCCAGCCTCAGAATTTAGTGAGGCCCTCAGCAACTTAGTGAGACCCTGTTTTGGGTGGGAGGAAGAAGGAAATTCTCTAATGCACATGATGTACATTAACATATCAACGTCAATCACCAAGGCAAACAGGACAAGGAGGGAGGAGGAGGGAGCGGGGCGGGAACTGGGTAAGAGCTAGTTGGGTGCTGTGTGCATGTAGGCCTCCACCATCTTGTAGCCCATTAAGATGTATGACTACAATGCACCAATAAAATAAATTTTAAAATATATAAAAATATAAATACAAAAATAAAATAGGGCTAGTGTTGTAATTCAGGGTTAGAACATCTCTCTCTCTCTCTCTCTCTCTCACACACACACACACACACACACACACACACACACACACACACCTCCATTTAAAGAATAGGTAGGCAAGAGACTTGAGTATCCATTTCTCTAAATATGGTTGCACAGAGGAAGGACTGGGACGTGGGAGATGCACCTTCCAAAGCTGTGCTCAGCTCCCTAGCTCTTGCGGGCACCTGGGACCCCGTTTCCACCCTGCCCTGGGCAGTGTTCTGTGTCCTCGCCACCTCTGTTCCTGTGGGCTGCCACACACGGTCCTCTGCAGGTGGACATCCGCTCTTTGCCCCAGTGCCAATTCACCTCTCATTTTCCCATCACCGTCACGTCCAGAGCGGTACCTGTTTGGTCTAGTTGATTTATTTGTTTATTCACTCATTCAAAAGATAAAAAGCAATGGGCTGGGGTGGCTCCGTGGTAGACTGTGGGGCCCTGGGATCCGTCCCCAGCACCACAAAATCAAAAGGCAGAGTCCGATGTGAAGCATCCTTGCAGCTGCGTTAGGGTGATTTGGGGAGGGACAGGAGACAAGTCCATGTCTTCTCTCCATGACGTGTAGCTGATAAAGCATGGCTCCTTTATTGTGGAAGCGAAATGGACCCTGACTGTATGTTCCTCAGAGGTACGGGGCTTCGCTGACATTTGGCCATGAAGAGGGAGGGGATGAGGTTCTAACCGAGTTCCTTTGCCCCGATACGAATCTTGTACTAAATTCAGGAAGCCACAGAGCTTCTGGAGAAATCTAAGCAGGAACTCTACGTCAAGGCCGCCTGGTGCCACTTGGCTCTCTTGTCTTTGAAATCACGATGGATCTTCAGCCTCCAGCTCAGCTCAGGCCAGAGCAGTGGGACTCTCTGAGTCATCTCTATCCATGCTATCCAACATGGTAGCCAAGCCCACGTGTGTGATTAAGGACTTGAAATGGGGTTAGAAAAACTGAAGGCCTAAATTTTTAATAACTTCAGTCTAAATAGCCACCTACTAGCTTCTCCCAATTGGACCAGCACCTCTCTGGCTGTAGTATTTTCTTTGACCAGTTCCCAAGGACTTCATTTGTATCGGAATGGTCACCACAGACAAGTCCTAAGGCCCAGTGACAGTGACCAGCTCTAATACTAATGGTGGCTCCCAGGTCAATAGCACAGAGCTCAGAGCAGGCTGCAGATGCAATTTCTCTGCAATGTTGTTGCCCGGGAAAGAGCTCTGAGCTGGGGCTCAAGCGTTCTCCTCTGGTCCTGCCACAGCTGGTGACTTTGGGAACGTTTATTTACTTACTGGTTCACAATCGTGAAGTCAAAAAAGGATTATCAGCTGGTGTTTTGGTTTGAGTATAGAATGTATCCTGGGAGAACTCAGGTATTGATGTTCAGAGGTTTTATAATCAAATCATGAAGGCGCTAATCTCATCACTGGATAAATCCTGTTCTAATGGATTTACTGGGTGGTGACCTAGGCGGGTAAAAGGTGAGTCATTCTGAGTGTGGTCTTGGAAAATATATACGTGTGTGCGTGTGTATGTGTGTGCATATATATATCCACAGACCCCTTCTCCTCTCTCTCTCTCTCTCTCTCTCTCTCTCTCTCTCTCTCTCTCTCTCTCTCTCCTCTCCTCTCCTCTCCTCTCCTCTCTCTCCCCCTCTCTCTCTCCCCCCTCTTCTCTCTCCTCTCTCTCTCCTCTCTCTCCTCTCTTCTCTCTCTTCTCTCTCTCTCTCTCCTCTCTCGCTCTCTCGCTCTCCCCCTCCCCCCGGCCATGTCCTGAACTCAGCAGATGTGACCCAGCCTAACATGGACTGAAACTTCCAGAACTGTGAGCAAATAAATCCTTCTCCCTCTGAGTTGTGGTCATCAGGTATTTTGGGTCACAGCAGAGAGAGTGCTGATGGAAACACGTATGTCGCGAATAATCTGCTACCAACAATAGTTGAAATGTCAACGTTTACATGTGTGTGTGTTTTATCAGTAACTAAGACACTGAGCAACCTCTCAGCTTCACGCTCCTAGTGCAATTGACGGGAAAGAAAAGAAATGCACTTGGGTGGGACACCACGCCGGGCAATAGACTTGGGACTAGAGGCCAGTCACACTGCCCCGTGCAGGGAGTCTTACCAACTGCATGTCCCCCTAAGAAATTCCTTCTGCATTAGCCAAGATTTGGTCTGGCCAGGTGGCCACAATCCCCGCCTCAAGTGTGTCTGCCTGGAAAGGCATTCTCTCATAGGCAAAGAAAGGGGCACGTGTACCGCATGGTAATTTCCTGAACCAGCCAGATCCTTGTAGAGTAGTGTGGAGGACCACTTTGAATTTAGTTTCTAGAACACAGCACCATTGGTGGTATGGATAGATGCTGGAGGATACCTAGAAAGACAGAAGAGGCCAGAGAGTATTGTAGGCTGTGACGAAGTGGAAATTAGCAGGGAAAGTCGGAGACAGAAGAGAAAAATAATGGGAACCACAGGGCAGCTGGGTCATGGCAGTGACGAAGTCCACGCACAGGGGAGCCAGCCCGGCGCAGAGCGGCAGCTTCCAGACAGCCCGGCCACTGGGCTGCCTCCCAGACGACCCGCCTTGTCTAAGGCTCTCCCTGGATTCCTCACCTGGAGGTCACCCACGGACGCCGACTCGAGCTGACCAAAGTAGCTCCCCGTTCCTTGCCTGCTAAAAAAGAAAAGCTGAATACGGGAATAAACGCTGACTTCAGGACTCTGCTCCTGGGCTCAGCAGCTGCTCTCTGGGGCTGAGCCAGGCGACCTTCAGGCTCTCCTCGGCTGTGGTTTTTATTTTGACACGAGACTGCAGCGGAGCAAAGGGAACATCTCATCTGGATAGGAAGGAAAAAGAGGTCACGCGGTGTGCAGAAGTCAGGAGGGCGCTGTGGAGAGGGCGCAGGGGAAGAGGGTCACTGAGCCTCCGCCGCTGACCTCTAACTGTGGAGGAAGCTGGGTCGGGTCACGCTGAGGGCGCCGGCTCTTCCGATTCTCTTGTGCGCCTGTCTCGGCCCCAGTGAACAGCACCTTCTAAAATCATGGATTCTTTTTCAATTGTAAACATGTAATTTATTGGAGAGAGAAATAAGAGGAAAGTAAAGGCATAATTCTTCCTACTGCCCCAAACTGGCCATTGTTATTTCATCCAATATTGAATCAGAAATATTTTCCCCCAGCATAAAATATGAATTAGATTTGGATAGCTACGTTGTATTATGTCATATGGCTATACCAAAATCTAGGCAATGTGCCGTTTTTAAAGTTTCCCTCAGAGCTGGGAGTGGTGATGCACATGTGTAATCCGAGTACTCAGGAGGCTGAGACAGGAGGATTGCAGGTTCAAGGCCAGCCTCAGCAACTTAGTGAGGCTGTTTCTAAGTTTAAAAAATAAAATAAAATAGGCGTGGGGATGTAGATGAAAGGTAGAATGCCTCTGGGCTCCATCCCCAGCATCACACACACACACACACACACACACACACGAAGTTCTCCTCATCTGTCAGTGTTTTAAGTGGTCCCCTGAAGAATGTACTTACACATAAATCTTTATGTATAACTGATGTTTTCTTTGGATGAGCCTCTGAAGACAGGTGTCTTGGTCCATTTGGGCTGCTGCGCTGGGGTACCATACACTGGGGGCTTATACACACATATAATTCTCTCTCCTAGTTCTGGGCACTGGAGCCCTCCTGACCAGTCACCCCAACGTCCCCGCCTCCTACGGCATCACCCTGGCCCTATCTCCAAACAAGGTCTCATGAAGTCATTTGAGGTAGCAGGAGTGAGACGCGGGCATCCGAGGCTTGTGGGAGCACAGTTCAACTCCTAGCCCACCATAGAGTCCTCTGCGGTGTTTCACAGCTCGAGGTCACCGTGGCCTGCAGAGCCCAGAGACTGGCGCCCACAGCAGACAGCGCTGGCGCCCAAGGGGAAGCTCTGCCAGAGAAGACGCTGAGATGCTCCGAGTGGATTCTAAGGCGGTTTCCCTTTGACTCAAGGGAATGGCCTTTACTAGGGAAACAGTCATGTGAATTGTTCCAGTCTCCCCCGGCCTTTTCATATATCAACGGAGAGCAAACTCTTACTCATGTAGGCTCTCTATAAAATTTAGAGGAAGTTGGAGACCATTTACGCCTCGAGTGACCCTTTATGTGTCTGGGAAGATGGTTCTCAGTGTTAAGCCCACAAGCGCGTCTGGGAGAACGTCCTTCCTTTTGCGAAGAGGCTGTCCGGAACTCCATTGACCTACACCAGCGCAAGGGTGGACGGGTAACTAAAGCTATCAAATGAATGCCACGCATAGACGTTTTCCCTTCCAAAGGCAGCTGTAAATCATACGAAGGTCTTCATACATCTGTTGCCCATCCTCGCCAACGGCAACCTGACGCATCCTGAATCCGGCCGGGTCTCTGCATCTTGGTGTGAGCCCTCAGCACAACACGAGAAGTATTCGCGAGCCTGTGTGCGGGCTCAGTCACGAGCAGAGACAGGAAAAGAAAAAGGTGTGGGAAGGCAGGCGCAATCTCAATCTGTGGGCTGTGGTGTTTACTTGTAAGCCAGAGGTGTTGGTGGGATGACTTGTGATCCTCCTCTCTGCGCTCAGTCTAAGGCAGCTGCCCTTCCTCCCAGAGTTAATCAGGGACACGAACTCAGAGCAGAAAGTAAATCAAATGGGACGTTTACAGGTTCAGGGAAAGAAAGGAACAATGGCCAGGGGGCATAAGTGGGCGCCATTAAAGGTCCCGCTGGCAGAGCCGACTCTGGCTTGTCTCCTCCACCGTAAAGGACCTGTGTCCAAGACAACTCAGTGGTTTTCTTCCAAGTCAGACTTAGACGGGAACTCTGCTATTTCCACTACAGACTTTGAATAGTCGCTTGATGTTCTGGATCCCAGGGTCAAATAATGCTCACCTGCGAGCTATCAGGGGCCTGGCCTGGAGAGGTGAGTGACGCGTCAACACTCTCTCCCCTATAGTCCCAACGGTCCCCGCCTCAGCCTCCCAGGTGCTGGGATGGCAAGCGTGCGCCACCACGTCCAGCGTAAGTTTCAAATTGGTCTTTTTGTTTTGCTTCTTTTGCCCAGGGGAAATATTTTAAATTATTCTGACCTAAAATAATTGCAGACAGGATTTTAAAAAGAATGCAGGTACTAGAATACAACATGCCTTTTAACAGCACCGACAAAAGCGAAAGGAAAATCAACACTGAACCAGCAGGAGGAAATCTGGAGTACGTAGACACCGGGCCCCTTGGCGCACGCCCCGCAGCCAGCTCACACTTAGTCTTCTGTTTCTCTCCCCATAGTCACCATAGCGACCCGTTCTGAGCCCATCTCCAATCAGGTAGCTTAGACCAGGGAGGATTTATCACATCTTTGACACCATGCAAACGTGAATGAGCTCTGTCTTGGGAGAGAGGATACGGACCTGTAAAGCAGGGCTAGAGGTGAAAAAAGTCAGTGCTAGAACACTGGACAAGCATGTGTGACACCCTGAGTCCAACACACACACACACACACACACACACACACACACACTCATGTGAAATAAATATTAATTTAGCTATTATATTGAATAATGATTATAAAAATCTTCACAACTAGGTATTATGCAAAAATACTTATCAAGCTGGGCGTGGTGGCACATGCTGGTAATCCCAGTATTTGAGAGGCTGAGACAGGAGGATTATGGTTTGTGGACAGTCTCAGCTACTTCTTGAGGCCCTTTGCAACTTAGTGAGACCCTGTTTCAAAATAAAGAATAAAAAATAGGGCTGGAGGTGTAGCTCAGATCTAAAATGCCCCTGGGTTCCATCCCTGGTACCACAAAAAACAAAATAATATTATTATTAAAATTAATTAATATATTATTATTATCAAAATCATTACAATTCAACATAGATGTTTTCTTTATTTTTTGCTAAGAAAAGTCATTTATTCCACTTGGAAATTCAAGATATTAAATGGAGAGTAGGTCGATGGTGAAAGAGAAGAGTTTCTTTTATGATGGTCCTCACCATCGTGCTATCAATAATGAATTCGGGAGTTGGTTGCTCAGCCAATAATTTGAAGTATTATGAACTTTGTGTGTGCGGTGATCAATTTATCGTCACCATAAGAGAAAACCACGATTCCTTTCTTACTCCACTTCCAGTAAGCTGAAGCCATCAACATTGGCTTAAAAATTTCCCGACCAGTTTCCCAGAGTCTGTTTTTGCTCCCTGGCTGCTGAGCTCTGCACTTGAGAAGGTCTTCATCCGCCAGACCATCTCTGGAGTAAAATGCCCTCAGAGGGGTCAAACTATAGAGAGCCAATGCAGAAAACCTGTTATCAATCCAGCTGACAGTTTGAGAATAAAATAGGTGCACCCTCCTGCCTGAGAAGCCAGACTAAAATTTCAAAGTCTCAGAGTGAGTTCAGGGGAGGGCTGGACCCCAGACCCAAGTCCACAGTCTGCGTCAGATCCCTTCCTTTCTTCCTCCTGGTTCTGTTCCACGCCAAGAGGGACCAAGCCAACCCCAGCTCCAAATTCCATCCGACCCTCTGCCAACGGCCACCTCTTGGCACCCCATCATGCTCAAGGCACCTGTTGAAGGGCCATGTCTAACCTTGGAGGACAGACCCAAGGAAGAGACCGAGCAGGTAGACACAAGAACATTGGGGTGAGGCCTATGGGGTCTTGGACACCCCAAACATCATCTAGCAGGTAGAACTAGGGACACAGGGAGCACCTGTTCTGCATCTTGCAGAGACTCTGCCTCATAAGGAGGAGAACCAGGCAGGATGTTCTAATGTGCATGGACCCAGGAAGAAGCCTCATCTGGGGGCGCAGGGGGAGCTGCCTCTTTGCTCCGCTCAGCTTTCTTGCAGCTATAATCAAAAGATTGATCACAGAACTTAGAGGGAAGAAGATTTATTTTCTTATGATTTGGGGTTCAGTCCATGTGAGGCCGGGGACCATGGATCCCAGGACATGGCAGTGGGAGGCGGAGAGGGGAGAGCACGTGGCTTCCGCCTCCCGCACATCATGGAGCTCGGAAGCCGGAAAGTGAGCAAGGGAGGAGGAGCCTTAATATCAACTCTAAGGCCACGCCCCCCAGGGACCACGTCAGCCAGCCACACCCTACCTGCCTACCAGGTACCACCCGGGGAACCCATTGTAATGGGCTTATCCACTTCTGAGATTACAACCCTCACGAATCAATTATATCAACCCTGAACAGTAATAAATGAGCTCTTTAGGGGATGTTTTCTATCTAACTCCAACACTCTCCCATACCCAGTCTCGCCTCTCCCTCCTTGCACCTGTGTGTGCGCGCGGTAGCACCAAGGTGCTGGTCAGATCCGGCACCCTGCGGGCTGCTGATTTCCTGTGACCTAAGCCGGGACAACACACTAGCTTGCGTGATATAAAGCAACACATGGCTTCTCTCTTCAAACTCGGTTTTACATGCTCTCGTATCCCTAAGCTTTTGGGCACAGCAAGCTGTCATTAATATCTGGCAGATTAACTGACCTGATTGTGTGACATGAAAACCAAGCGCATTAAATTAAATTAAAGAATTGAAAGGGGCCGTGGGTATTCACTAACAATGGGCAGGAAAAAATAGGCCACCATGCAGGGTGCAACCCGCTCAAGGTCGGCTGTGTGCCCATCAGATAGGAGCGCCCACAGGGACGCTCTAAAACAAGAACACCCAGCTCCTCGGGTGGACTATCCAGGACTGGAAGGTTTCCGTGGGCGCCCTGGTCTCGGCACAATGAGCAGACCATGTCAAAGGTGCATCTTTCTTTGCTCGGGGCCACTAGGGAGTCATCGATATAACTGCCCCGAGACGAGGCCTTGGGAAGATAGTCCAGCTATCCACTCTTATCAAGAGGCTCTGTTGAGCCGGGCGTGGTGGCACACGCTTGTAATCCCCTTGCTTGGGAGGCAGAGACAGGAGGATGGCGCAGGTTCGAAGCCAGCCGCGCGCGCTGGCTTAGGAGACCCTGTTTCCAAATAAAAATGTAAAAATAGGTCTGGGAGTGTAGTCCGGAGATAGAAGGGCTTCCAGGAACCCCAGTACCACCAAAAAAAAAAAAAAAAAAAAAAAAAAAAGAGAGGCTCTGTTGATAGAGCTCCTGTTGGCGGATACCAGGGAAGGTATCAGGAAGCCTAACACCCAACCTAGCCTCTTGGCCAGGGCTAAAGCAGAAAAGAAAAAACAATATATAATCCCAGTACTTGGAAGGCTGGGAGGCTCAGCAGGTTCAAGGCCAGACTTAGCAACTTAGTGAGACCATGTTTCAAAATAAAAAATAAAAAGAACTTGTGGTATAGTTCAGAGGTAGAACACCCCTGGGTTCCATCCCCAGTACCCCCAATCAATCAATCAATCAATCAATTAATATCAATCAGCATAACTCCACTGGATTTTAAAGGCTCTAGCTTCCAACAAAGAACCCACCCGTTCACCTGCAGCAGAGATCCATGTGCAAGACCCAACACCCCCACCCATGTGAGAGCAGCTTTGCCGTCCGTAAACTCTGAAGAGGACAAAGCACAGTGTGTGTTCCAGGGTCTCACTGCCGACAGGAGCAATGGAAGCTGGAAAGGGTTTGTAGTAGGGAATGCATGCCAGCCGGAAGAATTAAGATGGAGCATCACCGGATCTCCACGGGGGCGGGAGAGGACCCCTGTCTTACAGACACGAGACTCTGGGCTCAAATACCGGCAACATCATTTTTTATTGTTCTACCTTGAATGAGTTTTAAAGTTTATTATATTATTATTATTATCATCATCATCATCATCATTTGTTATTATTCTCAGGATTCTCGTCGCACTGGTAGCAGCATCACAATTAACCACAAAATGAAACTAGACTAGCTAATGACGGTACAGGAGCTAAGGGCGGTTGACAAAGAATTTGCACGTGTTTTTTCCCGTCGGATGTGGCTGCAGTACATCCGTCTGGCTTACGGTGAATTTGTCTGTTCAGAGCCTAAGACGGGATTGATGGAATGAGCAGTCGGCTCAGCTGGAGATAACTACTAGCTTGCAAAACCAACCTGGGCGGAAGAGAGGTAAGTGTCCTCCTACCTGGAAACTCGATGGTCTCCAGCATCTAAGGTCAAACTGAATCAAGGAGTCACAAAAATGAGAGGAAAGCTTTGGGGGCAGAATTGGTTTGCTCCTATCTTTGAGTTCTCTTCTCTTCTCTTCTCTTCTCTTCTCTTCTCTTCTCTTCTCTTCTCTTCTCTTCTCTTCTCTCTCTCTCTCTCTCTCTCTCTCTCTCTCTCTCTCTCTCTCTCCCCTCTTATGTTTTGCAACTTTGGTAATAGGATAAGGTTTATATGAGAGCAAATACCTTCTCACAATACCCCACAAACAAACACTGCATCCAACAGTAACGCCCCCAATCTAACTCATGCCCCTTCTGAAGGATGCTCTAAGGGAAAGTTTACACGCAGCGCAGGTGTTCCCAGACCATCACAGCTCTGTGGCAAGACCAGCCTTACTCTGCCCACGTTTGCTCCTGAAAGCAAAGCGCTTTTAAAAGTTCTGAGCGTTTCCGCCTCTGCCTCTGTGCCCCAGGAACTCCAAAGCTGCTCAGCCCTTGCTGGCTAAAGCTCTCAAGCACCAGGATAAACGCCCAGGAACAGGCCCGATCGACTTACCTCCCAGCGTGAGTTCCTCCTGCTATTGGCCTCTCCCACCTCCACCAGCATCAGAAAATTGCCTCTCACTAGCTCTGCGACTCTGAAAAGTCACTTAGCCTTTCTAAACTGCAGCTCTTTCATGTGTAAACTGGTAGTAATATTTAAATCACGTAGCTGCTCTGAGGATTGCCCGCAATAACCCTGAGCTGTCAAATCCCTTGCACGGTTTTTGGCATCCTGGAAGCCATAATTTTGCCCTTTTTGTTTGTTTTGTTTTGGTGCTGGGGATTGAACCCAGGGGCGTTCCCTCTCTGAGCTACACCCGCAGCCCTATTTTATTATTTTATTTTGAAAAGGGGACTCACTAAGTTGCTGAGGCCGGTGGTGAACCTTTGACTGATGCTTGGTTCTCAGCCTCCCAAGTACTGGGGTGACAGGTGTGTGTGCCACGGTTCCTGGTCCATGACCTTTGCTCTTTAAACATGTTCTTTTTTACTTCCTTATTTTATGAATCATAATATGGCTTACATAACGTCGACCCCACAGGTGTCAGTCGACTCCCAAGTACTGGGGTGACAGGTGTGTGAGCCGACTGCAGCTGATGGAACTCTGGCCCCTTACCGACCTGCCTCTTGGGGACTCTGGGAAGCCAGGCAAAGCCCGCACTACCCCCAGTCTGCAGGGTGCTCAGCGGAGCTTGTCATTTAAGGACTCACTGGCTACCCAGGCCACTCCGCCTGGTGGCAAATCTGAATTTCAGAGCCTGCATTAAGAGTGCCGCAGCCACGGTTTGTGAGGTATATTTGGAAACCCTGTCATGAAATGACAGCTTTGTGGCAGTCTCTGAAGGGGAGAAGCACACCGATATTTGTCTTTGGGTATGATCTTTAACCGTCTTGCTCGCACGCTTCCAAAAGGAATTCTGATAAACCACGTATTTTTAAGTTGACATCTAAAATGTTTCATCTTAAGTTTAAGTAACTGCAATGTATGTTAGTCTAGCTATTTATTTATTTATTTATTTATTGCAAGTCTGGAGGTGGGCATTCGACCCCCCCCAGGGGCATTCGACCTCCAAGCTATACCCCTGCCCTATTTTTTATTCCTTATTTTGAAACCAGATCTCACTGAGTTGCAGAGGGCCTCACTAAGTAACTGAGGCTGTCCGCGAACCACGATCTTCTGGTCTTAGCTAGTCTAGCTATTTTTAATTTAGTCTTACAATGATTTTTAAATATTTAAATATTTTCTATAAGTGGTGTGTGTGTGTGTGTGTGTGTGCGTGCGTGTGTGTGTGTGCGTGCGTGCGTGTGTGTGTGTGTGTGTGTGTGTGTGTGCGGTACTAGGGACTCAACCCAGGGGCACTCTACCACTGAGCTACATCCCCAAAACTTTTTATTTTGAGACAGGATCTCACTAAGTTACCATGTGCTGGCCTGGAACCTGCAATCTTCCTGTCTCAGCCTCCCAAGTATTGGGATTAAAGGTGTGCACTCCCACACCCAGCTAAACACATTTATTATTATATATATGTACAGTTGTGTTGGATTTATGTAAATCCAGTAAAAATAAGATTGATTTATTGTTTTAATTATGTACCATAAAATATAAATAATATGTATCTAATGAATTTTAACTACAACAGTAATTTGATATCCTGCAACATATATAAATATATAGGCATGTTTTTTTAAAAAATAAATAAACACAGGTTCTAATCTAAAAATAATCTATTCTGAATTCAATTATATTTATAAGAATGACTAGGACAATATAAATCAAAATAATATAATTATAAATTTTGATAACTAATAAAAATAAAGATTTTTATTAAATAGGTCCTTTAAAATACCTTTTATTAGTTCATATTTCCCTGGATGGATATTATACATTGGTAGTATAAAACAGTATTCACCATGTGTTTCTTTTTCCCGTTTCAGATAAAAGGACAAACACAGATATAAGTAAATGAGAACAGGATTTTTAAAATTTATTCATTTATTTATTTTTATTTTTTGCGGTGCTGGGAATGGAACCCAGGGGCATTCAGCATTCTACCTCTGAACCACACTCCTGGCCCTATTTCTTATTCTTTTTTTGAAACAAGGTCTCACTGAGTTGCAAAGGGCTTCACTAAGTAGCTGAGATTGTCCAGAAACGGCGATCATCCTGTCTCAGCTTCCCAAATGCTGGGATTACAAGCGTGTGCCACCACGCCCGGCTGATTTTAAAAATTTACAACAATACTTTTTTTTAGTGTTCTTCTAACTCAAATATCAAAAGTATCTGCCATGTTGATTCATTGTGCCTATAATTTTCTTGTAAACAAAGTATTAGAAATTACCAGACTCTCTTAAAGCTTTTATTTATAGTATTTGAGAGCCTCTGGTACTACCTGGTCTTCCCCAATGACTACTAACTAGGTCTGTTATTCTTTCAGTCAGCAACACTATTTAAAGCCTCTTCATATGGAAGGGTTGGGAAAACATTCTCTTCACAACAGTAACTCTGGATTTAACTAGCTGAAATTACGGAGACCATCCACTATATAACCTAATTTCCAAAGTCAGTCTCCACTAGCAAATCAACCAACGAAACAAGAGGCATCTTTTTTTGTCTGAAAAAAAAAACTTTTATTTTTCAAATAAATACATATATGCATTCCTACGTCGGCGATCTTATTTCTGAGTTCTAAGATAGTTAGACCCACACGTCTTTGTCACTTTGAAAGTCGAACACCCCAACCTTCAGGATTCTTCACAGATGTTCTCTTGGCTGTGTCCCCAAAGACTTCCTCGATAGGAACAAACAGAAAAACTATAGAATGTAAGAGGCATAGGCGTGCAAATAAAAAGTCAAAACTATGAGGGTCCACTTGGTACTCTACTGGAAATTACAGTTTGACAACATAAGCCCAGGCCCGTGTCTACACCACAATCCATGTTTTATACCATGTGCGGCATCAGGAACCCAGCCAGGGTGCTTCTGCCCTGACTGAAGCAGGCCACTGAGGCTCCTGGAACCATTGTTTTCACTCTTTTTTATCTTGGAGATTTTTATACCCGCCTGTAGTATCTCCGTGTGGAGTCCTTGGTTGGGTATAGATACACAGTTCTTCTGCAGAGTAGAATGGGCAGTTTTGAAAGCAGAGATAAAGAAAGGCTGGGGTTACCTTTGTCACCAGGTGTGTGTTAGGCAGGACCTCTTAAGACAGACAATCAAAGAGAAGTTGAAAACCCAGAACAAGACTTCCAAGACTTTCTTGGAAAATCTTCATATGTCCCCATGATTATGCCAGCCATGATGCCTCCAGCCCTCTGTTCCTGACAGAATTCCAGTTCCCTGTGGTGTGGCTCTGGTTTTGTGCATAGCTGAAATATGCACCTTGCCAGGTTTCTTTGCACCGGGGTCTAGTTACTGCCAAATAAATCTAAACCAAATTGCTAGGGAGAAGTACCTTCTTTTCAAGCAAGGGCTTCTCTGATAAAATGGGACCAATGCTAACGGCACACTCCCGCAGCTTTCTCTTCCCTCCTTAGCCTTCATGGAATGCAAATGCCACCTCAAGAGAAGGAGCAGCTTCCCATAAACAAGGACCAAGAGCCACGTGCTGGTCACAGAGGGGCAGATTCAGCCCAGGGGTCTAGGTCTCAGCTGACCATCATACGGACTGCACCAGCCCAGGATGCCAACATCTGGGTTCTCATGGAACGAGAAAAATAAGCCCTTCTCTTTTAAGACCTTGTTGTCAAGGTTTCTTCTTAAAAAAAAAGAAGAAGAAGAAGAAATATCGGCTCTAAATCTTAACTACACAAAGTATTCTTCCCTGACCTCGAGGAATATATGGTTTATTTTGCTGGCTTCAAAGATTTTATTGAATGCTGTCGGGGAGGCTCATAAACGGCCATACAATTGCATTTACATGTTCTTATACGCCTTAGTCTTTCTAATCCAAATTTGATAAATTTATAAAGTAAATCTTTTGAACATCCGCCAAAGTATTACCATGTTTCCGGAGGCGTGGTGTCTTGGTGACTGTCACTGTGGAACCAGCGGACTGTCAAGAAGTATTCCCCACAATGGGCCGCAAGGAGCAAAGAGCTCAGTTCTTTTCTTTCAAGCTAGTAATTAAAAATCATAGTAAATGCTTGAAGGTAACTTCAATTCTTCTGCCCATGAGCTGGCTGTAAATTACAACATCTAGGGCATCGGAAACAAAATACAATCTGATTTACTATCGGAATGACCACTGAGACGTGAAGTGGGTATGGCCTGGGACTCGAGACGTACTGCGCTCATGAAGACGCATAGGCGAGGTTCATCTGGTTCCACCCAACACGATCGATTGCCTGAGAAATTGAAACGAATCACAATAATTATTCACTGAGCGAGTGGCTCGATGTATTGTGAGAAGTTGCAGAAATGGAACAGAAAAGAAAACTCTCAGATATTCATGATAATAGTAATTTTTCTAAGGATTTTAGATGGATGGTATCATTCCACCCTTTCAGCAATCCTAAACATGAATGTTGTTGTTTCTCTATTTTCTTTTCTTTTATTATTTTTTTGGTGGTACTTGGGACGGAACCCAGGGGCATCCTGCCTCCGAGCTACACAGCCAGCCCTACTTATTTATTCTTTATTTTGAAACCGGGTCTCACTGAGTTGCAAAGGGCCTCAGTAGCTGAGGCTGTCCACGAACCCGGATCCTCCTGTCTCAGCCTCCCAAATGCTAGGATTATAAGCGTGCGGCACCACGCCCAACTCTTTCTCTATTTTATAAACAAGGAAGCTAATACCTATACCAATTAAGTGACTCTCCTAACTCCGCACAGTGTTAGCATGTTATAATAGGATTAAAACTGGAGCGCTCGGCTCCGCCGAAGGTCTGGGCAAATCCTCCCCTCTTCCCAGAGGTAACAACTGCTGGGCCTAAAGATAACAAAAAGTCAGGAGACCTGGAGACTCTCAGAGCAATCGTGGGCAGGCCCGAGGGGGAGCAGCACTTGTGAGAGGAGAGAGTCCTGGTTGGTTTCCTAATTTAGAGCTTGCAGTCGGTTGACAGGCTCAGTTAGCAATACAGGACAGCTAAAACCCAGACAAAAAACCTACATTCTTTCTGAGCAGGAGAATCGAAGTTGATTTCAGGGCATTTATTATGATTTTTTTAAATTACTAGTTTAAAAAAAGTCGAGCTTCTTGCTCTGTACTCAGCCGTGGGGAATACTTATCGGTGGCCGCCTGCTAGTTGGACAAATGACAGTCACCGAGATGCCATGCTTTGGTGGGCGCTCAAGACATTTATTTTATAAATGTATCAATTTATATTAGAAAAGCTAATGCTTACAATAACGTAAGAAAGTAGGAGAGGACAGAATTCAGAACAAAAGAGAAGAGGCGTACAATTTTTTTCCTAAGTCTCTTTTACACATGTACAGTTACCACGGGCTTAACGAAGGGTAAAAGAATTGAACTGAGTCAGGCTGCTTCCCTATCTGTAGCTTCAGTCCCACCGAGTTAATTTCCTATTAAAACAACAATACTCTTTGAACGAATACAACAGAACGTAGGGCCGCCTCAGAGAGACACTGCAAGAGATGTCGCGGTGGCGCACAGAGAGATGTGGTTTGGGGGCAGGTTGAGGTAGGGAAGAGTCGAGACTTGTTTGATGGTGAGGGATGGGGATGCTGAGGGGACAAATGGCCGCACAGTTGGGAGGTCCAGGGGAAGCGGGAGCCGGGATTGAAATTTGAGAGATATTAGCTTGGATACTCGCTTGGTTTCCATAAGGAAAAAGGAGGAGGAGGAGGAGGAGGAAGAGGAGGAGGAGGAGGAGGAGGAGGAGGCCATCATGAAAAACTACATCCTCAACTCTGAATAATCTCCTGGGTTACACCAAAGTGTGCTATAACTATATTTCATAAACAGGGAGATTTTCTTTTTTGCTTGAGAATGGGACAGTTTAGTTTATACAGTGTTTCAGTCAAGGTGTGCTTAGGGCTCACTCACAGTGGAAACTCCAAACGTCTGCTATTCCTCCTTTAAGTAAGGGCCATAAATTAATAATCCCAGAATATAGTCATCATTTCCATTTTCTTTGATTCCAAGAGTGTGAGTTTCTTCCTGTGGCATTTTATTAAAATATGACATTATGAAAAATATTGAGACAGCCATACATTTTTAACAGAGGAAAATTATGTGAGCTATACTAATTATTTTCCACTTACATGGCCATCATTTTAAAAGGACCTTAAAACACTTTACCAAAGCTCGAGGTAATTAATCACCGCAGGAACCCCACTCAACATCGATGGAAGTGAATGGTGCAATGCTTTCCCTTGTAATTACGAAAACGTCAGGCTGCTGCACACCTTCCACGGTGCCGCTCAATACCCAGGCAGGATGTGGTCACGTGAGCACATGTGTCGTGCTGGGGTTGACATGGCCCACCCTGAGTCGATGTCGTGAAAGACGGAAGCGGGCACACCGCCCTGTGCAGAGTGAGCTGTGGTCACTGCAGGGGATGGAGCCGTTCCTTTGACCCACCTCCATGATGCATCTCTGAGTGGCAAATAAACAGGCCTTTTCATCAAAAGCTTTGGAACATCCCTGCTTTTGTCTTGCCCGTCATCTTCCACCCATCTTATGATAGCAGTGTCGTCCCTCCTTTGTGAATTGTCCACACCCTGTCCTTTGTGAGGACCCAGCAGTCCTCACAACCCCACTGTCTCATCTCTTCCGCCCAAGGTTGAGAATCGACCTCAAAGGACTCAGCCCACGTCTTTGGTGAACTTTTATCTATGGTGGCTTAAAGCGAGGGGTGGTGCGTCTCCTCTGAGGTGGCTACGCTGGGCTGAGCAAGCCTGAGGCCCTTGGAGGACGTTTTTAAGTCCACTCCACCTGACCTATGTGCTCACACAACCAACTTGTATGTGGCTTACAGTTTCACACTCACGCACAGCACACCCACGTGGTGGCCCCTCCTCTCCTCCGGTTTGTGCTGGTCCAGGGGGTTGTTGGCCTCCATCCTGGCTGCCAGCATCCTTGTAGCGCCAGTGGTTGCGGGTTTTGAACGTTTCTCCATCTGTGTGTGCTATGGTCAGAAGGACTTCATCCCCCAAATTCACATGTTGAAATCCAAAACCCAAGTGGGCGTGGTGGCTCATACTGGTAATCCCAGTACTTGGGAGGCTGAGAAGGAGGATTGCGGGCTCAAGGCCAGCCTCAGCAACTGCATGAGACCCTGTTTCAAAAGAAAAAAATAGCCAGGCGTGGTGGGAACACTTGTAATCCCCGCACTTGGGAGGTGGAAACAGGAGGATCGCGCAGGTTCGAAGCCAACCTCGCTGGCTTAAGAGACCCTGTTTCCAAATTTAAAAAAAAAAAAAAACATAAAATAGGCGTGGGAGTGTAGCCCGGAGGTAGAAGGGTTTCCAGGAACCCCAGTACCACCAGAGAGAGAGAGAGAGAGAGAGAGAGAGAGAGAGAGAGAGAAGGAGAAGAAAATAGGGCTGAGGGTATGGCTTAGAGGTAGAATGCCCCCTGAGTTTAGTCCTCAGTGCCACAAAAAGTTAGAAAGGAAGAAAAGAAGGAAGGAAGGAAGGATGGAAGGAAAAATGGAGAGAGAAAGAAAAGAAAGAAGTCCTAAGCCCCAACGTGATGGTTTCAGGAGACAGAAGCTTTGGGAAGTGGCTGGGTGATGAGGGTGGAGCCCCCTGATTGGGATCAGCGTCTTATAACAGAGCCCCGAGTCCAGTGCCTGCTAGACACAGACTCTGCTCTGCCTCGACCCTGGACGTCCAGCCTCCAGAACTGAAGGTGTGAAGTGGTGTGTATCAGCCAGCCAGTTATGGTATCTTGTTCTAACAGACCAATGGAATAGGAGCATATGCATGGCAACTCCCTCTCTCTCTCTCCTCTCTCCTGTGTGTGCTCATATAATCATATAACTATAATTAAACAGATAGGGTTTTAAACTTGAAAAACAGATGGACTGCCATTAAGTCCACCACCTACCCCCAGATTTCCCTTACGGTGCCCCCAAAGCCTGTTTGGTACCAAAGACAGCAAGTATCTAGATAAACGATGGGCCGTGAAGAGCAGAGGTGTCAGCGCGGGGTCCTACCGTTCGCTATGGTCGCCGGGCACGTGGGCAGCTGGCAGGAGAGGTGACTGGCACCCTCTGCCCCCGGCCGCCCTCGACTCCTCTGAGCTTAAGTTCAAACTCCCACAGAAACTGGCTCTCTGTCACGCGTAGGTAATTTCTCTCCTCGACTTGCTCTGAGTTTCGTGTGCTAGGAGGATGATAATTTTGTATCTCTGCCAACATATAATGCTGGTAAAAGGATTTAATTTAAGGAGTTTAGCTAATTACCTCATTAACTGGTATGAGGAAACTCTTAATGAGCCAAATATTTTGGATCAGGGAATTCAGTAGCATTTTTATGATGCTTTTAATTAGAGCAGAACCATGAACCATGTTTCTGCTTGCAATTCCCTCCGTACCGAAGACAATCGCGCCGGCCCTGGGACTGGGACCAGTGTCCCTCTGCCTTGTGGGGGCGATTCTGGCACAGGAGGCCGATTAGTTGTGGTGTTTGCTCTTTAGATAACCACGCCGTGGTCCTTCTGAGTGAGATAACCACGCCGTGGTCCTTCTGAGTGAGATAACCACGCCGTGGTCCTTCTGAGTAAACCCACCTTGGGACTCAGCTGAGTAAAAACGCAGGCAGCTCAATTTTACTTTGAAGAGAAATGCAGTCCATGTTGGCTTTAAAAATTCAAAAAAATGGTGGAGCTGGGCGTGGGGGCACACGCTTGTAATCTCAGCATCTGGGAGGCTGAGACAGGAGGATCGCTCAGGCTCAAAGCCAGCCTCAGCTACTTAGTGAGGTCCTTTGCAATTCAGTGAGACCCTGTTTCAAAATAAAGAATAAAAAATAGAGCTGGGAGTATAGCTCAAAGGTAGAATGCCCCTGGGTCCCATACCCAGTTCCTCAAAATAAAATAATTAACACAGTCCATCTGTCTGAAAGAAAATGGCAGGAAGAAAGACCTTCCCTCCTTCTCCCAACATTCGCTCTCTGGGCTAAGAACAAATGATCTGTGGTGCCCAGGAAAGGAACAGCTTCTCTCAAGCACCGGCGAAGGGGCAAGGATGAAGGTGTGTATCCACGGGCTGACCCAGAGATGGTTTAGAAAAGGGCTTCATTAAGGTATGGGAAGGCAGACAGAGCCCAGGCATGGTGACGCACACCTGTAATCCCAGTACTGGAGAAGCTGAGACAGGAGGGTCGCAGGTTTGAGGCCAGCCTAAGCAATGTAGCGAAACTCTCAGCAACCTGGCAAGACCCTGTTTCCAAATAAAAAACAGAAAGGGCTAGGGGTGTAGCTCAGAGGCAGAGGGCTCAATCCCTAGTAACCCACAAAAAAGTTAAAAAAAAAAAGAAAAGAAAAAGAAATACACAGTATGAAATTCTTACACTAAGTTTTCTCCTCAAGAATTCAAGGAAAGAGTAAATGAAGCTCAAAGACGTTAAAAGAAAATAAAGTACCAAAGATAAAAGAAACAATCAGTAAGGCAGAAAGCACCACAGGAAACTACTGCGACCCAGAGCTATTTTTTAATTAAATGCAATTAATAAAATTTAGTTGAACTGATTAAAAGTGGGAAAGAAGAGCCACTTTTCAATTTCAGAAGTTAGAAGGGAGAACTTTCCAGATGCTGGAGCTGCACACCCGAAAGGCAGGGAAAGGGCCTCGTAGATAACTCCCCATCCCTAAATTCAAGCACGGCGATAAGACGGACAAACCCACCAACACACACAGATTCCCGAAGCGGACTCCCTAAGCAAGAGGAAGCTTGAATAGCCCTATATCTCTTTGTAAAATCTGACGTCGAACTTTAAAGAGTTTCCCCAAAAGAAAACTCCAGGCCTCTGTGGTCCCACCAAAGAACTCTATAAGCGTTTAGGAACACACCCACCATACGACTCTTTCAAAATGAAGAAGACGCAATGATTTCTTCTTGATTCACTTACTGTTACCAAACTTAGGGTAATTACAAAGTCGGAGAAAGACAGAAAGACGTCATGGAAAAAGAAAACCGTGGCCCAGCCCTCCTGCACGGAGGTGCACATTTTCCTAGCGAGATGATGATGGATGAAAATCCGCACCGTGAAAAAGCAGAAGCCAGGGCTCTGGCTTTGTGAGTGTGATCTTGGCACCAGCGAGTGGTACGGTCGGGGGCTTGGAGAAGCTGGCCTCTGAGAAGGAATGAACCAATTTAATTTCCTTCGGAGAAATTTTCTCTGTGTTATACGTGTATTCTACAGACATATCAGGTAGAATAAGAAATTGAAGCCAATGTGAGTATCTTTGGACATGCCACATGATGAAGGGCATGCCTAAGGGACTTAGGAAATAGGAAAGGTACAGATGGGTTGTACAGGGATAGAAACACCCAAATATCCTCCTCATAAAAGGGGGAAAAGGAAATAAAAAGCAAGTCTCACTTTAGAGCAGCAAGTAAGCTTTAATTAAAGACAGTGAAGCATGGCCCTTGGATAGAAATGTGCTGTTATTTATTTTTTGGCTTCCTGTTGAAGATTACTTTCTCTTCAAAGAGAAGAGAAGCCCAAGATGAGAGCACTAAGAACCAGGCTTCCAAGTGATGGGGTTGAAACGGATTTCCCAAGAGGCCAGAATTTGACTCTGTCTGATCCAGAGAGACAGGTTTTCAATGTGACGTTCCTCTTGTTTAAAAAGGATCCTCACCCGGCATGGGGGTGCGCACCTGTAATTCCAGAATTTGGGAGATTCAGATAGGAGTCTCTTGGGTTCAAAGTTAGTCTCAGCAATTTTGCAAGAACCTCGGCAACTTAAAAAATAAATAAAAGCATGGCGTGGTGGTTCACACCTGCAATTCTAGCACTGGGGAGGAGAGTTGCAAGTTTGAGGACAGCCTCAGTCATGTAGCAAGCCTCTGGGCAACTTAGCAAGAGACCCTGTCTCAAAATAAAAAAATTAAAAAAGGGTGGAAGTGGGGCGTGGTGGCGCACACCTGTAATCCCAGCATTTGGGAGGCTGAGACAGGAGGATCACGGTTCGTGGACAGCCTCAGCTACTTCAGTGAGGCCCTTTGCAACTCAGTGAGACCCTGTTTCAAAATAATAATAATAAAAAAAATAGAGATGGGTGTGTAGCTCCGAGATAGAATGCCCCTGGGTTCCATCCCCAGTACTACAAAAAAAAAAAAAAAAAAAAAGCAAAAAGCCAGAGTGGAGGTGTAGCTCAAAAGTAGAATGTCCCTGGGTTCGCTCCCCAGTACCAAAAAAGAAAAGAAAAAAAAAAAGAAAAGAGGAAGGATGGATGGATGGAAGGAAGCCGGCCCCCATCCTCGGTGGCTCTGGCCCCACACCAGGCCCGGCTGGCCCCAGTTGGCCTGGGCAGTGTCGCTGGCAGATGGTATCAGAGTCCACCACCAGAGCACAGCACAGAAGCAGAGTTCCAGACAGACATCCCTCCCACTCTGGAATCATTTGTCCTTCTCCCCGGAGGGTCTTTATCCTTTTGTGATTTTTTTTATTCCTAACAATGCATCTGGAAGATTGTGTATTCTTGGGAATTGCATCTTAAAGGCTGAAAAGTTTTCTTGTGTTGTTGTATGCATAAAGGAGACACAACGTCTGGGGAAACCTGCCTCTCTCCCGCACCCTAACTTCTGGGCATGTAGCATTTCAAGCCGCACAGCCTGGAGAGGCTGCTGTGGCCGCCCTTGGGCCCGTGAGACCCATGCTCCGCTGCACGCCCCCTTGCTGCTGGGAGGCCTGCTGCTTTGGCGGAGAGAACCGTTCTGTTTTCTCTTAGAAGCCCTTTCTATCCGGATCCACTTTGGTAGCGGGCTGAGGAAGCCGCAGGCTGTGTCCTTGAACGGTGCCCGGCCATCTGCCGCTCTGTTGCTCCAGGGATGGGAGCAAGCTGCCACCCTCGGGGCTGGCATCCTGGCACCACGCGGTGACCGAGAGAAGGCCACCTGGCGTGTGCAGGAGAAGCCCGGGCTGTGCAGGAGCAGAAGCGTCACTTACCATGTGGCCTCCCTGGTGACCGCCGCCCTGCCAAGCACGGGCTAATGGTACCCAGGTGGACCAGCCCTTTCAAAAAGTGCAAGGGAGTGTGGGAAGCGCCAGCGTGATGGTGCTGCAGCTGTGGTTCAAAGGAGAAGCTCCGTCCTCGACACTCAGGGCTGAGCCTCCAAATGCCTGCTTGTCCCCAAGTTACTCAGCCACCGAGGAGATCAGGGCGGAGGCTCCTCGGGTGATGGGAATGGACCCTCCCTATGACCCAGCTACACCCCCCCGGGGGTCTTTCCAGAGGGGCTGAGGTCACAGTAGTCTAGTGATACAGGCAATATCCATGTTTGTAGTGGCCCGACTACGGAGCCGGCCCAGCGTCCGTCAACAGATGAACGGGTTACGGAATGGTGCTGTATACACACGACGGAATTTTACTCAGCCACAAAGAACAAAATTTTATCACTCACAGGGGATGGATGGAGCCAGAGAATCATATCCTAAGAGATCAGCCGGTGTCCGCAAGCAAAGGGTCGTATGTTCTCTGTCATATGTGGAAGCCAGAGAGGAGGTGGGGGACAAGAAACTTGAAATAATGAGAGGGCAGTAGAATCGTGGAAAGGGGGCTTGGGGGGGGACTGGGCGGGAGGGAGGAGACTCCATGAGGAAACCACCGAAATAATCCTGCATACACTTGTGAACGTATCGATAACAATTTTAATATTCTGGGGAGAAAAGCGAGGCTGGATCCAGAGAGAAAACGCATCATGTTTGACTCCATCACAAAACACTCAATACGATGCCTAGTTACACCACACCAATAAAAAAGTACATTAAAAAATAAAAGCCAGTCCTGCCCTGGACCTCCTCTTTACCTGTTCTCCACCTGCAGAGTTTGCAAGTTCTACGAAAATGGGCAAATTCCACCGAGAGCTCACGGGAGGAGCCTGGCCACTGCCAGTAGCTGAGCGTCCTCCGCAGAGGACGGCACGCCCTGACCTGAGTCTGTGAGCCTCCGGGTCAGATTGCCGCTGCAATGGTGGCTTCTCGTGTCAAGTGACCCTCATTTCTAAGCATGAAATCTCCAGTAACCTGGACGGGATGTTTCTGTAGCCTCAGCAGCATTAAAGGAAAGAGTGGTGAGACGCCCAAATAATATTTCCTTCTCTGCTTCTTCTGTCCCCCTCACCCTAAAAATCGAAATCATCTTCATCAGACATCAAGCATAGGCGCTAACGGGGTTTCCAGCAACCTCTTCGTCTCCACAAACAGTGAGCTACACCCCGAGAGGCCAACCAAAGGCGTTCCGAGCAATTTCTCTCATTTTCCGCTCTGGAGTATCAGTCATGGCTGCGGGGTGGGGGGGAGCCCGAGAGAGGGGCGAGGTCATTGTAAATGCAAAACTGCCTCCCCGGGGCGGCCATCATTTAACCCCCCAAGCCTAATGAAATCTGTCTTGCCTGCCACTAATGTGTACTATCCCACTGAAGAATCAATGCCGTTTCCTTTCCCTTCTGGGCCTCAAGAATAGGCAGGTTTTTCAAAAGTTAGAGCACACTGGGAGATCTTAACGCCATTAGGTGAGTAAGGTATTACTCCCTCAGACCCCGGCTCCCACACTGTCCTCAGTTGAACAGGACATGAAAATTGGTGCCCTCAAGAGGGGTAGGGCCGATACACTCATTTGCGTTCCAGGTACTGAAATCAGTATTTGCTTACTAGGCTCTTTAAGTCCACTGGAAGCGACACTCATTTTCCCTCTGGTTTCTTAGCTCTCCTTTGATCTCATCCAAGCTTTCTTTGGAATTAGAAGAGCTAGGTTTCTTTTGGTTCCTACTGTGTCTGCACTAAAGAGAATCTGGACCATGCGCCCAGCACTCCATGCTGACATTGCAGGAAAATTAAGATTAGGGAGCTGGGCGTGGTGGCGCACGCTTGTATTCTTAGCATTTGGGAGACTGAGACAGGAGGATCGTGGTTAGTGGACAGCCTCAGCTACTTAGGGAGGCCTGCAACTTAGTGAGGCCCTCAATAAAAAATTGGGCTGGGGGTGTAGCTCAGAGGTAGATGCCCCTGGGTTCCATCCCCTGCAAAAAATAAAAATTAAAAATAACCCTGCCATGTGCTGTGAGACATCCAGCGATGCGATGATTGCAGAAACGGATTGAGGCTTTGCTGGCCATGGCGGGCCCGTGGGCTGGGGTGGCCCAGTGGAGAGGAGCTGGCAGCTGCTGGGACATGACGTAGGCGTGCTCTTGTGTCCTGAGGGCCCGTGCAGCAGGTGTACGGCTAACAACACAGGCTCCTGGGATGCAGGCTCTTTGATCGGGAGCGTGTGAACAAACACATTAGTGACGATGTGTCCCCTACTGCGTTCAGCACAGTGATGGGTCTACGTATCCCTGGAGCAAATATCACTTGGAACATCTCTTTAAGACGATAATTGCAAAATTAGATACACAAGTGACTGTCTTTAGAGTACATAAAGAATTCATAACCAATTACTGGAGCACAGAAGATCTCTCTCTCCCTCTCTCCCTCTGGTTTATCAGATATCGGCAAACAGATTAGCAAACCAACCCAGCAGCAGCAACGTTTTGCGGCTGCCATCGGCTCCCAGCAGGTACGCTCCTGAGCAGGTGGGCGTCTCTGATGGTGCTTGGCTTCACAGCAAACCTGCTTTTAGTCCAGAGCACACAGCGCGAGGGTGGCCCTGGCTAGCATCCCTGGGGCCGCCTTACAGGGGTGAGCTGCATGTCACCCCAGGGCGCGGGCTGACAATGGTTTAAGGCTCTGTGACCAGATTCCACCAGGAAATTCAGGAATTTTGTCTTCCAGCTGGTGTTTCTAAAGGCCATTGCTGGTGTAACAGAGTGTGTGTGTGGACAGATCATCTGTGTGCCCCTCCTGCCCCGCTCACGGACAGTACCCTAGGGTCAGGCAGGACGTGGAGTTCTGGTGGGCGCGGGATCCCGGACGCTCAGGACACTCACGGCAGTTCAGAGCCTGCGCCGCCAGGCCCTCCTGAGGAGGATGGGCTCCGAAAGCCGGCGCAGGCCAGGCTTTCTGTTCACTCAGGGCCTGCTGGGAACAGATGAAGTCTTGTTCTGAGAAACTCACAGAGACATCCTCAGTAATTTCCCTGTGTTCGTCAACCGCTTTTGCCAAAAATGACGCAGAGGAAAGGGCGGGTCAGGGACTAGCGTCTCCGCTCCTCTCTACTCTTCCTTACGCACTGGCCGGCTAAGAGTCAAGTGTTGGTAGAGAGCGTGCCTACACAGGTGTGAGTAAAACACTCGAGTACGTTTTGTGCGGTGTTCCCGCCACCCTAGTAAGAACCCAACACACGCGTGCGTGAGCAATGCTCTAGGGGTGCTGTGTGCTAGGTGACTGTGTGAGCAATGCTCTAGGGGTGCTGTGTGCTAGGTGACTGCATGAGCAATGCTCTAGGGGTGCTGTGTGCTAGGTGACTGCGTGAGCAATGCTCTAGGGGTGTTGTGTGCTAGGTGACTGTGTGAGCAATGCTCTAGGGTGCTGTGTGCTAGGTGACTGCGTGAGCAATGCTCTAGGGGTGCTGTGTGCTAGGTGACTGCGTGAGCAATGCTCTAAGGGTGCTGTGTGCTAGGTGACTGCCTATGCGTTAAACACTCCTAATTCATATTTAATCTAGCAGCAAACAGTGTAGGCGTGGAGGGTAAAACTGGGGCTACTCGTGTTTTTATTACTTAGAATAAAAGTAAATAACACATTTTAAACTACTGAGAGCTGGAGAGCAAAGAAACTGTGGGCAAACGAGCTTTACAGTCCAGGGCCTTGTGCTGCTTTCTCCGCCACCATCTTTTTTCTTTTTTAACCAAGGCATCTCACGTGTCCCTCTCTCCCACAAATCCTGCGGCCAGCCTGTCTTCCACGGATGGGTCCTGTACACACAAGGGCCCGTGACCAGAGTCCTTCAGTTTTCAAATGCTTTCTTTGCTTCAGTCAGTCAATGACATAAAGACAATGGAGGGAACAGATTATCCTGTGGTCTAGACAAGACAGAAGAGAAAAACACCAAGATGCCACAGAGAACAAAGGGCGGATAGCCACCGGCTGACACGTTGACTCGCTCCGTACCTCCGTTCCCTAATCCCTGCTTTACGTGGAGTTTTGGAACCTAGGTCCCTAGTGATTGAATTAAAGTAGGTATGATTTCTCTCGTTAAGACTGAGCCAGGTGTCATGGTGCACGCCTGCAATCCCAGTACTTCGGAAGTTGAGACAGGAAGATCGCAGGTTCAAGGCCAGCCTCAGCAAGTAGTGAGACTCTCGTCAACCTAGAGAGATCCTGTTTCAAAAAAAAAAAAAATAGAGATGAGGGTGTAGCTGATGTCCCCATGAGGCCCTCGGCAGTCTGACTCCCCCCAGCCACACATACACAGGGTCAGCAGGGAATTATCCGATGCCCTCTGTGTTTTCGGGAGGATGCTAAGCTCTGAGCACACAAATCTGTACAGGATGCTGCCGTAAGCCTCCGCTGCCTCGTTTGGGGGTTGGAGCCTTGCTTTTCCTCCTATTCTCCTATTTTTTCTCTTTTTCCTTTTCTCTTTTGATACTGGGAATGGAACCCCGGGGCATTCAACCTCCAAGCTACACCCCCAGCCCTATTTTTTATTCTTTATTTTGAAACAGAGTCTCACTGAGTTGCAAAGGGCCTCGCTAAGTAGCTGAGGCCGTCCACGAACCGCGATCCTCCTGTCTCAGCCTCCCAAGTACTGGGATTACAAGCGCGCGCCCCCACGCCCGGCTCTTTTTCCTATTTTCATTGTTGGTTTTGGTTTGTGACCTCGCCTCTTTTGCCCTTTGGTGAGGGACCCAGCCTGTCTGATGGGAATGCTGATATCTCCCTGTGGTAGGGTCCGTGTAACCTGAACACATGAGACAAACGTTTTATCTGACTCTGCTTTCCATAAACCCACTAGTAAATACTCAGCGTTCAGGCCTTTAGACAGGAAGTCAGCCCGCTCAGGCAAACAGCAGAGACGCGGCTTTCCGGTGCTGATTACCGTTACGGTTCCCTCACACTGGAGCCATCACCAGCAAACTGAGACCAGATGAAAGTGTCAGGCAACAGTTCTGGCCAGATTTTTTTTTTTCATATCAAAAAAGTAATCTTTTTCAGCTCATCTCACACCTCCAGGGAAATAGTTACCTCCAACTGGCAAGGTTCACGGACATCTTGGGATCTGATCATTTAATTCTGACGAGATTTCCGCTGCTAGTCCTGAGCTCAGCAGGGCATCACCACAAGACGAGCGGTTTATAAATGAGCACACGTGGTCTTGTCTTGTCTTTTAAAGTGTGACGGATTCTCCACTGCCCCTCTCCCATCCTCCTCTCATCACAACCATCTTAAGCTCCAGAGGTGAACAGTGGTTAGACGTCACTTGCAGCCAGGCACGGTGGTGCAGGTCTGTCGTCCCAGGACTTGGGAGGCTGAGCCAGGAAGATCTCAGGTTTGAGGACAGCTTCAGCAAGTATTGAGATTCTCATCAACCTAGCGAGATCCTGTTTTAAAATAAAAATAAAGTAGGGCTGGGGAGCCAGGCGTGGTGGCGCACGCTCACAATCCCAGCATTTGGGAGGCTGAGACAGGAGGATCGGGGTTCACAGCCAGCCTCAGCTGCTTAGAGAGGCCCTTTGCAACTCAGAGACACCCTGTTTCAAAATAAAGAATAAAAAATAGGGCTGGGGGTGCAGCTCAGAGGTAGAATGGCCCTAGCTCCAATCCCCAATGCCATACACAAAGAAGATGATGGAGAAGGAAGAAGATGAGGAGGAGGAGAAGGAAGAGGAAAGGGAGGAGGAAAGGAAGAGGAGGAGGAGAAGAGGAAGAGGAGGAAAGCTGTCTGCCATGTTCTGTTATGCTTGCTACTGGAAGGAATGCTAGGTAGGCGTTGGCAGAGTGCTGCTCAGGCCGAGCCGTACCTTGAGCTATACCTCTTCGTGGAGAGCAGATAGGGCGGGTGCTGGGAGGACCAGGCACATCTCAGAGGCCACCAGCTGATTTGACAGATGCTGCCCCGGCAGGCTGGGGCAGAAGGTTTCTGTGCTCATCTTGGCTGAGTGGTAGAAAGCAGAGAGTCCTGATAATCTGCCATGAATGGCATATTCGCTCTTCCTCCGTGCACACAAGCTCCCTGGAGGCGGCTGCTCAGGGCCTTGCACCCGTGGTCAGGCTGGGGGAAAGGGGCCGGGCCAGCACTGGTGAAAGAATTCGAGGCACTGAGTCCTGATGCGCTGCTCGCTGGCCGTGAGACTTGGGGGAAATGCCGGACATCGCTAAGCCTTCATCCTTCAGATGATAAGATGCTCGTTGTTTTGAAGGACCACTGGAGGTCATGAAGGCAAAGCTGCCAATACGTTTTTAATCATTTTGTGAATGTCAGATTTCTATCATCCCAGCTGGCTTATGATACCAGGCTCCTTTGGCAGCAATTCAAAGGCTGCCAACAACTGAGTAATATTCGTGCTTTTAATCAGAATCCTCCTGGCTGGAAGGCTGGCTCTGAAGGAAAGCCTGTTCCCTCAAAGGGACCAGGGATCAAAACTTAGGTTTAGCCGGGCGTGGTGGCGCACGCTTGTAATCCCCGCGCTGGGGAGGCTGAGACAGGAGGATTGTGCAGGTTCGAAGCCAGCTTCAGCTACTTAATGAGGCCCTCTGCAACTCAGTGACACCCTGTTTCCAAATAAAGTATAAAATAGGTCTGGGAGTATAGCCCGGAGGTAGAAAGCCCCTGGTTTCCACCCCCAGGACTACAAAAAAATAATAATAAAACTTAGGCTTATTAAAGCAGTCACATGAGGCAGAGTCAAACGCCAGCAGCAGCACCTCTCACACAGAGACACCGTCTCGAGCTCTCTCTGGTTATTTTATAGCCTTAAATCACTTAGCTATGTTCTTTGGGGTCAGCATCAGGGAGAGTTAACATTAAAAACGTTGTGTAGCAGCACCTGAGATGAATAATCACAAATACACACAGGTGGCCGGCCTGGGCGACCTAGCAACAGGCGCACACAACGCCAGGCAAACGTGCGCACACGGCGCTGACTCTGGGGGTGCGGGAGGGTGTAGGCAGAGAGCCGCATCCTGCCCTTGGAGCTAAGCGCGGAAGACCCCCCACCATATCTACAGCGGACGTGGCAGTGTACACGGGGTGCTGATTTAAGAGAAGATGTGCTCGCTTCTGGCATCTGAGCGGTATTTATGGAAAGGGTGACTGACTTGAAGAACTATATCCATCTGTGTGTGTGTGTGTGTGTGTGTGTGTGTGTGTGTGTGTGTGTGTGGTCCTGGGATTGAACCCAGGGGCATCCTACATCAAGAGATTCATTGCCAGCCCTCTTTGACTTTTCATTTTGAAGCAAGGGCCTCACTGAGTTGCCAAGGCTGCCCATGAGACTGCGATCCTCCCGTCTCAGCCTCCCAAGTGCTGGGATTCGAGGTGCGCACCACCACACCAGCACATCTATCTCTTCATACTAGTTCTGACTTAACACATTAGGTAGACAGACAGCGTGACATCCCAAACTGCATAAAATGTTAAAAAAATGTTCACCCCAATCTGTTAACAGTACAAAAGAAATGATCAGAATTGAGTATACCGAACATTTATTCACCTACCCATTTGGGAGGTGTTTTACCAGTCGGTAAAGACGCTTTAAATGAACCTGGGGGTGTTGTTCAGTGGTAGAGCACTCGCCTAGCAAACATAAGGCCCTGGATTGTGTCTCTAGCACATTCCTCCCCGAAAAGCCGCTCTAACAGCCTGGGGAAACAGGCAGTAACTGGAGTGTGCTGGGCATTCTGACAAGGTGCAAGCCCGGGGGAGGGGGATGGGGAGCTCAGGTGCGCGGGGCCTCTAGCGCCTCCCAGAGCAGGTGTCCCAGCTCCGTCCTGATGAGACAAAGGGCTGTCATGGAGTATCCATCAGCTCACCGGCTCCACTCAAGGCACCTGCTCAGAGAGAAGGAGCCCAGTGGCTGCGGCTCCGTGGCTCAGTCCAACCTGACACTGGGCCTTGCCACAGAAGGTGCGACGCAGAAGGACAGTTAAGAGTTAGGAAGCCGGGCATGGTGGCGCAGGCCTGCCATCCCAGTACTTGAGAGGTTCAGACAGGAGGATCGCAGGTTCAAGGGCAGCCTCAGCAAGTAGTGAGACTCTCGGCAACCTAGCGAGACCCTGTTTTGAAATGAAAATAAAATAGGGCTTGAGGTATAGCTTAGAGGTAGAATGCCCCAGGGATCGATCTCTAGCACCACCAGGGGGGGAAAAAAAAGCATTAGTTAGCCAGGGAGCCAGGCACACACACGCACACGCACACACACACACACACGCACACGCACGCACACGCACACACACACACACACACACACACACACACACACACACATGGAGGAGCTAGGTCCCACAGGACACAGCCTGGGAGATGCTACAGACAGGAGAGAACTTGCACAGAGTTCAGAAGCCAAGAAGACAGGAGGCTGAAAGTTGGGCAGAAGGGCCGGAGAGCAAAAGGCTTCTCCCTCTACCCCTGAGGCCATAGGCCCTTTCCTCCCAGAGAGCGTTCACTGCTGTGCAGGGATCCTCACAGAGCAAGCCAAGAAGAGCCCAACAGCAGCCTAAAGAGAAGGGGAGGAAGAGGGCTAGAGAGGCCCTGTTCCCAGTCTGTACCTGTGGAAGCAGATGTGGGTAGCCCTGTTTAAGTAGAGAAGCCAGCACCCCCGTTAGAGCAGCTACACATCTTCTCTTTGGCCAAGGATGCCACCTTAGTAAATCCATCCTTTGGGTTAATCGTAGTTTCTCTAATAATTATAATTTAAACCTCCTTCCCTGCCTGGGAAAAATATAAAGCCAAGCTGGATTAGCTTTAAATCCCTGAATAACTGAGTTGGACTTGTGCTTTAGTCACTCTCTTCTGGGAACAAAGAGACCGGGCAGTGTGAGTTGTTCCCAGGCTGGCTGAGACAGAGGTGGGAAGCCAGGAAGTCAAAACGCACAGACCCCAAGCACTGCTCTCTGGCCACTGTGCCCAGGGTGGGGTCACACGCTCCTCCATCATGCCCCAGGGAGAACTGATGCCAGCTTCCTCCACCTCTGGGCCACTGCGCCTTCTCGGGGGTCACCAACGGGTCCACACACAGAGGGTTCCGTGATCTCTTTCCAGGGATATTCAAGCTGGGGAGGGGGGTCCTAGGAAGCCTGTTTGCTATCAGGTCAGAAGGAAAGCTTCTCTCTCCTCCCCTGGGAAGCTCTGAACCCGGCTGGGCTTTGTGGTACCCTAGGGGTTATGAGTTTCTGCAGGGATAGCACCCTGCCTTGTGACACGTGCCGGTCCATCCAAAGGCACAATACAGGTCTCTAAAACAGTAACTCTAGGCCGGGCGTGGTGGCGCACGCTTATAATCGCCACGCTTGGGAGGCTGAGACAGGAGGATCGCATGGGTTCGAAGCCAGCCTCAGCTACTTAGTGAGGCTCTCAGCAACTTAGAGAGACCCTGTTTCCAAATAAAATATATAAAAGGTCTGGGAGTATAACCCGGAGGTAGAATGCCTCTGGGTTCCACCCCCAGTACCACCAAAAAAAAAAAAAAAAAACAACAGTAACTCTATATGAAATGGACTTAATGCACCCCCCTCTGCACCCTGAGGACACACAGACAGCCACAGACGCAGAGAAGGAGTGGAAGAAGACGTGCTGTGCGCACACTGAGCTCCTACGGGCATCGAAGAAAACGTGTGTTACGTCTACAGCGTGGTTGTGCCGGGGCGGTGGGGTGGATCGTAGACAAGCCAAAGAAAGTGCCCGACACACGTGGCACAGGAAATATGACTTACCCATGTTGCACAGGGAAAGTGCAAGAGACCAGCAACTGCTCCAAGAGCCCAGTGGGGACAGACTGGCAGGTCGCACCTCTGTCCCTCACCCTGGCGCTGCTGGACAGCGCCTCCTCTATCTCATGGAGTATTTCCCATGGCGGCCAGCTATAAGGCCGACACACAGCCTTCCACAGGCCCTCAGCTCCGTGCCCCCACTCAGAGAAGGGGTCTCGATGTCAGGCCGCAGAGGCCGCGACGTCATCAGCACCCGCTTGCTTAGCCTGCCCTGTATGACCAGCATTGCCAGGAGCCACTGTCCTGGTCCAGATGCCGCTAGCTTCCCTGGGTCCCACTGTGCGTCGGGAAAGCCGGAGGCCATCAAGATAACAGGTATCTGGACGTTCCAGCCCAGGCTCACTCTCGCTCCTTACTAAACTTGGCTGGGTTTTGGAGAACAGACAGGGGCATTCAGGGACATGGATGTTCTCTGTTCTTCTTTTATAAGGATGATACAGTAGGAAAGATCAACGCACAGCCCCTGAGCCCTGCCTGCTTGCGAGAGATAGGGACGGATGGCGGGTTGGGAAGGCAGGCTCCGCCCCAGAGTCACCCGTGTCTGAGCTGAGCGGCAGGCGTGCAGGAAGCCGAGCTGCTAAGCCCCCTTACTTTCCACGGAAGCCATGTAGAAACCAGTTCCTGGTACATAAAACTTGCCTTTTCTGAGTAGATCTTCTAGAAGTTTCTAGGCATCTGAAATAACTCGCAGCTTAAGGTTTTCGACTGTTTATCCTCACCGAGTGCTGGGCTCTGGTGAATGCCAAAAATGCACTTTTATTTTATTATGCTCATTTTGGCCATTGGGAAGTCTGAGTTTTGCAAAATGCTACCCAAGATAAGCTAGCAGGTGGCGGGGCTGGGATGCGGACTCCGGGCCTTGCCAGTGCAGAGCCCCCGCCCTGGAGTGGCCGCTCTGCCTCCGGCCGGCTGGTCTCAGAACGGCGTCCCTGCCTCTGGGCTCAGCCTCTCCTGCGGGGCTGGGGAGAGGCAGGCCTGGGAGCAGGCAGGACAGCCAGCGTGTGCCAGAGCCACAGAGCAGTACAGGGGAGCCAGAAAGCTCTAGACAGCCCAGCTCCAAACACCAGGGTAAAAACCAGGGTGCCTCGCCGGAGGGGACCTCAACCCAAGCTTCTAAGACGGGGAGACAGCGGCTTGTTTAAACCAGAGAGACATAGGATCGAATTCGACTTTAGGTGGGTTCATTTGTATTATGGTTAACAGTATTATTACCATATTGTCCTGATATATAACCATGGACTCGGGACCTGTTCCGTCCTCACAGCCATTAACCATCCCCGTTCCCAGCCGATGCTTCTGACTCCAGATTCCTGAGCTGCGTGACCGTGTGTCTTCCCTTGCTGTCAAAGTGCAGACATCTTTAATCCAGAGCAAAAAAGGGGGGGGGGTGGGATTTCATTATTTGAAATAACACAGAAGCTTAGTATTTTTGTGAGGCAAAGATTTGATTTCTAGTTATTTTATGAATTTTGATTTTTTTTTTTTGGAATGTGAATTAACAACAAGGGCTTATTTTCTGGTTTCAAAGGCAATTATGAGTACCTGCAGCCTGGACCACTGAGCGGAGCTCATTGCCAACTTGATTCTGGGCCTTAGGTAGAAAAACTGGGACTTAGAGGATCCCTCCTCCTCCTCCTCCTCCTCCTCCTCCTCCTCCTCCTCCTCCTCTTCCTTTTGGTACTAGGCGCTAAATTCAGGGGAATTCTACCTCTGAGCTATATCCCCAGCCCTTTATATTTTTTATTTTGAAACAAAGTCTTACTAAGTTGCTGAGTCTGGCCTTGAACCTTTAATCCTCGTGTCAGCCTCCCAAGTACTGGGACTACAGGCATGTGCCAACAGACCAGGCAAAGGATTTCTTTTGGACAAGAAAGTGGATTTAGACTGATAAGTGAAATTACTTTGTCTCGTCTCTTCTGGTGGGGTTTAGTTTCTTCCGTCTTGGAAAGTGGGCTGGCCCATGGCCATTTGCCACACTTGCTTTCTTTATCCAGACCCCAATGACTCCCAATTAAAGAAATCTTGGCAACTGATAAATGTCCCACTTATCTGAGGAAAATGTGGATGGCAGGTTTCAGGCCATTTTAAACTGTCTCATAAAGGGTTTTGCAGGTGACCTGGAGAGACGGCTATTGGAGGGACGCCCAGGTGCCCACGGTGCTGTGAAGAGCCAGCGGGAGCCTGGCAGACAGCTGACGCTCACGAGGTCCCGGGCACCGAGTGCCAGGAAAACAAAGGCTGGCGTGATTCGGCCCCTGGTGAAAAGAGCGAGCCATGATCACACTATTAAAAGGAAAGCTGGAGTCTTGAGGATGGCGAACCCAGCATACCTGCATGCAGCTAAGACTGCGTTCTGACTTATCACTTTCCAGGAGAGAATTCTGGTCCCGACATATTACTGGACTGTGCGATTCAATCGAGAGGCTCCGTGGCCAACACTTACTGTCAACAGCAGGAGCGTCTGCCAGCCGACTGAGAGCAGAGCCGCCGGCTCCCCACCTCCTCCACCGCTCGCCCGGCGCCCTCCGATGCCCTCCACTTTCCTTCTTAGCATCTCCTTGGTCAGAGTCTTCCTCTCCTGACCTTCTTAAACCTCATCTTTCTTCTTCCTGTTCTGCTCCAGGGTTGTCATTTTATGATTAAAAAAAACTTCTGTTGGTGTCCAGGAATCTTTAAGCCTCATGTTAAATAGGGGTTTCAGCATTAAAATGTCAAGCATAAGACCAGTGTTCTGACATCCCACCTCCAGGCCACACTCATGGCCCCATTTTATTTTTTATTTTGACATGGGCTCGCTATGTTGCAGAGGGCCTTGCTAAATTGCTGAAGCTGGCCTCGAACCTGCGATCTTCCTCCTGCCTCAGCCTCCCCAGAGCAGGGATTACAGGTGTGCGCCACCATGCCAGACTCAGGGATGTATGTCATTTGGCGATAACATCTGTGGGTGTCAGAGAATGTTAAGCCTCTGGATAAATAGTGGTTTTGGCATTAAAATGTCAGAGTTAAAAAAAGTCAAGCTTTTGGCGTTTTATTTTGACAGACGTCTTTGATCAGAGCTGTCTGCCGAAGCAGGAGGCTTAGAAGTCAAAATCCCGCTCACTCTCCCGTTCAGCGCCTAGGCTGACTGAGACGGTCCCCTCAATGTCGCGGTGATAAACATCAGTTAAAATTATTATTGGGTACATGTATGTACACACGAGTTTTTTTTACTCCAAATTGATGTATGAATATAATACACCAACAAAAAATTTTAAAAAATTATTATTGGCAAAAATGACTCCTCAGCAATGAGCTTATTTGTTAATCCAAGGGAGAAGGCATGCAATAGAACCCATTTGAAAATGATTTAAAAGATTAAAAAAAAGACCCATACGTGATGTGCCCATTCATTGCAGAAAAGTCCCACTTTCCTTACTGGATGTAAGACACCGGGCTATGGTTCCCACCACATGACAGTTCTGAACTAGCTTTTGGACAGCAATAGTCCTGCTAGGAAAACAATATATATGTTAGAACTTCAAGACTCCAACAAAAACTCAGAAATAAGATTACATGCCAAACACGCCTACTGGCATCATCACAAAAATATTAAGTACATTAGAAACCAGTGATATATACAAAAAAAGAATAGATCATAATCAAGTAGGCTCATTTCGGGCTTACAATCACAGTTTAATTTTTTTTAGGGGGGAAAACTGGAGATTGGTCTCGGGGTCATTCTATCTCTGAGCTATACCACCAGCCCTATTTTTTTTTTTTAATTTTTTATGGTACCGCGGATGGAACCCAGGGGCATTCTACCTCAAGCGACACCTCCAGCCCTATTTTTTATTCCTTATTTTGAAACAGGGTCTCACTGACTTGCAAAGGGCCTAAGTAGTAGCTGAGGCTGTCCGTGAACCGCGAACCTCCTGTCTCAGCCTCCCAAGTACTGGTATTACAAGCGTGCGCCACCACGCCCAGCTTGTTTTCACATATTCTTTGAAGAAACAATGTCTTCTTTAAAAATATTATGCTGTTCCCTCCCTCTCCCTCCGCCCCCATGTTTAAACATGTTTAAAAATTGGAATTTTTCTGAGACTATGCTGTGACTTTTATCCCCTCACTGGAGAGGGCTAGAAGCTCCCGGTGGATGACAAATCTAAATTGGGTGTTTTTGTTTCTTAGCATGCTTGTATAGCTCAGATTTTCCTGTGATTTTCCCCCACCCTCTCTTTAAAGTTTCTTTAGAGCTGGCAGGACGCGGCTGGGTCGCCCGGCTGACGGGTGGCACTCTTTTGAAACCGGCAGTGTGTGTTCCCCTCTGCGACAGCAGCCAGGGAGGCTCCGGGAGGGGCTTCTGGGGGCGATGCTTTTAGGAAATGCTAGGAGACGGCCTCCCACGTGAACTTGACTAGTCACATGGCAGAAAAGCAAAAGGAGGCTTTCGTGTGTCAGAACAAGGACCCTGGCGATTTTCCGATGATTAAATAGATCTCGAAAGTTAAAGAAAAATAATTGCTTTTCATCCACGAACTCTGCCTACACGACCCAGACCATTTCAGGAGGACTCCGCCCGGCAAGAACCGAACTTCAGCTGCGCACAATTAGTCATCGCCGGAGAACTTTCCTGGTTTTGTTCTTTTATCCAGGTAATTGGTCTGAGCTGCTTGAGTCCACGCACTTGAACAGTGAAGAGAATTGGAAACTTCTGTGCCTGAGATGAAGGGCTGGAAAGAGCAGAAAACACTGCCGCTGGGAGGGGAACAAAGCCCTCGAGAAGCCAGCCTGAGTCATGGCGGCGTCGCTGCAGCCCTGGCCCTGCCCCCTTCCATCTGTCCCTCAGCTCAGCCCGCCCTGGATGCGGGGACCGCTCCCCGGGGCTTCTTGGTGCAGGGTGTCCAATATGGTTCTACCAATGAGTTAGACTCGCCCAAGATCTCGAAGTCAGAAGGAGGTGGGGTCCTCCCGCTTCATCCGCGCCAGGCTGGTGCTGAGCAGCGGCCAATGCCCTTGAATCTGCCACACGTGACCCACACCACCTCCATTGTGGGGCGGGCGACATGGCGAGTGGGAAGGGGCATGGCGACCTGTGCCACCAAGGGGCCCCTGGCTCCCTGCAGGCTGGAGTTGCCGAGGGAGGGGAGCTGGCCCTGGAGGGGCCCCGTTATTACAGGAAGCAGGGCTGACGGCTTTAGCCGTGATGGGGGGTCACCAGAGGGGGCAGCTGGTCAGAAAAAGTGACACATCCATTCTGTTTTGGTTGTTTTTGGATTTTTTAAGAGGAATGAGATGCAAACATTTTTCTTTTATTATTTTAGTAACAGAAAAGGACCTTGAGCAGGGCGTGGTGGCGCACACCTCTGATCCCAGTACCTGGGAGGCTGAGACGGGAGGATGGCGGGTTTGTGGCCAGCCTCAGCTACTTGGCGAGATGCTCTGCAACTTAGTGGGACTCTGTTGCAAAATAAAACATAAAATAGGGTTGGGGTAGCTCAAAGGTCAGAGGTAGATGCCTCTGGGTTCGATCCCTAGGACCACAATGGAAAAAAAAAAAGGAAAAAAGAAAAAAAGACCCTTCACACACACACACACACACACACACACACACACACACACACACACACACACACAGTTTATCCCACTCTGGTTTACTGAGCTTCACTGATACCATGGTTTTACAAATGGAAGGTTCTGAGCAGTCTAGCACACTCCTGGGTCCAGGCAAGTTGCCCATGGCAGACTCACTCCGTAGACAGGAAAAGATCAATATGGAAGGAGGACCTGATTGAAGACAGGAAGACCTGGAGACAGAGGAATTGCAGAATCGAGCCGCGAGGCAGATGTCCTAAGAGACAAGTGTCACAGACATCTTTACGGCACAGACGGGAAGCTGGAGCGCCCCTCGCAGGGCTCAAAATGTTTTAAATGTTAGTGCTTCTGGGGATGAAACCCATTAAAATCAATTCGTTTAAGTAAAGAAAGAAGCCAGGTGTGGGGGTCAACCTGTAATCCCTGTACTTGGGGAGGCTGAGACATGAGGATCATTGGTTCAAGGCTAGCCTCAGCCACTTACGGAGGCCTTCAGCAACTTAAGAGACCCCCAGCAAATTTGAAATCTTATTTCAAAATAACAAACAACAATAACAAATAAAACGGGCTCTGGAGTCCTTGCTCAAAGGTAGAATGTCCCTGGGTTCAATCTTTAGGACTCCCCCCCCCAAAAAAAGAGGTAATTAAAAAAGAAATGCATTTTTACTATTAATTTACAAATTAGATATTTTAAAAATCACAAATCAACTGGTATGCTTCTTAAATTTATGCAGTGTCTGAAAACCCTAAGGAAAAATAAACCAATTTTCATTCTCCTTGCGTCTGTCTTACATTACCATTTTCATTTGAATTAAATCTTATGTGACCAAATAAATGTATTTAGTTAAATATCGCTTAAAACTAAAGCCTGAAGGTTCTATTGAAATTCAGCCCTAAGGCAGATCCAGAATTCATAACTGCAGTGGCCCAGCTACCTTGCAAAAAGAATTGTGCATCTGTCTAGCACGCATGGAAACGCTTCCTTCTGCCGGCAGGAGCTTCCCAGGCAATGCCGGCTCTGTTTCTGTCTCTGTCCCTCATCCTGTCTGTCCACGGTGCAGAGCTGGGGCGGGAGACGAGTGAATTGATGGGAGATCTCAGAGGCCAGAAAGGACATTCCCATGCCTGGAAATAACTGCACAAGCCAAGATCCGCCTGAGATTTCCTGCCCAGCCAGGAAGGGACGAGTGGACGGAGCAGGTGGAGAGAGGGAACCCAGGTCCTGTCTGCGGGTTCTCCACCGAGCTCTGGCTTCAGACACACTGGTTACTAATAACAAGTAGCTTCATTTTTATTTCCAGTGGGAATGTTCCAGAAATAAGGGAATTCCACAAAGGTTTAGGAGTTGACCCCAAAAAGGAGGATATACTGCAAATAATTAATGCACACAGATATATATTTTGCTACATTATATATTATTAAATATTAGCCCTTCCAATGAAATATATCTTTTGCTTCCAAACAATTAAGGGTGTGTGGGGGGGGGGGCACCGGGGATCGAATCCAGGAGTTTTCTACCTCTGAACTACACCCTCAGTCCTTTTTATATATATATTTTTTTGTTTTGAAACAGGGTCTTGCTGAGAGTCCCCCTACAACCTACGGCTGTCCTTGAACCTGCAATCCTCCTGTCTCCGCCTCCCAAGTACTGGGATTACGGATGGGTGCCACCCACCCAGCTAAGGGAGATGTTTTTTACAATCTAAAGTTCACATCTTATTCATCAAATAATCCAGATCTACAGATTAGACACCCTATTAATGTTTTCACTATTAGGTTTAAAATTGTTACAGACTTTTACACTTTTTAAGCAGCAGGAAATTTCTGAATCATATTGTCAACTATCCCAAATGTTCTTTAAGACCCTGGTTTCCTCATTACAAAAAAAGGGGGGGGGATAAAGAATATGCAGAAAGAACTCCATTCCATGAATGACAGCGGGCAGAATTGAAAGGCTTCACATCACAAATGAGAATTGTTGCCATCGGTCAAAATAAAAGCAGTCGGAACACAAGATAGCGGGCTGTCCAGAGGAGTCTCGGGTACCTGCGCTCTCTGTGTACATGTTTAGAGATTCAGCAGGAAACTTACTGGCTGCGTTAATTGTCAAGGAGTCCTTCTGTGATGAGAATATAAACTGCATGCCAGAAAACAGCACTTCCCTCAGGGGCTGAGGGACTAAATTAATATATTCCGGTCTCACACAACCACCGAGAGATATGATAGGAAGATACACAAAAAGATTCATTTTCCACAGCGTGTATCTTTGGAAAGAAAAAAACCTTCCTCATGACAAGGTAGTTTAGAAGCAGCCACCGGCTGGTAAGCGGGAGCGGGAATTCCGGATGTGATAGAGGAGCCGTGAATCCTCCTATCTCAGTCTCCCAAGTATTGAGATTATAGATGTGTGCCACCACGCTTGGTTACGGTGCACCCTTTCTGACACGCTTTGGCAGAGAGACAGGTCACAGTTCCCCACTTTCCCATCCATCACAAGAAAGCAAGAATCCCAAGACCTAATTTCCGTGTGTAGGCCCAGCACCCATCTGTACCTTAAAAGAAGAAATGCACTGGTCTGCTTAATTTTGCTAACTCTGGAATTCTGCATGGCACAGAATGGAATCCATGGCGTTAATACACTGTTGGTGTTGAACAGGGGTGGTGATACCACCAAATCACAACGCCCGTGGACACCAAGCGTAATAGGCCATGTTATAACACCGGTCACACACTAAAAAGGTTACTGTAAGCTGGGCGTGGGGGCGCACACTTGTAACCCCAGCATTCGGGAGGCTGAAACAGGAAGATCATGGTTCACAGCCAGCCTCGGCTACTTAGTGAGGCCCTTTGCAACTCAGAGAGACCCCGTTTCAAAATAAAGAATAAGAAATAAGGATGCGGCTGTAGCTCGGAGGTAGAATTCCCCTGGGTTCCACAGTATCGAAAAAAAAAAAAAAGTTTACGGTAATTCCAGTACTTGGGAGGCCGAGATAGGAGGATCACAGGTTCAAGACCAGCCTCAGCAACTTAGTGAGACTGTTTCAAATAAAAAATAAAACGGGCTTGGGGGGTGTAGCTTGGAGGTAGAATGCTTCCCCAGCATCACCAAAGAGGGGAAAAAATAGTTAATCTCTTGGGAGGAAGGATGTAAGCCCACTCTGAACATGCCAGATCCATTTGTAATTCAATGCACAAAAGAAAACTGTAAATACGGTGGTATGTGTAAATACAGAGCCGTTGACAGATCTCTGCTGCTGCCTTGCACGTTTTTGTTACTCACGAGAAAGACTGTAGGGCTTATGTAAAGTAGTAATGCTTCAATTGTGTTACTCTTGACGATGAAAATCCTCAAATTAAAGTTTTGCTTTTTAGGATTGCTCTTCTGTCAGAGGATAACATAGGAGGGAAGCCCAGCGTGGCGGTGCACGCTTGGAATCCCAGCACTTGGGAGGTTGAGACAGGAGGATGGCAGGTCCAAGGCCGCCCTCAGCTACTTAATGAGGCCCCGCTGCAAAATAGAAATAATAAAACAGGTTGGGGTGTGTCTCAGAGGGAGGACGCCCCTAGATCCAACCCGCAGTACCACGAAACAAAGACACAAACGCGGGGCCCCTCTGTTTCCTTTGCTTAAGGAACTATCCTCCTTTTCAGAAAAATCATTTGGGCACGTTAATCAGCCCTGATATTGGGGTCCGTGCGTACGTGCGTATGCGTTGTGGGTACAAGTATACACGAGTGTTGTGTGTTCAGATGTGTACTGTGTGCTTAGATGTGGTGTGTAAGCACACATATGTTGTATAAGGGGCCGTGTGTTTCCGTGTGAGTGTGCATTGTGTACGTGTCCTGTGCTGCAGGTACAACTGTATGCCACGTGTATACGTGTGCATCACGACTATGCATTCCGTGTGTGGGTGGGGCAGCATGTATATCCACGTGAATATTTAAGTGCGCATGTGCTATGTGTTTCCAATGCACAAACAGGCCCCGGGCCGTGGTGCGCTCGCGGTAGGTGGCTCCCGGGCGCGTCTCCTCTGCAGATGCTCCTGGGGCCGTCGAGGGCAGCAGGGAGGTCGGCTTTCAGCCGGTGTCTGAGCACAAGGACGCCTCCAGCCCGAGACGTCGTTCCCTTCCGCCAAATTTGGATTCAGACACCTGGAGATCTGCTGGTCTGCAGCCGTCAGACCCCTTTGTCGTCTAGAACAGACTTGTGAAGATCTCCCCGCGGCTCCCATGTGGGCATCACTGAAACCTCCTCTCCTTCCCTTCCTCTTTCTACCCCTTCCCCAACCGCCCCATCCTCTTCCTTCTATGTGCCTAACGTGGCTGCAATGGACTCTTCACCCAGCTGTGCCGGCTTCTAGGTTTGGGAAATTGTGTGGGCTACGGCGCCACCTCGTGCCAGGAAGCAGAAGGCCCGTGGAACCGAGTCCAACTGGCCGCTTCCATTTCTGAAACAGGTGACAGGGGAGAGGAGAGTAACCGCTACCAGATCCGAGGACTTTACCGCTGGAGATGCCTGCTTAGGAAAGGCCCTGCTCATTGAAGGCTTGGCCCTTATGAACAGGACACAGGCATGCTCTGCCTCGCCAGTCTCGGGGTCACAGAGCTCCCAGGAGCAAAGCTACGCCACCTTTGGTCTCATCACACCGTCTCCTTTTCAAAAATAACGTGTGCTCCTATAGACGCTTGCAGCAACATTTGATATGCGTTTTCCAAGTTAAACACCCCTGAATGGCCCAGGTTACCACATGTTGGAGCAGGTGTTTTGGAATGTGCTTGACTTCTTCCCATCCATAGCAGTGATGAAGACGTGTCTCTGGGGCCCTTGCCCCGAGTTCACAGGACAGGCAGGTGTGGTGCTTGTCTGCAATTTCAGTACTTGAGAGGCTTAGTCAGGAGGATTAAAGGTTAGAGGACAGCCTCAGCAACTTAGTGAGACCCTCACCTCAACAACTTAGCGAGACTCTTTGAAAATTTAAAAAATAAATAAAATCAAAAGCACCGGGGGTATAGCTCAGAGGTAAAATGACCCTGGGCTCAATCCCAGTACCAAAAATAAATAAAGTCTAATTTCCTATTAGATAGCAGGGTGAGAGGCCATGGACTGCGTGAAAGTCTACGAGTAGCTTCCTATTCACTCTCTCTTGTACCACTTAGTGAGAAGGACCAAGAGGCAGCCACGTATCTTCTAACTTTAGGTGGCCAACAGATAAGACATCTCCTTAGTCACACCCCTATCCATCAGCAGAATAGCTTATGTATTAAGTCTACTCTGTGGAAGTGTCTTCTAAAAACTTGGAGTGGTCAAAGTCTCCCCATGGCGCGCAATCTTTCAGCATTTTAAATAAGATATTTCACTGTAATCTTTTGCAGTCCTCAGCCCCGTAACTCAGCAAGTGCCCTTCGGCTCAGTGAATTTAGCAGGGTACCGCCCAGCTCTGTAAGCACTAGTCATCTTTATGAATCCATTTGCCTTGTTGAACACAAAACCAATCATATTACCTCCATGCCGCAATGATCTGGACAGGTCAAAGCCACTGAACAAACAGGCCAGCTATAAAAAAAAGTTTATTAAAAAAATAGACAACATCTATAAACATCTTTCTCAGTCACAAGGCTTTGTAATACAGCATGTCAGGCCTGTGCCTTAAATCTCTGCAGCAGGAGCACCCTCATTGTGGACTAAATTGGCTTAATCTCTCAGAGAGTTAGAAAGTCTATAGGAAAATAAATAAGCAGATTCTGTGAGGCGTTCGAACACACAGAGAAAATCACAAATGCACAAGAGAGATCGCAAAGGACAACTACCCGCCAACATACGTGAGCCTGGGACCTTCTGTTGCCATTATCGCTCTGACATGGCTGCGTTTCAAATTCACCAGGATGGAGAGTTGAGTAAAACAAAGCTCTAGGGCAGCAGAGACAAAGCAGAGAGGGAGGAGGCCGTGGGCAGCCGGCCACACATTGCCCACATCTCGCACACGCAGCCCGCTCACACCCACCTCCCGCACTCAAGGTGATTCTGTAGAAGCCAACTTAAGGACGGTGTCTACACTTTGGTGAACTATAAGTACTTTGAGATGAATTAGCTGAAATCCATGTATCCCTGAACGACTAACTTGCAAAGCAACCAACCAGATGGTCACAGCGCCAGGACAAACCTGCCAGGGGTCCAAGATGTTACCACACTTATGCATAGGTGCACAAGTGATAAAAACTTATTTTCAATTTCAGTTATTCAGTAAAGCTTAACCAGAGTAAAATGACAAATGAAATATCAAGCGTGTTTATAATTTAGTTCTCATCACATAGTATGATTTAAATATTTATTGTCACCAGGACGTGGTGGCACAGGCTTGTAATCCCAGTACTTGGGAGGCTGAGACAGGAGGATCTGGGTTCACGGCCAGCCTCGGCTACTTAGTGAGCCCTTGAAAGTCAGTGAGACCCTGCTTCAAAATAAAGAATAAAAAACAGGGCTGGGGGGTATAGCTCGGAGGTAGAATGCCCCTGGGTTCCATCCCCAGCACCACACACACACAGAATTATTGACTCTCTTCCAAATAAGCACATCCTGGTGGTGGATGGTGTTATGGCTAGGTAGAGGATGTCCCTGAAGAGCTCGTGTTTTAACGTTCAGAGTCGATTAAGCCAGGAAGGTTGGCACATCATCAGTGGGTAACTTACTGTCATGAATTTACTAGGTGGCATCCTAGGCCCGTGTGGCTGGAGGAGCTGGGAGTGTGGCCTGGGGACTGTGCTGTGTCTTTGGATCTGCTCACCCGCTTGCTTTCTGGCTCCCAGCCTCCAGGATGTGACAGCAGAGTACGTTCTTTCCCTCTCTCTGCTTTTCCCCGCTATGCCCTGAACTCTGCAGACCTGGCCTCACAAGGACTGAGCCTACCATCTTCTCCCAAAACACAAAGCAAATCCATCTCCCTTCCTCTCAGTTGTGTGGTCAGCTATTTTGGATGACATCAGTGAGAATTTTGACTGAAACAGAAACACAGTAGGTTAAGAAGCCCAGGGAAATTCACCAGGCTCCTACAGAAACCCCCTATCCCACGAACCCAGCAGCCTATTTGTATGATCATAAAAGTGATTTCCTAATTTTAAACCACCTAAAATCTTGATGTGTTATTCAGAGACACATTTCCAAAACCATTTCTACCACCGACAGTGTATCTGTCATCTCCACCAGGTGTGAGCGTCTTGATAGAAGTCCAGCTTTTACCTGCAATGAAGTTAAGAACGTGGAATAGGAACCGTGCCGCTCACATTCTAACACTCCTTCTGCCTCTTGGGTCGACTTACTCAGTGCATTCGGACTGGGGAAATCTGTACCCTCAAGTCAAGAGAAATGAAACGGCGTGACGTGAATGTTGACCCTTCGTGGTATCTGGGAACACAGTCTGGCATGTGCAATTTAATTTAAAAAAATCAAAAATAGAATAAAATGTTCCACTCCTGGGTACCAAATAAATGGCTACCAATGAAGGAAAAGGTCTCTTCTGTGAGAAAATCGACAGATCAGCTTTGCTCCGGAATGCTCAGCATGGCCCTGGCCCTGTGTCCTGGTTGAACTTTGCAAATCTGCTTTAACCTTATGGTGGAAAAAATGTTTGTAAGTTACATTCAGTAAGTTCCCTCAGAGAGGAATACCACTCCATAATTCAGACGAAAACGGGACGCAACTGAACATTATACACCCACGGCAAAGAGTAGACAATTTAGGTAGAACTCCGCATCTAGCCGATCAACAATCTTTTTTATATAAATAAATATTTTTACTTATTAATATCACATTATTGTTGCCAAGAAACTCATAGCTAGTTCTTGGCTTTCTGTTTCACAAATTAAAGAGGAAAAAGATAAGAAAAAGTAAAAAGGGAAGAAGCAAAAGGGAAGAAGGTGGAGGTAAAGATGATGACCACCGTCATAATCTCCCTGTGTGCCTTGAACAAGGTGTAACTAACAAAGGGCCGAGGCTGCACGTCGGGGAGTTCCACGCAGCGCAGTTTCATCGGTGCACACTTCTTGGTTTACTCTTCTGCACATTTCGGGTTCCTGCCGGGAGGACGCAGCACAGACAGCTCGCAGAGTCCACGCGCACTCTTTGGGCCCCGGCCTTTTAAAGCAGAGCAGCAGGACGCATCTCAAAGGCCGATACGCGTCTCTGTTTGTTGCTGTGAAATGTATAGGGCTGAGCAGTGAAGGCACTCGGGTCAGAAACTCCTTCTCCAGGGCAGACAGCGGCCGGGTGGGCTGCGCTCTTCCTGGCACGCAGAGGCACGGCACAGTCCCAGCTCTGACCTTCCACGTCGGAATCCAGCGAGTGAGGTCCATGGGACCCTGATCTCTCCTGGCAGCAAGGAACCTGGCGGCACCGGGCCCTGTGTGGCCGCCAGTGCAGGGGAGACTCTGCCCTCCGTGGGATGGCCTAGGGCACTTCTGGCTGGCTCCTCAAGGAGGCAGGGAGAGGTGGAGGCCGGGGCGACATTGTGACGGCTCGGTGCGGCTCCGGAGACACCATGCTTGGTTGGTGACTGTGAGGGCCGGGGGTGGCCGGGGATGGCCGGTCAGCGGCTCCGCGGGCACCTGCTGGTGTGCATTTAGGAAGACAGTGACTCTCGGGCCAAGTAATGATGGGGACATTTCACCTAGCCCATCCCTTGAAAGGGACCAACAGCAACAACAGAAGCCAACACACACCTACCCAACCTGTAGGTTATAACTATTTCTTAGCAGAAGAGTACTGCAGGGGAAGAAAGAAGAGGATTCAACGCATGGAGATGACAGCTGCAAACAGAGCGGGCCTCCCACCGCGCTGGGCCAAAGGCTAAGCTCACAGTGGACTTTCAGAGGGCTTCGCTGGCCGCGTGCAGGGCTTGGAGGATGATGGCCGACAGGACGGAACCTCACTTTTTATTTATTTATATTTTTAAAAATATTTTTTGTGGTACTAGGGATGGAACCCAGGGGCATTCTACCTCTGAGCTACACCCCAGCTCTATTTTTTCTTCTTTTTTTAAATTTTGAAACAGGGTCTCACTGAGTAGCAAAGGGCCTCACTAAGTAGCTGAGGCTTGTCTGTGAACCGCAACCCTCCTGTCCCGGCCTCCCAAATGCTGGGATTGCGAGCGTGCGCCACAATGCCTGGATTGTACTTTTATTAATTAAAGTCTGTGGTCATGGGGATTGAACTGCCAGGGCCATTCCACCTCTGAGCTACACTCCAGCCCTATTTCATTTCCTCTTTTGTTTTGAACATGGTTTCCCTGTGTTGCCGAGGCTGCTCCGAGTATGAGATTCTCCTATCTCAGCCTCTCGAGTGCTGGGGTCGCAGGTGTGCACCACCATTCTCGGTTGAACCCCCCCCCCCATTAGGTTTTGATTCACTTTAGGTTGAAAAAACGGACAGAATAGGAAAGTGGGTTTCTCACTTAAATGAGAGAATTGACTTGATACCACTTTAGCAAGACATACTGCTCCTAGGGAAAGAAAAAGAATGGATTCTTGGGATTCTTGTGTTACAATTTCTCCTGCAGTTATAAATGGCCAGCATTCAGCCTGGCATTGTAGCACGTGCCTCTAATCCCAGTACTTGGGAGGCTGAGAGAGGAGGATTGTAGGCTCAAGACCAGCCTCAGAAACCCAGCAAAACCCTCAGCAACCTAGTGAGACACTGTCTCAAAATTAAAAAATGAAAAATAAAAAATAAAAGAAGGTCTGGGAGTGTAGCTCAGAGCTAGAATCCCCCTGGGTCCAATCTCTAGAACAATAAGTAAGTCGATAAATAACCAACATTCTACTGACGTACAAAAGAGCATTAAAGCAACGGTAATCTAGTATTTAGAGAGGAGAGGTGCAAGATAACGAATGAAGTTCCCATGTTAATAAACGCTTTATAAAAATCCCATCGCAGCATTCTGCAATGTAAAAGGCAGGTTTCATAAATCTTACTTCCCTTAATGTTCATAACAGTTCTATGAGATTATCACAATTACCTTCATATACAAAAGCAATGCTAGCCAACCCTCAGACACGCGCGGTGTGCCGTCTGATTTTTCTCACAATCCCGCTAACAATGGAGGCCAGGTAGGTACAGTTTTTGATAAGCATGCTACCATCCCCCCCTTTTATTTTGCAGTGCTGGGGATGGAACCCAGGGGCATTCCACCTCCAGCTACACCCCCAGTCCTATTTTTTATTCTTTATTTTAAAACAGGGTCTCACTGAGTTGTAAAGGGCCTCACTAAGTAGTAGCGGAGGCTGTCTGTGAACTGTGATCCTCCTGTCTCAGCCTCCTGAATGCTGGGATTACAAGCGTGCGCCACCACATCCGGCTACCACCCCCTTTTATAGACAAGAGACAGAAATGGTCCAGTGGTTTGCCCAACACCACACAGCAAACTTGAACCCAGACAGCTTCCATATTGACTGCGACCCTGATGACCTTGATGGTGCTCAAACGCAGATGTTGTGTGTACCAGACGTACAACCAACTTGATCCCTGACCCTGTGCCCCAAACCACCTGTTCTTCCCCATTAACCAGCAGTGGCCCCTCAAAGTCAGTATGAAAGCACCACCGAGCCCCAGAAATCTCCAAGGTGGCCACTCACCGCCCTGCACATTAGCACCGGGCGATCATGCAAACACGAGTTTTAGAAATGGAAGGACGTGGCTAGGAGGCTCGGCGGCCAAATGCAGGGACATTTCCCAGGATCAAGTCCTTGGCCCTGCGTGGCCCTGGGGAAGTCTCCGCTCCCTGCGTCTACTTCCTGGCTTCTGCACTGGTGGTAAGCCTGTGACCAAGTCACCTTAAAAAGAAACCGTCTCTGCCGGCTGCTGCCACATCTACACGGTGCTGCTGGCAACCACAGGCTGCTCTGCACCTCGCTTAATGGCTAGAAAAAAACTACCAGAAAATTCGACTTGCCTTTCTTCTGTGCCTTCAACCCCCAGACATACACCACAAGGACCTGTCTGGTGTGCCCTGTCATGGGCTGAACAGTATCCCCTAAAACTCCTACTGAAGCCCAGAACCTCAGAGAGGGACTATTTGCACATGGGGGTCTTTACAGAGGTGAAGAAATTAAAAGAAGGTCACTAAAATGAGCCTCCAAATCGGATGTGACCAGTGTCCTTAGAATAAGACACAAGACAGAGAGACACGCAGAGCGTTGGCCAAGTCAGGACACAGGAAGACACGGCCGGCCGAGGACGGTGGCCCTGGAGGAAGCGGCCTTGCACGCCTGGCCCTTGGCCTTCCTTGGTGGCTGCGGGATGGGGAGGTTCTGCACTGAAACCCTAGACTATGGCTGCTATGGAACCCTCGTTCACACAGATGCCCGAGAACCTCCATCCTAACCACAGGACAGGGAGCCACGTGGCCTAGGAGATAGGGCGCCACAAGGAGGGCAGAAGGCTGTGAGGTCCAGGACTCCCGATAATTAACAGTTCAGATCTGGGATGGAGGCAGCCAGTCCCCACCCGCCTCTTCTCATTACTAAGCTATATCTAAGGAAGTCACAGGGACTTAATGACGCTTCCCCTCAGACTCCAAATTATAGCTAAATTAAAATCGCATAAAGGAGAAGGATGAAATTCCAGGGTCCCCGTAAACGGTAATAAATGTTAACAGGCCGTCTCCGGGGAAGGATGGAATCCTGAAGCCGAGCCACCCCCTCCCATCTCCACGGCGGTGCCTGACACCATCCCCGGCTAAGGCCACCTACCTGGAGTCTGCAGAAGGCTCCCGCTGGACGCCATCTGCCCATGACACAATGCCCTGCCTTTCCAAGTAGCACAAGAAGGCACACTGATGCACCCTGGGTCCCGGGCGGCAGGGGGCAGGCCGTGCGATGCCCAGGGATCGGTCTCGGCTCTTGGCACGGGGGTGGACTCACGGCTGCCGCCCAGGACAGCAGGACAAAGGTTGGAATTGCGCATCTCGGGGTCATCTGGGGTCCGTGAGCTGGCCGTGGGTGGCTGGTCCCCATCCGTCCGCAGTAAGCACCGTGGGTAGACAGGGCTCGGGGAGCCTGGCTGCAGGAGGCAGGGGGGTGGCAGCCCTGGCGGCGGGCTGGCACCTGAGCGGGACCTGGAGCCCCTCTGGCGGTCGCCCTCTCGTTTCTTCTCCTCCCTGAGCGGCAGTTTTTCAGCAGCTGGTGCTTGGCCGAGTTCTCTGACATCCAGCCCCAAAGCCAGAGAAGCCAGCAGGACCATGCATCCGTACAGAGCCGACTCCGTCTTCTTCCTCTGGGAGCGTCCACAGGGGCTGTAGGCAGGGGCCGCCCGTGGGGAGGCCAGGCTAGAGCTGGCAGGGAGCGCCTCCTCCCGGCCCTCGGCCCCTGCCACGTTCTCTTTCTGGCCGTCTTTCCCAAGAGGTAGATCGACATGGGCCTGACTGGGCAGCTTCACCTGCTTTGGGCTCCGGTGCTCTGACCCTTCGTGGGGCGCCTTTGCGTCCTCGCATGCCCCTGCAGGACGGGACAGGGTAGACTCATTCACACTGTGCCGTGAAATAAAGCTAAGACCTCATGAATGAACATTCTAGCCGGCGTGGTGGTGCGGGCCGGGAATCCCAGTCCTTGGGAGGCTGGGACAGGAGGATGGCAGTTTCGTGGCCAGCCTCAGCAACTTAGTGAGATCTTGTTTCAAAATAAAAAAATAAAATAGGGCTGGGGCTGAAGCTCAGAGGTAGAATACCCCTGGGTTCCATTCCCAGTACCACAAAACAAATATTCAAAGCACACAGAATCCTTTTAGTTGGGCAAAGGAGTGGCTCAGGGCAAACCCTGAAACTCCTGGTGCCCCGCAGATAAACCCAGCAAGGTAAACTGTTCCTGATCTGTATCAGCGGCAGAAATCCTTGTGGAAACAAAGTCACAAAGATGCAAACTTGCACAGCCTTACGCAGGTGCCAAGGGAGTCTCAAACACATGCCAGCCGGGCGTGGTGGGCACGCTTGTCATCCCCACGCTTGGGAGGTGGAGACAGGAGGATCACGCAGGTTCGAAGCCAGCTGAGCTGGCTTAAGAGACCCTGTTTCCAAATAAAAATATAAAATGGGCCTGGGAGTGTAGCCCGGAGGTAGAAGGGTTTCCAGGAACCCCAGTACCACCCAAAACAAACAAACAAACAAAAAAAAAACCATGCCTGTGCTTTGCGGCACCTGACTGCGCCTGCAGAACCCCACTGTATAGCTCGCCTGGTGTGCCACCTGCTGGAAGTTGGTTGGTGGTTCCCAAAGTCTACCTGAACAGCCCTGCCTGCATGCAAATTCCTGGCCCAGCCCAGTCCCCCCAAAACAGAGGTCGTTGCAGTCAAAAGCTTGTACCACGCTGGGGACCACTGTGGTAGTGGACAATTCTCTCCAGAGGCTGGAGAGCCGAGATTCCCAGTCATACTAACTATAGAGGAAGCTAAAATTCCTGTTGCTCGTGAGCTTAACAATGGATGGTCCAGCGGCAAACTCCTCCACCTGCTCCCCCAGGCACCCCACGACAGAGCCGCCATTTGTCCCAGCACGGCCTCCTCCAACGGCTCAGCATGCTCTGCAATCCAGGGACTGCGAGCCAGCTCCCCTCCACGGGCACCTCTTCCCTCGGCGCCTCTGCTCAGGGCACCCTCCTCTCCCAAACTCCCAGCCCTCCGTGTAGAGATGAACCGCGAGGAGGAGGGCTGGGACAGAGAGCTGAGCGAGCCCAGCGCCCGGGAGACACACTGCGCTTTGCGCAGTCTGATTCATCACATTACCAAGCGGTCCCCTTAAACCGCAAAGTGGAAAGACCAATCCAATCCTTTCTTTCTCCCTTTGCTAAAACCACCCTTAAGCCTTGTTTGGTAACTCATCTCTATAGACATCTTTTTTTTTTTTTTTTTTTTTTTTTGATGGTGCTGGGGACTGAACCCAAGGGCATTCCACCTCCGAGCTATGCCCACAGCCCTATTTTATTTTTTTATTTGGTCACAGGGTTTTGCTAAGCTGCTGGGGGCCTCGGTATGCTGCCGAGGCTGTCTCCAACCTGCGCTCCTCCCGTCTCAGCCTCCCAGGCACTGGGATTACAAGTGTGACTCCTATGTCTCGAACCTCAGGCCCAAAAGGAGCAAAACCAGAAGCTCCAGCTTCTCAGATGTTTTTGTTTGCTAACTCCTGCACTCGGTTAACTTGGTTAAGTATGATACTAACTTCTGGTAAAGATCGGGAATTACATATTTCCCCAAATACACAGGGAGCCAATGCCTTTCCATCATAAAGAGTGCATGGGAGATGACTTGGGGCATACATAGAGGTGTGGAGCACTGTTGACTGCTGCCCTCCCTTCTAAGACGCCAGTGAGCAGGAGAGGCCATGAAAGCAAACCTCACAGCGCTTCACAGGCGGGGCCGAAGTCAAACCAATTCTCCTTCCCGAAGCACATTTACCTGGCTGGTCCACAAAGAGCGAAGTCAAGGGCATGGCTTTCTGACTTTTTATTAAGACAGGTGACCAAGGACTGTTGCCGTCTGAGAGAGGCCTTATCCTATAGAAGAAAAAGGTGCCTGTTTTTATACAAAAGAACTGCACTGCGGAGGTAGAACACCCCAGGTTCACGTCCCAGTACTCCCTTCCAAAGAACAAAAGACACACAGATCAGGTTTTGCTGGACACACATCAGAAACCAATCTTCTTTAAGATGCAAAAAAAAAAAAAAAAAAGAAATACATTTTGCCCTTGCGTTTTTTGCTTTTGTTCCTTTGGCAGCACTAGGGATGGAGCCTAGGGCCTTCTGCATGCTGGGCAAGGGCTCTAGCACTGAGCCGCACCCTAGCCCTTTACCCTGGGGTTTTAAGAGCTAGCAAAGAGCCGGGTGTGATGGTGCAACACTGGTAATCCCAGTACTTAGGAGGCTGAGACAGAAGGATGGCAGGTTTGTGGCCAGCCTCAGCTACTTAATGAGGACTTCCATAACTTAGTGGGACCCTGTTTCAAAATAAAGAAAAAATAGGGCTGAGGGGTGTAGTTCAGAGGTAGAATGCCCTCGAGTTCAACCCACCATTCTGTACCAAAAAAAGAGCTAGCAAAGTACAAATAAAATTTTTAAATGAGACAGAAAAAGTGTCAGAGAGATTTCTTAAGAACTGAACTTAACCAGGCAAGGTGGCCCACGCTTGTAATCCCAGTACTTGGGAGGCTGAGAGGAGGATCACAGTTCACAGACGGCTCAGCTACTCAGTGAGGCCTTCTGAAACTTAGTGAGACCCTGTCTTAAAATAAAGAAGAAAACCCGGGCATGGTGGTGCACGCTTGTAATCCCAGTGCTTGGGAGGCTGAGACAGGAGGACCACGCAGGTTCGAAGCCAGCCTCAGCAACTTAGTGAGACCCTGTTTCCAAATAAAATAGAAAATAGGTTTGGGAGTGTAGCCCGGAGGTAGGAAGCCTCTGGGTTCCATCCCCAGCAGAACTAACTAACTAACTAAATAAATAAATAAATAAAATGAAATTTTAAAAAGAAGAAAAAAATAGGGCAGGGGGTGTAATTCAGAGGTAGAATGCCCCTGGATTCAATCCTCAGTACTGAAAAAAAAAAAAAAGAACTGAACTAAGCCATCTCTTAATGAGGTCGGCATGATAAACTCTTCTAGAAAGTCCGAGGAACACTGAGGCATCCCTGACGGGCCGCCCTCCGCAGGCTGGGCCGGCCGCAGCGCGGTCACGGCGCCGGGCTTCGCACTCACCTCTCTCTGCTGTTTGTCCTCTCTTTTGTTGGAATCGAGCTGGGCCCCCACGTGCAGCCTTTTTTCTTGAAACTCCTCTTGACGTCCTCGAACTCTTCCTGCCGAAAGACCGTGTTCCTTCCCCAAGTCTTATTGCTTTCATCCGAAGTCACTGGACAGACAGTACCCTGTTAGCCACGCCGCTCTGCCAAAGGCTCCAGGCGGCCCTGGGCGGGGAGAGCCTCTACCGGCGAGTGGAGAACTCGCTCAGCCCTCCCATCGCGGGCAAGCTCTTTTTCCTTTTCTTTCTTGCCTTTCCTTCCTATCTTCATTTTTGGCGATACTGGGGACAGAACCCAGGGGCATTTTACCTCTGAGCTACACCCCCAGCCCTATTTGTATTCTTTACTTTGAAACAGGGTCTCACTGAGTTGCGAAGGCCTCACTAAGTAGCTGAGGCTGATTGTGAACCTGGATTCCTCCTGTCTCGGCCTCCCGGATGCTGGGATGACAAGAATGTGCCGCCACCACGCCCAGCTGACAAGCTCTTTCTAGGCCTAAAATAAGCAAGAAAAGTAGGAGGAACTGACAGCAGAGATTCAAGCTTGAGGGAGACTGGGAGCAAAGTTCCCGCTGCTTGCTCTTCCCCGAATTGCGGCTGACCTGCCCTAACTTCGTGTGTTTAGAGGTGCTGTCTGTCTACGCCCATATATATCGGTATAAAAGAGAACCGTGGCCTAATCACTGGTGCCAACGTCGCATGCACGTAGTTAACAGGTCTCACAGGAGGTCCCTCACTGTCCACCTGCAGCATGCTCACACCACCACCGGCACAGGACCCAGAGAGAGGAGGGGAGGGGAGGGGAGAGGAGGGGAAGCAGGGGAAAGGGCGGGGCTGTGGCGCAGAGTGGGGCTCACGCTGGATGGCGCGCAGGCGCGGGAGCATGGTGGGGCTGCTGGGCGGGCTGGCGCTCCTGCTGCTGTCCAGGCTCCTGCGCTTGTCCAGGCTCGGGGACGCCTGCACGGTGATCTTGTGCTGGAAATCTGTTGGTAGGAGCAAAGGAAGGCTGAGCACTTCACGACTGGGTTCTTTTCATCACCGGCCCTCTGCGCACAGAAAAGAAAAGCAGGTGGGGCGGCCGTGTTCGGGGCCTGCTTCTCACTTGAGTTGCTAGTTTGTGTTCATTTCAGGGTTCAGGCCAAAGAGGGAACGATGCAGAGGTTCGATGTCAGGCACAGGAAGACACACACACACACACACACACACACACACACACACACACACACACACGAAATGCTCCAGACATCGGAGAGCTCACAACCTTCTGGGCAGAATGGCTTGTACTCAGTTGGAGACAGTTAAATGCAAAATCGGGAATAAGAGCCCCTTGGATCCATCCCTAGGAAGCTCCGGAGGGCGGCTCCCGCCTGGCTCCTCCTCCAGCTGGTGAGAGTGAAAGTGCTTCCCAGAGCTGCTGTCCCAAGACAAAAATCATTGGTTCAAGTACCCCGCGGCCAGGTACTCCACCAGGGGAGCTGTCATTCCCTAGGAGACGTGCCAGGACAAGCAAGGACTCCAGACTCCAGGGAAAAGCCACAGGGCTCTGAGGGAGGCTGTCTGAGGTCTGAGGAGCTCTGCAAAGAGGCAAACTTCTGAAAACTTGGACACTGGTAAAAGGTATCTCTGGGACTTCTTTCAGTGAAGGGCTGAGAATAACCTTTGGCTGTTTCCTGTAGACTGGGCTATTTTTTTTTTTTTAACAGCTTGTCAGGACCAGAGGCGAACTTATAGATTTCTGTCTGGTGCTGATGCAAATAATTCCATGTTGGTTAAAAAAACAAACAAACAGCCTGTTGTGGTGGTGCGCACCTGTCATCCCAGTACTTGGGAGGCTGAGACAGGATCTCAGGTGTGTGGCCAGCTCTGCAACTTGATGAGGTCCTGAGGCCCTCCACAACTTACTGAGATGCTGTTTACACACACACACACACACACACACACACACACACACACACACACCTTCAGAGCTGTGGTTTCCTGCCTTAGTGAACACATCGGGTTTGTGTTTAACCCAGCAGCCTAATGAAGAGACTGGCATTCCTTTATGAAATTGTCCAGAAAGTGCTGGCATCCCCAATTCTCCTGTGAACTGGTTTTATCTGGTTCTTCACTAATTGATGAGTTAAGCAAAATCTTAGAGACTCATTTATCTCACATTTGAAAGAGTTATAATTTACCTTTGTGGAAACTATACTTCAAAGAACGTTAATGAAGCACCTGCCTCTGAGATGAGGTAGTTAGAATCTGGTGAGCAAGGCATATTTTTATTTTTTGTGGTACTGGGGATGGAACCCAGGGGCATTCTATCTCCGAGCTACACCCCCAGCCCTATTTTTTTTTTTTATTCTTATTTTGAAACAGGGTCTCACTGAGTTGCAAAGGGCCTCACTTAAGTAATAGCTGAGGCTGTCCTCAAACCACGGTCCTCCTGTCTCAGCCTCCCAAAGGCTGGGATTACAAACATGCGCCACCACGCCCGGCTATGAAATTATTCATGCTAGAAATCGGAAGGGTTTCGATTACAGCCTTCTCCTTTGGCCCTACATATCCACAAAACACAAGCTATCTCATGAGTTCTGTGTTATATATTCTTCTCATAGAACTTATATTCTGGGTCCGCGAGTTAGCAGACCTGGCCTGGAAGCCCAGTTTCACCTCTCACTAGCCATGTGAATTCTGGGAAAGTGTCATGATTTCTGTAAGACTCCGGTTATTCATCTGTAAAAACTGGATATAAAACAAACAAACGATTGTTCTTATTTCACAGGACTGCTATTTAAAACTGAACACAAAGGAGGGCCAGCAGCACCTGCACCGTGCTGAGGACATGGTGCGTGATCATGAATGCCGGTGTCCCTTGCCCCCACCTCCACTGCAGACTCAGTTCGTGTCCAGGAGCTCCAGCTCCTTCGGGTCTTCTCCTACGCCCCCTCGGGCTCCAGTCTACCTGGCGGGCATTAGATGCTCTTTCAAAAATGCACGACTCGCCAAGCCTGGTGGCATACACCCGGAATCCCAACACTTGAGAGGCTGAGGCAGGAGGTTCAAGGCCAGCCTCAGCAGCTTATCGGCAAGGCCCTCAGCAATTTAGTGAGATTCTTCCAAAATAAAAAATAAAATAAAATAGGGCTGGGGGGTGTGGCTCAGAGGTAAGATGCCCCTGGGTGCAACCCTAGTACTTTGAAAAGAACTGCATGACTGAGCAAAGCAGTCCTCTGCCTGTGTTTACACGCAGAAGCCAGGCTTTGTTATAAATAGCCTTGTCTTTGTGAAGCAGGGGAGGGTAAGCCTGCCCCGGTTATACATTTAGGAACCCCGGGGCGGCAGAGACCAGTGGCCGTGCCTGCCCTCGGCATTCTGCGCTTGCTAGACCCGTGGTCCTCCTTTTCTTTGTTCTCCTGCGATACCCCTGCACCAGGCTTCTGGGGAAAGCTGCCACGAGCATCTCTGCTGGTGATGCTGGCATTTCATTCACCAGGAGCGCGGCCGCGGGGAACGGTCACTCCTGCAGGGGAGCGGCATTTGCCTCCGAAGTGTCCCTGCGAGGCGCGCCCTCTCTCCCTGTGCGCCGCGCTCCCACTCAGAACCCCGGGCAGAGATTTCTGCCGGCTCCCGGTCCTTCTGAAATAGAAGAAACCAGCACACGCTGACCTCTGAGGCTTCCAACCTCTCAGGTGTCTTAAAAGCACAGCCCAAGTTCAAAAGAAACACCATGCAGGTTGATTTACAGTGGCCACAACATGTAAGACTGTCCTCTGTGGCTATGCTTCTGCCTTCTACAAATTCTGAGAATCACAAGGTATAATTATTAAATTATGGCTTTTAGGTTATGGTAGGCCACTTTTTTTGGTAGTGGAGATTGAAACCAGGAGAATTCTATCTCTGAGGTACACTCCCAGCTCACTCGCCCGCCCTTCCTTCCTTCCTTCCTTCCTATACTGGGGAGTAAGCCCAGGGGCACTCTACTGCTGAGATTTCCCAACCCTATTTTATTCTTATTTTGAAACAGGGTCTTGCTAGGTTGCTGGGAGTCTATGTTGCTGAGGCTGGTCTTGAACCTGCGATCCTCCTGTCTCAGCCTCCCAAGTCTTGAGATTACAGGTGTATGCCACCACACCTGGCCTGGGTCACTTTTTAAAGTCCCATTTGGCAGCCAAACACTAGATTCTAGCAGAAATAAAACAACATTTGAGTTTTCTAGCACTAAGTCAGTACATAGCTATGAGATGAAAAATTACCCCCGGTGAGTCCCAGGCATAATATTACAGAGGAATCCAGGCGCGGCGGCCTGGAGTGATCCTTTTAAGTTATCATCACAATGGTTTATTTATATTATTATTAATAATAATTATTATTATTTTTGGTGATACTGGGGTTCCTGGAAGCCCTTCTACCTCCGGGCTACACTGCCAGGTCTATTTTATACTTTTTTATTTTTGGAAACAGGGTCTCCTAAGCCAGCGCAAGTGGCTGGCTTTGAACCTGCGCGGTCCTCCTGTCTCTGCCTCCCGAGTGCAGGGATGACGAGCGTGCCCTCCACGCCGGCCACAATGTTTTTTTAAATGCTTTTTAAAAGCCTAGAGCTGGGCGTGGTGACGCACGCTCGTCATCCCCGCGCTCGGGAGGCTGAGACAGGAGGATCGCATGGGTTTGAAGCCAGCCTCAGCTACTGAGTGAGGCTCTTAGCAACTTAGTGAGACCCTGTTTCTAAATAAAGCATAAAATATGTCTGGGAGTATAGCCCGGAGGTAGGAAAGCCCCTGGGTTCCACCCAGTACCACCAAAAAAAAAGTTCCAGATGAGTCAATGATTCTCAGTGAGTAACAAGCATCTGAAAGGCCAGCAGGCACAAAGATAAGGGGCCAGTTTGCAGGAACGTCTAGAAAATTCTCTAAGCTGCTTTCTGAAGAGGAGGACGCTGTGGAAGGTTCAGGAAACGTGGCCAGGGAGCTCCTGGGAAGGAAGACGTGCCTCGGAGTGTGTCCTCCTGAACGGGCCCTGAGAGGGGCTGAACGAACGCGGTCAGTGGAAGGGTTTTCTACCAGATGGTGAGCTCAGGTACAACTGCACCCACTGAACATAAGGCACAAATAATGGCTTTTTCTTCTATACTAAGAATGTTCTATTCTGGAGCCGGGCGTGGTGGTGCACACTTGTCATCCCAGCATTTGGGGGGCTGAGACAGGAGGATGTGGTTCGCTGACAGCCTCAGCTACTTAGTGAGGCCCTCTGCAACTCAGTGAGACCCTGTATCAAAATAAAGAATAAAAATAGGGCTGGGGTGTAGCTTGAAGGTCAAATGCCCCTGGGTTCCATCCCCAGACCTGCAAAAAAAAAAGAATATTGTGGGTATTATACTGTGTGTGTGTGTGTGCGCGTGCGTGCGCGCGTGCATACCTGCACACTAGAACATGAGCACACTCCTGGAATCGGAAGATACACATGGAAACCGGTTTCTATGCGAGTTCTACAGCGCCACCTGGTGGCCAAGCGGGTGACTGCCATCGGGAATTCCAGAGATCCCTTCCTAACGGATATACTACTGAAACCACCCGGACTCTTGGTTATGTTTTAACTGAAGTCTTTCACTACCTGCTGCAGAGTAAATAAATATGTAACTCAAATGTTCTCCCCTGAGTCTCATAAAGTGAAACATCAAACAGTACAGCCCAGGAGTCAAACTTGGCAAAAATAGCCAGATATCTTTGGTCGGCTTTGAACAAACTCGAGGTTATCAGTCAAGGAACTTCTGAGAAGAAACTCGGTTGTGCAAGTCTGACCTCAGGAACCCTCGCAAATCTCCTTTGATCTCTCGCCCTTGAAGAGCAGACCCGCCGCAGGATTCACTTATTTTTTTCTTCCAAGTTTATTTCCGTTTTCATTGGATTCTTACTACCCTATCCCCCAGAGTGTCCCACGGGATATCAAAGTGTTAACCACTCAACAACAGAGCCGAGGCTGCAGGGCGTGGGCACCCACAGTCCTAGGATTCCCTCTCATCTTTGCTAGAAGTAGAAGATTCACTGCAGATAAAATAGTTGTGTGTGTGTGTGTGTGTGTGTAAGTGTGTAAACTGAATTCAGAGGCATTCTACCTCCGAGTTTCCTCCCCAGCACTATTTTTTGTTTGTTTGTTTTTGGTGGTACTGGGGTTCCTGGAAGCCCTTCTACCTCCGGGCTACACTCCCAGACCTATTTTTTAATATTTTTTATTTGGAAACAGGGTCTCCTAAACCAACACGCGCGGCTGGCTTCGAACCTGCGCGCTCCTCCTGTCTCTGCCTCCCAAGCGCGGGGATTACAAGCGTGTGCACCACGCCCGGCTTCCCCAGCCCTAAACAAGGTCTCACTAAATCAGAGGAACCTGCCATCCTCCTGTCTCCGCCTTCCGAGTGCTGGGATTACGGGTGTGTACCACCATGCCCCTGGGCTTAATTCCTAGTAGATAGATAGATGATAAACAGACAGACAGACAGACAGTAACTTGCTATTTCACTATCACATTTACTTGCTTCCCCAAGGACCTGGGATTACCACCCTAGGGTTAGGGCTAGGGCTAGGGCTAGGGCTAGGGCTAGGGTTAGGGTTAGGGGTTAGGGCTAGGGCTAGGGCTAGGGTTAGGGTGAGGGGCTAGGGCTAGGGCTAGGGTTAGGGTTAGGGTTAGGGGTTAGGGCTAGGGTTAGGGCTAGGGCTAGGGCTAGGGCTAGGGTTAGGGCTAGGGTTAGGGTTAGGGGTTAGGGCTAGGGCTAGGGCTAGGGTTAGGGGCTAGGGCTAGGGCTAGGGTTAGGGCTAGGGTTAGGGTTAGGGGTTAGGGCTAGGGTTAGGGCTAGGGCTAGGGCTAGGGTTAGGGGTTAGGGCTAGGGCTAGGGCTAGGGCGCCTTCGCGCAGGGAGCACCGGCTGCACCTGAGGGGAGACTGATCCTGTGTCCGTCCCTGGGCTTCAGGCGGCTCCTCCTGAACTTGCCCCTCTGCTTCCTCCCGTGCGCCGCCTCCTGGCTCAGCTGGAAGATGAGGATGTTGAGCTCACGCTCTAGCACGTCGATCTCGCGCTCCGCCAGCTGCTGCTCCCGCCGCCGAAGCAGCTCTTCCTGGGTCTTCTGCTGCAGGGCGGCCCGGGTCAGCTCCTCTTCCCGGGACCTCAGCTCCTGCGGGAGACAAAGAGCCACAGCCCGGGATCACTCCCTGCAGGGAGGTCGGCCTGGGGTCCACCATGCAACGCCTGCGCCCATCCCACTGCACCTGCACCCCTCGGCCCCGGTCCCGTGCCTGGCGAGGCCCCTTCCCGCTTCTGTGCCCTGCTTTCTCCAGCCCGCCCAGGGCCGGCTCCTGCGCCAGGAACTCCAAGCCAAGACCTGCCCCCACATCATCTGGAGAGGGAGTTCCTTTGCAGGCTCCGAGCTCCATGGTTAGTTCTGTCCAGCAGAAAGAGGCCTCCGCGTTACCCTGACCTTAATCCCTCCCTCTCCATCTCCACCCTTTATGGTCACTTGACACGCAGGTGTACACCCGTCCCCAGCCACCAAGCACACATGGGAGGGACCCATTTTCAAGTGAAGCCCAGGGCCAGGCGTGGCGGTGCACACCTAGAATCCCAAGACGTGGGAGGCTGAGACAGGAGGGTTGCAGGTTGGTAGCCAGCCAAGGCAACTTTGCGAGACCCTGCTACAAAATTAAAACAAACAAATAAATAAATAAATAAAATAAGGGTAGGGGTGTAGGTAGCCCCTGGGTTTAATTCCTAGTAGATAGATAGATGATGATAGATAGATAGATAGATAGATAGATAGATAGATAGATAGAAGCTCAAGGTAGGGGCTCCATTAATCAAGGACAATGATTCTAGTTGCCATTCAGATGTCTTGAGGACTTCCTTGTTGCATTTAAGAGCTGGCTTAGAAAATAAACACCCGGTGGAAGGCATAAAGGAAAAACAGTTCATGCGGTAGCAGCCACCTAAGGCCTGTGATCAGTGACGAGGAAACATCTAGAATTATAACCCAAGGGAAAACACACCCCATACACAAAGCCTCCAGGTCTCGTACACACCCACAGTATCACTTAATAACAAATCCTCTGTCGAAGTCGGCGTTCACTAATGTTTAACCTCGTATTTTTTTGTGTGGTACTGGGGATGGAACCCAGGGGCATCCTACCTCTGAGCTACACCCCCAGCCCTATTTTTTATTCTTTATTTTGAAACAGGGTCTCACTGCGTCGCAAAGGGCCTCACCAAGTAGCTGAGGCTGGCCACACACTGTGATCCTCCCGTCTCAGTCTCCTAAACGCTGAGATGAGCCACGCCCAGCTATGTTTAACCTCTTCTGCTTTAGGTTTTAGAATGAGTTCTTGAGAAGCAAAACATCTATGAATTAAAACTACAACTATGGCCCTTAGGAAAAAAAAATATTCAGCAGTACGACTGAGAACGCTGGCGGGTTTTAAATGCAGGTCCTCAGTGCTCACTCACTCTAAGAGCCTCTTCACCCGAGACGCAAATATTCCTGTGAGTGTCGAGTACTTTCTAGCCCAGATCACGTGGCCCACGTTTACACAGGAAGCGAGGCTCCTGCGGGCTTTGTGTGCACTGCTCAGACAATTTAATCTAGCACGCCCAAGTGCCAGGGTTGGTAAGGAGACGCCTCTTCAGGCAGAGCTCCGGGCCCGCAGCTTTGAGAGCAGGAGTGCTGGGCAAACAAACATGTCCTGCTTGGCATGACCAGGCACCCTGTAAGCAGGCCCACCCCGAGGACACCGGCCCGCCAAGAAACGCGGAGAAGAGGCTCAGCCGCGCACCAGCGCCCGCGACCCATGAGTCACTTAAGTCTGTTAGCACAAGTGTCCAAAAGTAAACTCTACGCAGAAAACCAGCCTCCCCTAAAGGACAGAAAGCCAGAGTGGGAGGACTTGTCACAAAGAGACACTTTCACTGCGATCACACGAATTCTGAATTTACAGGAATTCTACCAAAGTCACTGAATCGTGGCTTAGATGCATTCTTTAGCTTATTTTTTTTTCCAAATAAGGTATATAACCAAAACTACAGAAGTAATTTGCTTTAGACCAACTGCTATCTACTCATGCTACCAATTTTTTTTTTTTTTTTTTTTGGTACTGGGGATGGAACCAACCCAGGGGTGTTGTACCTCAGAGCTACACCCCCAGCCCTATTTTTCATTCTTTTTTTTTTTTTGAGGGTCTGAGGATGGAACCCAGGGGCATTTGACCTCTGAGCTACACCCCCTGCCCAATTTTTTATTCTTTATTTTGAAACAGGGTCTCACTGAGTTGCAGAGGGCCTCACTAAGTAGCTGAGGCTGTCTGCTAACCCTGATCCCCCGGTCTCAGATTCCAAATGCTGGGATTACAAGCGTGCGCCACCACGCCTGGCTTCATTCTTTATTTTTGAAACAGGGTCTCACTGAGCTACAAAGGGCCTCACTAAGTGGCTGAGGCTGTCCTCGAATCATGATCCTCCTGTATCAGCCTCCCAAATGCTGGGATTACAAGCCTGCGCTACCATGTCCGGCTCAGCTGATTCTTAACTATAGTGCAGGTCAATATTTCTGCACAGTGAGCCAGATATATATTGTTATTTATTACTTGAGAAGAACAGTTAAAAAGTTACACAGAAAAAAAAAAAACCTGTAAACGCACGCTTGTAATCCCAGCACCTGGGAGGCTGAGACAGGAGAATCGTACAGGTTCGAAGCCAGCCTCAGCTACTTAGCGAGGCTCTCAGCAACTTAGTGAGACCCTGTTTCCAAATAAAATATTAAATAGGGCTGGGAGTACAGCCCGGAAGTAGAAAGCCTCTGGGTTCCACCCCCAGTACCCCCCCAAAAAAAATGTAACCCAGTCTTTTACTAGGTCCTCTTTCTTTTATACCAGGCTGTTCACTGCAGTGTTTGGGGGACAGAGGAGTTTTCACTCAGCTTGCAGCTTCTAACTTTAACCTGTCTGTTTTAACCTGTCTGTTAAGAGATTCCTTTCCGGCGGGGTGGTCTCGCTCCAACCTGCTACCGTTAAGTGATTTGCCGAGGGGCTATGGCAGTGCGCTGAGCTGAGCGCTGAATAGAGACCCGCTCTTAACTCTGGGTTCAATCTAAAATATGCATCTTCTCGCAACAATCTCACACACACACACACACACACACACACACACACACACACAATTTTTTAATTGCCTTAAACTATAGTTTCAAAAAAAGTACTCAAAGAAAAGGCCACCAGATCATATTCCTTCTGCGTAAATCTTAAAACCCATCAGTAGAAGCACGCCAGGTACGGAGATGTACATCTGTAGGCCAAGGACTTGGGAGGCCGAGATAGGAGGCTCAACGACTTACCAAGACCCCCAGCACCTCAGTGACATCCACTGACCCCATTTCCCAAAATAAGAAGTAAAATAGATCTGGGGGTCTATCTTGGAGGTGGAATGCCTCTGGGTTCACTCCCCAGTTCTAAAAAAAAAAAAAAAAAAAGTCTGGGGATATAAAGTCCTCTTGATCATTTTGGAGTTGTAAAACACACAAAAACGTTCTTTCTGTTGGAGAGACTGCTGCTAGCCGGAGTATATGCTTCGTTCCTTGGCACAGGCAGGAAGGTTAATCATTAGTGGCTACGCGAGGCCCGTGGCGCCCAAGACAATCCCGGGCCAGACAGAGACCCGGAGAGGCCGCTGGGGCCGGGGCCCGGCGTCTCCAGAGGCTCCAGGTTACTGAAGAGCTCAGGCCGGAGCCAAGTTCCTGACCAGCAATCCCGGGCCCGCCGCCTCCCGGCCGCGCAGCCAGCGAGGGAACGGGGTTGACAGGGCATGGCGTGCTGCCGCCCTGCCAGGGAGAAGCTGGCAGAGCAGGCGAGAGGAACACAGCAAACAGCTCCTGGCCGGCCTCGAGCGGGAACCAGAGGGCCCCTGTGCGCTGGCTTTGAAAGAGCGGCACCCAGGTATCGAAGACAAAGAAAAGAGGACCCCAAGCGGCCGAGCACTCCATCTGAACAGCAGAGCCCACCAGACACCCTGACGCGGGCAGAGGCCGCCCGCTCGTTCCCACCCGGGCCCTTATTTCCACGCCGTGTGTTAGAGAGCCCTGGTGGGGACGCTCACACCCTGCCCTTCCCAGAACAATGCGCAGTAACTGGGCTGCAGGTGAAAAGGGCGTGTAGAGACCGTACGCAGTAGCGCTTGCAAGTTTAAATTCGAACATGTTATCATTTTCCTCAGCCCTCCTCCCAAGTCCTCTGCTACTGCCTAAAATAATTTTTATATTTCTTAAACAAATTTCGGGAGGGTGCTGGGGATTAAACCCAGCTCTGTTCTACCTCTGAGCTACACACTCGGCCCAGCTTATTTTTATTTGAAAGCGGGTCCCGCTGGGTCGAGGATTCTCGCTACTTGCTGAGGTTGTCCTCTAACTTTTGACCCTCCTATCTCAGCCTCCCAAGTACTGGGATTGCAGGCATGCGCCACCGCACCTGGCTATCTGTTTTTTATTTTGAAACAGGGTCTCACTGAGTTGTGAAGGGCCTCACTAAATTGCCGAGGCTGGCCTTGAACCTATGATTCTTCCATCTCCGCCTCCCAAGTACCAGGGCTGCAGGTGTGCACCACCACATCCGACTTTGACTACACATCTAACTTGAGAATTCCTAAAAATCATTTGGAGAAGCATGAAAAAAAATCAAGTCACTTCCTGATTATTTTAAGTCAATGAAATGTATTCAAGCTTCCAGGGAACACAGGGACGAGGAGCTACTGGCTGGGAGCAGCCCCTCTGAGAGCTGCAGGAGGAAGCCCAGTCCAGCCTGGGCCTGGACCCTTCCCCAGCAGACCCAAGGCCTGGCCCCCTGCCGGTGAAGACCTCCTTACCTCTTCCCTGGGGTGGGGGTGGGGAGGCCCGAGGCAGTGCTGGGCCCCTGCAGGGCTCATCTGAGCCTCACCCCCTGTGGCGTGGCACTCAGGGAGAAGAGGGGCACAGAGAGGGACCACACACAGGATGCGCCCGGCTGCCTGGCTGCAGAGGCCGACAGAAGTGACTCCCGTGGGTACCCCGACAGTCCCAGTCCCAGGCCCCAGTGTCCTCTGCCCCAGGCATTCCCCCAGGATCCTGCTTAAAAAAAATCACCCAGCTTCTGAAGGCTGGGACCGACCCTCGTCTATCTCCAAGACCTACCAGATATAAAATCCTTTTCTGGATAGACCTTCATCAACATTATTAGTAATTAACCACACCAAACGTTTGAACATGACACATTAGAAACACGCCCGTATATACACACCGACTACGTGCCCAGCAAGAGAATTGGGGCCGCCACTTACACACTTGAGAATTAACCCTGGCTCATCAAAATGGTCTAGTGTTACAGTGTCTTTTAAAAATGAATGCTATCTGGGCGTGGTGGCACACACTTGCGATGCCAGCATTTGGGAGGCTGAGACAGGACGATCACAGTGGCCAGACTCAGCTACTCAGTGAGGCCCTTTGCAACTTACTGAGACTGTTTCAAAATAAGGAATAAAACTAGCCGGGCGTGGTGGCGCACGCTTGTAATCCCCGCGCTTGGGAGGCTGAGACAGGAGGATCGCACAGGTTCGAAGCCAGCCTCAGCTACTTAGTGAGGCTCTCAGCAACTTAGTGAGACCCTGTTTCTAATAAAATATAAAATAGGGCTGGGAGTAGAGTCCGGAGGTAGAAAGCCCCTGGGTTCCATCCCCAGTACCACCAAATAAGGAAAGAAAGAGAAAGAAAGAAAGAAAGAAAGAAAGAAAGAAAGAAAGAAAGAAAGAGAGAGAGAAAGAAAGAAAGAAAGAATAAAACTAGCTCAGTGTAACTCAGAGGTAGAATGCCCCTGGGTCCCATCCCTAGTACCAAAAAAAAAAGTGCTAAGCTGGGCATTATCCCAGTACTTGGGAGGCTGAGACAGAGGATCACAGTTCAAAGACAGCCTCAGCAAGTAGTGTGAAGCAGAATGCCTCTGGTCTCAATCCCTAGTACCAAAAGAAGAAGAAAAAAATCTCCAAATAAAAGAGCCTTTCCTCCAGTTATACATTTTGAGTACACTTTTGTTCTATTTTTATCCTGCAAGAAAGCAAGCAATAAATACATCCGCAGAGATGGCAGAGTGAGCCTGCCTGGGTCTCAGCTCCCGTTTCTCATGCTTTCTGTCCTGGTGTGTGGATGGCGCCGAGGATTGAACCTACGGACGCTGTTCCTCCGAGCCACACCCCCAACCTATATTCTTATTTTGAAACAGGGTCTCACTAAGTTGCCGGGTGTCGTCTCCCAACACTGCTGAGGCTGGCCTCTGGCCTGCGATCCTCCTGTCTCGGCCTCCCAAGTGCCCCCACCCAGCTTCCCTGGACGCTCTGAGCGTGCGGTCACCATGGCATTAAAAACCTCCTCCTACCTTCTCCTTTGTTCTCAGGTCCTCAAACATCTGCTGGATCTCCAGTTTCCAGTCATCCTGCAGCGAGTGGAAAGACTGCGGGGGCATCTCGGTCTGCACGGCCTCCTCGATGGCAGACAGCTGCTGGAGGATGAGGCCGAAGGACGGGCGGATGTGCGGGTCCTGCTCCCAGCACTCTGCGAGAAGAGACGGCGTCAGCCTTGGCGCGGTCCGTGCCGCCTGCCGACGCCGCTGGCTTCTCAGCCGTGGGTTTTATTTCGTTTTATGCTTCTGAGGGTTGAACTCGGGTGCATTCTACCCCCAAGCGACACCCTCAACCCTGCTTTATTTTTTATTTTGAAACAGGGTCTCACTAAATTGCTGGAGCTGGCCCGTAACCTGTGATCCTCCTGTCTCGGCCTCCCCAGGACCGGAATCACAGGCGTGACCGTCCTGGCTGCGCCGTTTCACCCTGACCGATTTTGCTTTAACATCTACCGCTCGAAGCCCAAGTCCTCGATGTCCGCTCCTGAAGCGCTCAGGATCCCCGGCCGAGATCCCGGACCCTCCGAAGACCCGGGGTCTGTCCACGCGGCGTGCTTCCGCGGGCCGCGTCTTGTCCCCGGGCCTGCGCCTTCCACCAGCTCGCTCTCACGAGGCCCATGCTGCCAGGACACGTCCGGGGCAGAGCTGCACGTACAGGAACTCGGCTCAAGAGAGCCACGCTAAAACTCCATCGCCGAGGAGCTGAGACACCACGAAGTCAACTCGGAGCTTCCGGAGAGCGAACGCCCTCCTCAAAGATAAGGAGCAAATAAACGGACGAGGTCCTGCAAAACCAGCCCCTTTGGCAGGCAAAATGTGTTTTTTTTTTTTTCTTTTCTTTCTTTTTTTTTTTTTTTGTGGTTTTGTGGCACTGGGGATTGAACCCAGGGGCATTCTACCTCTGAGCTACATCCCCAGACCTGTTTTAATTTTTATTCTGAAACAAGGTCTTGCTAGGCTGTTGGAGGTCTGGCTACATCGCTGAGGCTGTCCTCAAACCTGAGATCCTCCTGTCTCTGCCTCCCCAGTACTGGGATGACAGGTGTGCGTCACCACGCTGAGCGAAGCCTGTAAAACATTTCTCATCCTTAGCTAAGGGTTTAAAATGGCAGACCTGGAGCCTGCCCCGGGCTTACTGGAGTGTCCAGTTGGTCACGCTCTGCAGAGAAACCAGGTCCTGATACAAATGCCTGGTTTTCAGTGACGGTTTTATTGTGTCATCTCGTCTCTAAGAGGAGGACGTGGCGTTTCATATCAGAGAGAGCTTCTAACTAACTCATTCATTCACTTACTTACGGCACTGAGCAATCTACCTCTGAGCCACACCCCAAGCCCCATTTTATTTTATTTATTTTATCTTGAAACAGGGTCTTGCTAAGTTGTGGAGGGCCCCAGTACACTGCAGAGGGGGCCTTGGATCTGTGGTCCTCCTATCTCAGCCTCCCGAGGACTAGAATTACAGGCGTGCACCACCACGCCAGTGTGGGCTTCTAACTCTTAACACAACGTTTGATGACCGAGAAGGAACTGGACACTGAAATCAGAGATGTTTGCTTTTGGGGTTCAAAAGTAAAAATAGAAAAGTGGCCGTTCTCAGGCCGCACGCCAGCGGGGCGGCTCACCCACCTCTCATGAGCCTGGCGAAGGGCTCGGGGCAGGTGGACGGGATGGGCAGGGTGAGCTTGTTGACCGCCACGCCGTAGGCCACGGCCAGCCCGTCGATGCCGCGGTAGGGGACCTCGCCCGTGAGCAGCTCCCACAGCAGCACGCCGTAGCTGTGAAGCAAGGTGGTCTCAGGTTAAGCAGGCAACGGCGCGCTCTCCTCAGGATGCCGGGTGAGCTGGCTCCGCCCCTCCCAGCCGGGCGGGGCTCCTGGCCCCGCTGACCACCCCTCCCTGCTGACCACCCCTCCCCAATTCACACTCGCCCCAGGGAGCCCAGAACTCAGGAGTGGCCCGGCCTGAGGCAGCTAGGCTGGGGCGCTGGGCTCTGCGTGGGGGTCCGTGGGGCTCCATCCCTGCACTGTACTTGAGTATTTGATGGTTTATTTCCCTTCCTCTTGTTTTTTTTTCTGTTTATTTGTTTGTTTTGTTTTGTCTTTTTGTTTTTGTGGTACTGGGGATGGAACCCAGGGGCATTCTACTTCCGAGCTACACCCCAGCCCTATTTTTTTATTCTTTATTTTGAAGCCAGGTCTCACTGAGTTGCAAAGGGTCTCACTAAGTAGCTGAGGCTGGCCTCAAACCACGATCCTCCTGTCTCAGCCTCCCAAATGTTGGGATCACAAGTGTGCGCCACCGTGGCCCGCTCATTCCTCCTGCCTACCCCTGCTTTCGGCTGCCAATTCTTACCATGATGGTGCCGCCCTCCCCTCTCCTGATTAGCTGCTTTTCAGGTGAATCAGAACATTGGGCTCTGTAAGACTAATTTTAATTAAATCAGTTTTGAAGGTGATAGTTCTGCTGGAGGGTTCTAGACGCTGGACCCCTCCAAACTACTTCCTGAGTCTCTTCTGTTTAAAATAAAAAGCAGAGCTGGGCGTGGTGGCACACACTTGTACCACACTTGTAATCCCAGCATATGGGAGGCTGAGACAGGAGGATCACGGTTCGCAGCCAGCCTCAGCTACTTAGTGAGGCCCTCTGCAACTCAGTGAGACCCTGTTTCAAAATAAAGAATAAAAAGAAAATAGGGCTGGGGTGTAGCTCGGAGGTAGAATGCCCTGGGTCCCATCCCCAGTACCACAAAAAAAAAAAAAGGTAATTCCATCAGATTAAGTCATATATAAAAACCTCAAGTTACTGGTTTTTACAGTCATCACAATTGTCTCCCTTCCTCCCCCACCCCTCATACTGGGGATTGAACTCAGGGGCATTTTTCTACTGCTGAGATACATCTCCAGTCCTTATTATTTAAATTTCTTTTTGAAACAGGGTCTCACCCAGTTGCTGAGCGTCGCACTAAGTTGCTGAGGCTGGCTTTGAACCCGCGATCTTTCTGTCCCAGCTTCTGGGACTCTGGGCTGTGCCACGCCCAGCTACAACTATGCAGCTTAAAACCACAGCACGGGCCTGGGCTCACCTCCAGACGTCGCTGCCCTTGGAGAACAGGGAGGACTTGATGACCTCGGGCGCCATCCAGGCGTACGTGCCGGCCGCGCTCATCTTGGTGGTCCGGTGCCACTCCCGCGCCAGCCCGAAGTCTGTGATCTTCAGCGTCTTGTTACACACGTCGTCCTGCTCGATCTTCTCCAGCAGCAAAACTAAAGAAGAAATAAAAAGCGGGACAAGGTCACCCTCTCCCCATCCCCAGCCACGCGGCTGCCAGCCCGTTGAAGACCCAGTGTCGCTGGCGCGGACAGCGTGGATTTGCCTCCGAGATATACCCACAGCCCTATGATTTTTTATTTTTATTCTTTTTTTTTTTTTTTTTTTGAAGCAGGGTCTCACTGAGTTGCAAAGGGCCTTGCTAAGTAGTTGAGGCTGCCTGGGAACAGCCACCTAGATGCTGGGATTACAATTACAAGCTTCTTCTGGGAGGCATGCACCACCTGGGAGGCATGCACCACCACGTCGGCCTCCTCAGTCTTCTCGATAAACAGATAGGAAACTATAAAGAAATACTGGCCAAAATCAGTGTCAAAACAATTGCTGGGGCTGGGTGTGGTGGTGCAGGCCTATAATAATCCTAATACTCAGGGGGCTGGACAGAAGGATCCCAGGTTCAAAGCCAATCTCATCCATTTAGTGAGACCCTGTTTCAAAATTTAAAATTAAAATAGAGTTGGTGGTGTGGCTTGGAGGTAGGATGCTCTGGGGTTCAATCCCCAGAAAGAACTAAAAAATAACTCCGAACCCCCAGGCCTATACCAGCAGGGCTGGCAGCCTTAGAGATGTGAAAGAATGAAGACTCGGTTCTAAAATAAATAAAAAGGGAGCAGGCGTGGTGGGCACACTTGGCATCCCAGCATTCGGGAGGCCGAGACAGGAGGATCGCGGTTTGCAGACAGCCTCAGCTCCTTAGCGAGGCCCTCTGCAACTCAGTGAGAACTTGTTTCAAAATAAAGAATAAAGAATAGATCTGGGGGTGTAGATCAGAGATAGAATGCCCCTGGGTTCCATCCCCAGTACTGCAAGCAAGAAAGAAGGAAGGAGAGAGAGAGAGGAAGGAAGGAAGGAAGGAAGGAAGGAAGGAAGGAAGAATGAATCGGGCTGCAGGTGTAAGCTCAGAGGTAGAACGCCCCTGGCTTCCATCCCCAGCACTGCACACACAACAAAAAATCAATAAAAACGGAGCTAGACGTGAGAACTAAGCTCCTAAAGCATCAGCGTCCTCTAAATAAACACCACAGCGGCCAGGGCGGACGTCGCGGCAGTTTCAGGACCTGGCCGGTCCCCAGGTCCCAGTCTCCCAGGAAACCGAGATTGTACCTGGAGGACGCGCCCAGGGCTCCCAGAAAGGCCCATTGTTTGGGGTCGGTCTCCGGTGCCCAGGAGAATTCCTGAAATTCTTCAGCTGTGGGGCAGCTGAGTGAAACCACCTGGAGCTGGCTCCCCGCGGGCCTCGGGCAGGGCAGGGCGCCCCAGGTTTCAGCTAAGGACCCGGGGAGCGGCGGCTTCCTCCCGCTTCCATCATGTCAGTGCCCAGGGCCGGCGCCACCCAGGCTCAGAGCGCAAACCAGGCGGCTCACCTTTGTCCAGGGCACCCAGCACCTGGCGCCGGCCTCTCTCCTGTGGCTTTAAAGGATCCTGGCCTGGGTTAGCCCCGCTTCTGAACACCTGGCCTCCGGGCGCGAGGCCGCCTCCTGGCTCAACCTGGAGGCTCCAAGCTCTTCCAGCCCTGCCTCTGCCTTTTGGTACTAGGGAGTGAACCCAGAGAATTCTACCTCTGAGCTACACCCCGACCCTATTTTAATTAATTTATTATTATTATTATTATTATTATTATTATTATTATTATTAATTTTTGCAGTACTGGGGATGGAACCCAGGGGCATTCTCTACCTCTGGGCTACACCCCCAGCCCTATTTTTATTTATTTTGAGACAGGTTCTCACTAAATTGCGGAGGGCCTCACTAAGTAGCTGAGGGAACCTCGTCTCAGCCTCCCAAGTACTGGATTACAAGCATGTGCCACCACACCCGGCTTTATTTATTTTTTTTCAAAACAGCGTCTTGCTAAGTTGCTGAGGGTCTCAGGAAGTTGCTAAGGCTGGTGGTCTCTAACCTGTGGTCCTCCTGCCTCAGCCTCCCAAGTACTGAGGTCGGAGGCACACGCCACTGGGCAAGCTTCAGCCCCTTCGAAGTTCTGCATTCATCTGCTCAAAAATTAAATATATAGTAGTATATAATGCTTAGATATTTTCTAAAAACCACCATGTACCTACTCTATTTTCCTTCACATCTGAGGGATCATTAAGTCCTCATTCTATTCAGTGAGTCAGCGGGGCTCTGATTAATCTTTTACTAGGAATGTACTATCCCCAAAAGAAGATAAGAAAACGGGTTGAGAACAGCCTCCGCGTGGAGGCAGGGAGCCCAGCCTCACCGCGTCCATCTAGGATCATCCGAGTGTCCACGTGGAAAGCAAGCCGCGCCGTCGGTCGGCGCAGGGGTCTTTCCCAGTTTCCGGCCCCCTCTCCCCAGCACCGGGTCCTCCTTCACCAAAAGCAAGGTCCAGAATTCCAGCTCTGGTTCTCTCCAAAGTGGGCCGCTCATTCTGTCACCTCCGCGTCCTAAAAGCGGCTGCCCCCCCCAAAGTACAACAGCCTCGCTCTCCGTCCCCGGGGCCCTGCACCTCCTCCTCCCTCTATAAAAGCCCGTTCCTCTCCAGCACAGGACCCCGCACTGGAGCCCGGGACTTTACCAGCAGTGAGCCTGGCGTAATCCTAGTCCTTGGGAGGCTGAGACTGGAGGGTGGAAGATTTGAGGACAGCCTCAGCAACTCAGTGAGACGCTGTTTAAAAATAAAAAAAAAAGGAGTAGGGGTGTGGCTTAGATAGACTGCCCCTGGGTTCAGTCCCCAGTACCCTAAAAACAACAACCAAACGTGAGGTCACTGCCCGGGCCATCGGCCACTCCTGCCCAGTGTCAGCTGGCCCGTGAGCAGGACCTCCGCGTGGCCCCTTCCCAGGGACACGGCTGTAGCTCTCACAGTCGGCTGCAGCCCAGCGCCTGCCAGGGCCCCTCACACCAACTCCTGAGCGCCTAGTCCACCTAATTTGCTTATTTCATTGTGAGGAGACAAAAAGGAAATAGGCAGATAGGGAAGAGGCCTGGTAGAAAAAGCTTAATTTCCTGTTCTTCCAAGGCTCAGAGATAAGAAGGACCAAGGCTTCACAAAACCATCTGTTTACTAATCAACAAACCCAGGAGACATCCCTGGAGCAAGTCTGACACCTCTACTGAACAGAGACTCTTCAAAGGACTTGCAAATACCCTATGCAAATTCTGAGAGCTGCTTCCCAGAATTCCCCAAATCCCAAACTCACCACAACCAACAGAGGACATGCAGACATATATAACCCCTAGCACAGTCACCAAGACGGCTTTTACCCTCTCGGGGAACCCCTCCCCTTGGGAAGCTTTTCTCTCTCTTGCAGGTCGCGTTCGCCTTGAGAGATGGCGGAGTGCAACTGATGGCCACGTGGCCTGGGCTACACTCAGGTAGTGACCTGAAGGCCTCTGCTGGACATCAAGGCCGGCCAGGGCCCCTAGGGGTGACCTGCACCTCTTTTCTGGCAGATCACGTGGACTCTGGGAGAAAGCAGCTTGCAACTGAAGGCATTCGGCTTGGGCTACTCTCAAGTATTGTCCTGAAGGCAGCTGCTGGACTCCAGAGTCGAGTTTCTTCTCAAGACACTCCATTTCATCTTTGATGAAACACCGGGTTTCTTCTCAAGAACCCCCCCCCCCCCGGTTCATCTTGGGAGCTCAAAAGAAACCCCCCCCCCCGTTTCAATTGTGGGTTTTTTTGTTTTGTTTTGTTTTGTTTTGTTTTGCGTTACTGGGGATTGAGCCCAGGGACACTCTACCTCTGAACTACACCCCCAGCCCTATCTTTTATGCTTTATTTTGAAACAGGGTCTCACTAGGTTGCAAAGGGCCTAAATTGCTCTGGCAGTCCTCAAAACTGTGACCCTCCTGTCTCAGCCTCCTAAGTGCTGAGATTACAGGGATGTGCCACCACACTCAGCTAATTCACTGGGTTTTGCTTTTTTTTTTTTTTTTAACTATCAGACAGCACTTGGCGTTAGTATAGGCTTGAGTGGGACGACCCAGTAATGCCCATTGAGCTCTGCGGGAAAGCCGGCTAAGAGGAGGGGACAATACGCTATGCCTGCTCCTCTTGGCCAGCTGCTCACGAGAACCAGCTGGCCCTGCTCCCTGGAGAAGCCCTGGATGCTCAAGGATTCAGAAATGGGCCTGCTGTAGAGACCACTGGAGCAAGGCAGTCGTCTGAATACTGAGCTGTGTCAGAAACACCCCTGCCCACAGAGGCCCCACCCTGCCGTCCTCCCGCAGGGGCTGTGGTTATTGACTGTCCCATAGACCTCCCATTCCAGAGACCTGCAGCCTCGGTCCTTGGACCTCTGGTCTTTCCTGCCTACACTCTCTCCTTTGATAAGTCCAGAGGTTTCTCTCTTTATTTTTATTTTTTTGGTGGTACTGGAGATGAAACCCTTCTACCTCCGGGCTACACTCCCAGACCCATTTTATATTTTTTTATTTGGAAACAGGATCTCTTAAGCTAGCCAGGGTGGCTTGGAACCTGCGCCATCCTCCTGTCTCCGCCTCCCAAGCGCGGAGATTACAAGCGTGCGCCACCACGCCCGGCAAGTGGAGGTTGAAACGCCTCTGATGCGGAGCTCCCAGGTCTCCCCCAGGCCCCTTCCCGGCTCTATCTGCTGTGAGGACAATCTAGCAGGATGGAAGCTGCGGATGAGTCCCCAGGTCTCTCTTGGAAAGTCAGACCCGCAGCTGGCCCAGCCAAATCCTGCACAATGGCCCTTTTGTAAATAAAGTTTTATTGAGAAAGGCCACTTCCCGTTGTTTCCAGATTGTCATGGATGCTTGGGGAGGCCCTGCAAAGCCAGGGCTGTGACTGCCTGACTGGGAAGTCAGCTGCGCGGGGCACCCTCACACTGGCACCCTCACCGGGGCCCGCAAGGAGTGGGCCCAGAGCTCAAGCCTCAGATACCACATCGCCAGCTCCAGAGGGACAGATGCTTACAGATGCGGCTTCTTTCAGAGTGACGGGCCAGGACCAGCCAGGCACGCTCTGCCCCGGTGCCTGCTGTGACGGGGCAGCCATGGAGGACCGCACAGCCACCCGCCATCCACGAGAGCCGTCCACGGCCCTTCCTTCCCGCGGCTGCACCACCTGGCAGTTTTTTAAACAAAGTGCTACTGCAGCCGGAGCAGAGACGGGTCAGTGGGGAGGATGAGTCAGTGGATGATGGGTTAGTGGGGTGATGTGTAGTGGGGGTGATGGGTAGTGGGGTAATGAGTTAGTTGGGTGATGGGTAGTGGGGGTGATGGGCCAGTGGGGTGATGATTTTGGGGGTGATGGGTTAGTGGGGTGATGGTTATGGGGTGATCGTTATAGGGTGATGGGTCAGGGTGATGGTTAGTGGGGCAATGGTTAGTGAGTTATGGTTAGTGGGGTGATGGGTAGAGGAGATGGGCAGTGGTTGGGAGAGGGCTGGGTCTGAGGGTGTTAGCAGAATCTAGACAGGTGAATCCAGGGAAGGGCAGTGTGTTTATTAAAAATCCTTCCAATTCTTAGCCGGGCGTGGTGGCCCACACTTGTAATCCCAGCCTTTGGGATGCTGAGACCAGAGGATCGTGGTTCACGGACAGCCTCAGCTACTTAGTGAGGCCCTCTGCAACTCAGTGAGACCTGGTTTCAAAATAAGAATAAAAAATAGGGCAGGGGGTGTAGCTCGGAGGTAGAATACCCCTGGGTTATTCTACCCGAAAAAAAAAAAAATCCTTCCAATTCTGCTTATTTCAAGATTTTCAAAACAAGATGCTAAAAGTCAAACACATGTGCCCAACTAAGGTCTGAATCCAATTACGCAGAATTGGGGGGGAGGGTCACTCTGACCCGCTAAGGGAGGCCCTGCCGCTCTGCAGGGCGGGGTGGCCGCCATCAGAGCAGGCACCTCTCTGCATCGGTGGAGCCCCTTGGTCGTCCCCCGGGCTCTAAAATATGGTCCCAGGACCCCTGGGGCCCCTCAGAGAGCAAGAGATGAGATGCAGATAAAGACATGACCCCTCCGGCACGCTGGTACGCCTCAGAATGTGAAGTTTAAAAAGGGGAGAGGGTTCAAATTAAAAATGTGATGTCAGTCGGGTGTGGGGGCACACGCCTGTAATCCTAGTCCTTGGGAGGTTGAATCAGGAGGCTTGAAGGTTGAGGCCAGCCTCAACAACTTAGTGAGGCCCTCAGCAACTTACAGAGATCCTATTTCAAATAAAAAATAAAATATGGCTGGGGTATAGCTCGGAGGTAGTATGTCCCTGGGTGAAGTTGTCATAGTAAGTTTATTGCTATTTTTATTATTATGGGTTTTTTAATTTATCATTTCAAATGCCTAAGAGGGTAAATAGCTATTGCTCTCCATGTCCACTAACACTCTCTGGGGGAGGGGAGCCCTGTAAACAAATATTTAAGACTGCTAATCCAGCAGTATACACATAGGATGGATGGCCCAGCTCTGGGACGGAGGTCCTGGGTGCTCTCCGGCACTGACCACTGCTCAGCAGACCGGCTTTGACCAGGCCGACTAGCGCCTCGCTGCAGTTTCTCCCCCGAGGACCAGGCGGCTGAGGCGCCTGGACACTGAGCGGGTGAGAAGCCGGGCCGGGCAGCCAGGGCCCCAGATAAAGGGCGGCTGCTCTCATTAGCCGGTCACTTAGTCAAAACCACCAAAGGAGAACCAGCTTTTGGAGAAGATGAGTTTGAAAAAAAAATCAAAATCAGCTGGGCGTGGTGGCGCACGCTTGTCATCCCAGCATTCCGGAGGCTGAGACAGGAGGACCCCGGTTTGCGGCCAGCCTCAGATACTTAGTGAGGCCCTTTGCAACTCAGTGAGACCCCTATTTCAAAATAAAGAATAAAGAAAAAATAGGGCTGGGGGGGGGTGTGGCTCAGAGGTAGAAGGCCCCTGGGTTCTATCCCCAGTACCGGAAAAAAAATAAAATAAATAAAATAAAAACCACACTGACTAGGGGCATCCGTAGAAAAAATTAAAGTTTCAGGCTCCAAAATCAAGCCAGGTCAGTGTCCCCAGCCTCCTGGGGACCCTCTGCCCAGTAAAGTCTTTGTGGGGGGCGCTTTCTTCTCGGAGGCCTCTGGCCTGCCTTGAGGTGCTAGGACAGTCACGGAAATTTGGAGTTAAAATCCTCAGCCTGACATAAAGCGAGAATCAGAGACTAAAGAATCTCACTAAACAAATTATGATATTTACAAATAATTGACTGACCCTGGAGACAGAACCCAGGGGCACTGTACCTCTGAGCTACATCTTTTTTTTTGGTGGTACTGGGGTTCCTGGAAGCCCTTCTACCTCCGGGCTACACTCCCAGACCTATTTTTACATTTTTATTTGGAAACAGGGTCTCCTAAGCCAGCGCGCGCGGCTGGCTTCGAACCTGCGCGATCCTCCTGTCTCCGCCTCCCAAGCGCGGGGATTACAAGCGTGCGCCACCACGCCCGGCGTGAGCTACATCTTTAGCCCTATGTTTTTATTTTGCAACAGGATCTCACTATGTTGATGAGAGTCTCACTACTTGCTTGAGGCTGGCCTAGAACCTGCAATCCTCTGGCCTCAGCCTCCCTAGTACTGGGATTACAAGGGTGTGCCGCCACGCCCTCAACCTGTGATTTTAAAAATGAGGTTTCAGTCACGTGCGATCAACGTACGCCACGCCCAGCTATAAGTCACTTTATCTTTTTATTGCTGTTATTCTGATCTCTTGACAGCACACTCACGTAGCAAGTGACCCAGGCTGGTCCTTCTCTTCCCTCTGTGTGTTTAGCAGGCCACATGCTGCCGTGCTCTTCAAGGGCCCTCTATGGCTGGGGCAGGTGCCCACTACCTCACGCGCATACATCTGCGCACACACCCCGTGGGCCACACACACCGGCCTCCTCCCCGACCCCTCCCGCCTTTCCTTCTGGCTGCTCCCAACTGCCTGTTTTTCCCTGAAAAGTTCCACACTTTGGTGCCAGGACACACCCCGTGGCCTCTGAAGGTTAAGAAGTGCTAAGCAGGTTTGCCCCAGAAGGTCCATCAACAAGAGAGCAACTTGGTCCATTGTCGCGAATCCAGACACAGCATGACTGCCCAAGGGCACGCAGCAGGCAGCCAGTAACACCCGGGTGTGCCTGCCTGGGGGGGTGGGGCGCTCTGACCCTGGGCTCCCGGGGGCTGGGGGACATTGACTAGGGTGAGAAGGGGGGCTCAGACAAGCTTTGAAGGGAGACCTGGAGGAGGAGCACTGCCCCCTCGCTCCCCTTCCCAGGCCTGATCAGGACCACACAGATCCTCAGATGGAGAGCCTGCATATTCTAGAGCTAATCAGCTGCCCCACAACTCCAAAAAACAAAGAACAGACTATTCACTGTGGGGGGCACTGGGGGTCAAATCCAGGGCCATTCCACCTGTGAGCTCCTCCCACCTCCAGGGCCTATTTTATTTGCTAGGGAACACTGTCTCACTAGGTTGCAAAAGCTGGCTTTGAGCCTACCACCTCGGCGTCCCAAGTGCTGGGATCACAGGCCTGTGACTACTGACCCTTACCATGCAAGCATGACGGGCTGGGGTGGGGGGTGGCTTTTTCTGTGACTGTTCTTCCTCCAAAAACCTACTGTCTGATAATCTTGTCTCAAAAGCGCCTTTAAGTCTCAGTTACGGCCAGGTTCTCTTTCCCTGTGAGCAAGGCCACAGGAAGCAGCCAGCCACTTGGTAAAGAACTGAAGGGGGGGCCATGTATTTATTTTTAACTGAGAACACCCTAACTGATAGCTCCCCAGAGCCAAGCTTCTGAGTATTCACCACTGACTTGCTTATGACGATTGCCAGAATTTTATCAAATGGCTCCTTTACATGCGTTGTACTAATAAAAAAAAAAAAGCTAAAACAAAACAAAAAACATTGTGCAGTCTTAGAGCTCTAAATTGCATTTTATTAAAAATACAATTAACTTTATAGCTGGGCGTGATGGTGCACACTTGTAATGCCAGTACTTGGGAGGAGGATCACAGGTTCGAGGCCAGCCTCAGCAAATTAGCAAGGCCCTCCGCAACTTAGTGAGACCCTGTTTCAAAATGAAAAATAAAACAAGGCTGGGGGTGGAGCTCAGAGTTAAAAAGACCCTGGGTTTAATCCCCAGTACCAAAAAAGAAAAAAGAAAAAAAAATCTAACTCTATGCCTATTTGTAGATGGTAGATATAGTTGTAAATCGTAATTATTTCCCAAAGGTTTTTTTAAAAAAGAATAAAAGATGCTTATTCGCTGGCATAAAAGCTTGCAGCTTCCAACATCTGTGGCTCAGTTTTCCACAGACATTCAGTTTCTTTTAAGAAAAATATCAGTAGGACAGAGTAAGCGTGTTACAAACAGAAACAGAAATCATAAACCATGCTATGCTACTCCCTCCTTCCGTTCTGAGCTGGCGGGTTAGATCAACGCTTAGCCCACACTCTAACAAGCCTAACCTTGCGATTCCTAGGCGTACATCTGATCCTCACACCCCCACTAGACCTCCCTGAAAGCCAGGCCATGAGAAGACCAAGGTTGCCTGTCCTCAGGCCTCCCCACCCTCCTGCCTGGCACTGGTGGCCTCAGGACCACAGAGCCAGGTCGGGCACAGCTCAGTGGTGCAAGGCCGGGGCCCACCCCCAGCACTGCAGAAAGAAGCAAGTAGCCGGTACGGCGGCACATGCCTGTGACCCCAGACTTGGGAGACTGAGACAGGAGGACCAAAGGTTCGAGGTCAGCTTCAGCATTTTAGGGAGGCCCTCTGCAACTCAGTGAGCCCTGTTTCAAAAAATAAAATAGGGCTGGGGGTCTAGCTCAGAGAATGGCCCTGGGCTCAATGCCTAGAACCATAGATAGATAGATAGAGAAAGAAGAAAGAAAGAAAAAGAAAGAAAGAAAGAAAGAAAGAAAGAAAGAAAGAAAGAAAGAAAGAAAGAAAGGAAGGAAGGAAGGAAATAGACAGTAGATAGACAAAATAAAATCAGAAGCTGGGTCTCGCACTGTCATCACCAAATGCTGCCAGGTCCCTGACGGAGGCCTTCCATGTGGCGGGGAGCCGTAGGTGACCCCTGTGCACCCCTGCCTCTGCACCCCAGACCCACCTGCCGGCTCCTCACACTCCTCCGGCCCCGCCTGGGTCTGCGCCCGTCCCTCCAGGCCCCTTCTCAGAGCAGGGCGGCTCACCGCTCCTGTGTGAGGCGGCCCCATTGCAGCCTACATCCTCAGCTCCAGACACACAGACCCTCCCAGCTGCCGACCCTTCCGGGGGAATGCAGTCCCTCCCTGCGGCTAAGCTCTAGGACACCAGGGATGTTACCAATGTCCCTGGCTCTCTACCTCGGCCCCGGGCCCAGACGAGACCAGCAGAGTCAAGAGCTCCTGCTCAGGTTGCCTGCTCTCTGAATGCACGTGGAAAAACTGGTGATTTTCACGGAAACCTCAAGTTGGCTGGTATGATTCTTTAGCTTGGATTTACCGCTAGATCTCAGCAAAGTATTCTCTACCTGTGGTGCATCCGGGAAGTTCCAGAGCCCAGCATTAAAAAAAAAAATCTAGCCAGGCATGATGGCACATGCCTGTAATTCCAGTATTTGGGAGGCTGAGACAAGAGGACTGCAGGTACAAGGACAGCCTCAGCAAGTAGTGAGACTCATCCACCTAGCAAGACTCTGTTTCAAAATAAAAAACCAGCCAGGCATGGTGGCGTATGCTTGGAATCCCAGTACTTGGGAGGCTGAGATAGGAGGATCGCAGGATTGCAGCCAGCCTCGGCGACTTGTGAGACCCTCTGCAATTTAGTGAGACCCTGTTTCAAAATAAGAAATGAAATAGGGCTGGAGGTGTAGTTCAGACCTAGAATGCCCCTGGGTCCAATCCCTAGCACCACAAATAAGTAAATAAATAGATAGATAGATAGATAGATAGATAGATGATAGATAGATGGATAGATAGGTAGGATGGGGGGGATACTTGGAAGTAAAATTCTCCTGGGTTCCAGTTTCAAGCCCCTGTACCAAAAACAAACACACAAACAACAACAACAACAACAACAACAACAACAACAACAACAACTACCCTAAATGATACTTAAAACCTGCAAATGTGCCTGGTGCAGAAAGGGACGGAGTTGTTTATTCCTTCCCAACATATCAGTTGTTACTACCTCATAGACATTTCTTGAACTGTGTGATAAAACTTGAGCCCATTAGAAACGATGAAAGAATCTGTTGAGAGCAATAAATTCCTCCGACAAATTTAAACATTTGCTTTGAACATTTATTTCCACTGACTTGTCCCCAGTGCTCTTCTACAGGTTCTGTTGTGCGGAGTGAATGCGGCTCACTATCGATTTTTAAAGCTTTGCTTACACGTCACTAACTCACTACCACCACGAGCAAGTAACGAATTAGGTCAAACAAAAAGACGCTACAGCGGAGTGTCTAAGCAAGAAATTACAGCTGCAAGCACGAGGGAATTAATGCCGCACATCTGCACTTACTCGGTCAACAAATAAAACAGACCCAGGACAAGGCTCCATGCTGGGTACCTTTGATTTGCACATCTAAGGCCCTATTCAGAATTTTCATTTTATAGTAATTGTCTAACTATACTAATGGCCCTACCACAACAAATATCTGGCTCCGCCAGAGCCCAGGCAACTAAGCCTCTTAAACAAAGCAACAGTGTAAGTGGCAGGTAACCCTGCCAGACAATTACAGAAAGTGAAATACTCCAAAATGTTACCAGCGGGAAGTCTTTCAAAAACTAAGTAGCAAGCTGGGCTTGGCGGCTTTTGCTTGTACTCTGAGGACTTGGGAGGCTGGGACAGGAGACTGCAGGTTCCCAGCTAGCCTCATCAACTTGGCAAGATCCTGTTTCAAAACAAAACAAAAAAAGTAAATAAATAAAAAGGGCTGGGGGTGTAGCTCAGAGATACAGCCCTCCTGGGTGTTCAACCCTCAGTCCCGAGCCTACAAACCAGCAAAACAAAACAGAAAATAAAAACAACTAAGTAACACAATGTAATCACCTTCCAAGTGCAAAATACCTACTATACACAGAGCCCTGCATACTCTACCAGTTTTTCTGGAATCAACAAAAGTCATTTAACCTGAGTTATTATTCTAGGGCCTGAGTATTTCTTTCTGCTATTTCATAATATTAGGTTGTGCACACCAGTAATCCCAGTTCTTGGGAGGCTGAAACAGGAGGTTCAAGGCCAGCCTTAGCAATTTAGTGAGGCTCTCCACAATTAAGTGAAGCTGTTTCAAAATAAAAAATAAAATAGGGCCGGGCGCACGCTTGTTATCCGCTTGTTATCCCAGCATTCGGGAGGCAGAGACTGGAGGGTCGTGGTTGGCCAACAGCCTCAGCTACTTAGTGAGGCCCTCTGCAACTCAGTGAGACCCTGTTTCAAACAATATAAAGACTAAAAATAGGGCCTGGGATGTAGCTCAGAGGTAGAATGTCCCTGGGTTCCATCACAGTACCGCAAAAAAGTAAATTAAAATAAAATAAAATAAAATAGGGTGGGGGGTGTGGCTTGGAGGTAGAATGCCCTGGGGTCCAATTTCCAATACCCCACACATACGCACTGGCACATTCATATTTTTATGTGAAAAAGTTTACTCCTTTGCAAAACTAGAACACGGGTTAACATCTTATGCTTTGCAAACAGGCTCTACCTTGGGGACACGCTGTGTGGACCTCAAGAGTTACTGCAGCCCAACAAAGCCACCCAGTTGGTGCGCAAAAGCAGCAGCTGCCGGCTGCTTCACTGTTTAGCCCACAGACCAGAGCAACTCCAGCCGTTCGCGCGAGCTGGTGGTCTGTCGTCCTGCAAGAGAGAGTGTGCAGACACCACGTTCTCACAAAGCTGCCCAGTGGGTGGTGCGCGTGGGCTTGCAGGGCTTCCCGGGATAGAGGGCTCCGGGGACACACGGGCAAGCGCTGAATATAAAGTATGTACAGAAAGCACACGACAATCGTACCGTGCCGCTACTGCAACACAGCCTAAAATGTTATATATGCACACATTCCTAGTCCTTCATGCAAGGCTAGGGACCAGCAGGACCCCTGCCACTCCAGGGGTCAGACCTTGTGACCACGGCCCAAGCGGCGGACATGGGGGCGGGGGATGGAGAGCCATAAGGTCCACACACAGCTACAACACCGAAAGTATTTAGAATTCCTACCCTGGAAATCAGGTAAATTTCAGAACTGAAGGACTGTGGGAGGAGGAAAAAAACCTACACAAACACAAAAGAGAGCTCTCCTGTCTCCTCCTTACTCCTCTCTGCACCTGACACGGTGGTGGTGGCGGCGCCTGTCCCAGCAGGTTTTACCAGGCACCCGGCTGTAGCCAGCCAGTGCCAGGTCTAGCCGCTGCGTCCTTCCAACCTCCAAAAGGTTTCATTTCAGGCTAGAAATACGCAGTGGCCAAGGAGCAGCTTCAAACAGCGATCCCAGGAGCCCCTACAGAGCAGAACTTAACAGGGCCGCTACCGAGGCCACACGCGGGTTTCAACTGACAGCTGGAAATCCACCCCATGCATAAGCAACGCGCATGACCCGCCAGGTCCCTGGGAATTCAAGTACCTGTGCTAGAACCACACGGCGGTTGTGAACCCCCAAAATGCACAATGGTGAAAACACGTATCTCTTTCTGGAGAAAAAGCGGCCATCCAGTTAATAACAAAGTCGGCTTTTATGCACAGAAACACCTGGATGGAAAAAAAAAAGTCTTCAAAACACACAGACACACACACACACACACACACACACACACACACCAGCAAAACAGCAACCTCAATATGGCACCTGTGAAGCCGGCCACCCGGTCTCATAGGCCCGGAGGCCTGGGTCCGCAGGCCTAGCCAGATGCATAGGAGAAAACCCTATGCCCGCTCAGCGCGTGGGGTGGTGCGCACCTGTGATCCCAGTGCTTGGGAGCCTGAGGGAGGAGGCTCACAGGTTCCAGGCCAGCCTCGGGCACTTAGGGAGACTCCAGCAACTTGGGGAGGCCCTGATTCAAAATAAAACCCGGCTGAGAGGTTGTAGCTCGGAGGCAGCCGTCCTGGGCTCAATCCCTAGTACCACTCATAAAGACAAAAACCTACGCACACACGCAAGGAGTGGATGTGTAATTTCTGAGTCACTCTCGACTGAGCCAGTCACTCTTTACCACCCTCCTGAGGTTTCCAGTACGTCCACATACTTGCAAAAGTTTCATCTACAAACGAATCTGGTCTGTGCCTTCAAAAGGCACCCACAGGCACTAAGTCCAGCTCAGAGTCACCCACTCCAACGCAGATAACCACGGCTTGCTTGCTCAGGAGATGGCCCAGCGGTCTCGGGGGCCAGCCCCCTGCACCTGGCCCCTCTGCACGGGCAGAGTCCAGCTCAGAGTCCCCTGCTCCAAAGCAGGTAGCCAAGGCTCGCCAGGAGATGCGCCCAGCGCCCGGCGGTCCCCGGGGCCGCCCCACCCCCTGCACCTGCTCAGAGTCCCCTGCTCCAAAGCAGGTAGCCAAGGCTCGCCAGGAGATGCGCCCACGGCTCGGCGGTCCCCGGGGCCGCCCCACCCCCTGCACCTGCTCAGAGTCCCCTGCTCCAAAGCAGGTAGCCAAGGCTCGCCAGGAGATGCGCCCACTCCCGGGGCCGCCCCACCCCCTGCACCTGCTCAGAGTTCCCTGCTCGCCAGGAGATGCGCCCAGCGCCCGGCGGTCCCCGGGCCGCCCCACCCCCGCCCCTGGCCCCTCTGCACGGCAGAGTCCAGCTCAGGGTCACCCGCCCCGAGGCCCCCGCACTCACCGTTGCTGGACTTGAGGTCGCGGTGCAGGATGGGCACGCCGGCCCCCTCGTGCAGGTAGAGCATGCCGCGCGCGATCTGCACGGCCCAGTCGACCCGCACGCGCGGCGGGATGCGGCGGGCGTCGGCGGCCAGCGCGCGGCTGAGCGCCCCGCCGCGCGCGAACTCCAGCACCAGGCAGAGGTGCGGGGGGCGCAGGCAGGCGGCGCGCAGCGCGATGATGTTGGGGTGCCGCAGCGTGGCGAAGAGCCGCGCCTCGCGCCGCACGCTCTCGGCCGCCGCGTCCTGCTCGGGGCCCCGGCGCGCCGCCTTCACCGCCACCTCCTGGCCCTGCCAGGTGGCGCGGAACACCTGCCCGAAGCCGCCCGCGCCCACCAGCTCCTTCAGCTCCAGCCGCTCGAAGTCCACGTGCGGCGGCGAGCCGGGGGGCACGCCCGGGCCGGCGGGGGGCACGCCGCGCGCCTCCGAGCCCATGGCGCCGGCCGGGCGCTGCCCAGGGCGCTGCCGCCGCCCCGCTCCGGCCCCGACGCCCGGCGGCGGGGAGCTCCCCGCCCCGCTGACCCGCCCCCCGCCCGGCCTCCGCCCCGCTGACCCGCCCCGGCCCGCCCCGGAGCGGCCCGCAAGGGCGCCCCGCCCCCCAAGGCGTCCTGCCCCCCCCCCGCGGATCCCCGCCCTCCTGAGGCTCCCCGGCCCCCCCTTAGGCGACCCGGGCCCCCCCTGCGGATCCCCGGCCCCGCCCCGGCTCCCCGGCCCCATAGGTCCCGCCGGCCCCCACCCGCGCCCACCCAGGTGCTCGGTCCCCCGTGGCCCCCACCCGCGCCCACCCAGGTGCTCGGTCCCCCGTGGCCCCCACCCACGCCCACCCAGGTGCTCGGTCCCCCGTGGCCTCCACCTGCGCCCACCCAGGTGCTCGGTCCCCCGTGGCCCCCACCCGCGCCCACCCAGTGCTCGGTCCCCCGTGGCCCCCACCCGCGCCCACCCAGGTGCTCGGTCCCCCGTGGCCCCCACCCGCGCCCACCCAGTGCTCGGTCCCCCGTGGCCCGGCGGGTCCAGCCCGGCCGCCCCGAGGTTTCAGGAAAGTGCTGTCCGGGAGCTGCGGGTCCTGCTCCTTAAAGACCCGCAGGCGAGCAGAGGCCGCGTTCTTTGGGGCGTGGCGCGGCCGAGGTCCTGGCTGCCCCGCAGACCCGGGCAGCGCGGCCTGACCCGGGCCCTGTGCGCCGTGGCTACGCGGCAGGCTGTCCGCGGCGGTGTAGACACGGAAGCGGGTGCCTCCTCCGGCCCGAGTCGTCCACCTGCTCAGATGCCAAGGAACCGACAGCCTCGTGTCCATGTTAATGTTAGTAAAGGATGAGTCTGTAAGAACCACGGGACAGTGTCCAGGAAAGGGGGGCGGCGACGTGGGATTCTCCCCTAAATTAGAACACAGCTGGACTCTTCAGGAGGAGAAAGGTCAACCTCTAAGAACTTCCTGGAATTAATCACCACTTTACCTCCATATCACCCAGACGCGGGAAGCGTGGTCCCTCCACTGGCGGCGAGCCCTGAGACCCTTTCAGAGGGCCAGGCGGGCCCTCACGGCCCTCCTGGCTAGACCGCCGGCCATGGCTCAGTGTGTGGACATTTGCTTAGTGCGTTCGAGGACCGCAGGGAAAGCAACAGGGAAGAGCCTATATCATCGCAGTGGCTGCAAAAGAGTGTTCTTGGGTGCTGCGCAGATGCAAAAGAAAGCTGGTTTGTTTCCTTTCTCTCCTCCCTTCCTTCCTTCCTTCCCTCCTTTCATTTATTTGTTGTGGTACTGGGCATTGAACCCAGGGGCATGCGACCTCTGACCCACACTCCCCAGCTCTCTTTTTATTTATTTATTTATTTTTTATTTTGAAGCAGGGTCTCACTAAGTTGCAGAGGGCCCCACTAAATTGCTGAGGCTGGCTTTGAACCTGCGATCCTCCAGTCTCAGCCTCCCAAGTCCTGGGATTACAAGTGTGGGCCACCAGGCCGGGCCCAGGTTTGCCTTAAATCATGCTTGACAACACAATAAAAATTATCCACAGACCCAATGTTCTTCATGACCCAACGGAAGCCCTTCCAAAGGCGACTTTCAGAAGAACTGGAGCTCGGAGTCCACCTGACTTTCTGCCTTTTTCACTTAGACTGACTGATGGCCGGGCATGGACCTACTGCCTGTAGCCTCAGTACTAGGAAGCCTGAGACAGGAGGATTCAAAGCCAGCCTCAACAGTTTAGCAAGATGCCAAGCAACTCAGTGAGACCCTGTTTCCATATATATGTTGTATGTGTGTGTGTGTGTACACACACACACATATATTACAAGCGTTGTGGCACATGTTTGTAATCCCAGCACTTGGGAGGCTGAGACAGGAGAATCACATAGGTTCCCATAGGTTCAAAGCCAGCTTCAGCTACTTAGTGAGACCCTGTTTCCAAATAAAGTATAAAATAGGTCTGAGAGTATAGCCCGGAGGTAGAAGATCCCCTGGGTTCTACTCCCAGTACAACAACAAAATATATATATATTATTCTGGGGGTGTAGATTGGAGGTACAATGCCTCTGGGTTCAATCTCCAGTAAAACACACACACACACACACACACACACACACACACACAAATAATATAACACTAATAACAATAATAAGGCAGGTGTGATGACACATGCTTACAATCTCAGCCCTTGGGAGGCTGAGGCAGGGGGATTGCACAGGTTCAAAGCCAGCCTCAGCTACTTAGTGAGGCTCTCAGCAACTTAGTGAGACCCTGTTTCCAAATAAAATATAAAATAGGTCGGGAGTGTAGCCCAGAGGTAGAAAGCCCCTGGGTTCCAGTACCACCAAAATAATAATAATAATAATAATAATAATAATAATAATAATAATAATACAAACAAAACATGGTTGAGGCTGTAGCTTGGAGGTAGAATATCCCTGGTATCACAAAAGAAAGAAAGAAAGAAAGAAAGAAAGAAAGAAAGAAAGAAAGAAAGAAAGAAAGGAGGAAAACCGCTGGACAAGCTATAGCTATTCCGACTTGGGCACTTGAAGTAAAATAAAAATTAAAAAAATTAAAAATTAAAAAAGTAAAATAAAAATACCATTTATATCTCTTCCCTTTTTTGTTACTTTGTTATCTTTTCCTGTACAGTTTCATTCTTCCAACAAAAATACAGAATATCCTATGGGATAATCGGAATTAAACATTGGGCCCGGCTGCACACACCTGGAATCCCAGAACTTGGGAGGCTAAGACAGAAAGGAGGATTGCAAGTTGGAGACAATTTAGTGAGACCCTGTTTCAAAATAAAATATCCAAATTGGCTGGGGGTATAGCTCAGAGATGGAATGTCCCTGGGTTCAATCCTCAGTAATAAATAAATAAATTAATTAATTAAATAAAAGTTAAAATCACTGGAGACGTTCAAGGTTTTTTTCCAGTTTCACATCCCAAAACATGGTAGAGGAGACTAAAACTGGCGCGCGTGCACACACACACACACACACACACACACACACACACACGCGTTCCTGCCATCCCTAAGTCCCTGCCTGGTTTGTAATAGAGGTAGGGAGAGTAGACCGGGAGGGTGAGCTGCCCATTCAACACACGTTCTCGCCTGGGGGACACTCTCTAGGTGCGTGGGTTTTATAAAGGTGGACAAGGCGGAGTGTTTTCTGCCACCACAGAACTTGCATTTTTAGTGGGAGCAGAGAGAAAATGAGAGCAGTAAGAACGTTACTTAGTATCCTCGAATGTGATAACTGCTGTACCAAAATAGAAAGAATACAGGAGTGGTGGTCAGGAGTGAGCGGGGAGGCGGAGTGGACGGCCGCCTGGTGCCCAAGAGAGTGGGCAGGCTGCCCTCACCCAGGAGGGAGGTCCGAGCCAGGCTGGAGGAGGGGGACTCGGGGGAGCCGTATCTGAAGGAAGATGAGTGGGCAGACATCACGGGGAGGGCCCGGCTCGCTGTTTCTGAAGGTCCAGTTCACTGCAGTGTTTGCTGGATGACTGTAAGTGCCACGCAGCCTGAGCTTTCTTTCCAGCGTCTTGAAGGCTGTAAATGGGCCCCTTTGCCTCGAGTCTGGTCCTCCACCTCTGTCTTCATACATTCTAAGACGCGGTGTGAGCGGGGGCATGTTGGTGCACCTCTGTATTCCCAGGACTTGGGAGCCTGAGACAGGACGATCTCAGGTTCGCAGCCAGCCTCAGCAACTTGGCCAGACCCTGTTTCAAAATAAATAAAATAGGACTGGTGGTGTAGCTCAGAGGCAAAATGCCCCTGGGTTCAATCCCTAATACTTACGCACCACACACACACACACACACACACACACACACACACTTTTTTTTTTTTTTTGGTGGTACTGGGGTTTCTGGAGGCCCTTCGACCTCCAGGCTACACTCCCAGACCTATTTTATATTTTTATTTGGAAAAAGGGTCTCTTAGGCCAGCGAGGCTGGCTTCGAACCAGCGTGATCCTCCTGTCTGCCTCCCAAGCTGCGGATCACAAGCGTGCGCCACCACGCCCGGCCTACACACACATTTATGTGGTCTTAACTAAATAAAACAACACCCCAGTGTTATGCAGCAAGAAGTTAGCATTTGGTGGCCCCTATCATTTTGCACTGAAGCTTTGAATCCCGGCTGTGCCTGGTCACTGAGGATGCCGGGGTTTCCGCCTTGGGCAGGGAACCTGAGTTGTAGGATTGCTGTTGGCTTCCATCACTAGACAAGGCTGGAGCTCAGCCTGGCCGTTCCTAGATTACAGATGACAGCCAGGGCTGGGGCCGTGCACAATGAACCACTTCATGGAATAAGGAGACAGTGTAAACGCCTGCGACTGTCTTTAGACCCTGGAAGATACAGCTTCTGAAACAAAACTGCAGAGCCGGTGGTCTTGGGCCTAAGCCAGGAAGGCCGCCGTCCCACACCCCGGGACATTTTGCTTGCCATTTACTGGACTCCCTAAACACAAGGACTAATTCTTCTCAACCTGCTAGAAATAGTAAACAGAGGTCAGGAAAGACAGAGCTGATTTCTCCGAAGAGCAAGGCAGCCTCCCACAAACACGGGGATAGGCCGGTGTGCGGCAGCGGGTTCACACTGGCTTGTCTGGTTTTTATCAAGTGCCCAAAGCCGGCCATACTCTGCTTTCCCAGCTGACTTGGCTACTTTGCAGAGTTATTCTGCAGGGCCTTTAAAAAAAAGATCTTATTTGTTCTATGAAAATGATTCTCCTGTTTGTCACACTACTTTTTAGGGGGTGTAACTTCTTTAAACTAGACAGGGACATGAAAGAAAAGTCGAACTTCTGCCACCAACCTTTGGAGAGACCTTGACCACTTGCTTTAATGCCCCAACTGAATAGTGCCGGCGTGGCGGCTCAAGCCTGGAGCCTCTGCCCCTGGGAGGCCGAGGCAAGAGGAGCTCAAGTTTGAGGGCAGCCTCAGCAACTTCTCCAAACCTTGTTTCCAAATAAAACATAAAATCAGGCCGGTGGTTATAGCTCGGAGGTAGAAAACGCCCCTAGGTTCAGTCCCCAGCACACAAAAAAACATATAGGGGAATGTTAGCATTCCCCTATATGGTTATAGCTTGGAGGTAGAAAACGCCCCTAGGTTCAGTCCCCAGCACACAAAAAAACATATAGGGGAATGTTAGCATTTCCCTATATTCTTAAGGTGGTGACCTTAAGAATATAATTAATACAGTGAGAAGTGATGAGCTAGACAACTCCCTTGCACTTTTTAGACTAGAAACACTAAATCCAAGCACCATGTGTCTAGTTCTTGCATAAAGTCATCTTTTTCCAGGACTTGAAAAGATAGCTGGACACCATTGTCTGTGGCAGAATTATTCATAACGGGGAAACAGTGGAAACAGCCTAATGCTCATCAGCAGATAAATGGGTAAATAAAATGTGATATGTATATCACACACATACACATATACACAATAGGGCAGTAGTGTGTGTGTGTGTGTGTGTGTGTGGCACTGGGGATTGAACCCAGGGGCATTCAAGCTCCAAGCTACCCCCCAGCCTTATTTTCTTTTTATTTGGAAACAAGGTCCTGCCAGGTGAAGGGGTCTCGCCCCTTGCTGAGGCTGTCCTTGAGTCCGCAGTCCTTCTCCCATTACTGGGGTTACAAGCGTGCACCATCATGCCTGGTTAATAGGGCGTCTTAGGCCTCAAAGGCAGTGAAGTTCTGGTCCGATACAACACTGCTGAGCCTTCTAGCACAGCGTTGTGTTAAACGAGCCAGACGCAAAGGCACGGCGTCATGACGCACGCGTGTGAGGCCACGAGAGCGGGCGCGTCCGGGGCAGAGGGGAGAGGGCCGCGGTGGTCAGCATTTAATGACTGTCAAGCTTTCTGCTGGGACGAGAACAGAGTTCTGGGAGCCCAGCAGCGATGGCTGCACAGCGCTGTGGGTGTGATTACACCCTGACCAGTCCACCTTAAAACAGCTAAAAACAGGAAACGTCACTATATATAACTTAGGTAGTTTTGACCCATGTGCGAGTGTGCGTATATATTGGTACTGGGGATGGAACCCAGGGGCATCTTACCTCTGAGCGACACCCCAGCCCTCCTTATTTATTTATTTATTTATTTCTGAAGCAGGCTCTCACTAAGTTGCTGAGCCTGGTCTTGAACCTGGGATCCTCCTGTCCCCGCCTCCCAAGCACTGGGGGTACGGGTGTGCACTTTCGTGCCCAGTTTTACGTCTATTTTGTTTTATCATAATACAAACTACTAATCTACTCCTAATCATAGAAATGTGTAATGTCTTTTTTCCTTGGTCTTTCCAACCATTTCCTGGATCCCTTCAGCCCCTTCGGGGAGCCCGGCTGGCCTTCCCTAGGAAACCGGGGCAGACGCCCTGGGCCTTGGTGGCCCTGGGAGCCGGCTGGCTGGCCGCAGCCTCATCTGGCAGGTCAGGCTCGGGCCAGAGCTCAAGGCCACTGCTGACGCGGCCGTCCAGGGTTCTATCTCCTCTGTCCTCTGCTGGAAAGGCGGGGCCAAGTCTCCCACTGCTGGCGCCAGGTGCGGGCTCCTCCCTGCCGCTCCGCCAGCAGCTGCGCTCCTGCCGGGCTCTGCGAGTTGACGAGGGCGTCTGTGTCCGTACATTGACCCTTTTATCATTTTAAGATGTTGTTTTCCTTAGTCACAAGTTTTGTTCCAAAGTCTATCATGTTGTGTGTGTTGTAGAGTCACTACGACTCGGCGCACTCCGCTCAGCCTTGCTGCTTTTGCTTTTTACTTGACGCCATCTCTCTCTCTCTCTCTCTCTCTCTCTCTCTCTCTCTCTCTCTCTTTCTCTCTCAGACTAAACCCAGAAGCACTCTCTCCAGCTCTATTATTATTTTTTGCTGGACTGGGGATGGAACCCAGGGGAATTCTACCTCTGAGCTACACCCCCAACCCTATTTTTTATTCTTATTTATTTATTTATTTATTTTTTGGTGGTACTGGGGGTGGAACCCAGGGGCTTTCTACCTCCAGGCTATACTCCCAGACCTATTTTATACTTTATTTGGAAACAGGGTCTCACTAAGTTGCTGAGAGCCTCACTAAGTAGCTATGACTGCTTCAAACATGCGCAATCCTCCTGTCTCCGCCTCCCAAGCGCGGGGATTACAAGCGTGCGCCACCATGCCTGGCTTTTTTATTCTTTATTTTGAAACAGGGTCTCACTGAGATGCAAAGGGCTTCACTAAGTAGCTGAGGCTGTCCGCGAACCACTATCCTCCTGTCTCAGCCTCCCAAGAACTGAGATTACAAGCGTGGGCCACCATGTGCAGCTCTATTTTTATTTTATTTTTTAAATTTTGAAACAGGGTCTAGGTTGCTGAAGCTGGCCTCAAACCTGCGGTCCTCCTGTCCTCTCAAGTACTGCGATTATAGGCATGCACCACACACCTGGTGTCACCTATTTTTATTATTGAATTTAAAGTGTGCCTCTTATAGGGGCATAGTATGGTGTTTTTCAACCCATCCTGTCAGCTTCTACCTATTGACTTTAGTGTCTAATCCATTTCCCACTTGGTGTAGCTGTTGATGAGGCAGAACTCACACCTGCCCCTTGGTACTCACTTTTATCCTGGCATGTTTACTTGGTTACTCTATTTCTCTGCTAATGCTTTACTTATTGCTAAGTGGATTTTTTTTTTGGGGGGTGCACCATTTTATTTATTTTTATTTTGGGTACTGGGGATTGAACCCAGGGTGCTCTGCCATTGAGTTAGACTCCCAAACCTTTATATTCCTTTTTATTTTTTTTATTTTTTTTTTCGGGTCTGGGGATGGAACCCAGGGGCATTCGACCTCAAAGCTACACCCCTTGCCCTATTTTTTTTATTCTTTATTTTGAAACAGGTTCTCACCAAGTTGCAGAAGGCCTCACTAAGTAGCAGAGGCTGTCTGCAAACTGTGATCCTTCAGTCTCAGCCTCCGGCATGCTGGGATTACAAGGGTGTGCCACCACTCCCAGCTTATTTATTTATTTATTTATTTATTTATTTATTTATTTATTTTTATTTGAAACTAGGCCTCCCTAATGAGGAGGTAGAAGAGAAGTAGGCAGGTAGGGAAGAGGCCTTAGTAGAAAAGCTTAATTTCCTGAGGGGCAACGAATACTAATTAACTTCCAAGGCTCCTAAAAAGAGACCAGCTCTTCCAAGGTTCAGAGATAAGAATGACCAAAGCTTTTTCGCAACGGGTTTGCCGCCAGAACACAGGTGTCGTGAAAACCACTGCTAAAAGCCAAAATGGGAAAGGAAAAGACGCACATCAACATCGTTGTCATTGGACACGTAGATTCGGGCAAGTCCACCACTACTGGCCATCTCATCTACAAATGTGGTGGGATCGACAAAAGAACCATTGAGAAGTTCGAAAAGGAAGCTGCGGAGATGGGAAAAGGCTCTTTCAAGTATGCCTGGGTCTTGGATAAATTGAAAGCTGAGCGTGAGCGTGGTATCACCATTGACATCTCCCTGTGGAAATTTGAGACCAGCAAGTATTATGTGACTATCATCGATGCCCCCGGACACAGAGACTTTATCAAAAACATGATTACAGGCACATCTCAGGCTGACTGTGCTGTCTTGATTGTTGCTGCTGGTGTTGGTGAATTTGAAGCTGGTATCTCCAAGAATGGACAGACCCGTGAGCATGCCCTTCTGGCTTACACACTGGGTGTGAAACAACTGATTGTTGGTGTTAACTAAATGGATTCCACTGAGCCACCTTACAGCCAGAAGAGGTACGAGGAAATCGTTAAGGAAGTCAGCACCTATATTAAGAAAATTGGCTACAACCCTGACACAGTAGCATTTGTGCCAATTTCTGGTTGGAATGGTGACAACATGCTGGAGCCAAGTGCTAACATGCCCTGGTTCAAAGGATGGAAAGTCACCCGTAAAGATGGCAGCGCAAGTGGAACCACACTGCTTGAAGCTTTGGACTGCATCCTGCCACCAACTCGCCCAACTGACAAGCCTCTGCGGCTGCCCCTCCAGGATGTCTACAAAATTGGAGGTATTGGTACTGTCCCTGTGGGCAGAGTGGAGACTGGTGTTCTCAAGCCTGGCATGGTGGTCACCTTTGCTCCAGTCAACATCACAACTGAAGTGAAATCTGTTGAAATGCACCATGAAGCTCTGAGTGAAGCTCTTCCTGGAGACAATGTGGGCTTCAATGTCAAGAACGTGTCTGTGAAAGATGTTCGTCGTGGCAACGTAGCTGGTGACAGCAAAAATGACCCACCAATGGAAGCAGCTGGTTTCACTGCTCAGGTGATCATCCTGAACCATCCAGGCCAAATCAGTGCTGGCTATGCTCCTGTACTGGATTGTCACACAGCTCACATTGCTTGCAAGTTTGCTGAGCTGAAAGAAAAGATTGACCGCCGTTCTGGTAAGAAGCTGGAAGATGGCCCTAAATTCTTGAAGTCCGGCGATGCTGCCATTGTTGATATGGTTCCAGGCAAGCCTATGTGTGTTGAGAGCTTCTCCGACTATCCTCCTCTGGGTCGTTTTGCTGTTCGTGATATGAGACAGACAGTTGCTGTGGGCGTCATCAAAGCAGTGGACAAGAAGGCTGCTGGAGCTGGCAAGGTCACCAAGTCTGCCAGAAAGCTCAGAAGGCTAAATGAATATTACCCCTAACACCTGCCACCCCAGTCTTAATCAGTGTGGAAGAACGGTCTCAGAACTGTTTGTCTCAATTGGCCATTTAAGTTTAATAGTAAAAGACTGGTTAATGATAACAATGCATCGTAAAACCTTCAGAAGGAAAGGAAAATGTTTTGTGGACCATTTGTTTTTTTTTTGTGTGTGGCAGTTTTAAGTTATTAGTTTTTAAAATCAGTACTTTTTAATGGAAACACCTTGACCAAAAATCTGTCACAATTTTGAGACCCATTAAAACAAAAGTTTAATGAGAAAAAAAAAAAAAAAGAATGACCAAAGCTTCACAAAACCATCTGTTTACTAATCAGCAAACCAGGAGACATCCCTGGAGCAAGTCTGACACCTCTACTGAAAGGAGACCCCTCAAAGGACATGCAAATACCCTATGCAAATTTTAAGAACTGCCCCCCAGACTCCAAGTAACAGAGGACTTACAGAGATATATAAACCCCTAGACCATTCACCAGGACGGTCACCCAGTCTGGGAACCCCTCCCCATTGGGGAGCTTTTCCCTCTCTCTCTCTCTCTCTCTCTCTCTCTCTCTCTCTCTCTCTCTCTCTCTCTCTCGCAGGTCGCGTTAGCTTTGGGAGAAGGTGGGGTGCAATTGAAGGCACTTGGCCCAGGCTACACTCGGGTAGTGACCTGAAGGCCTCTGCTGGACATCAAGGCTGACCAGGGCCCCTAGGGGTGACCTGCACTTCTTTTCTGGCAGATCGCGTGAACTCTGGGAGAAAGTAGCTTGCAACTGAAGGCATTCGGCTTGGGCTACTCTCAAGTATTGTCCTGAAGGCAGCTGCTAGAGTCCCGACAGCCCTTGAGGGTGTTTGGCCACTTTTCCCTATTCCCTGCTGCTTCCAGTAAACTTCTTGCTCCCCTTCCTGCCGTCTGTGGGTGTCATTCTTCGCTCGCTGCAGACAAGAATCCAGTAAGGAAACGCCGTGTTTCTTCTCAAGAAACCCCGTTTCACTAAGGTTCCCTAAGCCCTTATCCTCCTGTCTCCACCTCCCAAGAACTGGGCTCACAGGCGGTGCTATCACGCCAAGTTTAGTGCAACATTTTAATTCCCTTGTTGTTGCTTTGATTGTACTTTAAAGTTTAACTTCTTTATGATTATTCTAGGGATTATAAACAGCTTCTCAAAACAATCTAATTCAGATTAACACTGATTTCAGTATCCTATAAAAACCTGGTCCCCATGTAAAGCCATTCTCTCCCAGTGCCTTTGTGTGATTTTAAAGACAGAGTTTTATCTTTGTACATTACAACTCCTTCTACCCAGTTTTGTGATTCTTGCTTTTGTGCAGTTGTCTTTAAGACAGATGCGAGGATAAAAGCATTATATACGAAAGCCCTGCTCTGTTCTGTCCTGTCCTGTGTGATGCCTGTCTTTACCGGCGCTTTGTATTTCGGTGTGGATCTGAGTTCTTGGCTGGAGTCTTCCAAGCCTCGAGGGTGGCCTTTTATGACTGTGCAGGGGCTTGAGGAGGGGTGGGACAGCTCTGTTAAAATATAACAGACCAACCAGCCAGGCAGGGCAGCGCACAGCTGGTAATCCCAGTACTTGGAAAGCTGGGACAGGAAGATCACAGGTTTGAGAACAGCCTCAGGAAGTGATGAGATTTTCTTCAACCTAGTGAGACCTTCTTTCAAAATTAAATCGGGGTGGGGGTGTATCTTGGAGGTAGGATGCCCCTGGGCTCAATTTCCAGTACAAATAAAATAAAATAAAATAAAGCAACAGACCACCCTTGTCTCCCCAGGTTAAACAGTTTCTCTTGGGTCAATAGTATCTAGTTTTATCTGTGACTTTGGTCCATTTCAGAGTAACCACATAGCTCATTCTAGTTGCTTTGCTTCTATTTCTTTTTTTTTTGGGGGGGGGGGGTGAGCTCACCACTTTGAAACACCCTGATTACAGAAGTCGGGTGCCCTGGGATCTATTTCAAGGTTAAATTATTTTGATTTGATTTTTGTCCCTTTGAGGGCGGGGTATGATACACTGTTTTAATTTTTAGGCAACACCCCCTTTACTTTTTGCCAACATTATTTAATTATAACTCAGAATATTTCTTGAGTTCCGTTTCCCCCCAATCGGTTCTTCAGGAACACTAACTGTATTAGGAGGCTAAGGGGGGGACCCCTAAAAAGTAAATAGTAATATCCCAGAAAACACAGAGAACGGACAATAACCTCCAGAAGATGTGAACAAATTAATTGAGCAAAATGTAGAGCTGCCCTTTAGCAGGGGAGGAGTGTCTGGAGTTTTGAACTCCCGGGTTCAGAGCCGGACCTTCCTTTTCAACACCAACCCTGGACTCGATTTCACGGTGCTCGGCGCCACCCGGTGGCGAGGACCCGCCAAGGCCGCTCGGCCTTTCTTTCCCTTTTCTCTTTTGCATCCACCCTCCTCCCGGTCTCCTCCTTCTTCCTTCTTTCTTGTCTAGTAACCAAAGTTTTTGCATCAGAATTTTTGACTGTTTGACAGCTGGAAGTTCTTTCTTTCTTTCTTTCTTTCTTTCTTTCTTTCTTTCTTTCTTTCTTCCTTCCTTGTGGTACTGGGGTTCCTG